>NC_137851.1:4807500-6197500 GCF_948465745.1 Chenopodium album | reverse complement strand
TTGAGAGTTGAGACTACATTTGGGGCATGTGGAGGCAGACTGTCTGCTCTACCAATATAGGTAAAATACATCGGGCTTACAGTAATAAAAAAATTTCCTTCCCTAGACAAAACTGTACAATATGTAATGTTTAGAATTTATGTATGGAATCATTTGCATAGTACAACTCAAATCAGTTGTTCAATTCTCTTTGTATGGATACATAGTGGTCAACAAGATTAGCTAGCTGCAATCTGATAGATTATAGAGTTTCCCATTCATATGACAGTAGATGTAAGGGCAAAAGTTCCACAAGTTTTATGCGTTTTGCTAGCTCAGTTATTAGTGTCATTATCCTGGCTCTTCTTGGCAGTTTGGTAGCTCAATGATAAGGCTTGGGCAGTCATGTAGGAGTAGAGGCAATCTATTTAATATTTTTTTTTTCAATCAATTATTTGTAATTCACATCTTATTTTACTTTGTTATGCAGTCAGCTCAAAAGAAGTTTAAGATGCTCTCATTGCCTACATACATAAAGAAATCAAAGCATGGTTAACAAAACTGAGTTGGCCATTATATGCTCCTCTGCTGGAGTTTTATTAGGCATTTTCATATCGTCAGTGGTATTTTTCTGTTTTAGATGGTACAAAAGGCGCTCAGATTTAGAGAATCTTGGTATATCAAATCGCCCTATCCGCAAGAATGGCTGTGGCCTGGGACTAGACTCTAGTGCCTCGATGTCAGAATCTGTTGTTGTCCCTCTACCAGATCTCCCAGCCAAAAGCTTGCCACCCTTATGGTTGAATCATCACAATAAGGATCGAACAACTTCAGTTTCAGGCATACCAAAATACTTGTACAAGTAAGTTTTCTATGTTCTCAATTGGTGCTTTAAGATGTTCTGCCTCTTGATGCCTCTCTCATTGAGTCATAGGGTATGTAGAGTAATATATCAGGAAAGGAGGGTGGGGGGGATGGTTTGTGTTTTTTTTTTTTTTTTTTTACCTTGGTCATTTATTTGATATCTGCCTATCTATCTGGAAAAAAATTCTCCTATATTGTTCCCTTTCAAGTCCTGAAATCATGGTTATTTCAAGATGACCATGCCATAGTGTTGATAGGGTAGAAATGAGCCAATAACAAATACCTTGTTCTAGTTGTTCATCATTTTGACATAGGTTTTATGCATATTATTTTACAGTTGTGATTAAAATATTGTTGGTCAAGCTACTTACTTTCTTGCTGGGTCAATGCAGTGCATCTGCAATTTATAGGTCAACTCACAACTTGTGTTACCTGTATTATAAAAATATTGGCAGACAAGTGGAGAATTGTTGCTTACAGACGTTACAGTAATCTCATAATGAAACAAACGAACATGAAGAACCATCTTTAGTGACATATTTTGGGATAAATTTATTACAACACTTTTGAATATTTGTAGAGAAAGGTAGCAATCTATTTTATCTTGTACTATTGAGTATTGACAAGATGTTAGTGATGATACAATTATGCAAATGAACCTCCATGTAAGTATAAATGGATAGTCTTTGGGCTGATTTGGAAATTAAGTTAGTCTGACAGTTTCTCTATTATGATTCCTTGGTTCTGATTCAGGATTATCTGAAATGTGTCTTTGATGTCTTCAATTTAATTATTTAAACAGACTCTTCTCTTCTTTTGTTCAACTAAAGAGTAAGGCAATTCTACCAAAACAACTTTAGGTTATATGTTGACCTTACTACTCTGCTAGCGACAGAATAAATACTAGCTTATTGCTGTAATAAGACAAGTTTAGGTGTTGTTTTGGTTTAGATGGTCAGTTGATCTCTTGTTTCTGACTTTATTGATGATTTGGTGTCAAAGTCATATTATAGTGATTCATACTAAGGAGATTTTTGCAATTGCTATTCTAACAGGTCTATTCTAATGCCAGGGATATACAGAAGGCTACTCAAAATTTCACAAACATTTTAGGAGAGGGATCGTTTGGCCCAGTATACAAGGCAACAATGCCTGCAGGTGGAGTGGCAGCAATCAAAGTACTAGCTTCCAACTCTAGGCAGGGTGAGAAAGAGTTCCAGACCGAGGTAAAGACTCAATCTATGACTTTACCTTGAAAGCATTCAGGCGGCCAGGCCTATGCTTTAATCTAAATGGACAGAGCAATGTATAGCATTTGTCTGCAGCCTAGACTGTCTTAAAAAATATGTGCCAACTATTTGATAACAATACTATCAAAAAAAATGCAGGTATCTTTGTTAGGTAGACTGCATCACCGAAATTTAGTGAATTTGGTGGGCTACTGTGTGGATAAAGGGCAATACATGTTAATTTACGAGTACATGAGCAATGGCAGTTTGGAAAAAAGATTATACAGTATGTACTGGTCCTCCCATCTGCTCTCTTTTTCAAGTTTTTTATTATCCCAAATTTGAGCTCTTGCATTATTTACTTATGTTGAAGGCCTTAAAGCTAAGTTTTGTATCAAAAAAAAAAAAAAAAAAAAAAGGTTCAGCAGACGTTATTCTTGCTATATGTATATATTTTTATCTAAAAGTTAATTGATTGGATCTAACTAATGGCAGGTGAAGATGATACATTGACTTGGGATGAGAGGCTTCAAATTGCTCTTGATATCTCTCATGGAATTGAGTATCTTCATGAGGGGGTATGTCATGTGATATCTACCAATTTCTGTAATAGGCTGATTTTCTAGCATAGTATTCTGATTTAACAAAGCAAATGAATAAAGATGATAGCTTGATGTTTTGATTGATAATGGCTGAAAGCTTACAAAGGTAGTACGTTTAGCCTATAAATCTCCTATTAGCAACTTGAGGTTGCTACTCTCCATTTTTAATAACCCAATTCATGCCTACTCTTTTTTTTCCCCTCCCTCTCTATTTATACCAAGGACTATTAACCTAGTAAACTAATATTACTAGAATACCCATACTACCCCTCCTTGGATTAGTCTATTACAATTTCTAGTTCTAGCATACTCTTTTTGCTCAAGTTTTCTGATCATGACGGTGTGTTGTGCAACAGGCAGTTCCACCAGTTGTACATCGGGACTTGAAGAGTGCTAATATATTACTGGATCACTCTATGAGAGCAAAGGTTAGCATGAAAGCTAAGAAAAAAAACTACTTTCTCCGGCATTATATATTGTAGATTTGTATTTCATTAATCCCTAATTGGATTAACATGTGAGTTTACTCTACTAAACAAACGTAAGAAGTTTCTTGGAAAATGACTTATGCTCCCATCAAGCAACGCCTAAGATATGTACATATGAGATTTTGGACTGCATGCTGTGGTGGCTATGTTTACAGTGCATAATCAACAAAATGTGTTTGAAGTCATTATATAAATGATTTCAGGCTTCATTCAAAGTATGTACTAGAAACAATTACTCTCATTCGCTTGATACAAATTGTGCATTTGTTATTAGGTTGCTGATTTTGGGCTTTCAAAGGAAGAGGTCTTTGATGGGCGTAAATCAAGCCTGAAAGGTACATATGGCTACATGGATCCTGCATATATCTCTACAAGCAAGTCCAGTTTAAAGAGTGATATCTACAGCTTAGGGATTATCTTTTTTGAGCTCATAACTGCCATACATCCACACCAAAACTTGATGGATTATGTCAATCTTGTGAGTCTTTTTCTTCCACTTCTCTGAAACGCTTGATATTCTGCTAGTTCTTGGGACAGAATTTCTTATCAAAGGAGTCAAATTCTATTTTAGAATCTTGTTATCTGACTGTAATTGTCTCCTGTTTTCTTGTAAAGGCGACAATGGACCCAGATGGAGGAGTCGATGAGATACTTGACAAGCGACTAATCGGGAAATGCAGCTCAGAAGAAGCAAAGAGTTTGGCCAAAATTGCTTTCAGATGTTTACACAAGACACCAAGGAAGCGCCCTACTAGTGGGGAAATCTCTCAGGCTATAGTAAAGATAAAACAGAGACGTCTGCCTAAAGTTGGAACAATGTCCTTTGCTGGGGATGATCTTCACCGATTAACAAGTATGATTGAAGACCAACAAGTGGAATTGAGTAAAATTTTGAGCCGGAATGAAAATTAAGATCAGTATTTTGCTGTACGAATGATCCTAGTTTTTTTCCGCACAAAGCACAGTTGTAAATACTAAATACACTCAATTGGTGTTTATATTGTAGCCTTTAGACAACAAAAGAAATATCACATTTAGAAGAAACCCAAAAAAAAAAAAAAAAACACAATCCATCAATTGATGATCAGAGTCGCTTACAAAACCAGGAAAATACACGAGATGTGTGAAACTTGGATACCAGTGTTGCGCAGATGTACAGGTCAAAGTCATATTTAAAAAAAAAAAAAAAAAAATATGTTTATTGTCCAAAATGGTGTCAAATATACATATCTATATCTATATTATATATTAAAAGGCGTTTCTAATCAAGGATACACACCACGTGTCATTCCTCACCAAGAAGATACCACGTCATACAATTAGAAGTATATACACGATACATTTCAATTAAAAAATATTTATGACAATAATTGAAATTGGGTCCTTTAGAAAATACATAAGTCATTCCATCTTTGCTATCTAATACTTTAGCTGTTTTTTTTTTTTTTTAAATTATTTACTTCGACTAAATCTTCTATAAAGTATAAACATTATTATAATACATGAAAACTATAACATAAGAATACTTAACGTATACACCCGGGACATTGCCCGGGCTAAACACTAGTTCATATTGAAATGTCGAGCATCTATCATAAGTATCTAGATTAAAATAAAATGAAAAGTTCAACATAGAATATATACATATAGGCAGCAATTTCAGGAAGATGAATTATGTTTGGTTTGTACCATGTACAATGTACATCATAATCATTAATCAATGTAAATACATGGAACATAAGAAACTAACGCAGGTAGGACTTGCGAGTTGCGACTCCTCTGCGATCACTATACTCGGTAATATGTAAAGGGTGCTTGGTTGTCATGAGCTTTGAGCGAAGACAAAAAGAATGCCCGCAGGATATACATCACAGCATGTTTGGTTCATGTTACACGATATAATTTACTTCTCAAACTAGAAACAATAGAATTCAAGACGCAAAAGATGATACAAATATTGTATGTTTATAAACAGTAGCAAAGATATACGAAGTATCTATGTAGTATACTTTATAGGATGTCGCGAAAATCTAACCCGACAGTAAATAACTAATATACTGCATACATACTACAGTTGCAACTATATACACAAGTTTAAAACATTATCCCACTGTATTTGATACTCTGCCCATCCCTTGAAGATTGCGAGGGACGGAGGGAGTAATGAACATAGCCATCCCTTAACACAAGGAAGATCTACAAAAGGAAACACTAAGAGGTGTTGTTTCCATAGGATTGACAACTAGAACTCGCAAGCAAGCAAGCAAAAATATTTACAACAGCCCTGTTTTCAGTGACATATACGAAGCTGAAAAAGAACCTAAGATCTATATAACTCACTTTAAGACTTATTTTGAAACCTCGTACCTATACCTTCCCGCAAAGTAGGGCTTATCAGAACTTGCATGAAGTTCCAAACCTCGGCATAAGCCTTTGACCCACCCTCCCTGCTTTGTGATTCACAAATGTCGGGCGCAGGACATTCTGGAAGTTTTCAAGAAACGCCAGCCATTCTTCTTCATTCATATCTGCCAGATTTACAAAACTTGAACTTGATGAGAAACGCTCGTTTGCATTTTTATTCATTGGTGTACCATTAAAGCATCTTTCATTTCGTATTGCATTTTGTATTGCATTTTGTTGAATCCATGTACTGTTCCCTACACCACCGATTCTGCCTTCTTTGCTCTTGGTACCAGTAGCAGCGTCTATCCTCTTCCCTTCATCAGAGCCCTCTTCAAGTTTGAAAAGAAAATTCGTACCATTTTTCCCAGAAGAGGTCTTTCGAAATGATAGTTTGTCTTCTAAAGTTCTGCTTAAATTCCCATTAGAAGCCTCACAGTCCAAATCAAATAGAAATCCATCCTCATCTTTTGGACTAGTATTTATCCCTATCTCGCTCCTTTGCAAGAGTGATCTGGCCTCGATGCATAGGAGCTCTAGCTTACTTGGCTCCTCTGCATGACCTTTAAACTCCCTACTCATCATCTCACCAACCTCAGCAAGACAAAGCCCAAAAGATGCCGCTTCCTTGAGGAAAATTGTACAAAGAATCAACACCCGGAGGCAAGCCTCATGAATCATCGGTAACTCCACCCTGAGCAACTCGGAATCATAAAAAGGATCAAGATTTTCTATATACTGAAGTTCGTCTTCAGAAAAAGGGATTGATGCCTGTGGCCAGTGGATCCATTCAAAATAAGGGTCTTCCAAACTTTCTGGGAGGCTAAGGCCATGATCAATAGGAACCAAATCTACCTGATTGAACCGTCCATCCCCATCATCAAGCCTCCTGACCAGAAGGTTTCCAGCATGTCTATCTGTATTTAGCATGCGAATATCAAGAATTCCTATCCGATGCACAACAGAAACAGGAAAGCTAGAGGTCCCATAATCACTAGCATCACAGTCATGATGAATATACTGCTGAAATGAAGCAATTTTGCATATATGCTCTCTTTGCTGGTGGCCATTCCCATTTACCCCGTCATTGTTTACATTGAAAATTGGATGAGTTACCTTCACAAGAGCAGTTAAAGGCACATTGGCAAAACCATCATAGTCAAGAAGGTAAGCTGCTACTTCTCTGAAACCCGTTTCCCCCACCCGAACTGAACATTTGAGTCCCGGTTGACCAAGAGCTTTTCCGATAAAACCTTTTGGGTTATTTGGAGCAAAAGGCTCTTCATCAGTTGGCTTAATGATTGCAGCATTTTCACCATTAGAATCCCGGAAAAAGTAAGCACCACCAAGACCACTACGCACAGGCATAGGATCAATGCCATTCTTCAAGGCCTCCACAATATCACTCACCAGTTGCTTTATCCCAAAGAAGTGACTTGAGCAACCAATGACTTCTATTGGGCTGCTTTGATCTCTTTGACAAAGATCCTTAACAGAAGGAGAAAGACATGGTGTAGATGAACTTCGGTGCAAGCAGTTTCTAGTCAAAAGAAGCGGTGAATGGTTTCTGACGGTGCTAAGATCATTTTTTAAAACTGTATCCCCACATGTCAATGATGTCTCCTCAGTCGGGACATTGAGAGAAAGCTGCAGTTTTTTCTTCACAGTACGAGCATTTTCACATCCATCCAACTCAATTCCCATGACACAACCACTTTCAGTCTGGACAAAGACACGTCTTCTTCCTGCCTGATCACCTTCCATTGTCTTACTGTTGAGGCATGATTCCCCCCTCAGAGGCCCTCTCACTGATGCTGCAGCCATTTAGTTCTGTACAAAGCTAACTAATTTAAGAAACATGAAAGGAAGAAAGAAATGGGAACCTTTCAGCTTCTGCTGTGGCAACTGCAGAAAGTTGTTCTCCAGAGCACAGACCAAGCCCCCGTGCTGGCACTGACTTTGTAGATTTGATGATTGGAATCCAAATGATCATAGTTAACATAGCCAGAATCAACTTGCATCCATGGATCTCAGTTATGACTGATTCAGTGTCAAGACTGAGTCTGAACTACATAGGCAAAGCTGACCACTATGCTGGGATATGACAACGTTCAAACATTTGTAGACAGATTAATAATTTTTTTAGCATTTAAAAATAAATGGACAATTAAGTTACTTAACGACAAGAAACAAACAATATCAAGAATGCACATACATATCCTGATCAGAAAACATAAGATATTTCTCTGTCTTCATAAACTCAACATAAGTGCAACAGCTTGCAACTTATAGCAAAAACCAAAATTTAGATTAATCTGGAAACAGCCGCCTTAAGCTAGTTCATAATAGGTCCTGAGGATAATGAGGCAATACTGATATACATTTAAAGAACCAATTCTATGTACAAATCCAATTATATTATATAAACTTCAAGAAAGTTTTAACATACAATAAGAAATGGCCATAATATAGTTGCACAAAAACTTTTAGGCTTCTCATGGGGGGTATGGTTTAGATGTGTAAGCATTGTTTCCTACATAGACAAATATTAACATCTTCTGATTACTAACGATATTGAAGCACTAGAAGCCCAAACTCATCATGGCAAACTTATAATTGATTTTCACTCCATTTGTGGCAGAATCCTTTCCCGCACAGGCAATAATATATATTGTCTAATTAGATTAGAAAAAATCATTAAAAAAGTATAAATAAAATAAACATAAAAGGTTTTATATTATAAAATTGTGCCAGAACGCCACACTAATTTCTAATAAATTAAAACCCAACATAAATTATCCCCACGCTTAAAATAATTTAATATAATGAAAGAAAAATAATCCCACTCTTCAAATTTCCTAGTCCTCATATACATTTAGTGGTACAGTACGAGAATTTGGAAGTATAGTCATTTGATTAAGATGGCATTTATACTAGTTATGGTTCATAGGCTAATACAGGATTTACAAATTGACTTGTGGTCCTTAGACCCCATCATAGAGAAAAGACTTGAGTATTTTTATTTTCTAGTCAACCCAATGTTCCCAGAAAAAAGAGAGAAGCATCCAACGTGGGAAATCAAGATGTATGTAAAAGCCTAAATAATGAATTCATTTGTTCTGACTGTGACATGCAGAGAAGCTATATGGACACGAGCCTAAGATTAAAACTGTATACACATATCACAATCAAGGCCAAACATACAACTATAAAAGTCCCAAATTTTAAAGCAATATCACCAATGGTCACCGATCCATTCATGCCTTTCAAACAAACATACATCAACAGTCGTCTCTTTCTATACCACATTTCAAACAAACAGACATACTGGTGCAAGGCCACCAGTCTCTTTAATTCCTGAGGTGACGGCATGACCTCTTAACTACCAACTCGGTCACTCCAATTTTCGACTAACTTCATAATATATGTAATATGTGTTTTATACTTTTATACATACTAATATCTGTCCAACAAAATCCAGCTATGCAAGCAACAATAACACAAAACTAAGTACCAGAGCCAGACTATATTCTTCTTCACCAACAAGAGAATTATATGAAATATATGATACTCTATGTCCTAACTCAAACAAAAGTAAACATTCTAATTTTACCCGTTTTTCAATCTATTTCATCTCTAAAAGTTGAATCCGTTTCCAACCAAAAAAACACCCTTACCAAACATCATCCGCATTAAACAAAAGCCGTGACCAATTGAATATAACCTAAACCTATACGGCGATATTTAAGCCTACTTTTATGTCAATACAATTGCAAATTGCAATCTTTACCTAAATCATTGGTGCAAAATAAAATAAAAAAGGGTGTGCATTCTTTAATACGCTCCATAATCCGTAACAATGTCCTTTTTATGTGTGTGCGTGTAAGGGACGTTGCCAAATATTCTTGAAAGTGGTGTAACAATTACAAAAATATTCTTGAAAGTGGTGTAACAATTACAAAAACTCCTAAAAGGCTAAAATCAATAATGAATTAATAATACATCAATACTTTCAAAGTATGAATAGTGCATGTAACAAAATTTTGTACATCAAACAATTTTTAGAAGCATTAGGTACACCCTGTGTGTATAATAAAATTTCCGAAAGTATATAACAAAGATGTTTAGCTTGAGAGAAATCCTAGATCATGCTATTATTTCTACCAAAACACACCATATTAACAGGGGACAGCTACATTTTTCATACCATATAAAATTTTAAATCAAACTTGTTACAAATTACATCAAATAATTATCAACTTAATGAAATTTACATAAACATCAAATATGAACATATGATCAACATTGCAAAAAATGGGACTCATGAAAATAAAATCAAACATGATCAAAGAAAATATCACATAAATTCTGAAAACCCAAAACACCCGATTTTATAAAAACTTCAAAAAACGAAATTTGATTTCAGAAATGTAAAAACAAACAGATAAAGAAACTCACCGCCGGAAAACTGACCGCCGGCAACAAAACACGGCAACCGGGGAAAATCAGCGCAATGAGAGGAGAGAGATCAGCAACGGACGGTTGAGATTTAAGAGGTTTGAAGGAAATCAATGGCTGATCTTCCGATTAATCCGTAAATTTGCCACTCTCTCTCCTCTCTTCTCTCTCTCTCCCGCGAATCAAACGCGAGTTCGAAATGCCCCTTTTCAGAAAGAAAACCTTAGGGTTAATATTGTAATTTCGTAATTTATGGGAATATTGCAAAAACTCGGATTACTGTAATTTGTAACAGAATTATTTATTGCGTGGCTTTTGTGAAAGCTCCACGTGGAAGTGGTTCCGTGATTTTAAGGTGTTTTTAGTGACGTGGTATTAAAATGTTGCAAAATTTTGGAAGATTTTTTTTAAAAAAAAAAACTATATAACAGATTTTTTTATAAAATTTTATTGTGTCTAGCTCTTGACCTAATTGAAGGTTTGGTTTGATTTTCCTATTTTACCCCTTCATTGCTACTATTGAGAAAGTTCTAGAGAGAATAAAAGTTTTAATTTACCATATAGTCCTAAGGTAAATTTCATGTCTTCCATTTCCTTGATTTTGGAAAACTAGGCCCAATCAAATAAACCATGATAGGCCCATTGAATTGACTTTTAAAGGGATAGTTCTAGTCAATGAAAGTCAAGATGGGTAATTTATATGTTAATTAAAGGTCGGTAATTTATTGTGTTTTAGACGGAGTATTATTCAAATAACAATTTAATTGGCGCTTAAATAAGTGGTGACTTTCTTAATCTTTGAAGGAACTCAAATTAAAGAATAAGTCAGCAAAAAATTCAAGGTTATCTATCGTCAATCAAGCAACAAGCACTTTAATCTCTTACTCTTTTTGTTTTCTTCTCAGCAATCTAGGCTTAACATCATCATAGGCTTTAAATAGTAGTTTAATAACTTATTGTTCATTATGATTAATTTCTGCAACATTTCTAAACTATTTACAATTGTACATGATGGATGCATTGGCTTCACTACAATGAGGCTTCATCTCAAGATTGACCGTACAAGATTTGATCAATCATACTCTATTTTAGGTACATGATGGAAGCACTAAGGGTCTGTTCTCTTACGTTGAAATTCAGTTCAGTTCAGTTCAGTTCAGCTCAGTTCAGCTCCTAATTTCCTTCTCTTATAAAATATTCATTTCAGTTCAGTTCAGTTCAGCTGAGTTCAGTCAATGAGAACAGGCCCTAACTTCAAATCTTCAATACAACAAGGTCTCGTTTCAAGATTAAACATACAAGATTTAATTTTGGGACTACAACTCTACAAGCACTAAGAGGATCATACTCTTCTAATTCTAAAATGCACAATGAGAAACTTATGTAACCTCAAAACGTTACTCCCCATTTAAACCTACATAATTATACAAATATAGAGCAATTAGCACTAGCATAATAATGAAGCACTAGTAGAAGATAAAGTGGTGTTAGTTTTAAACCTTTACGTTTTGCTTAATAAAGTAGAAATTGAATTTCATGTTTGCTGAAAGGGAAACTAAAAATAGTGTTCCCAATAAAAATGTGTGGTACAGTAATTACTTTCCACCTACAATCTGCAGCTAAGTTGATGCAATTGGGGAAAAACTATGAAAAAGTAGGTGGATTATTTTCAAACTTATGAACCAAAGATTCTGCACCAAATTTATGGCAAATGCAACATTTACGGACTATTCTCTCCATTTGGCTTAATCTATTACACCACTCATTTCTACTATAGTCTATAGCTAGATTAGCCACATCCTATATCTTCGGGTGGTAGTCTTGTAGATACCCGTATACACATATGTAGTACTCCGTATGTAATTATGTATAATACTTCCTCGGTCTCGGTAAGTAGATCCCGTTCCCTAAGGCCCCAAGTATCCTCACTTGACAACGTTTGAACCCCAAAGCTTTTAAGATTTGAGATAAGAAGTCATGATCTACTTGATGCAAAGAGATTAGAGTAGTGAATGATAGAGATTTTTTTTTTTTTTAAAAAAAAAATTGTAAAATATACGGTTTAATAATGGCCATGGCTCTATCACATAAAAGGATTATTACAATCTATAAGTCCACCTATCACATGATCGGGCTTATAGATTAGGATTTTAAAAAATATATCAGAAAAAAAAAATACACATACAGTTATCTTTTTACTCGTGATTGTGTTACTTAAAATATTACGGCCTTGCGAAGTATTTATTGATAAAAATTTGATTGAATGATTTATTTTAGGTTGAATGCCAATACAAAAATCAAGGTATTAACAATAGAATAACATTTTAGAGACCGAGGGAGTAGGGCTAAGCAACACTACCCGAAAAACTGAAAACCCAATGCGTAACCATTTCAAAAATTAGGGTACCCGATCCAATAACCATAACGGTTCGGGTACCCGTTTCGATAATTTGTTATTGGGTATGATTATTGGGTATCATTTTAAATTTAACGGTTATCCGATTTGATCTGATAAGCAATTTTTTGTTTATTTTTCCTATTTAAATCTATATTTCCAAAATCTAAACTATTACTTCACTTCATAATCACTTTATAATATCAATGATTAGTAATATTATTAATAATTTGATCAAAATCATGTGGTATTGATGTTAATTAGTGTTAAATGATATTATAATAACTACATTGTTAAGATTAATTATCATCACTGAAAATCTTATTGGGTACTCGATTACCGATCTGAAAATTTGTGTACTTGAAATCCGGATACATAAACTTATTGGTTATAACCGTTAGTACTAGCTAAATAACTAATAGAGTATAAAACATATATTTTCGTTAAAAATATATATATAAATATATATATATATATTTGAATCTCAACCATCAGCTTAAGCTTTTGATTGAGATGATCCACTATCATGGTCACAGATTCAAATCTCATCCACCCTCCCTTCTTTCAACGTGGAATATTTAAACCCAACTTACCATTTTATGACCATCTTGACGTGGGAAAGAAATAATTTAAACCCAGCTTTATTACTTTACTTCACCTCCTTAGATGTCAGAGTGTTGCTAAAGTGTAATTTACTTTCCTTTTTTTTTAATCAGAAAAATCCACCCACTTCACCTTTACTAATTATTTTCCCATTTTATTTGAATTAAACTACCAAGTATAAATACTACTGACATCCTGTACTTGTATTTCTGTATAAGTTTCTTCTCCTAGATTTATTTTCTCTTACCACCGATCTACCGAACTTTACAACTTGTTATACATCTGTACTTACAAGTTTTCGTTTTTTTTTTTTTTTTTTTTTCTGGGGGGAAGGAATAGTACTTACAATTTTATTTTTATTTTTTTTTATTTATTTTTGACGAGGAATAGTACTTACAAAGTTACAAGTACAAAAGTGTGGTAATTTTTTTTACTTAGTCTTCCAAATTATACTATAACAGTATAACATGAGTAAAAAAAAAAAAACAAAGATAACTACTCCCTCCGTCCCTTTTTTACATTCCTGCTTTTTTTTTGGGTATTCCAAAATTACATTCCTCATTTCCTTTTTTAGTAAGTATTTTTTTTTAAATATCCCAAATTATCCCTCTTTTTCTGTTTTGTAATTAATGCTCATTCTTACTTTCCTATTCTCACTCTTATTTTCCCACTAAAAAATTCAAAATTCTGGTGCCTAAATTTAGATGAATATGATTGGTTCTTGATTTTCCAATAAGAGCATGTTATTGGGTTTTTTTTTCGCAAAGGATTGATGACATGACATCATTAAATATTAATCTATCTTTGTTTTACTCAAACACATCATTTAATGTTTTGAACTTCCCATTATGTTTTGTTTTATTGTTATTTGTTTTATTATTAGTTTCTTAATTCCTGTGTAATTTTACAAACGGGAATGTAAAAAAGGGACGGAGGGAGTACATGATTCGAACTTAGATAAATTGCTAGTTATGCAAGTGAGGCCTTAAGGTTGGGGGAAAAGAATAAGGAATAAAAGGAAATTATTCCGTAGTAATTGTTTTACTCCTAATCCAAAAAATAAACACAATAAATTTTTTTAAATTGTATTACTTGTATGAATTATGAAGTATCTATAGTCTCCCACTATTAAATTAGCTTCTTTTCTTTTTACTTTTTCTTTTTTTTTTAACACTATTTACATATTAATGTGACTATTTTTAAAATTAATGTATAACTAATCAATTGTTATTGTGTACTCTGGTGAATTTGTGATATAATGTTGGATTATTCTCAATGCATCAAGACTCAAGAGGGTGGTCAAATTTCAGCAATTGATACATGTGTGAGTGTTGATATATGTATCAGCCAAACTGTTGTAATTATTTAAAACCAAAAAAATATAATATTGATACTCCTACTTTCAAATATTTGTGCATAGATACATATGTCAATCAAATTGTCGGAATAAAATACAATGTACTCCGTACTTCATAGTATATTTTAATTATTTCAACAATAATGAATATTACATTTACACTACATTTAATCATGGTCTATAATTCTTTCAAAAGAGAAAGGGTATGTTCTCATTGATTAAACCGAGTTGAACTGAACTGAACTTATTAGAGCTGAACTGAACTGAACTTATTAGAGCTAAACTGAACTGAACTTATTAGAGCTAAATTGAACTGAACTGAATTGAACTTATTAGAGCTGAACTGAAAATAACCGTATCAGAACAGGGTCAATGTATGGTCTATAATTGCTAAGAAAGCGTAAGTGTATACATAATCTTATGGTATCAAACATTTCCTCATAATTAGTGATCCATTATTGGAATTTCAAACTTAGGGTCTGTCTTGTTCAACTTAATTTTAGTTTAGTTCAATTCAGCTCCAATCAGTTAAGTTTAGTTCCTACTCTCTCCGTTTTTAAATACTAGCTTCATTTCTTCATGCGCGGAGTTTTAGGAGAAATTGAAGAGAGTAATAAAATATGGAGGTATTGGGGTAGGAGAAGAATAAAAAATTATAAAAAACAAAAGTAGTCGATGGAATTAAAGGAGAGAGAATATGAAGTTAATAAAATACTTCGTATGATTTATGTTGGGTCCACTAAGTGAGAGAAATTAATTAAATATTATAAAAGATTTCCAAATAAGGAAATACAACAAGTATTTTAAAAACGACCGGGAAAAAAAAAGTGGAGCAATTATTTAACAACAGAGGGAGCAATTCCCTTTCTGGTAAACAGTTCAGTTCAATTCAGCCTCAATCAATTCAGTTTCTAATTTCTTTCTCTCATAAACAATTCAGTCAGTTCAGTTTAACTCCAATCAGTTCAATTCAGTAAATCAGAACAAGTCCGTAATGATGTAAATAAACAAAGATTCAATTACAAAAAATCTCAAACCAACAACCTAAATCTCATACCCGTATCACATTCGACCATTCTATAAGTTGGTCTCGAGTTGAACAACTTTTAAAACCCTAATTTGTACACAAACTGTTATTTTACTGATTACGACTTAAATTGATTTTCTTTATACAACCAATCTCTCCAAGTACTCTAACCCAAGGAACACCCATAAATTAGCAATGAGACATTAAAGACGTATCATCTCACGTGGCAAATCTTCTCACTTGATTACCCCTTTGACTCCTCTCTCTCTTTCTTCCAACCCAAAACTCACCAACTCTTTATTTTTTTCAATTTTCTTCTTTCCCCACTTTTTTTTTTTATTAAAAAAACCTTAAAATTAATCTAGTACTACTACTGTCTTTGCTTGTACTACTGTTACTTCTTCAAGTAGATTTTAGAGAGAGAATTAACGAGATCATCGATCAAAGATTTAGCCTTTTTTTTGCTTAATTTGCAAGAACAAAATCTGGGTTTTTAAAGAAAACAAACAAAACAGAGGAACCCATATTTATTGGGAACAGAGAAGAAGAAAGTTTTCTTCTTTTTTCTTTTACAAATATTTTATTTTTATATATTAATTTCTTGCTTTCCAATTTTATAATAATATGATATAAATTTGAAATACAGAAACCCAAAATCAGACACCAGACAAAGAGACAGCCAGAGTGTTAAATTCTTCGTATTATTATACAGTAATAATTTATAATTTCTGGGTTTTTTGATGCAAATTGAAGGAATTTAGAGAGAGAAAATGGGGGATCAAGTAAAAATGGTGATGAAGATGAGATGGGTGTCCAATTGGAAAGGTGCAGGAGAATCAAAGAAAGGAAGAATGAAATGGGGTGGTTTTGTAATGATTCTCTCTCTAACTATTTTCTCTCTCTTCACTCTTTTATTGCTTGCTAGATATACTGCTAAACAACATCACTCTGGTTTTGATAATTATGGTGGATCTTCTTCTTTTTCAATCTTTGCTTGGAAACCCATTTTTCGTACTTCAGATCTTCCCAGAAATGTAATGTTCTTTCTTTACTCTTAATTTTATTGATTTTTCGTACTATTTTATTGCTTGAATCTGATGTATTATTGTTTCAATTGTTTGCATTTTGTGTTTATGTATGTTTGATTAATGTCGTGTTCGAGTATGGAGGAATAGATGGTCGTAAATTTTTGGTTCATGTAGTCGACCCCATCGAGTTTGGGATTAAGGGTTTTGCATTGCTGATTATATTAATTTTGATTAGGGATGGATTTTGAGGGTTAATTAAGTAAATACGGTGGCTTTTTAGCTTTAATCCAATTTTTTGAAAAAATTATTGAATTTTCAACGTAATGATGAATAATTGAACCTTAAAGTAATCCCCTTTTTGTGTCTGGTAGTTTGAGTTTTCAACTTGCAAGTAGTTTCGTTTTCATGTTTTGTACCTTTAGATGGACCCTATACTTTAGATAATCTTTAGCAAACTAAGCTAATTCTTCAAGATGATTGGTTTTACGGGTATCATAATCATCGGCCTTAAAGTAGGGCCGATGATTAATACCCACAAAGGGTATTAATGTAACCGCGATCAATCTCAGGTCTTGAGTACCACCCTTCAAGATATTATCCAACATAAGTTAAGTAATAGTATTATGATCATAAATGAAATTCATGTTAATTGTCCTTGTTTGTTTGGGTATTAAAGCAGAGTCCCCTGCATAAAAGGCTATGGGGCCCAGTGAGGGAGTTGGGATCTCTGTATCCACATGCAAATCCTCGAGGACCCTATTCTGGTCAGTGAATTCTTCTCTTTCTTTGCCTTTTTTTTTTTTTTCTTTGCTTACTATTCTATGGTGTGTGGTGTGATGTGTTCTTCATTTAGTATTGGTTCTGAAAATCAGATAAGAGTTAGGTGACTTCTTTAATTACATAATTTGCTGTTACTAGTATCTTCTGTTTTTTATTGTTGAAAAATGTGTGTATGATTGACTTCGTAGGGGTATGAGTTGTTCGGTTGTAGAAAATGTGTTTGAAATGAGCGTATGATGGGTTGTAATTTCTTGTTTAAAATGTCTAAGTTATCCATGTTCCGTAAGAAAAGTTAACCCCTCGGGTGTTTGCTAGAGGTCACTTACAACTGTCTCCCGAAATTTCACAATACTCCATCGAATCTAATTGTACTGCGGGCTTGGGGGTCAAGTAATGGTTTGGATGTTGATCTAAGGATTTACTATGAAGCATTTGAGTATAGGCTTGGCAAAATTGATCCGACCTAGACATGGAATATATTTGAAACTAGATAACCTGATTTTGACTCGGTGTAGAAATTAACAAAGTTAATATTGAATGATTTTTTCATGCTAAATTATTTTTTAACAAATACTCCTTATAATGTGATTGAAATAAATGCCTCATTTCTCAAATTGAACATAGACTAATCTCGGTCAAAACAATCCATTGCCACTTCTAAGTCTACACTATCCGAGTATCATATTGCTATAAGTCTATACTCTCTAAAGATTCTCAAACGAGTGATAATAAAGGGTTCAAGTAAGATAACAATGCAGTGTATGAAGATATATATGGTTCAATTCCATCCCCTCAGTAGTATTAACATGCTAACAGGCCTAGTCATTTTAATTTTAGATTTGAATTTGGCTTGCCTACGTCTGCTTCTCTTTTCAAGTTGTACAGTTCTTGACTTGGTATGCTGTCTTGAGATTGTATTGTCTTCCTAACTTGTTACAGCTCCCAGCTTGCAATCAACGGGCTTCCTTTTTGTCAGGATTCGAGGTGGTTTCCATGAGATCCGGAACGCAGTAAGCCCACCACCTCATTGACATACGTATTCGAACCTTTTTCTATTTCTCCAATCTTTTCTAATGGCTCATGGCTGGTTGCAGATCTCCGATGCTGTTGCAGTAGCACGGTTGATCAATGCTACTCTCGTGATCCCTGAAATCCTGTCAACCACTAGCAGCAAGGGAATTAGGTGATTTATATTCTTTATGGTCCTTTCCAATCACACCCATGTCTTTTTTGTTTCTTGCCAAGAATGGATTCTGAAAAATATATCGCTTAACTTGATTGAGTGATTTAATATTTGCAGCTCAGAGTTTAAAAGTTTTGCTTACTTGTACAATGAAGATCAGTTCATGGCAGCATTATCTAAAGATGTTAATATTGTTAAGACTCTTCCTAAGAATCTTAAGGAGGCAAGGAGGAAAAAGGCGATCCCTTTATATAAGGTACCGAGCTCAGCATCTCCTTATTTCTATATGCATCAAGTTTTGCCAACGTTGAGGAAGCACTCAGCTGTCGAACTTGTTGTCTCAGACGGTGGATGCTTGCAGGTGATCGCCTTTCCCCTCTCCTATATCAATTTCTTGTATTTCTTAACATTCTTGCAATGCAAGTGTTTGTTTGGATGCTTGTCAAGTGTATTATGATTGTTGAAATATATGCATGCGTGTGTTCAAATACATAAGATTTGTGAGAATGTAAAGGAGCACATATCTGTTGCTGATCTTCTCACATCTCAATGTACGAAAATACTGCATTTTGATTAAAGGGCTTCATTGCTTTATAAATCGCTTGACATTGTCTCGTTGTATCTGGTGCAGTCAAACCTTCTTCCTGATCTTGAAGAACTTCAGAGGTTGAGATGCAGGGTTGCGTTTCATGCCCTACAATTTCGGCATGAGGTCCAAGAGCTTGCCACCAAGATATTAAGAAGGTTCAAGTTCTCTAGTTAATACCCTCCCTTTTTTTAATAAATGTGAAACGTAGCTAATATTCAACTCTTCTTCTAGGTTACGGTCACCTGGTAGGCCGTTCATTGCATATGAACCAGGGATGACCAGAGAGGCTTTGGCATACTATGGCTGTGCGGAGCTTTTCCAGGTAATGAGACTCAAAAACTTGGTCAATGCTTAATAGTAGATCAGCGAAGAAGCAAGTTTATTGATGTCAAGGTTGTCTTAAACTTCTGAAGGATGTGCATACCGAGCTTATTCAACACAAAAGGTCGTGGATGTTGAAGCGGGGAATTGTGAAAGGAAAGCTTTCTGTGGATTCAGCTCAACAAAGGCTCAATGGTTCTTGCCCCCTCATGCCAGAAGAGGTTAGATATCTGTCAAGTGTCAACATATGTTTTTATCCAAAATTACTCAATTATATCTTAGTTTTATTTGCCGCTCTTTCATCATGATTGTGCAACTGTGATTTTTAAAAAAATAGAAGATGTACACGATTACATAGACCATGTCCTGGTATATAATTAAACTTTTCCGTGTTTTATTTTTAAAATGTGCAAGTTGAAATACACGATTACATAAAAAAATAATAATAATAATTTTATGCAGAATTACAAAACAAAAACGTTTTATTTTTCCTTGTTACATTGTAAAGAGAGGATCTTCAACTCTTTTCTTAGTATTTGAACCTTGTGATTATTCAGATTGGTATCATTCTCCGTGCATATGGATATCGGTCAGACTCAGTGATATACATCTCTGGTGGAGAAGTCTTTGGCGGTCAGAGATTGTTAATTCCTCTGCATGCCATGTTTGATAATGTAGTAGATAGGACTTCCCTCAGCACAAATTATGAGCTGAGTAGGCTATACGGTCGTGAGGCTAACTTTGTGGACCCTCCACCAAGAGCGCCCCCCTCAGTTGTAGAAGAAAGGAAGCTTGAAGCATGGAAAAAGTCGGTCCCACGACCCCGTCCATTACCACCTCCTCCTGCACGGTCTAAGTATCCGTACAATATTGAAGGGTGGTGGGGTTGGGTAGCGGAGAGTGATAATGAGCCTGAGAGTACTGTGATGGAGCTCAGAACTAATGCACATAAATTGCTTTGGGAAGCCATTGATTATATTGTTTGTGTTGAAGCTGATGTTTTTATTCCGGGATTTGATCGAGATGGTAAGGGACGCCCGAATTTTGCCAGCTTGGTTATGGGGCATCGGTTGTATCAGTCTGCTGCTTCTGTGACATATAGGCCAGACAGGTAATCTTTTCTCTTTTCTGTGCTTTGAAATTTAAATCTGTCATGTTTGAGTTTCTTGCCGGTGTTTTGCAATAAACTTGTACTTTCTTATTTAAATAGAAGTTTTTTTAAAAAATGAAAAAGTCGGTACTTTTTTGTTGCAAATGAGGGTGGTTTATATTGGGACTTGGGAGGTAAACAATGTTAAAAGTGCCAAAGAGGAACAGCTAAGTCTATAACTGAATCTGATTTTCTCTCTACTTGATTGCTGCAGAAAAGAAGTAGCCAAATTCGTAGATGATCTCCGTGGGGGCATGCACCCAGCTAACCGAACATGGCTTTCATCAATTCGCAAGCATTTAAGAAGAACATTGCTTGATGGTCCCGTGGAAGCATTCAACACTTCAAAACCAATCTCCTTTCTCTCGCATCCTGTTCCTGAGTGTTCTTGCTCGAGGGGAAAAACTAGTCCTTCCGGTTTCAACCCTCAAGCTGCTTTTAAGGTTCAGCATAGTTGCCCTTCTTGGATGGGTGTTAATGTTAACTCGAGGCTAAAAGAGAAGGAAAGTGATGATGAAGTTTATGTGGATGATGGCTTTATTTCCTCATTTTTCTTTGGACATGGCTCGGAAAATCTAGGGGCGAGTAATGGAGTTAATGCCAGTCGGGAGGAGACACACTTGGAGGACCAAGAAGAGCTTGAAGCTAGTGAAAGATGACAAATAGCTTATCTTTAAGATCATGTACATAGAAAAAATCGGAGGGGTTGAAAATTCTTCGCGCTACTGCTTTCAAGTGGCACTTTCCGATTCTTTGGCTGATTGCTTCAACTTATTTAGGTCCAGTAAGAAGCATTTGGCTGCACCTCAAATAGATTAGAAATACATGGGTGAAATTTTATTGTAAATCCATTCACCGACGAATTTTGTGCTGTAGCAACCTCTAGATTGGTAGCTTTATTTAAATTATTGTGTATGATTAGAAGAAACACTTTCAGATTTTGAATGTTACCTGATGTAGAATTATGAATTAGATGGTATAAATATAATTTTTGTTAGAAATTTATTGATTCATCAGTAACTTAGAAGTCTTTCTAACATTATGCTAGATGTTGTAGTATTAGAAGTTTTTGCCTCACTATTATCTCTATATACTTTGTAGGTTGTAACTTTGTATCTCTCTTATTTTCTTAAATTAAAACACTAAAAATACAGCAAATTATGTTAAGTAAAAGGAAAAGAGCAGTGTGTTATCACATTAATCCTGTAGTAAAGGTGCATTATTGATGTAACACTGTCAAAAAAGTTGCATTATGCTTGTGATACCTTTAAGAAAATTGTGGAGGTGAACAAACCCCAAGTAACTCTAACAATCTAACTACACAATCACTATGTTGTGTTTGGCTATAAAAATAAATTTACTACGAAGTATATGTCAAGTGAAATTGATATAGAGTGTGTTTGGATTCTATACACTTGAATGTATCTAAAGGATTTTATGACGTATGAGAGAAACATGTTAGCACTATGTCACTATGTGTGTGACTTTTAAAGTAATACATGTCCAATGTACACTAAGCACATAAGAATTGACATGCGTATCTATTAGGAAAAATATGATATATTATTTGATTACAAGATATATTTTCTCATAATTTATCTTAGGAAAAGATAATTAGTTTCCTAAGTTAGATAAGTTTTGGTTTCCTTGTTGCTCAAGGAGAGATCTTGTATAAATATGGATGTTGGTGGAATATTATGATCAAGAAATACAATTCTAAATTCTTCTAATTCTCTTAATATTATCATGGTATCGGAGCTAAGGTTGCTTCAATAAATAAATCTTGAATTTTTTTTTAATTAATCATGGGTAATTCTTCCCCACCAACCAACCGTGTGAATGGTAAGTGGATCGTGGATACCGATTGCTCCCATCATGTAACCGGCGATCTTTCGTGCTTGGTTGATGTTCATGAT
Source organism: Chenopodium album (assembly GCF_948465745.1). Classification (NCBI taxonomy): domain Eukaryota; kingdom Viridiplantae; phylum Streptophyta; class Magnoliopsida; order Caryophyllales; family Amaranthaceae; genus Chenopodium; species Chenopodium album. The sequence goes on along the minus strand of NC_137851.1, from coordinate 6,175,128 downwards.
GTCCCGTCTTGCAATGTTGGTCTTCCGGATGGCCAAAGTGTTGTGGCCATGAAAGAAGGAGTTGTAAAATTAACGGACAAAATCACTCTTTATAATGTTCTTTTTGTCCCAAAATTAAATTGTAACTTAATTTCGGTTTCGCAATTATACTCTACAAATAATTGTGAAGTCATAACTAACTCTATCACTTGTACTATACAGGACCAACGCACGAGGGAGGTGATTGGCACGGGTGATCTAAAAGATGGACTATACTATTTTCGAGAGGAGGCATCCATAGCGGCCGTTTCTATTGAAGACTCATCCAACTTGAAGCTTTGGCATAAAAGATTGGGGCACCCTTCCGAGAAAGTTGTAAAACTCCTACCTTTTCTTAGTAATTCTAGAGGTCATTTAAATAAAGATTGTGAAGTGTGTCATCGTTCTAAACATACTAGAGACAAATTTCCTTTAAGTGATAATAAAGCTTCTCGTATTTTTGAAATAGTTCATTGTGATTTATGGGGGCCATACACCGAACCCTCCTCTTGTGGTGCTCACTATTTTTTGACTTTGGTGGATGATTATTCTCGTGCTGTTTGGATATATTTAGTGATTGATAAAACTGAGGTGTTTAAGATGTTTATGTCTTTTATAGCCATGATTGATAGACAATTTTCTCAGAAAATTAAAATAGTACGAAGTGATAATGGTACCGAATTTTTTTCTTTGAAAAATTATTTTTTGGCTCAAGGCATTATTTTTCAGACCTCTTGTGTGGGAACTCCTCAACAAAACGGGAGGGTTGAGAGAAAACACCAACATATCCTTAATGTTGCCCGTGCCCTTCGATTTCAGGGGGTGTTACCAATTTATTTTTGGGGAGAGTGTGCTCTTGCTGCGGCTCATCTGATAAATAGGACACCTTCCATACTTCTTAATAATAAAACACCTTATGAGTTGTTATTTGGCACCCCACCTTCGTTTAGTGAGTTACGTGTGTTTGGGTCCTTGTGTTTTGCTCATAATCAAAAGGCAAAAGGTGATAAATTTGCAAGTCGAAGTCGTAAATGTGTCTTTGTTGGTTATCCTTTTGGGAAGAAAGGATGGTATTTATATGACTTAGATAAAAAGGTTTTTTTTACCTCACGGGATGTTCGATTTTTTGAGGATGTGTATCCCTATTTGGATGTTGAGAGTACGAACATTGATATTTCAACACCAAATTTTGAGTCAAGTATTGGTATGGAAAGTGACTTGATTTTTCCATATAACCCCGAGGAGAGTTGCACTACTCTCGAGGCTCCTCCTCAGCAGCAGCCGACTGTGGCTTGTGCGCCACCTCCACAGCAGCAGCCGGCCGAGACCCCTGTACAGCAGCAGCCGCATATGGCAGCCACGGACCCCGATGCTATGGGTCGTGGGCATCGTCAAAAATTTGCAAATAGCAAATACAAGGATTTTGTCACTCATACTCGGATTTCTCGAAATAGTCCATCTACTTCACCTAATCCAAGCATCCCACCTCCCTCAGGTATGCCGTATCCTATAGCACATTATGTTAGTTGTGATAAGTTTTCTGCAAAACATCGAAATTTTGTTGCAGCAATAACAGCAGGTAGAGAGCCTCGTACCTTCAAAGAGGCAATGCAAGATGAAGATTGGAAATTAGCAATGAGTGAAGAAATGCGTGCTCTTGAAAATAATGGTACGTGGACCTTGGAGAAATTGCCCCCCGGGAAGAAAGCCCTTGGTAGCCAATGGTTGTACAAAATTAAGTACAAATCTGATGGAAGTATTGAGCGACTCAAAGCTCGCTTGGTCGTGTACGGTAATCATCAAACCGAAGGCATTGATTATGATGAAACTTTTGCCCCGGTAGTCAAGATGACAACTGTTCGTGCTTTTCTTGCTATAGCCGCCTCGAAAAATTGGGAACTACATCAAATGGATGTTCACAATGCGTTCCTTCATGGTGATTTACACGAGGAAGTTTATATGAAACTCCCTCCGGGTTTTACTGCGGATGACCCTGATCTTGTTTGTCGACTTCAAAAATCTTTATATGGTCTTAAACAGGCGCCTAGGTGTTGGTTTGCCAAACTCACAACTGCTTTGAAGAACTATGGTTTTGTTCAGTCATACCCGGACTACTCTCTTTTTACTTATACTAATGGGTCCATTCAACTAAACGTTCTTGTTTATGTTGATGATTTAATTGTGGCCGGAAATAATTCGAATGCTATAAAATTATTCAAAAATTATTTGAGCTCTTGTTTTCACATGAAAGACTTGGGTGTGCTCAAGTATTTTCTCGGCATTGAAGTGGCTAGGAGTTCTAAAGGGCTATTTTTGTGTCAACGTAAGTACGCTCTTGACATTATTGAGGAGACGGGTCTCATGGGGTCGAAACCTGCCAACACCCCGATAGAACAAAACCATCGTTTGGCCCGTGCCACAGGCCCACTGCTCACGGACCCAGCAGCATATAGGAGGCTAGTTGGATGCTTGGTTTATTTGGGAGTTACACGTCCAGACCTCAAATACTCGGTGCACGTTTTGTCGCAATTCATGAAAGCACCAAAGCAAGAACACTGGGAAGCTGCCCTTAGAGTTGTTCGTTACCTCAAATGTACCCCGAGTCAAGGCATTTTACTAAGGTCGGATAGTGAACTTGCGCTGCAAGGATGGTGTGACTCCGACTGGGCAGCGTGCCCTCTCACTCGGAGGTCCCTGTCGGGGTGGCTCGTCTTCTTAGGCCACTCCCCAATTGCGTGGAAAACGAAGAAGCAAGATACAGTGGCTACGTCCTCTGCCGAGGCTGAATATAGGTCCATGTATGCTATTACGTGTGAAATGAAGTGGTTGAAGGGTTTACTTCTTAGCTTGGGCATTCAACATCCACGTGCTATACCAATTTATTGTGATAGTCAAGCGGCTATTCATATTGCTCAAAATCCCGTGTTTCACGAACGCACCAAACATATTGAAGTGGATTGCCACTTTGTTAGAGATGCTATTCAAGAGGGCCTCATTACTACTACTCATGTGCGTACAAATGAGCAATTGGCCGACATATTTACTAAGGCCTTGGGTAGATCACAATTTGAGTATCTCTTAAGCAAGTTGGGCATCTTTAATTCAAGTGCTCCAACTTGAGGGGGGTATTAGGAAAGATATGATATATTATTTGATTACAAGATATATTTTCTCATAATTTATCTTAGGAAAAGATAATTAGTTTCCTAAGTTAGATAAGTTTTGGTTTCCTTGTTGCTCAAGGAGAGATCTTGTATAAATATGGATGTTGGTGGAATATTATGATCAAGAAATACAATTCTAAATTCTTCTAATTCTCTTAATATTATCAGTATCAGAGGCGGGTCTAGGATTATTAAATTGGTGGGACATTGCTAATTGTCAATTCAACACATTACATACTTATAACTATATATATCGAGGGATTTTTAAAAATGGTAGAACACGTGTCACCCAAAATTCTTACTAAATTTCCATACGATGTATTATAAACACATTTCACACATATGTAATCATGTACGTAACACAACTGTAAAGTGCAAATTCATACTCCGTAGTATTTGTCATTCAACAAATGCATTCCTAGTCCTTGCAAGTGATAGAGCACTACCAATTACCAAAGTTTCAATACATTTCTCACTACCTCGCATAGTCACATCCAATGATATCTCCTGAGCATAAAATATGATGTGGCTTGGCCCTCCAAACCCCAAATAAACTGTTGAGACTTGGAAGCTGTAAAAAAAAAAAAAAAAAGAAAAAACAAATTAAAAAAAAAAAACACTTTTAAAAAGAAAAAAATGTAGAAAAAAAAAACAGGGAAAATCTCGAAAACATTTCAATCAATATTATAAATTATGTCATTGCATGATTTACTTTTCTCAAATGCTGTACATTAGATTACTAGTCAAAATTCAAAGTCATGCATGGGTCCAACTTATTCGTATTCCCCAAGCTAGCTTCTCTCTATTTAAATGTGAGAACTAACAACATATTGCTCAAAATCAATCTTGTTGTGCTCTTTCTTAAAAAATTAAAAAATTATTGACATGTTGAAGGTCATAAGTAGTAGTTGGTACTTGGTGTTTTTACTCAAATCAATATATGCATGTTTTGGTGCATCTTCTCTAGGAGAAGTTAGACGACCGGTACCTACGGTTACCACGACGACGACGACATTTAACACCACTGATCAAGGCCGACTTCAATTGGTGGCTGCTTCTAAGCACTTCTCCTCTGCTCATAATCTATGCTTTCGCTCATAGGATTGTGTTTAAGGCCGGATTAGAGGAGGATCGATCTTACACAAATGGGCCATCTTCAAGAGTTGAAAGTTTGTTTTCTTTTGTACTACACATGTAATGACTAACTTGTTTAATGTTTATGTTTCCAGTCTCTTTTATGATGTTCTATAAAATTGGATCGATACAGGAACAACAAGTGTGATCTCTATGTAAAAATTATATTACTGGTACAAACAAATAGAGAAAAACTGATTTTGGCTTGAGTGAAACTAAGATCAATTTTTTTTTGGAATAACCCAAATATATAGTTTATATATCTTATAATTTGATCAGCAAAATCACTAGTAGTTGTTAAAAAAGGAAGTTGATTTTTGTAAATAAATTTACCTACCCCAAGACTCCATGTCAAAAAGATGTGATCATTAGAGAATCTTTTGAATTTTCAAAGGAGGGAAAATTAAAAATAGACGACTCAAATTTTAGTTCACGCAATAATCTTGTATGAAACGATATCAAATTATAGGGTAATTAACATTTTTATGTTCGAGTGACTTTGAGATTTTTTTTGTAAGGCATTAAAAAAATGAAAAGGTATATAGTTAGGGAAGTTCTAGCTATTCTTAGACCGCTACCCGCTATGGTCCATACAAGGGACGAAAACGGTATAAAAATTAATAATAACAATATAAAATTAATAATAACAATATAATACAAAAATACGCTCTTTTCTTTTTCCCTCTTCTTCATTGAAAATCTAGCTGGAATGATAACAATATAGAATAAAAAATAACAGTACAAAATCAACAATAACAGTATATTTATCAATAATTACAAGAGTAAAGACCAAATACAGTCCCTAAACTTTGGTATAAGTTTGATTTAAGTCCCTCAACTTTCAAAAGTCTGATTTTGGTCCCTCCACCACCACTAAACACTTATTTCGGCGAAATAATTGATGACTAGGCAAAGTTTAGGGACTAAATTGCTGAGTTGTCAAATGAAGGGGAAAGTTTAGGGACTTTGCCCATATGACATGTCATTTTATATTAAGAATGGTGAAAGTTTAGGAACCTTGGCATTAGATATTTTTTGCAAGACATGTGGCGTAATGAAACACCACAAAAATAAAACGATGCCCTTTGCTCTTCACTTTGCCCCAAAAATAAAATCACAATAGTAACCTCCACCACCACATCCACCGCCACTACATAAACCACCACCATCACCATCATTACACCACAACTGTTTTAAAACTAATAAAAAAAAAACAAAAAAACAAAATTTCCAACAAATCTAGAAAAGCCAGTCAAATTGAAAAAAAAAATCAAATCGAAACACAATTAGTTTTGAATTTAAGAAAAAAAAAATAAAGGAGTAACTCATGTCAAGTTCACGAGACGACCACCACCTTGAAGTTTGGATAATAATATATATTTATAATTTTATAGGTTATAGATCTGGATGCATTGGTAAGTTAGAGGCTTGAAAATCTAGAGGTGGTGCGTGGTTTTCAGTGAGAGTGGTGGCGGTGTAGGTGGTTTTCGCTGAGAGTGGTGGGGGTATTGGTCAATCTCAATGCGAGTGGTGATGGTTTTGGTGAGAGTGATAGAGGTTTTGATTTCGATTGGGTTGTTGATGGTTTTGGTGTTTCATTTTTTATGGCAGCAATGTTGGTGGTTCGTTGATGGTGTTGGTGGGGGTTTTGGCGGTTTTCATAGGAAGTGATTGGGTTTTGGGTGATTTTAGTGGGAGTAGTACAGTGGGGAATTTGGTGGCTTTGGTGGGGGTTTAGGTTCCGGTGGAAGAGGGTGGTGCTGGTGGAAGTGGGTTAGATATGTAAGGTGGTGGAGCTTTAAAAATGGGGAAGGTAAGAAGTTGAGGAGAGAGAAACATAAAGTTATTAAAATTAATGTGGGAAATTAAATAAATTCAATATTAGATAGAGAAATAAAATAATAGTATTAGATTTTTGTTTGAAGGGAAATAATAGTTTAGATTAATTAAGGGTATATATGGTTAATTAACATATTTAGTAGCAATTGAAAAAAAAAAAAAAAAAAAAAAAAGGCAAAGTCCCTAAACTTTGGTCTAGTCAGCATTAGAAATCCCTAAACTATAGTCCAGTCAGCAATAAAATAAGGCAATGTCCTTAAACTTTGTTGACTCATTGTACTAGCCACCACAATTGATGAGTCATTGGTGGTTGAGGGACCAAAATCATACTTTTGAAAGTATAAGGACCAAAATCAAACTTTTGGCAAAGTTTAGGGACCGTATTTTATGTTTACTCATAATAACAATATAAATAAAAACAAAAAAAGTACTTGGTATGGTCCATACCTGGTAGTGGGCTCTATTCTTACCTTCTTTTTTGGGTTTAGTTTACTTGTAAGTGTGTGACTGCGTGATATAAAATATGTTAAGCCAAATAGCCCAACTCTTGATAAATTAAACCACCCAAAGATTTTAAGCTAACAAATTAAGAAGTATGTGAATGTTTATACTTTTTGAAAGACAGTTGGACTGTGCATTTTTATTAGATATAGTTTTTTTTTTTTTTTTTTTTGACGGGTAGATATAATTATAAAGTGAATTACGAGTAAATAGAAAGATGCGGCTTGTTTGACCTGATCTATTCCAGCATTGTTTTACTCTAAGAGGTTGTTTGGTTAGAGGGATAAAAGAGGGGGGGATAGGATAAAAGAGGGATTTAAGAAGTTTTTTTTTTTTGTTTAGAGGGATGGGAATTAGGAGAGGAGTTAGAAGGGGGATAAAATATGGAGTTATCCCTCTAAATTAATAACTAAGGGGGTGGTATAAGAGATAGGGATTAAATTTAATGGGTAAAAGACATTTCTACCCTTAATAAAAGAGAGAAGAAAAGAGTGATGGAAAGATAGTTAAGGTAAAATTTAGTATTTTCATTAGTTATTCCAATCTAATCCCAACCCATACCAAACAATGGAATACACTATTTTTATCCTTGTCCCATTTATTAATTCCACCTTCTTATCTCACGTCCTTATCCCACTTGATAATCCCATCCCTCCAACAAACACCCCGTAAACTGCATTAACTTGTGCAAAAATCTGAAATAAGATGGACTAGACCTGTAGGCAGTGGGAACAATTGAGCAATCCTGGGCCATGGCCCATTCGACTATATCTCTCACATAATCCGTACATGTTTATAGAAGTAATAAAATGAGTAAATTTGTTTTGAGTATCTAAATGTCTCCTTCAACATCAATTAAGGGAATGTGTAAAAAAAAAAGACATCAATTAAGGGAAGCAATTATGAAGCAGACAAATAGGCAAAAAGTGTAGTGAAATTATGAGAAATTGACAACAACGTATAATTGTTGATGACTTTGTTTTATTTTCCATTTGGCTTTTTAAGTTTTTAAGTTGATAATTTGATATTATGACAACCTATTTTTGGGCTTGTCATTAATAAAGCTTCTTTTGGATCAATCCCAAATTAAGGGATTCACCTGTACTCCGTATCATATACTATGCGTTATTTTGATAAAAAATCAATATACATGAATTATTAGTATAGTTTGCACAGTGTTGCACATGAGAAACTTGTAAATGACTAAGTAGTTGAGAGTTTTTTGAATGAATGATGAATAGTATCAACCTTAGACCCTTAAATCGTCAAAAGATCATCCATTTATTTCTCTTTTGGATTCCTTATTAAGCTATTAAAATACTACGCATTGAAAATAACGCTAAACCTTACCTGTCATTATATTTTTCTACCAGTTTACCGAGAATTCATCCCTTATTATATAATTATGTATATTAGTTATATTTGGGAGGATATCAATGCATAATTTTAATTCTAATTGTAAGCTAAGAGAAAAATTAAAATTACGAACATCGTAGAGATTGCCACTTCTGCAGTAGCCCATAATTTGATATATATACAACCCTATTACCCTATGAAATGACGAGATTCTTGTTGTTGCTTGTTGTTGATAATCTGTCACAAATTCATCATCACTAATACAATTTGTCATCTTAACTATTGCTTAATCAGCAAACATTATGTAAATAAAGCTGGGGAAAAATAGATGCGTGCTTTACAATATTTCTTTTTTCTATATAACGTTATCCAGAAAACAAAAATTGAGATTGATACCACTAACGTTTGATAGATCTGAACCCATAATGTGTTGGAGCTTTTTGTCTAGTTGCCCACACCTTTGCCACGTGATGCCATGTTTAATTCTTCATCAATGTGCATGCAGATCTTTCATCAGAATTGAAGTACATACTATGATAAATTGATTAAACTTCCATTATACTCAAACTGATTATATATACTTCAATCGATTCACATTTCGATCTACACCAAGTATATATGTACAGGAGGTTCAGTCCCTACTACTCTACTAATAACGATTTGGGAGATGGAATTCCCTTTTCTTCCCCACTCTCCCAAATCGTTTAGTCTGTTAACCAGGTTTGGGTTAAATTGTAAGAGCTTTTAATCTTATAGTGCTCTTCATCTTACCTACAAAAAATAATGTTGTAATATATATATGTACGTTCGTTGTCATACATCAATATAGACAAATATGGTCGTGTTGACATCAACCGTTAATTTCGGGCTAGATTTAGGGTAAAAAGTTTATTCTTAGTGGTTCAACTCATTTTTGTACATGTAAAGATTGTGGTGATTAAAATAAAAATAAAGAAGTTCGTTTTAGGCTTACTAGTCATTAAGAAATAGTTAAAGAGTGGTCTAAGCCTTTTAGTAATACAAGGTTGGGCAACTTTGAAAGTCCTACATTCTTTTTCCTATACGAGGCAAGGTGAAAGGTCATGCTAGCTGCTGTATTTAAAAGCATGAACCTTACTAAACGATTATATACAACATAATGAGACTATAGGCCTTGTTTGACAATTCACTGTTGGCTGTTATTCTTAACTGGTCTGAATAGCTGTTTGTATTGGTTTTGACTGTTGGCCTTTGAAAAATATGTTTGGTAAATTTAGTTGTTGGCTGTTTGGGGTTAAAATTAACTTTAAGGGCATTGATATGTTTAAGAGAGAAAAAGATAATAGGTGTAATTATGGATAAAATTGTAATTTTCATAGAAACCAAAAGTCAACCTAAAAAAGTTATTCTCACTACCTTTTGGCAAAAAACTGGCTTTTTAGCCGATAAAAAAGCCAATTAACCAAACATATATTTTGGCTTTACCACTTTTAAAAGCCAAAAGCTTTACAAAAAGCCAACAAATAGCTACTTACCTAGCAACCCCTATGTGGCTATGTGAAGCGTAGTTGATGATTGGAAGTATTGGAACAACAATTCTTGTATATGGATGTATGATACCATATAATTTTGTTAGTCAATCATGTCCAAGTTCAATCCGACTCGCCCGCGTATTAATTATTAACACTCGTATTGATTAAATTTCATAACTAAGCACTAGACCTATCAATTCTTGACCCAACTTAATAACCAGGTTCGAACATGAATCCAAAGTAGTGAGAGCAAATCGAACCCGACCTCAATCAAACCCAAACAATCTGAACTTGAGTTGTTTATTTTATAGTAATATTACTAGATTAACCCCATGTGATGCTCGGTTTTAAAATAAGAATTGAATCATAGTTTTAACACGTACCGAAAGAAATAACTTCCTCATTTTTACTAACTAATTTCTAATTAAATATGAATATACAATTCCCGGAAGTGCATAATTTTCATTTTTAATTAAGAAATTTCAATTAAATTATATTATTAACTATTGTTAACAACTCCTAAATAACTAAATAGCATAATATGTGTAGAAAACCCAAAATTTAAAATTTAAAATTTAAAAATTAAAAATTCAAATGGAATATATTTTTAAAGCTATGTTAAATATGATAGCTTAAAAAGGAAAAAAAATGACATCATCCAAAGGGAAAAAATTAAATAAAAAAGTGACACGTAGGCAATGATGACATCAGCGATTGTTATTTTAGTATATATATAGATAGAAGATTAGAGTTTTACATTATTTGAGGTGTCACAAAAAAACTTTTTAATTGCTTTCAATAAATGGATCCCATCTTTATGATGAGGTTTATTCAATTAGACTTATTTTTTTTTTGTTTGTTCGTGTGCTAAAAATTGAAGATTTAGGGTTTTATCGTCTCCGAAAGTATCTAGAAGGCCATATGAGTTTCTTCACCCAAACAACTACTCATCCGTGGATCTCAAGCTGAATTAGAGCTAACTCACAGATTGTATTGCTTCAGATGCAGTTTTTTATTAAGACGATTGTCGATCGAATCTGCGATGTAACTAGTTCTAAGGTGATTTGTATTTATATTGAAATTTTAAATTTCTTAGGAATTGTTTGTAAGTGCCATTTAGCTTCTTTCATTAATGAAATCATTTTTCTTCTCGACAAAAAAAAAAAAAAACTCGAATCCGACCCATTGACCCAAATTGACAGGTTTACTGGAGTACCCTTTAAAAAAAAAAAAAAAAAAAAAAACCGTAATTTTAAAAATGTTTTTGGTTCACCGGCTACGCGCACTTTAGCAAAACCCCATCTCTCTCTAATATCTATCTAGGGCACCATCTTTGTCTCACCCGCCATTACTGTAATTCTTGAAGCTTTTCTCTTTCTTTCTTCCTCCATTAAAATGGTGAGGACTGTAAGACCTCATCATCAGCCTCAGGAAGACGAAGAAGACGACGCTGAAGATGTTGCTGCTGGTACTGACACCTCTTCTCACCGAGGTCTTTTTCTTTCTTTCTTTCTCTCTCCTCTTTGAATTATCATCTTTAATTAGGGTTTCTTGAATTGTGATGTTTGTAATTTGATATGGATGGATTGAATTGCTGAAAATGTTGGTGAATCAGAGGGGAAAAGCGCGGAGCAGAAACCTAGTAATTATAGGTCGAAGCATTCGGAAACTGAGCAGCGTCGAAGGAGTAAAATTAATGAAAGGTAATTCAATTTTAGGGTTTGAATTTCGTTATTTGAATTTAATCTTGATGCTTTATCGATATAATTCCCCCCAATTTTGAATTTGCTTTTGAATTGCTTGTTGAATTGCTTTGGGATTATGATATTTGTGTTTGGGTATTCAGAATTCTGAGAAAATTATTAGTGTTAACTGTGAAAATTATTAGTGTTTTGATTTTATGTGAAGTTGATAAAGTTGTGGTTTTGTATTGAATTTTTTTTTTAATGATTGTGAAGAATGAATGTGTAGGCTAGTGAAAAATGTTGATAAATTTCACCAATTCAGTTTCTCTCTGAGTCTACGTAAAGTCATAAAGGGCTGGAATTGGGAGGTTATATGAAAATCTGAGTAGGATTTGGGGAATTAATCTCCAATTTCTTTTCTGTGTACTAGTTTAATTCTACTGCATCTTATGAAGGAATTGTAGTTAGTCTCGAGGTCATTCTGTGCGGGGATTTCTGTGAATAAGTTCCAATTAGAAACAAAACAGATGTTGGTGCGGAAGCTTAATCTGTAGTAATGGATAAAGTTTTGTTACAAATCAAAGTTCACTTTTCCTAAGCTGTTTTATCTTTTAAATTAACATTTATGCTGTTTAATTGCCTCTAAAAAGTGAGCCATAATTGTTCCTATTTCAAAGTTATGCCCTAGCAAGGGCTTCCGGAGGTCTATTTATAGGGGTATGCTACAACAGATCAACAGTCGTTTAAGACGGTTTATTGTTTTTGAAATATATGCAACTTGTGTACTAGTTGAAGACCGCGTGATTGCTATCTTTTTTGTGCTCTACATCCTGGACCTAGATTCATCTCCTTCATTTCTCCCCCTCCTTTAACACCCATATCTGTCTCTCGCTCTTGCTCAAAAAGTGGAAGAGTTCTGGAATGATTTGTGTTTTTGACACATTACATGTATGTACAGGTTCCAGATATTGAAAGATCTGATACCCCCAAATGAACAAAAGAGGGATAAGGCCTCGCTCTTGCTAGAGGTGAATTATTCATTTTGCATGTTTTTGCCCTTTTTAACTATTATACTTTATCTCTTTATTTTCATTTTGGCTCCTTGAGGGACCTTCTATCTGAAATGGAGGTGACAAATTGTACAAACTTTGAAGGTTATAGAGTACATCCGATTCCTACAAGAGAAGTTGCAAGTTTATGAAGGACCATATCAACAACAAGCATGGCCTCAGGAGGCCACCAAATTAATACCATGGGTAAGAAGTTATTGCATGTATTCTTGTGAGTTTAAAATCTAGCCTACACTTGATATTTTTGAGTGTGCTTAGATGTGTTCCTCTTATTATATATGTATGGAAAAATAGCTTTTAAATTCTTTAGCTTTATACATAGAAGTTTCCTTGTTAATTTATCTTTTCATTTTTTTTATAGTGGAATAATAGGGGTAGTGAGAATGTAAGAAATTCTTAATATGATGCTCTCATTTCAATTAATCCTATTATGATGCCCTTGAAGAATATGAGTAAAATTATACTAGTTTATTTTTTCCATTGGTAGTATTTGTCTAAGATTGGTTGCCTCCTAAAACTGGCCATTAATATTATTTGATGATATCTTTCGAATAGTGGTAAGGAGTTTTCCTAGCCCTCATGTGGTTTCCTAGGAGATTTGGGTCTTTAGGCCTATGTTGTGATTTTGGCTAGTAAGTAATTGCTTAAAGGAAGCTATATTCCATGTTAAAACCATGTCAGTACACCCTCTTAGGGCTTGAAGAAAATTTGATGAATCATGTAAGGTAGTGTCCATAAGTCAAAAAAGGGTTATGAGGCTGTAGAAAACACTTATTAAAATTTGGTTTTCCTTGATTAAGGCTATATTTCATGATTGACATCAATAGAATGGTCGTGAGTATTAAAGTCATTTTGAAGGTTTTCACCCACTTGCTTTTAAGACACCTAATAATGATGGCAACATTGGGCTTGACGTATGATGAATCTTTGCAAAGGATTTATGCAATTTGAGGAGAAAATGGGAATTTGTATTAAAGTTAAATACAAAGAGCAAGCTAATTTGGTACTGCCTCTGTCACACAATACAAAGTTTGTATTTATTTTTGGGTAAACCAAGATACAAAACCTATTTCTATTTAAAGGTAGTACTTTTTGATAATATTACCTTCTTTTTTATGAGTTGTTATCTTTTTTTCTTTTCTTTTTTCTACTAATGATGTCTTTTGACATAAATTCCCTACACTTTCTCTCTCCCTCTTTTTAATAATTCTCAACTATTTTTTCTCTTTCTATCTCTCTCTAACCCTACATGCACATATGTACTCTCAATCATTAGTTTTAAGGAATCTACAATCTCCTTAATTCTCGTAAAAAACCCAAATATGCTTTGTATTATGTGCCGGAGTGAGTTATACATAGTAGAAATTTCATATGAAGAAATAAAGCCACAAAGGCAAATTCACAAAGAGACATCTTCTTGCCTAAATGCATATGGAACTCTGTTTTAACCCAATTTAAACTCCTCATGTTGGCTCTTGAATGGCATAATGGAAGGTTAAGCTCAAGTATCCTTAAAGAAAATGGGAGAATGTATATACCCACTGATCATAATGCACGGCCACACAGAACAGCATAACCCAGGGCATTCTTTCAAATGTGAGACTGCAGTTTCAAACTGGCCATGTTAATGCACCAGTGCAGATGCATTATAGTGCTGCTTTGATAATTCAACTTTAATGGCCCAACCTGTTTCATTATGTCAATTTTCGCAAGTGGACCTTTTTTTGGAGAATTCTTAAGCTTTACTTTCATTTCCAAGTGGTTTCACACTTTCACCTTCAAATGACAGGTGATGGGTATATATCCTTATACCAGGTTCGCAAACAGCCTCTTTTAATCTTCCCTGTGTCTTTGTTCTTCTTATAAGTCAATCTTAAACCTTAAAAGCAAGTGTGGCTCAATCAAAAACCCAAGAATCTATTTCAAATTAAACATAACAAAACAGTGTGGGCATACTCTCTAGAGGCATTGGAACCTGAAAATGTACTTTGAGAGGCTGAGGATAGAAAAGCAATATTTCAATTCCGTTTTGAGGCAAGATGCTCCTACATCAGGATTGTAGATAACAACAATTGTACCTTGGTTGTCTCTGATAAAGGCTATATGTCATGCTTGAGTCTCTTTCGGCTTCTCATCTAAAATGGGTGTGAAGTCTTTCAAGCTTTAAGTAATTTTCAGGGTCCCTCGAGAGTCTAGACCTATATTGGCTTAAAAGCTGTATTGTTGCTCTATTATGTTTGGTGGGTTTGCCCCTATAGCATTCTTTTACAATTTTGTTCATGTAGCTAAAGAAGTAAAGATCTTACAGATCGATTTGTTTGGGCCTGATGCTAATTCAATAATTTGGCTCTACCACTTTCTTTCATTAAACTGCCTTAGTAACTATTTTCATTTGTTGTAACCTTTTGACAGAGAGCTAATCATGGGCCCGTGGACAACTATGCTAATCATTCTCAAGTCATGAAAAATGGCTTTCTGGATGAAAATACTTCAGTGCAACCCATGACAGCCATACAAGGCTCAGTGGAGCCGGATTTCGGTGGAGAATTTTCCTACAGAGCAGATCATCATCCTGCTGGGCCAGTGAACCCCGTTGTTCCTATGAGCATTCCGTTGCAATCTTGTACATACCCTCCTGGAAGAGGTATCCTGCCTATTGAGAATGTTGCTTCTCATCCTCATGGATCATCTGCAGCTGACAGTTCTATCTTATTAAGTGAAGATGGGACATTTGAAAGGGGCTCAAGTAGTGTTTCTGATATTTATTCTCAAGGGTATACCTATGCAACCCTATTTATTTTTGCTTGGCTTAATAAAAAGAAACTAGTTTTCCCCACCTTTTCTTACTTAAAAATTGGGTATTACTGCCATATCCATTTAGTTCTATGTATGTGAGACAAATCTGCAACTGCTCTTAGTTTCTATCAAGTTATTTGCTCTCTCTCTCTCTCTCTCTCTCTCTCTCTCTCTCTGTGTGTGTGTGTGTGTGAACGTTCATGTGCACATGCATGTGTTTTGATTTTGTTGGGATTAGGGGTAGGGCTGTATTGTGAATGTTAAAAAAATAGTAAATTTTGTCCCACTTTAGTCTGTTTATATGCCATTTTGATCATCCTTTAGCATTAAATGCCTTAGATGATATTTATAGGTATCGGGAAAGCAACCCAGGAAGTGAGAGGGGTTAGTTTTGGCTAAATTTGCTCTGTTTATAAATAAGTATGATTATGCCTGGTCTGGGGTCAAGCACTGTTATCCTTATCTTAATTTACGGCCAATGTCTCGCCGAAAGGTGGCATGGGTGCCAAGACCCTGGGCAGCGGGGTCTTCCCTTCATGATGAACTAATTGGAAAGTCACTTGTTGGTTCAATTATGTGTAGTAGAATTTTGTTATAATCACATCAATGTGGTTGATAAGGTATACTAACTTTGTGTGCATAAACAATGTTTAGACAGCTAGTTTTGTAAATTGTTCTTCCTTGATAGAATACATCTGCTTTGCATGTAATAAATGGATTTGTATGTTGAATAAAATTAAAAGTCCATGGTTTTATCTCCATGCATCTGATGGCCTTTGGCAGGGGTTTCAGCTGCATCAAATGTCATTAGGTTCCTACATGAATTATTTGCCTTTTGCACTTAGATTAATTTTCTGGTGTTTGTGATATTGATGCAAAGACTCTTTCCACACCAGCCGTAGAGAGAGAGAAAGAACATAAAGTATGAAGAATGCTTCTTGGGTTAAGATACTGACTTTGATTCTATATGACTGACTTTTGGTGTTGAGCAGACTGCTTAAGAGACTAACCCAGGAGCTACAGACATCTGGGGTGGATTTGTCACAGGCTAACATCTCAGTTCAACTTGATGTTGGGAAGGGAGGAAATAGTGGCTCAAATGCTATTGCCCCTACTATAGAGGTTGGTTCTGAGTTTCTTTTTCTTCTATTTGATTCACTTTTTTCTGAAACTTGGAGCTAACTGCTTGATAGATTGCTTCTGATCATTCTAAATCGACATCTACATGACTTTCTTGACTGTTGATAAGTGTACTTCTAGTCCGACATATGGGCATGGTTAATTTGACTTTGTACTGGATTTTTGCTTCAAAATTTCTGAATTAGGCCTGTTTTGAACTTGAATCAAAGTAGCCAGAATTTGAGGAATTGGATACCTTAGTTTGATCTGATTTTCACTGCCCTGACCTGAAGGTTGTTGACTTGTATTGATTTTTTTATTCATAAACAAATTGGTTGTCAAAAGACATAAATATGAATATAACCTGAACTCGTTCTAAACCAAACCAAAATGAACTGAATCTTCCATCTACTGAATATGATGCTAACCTAACTAAACCAAACTGAATCTAGTCTGAGTGAATTTGGTTGCCTTTTATTTTTTTCAACTACATTGTCAGTAATTTCAAGTGTAGTATACCAGTACAATTCTGCTATTCATGGGTTTACATAGCTTAATACCTTGGCCTAACTTTCGTTTTCTGGTGTTTTAAGTTGTTTGGGCCCTGATGTTGTTATATACAAGGTGCAACCCAAAAGATATATTATGCTCATTTTGTTGATTAAAGGATGATTATTGCTCATTTATTTAATCATCAAATGAGCAAATATTTAACCTTTGGGGTATTTTGCTCTCGGGTAGTCGGGTGTATATAAGAATTTTCAGTTTGGGCCAGGTATTGTTCCTGATATGCAGCACATTCTATTTGATGGCTACCCCCCCCCCCCCCCTCTCCCTCCCTCCCAAAAAAAATAAAATAAAAAAAATCAGTGTTTTTAGATTAAATATTGTTTTTTTTGCTGTACTAAAAACTTCCAGTACCTTTCCAGGATGTTGATAATCAGTCTCCAATTAATCAGCCCATATCACATGCTGTGGAGGTAAGTGCAAAGGAGTCTATCCAGGCTGCCAAGAGAATCAGGACTGGAGAAAGGTAGTAATAATCAGTCGTATAGGTTTTTTTAGTCTGTGATTGCAATTGGAGTTACGGCTCTTCTTTCAAAAGGTAAGTGCAAATGAGTATTTAGGCTACCAAGAGAAAGCTACTTATTTGATTAGTATAGGTTTTTTACTCTTGTGACTTTAAATGGGGTTTTGGCTCTTCTTTCAAATGTTAGTTAGCCCTTTTTGGCCAAGGGAAAGAAGAACCAGGCTGAGTTAGAGAAGAGGTTTTCGGTGTCTATTTTAACCACATCAACCCCAACCACCAGATCGTAGATTCTGTTGTACATGTTTTTTTTATTTTTTTAATTTTTTTTTTATTTTTTTTTGGGTAAGTGGGTTAACAAAAATAGATGCTAAATACTAGTATTATATGACTTGTAAATCTTTTGCATTTCTAATGCGTCTCAGAAAAACATTGATTTCTCACTGCTGCTTTCTTATTCTAGCTTGGCACTTGCCAGCATTCCAGGTAAGTTGTAATGTTTAATATGAACTTCATGCTTACGGAATGGATTTTCTGATAACATATACTATGAGTACTTGCTATATTATGATGCTTCTTTATTACGGAGTATTAAGTTTTAACCATCTTCACCATTTTCCGGTTATCAATATCATATTACACTCTTTAGTCGTCTGACTTGTTGTGCTACTCTCCCTTGTAGAGTTGGATGTTTATGTGAGGTGAATTTCATTCGAAAATGAACTCACAGGCGCCAATATGGCACAATTTCATCTAGACAACCTAGTTATCAGATCCATATTTGGTGGACACTAGTTTAATTGATTCAAATTTAGTAACCTAGATTTTCTGTGCTGGATTTGAATTGTTTGTAACTGAAACAAAGTAACTTGTTTTCAACTCAAACTGTTATTGGGCATAAGAAGTGCCCCAACCTTAGGTAAAATTCACTAACATTGAGTAATCTTCATTATTATAATCTACAGTAATTGATTTGAATTTGATGAGCGACATTAATAGAGTTAATCCTACTCCGAACATTAAAGTGATTTAAACACAATTCGAGCAATATGTCATGTTTTGATGAATTGCATTAACCTAAAAATTTATTAATATCGGTTTAGTTTTGATGATTCACTTGTTGAATATAAACGAATTTGAACTGAATATATTATAAGGCAGAATGTAACCTAAATGAAATTAGTACTTAATCAAATCCCAACTTGAACTACTTAACCAATTTTGAACTCCTAACTACTAGCTAGGTGGCTTCTAGGAAACTGTTTTTATTTCCTTGGATCTGTAAATTTACCATATTTGTTGGTTTTTGGATCACTAAGCTTCTCTTGGAAATTGGATCATTTTACTCTTTTAAATTCTCTTTACTACGGAGTAAAAACATAATTTATCCCTAATTACGCCTTAATCTTGTTCCTTAATATCTCTCTCCTATCTGACTCGGTCAGGGTGTCCAAAAAACTCATAAATGACAGGTCAATGAAATTAAGATTATATTAGATTCTTAATTATGTACTATATAGTTTATATAAGTGGACTCACCATTAATCATGGGGTAACCCATTGTTTGAATATAAATAATCATATTTATATAGCGTTAATTTATTTAATTATAAAAATGGGGTATAATTTAATTGAAGGCGAATATCCCACCACAATATGTTGGCATTAACATCGTAATCAAAGTCACCCCCTTAACAACCATTGAAAATGATGCGTCTGAGTGGTGTAGAGGTACTGTATTAATTATATATGTATGAATTATGATCATTAATAAATAAATAAATTTTTTTAAAAAAAAAGTATTTTATAAAATTAATAAAAAAGTATATTTGTGTTTATCTTAGTTTGCCAAGTGGCCTTCTGAGGATAGTGCTAGCTGTAACACTTTTATTGGCAAAACACCAAAAAGTAGGAGAAAAGGAACGGTTATTCATGTGTTTTTTACATGTTATCAACTTTGATCTTGTCTCCCTATAATACCCACCTTTTCTCTTCTAAGCCACGCTTATTAGATTTAATTTACAAGTAATTATGCTTCCATTTTCTTTCTGTTGCATGTAATCAATCTCCTTTAATTTAGAGACATAACAACGTTATTGTTAATTTGTCGTCTTTTCTTCTTGTTAGAGGTAAGACCGCATAATACGCGTTTCTCTCTAAGGGCCTGTTCACAATTATTGAATTGAACTGAATTGAAATGATTGGAGCTGAACTGAGCTAATTGGAGCTGAACTGAACTGAACTGAACTGAGCTGAAATAAATATTTTATGAGAGAAATTAGGAGCTGAACTGAATTAATTGGAGCTGAAATGAAATTAAGTAAATGTGAACAGACCCTAAGAATGAGTATTTTTTTAGTGATAACAACGTTATACAACAGTCAATTTGTTATCTTTTTGGTTGTTAAGGGTAATACAGTATAATACGCGTTTCTCTTTGAGAACGGATAGGGAGAAGGGTGGTCATCGGAAAATTCCGATTTAAAGGTTAAATAGGTTGGAACTCTTGGAAGTGTGAGATAAAACAGAAAAAAAATTCTCACGTTGTATTGGAATTTGCTGGAAACAGATTTTGTCGGTGAGGAAGATGACGTGATTTATATAAAAGGTCCATATACTTTGATTGTGCAAAATATGCATTCACATTCAGATTTAATATGAAAAAGTTTGTTACAATTGGACCACTAATTAATGCCATTTTTCAGCTTGAAGTATAAAAGTGGACTTAAAATACCAACGAAATTTATGTTTGTAACAACTTACTAGTATTAAACGTGGACGTCTAAGTGATAGCAACTCCTCTCTTTTCAAGAACCAAGATTTTTAAGTTTAGAATTAGTAGTCAAAATACGTGCATAATGATGTTTAAAAGTAAACGGGAAGAATGAGCGTAATTAATTATGCATATTAATTTTGTGATAACGATAACAAGAAACCGGCGAAATACACTAATACGGACAAATATGTGTAAAATTATAAATTTGTGCTCGGTATGGGCAAGCTTGAGTTTTGAATTATTTAGATTCGGGTGCTTGTCCTTTGTTTAGGGTGTAAAGAAAGAAATGCTTCAAAAACCATACAATTTAGTATCAATGAAATGGACAAATTCGACTGGGGAAAAAGAAAAGAATTCCAAAATTTTGAATGACCTGTATATGCAAGCTGTAGTCTACAACTGTGGCTCATTCATATCAGGATAACCTATGAGAATGGCAAGCTAGCTTCACTATACATGTAATAAACTTATTAGCTAGGGTGTAAACAAGACTAAAAAATATGTTCATGATGCGCTGAAGAAAGCCTAAGAAAGCACTAGTTTTCAATCTATGGCTCGAAATCATCAGCCCTTGTGTATTATGCTTATACCTGTGTATTATGTGGGAAGAGGCCACCGGTGTGTATGTGTGTGCGTGATGCAAACTGTACAAAAGTTGCATCTGGATGTGTATCGGAACATCCCATCAGCATGGAGGAGAGAAACTAGAGAATTCACGCGATTTGCAATGCTTCATCTGGTTGTTGTTCTAAACATTCAAAAGGATTGGTATAGAAATAGTCCTCTTCTTTGGGTTTATTAGGAATCACAGTTCGGGTATGGGGAGTTCCCATACGGGCAGCATGAGCTGCCTTCACAGAAGATGAGAACTCATCCCAACTCAATGACCCGTCGCTGTATTGATCAATTAAGTGAACCAAGAGCTTCCTATCCAGAGAAATTGTCTGCTTGAAATCCATATATCTGCAAGAAAAATTAAAAAAGATAGTGTAAGATATTATAGTAAAAAAAAAAAAAAAAAATCCGAATACAAGGACTAAAATCATTAGCTTAGGTCATGCAATACAAAATCACAATAAGGTCAAGTCTTCTAGCTAGAGCAGACGCAACCTAGAGATGCTTAGATGGTCCATCCCTTTCTAATTTTTGGGAACATGTTTTCCATTCTGTTTTACATTGTAAATCAATCTCGTTTACGTCTTTATCCATGCAAAATTATATATTATGCCACCAATACAAGTCAACAAATTTCACAAGCAGCCAGATACAAACAAGAAAACAAGTGATAAGGAGACGGCGTGCAAAATTTTGGCATCTAAATAGTGTGGCACAATACCTTCGGTGGCCCTCGACAACTCTAGCCATATTTCCATCATAAGTAGGAACAAATATATCACTCTCCAAAGAGACCAAATAGTCTAATGCAGCCATTTGAGAAGAGTGATTTTGGAAAAATCTCAAGTCTGACGGTTCAAGTAGGGTCTCCTTTCTCACCTGTTTCATAAAATTAGTAAAAAATTCCGTCAATAGAATGCAAAATGATACAAGTAAACAATCAGTCCATGCTTATATTAGTACTAACCAAATTTGGGTAAGATGCGGCTAAGCTGGCCATTCTCCTTTTCCCTCCGTAAATTTCCCCTGAAGCAATATAAATTTGGATATTGCGAGCAATTCCTAGTGCACTCAGGGTTAAGGCAGTTTCCTCAGGGGTCAATGGGCAGAGACCATCTCGCCGTTTAACATCTGAGTCTATGACTTTTTCCTTCCACCAAGGGTAGGAATACCTGTAAATTATTAAGCAATTCCAACGTCAGGACTTTTTTTACTCTACACTCAATATTTTAACCACAAGTTGAACCCAAACAAATTAAGGCCTCACCTCATTTCTGTCAAATTTCTCGCCTCATCTGCAGTGCAACCTTGAGTACAGCCTGAAAACGCTAACATATCCATTTCATATCGAAGATGAAGAACCAGGAATTGGCCCTTTTCCCTTAGGATGTTGACTACCCTTTGCCCCAATTCCTCAATTTGAGGAGTGAATTTCAATGCTTGATAATTCACCTTACAGCGCAACTTTTGAATTTCAAGAGGCAACCCATTATTCGCAAGCCGGGCATCAGTTTTATTCAAGTGTACAATCTTGTTCTTCATGAACAAGGGAAGTATCTGTTTTTGGCAAGAAAGAAATTAGTCGTATTCCATAATTAACACCATTAAACAGATACCATAGACTTAAATATATCCAAGATCCATAATAATGTAAAAGGATTGTATAAAGCTAACCTGGTTATGATAATAGGAAAGGTCAGACCAGCTAACCGGGGCCAAAGAATGAGCCGGTTTTTCTTCAATTCGACTCTTCATATGTGGTGGCAACTCTTTCAATATCCGGACTTCATCTCTCAATGAATTGATGAAATGATCAACATCAAATATGTCTTCGAAATCACTGAAAAGAATTCAAATAAACCATTTACAAGAAGTTCTTTATATTCATGATAAACTCATTCAACTTGAAATCTGCAATGTGAAAATATATACCTAGGATCCTGCCAAAATGATGTTTTATCCAACTCCGGGACTATAAGAGTTACATTCAGATATCTAGCAATAGCAACCATATCACATATCTGCAAAAATAGTCAACTACAATATTGGTAGGAGAAATTGAAAGTCTAACTACTGTCAAAAAAGCAATTTCAATCACAGAAATACAAGATTAGGCCTAAATTGATTCAAATTAGTACTAATAATCGACTTACCGCGGCACGCATTTGATTAAGTCCACCATTGCAGGAAACCATAAGGTAACCATTGTTCTTATAAACCCCTGCCAAAAAACAAATAAATTTCACATTATCAGCCTAAAAAAACTCATTCCCCAATAATACTAACTGCCAATTCCAAAACAGAGTAAATAATCACATGACCAAACCAACAGAACTACCAAACTGCACAAATTCATCAACAATAATGACAATTAAATTCCAAAAACTTTTAATAAATTCATGTACAATAATAGAAAACCTACAAAAGTAAATAAAAATCAGTTGTTACAAAATACAGTACATGACTTCAACAACAATACATCAAAAAAACTCAAATTAGCCTAAAAACCCAGCAACATAACAAACACCCTTAAGCAATATAAAATAATTTCATAAACTTCCTTCGTAAACAAATAATCACGAAACCCGAAAAAACTTACTTTTAGGGGGACGATCGATCTTAGGCAGGATTTGAGAGCTGTCAAGAACTTTCAAATGTGAATCATAATCACTATGATTGAAGCAACTGTAAGACCAACCTTTAATCGCACTAGCTTTCCAATTATCACCACTTTGTACAGTAGTAAGTGCCATTAAAACCAACCACAAAAAAAATGTAACAAAACCTAATTTTAATCTCTTAGATCGATGATTTGACGCCATTGATGCTCTATATTTATCAGTTTTTGGAGAATCACTCAAAATATTTTCAACTTTAATATCCATTTTCCATTCTCTTTCTCCTGCAACACCACCATTGTTAACACCCTTTCTCTCTCTAATCAACTCAGTTGAAGATTCTTCAACCTTACACATAATTAGGCTATATTCTTGAGTTTTTTGCTTTTTTTCAACAATACCCACCATTTATTGAGGACTAATTTATGAAAAGTTTCAATCTTTTCTACTCATTCAGATGTAATTTTGGAAAAAAGAATGATTTTATTCTGAGTATGCAGTTATTGTGAGGAACTACCCAGGAAATTTAAGCAAGTTAACAAAGAATGGGAGGATTGATTCAATGAACTTAATAATACCTGAATTAATTATATAATTAAAGAAAGATGCCTTGAATTTCTCAAAATTTAAGAAATTTTTGCGTCGGGGAAAGTGATTAAATCTGAGTGAAAAAGGAATTTCTCAAATATAGTCAAATTAATTACTAAAAATTCCACACAAAATCAAACTTTTTTTCGCAAAAATAATTATCAAAACCCAGTAATGCTGATTAAATTCAGAACCACCCCTTTCTTATTTACCAAAAATATTAACTTTGAAATCAAATCAAACTACAGTAGAAAAACTTAATGTGACTAACAAACAAAAAAAACAATGTAGGATTTTATTATCGAAAAATCCGGGAATAATAACCGGAAAAAGAGATGAGAGAGAATTTAGAGAGAGAAAAGATAAGAGAGCAGAGAAAAAAAGAAGAGAATTGAGAGTATTTATGTTGAGATGAGAGACTAGAGTTTTACATAACCTCTAATTACGGCGTCGGTGAGTGAGCAGCGAGAGGAAAAAAGATATTTTTTAAATTGAAAAAAGATATATAATAGGAAATGATTTCTTTAATTGAGTAACTACTTTATTAATTAATTAATATGGTAAGTCGTAATTATAATAGATTAATAGGTTAAGTATTTTATTTTTATTATTAGTAGTATAAGAGTAAGTGTTTTAGTATGAGAAGGAATATATAATTATGAAGTTTGTATATTTTTTAACTACTCCGTCAATATTTTTTCTTCTTATTAATCTTTTTATTTGCATTTGGACTACTTCTTATTGTTTGGTAAATTGATAGGCACTTATTAGCTAAAGAAGGCTAATTAAAGTGAAGTTTTGGTTGATTAAAACTTCTTTATATTGATAAAGAGTTGAAAATTGATTTGCACTTATCAAATCTAATTTTTACTTATTGGGATTTATTTTTATGGATTTTATATCAATTATGGTTACCAAGCTATATTGTGTTGTTATATGTATGATATACTCCGTATTTTAGAGGAATTGTAATTAGAGGATGTTCAACTGAATCAAACTAGTAAAATATATTTTTAATAATTGAGATTTTTTTTTTCTTGATTTGATTGATTAAAATAAATAACAATAGTGATAGAAGACATTGTTTCTCATATATTATGATTGAGATTTTTCTAGTAAGTATAAAACGAGAAACAATTGTATTTACATCTTAACATAAACAACTTTATGGTGAATATTCCATTATAATATTTTATTAATTTATTATACTAATTGATTGCAAAAAAGATAGATTTGTTTAGTAACAAAAAGATAGATTTGTACAAGGGTGATTAATACTCCATACTTTATAATTATCCAAATACTACAATTTAACTACCACAATATCTTCTTTCCAAAAAAAAAAAAAAAAACTACCACAATATCTAATAAATAGAGGGGAGGATAAAATTATGAAATTTTATTCATACATATCATTTCTTTGGTATATTCATTCATAATCGTGATCGTAGTAATTTAGTACTTAATTAATAATCTAGGTCATTGTAACCTCTAATATCAGTAATATGTACGAGTACATGATGAATGTTTATAATAAGAATGATGAAATAAATTTAATACTAAGAGTTGGGCACTGACATTGGCATCGCTGTGTTGTGGGGGCATTGATCATGCCATTCATTCACAACACACGTCGAAATCATTATTATTAGGTTCTTCAATTGGAACTTCTTTCATATTTCCTAAATTTTCCTAATTGTACTTGGTTCATTGCATTTTTTTGTGATTTGTGGTTGTTGGAATTCTTTTTTTTGATTGAGACCATGCGTTCATATATACATATAAGATTTTGTTTTCATTTAGAAACTATTTGAATATTTGATAATTGATAATATCGTTTAAGGTAGCAGTTAGGGTATGGACTAAGTCAAAATGGCAATTGAAAAAAATAGTACGAAGTATCAATAATTAATTCTTCGACAAATACTACACTAATATAACTTTTTAAAATTTGGTGGGGAATGCTTAAGGGATACGGAGTACTTTGTAGCTTTGAGTTTTCCACACGTACAATTTAATTTATTTTTTAAAAAAAAAAAAAATCTTTGAATTTGAAGTGATATTTGAAAGATTGAGATTTGAGAATATATACATTAGTACTACTTCATCTCTATCGACTGTACAATAGGGTCATCGTGTTGTTCTCTTGTATTTAGATATGTATTTATTGGAGAAGAATGGTTGTAGGTCCCTAATAGTAATATGTATTAGGACAAATGTTTATATGTTACGTTGTTTCGTGGAATATGGAAATAAGTTGGTACACATTATTGATTATTGATAAAGTGTTCCGGCTTTCCCTCCGATTCAAAATATAAAAATACGTGTTATAAAAGTTGTTTTGGTCCTAAGAAATGAAATTTTCACCTATAAAAGTAAAATAACTTATACGAAGTATAAATAATGGTAGAAAATAGTTTTAAGAATTCACTCACTGTCATGCCAATGTGCCATAGAGCATTATGTATATTGTACATAATTCGTTTCTCTTACTGTGTCATTTTGTACTATATAGTAGTTAAGGCTAATTATAACAAGTTCACTTAAATTTGTCTTGTGAAGTAATCATTTATTATAGAGTTAATAGGCAATTTTTATTGTTGGTCGAAGTCATGCAAACTTAGCAATAAGCAGACTAGCTAAAAAGGCATGCACACAGCCGCCTTGGATAGGAGGTGGCAAGGTACATACATATTACATACAAACTTGATCACTCATCGATCGTATTAGAAACAATACTAAAAAAGAAAGTGCGTGAATACTGAATCGTGTAAACTGTTGTAAAGACTTGCAACATTCATCGAATAGAGGAATTGAATTAGGATTTTGAGAGCTAACACTTTTGTTTGGAATGATTACTTTTTTTTAGGATGGAGCGCTTTTGAAATTGTCATTGTTTTATTCAATCAAAATACATGTGAGGAGATTTTTTTAAAAAAGTGAATTCTTTGAAATGAATATTGTATTGTACATAAGCTACTACTATAATATTATGTACATAACAAAAAGGCTATTGATCAAGATTACAATAGTTTTGAACAATATGTATAATAAAGACCTTATCGCATGATAGATTGAATTGAAGGAGATATATAGATAGAGAGTATTTTGGTCGAAAAGTTAGCACAAATAAGTACATTTTCCTAGAGCTCCGTGAGAAGTTTTTTAAAAGGTTACGAATTACATGCTCATAATTGTAATGGACCTATCAATTTTCTCACTATACTACACATGTGGCAACAACAAAATTAATTATAGTACATACATTTAAACATTGCTACATAGTACCATTTGTACGTGTATACTTGTTCCCTCCAAATTATTTTTTTTTAAAAAAACCCCCTTGATTAGCCAATAGGAAATTTAGAGAGAATGAGTCAATAAGAACTCTAGAATCTAGATGCCTCATCATGCACTACTATACGTATGTAAGTATTTATCTTTTCTCTTCAATCCTTTGACTTGTTATAGTATTTGTCTACTAGAAATTTTTGTTCTTTAATTAACTGCCTCGCATTATTCGTTCTTTCCTATGGAATACGCAACTAAATTTATATCAACCATTGTGCATTTATGCTGAACTTATTGTAAATACAACTAAATAATTTTTCACAAATTATTATTCGTTTATTTCAATGAAATTGGATTTAGACCAATTAGAAAGTCCCATTTAGCTTTCTCATGCCAAATTTATCTCAATTAACTTTAGGTGTCAAGTCTCATATCCAATCATATAAGTTCAATAGATTTACAAATATTTTGTGTGATTATAAATATGATTATCACTAGTTAAGGAAGCCTCCCTTGTTGAAAAAATCCAAACAAGTTAAAAAAGGATACACACCGGCTTTCTAGCTTATTGGCCTAGTATATAAATATGATTCTTACGTATTAAAGATTTTTATTTTGATCCCGTTCTAAGATATTACTCCTTAGATTTTATCAATTTCTTCGCAAGCTAATTAACATTTACATAACGCGACATTGCATGGAGGTTGTGTATAACGCACTAGCACCTGAAGAATAATGATCATAGAAAACGACCTATCCTAACTTTATGCATAACGCAATACATGATCACTCATATCATGTATCGACATAAAAGTAATTTGCAAAACGACTAATGTTTTGATAAAAAAATTAGAGTCTAGTATGATTTACGTAGTGATAAGGCATTAACTTTCTAATCAATCACATTAATTAACTTTCTAATCAATAATATATATAACTCCTTGAAATAGAAGTCTCACAATATTTTAGGTATAGTATAGTACTAACATATATAGGGTCGTGTTATTAGGGGCATGGAATGTATCATCCATTGCATGGATGGGAAATCAACGTACGCTCTACTTCAAATATGATGGCTCAACAACTTACATTTATTACGTAGCCTCATTTTCCTCCCATATTAAGATATGGGTCCTGCTTTAGAAAGGACTAAGGATTATTTATTTCTTTTTAATTCATTTTTCTTCGAAATAGAATAATTTTTTCTTGAAGTTTCGAGTGTGCATGCCCTTGTTTGCTTTAATGTATATAAACTTGCAATCATAATTAAGTTATTTATGGTAAAATTTATTACGCCATAAAAAATTAAGTCCTTATTTTATCATAATCATGAAAAGAAGTAATGAAGTATTATTGTCGAATCCTAGAGAGCTATGAATTTGGATTCGACTATTCGAGGTTTGTACCAATAGGAAATGAGAGGTGTTGTCCCACTTTTAAATTTATAGAAGATTTCATCCTAAAATAAATTGATAATAAGTTATTAAGTGGAGAAGCGTCTCCTCAAACTTGGTAAAAATTACTTCTCTACTTTAGGATAGCTCATATCGTTACGTTAACAACTTTAAAGTTCAAAAAGCGAGCTAAGTATACATTTGTTATGCAGATATAGAGAATAGAATTAAATTTTGGAATACTAAACAATGTTTATTTTCTTAAAAAAAACAAGTTGTAAAAAAAAAAAAAAAAAAAAAAAAAAAAGACATAAAGAAAACCAATATGTTGAGCCCATGAGAAAACCCACATGTGAGTGGTGTGTTGTCCAACATTGGTTGAGTTTATAAGTGAGAATTTGTATTGGGATGTGTATCCCACATTGAAGAATTAAGAAAGTTGTGTCCACTTTATAAGGCTAAGGGGCTACTCCCCTCATTGTTATATGGTTTTAAGATGGAACCTCCTTTGTCGTATAAAGTGGACAATTGTGACGGGTGTGGCCCAGACCCGTTTATCAGAGCTAGGTTGGGTTGTGTTGAGATCTAGTCCAATATTATGGACAACTCACATGTGCTGGGGAGTGTTGAGCCCATGAGAAAACCCACATGTGAGTGGTGTGTTGTCCCACATTGGTTGAGTTTATAAGTGAGAATTTGTATTGAAATGTATATTCCACGTTAAAGAAATAAGAAAGTTGTGTCCACTATATAAAGCTAAGAGGCTACTCCCCCTCATTTTAAAAAGGAATTCGTTTGTATAATCACATATAAAATTCAAACAAATAATTGAACACCTATAGGCGGCATCTCTTCACTAATAATTAGGAGTAGTATGGTTTATAATAACCCCAAAAGAGAATTGAATATAAGGGAATATAGGGTTGATCCCTAATTTATACCTTAAAATGGTTGGCACTATGCTTCCAAATATCCAATGAATACCCCAAATTATTTGAGATTCTCCTAATTGAATTTGGTCACACCCACCAATTTCAATCTTTCCTTCCTTAGCTCCATCTTATGCTTCTTCTTTATTATTAATCCACTCGGGTCATATTGTTTTATGTATATATGAACATTTTAGAAAAATTCATATTACATACGAGTATCATTTTTCTATTAAAAAATTGGTAAATATTACTAACCGACATATTTATATGTAGAAATAAAGTATAGAGAACATATAACATAAAACTAGTATTGCTTACAATCTGAAAAGTCCAATACTAGAAAACAAAGGGAGAAATTGACATTTCCTTACATTTTCCTAATCTCTATTTTTTACTTCTTTATTGTTTGTTATAACTAGAAGTAATTAACTAATTTAAAATGCCAAGTTTAGTAAAACGACTTATTTAAATAATCCATGCCTCGTTGTATATGAGCTTATTAATATGTTTATATATTCAGAATAACATATTCAAGTTATTAATTATCAAATAATGTCAGTAATAAAATAATAAGTGTGTTTCCAAAATTGTAAAATTCGTGATGGCAGCACTATGTGGTTCATCATCACCCAATCATGTCTTTCTCCATGATTGGCAAATTTGGAATCATTAACAGAATACACCAATTTTATCGTTATTCTTTTTATTTCTTTGTTTACTCCGTATTATTTGTGGTGGCCATCACATTCTATTCACTTTTTCTTCCTTTTTACTGCATAATCATTAACCACCCTGTTTCGATCTATTTTAATAGGAGTACTCCGTATGAAGGTTTTTTTTTTTTTTTTATTATTATTTATATTTTTTTAAATAATAATAAAAAAAAAAAATAAAAAATAAAAAAAAAAAATTCCTATTAGGCTTTTAAAAATTTTTTCTTCTCCTAATATTTTTATTATTGTTATCGGAATCAAAATATAATGTTTTTTTTTTTTTTTTTTTTTTTTTTTTTTTTTTTTTAACTACACAATTATGAATTAATCTTTTTATATAAAAAAAACCTCTTATCCCGTAACTTCTTTCTACTATACATATTAAAATTGATCTATAATGAATAAAACATATTCCATATTTAAAAGAGTATATAAATCGATCTTTGGCATCAATCAAGCTAATGGTTGAAACCCGGTATATACTTTATCATTATTGATGGTTGAAGTGCAGAATTGGTTTATATACTCTATCAATGTTATTATCAATTGAACTAGCTAAAACTTAACTTATTATTAAAAATTATTTTTACAATGTTCTTATAAGGTGAAAAGACCATGTGTTTTGTTTACCCATATACAAATATACAATATATGTATATTGATAAGGGTTAATGCGTGATTAATATACAGTGTTGATCCAATGAGGATACACTATGGGAAGAATAATTATAAAAATAAATGATTCATGTGCATGTGATTTTTTTTAATCCACCGTTGCAATGCGTGCTTCAAAATAATATTCTCAATACTTTTTGATTGTATGCATGGATTATGTCTAGCATAATCTATCTAATATTAGTTGATATGTCCATTTATAGATAAAATTGGAGTAGTGACCAACTGATTACTGACCAAAATATTAATTTAGCAAAAGTATTACTTATACATTTTGCAATACTAGAATTGAAGGAAATTCTAAAAGCAATGCTATAATAAACTAGCAATTGAGTAAAATCTAAGTAAAATCACATATAAGAGTTTATACTTTGACTAGCAATAAAATGGGACTTATTGTTCATTATAAAAAAAAAAAAAAAATTGTACCCAAGGAATATCTCGTGAATTTCTTATATATATGGGCATGTTCCGGTTATTTTACTTTTACTTATTTTAGGTGTAATAAGTTTAAATAAGTTAATCAGCTAAGTTTAGTTCAGTTAAGGAAAAATAATTTTGACAAAGATTATCCAAGTATATATAAATTACAACTAAAATAAGTTTTAATAAATAATAAGGTATAATTTAGATAAGTAAAAATCAGATAATTAAACACACCCATAATAAAAGGATACCTAGCATAGGCGGATCCAAGGGGGGTCTACCCACGCCTTGGCCCCCCCAATATCCAGATTTTGATATTATATAAATAAATAAATAACTTGTACAAATATTCAAGTTTTATAGTAGGCTTAGTTGGTTAGGGCCTGTTCTCTTTAGATTATTTTCACTTCAGTTCAGTTTAGCTCCAATAAGTTCAGTTCAGTTTTTAATTTCCTTCTTTCATAAAATATTCAGTTCAGTTCAGCTCCAATAAGTTCAGTCAATCAGAATAGGCCCTTAGTTACTTGTTGAATAGATTTGGAAGGTCAAGGGTTCAATTCTCCTTGCTTGCACATTTTTTTTTTTTTCGTGTGACTTTATTATTTGAAATTCTTTATAGCTTTAGCCCGGTCTATAAAAAATTTTCTGAATCTGCCCTTGATGCCTAGTGCATTATTTAGAAACCTTCCATCTATCTCATACTCCCTCCGTCCCTTTTTTACATTCCTATTTGTAAAATTACACGGGAATTAAGGAACTTGGAATAGAACAAAGAATAATAAAACAAAGTACAATGGGAATTACAAAACATTAATTGATGCCTTTGAGTAAAACAAAGATAGAATAATATCTAATGTTGCACATGTCATCAATCTTTTGAAAAAAAGGACCAATAACATTTACCAATCATATTCATCTAAATTGATGCACATGGATTTTCAAAATAAGAGTGAAAAAATAGAAAAAGTATTAATTACAAAATAGAAAAATAGGGATAATTTAAAATATTTGGTAAAAATTTACTTACTAAAAAAAGAAAAATAAAACTGTAATTTTAAAATAATGAAAAAGAAAAGCAGGAATATAAAATAGGAACGGAAGAGTACATCGTATAACTTTCCCCATTAAAATAACAAGTACTCCGTACTTAACTAGGCGGCTATATAATGCATGGGAAGCAAAATGTTGAATATAAAACGGACAAATGAAATGTACTTTCTTACACGCGATTTGGCCGTCACTTATAATAGAAGCTAATCAAATTGAAATTAAAAGCGTGTTTGACATTTAACAAATATGAACGTTAGACTCATATCATAATCTTGTGTTTTACTTTCTGTCTTATTTGTCCTTGTATAATTTGTAGAGAGCAATATTACATCAAGTCGTATGCATTTTAATTTCTTATAATATAAGGTTGTGATAATTTACTCAGCCGTCACAATCTATTTGTTGCCGTAATGCCGTGTTGGTAATTTATGGTCAAACATTTATGCCATTTGTTTTAAACTATTTACGCTAAATCTAATCCGCATGCAATACTTGCTAACTAATACGAGTATATATGATTTACTTTTTTTTTTTTTTTTTTAAAAAAAAAAAGGGGTTTAATCTTAATATGGAGTACTTTATTACTTTACCTTTGTTATTTTTACTTTTCTTTAAGAAGAATATTATTGTCAATTTGTTAGAATGACCTATTTGTCGGTCAATTATTGTTGACAAATTACCAAACTATAATACCCAAAAAAAGTTTTTATTTTATTTTATTTTATTTTTTATTTTTTTAACGACTCTAATAATTACACTATTGGAGTTGGAAAAATAATACATTCAACAAATCAACACACTCATATAAGTTGCATTGCTAGCAAAATCTTAACTCAATAAATATAGTTGTGGATTAAATATTTATTGAAACATTAAGCTAAAAGCTAAGGTATGTATTGTAGCCAGTCAATCATTTGAAGATTTTGTGGTTTGAAAGTATTATACCATGATAATCTGATGTGGTATTTTTGTCATTAGAAAAGTTATCCACAAGTTTTAATTCAGTAATAAATATTGAAATTTTTATCATACTAGACTTAAAATATTCAAAAATTACAAATAGTATGATTGGAATGGAGGTAGTTAAAAAAATCTCTAACAAACTCTTAAAAGAAGGGAAAAAATGGTAACATTATGACAAAAAAAGTACAACTTAGATAACAGCACTCATAAGTCATAATTAAAAATCTCTCGCCTCTCCTCTCCTCTCCTCTTCTCTCCTCCTCTCTTTTAGGATTTTTTCAAAATTTTGACCGTTTAGGTCGAAAATAGTCTAATTTCTTCGGGAATTAGACTATTTTCGACCCTATTTCCTTAATTTTATTTAATTTTGCATTTTAGGTTTCAATAAATCTACACAAGTAGTGTAGATATTTGTCCGCCTTCCTATGGTGGAGTGTCTTCCTATAATGAAGTCGTTAGTTTTTTGTTAGTTTAGTTGTTTATTTATGTTTAGGGTTTGTTTGTGTATTAGGGTTCATCAGAAAGGTAATCATCTTTTTGGTAAAGATTTGTTCGAGATCGCAACGGTTGTCAAGTTTTCAAATGCGTTCAGGCGAATCAGATAGAATCATCCTTACGGCTACAACAAATCGTTAGACTGTCTCTCCGAAAAGGTTGTATATTCCAGATATGTGTGCGAAAGCTGTACCACATTACAAGATCTTTTCAACGATCGTATCTTTGATAAAGGAAACCCTAATTTAATTTAATTTTATTTATTTGTTAATTTAGATTTAATTTGTAGATGACGGATGGCTTTTTATTAATGAATTGATTTATTTCAAAAAAAAAGTACAACTTAGATAAAAAAAAATAAAATAAATAAAATAAAAAAAGTGTTTTATAAACAAAAAAAACTCAAGTTAAGTATGATTTACAAAAATTTATAAAATCAGGAAGTATTATGGTCAACTATGTATCTACTTTTCTTAAAAAAATGACTGATTTACAAATTGCCCGATTAATGAGTCTCCCTCATAAACTTATAAATATATTATCGAATTGATCATTCTTTATCAAAAGGAATTCTGTTCATAAAAAATAAAATTGTGTAAATTCCTTAAGTTACAATAATGTCAAATCACAGTCCACCATTAAATTTGCAACCCACTTACGTGTCACAGCCTTAATTATTTCTATTTATAGTATGTGGTTTTGTGTCGGTGACATATGAACCATGCTAGGCGCTAGCCGAGTTAAAGTCATGTTTAAGCTCAATATCTAATGCAAGCCGAGTTAAGTCATGTTTAATATCCAATGCAAGCCGAGTTATGAGTTGAGAACAAGATTAAACTCCCTCCGTCATTTAATATCTAATGCAAGCCGATGAGTTAAGTCATGTTTAAGGGATGAAGTGATTTGGTTACAAATTAACTTTTATTTTAGCGAAATATGTTACTGGTGTTGCTTTGTCACAGTTTTATCTAATTCAGCAGTTCATTATTTATTTAGATTTCATTGGGCATTGCCTTTCAATTGAGCTCAACAATTGTCACTACAACACTTACTTGAACTATAGTCATTTTTTTTTTTTTTTTAAATATCAATATTTATTTTGATATGGTAATATAGTTTTTGCTGTTTAACTTCTTTGTCAATGCACTAATCAAACTTAACCTTAGGTTTTCCTTCAATTATTAATTATACTACGCTTATCTATTGCTTCTTGATCATAAGGTCATTTTAATGCCCCATACTCTAGCTAGCCCATTAATTGCGCATATTATACAAGCTAGGCAAGCTTTTGGTACCTTGTCACAAACTCAAAAGAGTTGTCATGTAACTTGCGTTTATTTTTTATGCTAATATGCTACTCCCTCCGTCTCCTATTGATAGTTCCTTATGGACATTTTTCACGGTAATTAATAAGCACAAATAAGAATAGTAAAAGTACATTGAAAAAGTAAATTGACATTGAGTATGCAAAAAAGTAGAGAGAAAAAGTAATAAAAGTACACGGGAAAACAAAATTTACATGGGAAATATTGTTGTAAATTGGAGGGAATTTTGGTAAAAAATTAATATTAATGGTTGTTGAAAAAAGCAAATGGGATGAACATTTTGAGACTTGGGGACGGAGAGAGTATGTGGCAAATTCGTCATAATATAATATGGTATATTATGACAAAAATAAACTTTATATGTATGTTAACATTCCTCATGCATGCCCTTATTTACAATACAACCCCTCTATTGTGTATTTGTGTGTTGTGGCCACTTATAAAAGTACTCCCTTCATTTTTAAATATTTGCTCCATTTCTCCATGCACGGAGTTTTAGGAGAACTTGAAGAAAGTAAAAAAATATGGAGATAGAGGGTTGATGTAAGAATAAAAAATTGTAAAAAACAAAAATAGTAGAGAGAATTGGAGGAGAGAGAATATGAAAATAATAAAATATGATTCATGGTGGGTTTACTAGGTTAGAGAAATTAGTTAAATATTGTAAAAGCTTTCCAAATAAGGTAATGGAACAAGTATTAAAAAATGGTCGAAAATGAAAAGTGGAGCAAGTATTTAAAAACGGAGGGAGTACAAAGTAACCCCTATAATATTGATTAAGTAACCCCTGTAATACTAACCATATAACCCTTAGAACACCGACCAAGTAATAGTGACGAAATAACCCCTTTAACACGATCAAGTAACCTCTATTATACTAACGGAGGTAACCTCTATAATGGGTGGCTACATGGCCAGCTACTTATAAGAATTTGTGTTTACAACATGTTTGTCAAAACTAGTTGAAGAAACATTATACTCTGTATTATTCGAAGTGATTTACGTTAAGGACAACATATCTTAATAGCTAGTCCATATATCCAATTATCTGCATTGAAAATGTAAATCTTTACTTAGAATGACATCAATCATTCAAAAAAATAAAACTGTTGAAATTTAACTTAAATAATCTGTAAGAAAGACCAAGACAAAGAAATAAATAAGTTTACACAAATAATTGATAGCTTGCTTAGAAGTTAGAACCAACTGCCGCATTATACAGCATGTCTTATTTACATGCATCATTTATCACATTGACGTACAATTAATTAAGTTGGAGGCAATAACTCAATGCAAACAATTAACTCAAATATGGTTACATTTGAAATTACTTAAAGTAATTAAACAGCTAATCACAACACATAATTGCTTATACATGTGATAATTCTTATATTATTTATAATAAAATTCATGTAATTATTTATACTCTAAAGTTTTCCCAAATTGTGGAGGCTAAGTAAATTTTAACACATACAATTGAAGTCAATGACATTACTCACACCAACCATATATTCTGTTGTTATAGAAAATTCTTAATGACTTTATAATATAAAATATAGTTATTAGCACAACACGGCACTTTATTTCTGGAAATAATGATGATATTTTCATAACAATAATAAAAAATAATGCACCTTAATTAAGTTAGTTCGTGGAATATCATATGATTAGAAAGGTTGGTGATTGACTGACCTTTGGATTTGTTGTATAGTACAATTTGTACTATAGTATAGTTTTGGATGTATGTATGTTATATATAACTTGCAAGTGGACAAATGGACAAATCAAAACTCTTTAAACTTTCTAAATGAATTAAAAATAAAGATTATGAGCCCTACAACTTAAGTTCGTGAAGTTAATAGGAGAGAAAGTAAGGACCAACTATTTTTTTCTAGAGAGGTCCTACCTCTAGGGGCGGCAGCCGAGCAATAACGGGAGGAAGTCCTAAGATGAATAGATGATAATGGTGTGGTATGTGTCTATAATGATGAACTACCAACCTCAAGATTAGAAAGCTATACCGGATTATCATATTTGGCTCCAACACAAACAATTCTAGAATTGTGTTGGTGATTATAACATAATTAAACTAGTGTTTATATCAAATTCCAAAGAACATTATATGACCCTAGTCCGGATGCATTCCCAACCTACCACTACTTGTGTTTTTGACACTGGGTCCCAAATCTTTGAAAATTACCCGATTTAGTAAATTATAGGCTTCAATTTAGTCCTTCGAAAAACATATTTGGACTCGAAAATGTTATGCATTGATGTGTTTCCTAGGGTTCTCAGAGGTCCTCGAGAGGCTTACTTGGTGCTCAGAATTATCTTATTCATGCATGTCTTGCCCCACTCCTAGCTCTCGTTATCATTTCTTTAGATGCATTGTCTTGTGTTGCCTTAGCTTGGCCTTGTGTTGACTTAATTGCCTTGCCTTGGCCCTTACGCAAACCAATATATATATTCTATTTTTTATTTCCAATAATAGG
The DNA here is from genome assembly GCF_948465745.1 of Chenopodium album. Classification (NCBI taxonomy): domain Eukaryota; kingdom Viridiplantae; phylum Streptophyta; class Magnoliopsida; order Caryophyllales; family Amaranthaceae; genus Chenopodium; species Chenopodium album. The sequence goes on along the minus strand of NC_137851.1, from coordinate 6,137,555 downwards.
TATTCTTAAGGATGAGTAGCTCAATTCGAGTTGAGTTTAGTGTACTAGCTTGAGGTGAATTTCACAAAGTAGTTCATGAATTGGTCCAAGTCATTATCATCAATAATAGTTTCAATTAAGTTTCTTTTTATATGTCTTATAAGGTTTTATAATAGCTAAATATCTATCTAAGAATTCTAAAACAAGTATACTAATTAATAGAATGATTAATAACTAATAAATCACTCAAAGTCTCAAAATATCCTCCAAATATTGACCCTGTATGTAAAATTATGAACCAAATTTCTTCCATTGATATAGTATACATAGATTATACTTTGTATATTAATTTTTTTTTACATACTTAAAGGTCTACTACTTTTAAAGTTTTAAGTATCAACATTTAGCAATTTTAAAGTTATTTCTCTAATTCGATAGGGATTTATAACCTGTCTTGATTTTGATATAGATACTAATAGAATCACATTGTTAAATCAATACCCAAGACATGAAAGATACTTGATGACATGAAATATTGGGTTTGGAGTTTTGGACAATATAAAATGACGATTTTTAAGAGGCTTAACAAGAAAAATATTTAATTAAAAAAATTAAAAAGTCCATTGAGAATTTGACACATGGACAATTGTGGAGAATTATGGCCTAGTGTCAACCTCAACCTTCATATTTCCAGCAACTATTGCTAATTTACTAGTGCCATTTCCATATGGACGTGGTCTCTACTCTCAAGTTATTAGACTTTAATTAATTTAAAGTCCTATGAAAAATAATGCCAATAATAATAGAATTAAATAGAAGACACAACATGTATGTTCCAATGTTCTTCTTATTCTTCTATTACTCTTTTGGTTTCATTATGACAATTTTAAATTATTATTGACGTCTAACATCATCATATGTAGCACCAAATTCAATGCTTGACAAAACTAGTTCGTATTATAATTTTTTAAATACCTCAATCAATATTTTATTTACTAAACAAATATAAATAATACTTCATTCCAGCAAGCTAAACATGGAATAAGTCATGTTAGATCTACTAAATTTTGAACCTTTTGCTATAATTATTTAAAACATGTAAATACCCTTTAGATCGATGTTGATTGATTTTCGGATCTTAATTACAAGTATACTCTTAAAAATACTTATAAGTAAACATCAAACCTTTCATACTTGGGTATTGTAATTCGTTGATAAAATTGTAATCTTGAGATTAATATATTTGTTTATCCAAAGCTTGTCCACTATATATGAAGTATATTACATCTTATTAACATTCTTAAGTGTGTGTTAAAATTAAAATAAAAAAACATTCTTAAGTGAATACGCCCATAAAGAGCACTAGAATATGTTATATATCCTTAAACACCTAGTTTACTTTCCTTAGCTAGGGCCGAGACAAGACAAGGCAACACAAAGCCAAGCCAAGGCAAAGTCGCAAGGTAATACATGATAAGACGTTTTAAGACATGAAAATGAGAGGTGGGTGGTGAGCCATATATGCAAGAATATATAAGATGGTTCCATGCACTATATAGGCCTCTCGTGACCCTTTGAAAACCCAAAAAAGCACCTCAAAGCATAACCTTTTTGAGTCCAATTTTTTTTTTTTCAGAGACCAAATGTGAATGGTATATCCACTAAATTGGGCCATTTTCAAACATATTGGGGATGGTGTTGAAAGCTTAAGTGAGATGGTAGCTAGGGGAAACATCCCAAGGGTTTTATAATGTTGTTTGAAACCAAATACGATCACTAGTAAGGCCTATGGTATCCTAGAGCTAATGAAGAGAAGGGCATACGCAATTTGCTAGATTGATTGTGTTTAAGGCAAACCGGATGGTTCTAACGATCCAATTGGTCTTTCATAGTCATGTAAGTTTCATGGGAAGCACTCCGATCTCTTTCCTTTTCAAATAAAAAAAAAAGTAAAATAAAGTCCAAAACAAAAGGTTGTATTTCACAAAATCGAACCATTTTTTAAGATGTTATGACTCGTTGTCGAAAAATTAATACCGGTAGGGAAATGATCATGGGGTCATATAATATTGTTTGAAACCAAAATTGGTCATTAGGTCAATCACATAAGGATTTAGGGTGACCTTGTGTTAATGGAGAGAGTTGCGTACGTAACTGCCTAAATTGAAAATTTAAAAGGAAATTGGATGGTTCCAATAACCTGAATAGCCTTCGAAGTCTCGTGGGGTCCATGAGAAGCACCTCGACCTCTTTCACTTTCGAGCAAAAAAAAGTCAAAAAAAAAGTAAAAAAAAAAAAAATCTAGAAATGAAGTTAATCCATTGTGCCTGTCCAATTTAAGAAAATGTTTTCAAATTTAAAGTGAATGTGAGAAGTGTCTCACAAAGTCATAAAAGTTGATTTAAAATCATAATAGGCATGTCAATAAATTTACAAAGTCCCTGAAATGAGTTTGGTTTAATGCTATGGCTACTTCTATCTCTAAACAAATGAATTTTTTTTTCAACTATTCATATATTAAATTTGATATTAGTTTTTTAGTAAATATATTAGAAATAAATTTAATCGCAAAATACACGATGAAAAAGACATAAAAAATAATATAAAGTTTTATATTATAAACTTATTTATATATCTTTTTTTGTCAAAAAACTTGTTTATATTTGTTACTGACATTTATTTAATCATATACAACGTATATATCCAAGGTTAAATATTGTATTGAAAGGTGTGTCAAATTTGATTGTATCATTTATTTTGAAACAAGAGAGTGTTTTAAAATGCACTGGTAGTAAAATAATACTCCCTCTATTTTTAAATACTTGCTCCATTTTTTCTGGGCATGTATACCTATGCTAATCTTTGATCAATAATATCTTTAATTATTAATAAGTAAAAATTCTAATAATCGATTTCAACAAGTACCAACATGACTATATTTTTTCTTATGTATAAATCACAAACATTAGCCAAAGTAGGACAAATGAATAGTGCAAAAAGTAGAAATGGAGCAAGTATTTAAATCGGAGGGAGTACAAGAGATGGTTTCAAACATCGACTTACATTATGTTCTTTTGAGCCTCTAGACAGAGCAGAGCATACCAGGTGTCAGTAAAGCATATTGAGTCAACAGAGCATGATTCAACGGAGCTGAATGGGACAGCTGAGCAGCTCTAAAAAAGAGTGCCTTAACATTCCAAGATCTTATTAGGAGGGGTATTGGAGTCTCTTCAAAAAAAAAAAAAAACAAAAAAAAAAAAAAAAAAGCCCTAACTTTTATTGTTTACCCTAACAAAAATCTCCTTCACGCCTAGATTAGTGGTTTCACTTCGCCTCGAGTGACTCTTCACACTTTGCCTCATTGCCTGTTTCTTATTTTCTGAACTTCGCCGGAGTTTCACCGGAGATTCATCGGAGTTTTATCGGGAGATTCAGTCATCACTACTAATCAGGTATTCATTTCTCTCTTTTCCACACTTATTCCCATTTCCCAGCCTTTCCCATTCTCTTTCCCCACCTCATAATTTGGGGTTTAGGGTTTATGTTCTGATTTTTAGGGTTTTGTACATTCTCAAATTCCCTCTCTTTCTCAGCTAAATTAGGGAATATGAGGAAGCTCAAATTTCATGAACACAAGCTTTTGAAGAAATTAAACATCTTAGAATGGAAAAGAGAAGGTGGTCACAGAGAAGCCTCTGTTATGCAGCGTTACCATATTACCGACCGTGACGATTACAAGAAGTATCAATCTCTTTCCTCTTTTGTATGCTCTTAAATTCATGTTCTGGGTTGCAATTTTTGATGGGTTTCTCTTAATTCTTGTATTTTTGTTGTTGTTGATTGGTCTCTTCTTTTCGGGTGTCGAGAAACAGGTATAATAGTTTGTGTAGGATGACGCAGAAATTGGTTAGCATTTTGAAGCAGATGGACCCGAAAGAGCCTGATCGAATTGAGATGACTGATAATCTCTTGGAAAAGCTGTGAGCTTTCTTTCTTGTTTTCTCTTTGATTTTTGGTGGTATTGTATGTTGGATTGCATACTTGTTGAGTTTAATTTAATACACTGTATCATGTTGCGCTTTTTTTTTTTGCACTGTTGAATTGGTTAGTTTTTGATTGTGGAATCATACAATATATTGGGGATTCGAGCTCGTAGTATGTATTTTGGAACTAATGGTGTCGTTTTGCAACCAAGAGTCGAGTTACTGCTAAGCATTGAATGGGATTTCGCTGTTTGATTAATATTAGTTTTAGGGAATAGAATGACGGTTAAGGAAGTCTTGTTTTGCTCAATGGTGTGACGCATTTGTTCTGTAATCAATTTTTAGGTGTTTATCTACTTAGCATATATCAGGGTATGATTTTAGTTTGAGACTTGCAGTTAATCTCATATGATGATAGATTTGTTTAGGGGATTAGTTTGTAGTTTGTAGTTTGTAGTTAGAAACTTGCCATGCCATTGGTCACTGGTTATGAGTTATATGGCTATGATTGATGCTGGCTTTAAGGATTGAAATGGAGGCCAAGAAAGTCCTGCTTTGCTCCTTGATCAAGAAAAAGGGATTACACTTTACTAATCCACTTGACAAATTGTGTCACTCAATGCAGCGTATCATAAACTTTCTAGATGATAAGATGTGGTTTCCTATATTAGTTAGAACCCCAGGTTACCTGCCCTAGGCAATCATCCTCACCCCCAAAACCACACACACACCCCTCTCCCCTCCTCCCCCACAATTGGTTGCATTTAACCAAAGCTAGTAACTTGGTTATATGGGACCACTGTGCTATCCCTTAACTCTATTTATTATATATACTACATGGTTGTTTGTAGTGTTCACATTCTGACATTGTCATATTGCATGATTGTTTCAATAAATTGTAATGTGAGGATATGGTTCTCAAACTCCATGATAGATTGATAGGGGACCAGGCCAACTACACACGGCCAAGTTGACTTCACAACAACTACAAAGCCTTAGTCCCAAAATGATTTGGGGTCGGCTAACATGAATCTTCTTAAGGAACTGTCCAAATTGACTTGACTCAGACCAAAAATTATAGTTCTGGCTTTCTGTCTATGTATTGCTGCCATTAGTGTGTGATGATTATTGTATCCATTAGTGTAACAGACAGCTGCCTGGAATCAAATGTTTGTACTTTCACTTAGTGTAAAACTTTGGATTGTATGAAATTATGAATGTTGTATCCAATTATTGTTTCTCATTGTTATTCATATTAGTTCGAGCCTTGTACTACAAAAGTGAAAGAAACCACAATTGTAGAGCTGTTTTCATGTGAAATTTGAAAGTGAAAGAAAACACGTCTTCTATTTGTACGATGTTGTTAAGATGCAAATTTCAAGTATGTCTCACATACCATTTTGTATTTCTTTTTTACAGATATAATATGGGTGTAATACCCAACAGGAGAAGCTTGGCTGTTTGTGAACGGTTGAGTGTGTCATCTATCTGCAGGTTAATACGTGTTTTACTATGTATACCTGTTACTGGATCCATGGCTTTTCTATACTTTTGTTGCTCTATTTTGTCTAAAGAAGGGATTGCACAACGGCATAAGGCTAAATTCATGGTTGACACAACTCAAATTCCTTGCAATGGAAACAAAAAATTATACTATTAAACATTATTTTCTTGGCTGACAGCTTGAATTCCTTGCCCAAGGAAACAAATACCGCTATATGTGTATATAATAGCATACATAATAATATAAAAAAAAAAAAAAAAAAGCAACCTTTGCATGTAAATATCCTGAAGTTCCCCTTTTTTGTTTGCAGACGGAGGCTATCGTATATACTGGTGCATTTGAAGTTTGCAGAGTATTTGAAAGAAGCTGTGACATACATTGAACAGGGACACATTCGAGTGGGTACCGAGACAGTGACAGACCCAGCTTTCCTTGTTACCAGGAATATGGAAGATTTTGTGACCTGGGAAGATTCATCCAAGATAAAGAAGAAAGTATTACAATATAATGACAAATTGGATGACTATGATCTTATGCAGTAGTGAAGCTATGGTGAATACTCATGGTTCTTTCTTTTTGTGGGGTAGTCCTTAATTTTGAGGCCTTATTTTTTACTTTGAACTTTTATGAAATTGATGTACTGGTTACAAGTCAAAAAAATCAAAGTTGTTCAATCAATTTGTGCAGTTGTGTGCAGTAAATTGACTGATTTTGGATTGGAACTAAGCTGTGCAAATCAGTGGACCTCAATTGTTTTGGTTAAATACTAGTCTAGGTCCATCTATTGAAGTTTTGGCTTAATGGTCTATTTTTACCACTCAACTGTACCTCTCTTATGATCAACGTATGAAGAATCTGACTACTTTCTAGGCCTTATTTCCTGATATCTTTTTCTTTATGTAGTATTCACTCTCAAATACGTTTACTAATGTCTTTTAGTCTGATGAATTCATATATAGCAATGTCTTTTACGAATGCTTCCAACGTCTATTGGTTATTAGTCATCCCTTTCATCCAAGGCAAATTCAATAAGTATTACCTTGGTTTTGTGTCATCAGTGGTTGCTACTATCCTGTGAACAGGTTGATAGAGAGCACACGTAGATTCACAAATTGATGTGGCTCATGCGCGTGCAGAATCTGCAGATGCACAAGTCGATGTTAACTAAAAAAAATTCCAGCATTTCATATAAAAGCATACTCAACAGTCAGGAAGATTGATAGATGGATATTCCATAATCAGCTCAGCAAATTGAGACTTCATTGATTATAGGATGAAAGATTCAAATGCAGTTTATTCAATGTACCAAAAATCGACGTGAACTTGTAATAATGTACAGCAAAAGCCCAGAAAAATAGAACTCTTAACACTTGAATTGTACATCAAAAATACAATCTGCCGATATATACGATTATCTTCAGCTCTTCCCTGCATTTATAGCTGCCTGCACAAATTCTTCACAGCTTTTAAACCCACCAGATAACACATCTGCTAAGGCACCAATAACATCAAAGGCTTCCTGCAAATCCCCAACAGAATTCATATCATCCAACCATGATAAAAGCTCCTTCGGAAGACTGATCATCTCCTTCATATTCAATAGTTTCTCCTTCATTACTACTTCCCAACTCTCCAAGCCATTCTCATCATCCCCTTCTTGTGATGTTCCTTCACCTTCAGAAGATACCCCAGCAGTGGACTTTCTGGGTTTGAAAAATTGATGGAGTTGTTCAATTAGACCTGTGTAGACAAGCATGGGTTGAATGATGGGCAGTAGAGCATCGCTACCGCTCGTGCTTGATATTTCCGATTTCGTAGAACCCGATCCTCTGGGCAGAGATTTGCTGTGTGCATGTTGCATGTATGCGTGGTGGATCCCTCGCTGAATGAAGACACGTCGGTGTAGGAGCCAAGACTCATAGGACTCAGTAAGGAGGGAGCTCACCATCATGAATTGTACAGTTTCTTCAGTTCCACCAGAAGAAGGCTGCAATGGAGATGAGGGCGAAGGTCGAGAATCTGAGGATGAGGTGAGATATGTCGAGATTGTCCTTGCCATTGATCGACGCTGAGAACCGCTGCCTTGATCTAGCAGGTGACGAGCCATCTGGATCATAAAAGGTAGAAATTTGGAGTTGCTCTCTTTCCCACCACCTTTGCAGTCAGAACTGAAAGATGCTCCTGTTGCAAAACGGGCCAGCATCTGTGCAAGGAGCAGAAAAATGGTCAAAAAGGGCTACAAGAACAAGGAAAACATATATGATGTTGTGGCAATCAAACTCTAAGACCATTTATTTCTTGTCAAACTCACTTATAAATGAGGGATTTTTTTCTGCCTAGTGTGAAGCACACCAGATGCAAGTAATAGAACATCATGTCCAAGGACTTAGATCTCAATGACATCAGAAGGCAAAACTATGTATCCGCCTTAAAAAGTTAACCATAGCCCAGGTATACGTCATTACATCTCTAAAAGCAAGTTGAGATTATGAGTATATACGTCATCACATAAAAATTCGTGGCAAGATTTAATAATTGGTAATTGCAACTGCATGACTAGTGAGATTTCCTATCCTCAAATCTAACTTTAGGAAACTGAATAATAACACAAGGAAAAGAAGCTTGAAGGTATAAACAGTGGCCGTACCAGAACAATGTCATACATCAACAACCGAAGGCGACTTCCATCAGCACGTCCCAGAGCATTCAGATTATCCCAGTACTGGTCAACATAGCTAACATACTGACCCAATGGAACAGCGGGGCCTCTAATAGGAAACAATGCATTACAAAGAGTCTCATTGTTCCTGAGGGTAGCCCCTTCCCACTCTTTCTTGGGATTCTTTAGAGCAGCATCTGCTCTTTTAGCTTCCTGATGACACTGAAAATGAATAATGTTGAAATGACTCACAGTTGTGTAGACACACTCTCCTCTAGCACTCCCTGAAGTACCAACACCTAGGTTTACCCGCTTGCTGTAGGTGTAAAGTCCCAGCAGATCATTGGGCCTCAAACTGTAACCCTCTCTGCATACCATACATGCTAGGCCATCTTCTTCTTCCTCCACATCTTCCAAACCTTCAAGATTTGGTCGAGAAACAACTATACGCTCTCCACCATCAGAAGATAACTCCTGCCGCATTCCTAGTCCCTGTAACAAGCCACAATGAGTCAAGTTAGCTACCTAACAAAACATTTATAGCCATAACAAAGAAGCAAGCCTTGGAAGATGAAGCAAACATAAGATATTCCCTAAGTCACCTATCACAACGTACCTGCAGTAGTTCTTCCCTTTTCCTAAGAGCACGACGTCTCATCTCATCCTTAGTGGCATGCCGTAACTTGAGAATTTTCTCTCCTAAGAATCCGTCTCCATTCCCCTCTTTGTCAGATAGTGTATCCAGTAAATTCTCAGCTCTTGCCCCAATCTCATTCTCTCCTGATACTCCTTCCAATGCATGGAGCAAAGGCAGGATGCCTCCGACATCAATACAATTTTGAGTGGTCAAGTGACCCATGGATAATCCTCTTAGCATAGATAAGATAAGTGGAACAGAAGGAAGTTGCAAACCCAGTGTCCACTCTTCCATAGATTTATAGCCAGGAAGCCCAGCAACTGCAAATATCTCTCTAAGGTGCTGAACTGCAACTTCAGTAATCCCCCTCTCCAGTACAATATCCTTCAACCGCTCACCACAAGAGCTTGTTTTGAGAGACTCGGAGACCCTGACAAAGTTCTCCACTGCAAACCTCTGATTTACAGCTTGCTGTGCAATGCTCTCATCTTTTAGATTGTCTTCATGCTGCTTTTGTAGCTTGTCAAATTCTGTCCAATTCTGTAAATAAGGATCAAAATGCTGGACAAGAGCTTCCATGGCTGCAGGTTCACCGTAGGTCAAATAAGGCAATATTCTAGCCACCATCTCAGTGTTTCTTTGCTGTTTACTTGATTTCTTCAGGCCAGAGGTATGAGATAACCGTTCCAAGAACATTAGTACAATCTTCTTGGCCTGTTCACCAGCACCACTCTCCTCACTAGTGATGGTAAGACCACCCTGTGTAATGTTAATATTATCACTCTCATTAGCCTCCAAGGTCAGTGCTTCAACAATCAAAAGAATGCCTTCAGCAGACTCCATAGCATCAACAGAGAAAGCACGTCTTGCTGTTTCAAGTAGTAGGCCTAAAGCTCCCAATTTTAATAAGGCTCGTCTATTCTCCCTTATCTTACAGCAATGCATCAGAAGATTGAGCACTACAGTCAACTGCTCATGGTTGGACTTCAGATCATCTCGCAAGCGCTGTACATTTAAAACAAGTTAAACTCTTATTATCATACATAACTTCAAGAAAAATCAATTTGGTCAAATTAAACACTGCTAATATATGTTGAAAATAAAATAATCAAGATTTAATAAAGAACACTAAAAGAATATTTTATGACAGCTGAGTATCCTGAATAGATGCATAGACCCTCTAAGCAAATTTCACAGCAAGAATTGCACAGTTTGTTTGAAGCAACATTTAGCAAGCACCAAGCATTACTTGAAATTTTATATCAGCATATTTATCACTCATTTAAGAATTGGGTGAAACATAAGAAAATGACATTAAGTTCAACTTATGGCTGTAGCCTAAAAGTAGAACAATAGAGAAGCAGCGGACTAGCTGAGCATGGAAAACAATCTACTTGATGTCAGTTATTTGCCTACAATAGTGAAGCATATACCGCACAAGGAATAAAGTTATTTGCCTACAACATTGTTGTTGAAGCTACAGTCAACTAGATATTCAAAGAATAACATATTGATTAATACCAAGGCCATCACCAATTTATTTGCAATTTTTTCTTCTTATGATTACTCAATTGTCTCAATCCTATGAGCCTCATAAAAACTTCTGCGTAAGATACTTGATGACAATCCAGAAAAGAAAAAATGCAAGCGAATGCAAGCGGTCGGAAAGAGAATCATTTAAGATAAATTTTGACTTACCTTAATCATGTCCAATATGATTTCCAGCCCTCCATACTCCCTAACTGCACCTGCTATTGCAAACTCAACCTCTGGATCTTGAGATTCCTCTCTATCTTCATCCAGCTCTTTAATCATTGGCTCTGTGGCTTCACCATCCAATCCCTATCATTGTTTCAAAAAGCACAAGAAATTACAGATAAGATTAGTACTGCTAACAAAGCTCAGAACAGTATAATTTTATAACATATCAATGTGGGAACAGGGCGTTTTTAAGCCCTTTTAAAAAGCTCAACCCACATCTACTTTAGTTACTTTTACTATTTTGTCCATCCTACCTCACAGTCACATTATTTACACGTTTTTATCCTCTCTTACTTCATCTACCTATTTCTTACACCCACCCACCTTTTTATTCCATTTCTCTTACTTTATTCACTTTTTTCATACACCCAAGCATTCCCAGAAACAAGAGTCTACAGTAGTGAGTCTCCATATTTTCATTTTTATTCTAGCTCACATGAACAGCTCATGCATCCTTCTCCCATTGGTTTTGTTTCACAATAGACAGAGGACGATAAAGATGGAAAATAGAGGAAAATCAGTATTGATTATCTGAGCTGTATGTTATAAAAATTGCAGCAAATGGGCAAAAATTGGATGATAATAAACCAAAGAGAAAATACAAATAAAAAAAATGTCAGATGTTTTCTTTTTCACTAAACCCATCATCATTAACAATTTCTATACAATCAAAATGGTTTAATAGACATTAGGGGCTTAGTACTTTCATTAAATACTAGAAGAAGAAAAAGATTTTTAGTCAGCTAATCATAAACTCACTCTCATGATTCCACAGGTTACTAGGGAGGAAGTCACAGAGACAAACTACTAATTTTACATGAATATTTTCCACTAAATTCATCAGTTCCAAAATCTTAAGATATATGCAAGAGACAGTCAAACCAACCTCCATCAAATTAACTAACAGAAGGAGGTGGAGCTAACCTGAAGACGGTATGTGACTATCATAGGAGGACAATCCCTTGTAGAAGCAGTAGCACCAGTGGGTATCATAGTCGCACTAGCTACAGTATTTGAAGATTGAACATTGGCCTTCTTCCACACTTGCTCATAAACTTGTGAAACGCTCAGATCTAGAGAAATAATATTCCCAGCAACTAGCAATTCCATACCATAATCATCCTCTACAAGCCCGACCATATCCAACTGATTGCAAATTTTATTTTTTACATCACGCATCAAAGGACCAACCTCAGCGCTGGAATAGGGATTTTTGGTCATGGAACCCCTGATAAATTCTTCCTGAGTGTGGGCCTTATTAAGAATCAACAAGTACACAGACTCTGGTTTTGATGGACAGATCAGATTGCAAAGCTGCTCTAAGATAAACTGCATAGATATATTTTAGAGAGAGACATCATGAGCAAGTTAATTGCATGGGTTTCCAGAAATAATAACATAGAATGCTACAAAGGGTGGGGGCATATATGCTTTACCAAGGAAGTTTGTCCTTTCTTTTCATCTCCGTGAATTTGCAGGCCACAGATACAAGCACGTATGAATTGTCGCTTATTATCACTGCTTTCCTGCAGAAGGCTGTCCAGAAGATCTTTCAACAGACGATTGCAATCACTAATTAGCTTTGTCTTTTGGACCACCAATCCCCGAATGACAATCAGGGCTTCCAAAACTTCGGAGAGCAAGTCATCTTGCATAAATCTGAAACAAGACAAACAACTTAAGGATTAACAAAGTCAGTTACCAATGAATTTCAAAATTGAGAGGGTTTTTTAACAACCTTGCTCTAATGTTTGGGATCTCCAAAAATTTTCCAAGAAGCTCTATTAATTTGTGAAGTATGAACCCTTGTGAAATATCAATATGCAGACTCCTCTCCAGGGATTCTATATTATTTACTTCTTGGGTAATCAGCTTGCATATAGTACTCAAACATCCCCTGACTGTAAGGAATAAGCGAGCATCTTCCGTCTCTATCATCTTGAAGAGCAAGTCAAAATATTCCACAGCATTTTCAGCAGCGGAGAGAGTCAAGGGCAACCATGCCATTAACAAGTTCAACAAGCGGAACCGTCTAGTTGAACTCTGAGCACAGAGCAGGTTAACCAACATACACATTTCTGATCTTATTGATTGCGAACAAGCACTTAATATAAGTCCTGAAACCCATGATCCCAGTTCAAATGATAACAAGTTACTCCGAGAACAAGCACGACGTTTCCATCTAAGTCCATACTTCAAAGCTAAGAAATCAAATCTTTGAGGTCTTGACTTGTGACCAGCACCTCTGGATGCCTGTGAAACTTTGCACTGCCTCCTGACAAAATCAAGATATGATGCTCCCCTTTCCCATTCTGAATAACTCAACAATTGAATGTCTTGAGTTTTCTGTGAACCATTCCAATTTCTCTCCGGTGACTCTAGTGTAGACTTACTCCCATTGACTGGGGCGCCCAAGGTACTAGGAACATCTGAGCTATTGTCATCTTTTAAAGGCTGAATATTAGAAGACTTTCCAACTGTTTCTTTATCCAGCAAGTCAGGTTTTGGAGGCGTACAAGCCTGAGATACAATTCTCAGGCAAGGAAGTATCACATGTTCTGATATGACTGGATGATTTGAGCCCACTTTTATTGAGGTAAACAGCAACTGGAAAACAACACGTAGCCTAGACTCCCAAAATTCATCAGTTGACGAACAAACCTCTGAAAGCAACAACATTTCTTCCCTGGTGGCCACAGCAATGTCCATGGATCGATGATGTTCAATGCAGTACAAAACTTTCTTCTGTATCAGATTATTCAACTGACTGACAGCATTCACATCGCCCTCTGAAAAAGCACAAAGAACAGCTCTTGCTTGTGAGCGAGCAGACTTTGGACCTTGATGAATGTTATTCTCAAACAATTCCGTTAAGATGCCCAATGCAACAAGCTGTTTCTTAGAACTGGGATGCTTTGATAGGACTTGCAATATCTCAAGACACTGAACAACAAATGTGGTAGCACAACCATAGCAACTGCTTGGGGACCTGGACACCACAAATCTTGAAGCTTCTGTAGTGTTAGCATAGTGTTTTTGGTGCAAATAATTCATCAGAACCCGACGAAGACCTTGCAGAGTCTGGACGCTTTTGCTCACAGAATCAAAGGCTGCCTTGCACTTTTCGCCATAGAGTACACCAAGAAGTGCAATTTTACGGTTAATCTTACAAGAAGGTCCAGGCAATGAAACCATCATCTGCTGGACAGAATCCTTTTGCTGTGAGTCTATTTCACTCTCACCAATGCTGGATACAATCTTTAGTAAAGGTTTTTTGAACCCCAAAAGTTGTTGATATCTCCTGTGAGCATTTTCTGATTCAGATTCTATTGCTGCAAGTCCTCTCTTCATATCTTCATCATTTTCCATGTTATCAAATGTAAAGCTAGGCTTTGCCATGAAGTTAAACTCAAAACGGCCGTATTTGCTGTAACCACATTCATTACACAGAAATGAGTCCAGATTCTCATAGTTGATGTTACGGCATTGCCTGCATTGATATGCATTCTCATGGCAGTTGCCGCAAATGCCATGCCGGTCAGTGACAGGTCGGCTGCATCTTGGGCATTGCAAAGGCTCCATTGATGAAGCCTGAAGATTTTCGTAGAACGAATCAAGTTCAATCATGAAATTGCAAGCAGTAATAGGAATAGGGAAATCCACTTTCAGCTCTGTCTGATTAGATGCGAGGTGGCAACTTTTGGCACGCTTCCACAAAGACCAATTATTTTTCAACTCCGATAAGTCCGTTACAGGCCTGTTATTGTAATACAAGTTCAGAACCTTCACAGATTTGGACTTACGAGCATCATGAACATTCATCGTAACTGATTGGATGGTGTAGCTGCCCGTACATTTTACTATTATACGGTTGTCAGTGAATTTGGTCTCAGATTTTAGGCTCTCCAGCTTCATCCTGCTGTAGGGCACCTCAGGAGAGCTACAAGAAACACAAGGCTCACTCTCAAGATAATATCCATCAAACTCTACAAGACCACTCAATGTATTGTATATACGAGAATTGGGATGATTAGCCAGTAGTTCATTCTGCATATGAAGAGTCTCATAGAAGCACTGGATGACATCAGAAGTCAAACATTTATCTAAAAGTTCAGCATTTAGCTGCTTTGAGCTGACATCAGGGACCTTGCCAAGCAACCATGTCAGCAATTCCGTATATTCAGCAATGTTTGGGCCATACATCGGCAAACACTTCACTTTCTCAAAGAGCACCCTTAACATACTCTCCTTGAACAATTGCTTCCCATGCTGCCAGATACCGTGAAGAACACACTTTGCTTCAGAGCGAACAGCACTCGAATTCCACTCCAGAAGGAAGCAATCAATGAACTGCCTCAAGACTTCACCATCCTTCTCAGTGAAGATGTTGACAGCCACTTCCATGTCCAAGCTAGATTTTTCAGAACTAGACTCCAGACCATCATCTCCTTTCTTTTTCTTCTTCAAATCCTGCGGCTGAGCAGCGGATTTTATTGAGCCCACTGAAGCATCCCCTGATTCACCTTTCTGAGAAGAATTGTTCATATCCTTTCCAGTATAAAAAGCTAGATTCAGGAGTTTAAGTGTCTGGATAACAGATTCCTCTCCAAGATAGAATATCCACTTCAACAAAAGTGGTAAAACATCTGCATGCCTCAAACAATACTTCTGCCAGTTTCTAGGACGTGCAGCAGCAACTTCAGCCATGGTGCACAAGCATTTGATAATTTTAACACTTCTCTCATATGGTACAGGATTCTGAAACCCACTCGTCTTGTTAACATGTTTGTGCAACCTCTTAAGTTCACTTGAGAACTGCCAGGAGTCCCGAACACTGTAATAATGAGACTTGCTTCCACATAAATGCAAAAAGAGTCTTCTTGCATACCTTCTAACAAACGTTGTATGTGGATTATTTATATAACTACAAAGAACATCTTGGTATCCTTCTAACTTCAAGTCTTTGCTGGAAGACATCTTGTACACCTTCTCTTTTTCCCCAGTTTTGTCGTGCTTTTCAGGGCGAACCAGACTGTAGACCAACCGAAAAGTGTTTTCCAACAAAAGTCTATGGTAGTCAGCAAATAGATCTGCTCTGTGGGCTTTTGCATATGAATCAGAAAAGAAAGGAGAAAAATTGCCTGCTGGTAGCTCTCTCCGAACACTTAAAAGAGCCCCGCACCCAGAACCAGGGTGTGAATTAGATGAACTTTCAAGATTACCAGCTGATGACTTGAAAACATAAACTAACTGCTGCAAGATATCCATGAGATAATTAACAAAAGATTGTTGGCGAAGAATATTACAAGCTCGCAGCAGCTGCGAAGCAAAGTCATTCTTATCTAGCATGTTTGAAGATACTGAAGCAGCAGTTGAAGCAGACAACGGATTCTGAGTATAACTTCTGTCAAGAGTATCAGATGATCCACCAGATTTCGGACCAGAGCCATCGCTACCAGGCTGGTGCCAATTTCTTAGCATTAAGGTAAAGAACATAAAGACTAGGATTGTGATTTCACCACAAGAAGATCGATTTCTGGCCACAAATGGTTTCTTAAGATTAATCTCATCCAGAAACCACTTAATCAGTTTCTCCAGATCTAAGCTTTCAGGGTTTGAACTGTGTATAAAAGGTCCACCAACAGCAGAAGATAGCCTGTAGAAAAGTTGCATGACGGGAATAGCTCGAACACCAGAGGTTGTCTCCATCCAGCCTCTCAACTGTTCTAAGAGCTCAGAAAGAAGCAAGGAATTCACAGCTCGCTTTGATGCAGATATTGAAACAGGATCCAGAACTGAAGGTGAGAAATCCTCAAGCTCATCAGGTTCTAGCACATGAATAGATGGTGTAGAGTTTTGCACATTTGAGTTTGATGAAGTAGGTAAAATGCTTGAATCACTTGACTCATCAGCTGGAAAATGGATTTCATTGCCTTCTCCACCTAATGTCTCCACCTCAATTGGGATTGCCGTCATTGGATGATCTCGGGAATGTGGTGGAGGAAGCCGATCAGAATCCAGCACTTCATAGCATGCTTCGCATAAATCAAAATCAGGACAAATGGTGCAATGCCATCTTCTCCTTAATATAGGGACAGTGGAGCAACCATCACAACAATATTGTACTGAGGATGTGATAGAATCTTCTTCCATCATAACCTGTGCATTGCCTCCAGATGCAGTTACTGCACTAGGATGAGCAGATGCAGAAGTAGCATTGTCTGGCGCATCATCAGTAGCCAACATAGTTTGTTTTGGAAATGGAACCTGGAGCAATCTTGAAGAAATTGCCAGGCTACTCACCGCATGAAGTGAAATATGTCAGTAGTTTATACTAAAATGCAAACTAAAAGGCAAGAGGCAAAAGAACATTGTTTACCTGCTAGCTGTTTGGACAGCCTCATTTGGAGAAACTAAGAGTTTCTTTAACAACATAACTGCAGCGGAAACAGAATGTCCACCTGCCTCCTTCCCATGTAAAGCCAAACATTCCGCATAACAATAAATGAGTTCCACAGAAGATATAACAATATTATTCATGGTCTGCGTGTCTGGCTGCTCTATCTCTAAAATTCCCCACAAGACTTGCATAAGACCATCTACTACTTCAGAACCTGCAATATCAAAATAAATTCACACTATCAAATATCAGGTTTACAACTAAGCTATTTTTGTATGACCATGAAACCCTTAAACCTCAATATCCCCAAACTAAAGTGTAAGGAATGAAATTTGCACATACTGGCAGTAAAATAGATTGATCACAAACAGCAGCAGAAAGTTGTAGTAGACACATGGAGTAAAGAGCTAATATATCAAGCAGTCAAGAGTAAACTACAGACAACAAATATCCGAGAAAGTGAACGGAGGGCAATTGCTCTAGGAAAGGGCAATGTATAAAACTTGTCTTAATTTCGTATTTTCATGCCTCCGAGAAGAAGAAAACAGGATTTTAAAAAGGATTAACAAAGATAGAATTAATAGAAATACTGTAAGTTAATTAACAGAAAACACCTATACAAATGCTTTCTAGCAGACTTCATGTGAAGACTAAGCATAATAAATGACTAAAATCTCAACAAAACATGATTATTGCAGCATAATGTAATGCTAGGGAGCATCAGCTGCAAGAATGTAAGTTCAACAACCAACTAAAGTGTTACAGTAATAAATAAAAGGCAACCACAAAGACTAAACACAATATAAATAAAGAAGAAGCAAATTTACAGAACTCTTCATACCATTTGTCTCAAGAAAAGCAGCCAAATTTGACCTTCGATGTAGAGCAATCTTAGATACAGCACGCATCTGAGCAGTAAACTCCTCAATGATCCATGCAGACATAGAACCACCAACCCCCAACCTTGACAATAGCAAAGCTGCAGATTTTACAACTCCGAGAAGGCGCATACTATCCTTAACCTGAATAAAAGTTAATTCCATACACATCAGATCATGAGACACAAATCTATTCTCTAATATTAGCATGAGATGTAATATGAGAAAGAAAGGCATGGAAAATTATAGTGCTATGTGAAAGGATATATACTTGGTAGTAGTCTTCTCTTTTTGGGAATAAAGCCTGCAAGATACGGCATGCAGAAGACTGCAGTAATAGCTCCCGATCACTTTCGAAAATTGTTTCTAGCAGCTGCTTGCACTTGATCAAGCTTAATTCTGGTTTCACATCTTCAACATTGGTGCACCCCAGAGGCTTGCACAACAAATACAACTTAGATAGAAGTTTAAACCCGTCTGCTAGTACTTGTTCCTCAGGAGGTGCAGACTGCATAGAACGAATTTTTTTCCTAGAAGACGTAGCCCATGAATTACTTCCAAGTACACGGGCTTCCATATCAAGAACTGCATCCATTTTCTCTTTCCAACCAAACTCATCTTTTGGGCGTCCATAAACCTCCAGTGAATCTATTCTAGGCAATGCAGAGCCATTAAAAGTAGGTCCAACAGAGACCGTGAATTCCTCATCAGCAAGGAGAGACTCAGCAACAGTAAACGGTATGTCATACCAACACCGCATGCCTTCATCAAATTTTATCACCCTCTGAAAAATGGTCAAATCAGAAGGGATGTGATTTGCTGAGGTGTTTCCAACATGTACACGGATGCCAACCATTACTATGTCAGGGTTTGAATTTGACACTGTAATCTGAAACGAAGAACAAAGTAGTTAATTCACGGGCAATAAAGTTACGAATATTGAGAAGCATAAATAGACAGGAAAGCAAAGTGCCTGAAGAATTACTGCAAAGCAAAGTGGTCATACCTTAAATCCAGAAGGGTTGGGGCTTTCAAGAAACCCATCCTCAGATGCTAAGCTCTGCTTAGCTCCTTCAGAATCACCATTTCTGACAGCATCACCACCCAGTTTCACATCAGAAGTGATGCACACAGTTTTCTCAAAAAAATCAAGAGGAAATTCAGGATTTACACCAGAGTAAGCCTTATTACTAAGGATGGTTGGACCCAATTTTTTAACTTTCTCAGATGTTGCAGTTGACCCGAAATCAGTTCCAGATTGAACATGTGAAAATATCTGAAGGCTTCCATCATCATGCAGGACAAGAGAATGAAACTTGTCTTTGGATATAGGTTTATATGCAGTTGCACCAACCACAGGTGAATTTGAACCAACTGCATGTCGTACATTCTGAGCGTAAATATCCTTAGCCCCCATAGACACAGCAAGTGCAGAATTTGCCCTCCAACTTGAAAAGCATACAAATAATCCACTACCAGAAACCAATTCCTTCCAATGATGCAACCCAGCAGGTCGCCGCTTGTCATCTTGTTCATCCTCATATACAGCAGAAATCTCAGTTAAAGAGCTCGCATCAGAGTTCAGCCGACCAATAAACGTACTTCCATCCTGATATGATACAAAAAGTAACTTATAGGTCGATGAGAAGTACAATGACGACCCTTTGACATTGACAACTCTATTGGGAATCTCAACCTTTTCATTTAGTTGTTTAGTCCGCACGTTAACTTCAGTTGACAGCGCAAGCTTGAACAAACTTCCCAGTTCTGAAAGCACGATGAGATACACCTTACCCTGAGATGCCACAGACAGCACAGCATCCGTGATCATTTGATCCGCCAATGTGAAGTAATGCAAAGGGCTGATATTGTCCTGTGAGAGATCATAAATCTTAACAAACCTATTAGTGACCACCATTAGTTGCACTTGAGAGCCCGGGACCCATTCAACCCGCCTGATATAAGCACCCTGAAGAGCTAGTTCAATGGCAAGACGATCTGTCACTTCACCCCGAGGACTAACAGTGAAGACCTGGCAGTCTTCATACCCAGCTACAGCTAGATAATTCTCAACCAAAGGGTTAAAAGCAAGATGTACAATTTCAAAGCGAACTACATTCTTGGAGAGAGGCTTGACATTAGTCTTGTCAGCCGTCACAGGTGCAACAGTGGCCTGTCCAATCAGCTGTCCAACATCAAATATAGCAACTTTGTCACCTTCCCCCACAGCAAGCCTACCACGACTGCTCACACTAAGCAAGGATTTCGTAAGAGAACCACTAGAAAGAAGTGATCGAAGTTCCTTTGCATTGGAGTAGTCTGCTTTAATCTTTAGATCTAAGGAACCGCTTTTGTAAGCTTTCTTCAGCTGCAGAAGGTCAGATCCATATAATAGTACTTTATCTTCTCCTAAGATCAGACTTTTATCCCTCGAAAGGTTGCCATCCCTTCTCCTTGTGATGGAAGGAAGAAGCAAATTGCAAATTTTAAGCACCTGCGCCTCAAGGTCAAGTTCTTCATAAAGGCGAGGAATTGCACCTTGGATGTCATTGGGAACCGAAAGCCTCAGAGAGTTATCCGGTTCAATAAAAACATCTTCATCCGGATCTGAATCACTATCTGGCAATTGATCTCCATCCTCTGAGAAAGGCAATAACGGTTGGAAATTGCCAGCACCCCTAGCTGGTGCAGCTTCAGTTCCAGTAAATTTCCTTGGCTTCAAACATTGGCAAGTACTCCCTCTAACACCCCCAGCTCCACAATCACAGAAAAAACGACTGGAACGTGAGTACACAACACGATGACCACGGTGACATACTTTTGCACAAACAGAACAACAGCCTTTTGACACAGTTAGATCACACGTATAGCAGAAATACCAATGTTGTTCCATGAAATTGCTGCCACTAGAAGTAAATGTGCAAACTTTGGAAGCAAGGGCTCGTTCACTACTAGAATCCTCTTCATCTTCCTTGTCTATGCTAGCTGCCTCCCCATCAGAGGTTCCATCATCCTCATCTTCGTCAATAGATGCTGCATCACACTCAAAGGGCACTGAACTACCATCCTGATTGGCACTTAGAATCAAACTCTCAGAATTTTTTCTAGAACTAGCTGGTCTACTAGCTATAGATCCCAGCCCATGACTGCTTCCAGACAAAGATTTCCCAGTACTTTTAGTTGGCATAGTTGTTAAAGATCCAGATTCATTCAAGATAGTCTCAAAGAAACTGAAAAGGAATTTCAGCCCCTGTAG
Organism: Chenopodium album; assembly: GCF_948465745.1. Lineage (NCBI taxonomy): Eukaryota > Viridiplantae > Streptophyta > Magnoliopsida > Caryophyllales > Amaranthaceae > Chenopodium > Chenopodium album. Next base: position 6,116,498 of record NC_137851.1, on the reverse strand, counting down.
CTTACTTTCATCAACAACCAGTTTCTCCATCAAAGAGAGACTACTCTGCAGCAGTAATTTCATTGATGCTTCGTCTCTTATAAGTTGGGTCACAAAAACAAAATAAGATTTTGCAGCATGAATATCATATATTTTAAACGCTGCCTCCAATGAAAGCAGCAAAGCGTTAAACAAATGGTTGTATAATTCTCTTGAAAGCGAGTCATCAGGAGATACAAGGCACAAAATGAAGCTCATGGTTGATTCTCTGAGGGTCATTGAACTTCCTTTAGCACATGTAACTGATGAAAGACTACCAGAATCTTCTGTCGGAAAACTCAACAATCTCTTTTCGAACCACTTGGACAGACAGCTTAGATCCACCCCAAGGAATTTCTTTTGTATCCTCTGTTTCACATAAACACCCAGCTCCCCCGATAACACATCAATAAAGAAATTGAGAACCTTTGCATTAATTGACTCAGAGTAGCAAGTATCCAGAGAGTCAATCAGAATAAGCAAATCACCACGCTGTGAACCATAAAGGTCAACAACCTGTTGAGGAACATCTTCAGCACCAAGATAAAATCTGAAAACATAGATCCCAAGGGAATCTCGCTGTAGACTTTCCATCATATCAACGGCTTTGACAACTAGCTGTTCAACCTTAACATGGTTAACATTTCCTCTGATATTAATATCCAAAAGAAATCCTTCAATTTGCTTCATCAGGAACAACAAGCTATAATCCGGCCCTTCTGCACCAGTACACCCACGGCATATATCTTCACACTTGCCACTCAAGTTCTGTAAAACCCTGTCATATTTTACTGTCATCACAGAACCAAGAATTTCATGAAGCACGTCAGTCTCAACAGAAATTTCTCCCCTTGTACCTCTGATTTTGAAGAGCAAATCAAAAAGACAAAGTATTCCTCTGATACTGAGAACAGAGGAAACAAGAGCACCACTAGAGGCTCGAGGGTGTGCAGGGAAACCATGGAGCATGCTTTCAGAAGATATAACACACAGTATGTGAGAGGCCCTCTTGCTGATGACATTGTCAATTTTTGGAAGGAGGTCATAAACAGACTCCAGCCCCACATGAACAAGACCATTTTTCACCAAAATCTCATCCTTCATGAGCTCGTCAAATTCAGTATGTTTGAGAAGCAAAAGAGGAGAGCAATTCTGGGCATGTGACTGGTTTTCACTAATAGTGAACAAGAAGGCCCTCTGATATATTTTGATATATTTTGCCAACAATGAAGACAGGCTTTTCAGTATCACTGGGACCTTGTTAGTCTCCAATATCACAGAGATGAAGCCGTGAGCAAAAGCAACAAAATCTGAATCAGATGCATCTTGTGTCCAAACAAAGTTGGCTCCAGAGACAGAATTCTTAACACAGTAGCTCCCAAAACCTGCATAAAGGAAAGAAAGAACCAGGGAAAGCCACTGCCCACTTCTCATCGAGTCCCAACCGAACTCCAGAATGTCATCGGGCATGGAAACAGAACTCAAGTGTTGAAGCAACCCAATGACAGTATCTACGAGGTTCACATCCCTATTCACAAGATCAAAGTGTCCCTGTCCCAGCAACAAATGGCTAAAAAGAAAAAAATGTTCAATACTTGATGTATCAAGGTTGCATTTGGCACTCCAGACAGAAGACAGATGATTTGGGGACAACTCAGCAGCAGGCATATCCCAGCAAAGCAGAAACATGTACCTCTCAAGAACCAAATCCTCAATAACTGCAGCCTTCTTACCCTTCCAGAACTCCAAAATCAGTGAAAAGACAACATATATATCATTCCAACTCAAAGACGAATGTACATGGGCAGCATCAGAACTAAACAGCCTCGCTGGCACAGATTCGAAATCAATTAGGTGATTAAGCAGGTTAACAAGGAGAGGCTCTTCTTTAATAAACAAATTCATAATATTATTGACTACTAATGAGGACCACGATATCACAGGATCATTGAGATGGTGACAATGGGATCCAACAAATCGCGCAGCATTCAGCTTGGATCTGAAATCCATGAGAAATGATGTTGGACAAGCATGCATATTCAATAACATGTGTCGAAAAATTACAATCAATCGAGAAACTATCAAAGCCCAGCATGACAGCTGCAAACTGCTCAATCTTTGCGAAGTGGAAGCAAAGGTCTTTATATTGGAGAAGATAAGGTCTACCAGGGCAACCTTTTCACTTTCAGAAGACAGATGGAAGGCCAAAAGAATAATCTCCATGTGGAAGACATTGGGCAGAGTTATGAGAAGTTCCCTAAGTACAGGGCAATTAGAACGCACATCTTTTTCTTTTTCAACAACAAAATTGACAAACTGCTGGTAGATCTTAATCCTCAAATGGCTGCCAGCTGAACCAACCCTGCAGATTAAAGTCTGAGCTAGCAAGATAAGGGTTTGATCATTGTAAACGAAAGAACCATTTTCGACTTCCAAAATTTTAAGGACAAGGTGCTCCTCCAGCACATTAGAGAGAGAATGCCGCTTGAGCAAACCGTGCAGCATCTTAAAGCATACCTCTTGAATTTGCTCTATCCTCCTATGCTCATTTACAGCAGTATCATTGTCAAACCCCTCAGAGTAAGATGTTTGAGAGCCAAGCATTGACAGAAGAGAATCAATATGATATTTGCTAAGCTTCTTGCAAGCATCCTCATAAACAGGGGCAAACCATTCAGGAGAGAATATGCAGGACCTGAGGAAGATGGATAATTCTGCAGCAGCTTGTATTATCATGTTGTAGAACCCGGTGAGTGGATTAACAGAAGGTGCTTGCTCATACCCATCATTTGATCCAACTGAACGACCACCCTCAGAAAAGAGATCCCCAAAGAGCGCTTCATCATCATGGCAACCAGTGTTCTCCAAATCAGAAATGGAGCTGGTTTTTGCACCAGAACAAGATTTCTCAAGTTTTGGTTGCAATTTCCCTCCCTCGGTGTGCAAGAAATAAAGAAGATGTATTAGATTATCCACCCACTGAACTGATTTAGGAAAAATGATTTCCAAGAGTTCCTCGACTGTGTAACTCTTTGCCAACATAATTTTGTCAGACCGAACATGACAAACACCTCTGGCCTCAGAATCAGAGATACTAAGTGCGAGGTTCACACCAGTATCCTTCACTGCATGCATCTCACTAACTTGATTTTTAACATCTCCAATGAGTTTGACAACATAAATAACACAGCGAGGGAAGTATATCAAAGGAGGTTTCAAATTATTGACTGACTTGTTGTATCTCCATACACTAAGATCCAAAAGATCAAGCATAGAAGCCAGTAGACATGCCCTAACATTTTGAAAGACATTCTTACCGCAGTTAAGTAGTTGTACCAAATGTAGAAACTCTTCAAGGATATTAAGTACAACACCTTCATAGTAATTATCGGAAGTTAAATTGATACTTAGAAACTCAATCCCTGGTCTAAACAAACCAGGAAGCATGTCAGCAAAATCAGCAACACTCTGCAGCAATTCAGAGTCCAGTTCAACAAAAGGGACACTCCTTGCAAGATTTCTGAGTAACTTCAGAATATTCAACAAAAGAGACAATTTCCGGCAAATGCTCAAATCTGCCATTTTAACATCCAATGTTTCTGGAAGCTGAATAAGTTCTTTACAATATATAATGAGCCGATGGATGCATCTTAAGCGAAGAACAGCCCACTGCTGTGAAGAAGACACTAACTTGTTGAAATCCTGGGAAAAAGAGGAATCTGTAGGCGATTGTATGGCATTTTTAATTTGCATGTCTGAAACTAATGTCATAACAAGCTGATCAACAGGTTGTTCACCTTCACATACAACAATCGAGAAAATCAGAAACATTTAATTGATAAAATGTAGAAATATAGAATGCAACGACAATATAAAAGTACAAAAGAACCATACCTTGCAAGTTCCACCGAGTGTGCTTTTCAGACAGAGAACCTTTATCGTCAAAGGAGACAAGAGGCAAGTCATCCACAAGGGTATTGGCTAAGCCAGACTGAGATAAATCAGATTCATTATCAATCTGACCCAGTAATCCTGTTTCCAGCAACTTTACAGCAAGATTCTGGGATGCATATGGAGAAAAAAGCAGGTTAGTGCTTTGTCATTAAATCCGATACACATAACATAGAACAAAATCCTGAAAAGAAAATAAATAACATAATATTCCTTTCTCCATTCCACTGAAGATGATAGAAATGGAACATGAGAAAGGAAAAGAACAAACACTTTTCAGCTTCAAGTGTGTACAAATATTATGTATTGAAAGTTTCACAAAGAAAGGAAATGCTTATATAATATGCAGTGTCATGATAAACAGTCAAATGCCAGAAACTGATTATCCAGCCACTAATATAGTAAAGGTACAAAATAGAAAAGAGACGTGTGATATCCATGAACCTCACAAAATTAATTGCCATAGAAAAAACCTTAGAGCAATATATCTTTAATAATTTAGTTTCTCTTTAAACAAATCAAGGAAATACCACTTCACATAATAAGCCAAAAGGCAGATATCATAAGTCACAGAATACTTCTTAGAACACTTCTAATACTTCCTAAAATTGAACTACTTCACCAATTAAGTTACAAAATGATGTTAAGAAGCAAAAATAATACGCTTTCATGTACAAACACAGCACAATTATGACAAACATCAATAACTTGTATTCTAATACAAACAATTTGATTTGCTCATGACATTTTTAGGATTATTCATTAATAATTGCTACAATAGTAAATCTTAAACATTCATGAAACATACTATATGTCTATATGTTGACTAGATGTACACAACACGGAAAACATTGAATGTTCCTAAATCCATACTAAATTATTCCTCTTCTTCTTCAAATAATCCTCGTATAAATAAAATAAAAATCGCCATCAACCTTCCAAAATTTTTAAAATCGTTAAAATGGAATCAAATAAAGAAAATCGCTCACGTCGTGTGTAGCTCACAAACTATCTCTTCTTTTTCATCAATTACAAATAATAGAAAATTTCATAACATTTTCCCAGTAACAAGGAAATAGATGTACTTTTCTACCACAACAGTTCTCCAGAATACAGCATATGAACTACGCATAAGCTTAAAACAAAAATAAAAAACGACAAATCCGAAATGCCATAGCATTTAGCAAAAGGCAGACCACAGCATTTAAGTTCAATTTTTCTACTACTTGTTCTATATATAAACAAAAAAAAAAAAAAAAAAAAAAAAAAAAAGTAATCTGCAATACAAAACAATTCACTGACCTGCAAGCTCAAGTCATCACTGTTAATCTTCGATTTCTCCAAGCAGCACAAAGCGAACTCCATTGATTCATGTAAAGAAGCAACAACCACAGGCTCAACATGCTCAACTGCTCAAAAAATCCACAGAAAACAACAAAAAAATATGAAAAAATTTAAATAAAAAAAAATTCCAAAAATCGAAAAATTTAGTGATCAAATTGAAGAAGAAAGTACCTGAAAGAGATCGATTGGCGGAAGCAATCAAAAGAGCGAGAGAACAAACAGAATGAATCTGAGAATGACTCCAACTCTGAAGACCTAACTTGTTATCAAAATCATGGTCATCGATCGCTTCAACGCCGTAATTGAGGATAGAGTAGAAGTGGTGCAACCCTAATTTAAGTGAACTAGAAGTTCGAAGTCTCAAAGAGAGATCGTTTTGCGGAGCCGATAGAGCTTCAACGAGTTTGGCGAGTTCTTCCGCCATTGATGCACCTTCAAAGAGCGATCGGATGACAGAGAATTGACGATCAATTCATCGAAGTAGCGAGAAGAGGAGAGAGAAAGTTAGAGAGAGAGAGAGAGAGAGAGTTTTATGGTGGTTTGGTGTTGTCGTGGAACGGAAGAGGAGAGAGAAAGAGAGGGAGGGAGGGAGAATTTAGAGGAGGTTTTAGGAGGTGGAAAGTATATATAGGAGGAGGTGGCGTTTTTGGATGCACTGAACTGGAACAACGGAGTAAGGAAGAAATGGGACCTTTTTTTTTCTTTTGAGTTTGATTTGAACAAGTTGTTTGGTTTCTTTGGTTAAATTAAAGTTTTCTTGATGAGGGAAAGAAATGTGTAGAGTTTATTTAACCGACTTTATGCTATTTAGGTTAGCTCTTTAAATAAAAGTCTTACTCGTATTTGTTTTTTTTTTTCACACGCTTTTAAAACAATTAATAATTAATAAACTATTGATTGATTAATGGTGATATAAAGAAACACGATATGAGAATAAATAAATTTTGATTCTTGATTGAATAAAAGTGAAAAAAAAAAGAAGGTAAGGTAAGTTGAAATGAGACTTTTATTTGGGAACAGATCTTTCACGTGAGAAGACATTTACTTGAGAGATAAATGAAGCACATAATTCATATTTCCATAATCTTACCGAAAATGAAAAAATCAAAAAGGGAAAAAAAAAAAAAAAAATTGAACAGAGTACATCATTAAGGGTCTGTTCAAATTTACTGAATTGAGCTGAGCTGAGTTGAACTGAACTGAATTGATTGGAGCTTAACTGAAATGGATAGAGGTGAAACGAATATTTTATAAGAGAAGGAAATTAGGAGCTAAACTGAACTGATTGGAGCTGAACTGAACTGAACTGAAATTAAACTGAAGTGAACAGACCCTAAATTATTTCAATTTTTATAAGTATTCGCAGTAGATAGTTGCTCTCATTTTCTTTATTAAAAATGTCATCATTTGCTTCCCCATCAAAATATATAGAAATAGAGTATCCAACACAAACTTGCTACAAGGGCAAGCCTAACACAATTGATAAACTTTGAGAATATTGCGATATATTGCTTCTTCAACCAAAAGCATGTTTCCACTTAATCAAAATTTTGGCTTTGTTTTCTACAAAAATCTGTTCAAAAAATAAAATCATAATCTTCAAACACCATTGCACTACACTGTACATACCAAAATGATTATTACGGAGTCGCGAAAATAATTTGGCTCTATATCCATGTAACAATAAGTCAATAACTAAAAAGCTTTGGAGCCTTAAAATTCATCCTTAAAATGTTGGATATTTCGTAAAAGAATTGTAACTTGATAAATACTAGTAATTTATTTTAAACGGAAAAACCTAGTAACTCCCTTCGTTTTTTTGTTTAAAAAAAAAAGTGAAACATTTTATAAGGAAGAAAAAAATGCAATCTTTTAGGTACTTGTTAGTACCGTTTCACTTTAAAAAAACAAGCTAAGAAATACATGATATACATGTACCATATAAAAAATTAAAAAAAAAATATAATAATTGACACTCGCCATCAACCTAGAAATCTAGAATCAACAACCATATTAAGATTTGTGAAAAATGACAATATAGACTAAATATTTACTAAACCCATGAGAATGAAATGAAATATATCACCTAAAAGAGGATTTGTGAAAGTATAAAGGGTTATAATGTAGAAAAACCCAAGTATAAAAATAACAAACACAAAGTTGTTGCTGCCCAGGATCGAACTGGGGACCTTTAGTGTGTAAGACTAACGTGATAACCACTACACCACAGCAACTGGATAACGTAAAAGGTGTGTGTATTAATGTAATAAACATAAACCAAAATTTCAAAAACATTATGAATCGAACTGAATTAATCTAAGTCGACCCGAATTAAAGTCCACAATGTGTAGCATTACTAGAATTTGGGCCGGTATTTCCCATAGATTGGGTTCCGAATGAAATCCAGAGTTCCGAATCTATCTATTATTCGGATCCAATAGAAAAATAAAAACAGGGGAAAAGCTCTGGTTGGAAACAAAAGATTTTGATTATTGAAATTGTGCGCCTGAATCATCATAATTTTTCATTTTTAGGGTTCTTCTCAGAAAATTAACTTGGGAAATTCACCGATTCTACGATCAATTTCTGGGTTTTTCTCGAGGTAAATGCTTCTTCATGCAATAGACCCATTAAAGATTTCATCTATTATCAATATTTTTTGTTGTACAAAACCTTGTGGTATGATTTTCTTTGATTTTGGTTTGTTAATGTCTGAAAATTGATGGAATTCTTGTGTTTAAGTAATCTAGGGTTTTTGTTTGTGTGGATTGATTGAAATTCTGGTTTTTTTTTGGTCATTTTTGATTAAATGGTTTTCTATTATTCTAATTTTTTTAAGGAAGATAAGATGCATTGCCATTATTCTAATAATTTCTAAGGAAATTGTCAGGAATAAAAAGATGGGGTTGAAGATAATGGATGCTACAGTGGCAAGCTTCAATGGGGTATTTGATAAGTTTAAAGAAGAAGCTGCTAATAACAAAGCTAATCTCATCCTCTTTTTGGCTGACAATGACCCTTCTACTAATCTCAGTTGGTGTCCTGGTAATTCTCTATTTTTTTGCTTTGATGTTGATATTAGGTGTTACTAATGAATACACATTATAATTATGATTCCGATGTACACCTTTGATCATTAATATGACAGTACTTCATAGCTCTTAATCAGTCGTATGCTCGTATATATAAAGATTGTGTGATTGTGTTTGTGCCACTTAGTGCAGATTGTGTGAGAGCTGAACCAGTGATATTGAAGAAGTTGGAAGAATACGGAGAAAATGTGGCACTTTTGAGAGCTTATGTAGGAGATAGACCAACTTGGAGGACCCCTCAGCACCCTTGGAGGGTAGATTCAAGGTTTCAGCTCAAGGGTGTTCCAACCCTTATTCGCTGGGAAAATGATGCTGTTGCTGCGCGTCTGGAAGACCATGAGGCTCACATTGAATCAAAGATCAGTGCCCTTCTTGGCGAATCCAAGTGATCAAATGTACGTTGTTTAGTTGTAGATGCAGAGTCTTTCAGCGTATGCACCCACCCCCTAATAAACATGCTTAGATGGTTGTATCTGAGTCTGAACAAAAACTCAAATCCTAACTGATGTCTGGTTGCCAGGCTATTCTGCTTTGTGAGGTTGTTGCTAGTTAATAAAGTTGCATTTTATCCTACCTATTCCTATATGATTCATAAGATGATAAGAAAACAATCACTGAAGAGTGATGATCTGATCATACTTTGGAGGGAAAAGACATGCTAAATTGAGACATTAAGTTGTTTGTGTGCATCTCATTTAGAGGCTTACATCACCTATCACTTTGTAGTATGTGGCACATGGTTCATGCTAGTAAACCCATTTTTTAAATGTAAACATGCCTTCCTCAAGAGAAGAGGAAGAATAAAAATACACTAAGAATTACCATGTGGTCTTTGTTGATTTAGTTATTAACTTTCCTAGAAAGACATTTTATGCTGCTAAAGTAACACAGATAATGTGTTGCTTTTGGATCCGAATGTGTGCTGCTGTATCAGTATTACAGCTTCTGTGTGAGGCTTTATTATGGTAGGCAGCGCTCTGCAGCTGTTGTTTAGCAATGCTGTTGCTGAACTATGGATGAGAGTAGTTCAGTGAGGTTGCTAAATTATATACTGTTATTTCCAAAACTTAAAATCAATGCAAGATTAAACAAAAACTTTGTATATCTGAAACCTCAAAGGCCTGTAAATTTTCAGTTTGATTCTGCTAATTTCACATCTTCACAGCAATGAGCCTGCAAGAAGTTCTAGTTATCAAAAAGCAAACAACTATCTTGATCATCAAACACTTGTTATTTATGAGAAATCACACACTGTCTTCATTTAGTTAGCATGTCTTTTAAAAGAATAAAATGAAATCAATCCACACCATGTAAAAATTTCAAATTACAGTAGTGCCGGAGTAGCAGTCGCAGTAGCAGCCATGCTCTTGGTGATAGGGGTTGGCCGGAAAGGTGGACAATAATGAAACAATCTGAACCATGGGAGTGAAGTAGATACATTGGACTTGAAGTCAGCGAGTAATTGCACATTCTTGCTTCTCAGGTTCACAGAGAGTAGACATAGTTCCTTAGAAAACACGTATAGCACGTCTCCATCATAGGGATCAAAACCTTTGATAGACATGCACACATTGTTACAGAGCCAATTAATACTTGTAAGATCCACAAAGTGCTTTATATTCCAAGTACGGTCTTGTCGATTTGTGTAGTCCTTCATATCCCAGACAGTGAGTGTTTGAGTAGAGGCGGTCACGTAGCTCCAATGATAAAGCCGCAGGTGCTGTTCAACATTTGCTATGCATATTCTACGTTGATCAACTAGTGAAACTATCTCATTGTACATCTCATCGAGTTTAGCTTCCTTGGGAAGATCAATAAAATCGCAGTGCTGGGGGTTCTCTTTGTCGAATGGATTATATACCATTATCATGTTGGTGCACCAATAAAGCGCACCATCCAACGTGGTGGTGTATTGACCAATTTCTTTATCTACCATTCTCACCGAAACAAAGTCTTCTGGGGCGTGCACAAGAAATTTACACCAACTGCTAGTATCAGAAGAGAAGACGTAAAACTTCAAATACTCATTACATCTTACAATGTTAACTCCACGCCTAACTAGGCGCGGAGTGTCCTTAACAAGCACCACTTTGTAATGGGCAGGATCATCAACACTACATACGATACCATTTATATCAGTAATGCCTTTGGAATCAGTAATAGGATTATACGAGAGATAGGGCGGAGGTTTGGGGAGTCTATAAGATTGCTTAGTTAAGGGGTTTGATACGTTTAGATACAACGAGGGACGGAGGGAGTATATAGGCCAAAATCTGACACTGGCAAGAGTAAATCGTTAGATACACACGATATTATGTTCATAGGCCATTGTTGATTGAAGAGATCTAAGGATATTAAGGGTTGGCTCTTAGGTAACGCTTGGACCTCTATAGTTCGAGTCGTCAGAGTAAAGGAATTAGAGAAATCATTATCGATCGGAATAAAAGGATCAAAAGGAAGACTAATGCTACGATAATTGACAAGTTGTAGATGATGTTTACCTTGACGTAGAGATGCATTATATTGTCGTCGATGGGAATGGAAAAAGTGTGCATTAGAAATCAAGGCGAGCCAACGCTTGGAGACGAGCTTACATTGATGGACTGATTTCACTGGTGCTCGAATAAGAATCTCCATTAAGGTCTCATCACTTAAATCTTCTAATTCTGTTTTTCTCCTCTTCATATTCATTGCCATATTTTTACCAAGTAATTTTTGTTGGTCTAAACTTTATAATACTTTTGTATTATTGTATTTGTTTGTTGAAGGCAGGAGGGGTATATATAACCCCAACTACACCGACTCTTTTAATTCTAAATATCAAGTCTAACCAAAAAAAAATCCAAGATAAAGTCCTAATATAGTTATATTTAGTACATAAAATTGGCAATATATTTTTTTTTTTTTTTTGAAGGAAAAATTGCCAATATCTTTTGTGGTAATATAAATCGATAAAAAGATGGATAAAATGTTCATTCAGGTTTCCCAATTGTTGTAGATGACTATTGATTTAGGAAACATCTTTACTTGTTTTCCAAGTCCACGTCTTTTTCGATTTTTTCGAACTATGGTACTTGGCAAGTCTCGGCATTGTGATTGGACATAATATTTTAATTAAGAACAATAAAGGTGCATAAAGTCAGTAGTAATAGGCTTCCTTGCAAAAAAAAAAAAAAAAAAAAAAAAAGAGTAGTAATAGGCAATGACATTTAAGTATTTAACTGATTTAAGTTATTTTGTGTGGAATTGTGGATAGGAATTCAAAAATCCATCAGTGTTTTACTGTTCGGTTGTACAAACATTAGTCTAAAAAAATTACTTGTATATTTTTCATTTAAAAGATTATTATAAAACAAACTTATACTCGTAACGGTTAAGAGAATATAAAGATTATATATAAAGGCAAAAGCTAACGAACGCTGTGGGGGCATTGAATAAGCTAGTTAAAATTGAAAGATTAAATTAAAATGAATATTAATTACACCGATCGACGCGTAATTTTGTCATGTTTTCCCAAATTAATACCTAATATTTTAAATGATTATCCAACGCCCCAGAGACGTTCATTAGCAAGATCCATATGTAAAATACATTTTTTAAAAAAATTGCATGGCTTTAACCTAGTAGTTCAACAGAAAATCTTGCGTGGATCTGGTCCACAATAATAAGGTTTATACACACGTAAGTGACATTATATTATACGAAATATTCAATATAGTGACCCCTAATTATATTATAGTAACCTTATTTTTAACATAATAACCTTTTTTAAAACTTGTGTGGCATATAATGTTATTATGAACTTAAAGTACGACATTATGTTGAATAGTGACCTAATTTTAACATAATGATCTTTATTATTCATATTGACCATTATATTAAAAATTTCATTAAAAAAATTAACCTCTTATAACTTTTATAATGTCACACTAACTTTTATTTCAACATAATAACCTTTATTTTAATATAATGACCATTTTTTTTATTAATAAAACAATCATATTTGTCTCTAATGTTAGTGGTCCACAATAAATTAGTGTGAACCAAGTCCATTTAAGAATATGTACAGTTCAAAATATTACTCCGTAATGATAGAAGATTTACATTAACTAGCAGGGAAAAAAGTATGAGTATTTAATTAATGAACTTCGTAATAAGAGAATAAGAGTAGGTAGGTAGCTATTACGAAACCTGATATCTAGTTAAGTACAAAGTCATAATGTGTAGCATTTGGGCCTGTATTTTCCATAGTTTGGGTCTGATTCATATCCAGATTTCCGAATCCATCTGTTATTCGGATCTGAAAGAAGAATGAACAAAAACAGGGGAAAAGGCTCTGGTGGGAAACAAAAGATTTTGAAAACATAAATTTTCATTTTTGGGGTTTTCGCAGAAAATATACTTGGGAAATTCACCCAATTTTACAATCAATTTCTGGGTTTTTGTAGAGGTAAATGCTTCTGCATGCAATTAACCCTTTAAAGATTTCATCTTTTTATTACTCGTAATATTTTACTGTACAAAACCGTTTAATAAGTATGATTCTCTTTGATTTGTTGATGGAATTCTTGTGTTTAATTAATTTAGGGTTCTTGTTCGTGTTAATTAATTGAAATTCTAGGGTTTTTGACTTTTTGGGCATTCTAAAATACAAATTTAAAATTTAAAAATTCTGCCATTATTTTAATTAATCTCAGAATTATCAGGAAAAAAATGGGGTTGAAGATAATGGATGCTACCGTAGCAAACTTCAATAGGGTTTTTGATAAGTTTGCAAAGGAAGCTGCAAATAACAAAGTTAATCTCATCCTCTTTTTGGGTGACAATGATCCTTCTACTAACCTCAGTTGGTGTCCTGGTAATTCTATATACTTTATATTTTTTTTAAAATTTAATGTTGGTACTGGATGTAAATGATGGTTGCACTTAATGGTTTTCGCGTCCAATGTACATCTTTGATCATTAATACGCGTAGCTCTTAATCAATCGTATGCTCATATCTACATTGTTGTGCCACTAAATGCAGATTGTGTGACAGCTGAACCAGTGATTTTGAAGAAGTTGGAAGAATTTGGAGAAGATGTGATGCTTTTGAGAGCTTATGCAGGAGATAGACCAACTTGGAATAACCCTCAGCACCCTTGGAGGGCAGACTCGAGGTTTCAGGTCAAGGATGTTCCAACCCTTATTCGCTGGGAAAATGATTCTGTTGCTGCGCGTCTGGAAGACTATGAAGCCCACATTGTATCAAAGATCAATGTTCTCCTCGGTGAATCCAAGTGATCAAATGTATGTTGTTTAGTTGGGTTTTAGTCTGAACAAAACTCGAAACATAACTGATGTCTGGTTGCCAGTCTGCTGAGTAATTTAATGATGTTACTAGCTGATTAATGTTTAGAGTTTGCATTTTATCCTACTTAACTTATATTGTTAATATTGAATGATTAAAAGGGATATAATTATGAGATCACTAGGAGTTCGTCACTGAAAAGTTGTCTGACTAAACTTTGGAGGGAATATCTTGCTAAATTGTGAGATTAAGTTGTTTGTGTGCATCTCATTTAGAGGCTTGCATCATTTGGAGGGAACTTTGTAGTATGCAACTAATGGTTAGTGCTAGCAAACCCATGTTTTTAAGTGTAATCATATCAGGCCTTCCTTATCTTTCTCCAAGCAAAAGAAGAGGTAGAATAAAAGTACAGTAAAATTCACCATCTGACCTTTATAGCTCTATATATTTTCTAGGTAGACATTCTATGTTGCTAAAACAACGCAGAGAATGCGTCACTTTTGGATCCGATTGTGTGCTGCTGTATTACAGCTTCTGTGCAAGGCTTTGTTCTGGTGGGAACTCTGTATGCTGTAGCTGAACTCTGGATGAGGGAGTATTTAAGTGATGTTGCTCGAGTATATAGTATTCTTTCCAAAATTAAAAATTAATGTAAGATAAAGCATTAAGATTTGAAATTTTGAAGCCTCAAAGTTCAGCAAATTCAGTTTGGTTATCAGGAAAATTCTACTTCAAATTGACAAAATTAAACCTTAATACTGTAGTTAATATTGCTGTGAAATCACACTATTCGGTTTTATAATAGGAACAATCTTTATTTAGTTTGACAGGAGGACGTAAAAATAAAATACTTCGTATATAAGGTGGAAAATAAGGAAACAATCTGAGTTCTGACATCACTGGATATACAGCGGACTTGCAGTGGAAGACTAATTGCACAGTCTTGTTTCTAAGGTTCACGGAGAGTAGACGGTCATACTCAGAAATCACGTATAGCACATCTCCATCATAAGGATCGAAACCTTTGATAGACATGTCCACATCTGAACAGCGCCAATTAATACTTGTAAGATCACTAAGTGCTTTATATTCGGTGAGTTTTTGAGTAAAGGCGGTCACAAAGCTCCAGTGATAAAGCCTCAGGTGTTGTTCAACATTTGCTATGCATAAACTACGGAAACCATGTTCTGAACCTTTAGCTTCTTGAGGAAGATGGATAAAGTTGCAGTGCTGGGGATTGTTTTTATCGAATGGATTATACACCATGATCATGTTGGTGCACCAATAAAGCGCACCATCCAACGTGATGGGTTATAGACCAATTACTGCATTTAACATGGTCTCCGTAAGGAAGTTTGGCGGAGGAGACACAAGAAAGTTACACCAACTGCTAGTATCGGAAGAGAAGACGTGAAACTTGAGACATTCACTACTGCTTACAATGCGGTGTGGAGAGTCCTTTACAAGCACTACTTTATAATGAGTAGGATCATCAACGCTACATATAATGCCTCTGAAATCAGTTGAAGGCCGCTTATCCAAGAAAAAAGACAGATTGCTTAGTTAAAGGGTTCGATATGCTTAGATTTAAGGGAGGTCCAACATCAGAATTCTTCAACTGTGTCAAGAGTAAATCATTAGATACACAAAGTATTCTATTCGAAGGCCTTTTTTTTTTTTTAATTCTTGGACGGATTAGAGGGAATATAATTATAAATATTCAAATCACTGATACAATAAGTGAAAAGATGTAGATGATGATTATCTTGATGTTGTCGTCGATGGAAACTAACAAAATAAGCACTAGAAATCAACGCAAGCCAACGCTTCGAGACGAGCTTACATTGATGGGCTGATTTCACCGGTACTCGAACAAGAATCTCCATTAAGGTCTCATCCCTTAAATCTTCTACTTCTGTTTTTCTCGTATTTATATTCATAGCCATAATAATTTTTGACTAGGTTGAGAGAATTTGGCTCCTCCTAACAACATTTTTTTTTTTTTTTTTTTTTTTTTTTAAGAAAAACTCCTAACAAGATATAATTGCAAATATATTCACATAATATTTATGTGTTTGTTGAAGGCAGGGGATATATATACCCAGTGATACGGATGGCGTACTCTTTTGATTCTATATATATGTTAAGTCTATCCAACTAATTCCTTGATAAACTCATGATATATACGAGTACTAGATAAAATTGTACTGTATCAATATCTTTTAGATTTTGGTAATATAAACCGGCGTTATTTGATTTGATCCTAGAAGCTAGATATTAAGTAGTCTAACAAACTAGATACGGAGTAAATTTTTCATTCAAGTTTAGGATAACGTCTTGACTTGCGGCTTTAATTAGGTTTTTCAATAATTAAGCACGCCAATTTGCCCGATAATGTTTTGGCAGTCCGAACACAATATTTGTATTTTTCTATTTAGCAAATGAGGCAATGGAATAACAATGATATAATTGTGTGATCACATAATGTACTAGTATATGATGAAACCTTATAAGACCAATTTATATAGATTAATATAAAGTCCTAACCCTTAAGTATTATGTGAGTAGGAAACTAAATAATTATTTTCCTAGACTAAATTCAACTAAATAAGATATAGTTATAACTAGATCGAATTAATAGCAGTATCCTATATCAACCAAGCTAATGAAATAGAGCAACAACAACAAAAAAAAAAAAAAAAAAAAAAAAACACTTGGACTCTGCTAGGCCGCGGACTAGGCTGGCCTTGCTTCATGAAGCACTTCTTCCTCATTTACGTGTTGGACTTTCAGGCTTGCTAACTGTTAACAGTTGCCCTTCCAAGAACATTTTACTCATAACTTGGATGACTTATTTTTTCAATATTATAGGAAAATTTTAGTTCATCAATCCTTTAAAATGATTGAATTAACAAAACTAACACAAGCAGACATAATATAATTTGAACAAAAACATGCTAACTTTGAGTAAGGAAACATGTTACAGTCTACAGACCTATATATGTGATGATGTGAATTGTGAAGTAGGCCAAATTTTTTTTTTGCCCTCCTTGTACAAGAGAAATTAAAGCAGGGATGGAAATGATAGGAGTAGTAGATATGGATTACAAGAATTGTACATGCTAGCTAATAGCTGTTCAAGGGTTCACTTTCTTGGTCTTAACTGGGGGAATGCCAGGGAAGAGTGGCGTGGGTGGCAATGGGATGATCGGAGGAAGGGGGAACGAAGATGCGGGTGGAGGTGGTAAGGGTGTGGGAGTCAATCCAGGAACTGGTGGTATAAAAGGCAATGGCGGTGTTGGAGGCAGTAAACCTGGTGGTGATGATGAGGGTGGAGTCAATCCAGGAACTGGTGGTATAAAAGGCAATGGAGGTGTTGGAGGCAGTAGACTTGGTGGTGATGAGGGTGGAGTCAATCCAGGAACTGGTGGTATAAAGGGCAAGGGAGGTGTTGGAGGCAGTAAACCTGGTGGTATGGTCGGGGGCTGTAATGGGTTCGGGATGAGTGGTGGAGCCGGGGGCTGTAAGGGGTTCGGCAATAGAGGTGCTGGCTGAAGTGGGTTGGGTGGTAATGGGATAGGACCCTGTGGGGAAGGTAGTATTGGTGGAATAATTGGAGGGAAAATCTGTTGTGGTTGTCTCACTAAACCATTCTCCACCTTGTTGTCCTTGTAAGGCCCCACGGATGTATCAGGAGTTGTAGCTGGGAAAGGCGGTAAGAGTGGGAACGAGGGGAGTTTAGGAAGTGGTGGAAGGTTAGGCAAATTTGGCATGATAGGTGTGTCTGGGTTAGTTGATGTAGGAGGGTTTGGTGTAGGATTTTCAGGGGTTAGAAGTGTAGGAATTTGAGGGTTTATGCTTGGAATTGTTGGGTATTGAGGGTTTAGTAAGCCTTCAAGAGAATTCAGCCGAGACCGTTGTTGGTTACATAAGCCGGGTTGTTTAAGTGGTTTGAAAGAGAAGAAGCCAGCAGAAAAGATGTGCTTCCTTCCCTTTCGGTTCTTTAGATGAATCGAAGATGAAGTAGCAGCCGAGGCCACAGCACAGTATGGCTCGCTGCTCTTAACCAGCTTAACGGTACAACCTTCAATCTTGTTGACATGTTTGCTGACTGTGAAGGGTAGCTGCACCTTAAAATTGCCCTGTTTATCAGTTTTCACCTCTTGGTAAAATGCTGGCCTTGAACTCCCTTGTGCACATTCTACTGCAACAGTTGCACCTGAATATACCAAATTTCAGAAATAATGCCGGTTAATGGTTTTTTTTCTTTATCTTAATGTATTGAAAAGAAAGAAACAAACAACTGGAGAAAGAGCTGTATTTACACAAACAACTTAAAGTCAGATTTGGCTGCTTATTGCCTAATAATGCACCTGTCTTCTCTAGACCATGTTACTATTAACCAATTTAACATAACTCAGAACATTTTTTTTCCACCCTTTTTGTCCTTATATTATTACCAAAACTAAAGAATCAAAATATCAACATTGAAATGCTTTGTGCCCCAAGTTTTTCAAGACAGGAACCATAACCAAAGGTGCCTCAGCTCTATCCTTTATGACTTCTGAACATAGGACCGTGACACAGCTAAACGGACATAGCATTAAAACTCGGCCATGATATGAAGTCCAGGGACATACACAGTTTTGTTTAAAACTTAAACAGGAGTGGGACATAAGAGATAAACATAATATCTTCTCCAAAGTTAATAATATGCAGCCTAAAGTCTTAAAACATATGAAATAGTCTATGTGGTCGGGAAACTAACAAGGGGTGAAATGTCATTAAATAGTAAACACTCTTGATGAACTAACTGTAGTTAAAATAACTTTTAAGGTCGTGCTCAACTGCTGGACAATTAACCGGACTCTAAACATCTCGGGAAACAGACCAAATTATAGGATCATATGAAAGGATTAGTAAAGTACCTGAGATGTGATGGCTGCCTGCTTGGGAAAGGTCATCTTGAAAGCAAGTATCACAAAAAACAGCACCAACTACAACTGCAGAAGGCTTCTTCTGATGATGATGATGCCTTGCTTCTGAGCAGCATGTAACAGAGAGAATGAATATTATTACAAATGAGAAGGGACACCAATTTCTGAACCCTCTCATCATAAAATTAAACCAGTTCCTCTAAAACTAAGTATTATTACTAATAAAAATAATTTATAACATAAAGCTTCAGCCCTTTTTTTTTAAGCTATGCTTTTTATATTTATATTATATAAGAAGAGCTTCTAAACTTATAGAGAATGAAACTATGAAAGAGCAAGTGTCATCTATTTATGTTATTCATGCTGAGGCCAGTCAACTACAAACTAGATGCTGTTAATGCTACAGTAAATCATGCTCCTCACATTTTTTAAATTCCTATTTTATTTTATTATTGGAATTATGTAGGTTTTACTACATGCTAAATTTTACTGAAAGTTAGTAGTTCTTTTATTGGTGGCGTACATTGCAATAGGTAGAAATCCCAGTTGGTTCACGAGATAAGTTGAGTAAACCACATATTTCATGAGTTTTGACTTGGGACTTGTAGGTTAAAAAAGCTTAAGTGATTAGATTGATTAGAGTAATACTTCAATAATTCACCATTTTTCATTATTTTGTTTTTCTGATTCTCAAATGTTGTTTACTCCATCCCCTGAGATAACAGCTAGTCATGTGTACTATTTTAGAATGTCCGGAAAAAGTTATTACATTATATTCTATATTAATTTAGGAATCAATGAGCAAATGATCGCAGGCCACATTCACACGTACTTTACATGAAATCAGTTTGTTCCCTCTTTTGCACTAGTCAGTAGTCATTCATAATGCATTTCTTCCATTTATCTTTTTTTCATTACTGTTGTACAACTCTGAGATTTATCCTTTGTAGGTTTACAGCATCAAATATATGTGATGCAGTGAATGGATATCTAGTTGAGGTTGAGGTTACAACGTATGTGTACAAATATAATACAGTAAGCTTATGTTTGAACAAAATACGGTCAGAGGCCGAAAAAATATTAAATTCTCTGCTTGTTATAGTCCAAACTAAACAGAATAGAAGTGTGGACAGATATATATGCCGATCATAGGTATCAACCCTAAAGACATTTCGATTTCTAAATACAGAAACAAATTTCTCCTTGCTAAATTCTATAAGATACAGAAATAGGCAAGTCGATGGTTCATCTTGAATTTTATATAGATATGGTGTATTTCTTGATCGAGGTATTTTATGAATAATCCGAATATCTTTTGGAGTCTTGAGCTTATATATGCTCCATTTCATTTAAATAAAATGAATTTCTACTTATCATCGCAAAATAAAGAAAGAGGTAAGCCGAACATGTTACATGCACAAACATTTGTTTGTATAGACTTAACCAATTAGCATTCTTTGCATTACGTTCTACTCCGTAGTAGATAACATAAATAACATCGAGGATATAGATTGAAATAAGGTACAGAAATATATGGTGGATAAGAATCCATTTTTAGATAATTCTTATCTTCTTTAAGGAAAAGGGCAAATAACACACATAGAAAACCATTAGACCACCCTAAGGCAGACAATCAGTCACTTCTTTATTTGATTTTGGTATTTACTACGTAGTTATTACAAAAGATACAAAAAACATCTTCAATTCTTGTGGCATTTTGCTAAAATAAAAATCATGTTTTCAGTTTATGCAGAATATTACTGATTATTTGTGTGATTCAAAATACATATCTCAAGCACCACAAATTTTATATTGGTAAAAAAACTAAACATACGACATATTTCAACGCAAGTATGCACCGATTGCTGAATTGGGTGGGGGAATTGATAAGTAAATTTACGTACGAAGTATATTGTGTGGCTCAATTTTTTGGTGTATGTCTTTTAGTGATAATTTAACATGACATTGTTCCTCGAGCAAATAATGCAAGATTGTTGCTGCTCGGCCCCTAAAAAAAAAAAAAAAAAAAAAAAAAAAAAAAAAAGGTTGTGAGATACAAGTATACAACCCTTACTATTAGGTTATATATTTGAAGTCGACGTTTAGAATTATGTATTACTTTGTATACATTGATAGATATTATATTTATGATAATATTTGTCGCAGATTAAGATAGATTTTATGTATATACAAAATATACATCATAAATAAAATAGGAAAATTTTTGCATACACCCGGTTTACACTAATATTAGTGTAAATCGAGCAGTATTAGGGTAACTTTTAGCTAACTTTAGGGTAACTTTTTGCCCTTTTTTGGATAATTTTAAACATAATACGATTTTTATATAAATAGAAAATAAGAAATGTTTAATAAAGGTAATTTAATTACATTCAATCACTAATAATTGATTTATAGTCATATAAAATGCAGTTCCTTACTAATAAAGCGTAGATAATTTTAATTGTATTGAGTTTTTTTTATTGGGGTAACTTTTATTCATTTCAGGGGTAACTTTTACTTATTTTAAGGTAACTTTATAATGGATGTACAATATTTTATTATACATTCGATTTTTTTAAAAGTTTGTTAATAAAATATCTATCATACATGTATGAACTAAGAAGTACGGAGTACTTTGTAATGTAGAAAAACTAAGAAGAGCAACCCTTTTAGTCATTCTAATTTAATCTATAACCATCCAAAAGGTCAAAAGGAAAATGAATCTTTAATTAATTTATTTTTTAAATCACAATCAGTCAATCAAAACATAAGTTTGTGTATATAAATTAAAAGAAGGAGATGATATTAATGAAAAGAGGCATTTCATAAGTACTTTCAACAAATTCATACAGCTATTTATGGTTTATTAATGATATTTAATTATTTATCTACTCCCTTCCCTTTAAATAAGTGCATGGAGTAATTTTTAGAATCAAGCTAGCTAACTAGCTAATAATTTCACAAATTAACCTTTTTTTTGTTTTTGTTTTTTGGGGGTGGAAGAGGGGGGTAAATCCCTATTGATTTATGTATTTAATGCCTAATAGTGGTTGTAACTTACATATGAGGCTTACATAAAGTAAAGATTAGGTAAAAGAAAATAATTCAAAGCATCACATAAAAAAGAAACTCTTTAAAATCTAGAAAATGATTCTCTTAAAAAGAAGTAACCACATAAAATTTTGAATTATAATAACACTGATTGACACTTGATATTTTCTTCCTAAACTAATACTCTATACAAAGTACCATTTACAAATTGAACGAAGTACCTAATGATTAATTGATCATCATTATCGCTTATGATGGCGTACATTAATACCGATTAAACATCACTAAAAGAACACTTATCACAAAATAATTCTAGTAACAGCATTTGATAGTGATCAAGAAATTAATGCTAATTTTGTAAAAAGGGAGCTTCCAATTCCATAGTTCACGGGTGTCCAAAAAAGTTGACCACCTTATCTCACAAACTCACGGGTTGAATTAACTAGCACCTCACGACATAACAATTTACGTACTAGTATGTCTGCTCTTCTATATGAATGTTGTTTTTTCTTTTGGATCAGGAACATTCTGTTAACTTTGGCTTTAGGATAACGAATATATTCTGTCATTAATTACACAAAAACCGACGTTTGTCAATTAATTAAATGCTGAATGTCATTGTATTACAAATTTATACGACTCCAAATGATGTGATAACCAATAATTAATCATAAACAATATCTTCCTTCATTATCATGTTATTCCAAAATCCAAATCGTCACGAAAAAGATTTTTATTTTTTTTTGTTTATCAAATATCTTCTTGAATGGATTTGTATAGTGTTAATTTTTATTTGAGAGAAACAACTCTCTAATTACGGTACAAAAATCATTCACTTTTAATTGCAATACTTGAAAATTTACACTAATCACATTCTTACATTTGACCTTCTTTATTGATTTATATATGTTAAGCAAAATATAATTATGTGAAATCTTGTTAGGTTCGTTTTAATTTAAATCTTCATAATATCTTATTTTAATTATTTCTAATCAAAAATATGAAGAGTTAAAATCGTACATTGACAAATGTGAAATTCAATGTGTTGCAACTAAAAATGAATGAATGCCCAAAATATAAAATTTCGTGGAAATTAAAATATTATATAGTGTCTATACTTAACCAATAATTCCGTTCAATAAATAAATAAATAAATAATCTCACAATTTCAAGTAGACTTATCTTTCAGATAAAGGCAGCATGTGACATTTGTATTGCAATTAGATTACATTGGGTTGCATCACTGTTAACCCAGTTTACATCGGTTTTCAAAGGGTAGGCCCGCAAGGGAGAAAATATGGTTCATAATTTTTAGCCCTACAGACGCAAAAGGCCAAATGATAGAGCTATGTGATGTAGTTTTGGTCTATGAACAACATGAAGATGGGAGCGAGATAAGACTTGAGTGGCTACCTCATCAGTCCAAAATAAGCGCCCCAAGTTAAGAAACTCATTGAACACCATATACTCGAGGATAGGAAACATCACCTGTCATCCTAAAAGAATGTTCATATTTCAGGCCGGCTGTGATAAATTTAAACTTGCTCAGCCTATAGATCATACATTGACACGATGCATTGTTACTATATGTGTGGAAGATGGATACTCCCTACCATTCTAACATTACACAAGGAAGGTATAGTACCCTCTAGTTTGTACTAGTACTGAAGAAATCCAGGACAATCTATAACTAAAACAGACAGTTCAGAAAACCCTTTGAAATTTAGTAAATTAAGGGGTACCTGTTATTAAAAAGCTTGCAACTGATCATCTTGGCTCAGCTGTTGTCATGTTCTTCACACTTCACAGGAGCAGCAGCTGTAAATTCCTCGGGTAAACAGCAAATGATGAGTTGCTCATCACAGAATTCCTTCAGCAGTAATGTCAATAGTAATAGTTTAAAGAAGACTTTATGCAGAGAAAAAGGAAAATGTGTGAGAGTTATGATTCACTTAACCACAGATAGCAAAAGCGTTCAGAATGGTAAGTACAAAAAGAATGGCATTCCATTAGCATTAGAGTAAACTGAGGTCCACAAGTACAATTCTTTACATTATAAATCACGCAACACTGCTCTACTAAAATAGAGAAATTAGGTGAAAGATACACTGCCCTTTTAGTGGCATTTAAAGTTGTAAACCCAGCGTAAAAACTGATACAAAGTTTATACAAGGGGATAAGATGCTGTACATTAAGTCAATAAGGAGGGTTGAGAGAGAGAAGAAAAGGGAGGGAGGAACAAAGCGTGGGAGGGAGATATTTCTTGTACCTCAGATTGGGAATGAGATGATTCTACCCACAGTCTCCAAGAACTTAATATCTGGTATAATTGCACAAAATCTGTTAGTTCAAGGTTTCAAGACACCTCTTAGCCAAAAGTTGGGATTTGCAAGTGGCTAGTGGAGAAGAAAAATGTCACGAAGTTGGTCCACTGAGGATTATCAAAACCACTTATAACAGTTCCTTGTCATAAAATGCAAGAAGCTGCTTCACGTGATTAAGCCAAGCACCAACATTTTGACCATCAACTGTAACCCAGTCAACAACAGTTGAGGCTGGTTGTTCCCACCACTCATCAAGCTGCAGAACACATCAAAATTGGTTAAAACAGAAACAAAACTGCCAATACAGATCAGACAAGCATAGCTTGTAAATTTGGGTTTTACTTGTATATGATCAATTTTTACACCTTAGGCACTGGACAGGCATGTGCTTGGATTTTCAATAACAAAAATCTTTGTTAAAAATAAAAATGCACAATCTTAAATTTGCATCCAGAATATTGTTATACAGAGACAATGAGTTGAGTGCTTGAGGCAGTGCTGTCAATCTTTCAATTACGAGTCATTCCAACACAAGACATCACTATTTCCATAAGGCAAAGTTTTTCATTCATAAATTTAACAATCCCAATCGTCAAATACCATCTACTGACAGGGAATATTAAGGAATTCTGAGAAACAGCCATTTATATCTATAATTATCTGATTATTAAACTGATCCACCATACGTTTCATTTGATTGTAAGAATTAAGACCAGACCAATGATGCCAATAAAACAACTCCATATCGAAATTAACGATTAACAATCTAAACACGCAGCTTAACAAGCTATCCTCCTTTCTAAGTGTTATAAGGTTCAATATAAACCCTTCAAGAGATGCACAGAAACAAATACAATCTTATTCTATCTGAAAACTATAAGTCTAAAATTAGAAAAAGCAACATATGGATAAGAGTGGAGGGTGTATACTATCCTAATACACTCTTATTACATGCAGACCCTCAGAACATACATATGATTTCTGCTAAACGCACAACAATTACTTACCAAGCCCTTGACATATTTGCAATCTTCCAGGCTCTTCTGAGCATTTAATACAGCATTTCTGAGCTCAGGCAACCATTCATCAGTCACAGTTCTTTCTTGTTCAGAGGCCAATGAAAGACAGTACCTTGTAGTTCTGCCAAATTCAATTAGAAAATGTTAATTTGTGAATGACACACGCCCTATGACAATGGGCGCACTGACCACAGGAGAAGCAATGCACATCATTTTAACAAAATTTATAGACCATATAAATACAAAAGATAAGCTTATCTCAGTAAGAAACCTAATAAACTCAAAACTCCGAAGAATATGAAGGAAAATATAAATTTTGTTAGTGCAGCTTCAAAAGAATAATGATTCATCATACTAAAAAAAAGACAAACTTATTTATGAGTGGGCTCTAATGTAATAGCACACTGCACACCAATGCATAAACAAAAGCAGGAGTTCAGAGAATCCTACATTGAAATAGAAAAGGAATACATGTTACCTTTCATATTCCTGCTGTGCATGGTGAGCATGGTTTAACACTGTACGACCACTTTCAACAAGGTCTCTTCGGCTATGAACCAAATTGATTGCCTTTGCTAAGTCCTCCAGCACACAGGCCTCAGAACCCCGCAGTTTCAAAGAGAACTCCAAGGCTTTTAGTACTGATGCCAAACCATCATCTGATCCTTCAACACAAAATGAAATTATTTACTACATAACCAAGAGAGGAGACATTTAAAGTGCCAATCATAAGAAACAAACAGAATCTCCAGAATATCAATGAATAATCAATATTATCATTTACACAAAGATAATGCCTCAAAACATGAAAAACTTAAAGAGACTGGACCATAACTCACTGATAACTACTTTTTAAACTTTCTGAATTCAACTAAAATAAAGACTTTAAACAAGAGCAATATATAATTGTTACTCAAGTACTCAACTGCACTAAATTAGTATCAGGAGTCAGTACCAACTGAGTTACATAGTTGAAAGATCCCAAACACAACGCTCCGTCACTTACAAAGTTCTTCCTTTTTCTTTTAATTAATTTATGACAGGTATTAAGTGATGGAACCTTACCAGAAGGATAATGAAGAGCAGCAGAAATGCGACAGATTGAGGGAATTGCAGATGGATCCCTTGCACCAGCTCTTGCAGTCAACAAAGCAGCATTTTTCTCAGCAGCAGCTAGGGCCTCTGGTCCCGTGGACCCACTAGAACCCATGGAGTCCAAGAGTGCCTGATAACAACCAGAATACAAGAAAGAAACTGATCAAAACAAGATATTTAATTGCCACATTAACAAGAAAAGCCTACAGTCAGAAATAACATCTAGACCACTTCATAGCTTTTGTAAATACATTACTTTGGTAGCTGAGACATAAGAAAATCATTTGGGCAGGAGAAAACTACGCCTTGGTGCTAAATCTACCCTCAAGATTCTAAACAGTCAAAAGACTCAAAACTCAAAGAGAACAGAGAACACAAGGTCATAACTCATTAACTCAGAGATACGCAGAAAGTCATGAAGAAACCTAAGTTAAAACACTCATCCTTTTCTCTCATGTTTAGCTCGCATTCTCAACTTAGCCCATTGCTACTACTGTCAAACATAACATATCCATTGTGCCTCACTAATTTGATCAATGATAAACCCAAAGAACACTGATTGAGAAAAACTGAGGCATGTCTGATATCTACATAGTACAAATCCTTTATCCACCCTTAAACAAATATAAGAGTAAAAAAAAACAATTAACACAACAGACTAATTGTTTACCTGTGGGCTAGCTGGCAGCATGTAAAGACTATTATCAGGACTTTGCAGGAATGATGAAACTTCTTTTTCAATAAGATCCTTTGCACTGTTTGATAGATCTATCACAATTCCAGAAGCAGGGATGATAGTACTAGATGCAAATTCACGAGCAACCAATGGCTGTTGACTCCAAAATGCAGCAGCAGCCTGGAAGCAATTTAAGATCATGTTAAGGGTAAGAGAAATTCAAATGTTTATAGACCACTGAATTTGCTTCATAAAGGCCCCAACACAGGTTATCATACATAAATTTGCCAACAAATCCACAAAGTGTAGACAGCTATAAGAAAATCCATATAATTTGAATCGCTGGTCTTTTATGCGATCATTGTGATCCCACAATCACCTAAATAATTTAATTTTATATGCAACCTTCAAGAGTGTCAAAAAGTGTGGTCTTTGAAATCTCACAGCAAAGAAAGTAGAGTAAAAAAAACCTAACAGCAGAAATGATCTATATGCTGCTACCTCCAGCCCTAACTAGTAGGCCACATATCTTATATAAGCCATCCCAAAATAATGGGCCAATTTCTAAAATTTGATGTATAGCACTAAAATTTCCACATATTACTTTAAATGTAATCCCTCGCTTAAGAGTTCTCAGGAAAGACTATGTAGTAGCACAACAAAGACATGTAAACTTCCACAAAAAATAACTAGTATGACAATATAGCATATGTCCTCAAAGATAACCATGATCAATGTGGCTTATTATTTAGAGATTGATAGAGTATTTACAAAGCAAACAATGGAGATAGCACATATTAATAAGGGCTTTCAACATATAAACATAACATGAGGCTTCAGATGCCAGCAAGAGACAAAATGAAGCACGGATGCTACCAAGAGCAGATGTCATGCCTGTAAGATAGAAGCTTAAATTGATAGATTTTAGTAATGAAATTTTACTGGGCATGTAAGCTCAGGCCGTTATTTTATAGAGAATAAAAAAAGGGGGGGGGGGGGGGGGGGAAGCAAGAACAAAATTACTGGAAGTTGCCTTTCAACCTGTCAGATAAACATCCATACTCAGATAATTTAATAGCCAAGAATGGAAGCAGAAAAGAGTCCATAACCAATGAGCAACTTCCATAATCCCACTTAAGTGGGTCATACACACAGCAATCACATAGAACTAGCACTTTTAGGGATGTGACTACTGTGTGGATGACCCAATGATAAGTTTCTTATTTGAAAAAATAACACAAAACAGCGTACTTATGGACACAACCCTAACAAGTATCCAAGTGAATAAATGATATCGAAAATTTATAACACTCTGTATACAATACTGAGTCTTGAGGCCATAAACTCATAAAGAATGCATTAAGTGAAAATTTTATTAGACATCAATGTCAGAAACAGTTATTGATTTTTTAATTTGCTAGGCAATCAAAGACAGGCTCCAGCTCAATTACTTACCTTGTTAGCGTCAAGAAGAGCAGTACATATAGATTCAAGTTCAGATCTTCGAGAATCAAACTCCTCAATCTTTTTCCATTTCTTTTTCAAAGAATCTTCGGCTTCTTTCCTCTCAGCACATAACTTATTCAAACGCTGCACCTCAGACATTAATGTGTTTACACTTGCCCTTAATCCAGCAGCTTCTCTCTCCTTCGTCCACACTTCCAACTAAAAACAAGGAAAACAGTTAGCATACACCCAACAAAGTCTAAAGCTTGCTAGAATAAATCTACAAGGCACCTATGCAACCAAGAGTTCAAGAGTGACAAACGTAAATGGTTAAACCCTGTATCAGCACAGCTCTGTTCTCACAAACCAGGAAAAAAAAAACAGCTAGCCAGGAACAAAGGGTAAATTTAGAAGAGAAAATAGTAAACAAAGAATTTGTGCTAAGCAGCTCGATAATCAATGAAACTTTCAAACTTCAAGACAAATTCAAACCCACAAACCTACAAGGCTATTTAATTGCAAAATTAAACACCTGAAGCATATTCTATGTCAACCGATAGTGATCCAATGAATTACCGGACTTGAAATTTTTTGCAAACTGTTTTAACCAAGGTTACCTGGAATTGCCTGAGACTCCCAACATTTTGCGACGCTCCTCCAACAATGGGCAGGTGAGAATTAACATCACTTCCATGCAGACGAATTAGAAGCTTCTCAGACATACTTCGAGCTTCTGCAGATTTATTTAAAGCATCCTCTGTAGCTATAAATTGTTGAACATGAGCTTTCTGCGATGATGAAAGAGAGAAACTCGTTAAGAAAGCAACTCACAAATTCAAAGAGTTAAAATGTAAAACCATATAAACAATTAAAGAATCTCAATATAACATGTGTCGATCACTAAATCACTCACTTCCAAAGGAAAAGGAGACTGACAAACATAATCAGCAAGACATCTACACATTCCAAATGTAAATAATGTAATAATAAAAACAATATGCTATGTGTCAAAATAGAACCAAACCTGTCTTTCAAGAAGCTGATTTTCACTTCCCTTTGAAGGTAGATCTTCCCCAATCTTTCCATTACCATAAAGTTGATAACTTAATGGTGAGGTCATATCTGGGGATGAAGCATCCATCACTCGGTTGTTCTCATACTTATACCTGATCAACATGACCGAACATACAATAAGTTTAGTGAGGATTACAAGACATGTAGACATACAATGCTTGTACCCAAGGCATCAAATAAACAGTACATTCCACACAGGCAAATGTGAGGATTACAAGACATGAAGACAGTGATATTAACATCACTTTCCAATAAAAATAATCCATAGAGTAATAAAATAAAAATAAATTGCCACTAAAGATAGTAAGGAAACATCACAAGTACCTGAGTGCTTCAGCATCTGCTCTAACATCAACTTTCTCAATTTCTCTACCAATTAGTGAATTCAACCGCTGAGTATATGCAGTAATAGCTTGAAGTAACAAAGGTGGACTTTTTAGGCAATTTCCAACAACAATACTAACTTCCTCGGGTATTTCACCATCAAAATCATAGCCCAACTTAGCAGCTTCTAGCTGAGGATTTGAGTGCACACCACTTCCTTCAAAAGCAGGAAAAGAGCTGCGTATTCTGTCAAGCGTATGTAATGCAAGAAACTCACATGCTTTTCTGATGTTCCTTTCACGAGTAGTTTCAATAAGAATGACATCTTCAGCAGCTTTGGCTCCCTTGACAGTTGAGTAAACACCCTCTTTCTCACTGCTTGCATGCAGGGTACTAGCTACTTCAGTAGAGAGATCAACACTGGACCTCTGAGAATTCCTAGCCTGACTGACGTAATGACGAAGACGTTTATGATATTCAGCAAATATTTTTGCTGCTTCATCACATTGTTGATCATATGTCTCCAACATAACCTGCTTATGCCTGCATTATATATAACACATCATCAAAAATTGCCCATATTTAAACAAATAAGTTTCACATTTTAATATGAAGTAACACTATTCAGGTTTGTATATTTACTGTCATCCACATCTTTTGCAAATTGTCAAAGCTGAATAATGAAATGTGCAGTCAAGTTTGTTCGGTTCTTT
Organism: Chenopodium album; assembly: GCF_948465745.1. Taxonomy (NCBI): domain Eukaryota; kingdom Viridiplantae; phylum Streptophyta; class Magnoliopsida; order Caryophyllales; family Amaranthaceae; genus Chenopodium; species Chenopodium album. Next base: position 6,086,141 of record NC_137851.1, on the reverse strand, counting down.
ATGCATTATACTTCTCATGCTACAAGCCTACAATAGCAATTCAATGTTGACTCTTGCTAAAGAGCCCTTCTGTTTGAAAGGATCACCTTTAGAACATAGGAGCCCAAACTCATACGAGCAACTAGAATGCTTGACTCTTTAAAAGAATACATAGTTCATACTACAATGCCTCAAAGATGCCTCTTGGCAGTTGGCATGAACAGTGCAAGTACAAATGATTCACTCTCCATTCCCAACCCAAAGCACAAACCCTCAACACTCAATATGATATTTAGACAATACTAAAATAAATAGTGTACTCAACTAAAGTAACTAATGCCCAACCCTCTCCAATTATGCCCACACATTATCCTCCTTCCACGTCCTAGGAAATTATTACAGCAATGCTCATACACCCACCACATCTAATCCAGATTATTCTATGTCATTTCCTCCATCCCATATTCAAGTTGTCCCAACTCATCGTATACTACCTTCGTTTCATATTATTTGCAACATATGCCAAAAATGGATGTTTCATACTATTTGCAACAAATGTTGTCTTTCCTTTTTAAGTTATCATTTATCTCTGTCTCTCTCCTCATCACATCCATCTCTGTATTTCTCACTCCATTTAACACTCACAAACAAATTTTGCCTCAAACCGTGCAACCTTCCAAAGTTGCAAATATAAGGAACAAAGGTAGTATAAGGTTAGATATAGTTAAGCTAAACAACCATTACGATGGTTGTGTCCTTTCAACCTTCTCACCCACATTCATTTCAAATGAGGGTATTATGGAATATCCAATCATAAGCCTTTGCAAGAAATGTTACAGCTTTTATTAAATTCCAAAGTACTGTACAATCCTATAATATCCAAGCCGAGTTTGCTCCGAAATTACCATTGTACAAACCAATACCTTCGACAGTAATTCTAGTTACACTAAGAAACATGATAATAGGAATGCACTTCCTGATATGAAATTTGACCTAGTGATGATAATGCCAAGGCCATAGAGTGTAAATAAAGCATTCTATCGAAACCAAAGCCAATACCCTCGACATTAATTCGCTAAACATCGAAAAATGTAAACATCCGAAGATAAAAACTCTACATCAAACTACCAATGCCAACACCAACAAGTTACAAACTAATATAAGCATTGAACAAATGACTCTTAACATAATCAGCTGCAAAGAGAAAGCAAGCTATACCTGAGATTCCCGCGATCATCGAGCATTCGCTTCCTCTCGGCCTCCTCCCTCGAAACCTCCAACATTTTAGCCTTCAACTCTTTCCTCTGCCTCCTAAGAATCTGCCTCAACCTCTCAACCTCCTTCTCGGCGGCATCTCTCTCCTGCAATGCCTCCAATCTCCCTCTCTCTTTCTCTCTCCTCTTCCCAACCTCCTTCCCCTTTCCACCACCATCACCTCCATGAACCTGAATATTCCTTCGAATCGTCTCCGCCGTCTTCTCCGATTTCACCCTCTGAAGCAAGAAACTCCACACCGGAATCATATTCCCTCTACAAACCTTCCTAATTGCATCCGCCGATGGGCCCACTCCGGCCCGACTTGAGCCCGTATACGGGCCCGCAGGTCTATACCCCATCTCTTTCTGAAGCCACTCCAAAATCGCCTCTGGTTGAGCCGCCATTGCCGAGCTCGTTGAGCTCTGCATTTCGCAATTAAAAAAAAAAACACAAAACAAAAACCCTAGAATTTCAAATCACGACGAAATCATCGGGTTTTTTGGGGATCGTATTACCAGTAATTCCAATTGAAAAAAGGGAATTGAAGCTAAAGCCCTAGAACAGATCTAATGAATGCAAATGTCGAATTAATCGGAGGAATTTGTAAGAATTGACGAAGAATGTAAGAAATTTGGAAGCAGATTTGAATTGATAGTGTGAGTATTGGAAGAGAGAAGAAGAGGAGTGAGAGAGTGGATGTTTTGTCTGAGTTTGAAAAAAAAGGATGGAATTTGAGGAAATTGAATAAAAATGGAGTTTTCTTTTTTATTTTTGAAATGGGAGGTCCCGCTATTGGTACAAAGATGATGTTAATTGTAGCGTACAATTACGGTTATAATTCTGATGAGCGAATGGTTTATTCTATTCACCTGATTTTTACTTGAACTTATTTAAATTTATTTGAATTTATTAGTCTTTATTACAACTTATTTTGGTTATAAATTGAATTTGGGTAGTTCTGATTAACCCTTATCACAATTTATCTAAACTTATTTTTTCTGAACTTATTAACCCTAATCTAAACTTATTTTTCTTAAAGTGGAAATAAGGTGAACAAAACAGGGCCTTAAATAAATTGCGGATTGGATTGTTAATTAGAGTTAGAGCTCGTAAAAAGTTTATATCGTGTTGTGTTATGTTGTGTTTGCGTTTGGTCTCGTATTAAAACCTATAAAAAATTATGCAAATGTAGGATGCTTGCATAATTTGAGCACCTTATCTAAACGGATCGAGTTCGAGTTGGTTTCGTATCATGTCATGTCGACTTTGTGTTTTCTCTCTGTAACTTCTTATTCGTTTCGGTGTTAGTTTCGATCTTGTTGTGTCATAGATGGTCAGCTCTATTATTAATGATTAAAGTTAATCAGTTGATTTACGAAAGTTTGGCTAAAGAAGGGGAGGAATGATTTTGTTGGCTTTGATTGAGCTAATAAGTTCATCCTCAACGTTGTCAAAAGTCATTCACACAAGAGATTTGAGGAGGTCACTAGTGGATCCAATATTTGAAAATAGCATAAGATTTGATTGTTTGTTTTGTTATGCTTGAGGGTTGAAAGTTGAATATTTGTTTCAGCTAATGAGTAATGACTACTAAGTCATTGTAATTCTCTATGGTTTCATTACCCTAACGAATCTACCTTACAAAACTAATCAATAACTAATCAATATTTATGATAATATTTGTCGCAGATTAGGATAATCTTGTATATATTTTGTTATACCTCGTATCCTTATCATAATAGGATTATGACTCTTGTAAACCCCTATATATATTATTCAATGGTACACACTCCAATCTGAGGAGTTTTCCCAAAATCTAACATGGTATCACAGCTTAGGTATTCGATCTAGCTTCCGCAAAATTCTTCCACTGTAATTTTTATTTTTAATTTGTTCAACGTGTATTTGCCTTCCCAACAACCCAGATTCTTTCTTTGATTTCCCACAATATTGTAGTAGCCTTGTTATTGCAATTATTTACGCCTAATCAATGACGAAGGACAGTGAAGAACCTCCACCTCCTCCTCCACCTACAAACGAATATCATCCAGCTTTGTCAGTGAACAATATCAAGAATGATATTCCATTGATTCTTGATCGTGAGAAGGGCAAATATTCCAATTGGGTTGAACTCTTTGAGATCCATTGTCATGCATACAATGTCCTAGACCACATTGACCCTAAAACACCTCGACCCAAGGATATCTCCGACGCGTTATGGCTGCGTCTTGACTCCATTGTGAAAAAGTGGATATATGGCACAATCTCACCTGACCTCCTTGATACGGTTCTTATCGAGGTGCTACTGCCCAACAAACTTGGGATAGAATTAAGGCTATTTTTCAAGATAACAAACATACTCGTGCCGTGTATCTTGAAAATCAATTTAACAATTTACATCTCTCAAATTTCCCTGATATTACCTCTTATTGTCAACAATTGAAGAGTTTGAAAGATCAACTTGCTAATGTTGATCAAGAAATTTCGGAACAAAAACTTGTTTTACGACTGGTTGCTGGCCTTGTAAAGACCGATTACGACACCGTTGCAGCCATGATTCAACAAACTGAGCCTCTTCCGTCTTTTGAAACGGCACGGTCTCGTCTTCTTCTCGAAGAATCTCGCAAGGCTAATGACACCTCCACGCCTCCCTCCTTTTTTGTTGCACAAACCGGTGACTCCTCCACAGTAGCGTCTTCATCACACCAACAGGGGAGTAGCCGTGGTGGTGGTCGGGGCCGTGGTCGCGGTGGTGGACGTGGTGGAAAACCAGGTCGAGGACATGGCAGGGGAAACACTAGCAACTCCAACAATTCGAATAACAACAATTATTCACAACAGCAGAAACAATCTGTTGGCTCTTCTAATTGGGCCGCCACTAATAATCCAGCTTGGGCCCAATTAATGGCAGCTCTCCAAGATGTCCAACAACAAAGGAGTTGGGCCACACCACCTTCACCCTATCCCACCGCAGGACCTAGTTCGCAATCTTGACGGCAAGCTCACAATTTCGGATCACAAAATCAGCAGGCTTATGCTACGGGTTCAACACATGGGCCGCCCATGACCCCTACCGAGCTTGGCAATGCTCTCGCAACAATGTCTTTCTCCCAACCAGATGACAGATGGTATATGTATTCCGGTGCAACATCACACATGACGAACAATTCTGGTAATCTCTTGCCCCTATTTAATTTAAGCACTAATAATCACATTTTAGTAGGCAATGGTCACCGCATTCCAATAACAGGTTATGGTCACACCAAACTATCTAATACACCCCTTACCCTTCGTGATGTCTATCTTGCACCACAAATTATTAAAAACCTTATTTCTGTTCGAAAATTCACCACAGATAACTCTGTTTCAATTGAATTTGACCCATCTGGTTTTTCTGTGAAGGACCTTCACACGGGGAGAATTATAACGAGATGTGATAGCTCGGGGGATTTATATCCGGTCACCTCCCTCAAGTCGCCCACAGCCCAGCTTGCTACAACTCTCACTGCTATTTCACCCACCACTTGGCACAACCGTCTAGGCCACCCTGGAGCCTCTTCTTTAAGCTTTCTTAGGAGTAATAATGCAATAAATTGTAATAAAGAGCCTAGCTCTAATAATTTTTGCAATTCTTGTCAGATTGGAAAACACACTAGACTTCCCTTTTATGATTCAAATAATAATACTACTTGTGCTTTTGATATTGTTCATGCCGATCTATGGACTTCACCTATCCATAACTCAACGGGTAACAAATACTATTTGGTACTTCTTGACGACTTTACTCATTATGTGTGGGCTATCCCACTTTCTTACAAATCTCAAGCCTTTCAAAAATTTCTTGATTTTCGTGCCTTTGTCAAAACTCAATTCGAACGACCAATAAAAGCTTTTCAAAGTGACCATGGTCGTGAGTTTGATAATGACCCTTTTAAAAAATTTTGTATTGAAAATGGTATGGTGTTTCAATTTTTGTGTCCCCATACATCCTCACAAAATGGTAAAGCTGAACGCATGATCCGCACTTTAAACAATATCAAACGCACTCTATTGTTTCATGCCTCCCTTCCACCAAATTTTTGGGTCTATGCTCTTGAAACTGCAACTTATTTACTCAATATTTTGCCTACCAAAACTCTCAAGAACACAACCCCATTTGAGGCTCTATTTCACAAAACTCCATCATATGATCACCTTCGGGTGTTTGGGTGTCTATGTTTTCCAAATCTCTCTTCCACCGCTCCCCACAAGCTTGCTCCTCGGTCTTCCCCTTGTGTCTTTTTAGGGTATCCTAGTAACCACCGTGGGTATAGGTGTCTTGATATTACCTCAAATAAATATATTTTTTCTAGACATGTCACTTTTGATGAACAAACTTTTCCGTACATGAACTTGCAAAAATATAAACTTGAGGACTACAACTTCCTGGGCTTTGATGAAAGATCACCTTTTTTAACCCATAATATTCTAAAGTTTGGCAACCCCTTTGGCCCAACTAATCACACTCATGGATCTACAGCTCCATTGGACGCTGGAAATCCAACGACCCAACCAGGCCTACACGTCATGAGCCCAGCGGGTGATGGACAGCCAGCGGCCCAAACAGACCTCTCTCCTGCTTCCTACAACCCGCCAGATCCACCTCACTCTCCAGGCCCAAACACAAGCAGCCCAGCAAAATACACACCACCTCACCTCTGACCCAACCACACTTCTCAGCCAATTCTTCCTCCCTCACCTCAAATGCAAACGCGTTTGAGACACGGCATTGTAAAACCAAATCCAAACTACGCAATGACCAATGTTTCAACATGCCTAGCTCCTCATAAATCCCCGCTTCCCAAGTCCTATAAACAAGCCTTATCCGACCCAAATTGGAATGGGGCGATGAATGATGAATATAGTGCTTTAATTAAAACAGGGACATGGGATTTGGTGCCTAGGCCTATGGGGGTGAATATTGTTAATTGTATGTGGCTTTTTAAGCATAAATACAAATCTAACGGTGATCTTGAAAGGCACAAAGCTCGTCTTGTGTGTGATGGCAGGTCGCAGGAAATTGGTGTGGATTGTGATGAGACTTTTAGTCCGGTAGTTAAACCGGCCACTATTCGAACTGTTCTAAGTTTGGCTTTGGCCAAAAAGTGGTCGATTCATCAATTAGATGTCAAAAATGCCTTTCTACATGGTGATTTGCAGGAAACTGTTTATATGCATCAACCCCCGGGTTTTGTTGATCGGAGGGCTCCTTCTCATGTTTGTCGGCTCCGCAGGGCCCTTTATGGTTTAAAACAAGCTCCCAGAGCTTGGTACCAACGCCTTGCAAATTTTCTCATCAAATTGGGTTTTGTCATTGCTAATAGTGACAACTCTCTTTTTACTTTCCGGCAGGGTGATAATATGGCATATTTACTCTTGTATGTTGATGATATTATTTTAGCTACCTCATCTGACAGGTTGCGTGCATGGATCATATCTCAGTTGCAAACTGAGTTTCCTATGACAGATTTGGGTCCTTTGAGCTATTTTTTGGGCATAGCAGTGACCCGAAAACCTTCTTATTTGCTACTTTCGCAAGAAAAGTATGCACAGGAGATTTTAGAGCGTGCATGTATGGCCTCTTGTAAACCTGCAGCCACTCCAGTTGACACTAAGTCCAAACTTAGTACGGATGCAGGACCACCTTTTCGGGATCCTACTCTGTATCGCAGTTTAGCAGGTGCTCTTCAGTACCTCACTTTCACCAGGCCAGATATTTCCTATGCGGTACAACAGGTGTGTCTTTTTATGCATGATCCTCGGGAACCTCACTATGAGGCATTAAAACGCATTCTGCGTTATGTTCAGGGTACCATTGATCACGGTTTACATTTATATCCTATTGCTTCTCATCGCTTGATTACTTACACTGACGCTGACTGGGGAGGTTGTCTCGATACCCGTCGTTCCACATCGGGGTATTGTTGTTTTCTTGGGGACAACCTCATGTCCTGGTCATCTAAGCGTCAACATACATTATCTAAGTCGAGTGCAGAAGCAGAATATCGAGGCGTCACAAATGTTGTCTCTGAGGCGTGTTGGCTTCGTAATCTTTTACTTGAGTTACATTGTCCTCTACGGCAGGCTACTATCGTTTATTGTGATAATGTCAGTGCAATCTACCTTTCTGGCAACCCGGTACAGCACTAACGCACCAAACATGTGGAGATGGATATTCATTTTGTTCTAGAAAAGGTTGCTTTGGGACAAGTTCGGGTTCTCCATGTTCCTACTAGATATCAGTTTGCGGACATTTTCACTAAAGGCCTACCACGAGAATTGTTTCTGGAATTCAGGTCCAGTCTTAGCGTACGCCCTCCTCCCGCTACGACTGCGGGGGTGTGATAGATATTATATTTATGATAATATTTGTCGCAGATTAGGATAATCTTGTATATATTTTATTATACCTCGTATCCTTATCATAATAGGATTACGACTCTTGTAAACCCCTATATATATTTTTCAATGGTACACACTCCAATCTGAGGAGTTTTCCCGAAATCTAACACTTGTAAAAATTGTTGAAATAATTACTTCAATATCTCAGTGACATCGCTTCCTATCTTCCATACAAGGAAATTATGGATGAGGTAGACATTGTGGTGAGAGAGTAAGGTAAGTAAGAGGAATGTGTCTAGATAAGCTAGATAGTTAAGGTTGTCTAATCTAACATGTATACTTTCTTTATTCTTTAGATATTGCACTACTTACTTTTTCAAAAAGTTTTATAAGGAATTATATTTAATAAACAAACCCTTATTTTTTTATTTTTTATTTTTTTTGGAGAGGGGGGAGGAGGAGGGAATGATTTTCTCTCTATAAAAGAATCCTAGGCTATATTTCAATATTACGATGACTTTGTAATAATACTCCATTTATTCAATTTAATTTGATTGTCCTATTTGAAATCTCTTGCGATTCCATTACTTATTGTTAGATTTGTCTTAGTTTCGAAGCGTTTATTAATTTTTGACTTTTTTGATGTAACATTTTTATGATATATACATATCAATTACCTAGTTATGAGTGTAATACTCCATAGTTGACATCACTCTTATACAACCATACAGTCGATTTGTTTCAACATTATTGTAACGAGTCATTTATTGTTCCATTCAAAGGAGTAACCTTTTGCTCTCTACCATCCACCCTCTTTCCCTTTGTCCTTCCTTTTTCTTCCCACTATATCAAAACAAATTATGAAACATTGAAACACAAGTTGCACTTTTATACTCCACTTTTTAAAATCACTCCATACCAAATTGGCACAATATTCAACAGTATTTGCACTTTTTTCCATCCTAAAACTTAAAATGAAATTTAAAAATTCGCCGTATACAATATTCTAATTTTTTCCGACATTAGACGTGACAGGTTAAGATTAATCCACAACAAATTAACAATAAAGACAATTATTAAAATATTAATTATTAATAAATTAAGTAATTTAAAAATGTAAAAACCTTCGTTAAATAATAAAGTTAGTCAGTGCGTCTTCTTTCTTCCATCCACCCACCACCCTCTCTTCAAGGTCGCTTTAATTTTGCGCAAAAATCAAACCTTAAATTTTTCCAATTTTCCCCCAAATTTTCCCCTCCTATTTTTTCTCCGAAAAATCATAAACCCTCTTTTTTCTTTTATCCTTCCTAATGCAGAATCATAAGTTTTTGATTTGGGTTTTCTAGATTTTTCCCGGGTATATCTTTGCCCCATTTTCCAAGGTACCTTTTTTTTAAAATTTTTTTATTTATTGATTTGTTGGATTAAATTTGATTTTGTTGCTGAATTACTATATTTTGAGTTATTGATCATATATTTGCATGATTATCTGAATTGGGTATTTTCAATTTTGTTGATTTCTTGATGGATCATTTCTTTCTGTTCCGCAATTTCGACGCTTTTTCATGATTTTCCATTTTTTTTGAGCTGTTGTGGATTCTGGATTTCTGGGATATATTCCAATTATCACTGATTTCTACCTTTTTACCAAGATAAATTTTTTGCATGTTTTCTTTTTTTTTAAAAAAAAAGATTATTTAGAATTTTGGTATTCTGGGTGAAGTTTTTATATGAAATTGATGCTAGAGTGAACAATACTGTCATGAAGAAGATTGGAGAAAATAATCTAAAAGATGGAATTTTTAATTTTTTGGGTACGGTATTAATTAATTTCATGACTTTAAGAAATTCAACCATGCTGACTGACTATTATCCATTGTAAACAAGGTTTGAACAATTCTGCTAATCTTGTTTTTCGCTGCATTGACTCCTTTTATTTCGTCACAAAGTTCTTGTTGATTGAAAATGAAATTCTAAGTTGAATGTCTGTCGGTGGAGGTTTGTCTGAAAGAAAAGAGGTTTTGAATAGTCTCACTGGATTAATCACCTGCCTTTTCGGGCTCGAAACTATTGTGATATTTGATAATTGAATTGCTAAATGGTGTTTTTGTTTTAGCCTTTGATTGTGCATGAGTAGTTTTTTGAATTATGTTTTGGGTTGATTCCATTTTCAGGTTAAGGAATTCAGTATTCTGTAATCAGAAATCACAAGGAGAGAGGGTACTAGTTCGTGGAGGTAGCGAACTTCTACGGACTGAGCGCCTTTCTCATTCTTTACTTGCCAGTTTTATTCCTTAACTGCTGTATGGGATGCTCATGTCCTTGGAGACATTGAGGAGCAGTTTGATAAATGTTAATGAAGCAGTGGGGTTTTACTGATACAAATTTTGGTGTATGACTGTATGAGTGAGACGTTGGCTGCAATTATGGGTTCTTTGTGTTCTTGCTTTCGCATGGAGGATATTGAAGACTATGTGAACAGAAACAGTTCCGTTTACCGGAACTGTATCTGTCTCAGTTGTTTCCTTCAAAATTTCTTTCATATGGTATGTTTTTGACTTGCTTGTACTTTTTTTGGTTTGTCTTTGTTTATTGTCTTAAGGGTCAGGCCTATATACATCTATGTCAGAGGTAGAAGTATAGATATTGTATTGATTACTGATTCAAGTTACTGCTTATTTGTACTTTAACAAAATGGGGAGCTGAAGAAGGAAGATGGTTAACTAACTGTCATGGGTCAGGGAAGTGTTCTGTATGATGGCGGGCTGACGTATATTGTGTGATTCATGCTATGATTTGAAAGTTGTTGCATTGTTTCTGAGGGTTGCAGATATATATTTATTGATCTCTTGGTGTTAAGTGTACTGTGCTTTTTTAAAGGCATCTCTCTCTAAGGGATGGAAGGAGTTTTGACTTTTGACAGAGGTGCTAGCTTGTTTGTCATTCTTCATAGCAGAGAACAATTGTTTTTGAGTTGTGTCTGACCATTTTTTCTTCTATTATTTGGTTGGAAAAATGTATATTTCTATTTTACATTCACCTTCTCTCTCTTTTTGTCGCACATGTGTCACCCCTCTGCCAAAAGGTCTATCATTTTCATTTATCACAAGCGTCGGCACCAATAAACATGATCTTTGTTCATTCTCCTATGCTTGTGTATGGTGGTTTTTTGTTCTTTTGTGAATTTTCTCCCTCTTTCTTCCCTATTGTTGACCACTAAAGCGACCAAATCTTTTGCCATTCATCGTCAAATCTAAGGCTTCCTAATTTGTAAGCTTTGAAGGGGAGCTAAAGGGGAAGTGGGAGACTTAATTGGTAGTGGAGTGGGCTATTGTAAATCTGCTTTCATTTTAAGCAATATCTGGTTGTTTTATTGCCCAAACCCACTTTTTTCTGTCAGAACTTCTGGACTTCTAATGGTGATACTTGGTAGTGATGAATGGGCTGTGATGATGGGGTCTGAGTTGGTACCCCTGGTGCGAGTTTTTTCAACAGAAATCCGAAATAGTAACAGGGGGAAGAGGGGGAGGGATCAGGTAAAAGCAATTTAGTGAACCCATTGATGGGAAAAGATTTTTATGATGATGCATCAAGGGATTTAAGTGGTTGTATTGAAATTTTGGAATACATGTCGATGTAATGGCGTATTGATTCTGCATATGAACTTCCTTGTGATTGATTTGCAGGTCTTGATTTTGAAATTTGCACTAAAGCTTTCTAGTTTATTGTTCGTCTTCGGCTGTCCTTTTCTCTCCTGTATAGATAATTGGAGATATGGTTTACGATTATTATATATGCCGAACTAAAATTATCTTAAAGAGACCAGTATGTCTGAGCCCTGAAGGGACTATGGTAAGTTGAATTGGCAGTTTTTGCATGGTTTGATTAGTCTTGGGCCAGTAGTTAGGAAATAGGAGGAGAGATATGATTGTCAATAGTAACAGTGAGGAGGAATTGGACTATTGGATATTGCAGTGATAAGGTTTTGTAAGATTTGAGATCGTGATGAAACATTTTGGCAGGAGTTACCATACCCAAGTATGTTCGGTCTGCTCCTAGATGGCTTGGGGGAAGAGGAATAATTTTTTATGGATCTATTAAGAGGGCTATAATTTATAGGTGTGTGTAAGTGCCTGGTTATACCTTCAAGCTTTCCCTGTTTATGGGCTTATTTTTTTATTAGTCTATGCACACCATGTACTTGTTTGCTGATTCTTTGCCTTCAGTTAAGTAATTGCTTCATCTTACTGTGTCTGTAGTATTCTTCATTATTTCGAAGGGGGGAAGTTCAATCCTTACCTTCATCCATCCAAGGGGCTTCTTTGACTTCTGTGGTGTCAACAGACAACTCTCTTGCTGATATGTACCGCTCTCCTCCAAGGCCTTTGCCTTATGATGCAGATCCTAGATTTTATCGCATGCAGCGGGATGGGTTGTTCTCTAGACGTGAAAAGGGTTCCAGTCATTCACATGATGAATCAGAACCTCTGAGGAGAAGTGATATTGATGCAGATTCTGACCCTCTAAGTACAGGGGACAAGTGGACTGAGTCAACTTGTGAAGACGGCACAAAAGAAGGTCGTAAATCATCTGTAAAGCTTTCATCAGCTAAATCAACGCAAGTGATGGGATATTTTTATTCCTCTTCTGAGGATGAAGATGTTTGTCCAACTTGTCTTGAAGGTAATTATATCCATAAATTTCTTTGATTCTGTACAGGGCCATTTTATATGTGTTGTCAGTTGTCCATCATTTCTTAGTTATTGGTTTCCTTCTGTTTACACTTGTACATCTAAATTTATTTCTTTGTGCCCCCAGAATCTTTATAGTAGTTTACATCTTGTTGATGCAGAATACACCGAGGAGAATCCAAAGATAGTGACTAAGTGCTCCCATCATTTTCATCTGGGTTGCATTTATGAGTGGATGGAGCGAAGTGAGAACTGCCCCGTCTGTGGCAAGGTATCAATTTTCTCATATCTGTGAGCTCTGTATCTATATATCTTGTGGTCAGCGATGACTTATTTTGTGTGTCAGTGTTGTATGTGACGCTAGAGATCGTATATATGTGCTGGGAAGACAGTTGGCTGCAAGTTTGCGGAAAGATTTAGTTTTATTGTCAATTGCACTATGACTTTCAATACCACTCATTGCTGAAATTCCCAGCCTAATGATCTTGGCTTGTGTGTCTCATGCTTCGTATATTGAGAACTTCATATTTGATGATTTGAAGTAATCTTTATGTAGAGTTCTTGAGAAAAGAAGGTGGGATATTACCTCTATTTTGGAAATGTTTGTGATTTATCTGTGGGGTGTCCTCTGTGACTTGTCAGAGTGACTTTTATACGAAGTATGTTATAGGTTTTGTTTAGGTGTCAGAGTGAAGCTTTTCTTGCTCTATAATTGCTCATGAGCTGTGACCAGGATTAGCTTTTGTTGGAGCCTCTTATCTTGTACAGTGTGATAACCTTATTCCTCCTGATTAGGCAGAAAGATGATTTTATGAAGTGAGACCAAAATAGCGCAAGTTTTTGCTCCAGAGTATTTTTTTCCCTTGGATGATAATGGAACAACCTGAAATAGCTCATCAAACTATTTGTAAATCTTATCTATTGTGAAGTAGAGGGTTATTGCAGCTCGAATCAAAGGCCCGTTTAAATTTTCCTCTACTCCCCACCCCCCCAAATGGTTGGAGCTTTTTTAAAGTACTAGATAACTTTTGGTGTTATTGTATTGTTTGTTCTGGTGGTCTTCTTCATTGTAATTTAACTTGTTCATTGAAGTTGGACAACTTGTTTGCTCATATCATGATATAAATCGTAGGAATGAATTGCTCAGTTAAGACACTCGTTTCTTTGAAAAATTTCTGCAGGTAATGGCCTTTGACGAGTCCCCTTGACTTTGTTCTGCCTCATGTAAGGAGCAGCTGAAGGCATAAAGGAGGTAATTACAGAGAAAATCAAAAACTGTATAGTCGTTGTGAATATTGCAGGTTTGAGGAGGTGTTTATGTCACCTGTCAACAAGTACATAAAAATGAAAATTGTTCTGCATAGTCATAACCACAAGCACATTATCACATAGCATCTTGCCTTTCTTCTTTCGGCTCATTATTTAGTCATTTCTGGGTTTTATTTTATATAATCATTGAGAGATGAATATTACGAGTTGGGTTCGTATATGAACCAAAAAATTGGCTAGTTGCTTGCAAAATTTCCACTTTTGGTTATGTATTGTTCGGAACTTGTGTAAAAGGCTTTGAGCCACTGATTACATGCAGTTGATATACATTATGGTTAAAATTTAAATTCAACTCTCTTGTTCTTTGAGTTATTTTTATTGCTTTACTTCTCCTTATTCGTTAAAAACCACTTGTAATGGAGTGTTAGTTGTTAGATTACATCAGATCAATATTTAATTTTAAATAGCCTCTTTGTTATTAGTCTTATTACATGGGTTATGCTGTGTAGATCCACCTTTGTCATTTGTACCCTATCATGGGATTCATGGCGTGAGCTTTGGGAAGGCATTGGGATTTGAATGTTTTATCTTTTATTCGGCATAAACTTTTGTGTACACCTGATTTACAATCATATTAGTGTTTATCGAATTGTTTGAGGTATTTTAAAGCCAATTTGAAGTAATATTTAACAAAACTTAGCTGATATGATACTAATGTATTTATGCAATGAATTAAGTTTAATAAGAGAAAACCCAAATTTATCACCGCGTATTTGTGTAAACAAATTTGTTTATCACAAGGGCAATAGTGTAAATTTTGTGGTAAAAATGGGTAAAACCACAATCTGTATAACAAACCGCTACTATACTTGAAGTAGCGGTGAACGAAACTTATTTATCACAGAAATTGATTGGGATCTTGTTTTATAAGTTTGATATATTTTATTCATTTACAAATAACATCATTATTTATAGCGGGTAGCTTTTGATCATTCTATGACAACTTTACAGTGGAGGTACACCCGGTTATTCCAAATACTCAGCTTCAGTTTGATCATTTCATGTTGAGCAATTACTCACCTTCAGGCTTCTGGGATATATCGTTAGATCCAACCATGCTAAATGGCACCATTATTATATATCATAGTGATTACACAGTTTTAAGTTCATAATTTGCAAAAAGAAAATGTACAAATTCAAATACAGTGGATCAAATACTCGAACAAATGGTGTGTTTTAAGAATTCATGGCATTACTTAGTAGCAACTTGAAAGGCTCGAAGGAAGCCTTCCGGCGGCAGCCCACCACTGAACTTGTGCTTGCCATTGATCTGCTAGTAAAAAGGACGAGAAAATGTTGAAAAAACCACATTGAAACATTTGATCATCCATCTCAAAGTTTTGCAATACTCACCACATAGTAGGGAACGCCACCAAGGTGTGCTGAATATTTTTCGAAATCTTCGTTCACCTTCAACAATTACACAAAACAAGCTTAATGTTTTACATCACATTTACAAATGTCATCCATTTTAGTAGAACTGAGAAAGATACCTCCTTCAGACCATTGTTTAGATCCTCAAGAAACTCGACTGCTCCTACACCAACCTTCTCAGCACATTCCACTAGGAACTCCCTGTATCAATCAAACGTGCTAGTGTTTGTCTCAAAAATCATAATCAACCACTAATAAATCGAAGGAAACGAATACATACCGATCACCTATATATTTTCCCTGTGTCATGTATCCGCGAAAAAGCTCCTCAACAATATCGTGTTGCTTATCAAGTCCTTGTTTTCCTGCAAAATATATGAGCCTGTGGCTATCCAGAGTATTTCCCCTGCATTTATTTATTTATGTTCCAGGTGAAAATATTAGCCAATTTCTTGACTAGTACATCATCTCAAATTTAAGTTACAAAAGATGACTAATGTTGCCATCAACTTACGTTAACCCGTCCATGTTATAGTTCAGGCCAAGGCTCTTATATGCCTGAAGTTTATACTCATACATACAAGTTAGTACAGCAAAAATATTACTCCGTATTGACCGTATCATAAAAGTATGCTAACATTGTGGGACGTAGATGAAGATATACCTTAACTGTGTGATCTATGATTTGCTCGTACCGAGAACCAAACTTCCTTTTATAGAAATCCCTCTTGTTCACACCTTCTTTCGGAGCAGAAGGCTCGAGGAAATACGGGTGCCAATGTATCTTAAGAGTATAAAAAAAAAATGTGTTAACATCAAGAAATAAATGATGAAATTGGGATTATTATGTTATAGAGAAAAAACCTCAAAATCGAATTGATCTTTTGATGCAGCAATAGCTTTATCTAGATTAATTTTGCCCACATAGCACCAAGGACATAGATTATCTGAACTGATATCAATTCGAACGGGCTTTTTTGTTGAATTGCTAGCAGACTCAGCCATGAATTTGAGGTTCACCTGTAGTACTACAAATATAAAGTTAATTTCGAGCATAAACTTTATTGCCTTAGTTTGGAACTACTAGTGTTAAGCTTTTACAGAATACTACCTTCGTTCCTAAATAATTGACACTACTTTTGCCGCTTAAATTTGACTTTTTGACAAGAAAATTGATAGGATTACAGAGATAATTGAAAATATTTTGTCAATTTGCACACAAAAATGTGATCGAGGATGACAATCAATAGTCATAATTTGATCTCGAAAAGAAAAGGGACATTAAAATAATCTGATATAAAAGGTTAAGGTTAAGGAATTGAAATTACCAGTATTTAATCTGCAGAAGAAAGACGCAAAGTTTTGAGAATTGAAAAAAAAAAAAAAAATGGAATTTTGATCATCAATAACGAATTGAGAGAAAGACGTTATAACTTATTGGGGGGATCGTTGACTTCCCGCGGCCGTAATCTCTCACCAACCACCAATTTACCATTATCTTTGGACTTTACCAACTTTGTCATCATCATTAAATTATAATTGAAAAAATTTAATTTTTTTACAATTGAAATGGATTTTTAATAGTGTAAATTCATAAAGATAGGATAAGGGCTAATAAGTTCAAATAAGACAAGTTTAGGATTAATAAGAAGAGATGATACGAGGTAGTATAAAATAGAGAAATTCAGGTGAAAAGGACGATACCTTAGTCTTTTCAATTTTAGAAAATTGAGAAATATAGATGTTTTGGTACAGCTAAGCTAATTAGTTCTTCTTTGTCATTAATGCTACAGAATGACTATTGTTATGTTTGCTTGAGTTTATAATCCCTGTAAAACAAGCTAGTTTTATAAACATCTATTGTGTGAGATCTTTTAACTTGGATTTGCATTTGATTTGTATTTTAAAAGTTAATTAGCTGACAAAAATAATTCCTTTTGACGCAGTATAATCCCCTTTTGATTTTGGGAGCATTAGATGAACGAGAAACCCTCTAATCTGGTAGCTTAATGGATAAACAGCAATTGAATTTGTCACTGAATAAATCATATATTAAAGCAATAATGCATTCATATTTCATGTATATACATCACGATAGGTCGATTGCTACTCAAAACACCAACAAAGAGACATTAAAATGAACTACTCCAAACAAATACAACCTTAATTACATAGAACACAATTCACAATTTCACACTCTTATTAAATATTTACCCTCTTTTTTGAGAAAACTATTTCCAAGCAAATAGTAGCAGCCTTAAACAGTACAAAGAAGATTTACTTTGCAGCGAGTTTGAAAGCTCTTTGGAAAACCTCAGGTGGTTGTCCACCACTCAATTTTTGATCGTTGTTGATCTGTCAAATTGAAACCAAACCCTTGTCAATGATACCAAGATTAGTACAAGGCGCAGACTAAAGTTTCTCAAGTACTCAGTACTACTACTCACCACGAAGTACGGGACACCACTTATACCTGCAGAGTATTTCTCAAGCTCTTCCATCACCTTAAAAACAAGAAGTGAAGATAAAAACAAATATAAGATGATGAAACAAAAAAATTGTATTGTAGACTCCTAAAGGTATGAGAGAGCTCGTCTTCAAGCTATTACATTTTACGTAGGCTGCCTTATAGAATGAGATAAAGTAAAATTACAGTTAACTCTGACTAAACAACAGAGGTTAAATGAAGTGCAATTTGGTACCTTATATGTACCTTGAGTGTAGAAATGCAATTTATGACTGAAAACTATAGTCTACTGATCACACACTAATAAAAAGGAGGCTGTTCATCAGGACACAACTAGTTTGTTGAGAAAAGGTGAGAGAGCAACAACAAACTAAGTCCTAACTCCTAACCCATTGAGGCAACACATCATTGATTTCCAAAATCCAAAGAAAGCTGTGATAGCTAGTCTAAAATTATGTCTCACGACAAAATGCTCAATCATGTACTTAGGGCACCTTACTAGCATGCTCAACAACATGAGACAGGTGGATACTATGAAAACTTTTTCAGGTGCATCCGGAGATCTGGAGTGATGAAACAGGAAACGGAGTACTAATTGTTTCAATCGGCAATATAATTTGCAGAGCTATCAACCAGTGCTAAGAAATCTAAGGCAAGAGAAAAAGACATAAAGATAATGGATGGAAGAGCGTATACCTCCTTGATACCATTATTTGGGTCCTCTAGAAACTCAGCAGCACCTTCTATTTCAACCTTTTGAGCAGACTCCACCAGGAATTCCCTGCAAGATGAACATCGAATAAAATACAATAACTGAAAAGAAGAAAAAAGCCATAATGAATCCAACAAGACAGCCCTGCAATATTGAGTTCTACCCACAGGTCAATTATAAAAAGAACTCCCATTCTCTTGTGCGACAGTATCATGTTAATAATTTCCTTACTGCCCAAATTTATAATGATTCTCGATATCTTAACTCCGTCAATCCTCCAGAAATGTCACCCCCGTCCCCCTCCTTCCAAAATTAAAGGGAAGGCTTCCTTAATTTTTTGAATTTCCTTATCAGCTGCATACAAATCTCTAATCACTTTCTTTGTATTTTCAAAGAGGCCAATCTTGCTTAGCTTCAGTCTTGTTAGCGCTTCTGCTTAAATTTGTTAAATCTCCAGATGGAGCAGTAAACCAACTTTTTTTATACCAAAACCCTCTATCCAACCATCTATTTTAGTAGCTACAGGACACATTGTTAGATATGTAACCAATATTCTTGCAGAAGGATGACAGTTACCAGTGAAAATATTAGTCTCAAAACACGGTCAACACATGGAGATCAATACTTGATGAAGGCAATAAGGCACTCAATTCGTGCAATTTAGAAACATCACGCATGCATACAAACTACAAAGTGCAGATAAAAAATGCTTCGAAAACAGACATACCGATCTCCTATGTACTTTGCCCTCGTGAAGTAGCCCAGGAATAGTTCCTCAACAAGATCATGTTGCTTGTCGAGCCCTTGCTGGCCAGCATAATATATGAGCCTGTGACTATCCAAAGTGTTTCCCCTACATATATAAATCCCAAATGTTATGAACACCATGCTAAAATTATTTAGTAGAGTTGAAGATTATAAGCTTATATATGATAATTCCTTACGTAAGCCCATCAATGTTGTATTCCAAACCGAGCCCACTGAATACCTGCAACACAAATCGGGAAGTGAGTTAGCGCCAAATGTAACTATAAATTGTCTTAATGAAAAGAAAAAAAAAAAAAAAGCATAATAAAAATTCTGCCATACATCTGTCATTCGCGCTATTATCTGTTCAGATCGCGCACCAAACTTCTGTCTGTAAAAATCCCTCTTGTTCACACCCTCTATTGGGGCAGAAGGATTGAGGAAGAAAGGGTGCCACCTGATCTGCAATACAAACTGATGACTTAAACAAGCACGAAATAGAAAACAACAAGAGTATAAGCGATTTAAAAAGAATTGGGGGAAAGGGTTTTAGGAAATAAACCTCAAAATCAAACTGATCTTTTGATGCAGTAATAGCTTTGTCTAAATTTCTTTTGCCTACAAAGCACCATGGACAAACAGTGTCTGAACTGATATCAATTCTTATAAGCTTCTTCGCCGAAGCATTAGCAGCAGCCTCAGCAGCCATTAATCTACAGTTTATCTGCAGTTTTTTGAAACTTAATTCCAATATGAAATGCAACAGCTTCTTCCACAATTTCAAGAAATATAATACATTCTAACATTCCTATATACATAATCAATTTCAAAAGCAAGATAACATTAAGCAGAAATTAGGTAGCCAAAACGCCCAAAAGAATAAGCAATTTAACCATGTGTTGCAAGTATAAGGTAAATTGATCAAGACATCAAGCAAAGTACATCAAATTAATCCCAAATTGTAAGTTCATAAACCCAACCACCCCCCCCCCCCCCCCCAACCAAAAAAAAAAAAACCCTAATTCTTTCTAATTCATAATTATAGAAGGAAAAGATCAGAACTTTGATTAAATTAAAGCATATAATCATGAATATTTCAGATAGTAAACAAAGCAAGCTCATTTTAGCTTAGAATTCACCATAACTCCATTCAATAAGAAATGTTGGGAGCAACATTACATGATAGAACATAATCAGGAAAATAGAGAGAAAGAGGGAGAGAGAGAGAGAGAAAATTACCGGTATAATTTTTAGAAATGTTGTTTTTTTTGTTCAGACAATGGTGAGGAAACTGGAAATGTATAGGGTGGAAATTGGAGAAAGTTCTCTGAAAATTAAGACCAATCATCGGGGTAAAGTCAGACATACGGATTACGGAGTACCGTTATTTCACACATAAGAAAGTCAATGTATGACGAAGTATTACTTTCAGTTCAACAAAATTAATTTCACTTTAGTAAAAATAATTTCAATTTATTAGAATTAATTTCAATTTATTAAAAATAATTTCACTTCAGTAAAATTAATTTTAGTTCAACAAAAATTAATCATTATTTTAGATGAAATACAACGACTCAAATTTGTATCGATAATAGAGTGCAATTTTATTTAGTTATTATTATCATTCTCCTATAAAAACTTTTTTAAAGGTTTGTTCTCTTAATTTAACAATAAAGCTGTCTAGAATATAAGATGCAATTTCTAATTAAATTCTATAGCAAATGAGTATTTAGTTTTTACTGTCTTTAGAAAAATATACGTTGAAAATATTGGATGAAATTAGAAAGAACATTACAAAGGATAAAATTGTAAATGAGACTCAATCTCAAGCTAAGTTCTTAAGGTACCCGTTGCAAGAATTAAACCGAGACAATATTGTAAGTGAGACTCGTCTAAATCTTAGATACCCATTGCAAGAATTAAACCAACCACAATAGACTCGATCTCAAAACCTATCGAAGTGATTAGAGTTGAATTAAACTGAATATTTTATAAGAAGAAAATTAGAAACTGAACTGAACTAAACTGAAATTGAGTTGAAAAGAACGAGCCTCGAATCTTAGGTATCCGCTACAAGAATTAAAACAACCACAAAAAACTCGCCATCCACAAATCCAGAAATTCAGAAAAAGGGTGTTTGTTTCTTGCCAGTATTCACGACCACCGACCACTTGCTAGATTCCCCAGGTAATCGGAACGCTATCTTTCAAATTCCCTATTTCTCTCTCTTAGGAATCTTGCAACTGTTAAAAGTCACCTTCTTTCTCTCTTTTTATCTTAAAAAACCTCATCATTTTGTTCATTTCTTCAACGATTTGCTCTTTTTGATCATCCAGAAAAAATTTCTAATCAAACTAAGGTAATTTTCTACCTTTTTTTTTTATGGAAGCATTGCATTTTATATAACCTGCATTTCGTTTCTTGCAAATTTTCAATATTTGTTTGGTTTTATGTTGCTGATTAGTCGTGCGATGACAATTACTTTTCTACTGTTTGTTGTATTTTGATTGATGTATAAAGCTATAAAGACTGTAACTTTCGCAATTTTAGAGGATATATACAAAAGTTAATCTTGCGTACAGTCTAATTTTGTGATAATAATGATTTATTTCAGTTTCATTTTTAAGTAATTGTGAAATTTGTTGCAATTAATTGATGGTTTTGCATATAATTTTTGTGGCGTAATTGGGTATATTGCGTTGCAATTAATTTAAGGTTTGAACTTGTGATTTGATTCTAAATAAGTGTTGCAATATTTCAACTTTAATCGAACTTTTAACATCTATTTGCAGTTTAATTTGTAAAAGATGGAAATTGGTGAAATCCTTGGGGAGTCAAAACATGTGTCTGTGCCAACAAAGAGTGCCATCTATGTGTGGGGTTACAACCAACGAGGGCAGACTGGGAGGAAGGAGAAGGACCAAAAGTTGAGGATTCCGAGGCAGCTGCCACCGGAGCTATTCGGTTGTCCAGCTGGGATCAGTACTAGGTGGCTGGATGTTGCTTGTGGCCGGGAGCATACCGCCGCTGTGGCCTCTGATGGGTCGCTTTTTACTTGGGGTTCACATCTCTTACCTCAAACCATCCTCCTGCAGTTTTGAACCTCTGTGTAACCTCATTATTCTTCCTATAAATTTATATGCTGGGAATAGAATAACTATTAGTTTCGTGTTAATTCTCTTTTCAATTGCACCTTCGTAGTTGATACTGAAAACTGGATAGAGGATAGTTGATTGTGATTTTACATTATGCCTGAGTGTTAGTGGTGAAATGGTGGTAGTTTGATTTTGCTGCTGGAAAGAAGAAAGTAATATGATTGCGTTGTGTGGAAATGAAGATTGATTTGTTTATACGTGAATGTGTTATAGACATATTGACTAGGGAAATACCACCTCCTTTCCTTGTTTGCGGATTTTGCGTTCAGATTTCTGTAATTTGTTTTATTTGGACTGTATTACCGCAGGGGCTGTGGTTTATGTACAGTGATATTTACTTGTAGTTCAATATAAAGAAAACTAAAAACGAAAAACTGACTAGTCCTTTAACTTGATTATGATTGAAGTTGTGATATTCTTGAGTGCTTCTTCACTTGAATTATCTATTGGTGACATTATTCTAAGGCCATGCATTTAGTTGTTTTGTTTGGTCTGATTACTATGGATATCCATATCCGTATGTATCACTTCTCAATTGACTGGTGGTTGATAGCTTATGAAAAATTATTTTGACCTTTTGTTGTCTGCTCTTCATGTAGTAGTATCAGACATTGTTGCTTCTGATGTCTATTGCCCATGCTATAATTGGACTTTGATTATTATGTTTTACTATCTTTGGCAGGAGCAAATGACTTTGGGCAGTTGGGAGATGGAACTGAAGAAAGTAGGAAACACCCGAAGAAAGTAGACCTATTAGATACTGAATATGTGAAATCTGTTTCTTGTGGAGCGAACTGTACAGCTGCTATAGCAGAGCCTCGTAAAAATGATGGGACTATATCAACCGGGAGGCTATGGGTGTGGGGCCAAAATCAGGTGACGGCCTAAGTCCCTTCTTTTCTTGCAGTTGTTCACTTTATATATTTGCTCCAATATTTTAAGCCTTTTTCTTCCATTGCTTCAGGGCTCAAATTATCCTCGTCTGTTTTGGGGAGCCTTTGCACCAAACACTGTAAGTCTTATATAGTGCCATGTCAGCATTCTGATTGCTTGAGTGACTAGAGATGTGAAAATTATGTGACTTGTATAAATAACTGCTTGAGTGGCTTGAGTGCAATTTTTATTTCGATGTTTATATGGCTAATTCTCAAGATTAATGGACAATTCACTGTATGCATCACCTTCGTGGGGAGGGGCTCATATAATGCAATAAGACTAGTATCTGGAGGAAGAAGATGAGTTAGTTCATTAGAAGAGGAATGTTATGTAGAGAGCTCATTAGGGAGTAGGACGTACGATGAATATTGATGAGAATGTTTATCTTGTTGGTTTTATATAGTGAAAATCTGAAAATGTCCGTCCACTTAATCTGGGATCGTATGCTCTATCTGGTAATATATTGCATCGAATTCAATCTACTATCAAATCCTTCCCCAAAAATTTTCTTCCTAATTTATATTTTTTCTGTTTATTCATTCCATAACAAATCTGTGCCAGACCAGACTGTTCTGGTAGATTTGGTTGCTCTATAAATATTGTGTTGATCCATATTTGAGCAGCTGTGTGTATGTGTATGTTTGTGCGTGTGTCGCATAACCTATGCCGTATCTGTTGTTATCCTGCTCACCTGCTGTTATTAGCGCAGCTTGCAAGTAATTGGTACGCAGTTGTTTCTTTGTGCTTGTTAGTTCAATTTGCTTACTATTCCATATGTCAATGTGTGATTGTGTTACAGGTTATCCGTCAAGTTTCCTGTGGATCTGTTCATGTAGTGGCCTTGTCGGAGGATGGTCTTCTCCAATCTTGGGGTAATGTTCTGCAGTGTGTCTTACTAGTGACATCACTTTTCTCTTAAACTTGCTTTCGTCTTTTTTATTCAGATTGTTTTTATTTATTTATTTATTTATTAAGGTGATGGGGCCATGGGAGGGAGGAGGGGGTGGGGGCTTTCCGTGGGGGGTTTTCATAATATACTTTGTATAATGTGGGCTGTACTAACTAGAATGTAATTGATCTTCTGCTAGGATACAACGAATACAGTCAGCTTGGCAGAGGATTTACCTGTGAAGGATTACAAGGGCCAGGTATTGTGAAAGCATATGCAAAACACCTAGATGAAGCCCCTGAGCGAGTGAAGATCACTCAAGTGTCATGTGGGGAGTACCATACTGCTGCTGTATCTGAGACTGGAGACGTGTAAGTGATATAAAAGTACCTTCTTGTCCTTCACTGACAGAGTTGTATTTTTAGCTCTCTGTTTACCAAGCTTAACTGCTCAAGGTTAATATTTACCGAAAAAGGATTTCCCAAGACTCCCACTTAAAGTTTATTACTTGTACTCACATTTCCTTTTTTACATTATTTTCTGAAATTTGGACTCACATTAACCTACCTACTTCCCCTCCCTCCTAAATCCTTGCGTGTCAACTCAATGTGAGCCTTGAGCTGGGATGGAATATGTGCTAGTGATGTTATTGCTCACATGGCACAAGTAAACAACATTGACTCTTGTAAAAATATTATTTAGGGTCTATTATTCTATCACATGGTTAAATATGCATGGCTGTATGGATATTATCCTGATACGAGTCTATCTCTGCTCTGGCAGGTATACTTGGGGTCTTGGCAACATGGGTCAACTAGGGCACTGCTCCCTGCAATCAGAAGATAAGGAATTAATACCCAGAAGAGTGGTTGCTCTTGATGGGATTCACATTACAAGTGTTGCATGTGGAGGTGTCCATACATGTGCAGTGACTGCAAAAGGAGCTCTTTATGCGTGGGGTGGTGGGCAAGTTGGTCAGCTTGGCCTCGGTCCACAAACTAGTTCAGCATCTTTTGTTTTCAAGGATTCTCTATTGATGCTTCGGAATATCCCGGCTTTGGTTATCCCAAGTGGTGTGCAGCTTGTTGCTTGTGGCCACTCTCACACACTTATCTCTACCTCTGATGGGAGAATTCATGGATGGGGTTATAATAGCTATGGTCAGGCATCAAATGAGAAGTCTACATATGCGTGGTACCCATCACCGGTTGATTGGTAAGAACCTACATTGATGCAATCTGGTGTGCGCAAAATTTGTTATTTGACTGTATATGACTACAACTATAAACAACCACCATTTGTAGGTGTGTGGGAGAAGTTAGAAAGCTTGCCGCTGGTGGTGGTCACTCAGCTGTGTTGACTGATGCTTGTTCGTTGAAAGATTTATGTGAATTCAGGCTTGCTGAAAGTGTTACTCTGGCAAATGCTGCTCACATTGAGGATGTTGCATTCAGAACCAGCTCTGATGCTTTAGTACGCCTTTGTGGAAGATTGAGGTAATTTTCCTGCTCAAAATTTCTTAGGCTGCTATTTTTTAGGCTTGTATTTTATCAGAGACAATTATGCTTCATAATCCTCTGCTTTTACTAAAATTTATGGCAAAGTTTTGTGTTGGATCCACTTGATGTGCTATCAAGTACAATCTCCATTAGAGACCATCATCATTTTTCATACTTTGCGGCCTTACTTTTGCTTATTCACCAACATAGGAGTTTGAAATAAGCTTTCAGTGTTAAAAGTTATTGGATGGAGTTAAATTCTCTCCTAGATAATCAATGTTCACATATACAGTGTACAATTTTAATATGTTGGAAAGAGGGTGTTACTTTTTCTTTGATAGTTTGGGTTAGTGATTGAATTTTCTTATACGTCACTGCCTAATTAAGTGACAAGGAGAGGATAGGCAACTGATTTCAAAAGAGCAGAGTGTGAATTATCACCTGAGAAGCATAATGTTGACGTCATTTCTGTGTGACCAGGGAACTGCAATGTGCTGGTGGATGGGAATCGGAAGATGATGGGTCTGGTCTGGTTAGACCTTGACGAAGCATTTGCTACATGAACCTGGCTTCCTTAGCATTTTAATATTTTATTGACTTGGGGAGATTGCTATTGGCTGACAGCTGCCGTCGCTATTAGGAATGTTTCAGCTGTTGTATCTCTATTTATTCCCCTGTAGGTTTTATTATCTGTAATCCTGAAAATAATGAACTGTTGTATTCGTCTGCATTCAACAATTGTAATATCCTTACCCTGATACTTATTGATACTGAGTATTAATGTAATCTGCTCCAAGTGCTTAGTGTATGAATTGAATAATCAGGTCAATGAAATTATCTTTTCCAACAAGAGCAGATTTAATAGAGGTTATTTTGCTAAAAATCTTGTTATTCAATCATATTTTTCCATAAAACCAAGTATGTGTTGATTTGCAAGAAAATTGAAAAGTTCAGCTAGTTCAGAAACTTTATACTTCGTATTGTACTGAGTACTTCGTAATTTTTTTATTTTTTTTTTTTAATTTTTCATGAAAAGGTTTATTGTAAAATCAAAGTGATTTAAACTGTTTACAGCTACTTTCCTCAAAAGAAAAAAAAAACTGTTTACAGCTACTAGGAAAAGTAGGAAAGTAAATTTGTGTTAATAGGCTCACAGTCACATCCCAAAGGCTACTAAATATTTCAAGCAAGTATTCTTGAGACTTAAAATGGCTGCTCGTTAACCTTAAACCATATCAAGGTCGCCTCTGAAATGGCTGCAGTGCATTGATGAAGTACGAACGTGCTCCGTAATACAGTTGAAGGTAAATCTTATACATCAGCTCATTGCCTATGCACTCAAGGAGTAGCTCATAATACAGGTCAAACCCAAGTACTAGTTGAGGTCTGTTCATTTAGTTTATACTTTAATCATGGTTTATTTGATTATGTGGATATCATTTTTCGTGAAAATAATAGTGTAGCTCACTGACTGCAAGAAGGTAGTGCATGCTTAGCATAGGTGATGAATTATGCCAATTTTATTGTGGCTAATCAACTTATGATAATCAACTTATTCTCATTAAATTCATGAGTACATACATCTAATTAAAGAGAATTCAGGCTAAAAACAATGAATGAAGCCTAAGTACTCAACATAACCCGATTTATGTATAAACAAATAATGTGAAAAACAGAAGTGATTTACTACTATTCAGGCTTTAAAATCTTGAAGATAAATTCTCCTGCAATGCAAGGTGGAACCTTTGTACACCAGAGATACATACATTCGTATAAATCAGGTTACATTCATACTAATATACTTACTACTAGATATTTTACTAAAATTACTCATAATTTACTAGCTAAGCCGTGAATTTATAATGAGGTACGGTTATTTGGTAGCAACCAAACACCTTTGATTTTGGTTTTTGCTGTCTAATATTATGATTTACAAATAATTAGTAGAAGCTAGAAAACACACACTTTCAGCATTTTAATCATAGAGCATCGATCGATCGAGGGGGATCAACGAATGAATAAAACTTGTTATTAACCAACATGACTAAACATCCATGCCGGAATATTAGTGTTTGTTCTGGCTGGAATTTCAGGTTCCAGGTTCGCTTGCTCCTCTAATTCTCTCATCTCCTGATAAGCACCTCTGTATGATACATGACAAAAAAGGAAAAAAAAAAAAAGCATAATTATAACTGAACTATTTGTCTTGAAACCACCCAATTCAAAACATAAATAAATTACTAAACAATGGACATTATCATATGACCTAACAAAATGGCCTTTTCAAGTACTTAATCAAGTAGGAAGTGCATTGTTAACACACACACACACACACACACACACACACACACACACAAAAAAAAAAAAAAAAAAAACTTATTTATATTCATAGATTAATGCTCTTAACTTTTCAATATATGTAGCAAACTTAAGAGTCCAAAAATATGATAGATCTAAAATGGTTGTTACATCATTTAAGTGTTAAGGTAAGGTGAAAATGCATAACCTAAAACTCCTTATAAGTAACTCTATGATATGGTTGTTGCATCATTTGAATGTTAATTAAGATCTTTCGCATATGCTAAGAGAAGAGTTGCTTACCCAATGGTGAGAGCAGGAAATGAAAATGGATTTGATGTTGGTAACATGAAGAGTTGGTTTGGGTTTTGATCGTCTTTTTGTGGTTCCTCAACCTTTTTGTCATTCTCCTTCATCTATTTCATATTGCAATGTATACATATCAAATAAATAAGAGTACAATATGATTATCACATGCTACTAGAAAATTAAAAGAAGAAAGTTAATGTCTAAGAAAAAAATTACCAGTTTGGATAATTGGTTATTTTGCTCCTGCATAGCCTTTTCCTGCCAAAAGTTTAAACTAAGCTAGTCAGTTTACTGATAGAATTTGATTCTCTCAAACAAAGATAAAAAACACAAATTGAAGGGTGTCGCGTACTTTTTTGTGGAGCTGAGAAATGGATTCATGCATCAGTTGATTCTGCAATTGAAGACAAGAAAGTATAATTAGATATAAAGTAGCAAGTTATACATGTTTTCCAAGATGAAAGGTGCAATAGTTGAGTTGAAAATAACTGTTAATAAAATGTTCGGATTTAGTTGTCATACTACTAGTTTGATTGAATTTCACTATCACTAAAGGTAATGTGTATATATGTAACTATATACCTTCTTGCTTCTGATTCTCTTAAGAGCTATGTCAAGTTGTTGCTCCAAATGTTGGAGTTCCCTCAAGCTCAATGCATCAGTATCTTCTCCTACATAATGCCTGAAAAGTGCGCCAATAATAAATTACTGAATACCATTGTATTTAGTCCTTAATATTAATAAATGTTCAATTCTGTGTAATTCCGTAGCTATCTAATTCTTTGTAATTGTACTGTGTTAAGCTGTTGTAATAAAGTAAAAAAATGTTAACAAAGACAATCTCTTTTAAACTAAGGGAGTAATGGATAACACTAAACTAACTCCGAGAGACTAATTTGTAATAAGTCTTTTTCATGTCAAATTTCTAATTAGTGAAAACAGATAGACGTACTATTTTAGCTCTAATGCTCTATAAGCAAGTCTAGATAGACATATAGTTAGGGTTCTTCATTCTAGCTAGGCCTTTATATGACTTTTTTTTAACAAAAAATAAAAATAAAAAATATGTTATAAGATGAAGCAAGTATAATGGTCTAATATCTCTCAAAGCACCAACAACCAGTGGTAAAATGGTGTTAGAAGTCTGTAAATCAGAAAGACGCTTAATGTAGCTTATTAATACAACTAATCAGTTCCAGAGTCGATATAGAGCAGATAGATTGATAACATCATATTCAATAGCTAATACATTAGTATACTTATATATGTAGTTATATTACTTGTATGTAGAGGAAGAGATGTCATGATTTATGCCAAATGATGCAGATTACAGGTTAAGGGAAAATTAAATTATATGATAGCAACTTGTATATTAATCAACAAATTATATATACACCAGTGTTAAGCTATCATTTTCTACTCACATAAAATTGCTAATGCAGGATAAAAACGAGGGAGATTTGTATTCATTACCTCATGTTCCTTTGTAAGACTTCGAGTCTAGCAACGAGCTTTGGATATTCCATAGCCCAGCTTCCCTAATTAAGAGTCAAAGAACACCCAGAAATAATAAATAAAAAAAGGTCAGATATTTCATTCAGCTATGTAAGGGAAGATGCTTAATGCTTTAACACCTATACACTAACAGCATAGTATATGTAGTAACTTTGTTTAAGGATGACCTAAGATAATAACATCATCCATTCAATTACTACCTCTGTTAATGGTTATCTACAACTTTGGAATATTTTATATCTCACAAATAATACCTCAAAGTTGCAAATAACCATTAACGGAGGTAGTATATAAAGTTTTGGAATTAAACATGAATTATATATTCATTATAGCTTATTAATACCAGCATTTGTACTATGTGAAGGCAGTTTATGTCAACTTAGCTTAGGTTGCCTGCTTAAGCATCCAAGGGAGTAAAAGTTTTGAGATGTTTATTTTATTTCTTATGTTTTACACTACTAAGGTGTAGGTCATCTTACTCAAATATTGGCCCATATAAGACTTTAGACAGGTGATCAGATTCGTAGTCACCCCTGTTACCCCTCCTCTCTTTACGCGTGGTGAGAATACTGAGAATCGATCCTAGGACAAAGATCCTAGTGCTAACCTAACACAACCTCTCAATCAATTCACTTAGAATTCATGTTTTGCCCATTTTATTGGAGCTATGAAATTGATAGATTTTTTTTTAGAAAGGGGGTATGTTTTACACTTTTACATGTACACTATGAATACATATATTACCTACACATAATGAATTAATCAAAATAATTCTGTACATTATATAGTACAAAAGGCTTACATATCAACTAATTGTATGAGTAATGAATATCAAATGTTGAAAGGTCATGCATAGAAGGTAAAAATAACCCTTCAATATATTGTAAAGTCGCATAATTAGGAATGATTAAGGTATAAAACATGTAATTAAGAGTCAGTTAACAAGAACATCGTCGTACTAATCCAGTATAATATACCTCTTGTTGGGACTCTGAATCAGTAGCAACAAGCTGTCTCTCTGCATAACAGTACCTCTCATACCTTTCCAGGATTCTTTCCATGCTGCTGCCAAAAACAGTAAGGTCTTTGTTTAATTATAATTATTACACTACAATTATATCAAGGAATAAATATGAAATGCTTAATATAACATGAAATATATGTACTACTATATTGGTATAAAGAAAAAACGCATTTTCTATATTGTTGGATTATGCTATAATTTCCATGATTAAAAAGCTTTTATAATCATTAGTGAATGTAACACTAACTAAACTCCGGATATATGTCTGTTTATAGTACATAGTGGCCCCTTAATGCTAATATTATTTTTGTTTAACACTGATTAGTGATTACTTAAGCACACTAACAAAGTTCATCATCATTGGGACCCAAAGAAACCCTATAATTAGAAATTGATCAATCAAACCTACCTCCGCTTTTTCGAATGATCTTTAATTTCATGCGTGTAACTTTGAAAGGATAAAGAGAAAAATAAATCTATTTCATTATAGTTGCAATAAGCCAATAACGTACTAAACATAGATGGTCTTCAATTTATCTGCCAAGAGTTTGACCAATGAAGCTAGTTGACATTCATAGAGATAAATAACTTACTGTATATAATTGATTTGTAGTAAGACCATCATAGTTATGAAACAATAAGTTTGCGTATAATTTAACAAAAGAATATTATATGTGTTCCTTGATGTATAATGTACGAAAATTAACAACTTACTACGAATAGAGTTGTATAAAATACAATAACTGAAGTAAAGTGGAGTGTGGACGTTTAGCTGTGTGCAGTAGTCTTAATTATTCATACAATTGCATAAATATAGAGGATTAGTGTTTGATTATATATACAAGCTAAGCAACGAAAGATAGTCTGCTAAACTTGTTTTGAAATACTCGATTTTGGACAAAATGGAAGGAGAGACAATTTAGACTTTAAACTCAGTCTTATTTCACATTTTCACTTGTTTCATACCAAAAAAAAAAAAATAAGTTTCAAATTCAGTCTAAACTTTTAGTTCAGTAGAAATAATAAATTTAGAAAAGTTAGATTTTGGGAAATTAAGTTCAGGTGGGTAAAAATTAATTTAGAATAACGGCGTAGGACTTGTCAATTTGAATTGGGTAGACAAAAAACAGTGTAAGGGTATGCAAATATCGCACGGGTTTCACAATAATTTATCTTTGGATTTTTGTAAGTTTTGTTTTCATATTTTTTTAGTTCAAAATGTTCATAAGTTCACTTTATTTGACCTTAACTATGCTAACAACACCTATAAAGACTCCAACAACCTAATATCAACATAAATTACAAAAATAATAGCTAGGTATCTATTTTAAATTAATTACCTAAATAATAGCTATTACCTATTTAAAATTAATTAGTATTTTGTTTCAAAAAGAAATATAGCATTTGAGTGGGAAATCTTTTCATAAAATAGCGCTACGTGTACAACTTTGAAAAAAAGATGACATCAACGGTTGCTACTTTAGTATTAATTATAGATGTATTACGGAGTACTATAGTAATTTAAGTTGAACAACAAATTCGATTTTTTTTTTTTTTTTTTTTTTTTTTTTTTTGCTTTAAAAGGTATTTGAAAAATCGATTAGCTGAGTTGCCGGAATTTTTTATTCAGTCTAGTTTAGGAAATGATGTTACGAATTTGAAATTTTTTTCTCTACCAACAATAATGCTAAGAATTCCTCACTCTATCAATTCAAAAAAAAAAAGAATTCCTCACTCTATTTTCACTTGTTCATATTTATTAATACGAAGTTAGTCAAGATCCAACATACACATAAGATATGGGAAAATAAGTCAAATAAAATAGGATAAGATTTAAGATGTTCAAATGAGTTAAAAAAATACTACCCAAGTAGGATCACAAGTAGCTAGAGAGTTAAAAGTTTTTTCCTTAAAAACAAAAGACAAAAATAAATAAAGTATTGGTTCAACTCCAAAACAAATAAGTCTCCCTTAATTCAATTTATGATTGGAGCTTGAGACTGACCATCACCATCAAATTAAGTAATTAAATAAGCTAAGAAAAGGACTAAACAAAACTCAAAATTTTGTTTTAATTAAGAGCCACACAAATATAAAGGGCTAAAAATTAGATTTAAGCAACAAAATTTTAACCTAGTTCTACAAGTTGTGTACATGAATATAAAAGCCATATTTTTCATAAATAATAATATTAAACAATTAATTTGACTGGCTCTTCGATCAAAATATTTTATATATGTAAAAATTCAGTCCCCAAGGTAGAATTACTCCTAGCTGTATTATCTCACTTATAACAATGGCGATCAGCAGCCCTTTTTATATAACACATGATGATATACATAGAGTGACCCTAACCCTAAGTTTCATCAAAATATAACATCAATTATATGAAATAATAAAATTATTTAATAAATAAATAAAAGGGAAAAAGTACTAGGTTTTAAAAGGGGTGGCAAAGGTGGGAAGAGCCCCATAAAACCCACACAAAGCTCAAGATCACAAGGCTTAGCCAAAGTTTTGGACACTATTTAGATTAAGTTTGGTCCGTTATCCAAGATTAAACTTAAGAAGCATTACTAAACAATACAGTTCGATACATAATATCTGATCACTTAACTAAACTTATTGAACTTTATAGTATAACTCGTTACGTTATTAAAAAGTAATGGTGCACTAATACTTGTCGGTTTAAAATACCAATACGAGATTTTTTGTTTTTTATATTTAAATTTGAGCAACCTTGACGGTGATTAGTTAAAATTTTACAATCCCTACTTGACAAGCTCAAAACCTTGAAGATTTATTTTAAAGTCAATAGCTTTTGCTTAACCAATCAAAGATTTGTTATGTCCGTAAAATCTAGACAACTGGATAAAACCGATAGATAATGATCATATCCACTGGATCAAGTAGTACTAGTATTGGAAATTTTATAATTATTTTATTTCACCCAAAAAATAACAATTTTAGTAAAGCTATCAATATTAATGTTGTTATTTTTACAGTACTTTAGTACCAAAATAATAATAATAATAATAATAATAATAATAATAATAATAATAATAATAATAATAATAATAATAATAATAATAATAATAATAATAAACTTTCAAAATAATTAGGAATAAAGAGTAGTCAAATCCAA
This sequence comes from Chenopodium album, assembly GCF_948465745.1. NCBI lineage: Eukaryota > Viridiplantae > Streptophyta > Magnoliopsida > Caryophyllales > Amaranthaceae > Chenopodium > Chenopodium album. The sequence continues at coordinate 6,052,434 of NC_137851.1, read as the reverse complement.
CGCATAGCTCTTGCTTAAAATATAAGCTAACATTTGATAGTTTGTTAACATCAGATAACCAAACATCATTAGAACTTAATTTTGAATCAAACTAAGAAAATAAGATCATTAGTGATTTATTATAAGATTTTGAAAATGTTCTGACCAAAATGAGGAAAAAAAAAAGAGAATGTTAAGGTTCATGTACACAAAAGAGGAAGGAAGAAAATAGACATAACAAACTTCAAATTGTACATAAAATTGACATCATTCATGTCACATAGAGTTTGTTGATGATATTATATACGGAGTAAATAAATTTAATCAGTTTTTGGGTCCCCGCCCGCCTAACTTGACTAAAAAGAGTAAAAATATGTACATTTTGATATCTTTAAACTCTGTTGCTAATCAATAAACAGAATTCATATTGGGTAACCGATAATACCATATCGAAAATCTTATATATACCGCATTTGTACACACATACACCACATTGATTTTCAAATAATTATTTACACATCATATCATTGTTTAGAATTTAAATATAAAAAAAATAAAAAATCGACGCATGAAATTATAAGAAAATGAAGAAACAAACCTGGAGTCAGTACTAGCATACTCAAAGAGTTTGCCTTTAGTAGAAAAAACAATCAAAGCAACTTCAGCATCACAAAGAACAGAGATCTCGTGAGCTTTCTTCAACAACCCAGATCGCCTCTTTGAGAATGTTACTTGTCTACTAATCTTATTTTCGATCCGCTTTAACTCAACTTTACCCCTCCCCATTTTCCCTGATTCGAGATTTATTACTTCCTTCAATTCTCCGACTTAATTATATGTAACGACGACCACAAATTAAACTTGGTTATACATTTTTTGATGTATAAAAATTTATATTCGTCCAAAAATATATGAAGACTAGTAAAACCCTTTTCTTTTTTTTTCTTTTTTTTTTTTTTTTTTTGAAAAATAAAATAGTAGTAAGAAGATTTAAGTTTTCAATAGAGGAGAGAGAAAATGAAGAAAAAGATGAGCCAATGAGAGAACATGGTTGGTTTCTATTTATGAATGGAAGGAATGAAGTTGAAGTGAGTTTTTATTTATAGGGGAGAATGAAAATGAAGGGAAGTGTTAGCAAAACTTACTACTAGAGAAGGGTATGCTTGTTAAAGATGGTTTCTCAAGAAGAGGGAATTTATGGTAAAAGGGTAATTTTGGGAAAAACTAGGTTGTTTATGTTGTCGCTTTTGTATTGGTTGTTAACAAAATTATGGAGCATATATACAAGATTTACAAGAAGTACTACTCTCTCTTTTAGTTTTTTTAGATTTTATTTTGCCAAAATTGTCTATGCAATTATGATTGTCTTCTATGGAGTATGTACTCACTATCTTTGTTATGTTCGATTTGTTGTGAATTTATCTGAGCTTATATGGAATGCTATTTGAGCAATCGATTTTGAATGTGAGGTTTATAAACGTATTCGAAATACTTGTATTATTAATCGGAATGAAAGGACTTGTGTAGCTCGTATTTAACATTATTAACTCTAATCTTAAAACGGGGTAGATTTTTTTTAATAGCTTGTGTTTTTAAGATGAAAAGACCATAGTCTATTACTTGGTGCTTAAGGTCAAAATGATAATCAAAAGTCAAACTATTTACTCATTTTTTTTTATAACTTTATATCTAAGAGTAGTACATTACATAAGTTTTTATGATGTTTTGTCTGTTTGTGGTTAGTGTCAAGGCAGTTATCACATAAATGCATAAATGAGTCAATGTAAGAAAACGTTAAAGTGATGGTCGTGGTGAACTGGCAAATAAAAGAGAGAATGGTTAATTAATCAAATTATGTGACAAAATTATGTATGAACTTTGGCAAAATTTACTGTTAATAATCTAGCCGTCTAATTTGACATTAAATTATTTTAATCCCTAATCTTCTTATAAAAATTTTAACAAAACTCTTATAAATAGTGCATAATTTTTATATTCCTAAAAATTTCAAAAATCATAAATTTATCTCTTGAATCCCCTAAGGGCCTATTCTGATTTACTGAACTGAACTGATTGGAACTGAACTGAACTAAATATTTTATGAGAGAAGGAAATTAGGAACTGAATTGATTGGAGTTGAATTGAACAGAAAATATGCTGAAGAGAACAAGCCCTAAATTGATTAATTGTTTGTAAATAAAGTCGTATTTATTTCAATATTTAAAGCCATCATTAATTTTTACTCCATTTCATTTTGTTTTTTCTTATTTGGAATTTAAATACTATTTAATACAAAGTATTCTAAATTAATTTTATTATATATGGAGTACAAAAATTACTAAGTATATAATTGCGTGATGTTGCTTTTTTTTTAAAACAAAAAAAACAAAAATGTGTGATGTCTTACTGTATTTAATTTATTCAATTTTGTCTCAACAAGTACTTAAAATGCAATTTTGTCTCAACTTAAACATTTAGATTTCTAAAACTCAATATTTTTATCGTTCCCTCAGTAAATCAAAGTAGTTATATTAAAGTTTCAAACTTTGCACAAGCACACAACATACATTCATAAAGGAGGACTCAGGTATAATTTTCTTAAAAAGTTCGTCATAATGCATTGCGCTCGTTGAAATCCCTAGTATATCTAAACATTTAATGTTGAAAGAATTGGCTTGGGTAACTTGAGAAAGAACAAAAAAAAAAAAAAAAAAAAAAAAAAAAAAAAAAAAAAAGCCCTTGAGTTCTAATATATAGTCAATATAATTAAATGGCTAGTTATTTGATTAAAATTTAGTACTGCATTTATTCTCAAAACTAGTGTTCACACTTCTCCTTGTAATAATTATAACTCTTTAATGGTACTACGTACGAGTAGTACTTTGCAATAATTTACTTCTCCTAGGAGAAATGTATTTACGTATTTGTATCTTGTGAAAACACACAATTGAGTATTAAGGTAGGTTGTTGTAATTATTGTAAGCATTATCATGAACTCATTGGATAGTATGTAACAACTTAGTTGAGGAGCTATTACTCTTGTGCTTAATAACTACTCCATTTAATGAGTGATCCCAAATTTTCTATGATTTCCTCCCCTTTAAATTAAGGGTTAATCACTTTCAATTTCTTTTTATGTAGAAGCGGGGCTACAAATGTTAACACTGAAAATGGTTCGGTGCATTTTTATTATATTGGGCCCTAATCACTTCTTTAAGGAAAAATATTTTACTTAATTATAAATTTTATGATAAAACGAAAGATTAGATTATTAATTAACAAGTTTTCTCTTTTACTTTGTATAAGTAAATTTTAAAAAATGGGGCCCTCTTATACTAGTTTCACTTAGAGACTTTGTGCAATCGACCACCCAACACATGCTCAGAACCACCCTTATTTTTATGCAGTAATAAATTACTTTCTCTTCTTTTAGGTATAATGTACAGAGTAATAGTTTGGCTTTTATAAACTATATAATTTTATACATAACAGTCTCACTTTAACCAGAAATTTATACAATTAAATAAATTTTACAAAGTAATAGTAAGGTTTATATAGTTAATTTTATATAAGTAAAAATCAAGTCCATAAGCTATTTTATTGGAACATTTTTAATCAAAATTTCCCTTCATAATATAAATTCACTTAACAAGAATACAAGATTATACTGGTTTAACATAAACCTATTCGATTCTCGATGATAAAAAGTCAATAATACTTCCTATGTATTACAAGTATTGCACCACATTGATTTTCATGCTTGTCATCGCACAAGTTTAATCGTTTATATGTTCAACTTAAAAAAAAAAATCATAAAAAAAAAGAAGTTATTTTAAAGTACAAATAGAAAAGAATTCTTTTTTTAAAAAAACAATCCCACATATATACAAACCACAACGGATAGTTTTTATGAAGGAATATATTCAAAATTTTATTTATTTGCTAACGTCGAATATCTATTTTAAATGTCGTATGACTTTTAGTTAATGAAATATTGTTGCTATTAAAAAAAATATATATAAACCACAATGGATAGTCAAATGAGAACATGTAAATATTGTGAAAGTCAACATAGTATAATATTTTTAAAACGGAGAAAGTATCATGAAAACACAATAAATCAAAATCACAATTAGGCCTATTCACTTCACCTTAAAAAAATATTTAGTAAAATTAATTTTAGGGTCTGTTCACTTCAGCTTAATTTCAGTTCAGTTTAGCTCTAATCAGTTCAGTTCAGTAAAAACAAGGTCAGTTCTGTAAAAATAATTTCAGTTCAATAACTATATATATATATATATATATATTTCCTCTGTTTTTATTTTTATAGTTGCAACAATTCTTTTTTCACGCTTGTCTATGCATGATTTCAATCATTAATATCTTTAACTACGAATATGTAAAAATTATAAACATTTTATATTAAAATAGTACTCCCTCCGTTTTAATTACTTGCTCCATTTCTATTTTTTGCACTATTTATTTGTCATACTTTGACAGATGTTTGTGATTTATATATAAGAAAAAAATAGTCTTGTGGGTAATTATTGAAACTGTCTCAATGCATAGATTATTAATTTTCAATTGTTAGAATTTATACTTATTAACATTAAAGATATCATTGATCAAAGATTAGTATCGGTACACGTGCCTAAGAGATATGGATCAAGTATTTAAAAACGGAGAGAGTATAAATTAAAACGAATCTAACAAGATACCACATGGTTATATTTTTGCTTAGGTATAAATCATTTAATCTAGTCAAAGTGAATTACATAAATAGTGTAAAAGTTAAAATGTTGCAACTATTAAAAAAAAAATAATAAAATAAAAAATTAATAAAAATAATTTCAATCAAGTAAATATAATCATATCAAAGAATATACTAATACTGTAAAAGTTAACATGGTATAATATATGGAATGCGGATTGGTTAATCTTAAAACGAGAGAAGAGAGTGGCTTAGTTGGGATGTGTTGTCGACAAGTGAATGGGAGTGTACAAAAATGTGGTTAATATTGACAGCTAATTAAGAAGGTCGTGAAAAATCACTGTTCATTCTTCAATCTTTTCCATCAGATAATAGTACCTCTTCTTCCTTTCTGACCGTTTTCGTTTCGCTTCCTAATTGGACGCTGCTCTTTTTCTATTTCTTTTTCCTTTTTGTTTTGGCTGTTACATATTTACATGCTACTGTAATATTGCATATCACGTACATAACAGTCATCATCATCTTTTTTACCTGTTTTTTATGACAGCCAGATTTATAACATCATTTTTTTTTTTTTTTTTTTAAACTACGAGTATTTAACATAAACTTAAAGCTTTTTTGGCTGCACGCCTGCACTTGTAATCTTGTTTGACATTTGTAATACGGAGTAGAAATTTTTAGATCCCTTAAGGTCTGTTCACATTTACTGAACTGTACTGATTGGAGTTAAACTGAACTGAATAGAGCTGAAATGAATATTTATGAGAGAAGGAAATTAGAAGCTGCATTAAACTGAACTGATTGGAGTTGATCTGGACTGAAATTAAGGTGAAGTGAACTTGCCCCTATTATTTGGTTAACATAAACAAAGTTTACAAAATTGAAGAATTGCAAGTTCTTAGGAATTTTGAGTTTCTACATAACATCATAATTTACATGAAATGTAAATTCTCTCATGTAAAAAAAAAAACATGTATGGCAAATTGCAATGAAATTTGCAAGCTTTATCGATCTTGCCTTGAATGTATTAGGTATGTTGTTACCTCCACAATCCACATATTGAATACTTAATATGGAGTAATAAATTTTATATACATTGTAATACATTTTAACAAAAGTATTAGTTTAATGATCAAATAATGTATGCATGATAAATTGTCCAAAAAAGTGAAAAATACAATATTTAATTTCATTTAAAAGTAAAAACAATTCATTAATAAATTGTCATACAACGTGTACAAAAGCAATATGAATTAAACAAATACATGAATCAATTTGATTGATAATGGATTATTTCACCAAAACTGCAATCATCGAATATATCTTGTACTGTTGGATTTTTTTTTTACTCTTATACACATATCACTTAATGACTTATATTTTAGATTAAAGGAAGGATGATACATCAATGTTTAAACTTTTTATCCTTACACATCTTTCCAACATAAATTCTAATTAATAGTGGAACACACATGGGAAAAGAAGATTGCTACAAACTCTTCTTTTTAAAGGCCTTCAACTTAGACAGCAAAATTTACATTAGATTTTCTTGCCCTAATGTTTGGGTTGAGATGTGCTTTTCGAACCTTTTTTTTTTTTTTTTTTTTTTTTTTTTTTAATTTTTATAAGAGGGGATAATTGTACGTAGTAACTAGTACCAGGAAGAATGGTACTGTAATACGAATAATAGTCAACCTGTCCATTTCAATTGGAGCTTATCCAATGAGACTACTCAAGTACAATTAAGCACCTAAGTATGAAAATTACAACCTAGATAGCCATCAAATGATGATATTTTCACTATTAATTACGATAAGCAAATTGTATTACTAGTAGATGATGACACAAGACATTAAAATCTTTCAATCTAAGTCTTAAATTTTTGTCGCTCACCTCATAAACATTAGAATTCTCTATTAGGATTATTTCAAATCTTTTATTTGAAATTACTTAGAATTTGTGTATGTTCGAGTCTAAAACCATCATAGGCACGTCTAAACACCGTGCATGCTCATTTCAAGCTAAGTACACAACCTTATACAAGTGCTCCTTAGATGACTACATATCCAAAGCTCGCGCTTTAGTCTGCTCATGCTCCGACAACCCAGCCTTATGCCACCACTCGTACTTCATGACAACCATCCACATAAATCGATCAACACATACTAAATTTGGGTTTTGAAGTCTGGACTCAGGAGTGTATTTGAGACACCACCTTGTCTGATCCATTTAGGCCTAGTATCTGTAGACCTTTGGTCTTATAGTATCTTGAACGTTACTAAAAATGTTCTACTTACCATTTACGTACATACTTTTAATCATTAACTCTTAAAAATTAAAATTACCCCCACCTTCAATCGAAATCAAGCTAAATTGAATTTGCATTGTTATTAATTATTCAGATAATACATTGTCAATTTGTCATATTTATTTATTCGTATCACAATACCTTCCCCTCACTTTTTAATTTTTTTTTGCTTATTTTAACTTGTTACTTTTTTATTATCCCTTGTTTATCAAATACCTTCATTTACTGTGCACCAAAAAAAAAAAAAAAAAAAAAAAAACCTTTATTTACTTTTGTTTAGGTCAAAATTTTGACCTATAATATTCCCTTATCTTCAGTTGGAAATTTTCTTCATTTGACTTAATTACCTTTTCTAAGCACTGATTTCGCCATCCTAGTAGCTATTAGCAATCTCTTTCGATCTGTCAAATTGCTACAATTTATTACTAAATTTGTTGCCGTTGGCGCGCACTTTGGCAGCTTGGCAATGTGTCCTTCCTGGCCACAATCACTCGTTCTCAATAAATTTTTCATTAAACACCCGAGTGCTCGTATTGCACACCCATATCTATTCGCTATCACATTTTCTTAATTTTAGTCTTTTAAAATTAGATAAAATGTTTATTGTAAGCACCAAATTTTATTTTATTTTATCTAAACTTATCTGAGATTCACTAAACTAATTAATTTAAATTGAACTTGAGATCGAGTATCCCTTGCTCTTCCTGAATTTATCATATTTGATCATATATATCTTTATCTCAACTTATTATTATTATTTTTTTTAATCTAGAATAATATTAAGCGAAATAAGGTAAATTGAACTCATCATTTGAAAAATTGAACTGTTGAAGTAACCAGATTATTTATATAAATAAATACTTCTACTAAACAACATCAATTTATTCCTGATTGAAATCTAGAAACGTGTCTATGTGTAAGATAAAATCGAAAATTTATGAGGTAATCTCAAAGATAAATAGCAAAATAATATCATCAAATCATCTTTGTTGTCTTAGTCTTCTTCTCCTTTATTTTGCTATGACCACTCGTTATCCTTCTATTATAACTTTAATTTGTTCAGTTTGCCTCATACATAGTGGTCACTCAGTTGGAATTATTTGTAAAGTCTTAGTCTAAGGTAAAATGCCTTCATATTCCATTCTACTCTAAAAAAAAACATCATTCTATCTCGGAATTTCATATTTCAAACTTATAATTCAATTAACTAATGACAGTTGGAAGGAAAAAAAGAAAGCTATAATAATTCACTATACATTGAGAATCAATGAATCTTATTTTGTTTTCTATGCTATTACATTTTAATCGAAGAAACTACTTTAAAAAGTTGCGCGAACACAATAAATATCAGGTAACAAAAAGATCATTCAGGTTAGACTCGATGTAGGTTATATTCGATTATTCGTTTAGATCACTTATTTCTATTACCAAAATAGAATGGAGTATTAGGAGCCGGCCAGTTTAAGTCTAAGGTTTGCTTTGGAATAACGCATTCTTCTAAAAAAGATTAACTACAAACTAAAACCATTCATAAAAATTCTCTTAGTTAAAGTCTTGGATCATATTTCATGGCTAAATTCAAGGATATCAAAGCATATGTTCTTTGGTGGTCCAAGTTTTTATTATATATACTAGCTTATATTAAAATGTAACACATCTAATTGTACTAAACTTTGGGTACAAAAAGCTAATATATGGTTGAATTGAATTCAAAGGTAATTGTGGTCCCCATATTTTTTAGCTTAAGCCAATATGGTAATTTATAAATTAACAGATAAACATGAAATGAAATAAAATAAAACTATGTTTTAAGATTAATTTGCAGGGTATTAGGGGACCATACCACAAAGCCTGCATCAAATGGACTAATTAATTTTCATAAAATACAAGATTTATTCTCTTAAATATCTCTTTAATCACACTATCTTTGGATTCTTGGACATTTTAAGTATGGGGGACCATTGAAGCAACAAAGGAAATTTCGGATCATAAAAAGAAAGAATTAAGAGGACCAACAAAATTAATTATTTTAATTATTTGAAGGGCTTAATTTTTATAATCTTGGTAAATGGGGTGCAAACAATCTTAAAACACGCTGCGCAACGACCAAAATCATCTAATTCCATTTATCCGATCCAATTACAGTACAATTTTTATTTATTTATTTATTTATTATTTATTTTTAATTAAGGATGAAATTTGGTAGGCAAATATGTTTGTCATTGTGGACTGAACTTAGCTAGGTTTATACTCCATTAGCTGGTTCTACGGAGTACTACAAGTAGTTTAGCAATTTGTATAAGGGCATCTAATAGATTAACTAGTGTATGGTCCGGGCAGACAACTTGACACGCGAGTTACTTAAACTCAACATGCATGAAATTGGGCTAATCCGACATAAGTTCATCACTATGAGTTAGTCGACAATTAGGCACAATAACTAACAATAATTCGTAGAATGGGACATCTATCAATATCACAACCTCACTCGATACAGCACAAAATTTTCTTGGACCGTTTCAAGCATGTTCTGTTTAAGCACGAGACTTATATACACAATACATGGGCTGTATATCAAGCCCATGCCCTCATATCCTATGATCAAATTATTAGGTTAATCAACGGTATATTTTGCTGAAAATGTTAGAGTAAAATTAAAAAATTCATAAATAACAAAGGAATAAAAATGAAAGTATAGGGATGCACGAAGAGTTGGAAATGGTAAAGTTTCTATAAGAAGGCAGGGGAAGAAGGAGACATCCTGTACGAAGCTAGGACCTACGTTCCTTGCCTACGCCAATAAGTCCAACACCTAACCCAAAACCATGTTTTGCATGTTTACCTTTAAAGTTCGATCCGTACGCTAATTCCTTATTTTTATAGGTGCCCTAAACTATACATTTGTATTGTAAGTTTTTATATCTTGGTGCACTGAAATGAATAATTTTTATCAAATGCAAATTAACATATTATTAGTGTTTGAGCATTTCTAGCTAGTGACTCCTTGTTACCAAATTAGGTTACACTTAATTAGTTTCCGTCTACAAGCCAAAAAACCGATGAACTTTTAAACCATTATTTATATTTAGCGGAATTGTTTTTGTTAGTAGGATAATTTATTGTCTCCTCACTATGTACCTTGTCGAGTTGATGTTGATAGATAATACGAGTAAATAATTATGTAGGACTGTAGTATAATTTTCCCTGAATATTTATAATAAGAGTTATCTAATTAATTTCCGGAGATATAATACTCTTGCTTTTACTTTGACTAATAATAAGATTGATACTTCTAACTACTCGAGCCTTCAAGGTGAAAGAAGTGACCATTAAGTTACAAGAAAAGCTAATTATGGGGAAATTTAGCATTATTTGTTCTTGCGCGAGGTGTTATAGCCATTGCGAGGAATGTAGAAACAATAATTGATGGGAAAACCTTCCAAATAAGATGGAAGGCAAACCCTACCAACTAAGAATACCCCGTGATTTTATATAATATGAGTTATATATATTAAACCTGTTTAATCTACCTGTTAATACTCAATACCTATCAAATATGATATTCTTAATTGTTTATTAAAATTACTACTCACTCTTTTAAAAAAAATATATAATGTTGATTCACGCTCTACTAATTATACCTCACTCTTACAAGAATACAAGTGGGAGTGTGAAAAGACAATGATTAAATACAAATTTCCCAAATAATAATAATAATAATAATAATAAAAAATAAAAAATAAAAAATAAAAAAAAAAATTGGGGAGTAAAGGCATTCACAAGTTCACACAATCACATAGATGCTTTATATGTTTGTTAAGTTAAGATGGACATGCACGTGAGGTGTTGGCCATTGAGTGATGGGCAATTAGCCCAAATTGATGGTTGTACTTGACGTGATGGGCCTTTTTCGGGCATGAAAGCGAACTCTAAGACCCTGATTGGACTACCCATTTCTAGGAAAACAACGATAAGAACGCACCACTGTTCACCGCTCACCACCTGTCGACACTCAACCGCCACGAGGTCCACAAATGCAATTATTCACTTTGGCCCACTTATTTTCATTTTATTCGGTGCAGAGAACATTACAAAGATTCATTGATGAGACGAGGTTGTTGAGCAATTAAACTAATGATGATTATCTATCTAACGTGTATGTTAAGTTGTGCATAGAAAGAGCAAGTTATGTTTGGAACAGGATACAAGGAACCTGAGCAATGACAAGTATATATACAAGGAACTTGAGCAATATAGGATAAGCAATAGAGGAACAAGAACAATGATAAGTGTTACGGTTGATAAGCATGATGATGGCTAAGGAACCATGAAGGTAACTATGTAAATAGGTGTTTACATATGTTAGCTTCACGAGGTAAGTATCCTATACATATATATGTCATGTATGTGTAGAAGTCTTTTAATTTAGTTTAGTTTTCTTTACTGTTTTTATAAATGAAAAAACTAACCTTCTGAGTTGCTTTGTTATCCTCAGAAGTTTGCTCAGTTTGTCATCATTAAAAAGGGCCAACTTTTTGACCCTTATGAGGTTTTGATGATGATGTTAAGAATTGAGCAAACTTCCATTTAATAAGGATTTTCTAGTGTTGTGATGTTTGCAGGTTCAGTAAGCGTTGAGGGCTGAAGTAGGAACTGAAACAGAGGAACTTTAGAAGATCCATGAGGATACAAGTAAAGTTAGAAGAAGAGTTTCAGAAATGGAACTTCCAGAGGTTTCTTAACAGGAACTTCGAAACGGGTTGTAACGACCTGGTTCCGGTGTAATGCTGGGGAAAACCCTAAGATCCAGAATATATCAAGACTACAGGATCTCAAAACAAGAGTTTCAGAGAAGCAACATGAAGACAGAGAAATAGAAGTATATTGCTCTAGGATTCATGTAAGTATGTTGGACATAAAAGTCGGTCTGGAACAAGTCTTTATAGAACCAAGGTGAACTCCAAACAGTCAATGAAACTAGAGTAACTGACTTGTCAGGAACTCGGAGACTGTCAGAGTTCAGGAACCTAATAGGAACTTAAGTGTGCACGTTGTTAAAAGTCGATTTTAATGATATATATATTTACCTTATACGTGCATATCTTTTAGGGATTTGGTTTTACTGAATAAAGATATTTATCTTCTAATAAATCCCTTTTGGAAAAAGATAAATTTTGTTTAAAAAGTATTTTTAAACTAAAAGATAAGATTGAAATAAAATCTGATTTTATGTTAAGTTTATCTTATTATTATTGACAGATTTTATTCTTAACAAAAAGATATATTTTCGGAAAACTTGTTTTTAGAAAATATCTTTTAAACTTATCTTTTCAGAAAATCTATCTTTTTCAAGATGAAATGAATAATTCGAGTGTACTATAAATATGCTCATATGTATTCATTCAAAGTTGAGGCTGACGAAGTGTAGTGGTCGTGCTTAATGGTTTTATCCTTCACCACGAAGCTAAGTCAGTTCTCCTGGTCAAAGTTCCTATCAGGTTTTGGTTACAGTACGTCCAGTGAGTTCCAGACTGGTCTTGAGTGTCCAACATATTAGTTTTATCTCTTTATTCATAGATATGTATTTAGGGATATTCAATGAGATCTTGTAATGGGAAAAAGGGTTTTGAGTGTTTTGTATTTTGGGGTGAGATTGTGAATTCTCTTAAATTCACGCAAGTGATGAGTTTGAAATCTCATAAAATTCGAGTGGTAGCTGTGAGTGCACAGTGAGTGAAAGGAACCTGAGAAGTGTCTTGGGTCACCTAGGAAGTGTCCTGGGTAAGGGGAGAAAAAGGGTCCTAAGAAGTGTCTTAGGTCTGGTAGGAAGTGTCCTATCATAGAGTCAAGTGTCCGTGGTGGAACTTGCAAAGCAAAGGTCTGTGTAATAGGTTGTACTAGGAGAGTTGCCTATTATAGTGGAATTTGTTTATAAGTCCCAATAGGGCCGAGGTTTTACTTCCAGTTAGGCACTGGATGGTTTCCTCGTAAAACTTGCTGTGTGCTTTAAGTTCCTTTACGTTTTAATTGTTTATTTCCGCTTAAGTTCCGCGATTGGAACCTACTACCATTCACCCCCCCTCTTGTAGTAGTTCATCTAAACTAACAGAGGTCTATAAATGTCAATTGTATATGACCCGCTTATTTTCATTTTATATGATGCAGAAAACATTACAAAGGTTCATTGATGCAGATGAGACTTGAAATTCATTACAACTACATAGTTTTACTTTTTCAAAATGCGAATTTTGTTTTCTTATTCAATTATCAACTTCATGTAGTATTTTCCTCAAAGTCAACTTCATGTAGTAAAATGTTTTAAAAGTTGAACATTAAGGTCTCTTGGATTAGAAAATGGACATCTCAATTCAACATTAAGGTCTCTTGGAGTATTAAATAATAAAACAGGACATTATTGTTTTTAAGCACACGTTTTTTTTTAAATTGACCCACCTAAGATTATAACTTCCACTTCAATTGTTCTCTCATTAGAAGGGGGCCTAGGGCTTACCCTCCTACTATGTACTCCTTCCGTCCTTTAGTATAAAGTTTCTTTCTAACATTTATTACTCATATAATAAAGAGAAAGAGACTTTCTCTCTTTAGAATGGGGGTCTAGGGCTTACCCTCCTACTATGTACTCCCTCCGTCCCTTAATACAAAGCCTCTTTCTAACATTTATTACTCATATAATAAAGAGAAAGAGGCTTTTAATTTAGGGACAGACGGAGCATTTGATAATTATCAACTTCTATTTTAATGAGTAATGATATACAATATCATTATGAAAGTAAAAGTATTTTGAATATTCATGAATCTTAAATTATCGCCCCATATGATTTTTTTACTGTCTTTAACACAAGTATACATTTTTATAAAATCACAAAAAGGTGTTTTGAAAATAATTGAGTGAAATTTCAAGACAACTCTTTAGAAAAAGAGGGCCCTAATATACCGTATAAAAGAGGGCCCTAATATTTCATGGTAAATAAGTAAACTTATATCATCAAGACTGAAGACTAGAAATATTTCTGAGCATCTCCTTAAAATATACTTCCACCTGCTTTTAAGTCTCCTTAAAACAAAATTACATTACATATCAAAAGTCAAACAAAGTCTAAAAGTTCCTTAATTAGAGTCTAATGCTCTTATGAGAATTATTAGAAGTTACTCATACTTGCTGATGGAATTTACATTTTCACCCAGAAAAAAGACAAAAGATAAAAAGGTAATTCAAAAGTAGTTGTTACATATAATAGTAATGCTTCCAATTTTTCATAGGGCAAAAAGTTAGCCCTAACTAAAGCATCCACCTTGCATCCATCCTGGTAAGAATCCAGGAACTTGTGCATGTGTTGTTGCAACACTCATCTGCTCAGTAGTTTCCGGGTTATACCTGCATCCATCCAACCAACCAAAGACGATTAAATTGTAGTCTGTGTCGTGTTGTGCATTGCACGGGTTTAAAACTAGTAGTTTAGTTCTGTGCTTACCCTATTTGAAGGGTAGGATTGCAACCAAGGGGCTGGAAATTTAACAGCCCCTGAGATTGAGCGTGTTGCTGTCCATAGTGAACGTTCTGGTCGGTACCATCCCAAGATTGTCGGTATTGAGCATCCTTAATCGTGATCCGATCAAGCTACCAATAAATTAAATTCCAAGATGTAATTGAACATCAGACTCATAGGACAATTGTACAAATACATCCTAATTAATTATGCATATGAATGTTGAAGAAGCTATGATTGTTTTGTTACCTCAGTTTTCAAAGATTTATTAGCTTCCATTAGTGCATGTTCCTGTACACATGACTACCATATTATTTTAATGATATATAATATGATCGGTTTATTTTTTCATATTATAAAATAGACACAATTAGTCTTCTAGCATCTATAATGCAAAAAAAATTTGTGAAAATTTTAATCCAACATAAAATAAATATTTTTCAGAAACTGTAAAATAAGAATAAAAATTACATAAATGAAACAAAAAATTTGTTAATTAAAAAAATGTTAATAATATTATTTTATATCAAAAATAAAGTAATATCAGTAGGTCATTTAAGAACTACAATATCATTAAAACATTATGGTAGTCATATTTCAAACGACTATTGTAGACTTTTCAATAAAAGTGGCATATAAAACAATTACTACGTAGAACAAATATTAACATAAGGTCCTAGATTTTGCAATGTGATAATATATATGAAGTACATACCTTGTGCTGAAGGTCAGTAAGTTGATCCACCATTGATTGAGTCTGCATAGATAGCAGCAGTACACACACACACACACATGTTTTTCAAGTTAGACATACTGCTATACATTTCAATGATTCCAATCCAACAAACAGTACACAAGGTTATTGCAGTTAAAAGTTGAAAAAGATAGTGGTTTCAATCTTATATCGCAAAGTTAATAAAATGAGTAGAAAAGAGATCATGAAATGAATTACAAGTACTTGATAAGCAATAAAAATGCAAAAGCATGAATCGGATTAATAATTGTAGAGACGTCCTAAAGTAGTACACGTGACTTAATATTTTTCAACTTAGCAAGGACTATATAGTATATATGTACGCAATTTCTTAAATGTAGGAAAATGTAAATAAATAACAGTTAACATTCGAATGTAATGAGATGGAGTGCTTGGTTAATGGTTACTACGTACCTTAGTTGATCTAATCTGCTTCAGAGAAGTCTCGAGTTGCCTCTCCAGTTGATCAAGCTCCTTCACATTCAGAGGTCCCAAGTCCTCTCCAAGTAAGTTTCTGAATGTATAAAATAATGGAATAATACAACCATAAGTTCATAAAACAAAAATATTACTGGTCTCCAAGTATTACTACATTCAAAATACTAAACAAATTTGTTTCACAAAAATGAGAGAGAGTACAAATATTTTACCTTTGAGTCCTTTGGAGTGATTCATATCTAGCTTTCAGCTTCAAGTACTCCCTGTAGCTGCTCTGTTGAGAACAAAGCAAAATAAAACAAATTACAATAAAATTCCAAACAAATAAAAAGTCCAATAATATCTACACTAATAAATATTCTTGCAGAAACTGCCTTATACCCGGCGTAGATACCCTGTAACCCTGAGGTAGTGTGTGATGACATGCTTGCACAAGCAGAAGCACAACCTCAATCGGATGCATTCGGGTTGTGCCCAGAGTAAATCCGGCGTATTGGTAGAGTAATCGAGATACAAATAATGACCAAGAAATGGGAAATATTATTACCTCAAGCTCTTTAGATGGCTTGTTGACTTCTACCCCACCATAGCTGCACTTCTGGTACCTCTCAAGTGTTTTGAGCATACTGCATGCAATTCAAATATTAATTATATAGTATGAAGAAGAATGATTATTAGTAATCCGTTGTAGTCTAGTTGGTCAGGATACTCGGCTCTCACCCGAGAGACCCGGGTTCAAGTCCCGGCAACGGAATTTTTTTTCTTCTTTTTTTTCTCATAATTCCTTTTACCATCTAAATAATTCCAGAAAACTAGTAGTAGTAGTAGTTTATTACTTTATTCTATATTACGAGTATTATCTAAAACATATAAATTTTATCTGGTGTTTTCTTCTAAACTATGAACAGTTACTCCTGCGTGGACTGCAAAGTCTTAACTCCTCACTTCACATCCTCTCTACACAAAGATCTTAGTAGCTAAAAGTTCGAAAATAAACCGAGTTTTTATGTAAAGCAATCTGATGGATGGGAATAAGCTATATATCGAGAGTGCATGATGCACATAAAATTTAGTTCAATGAATGGAAATATATATAGTTGTGTTAGGACACATGTATGTGAAAACCTCAAGTTAAGCATACTTTTATCAAGGCTAGGCATTCTTTATCTTATGGTGAAGGCTTGAAGGACACAACAATAGCCGAGCTAGATTAATCAAATTAGTGAATAGAGTAAATTAGACAAAGAAGCCAATCGAGTTCAAATCAATGACTACAACAAACCATTTGTATAGGTGAATTGCATACCACATTACCACATACCTACAACGTTGCCCTTATTAATTACTATATCTTTGTCATTAGGTCAATATGAAACCCTCTCTTTTTTCATTAGGAAGCAGTATAATTGTACAAAGGCATGCTTATACAAATTAAAGTGCATCTAAACCCATTGTATGTGATGCAAAAATAATGTTGGATATTAATGCAAAATTAAGTCCCTAAATAATCACTATATCTTTGACAAGAGAATCAGGACATAAATAACATAACCAATACAACTATTTTAAAAGCACGTTAGTTTTTTCCTCAAAAAAAAAGCACATTCATTTTGTACAAAATTTGAAAATAAGAAAAAGGAATAATGCTGATTTTTTTTTAAAAATAAATAAGGTCTTAAACATCTTAAAATGAAAAGACAGTTTCGCAAGCATATATGAGTAGTTCTGTAAATGAGTATACCATAGAGAACGTTTTGAGCAATAAATTAATTTCAAAAATCCATAAAACAAAATAATTAAAAACAGCTTTACTAACTAAAATATATCAAAGTAATTAAATGCAAACAAAACCATATGAAATTTACAAATCTTTTACTTTCTCCTACCAATTCAAGCCCTTTAAAATAATTTCCCTTTAATTGTAGGCAAATAAACCAATATTAGAAAATTATAATTACTCCGTAGGATGATTTTATTTTTTACTGTTAAAACACTACAAGGGTATCATGATAAAGATATAAACCAATTATGGTCAAAATTTTAGGGTTTTCAATTTTTTTTGCCAAGATCAAATTCACACAATCATGTACAGCTTTTGTTTTTGTTTTTTTTGTTTTTTTTTTTTTTAATCACCCTCCCATCTTACATATGTATACTATTTTTAGAGAAAATGTTGGCTGAACTTATTGAATACTTGAAAATTTGAAGGTAATGAAAATTTTAAATTATATACTTCGCATAAAAGGGTTTCAGATCTAGGGAAAAATTCATAAATTTATACTCAAAATTTTAACAAAAAATGAGAAAATAAATTTTAGGTTTTTAATATAAAGAGCTTTGATCGAAAATTAGAGAGGAAAAAAAAATGTTGCACTTTAAATTGAAATCAAAGCTACGATATAAAATAATTTCTTAAATAAATCAATTTTTTTTTTCTTTTTTCTTTTTTTCTTTTTTGAGGTGTAATCTTGTAAGACTCAAAATTAACTAAAAACAAAGCTGATCTTGCTATAATTCAACAAAATCATGAGAATTCATGATGAATTTTCAGAAAGTAAGAGAAAAACACAACAATTAAACATCCAATGGATAAAGAAAAGCACAGGTATTAAACTGATCTTCTAAAGTAACAAAACATCATATCAAATAAAAACAAAGCTGCAATCCAAAGATCTAAAGTAGATATGGTACTATAACATCTTTAACCTATGAATTTTTACTCTACATCTTTAATTTAAACAATTTTGTAAAAAACAAAATTACTATTTTAGAAAAAATAAGCTTACAAAATCATACAAACTAAACCTATGAAATTTTTTATTAAAAAAAATCTGACCAGATCTATTGAAAACAACAAGAAAGGCTCTAAGTTTTATTTCCATTTTAGGTAAGTAAAACACAAGATGGAAATAAAATATGGAGTAACCCAGATCTCAAAACTTTAACACCAACCCAGAGTCCGGGCTGTTAAATTCAGGATGGCGTTTAGCTTTTCACTTAATCGTAATCGTGACCAAAACATAAAATTTTAAATTTTTTAAAAAAAAACCCGGAAAGGCGGTATCGTGATGATCACCTGGGTCCACTGCAGAATTCATAGAGTTTGCCACGGTTGGAGAAGATGATAAGAGCAACTTCAGCATCACAAAGCACAGAAAGTTCATAAGCTTTCTTCAACAAACCATTTCTTCTCTTTGCAAATGTCACCTGCCTGTTTATTTTGTTCTCTATCCTCTTTAGCTCAACTCTTCCTCTTCCCATTATTTTAATCTTTACTTTTTTTACCTCTTTTATAAATATATATTTTTTTCCCTTAAGAATTTTATTTTCTAATATAATTTGGTTAAATCTAACAAACCTGCCTCTTCTTGTCTATAATATTTTTGCTAAAAATTTCCCTTCTTCTCTTAGACAAAACTACACCAAATTTGTGAAATAATAAAAATTTATAGTAAGAAAGAAGTTTTTGAAACCCTAAACAAAGCTATAAATATTAATGAGAAACATTGAAAAATGAAGAAATAAAAAAGAGGAGAGAGAAAAATGGGAAGAAAGAGAGAGAAAATTGCAAAGGTGAAGATGTGTTTTTGCCAGAATGAGGTCTAACAAGAGAGGGTTAGGGTTGGTATATGTGCTTTCATCACTTCATATAACTCCTGTGTTTATTTTTTATTTTTTTTATTACTTGTTTTTTTTAATTTTTTCCCATACTATGTAATTTGATGCTTTTTTCCATTTTCATGTTTTCTTTTACTTTTGTTTATCCAAGTTGCATTCTTTAGAGCGTGAAGGTTAATTCCTTAAATTAACTTCAATTAAGCTAGCAAAGGTTTTAATTTATAAAAAGTAATTAATCATAATTGGCCTTCGTGATCAAATTAACTAATCTACAGATGTGATCATGAGCTAGCTAGGTGAGTATGAGATTTAGATCATATTGGGGCAAATTATAATTTTGGATTGGACTTACATTTGACACAACAGGTCTAAAAGCCGAGTCAGATCATGTAGTAAGGGCATGTTCTGATTTACTAAACTAAACTGTTTATGAGAGAAGGAAATTAGAAATTGAACTGAACTGAAATTAAGCTGAAAAGAATAGGTTCTAAGTCCAAGCTTTGTAGATCGCCTTTACTAAGAACATTCTTACCAGGCCCTAAAAATATTGCATTCATAATCTAAAGCATAATTGTCTTATATATACCCTACTTTTTATAAACTACTCGTATTAATTATTTTTTGAGAGATCATTAACGAATAGACTATATATATGAGAAAAATGAGTGAATAGTTTGAATTAAAATATATGTTAGGATGAAAATTTTAGCTCCAATTATTAAAGCTATTAAGTGATAGTTAAAGAACAAAACCATCATCAAATTAGGAGAGGATGCATGCATGCATGAAGCTCTAAAAAGTGATACATACTGATCTGATGAGTATGATGACTAATAATGAGCTTATCTTATATTATTAGGATAATTTTGTGAAAACAAAGGTAACACCGTGCGTTAATTAATTTCAAGACAATTTCATGTTATATTGTTCAAGTAAGTCTTTATTTTATCGTACTAATTTACTTTTATTTACTTCTAATGTACAATTTGCTAATTATTTAATATTCTCTCGAAATTGATTGCAAGATATTTTCAATTTTGCCACCAAAAACATGAATTGGCAACTTTATGGTTTAGAACAATTACCCAAAAAGGTTACTCGGTATAACTTATAACAGATACGCAAGTCATGAAGTCAAGCTAAAAGAGTTGTAAGTTCTCAAGATTTATTATCAAATGAAATATAGAGTAAATAAAAAAAAGTACTTGATCACTCATATTTTATTTGGAAAAAACAATAATAAATCAGAGAATCGCACGGATTGCTGCCCACACTAGTTAAGCAATTAGTTAGTTTACTAAATGCAATAGATCTTATGGGTCGTACAAGCGTTATGATGAAGTTGCTAGGGTTGCTGGCTTTTGTGTATGGAAGTTCATTCAAGTCCATTAAATCCGAGCTTTAACACTCTCTAAAGTGACGTGACAACAACCATGCAACATTGATAATTAATGTTAGGGTTCAATACTTCATTTTGTGGTCTTTACTACGGAGTAAGTTAATCATAATATACCGTCAACTGTGTGTCCGTGTCCAGTACTCCATATGTAAGATTGAATCGCATTCATATTGATACACGATAGGCCATATTCAGTTTACTTTTAAAAATTTCTCCATAATATCAGCAAAATATAATTTTAATTCAATAAATATTAGACTATCAGTAACATTAAAGAACAAATATCATAAAGAATTAGTAAAAATAAATTTTAATTAGTACAATTAATTTCGATTCAATGATAATGATTTTTAGTTTAATAAAAATAAGTTAAGAAAAGGGGCCTAATTGAATCGGAGTACGATTTAATTAACCTACAAGATGAGTTTACACGAGAGTGGGGGATATCTCAAGTGGTTAAAGCTTCCCTCCCGATTTATATGGAGTAAGTAGTCTAAGTACTGATTTTATCTGATTAATTAGTACTCTGTAGTATAAAATTTTCTTACTTTCATTTAAATTTATTACTACCTCCGTTTCATATTATCTGCAACGATTAGACATTTTTCCTCTCTACTTTATGTCAAATCGTTGCAAATAATATAAAACGGAAGTAGTATATTTATGCCCTATTAAAATCCCTTACAAATTCTGTACTACGCCTATCTACCGTCGTTGTTAAAAAATCTTAACGTTTCTTCAAAAAAAATAAAAAAGAAAATTCTTAACGTCGTCACATAACTTAAAATGGTTGTCCATGTGTCGTTTTCTGAGTGGGTAGCCATCATTTTCATGCAGCATCCTTTTATTTCACTTTCACCATGTGACACTGTAAAAAAATTAAATCCTCAAAATGGTATGCCCACTTGCATTTTCCTTGCCACTTTTTTCATGTACATAAACTTATAAAAGTCCATCATAGTACTTGTAATAAAAGCGTTACATGTGAGCTACTCACTTCAATTTCATTTATTCTCACCAAGAAAACAAAAGATGAATTCGATGAATATATATTAGATTTAATTAACCTAAGCTAAGTATATATCTATATATGTACTAATTCTTACTTTAGGTAAAGGACATACATTTTATGAATTACGGAATATGATTTTTATATCTAAGCTGCTTTAACTTTTCATTGCGTAATAGACTAGGTTATGGAATATGAAACGAAAAGTAGCATTCACACAATCACACCTAACAATGTTGATGCAAATGTTGATTTGAAATAATGCTCTCTGTATAAGATCCAAATTTGGTTTTAATTAGCTAGTAGCTATATTGTTACTAAATATGGTTGTTGATAAGTGGTATAGTACTTTACATTAGATATAATCCTTTAAACTCAATTTGGATATTTAGTGACTTTTTCAATGCCTCTAATACATACTTCTAACTTAATTAGGTTAGAGAAATTAGTGACCCACTAGAATTTACTCATAAAAGTTAGTAAAAGCAGTACGTTAGCTTGCATAATAGATTTCCCTTTTTCAAGTGAGGCCAATCTTAAACATCTTTTCAGACTAGATGTTCGTTTTTTGATGCAATTCCAGACTAGAATTTCATGCACCTTTGAGAAGCAACAACCCCAATCGAGCTACCAATTCAAGTAATCTAAATCCACTAAATAATTAACTTCCTGGAAACATGGTGAATGAAATATGTACCCAAAATACCGCGCAGAACATGTATTATTAGTTAACTACTCCGTAACATATTAGTCTCCTTGATATATGAGATGAATTTACCGCGGTATGTATACATCCATGGCTAGCTTTGTTAATTAAAATAGGGAACCATAATTTCCCAAAAGTTTTGTCATATTAATAGAAAATAAAATAAAATTTTACTTGATAAAACTAAACTGTTTGGCTAAAATTAGTGCATAATTATGAAAAGTTTATTTCTTAAGTCTCTCCGCTGAATGCATACAACATACGTACATGTGTTATGGAGTGTCTAAATTATGTCGCTAGAAACGTGTCCAAAGAAAACGTACTGCTAGTTGAATGTTGAATTGCTGATAGTCTTTTTCTTTAAGGGAAATTAAATGTTGAAAGAAACGTGCTTCGAACTATTTTTCCTCAAGGATTTTGTATTTTTATTTCGATTTTAATTTATTATTATCCAAAATGAATCTCGGATCTAATAAAAAAATCGTTTTGCCACAATTTTGTAAAATTCGGAGTATCCGAATATTGATAGAACAATTTTGTATAAACATCAAAGCTTAATTATGATTGATGGCTATTATGCCCAATATATAATACAAAATTACCCACATAAGATAGAATTAGAAAACTAATCAAATATACCCCAAAAGATATTCTAGCCAAAAATATGGTCACAAAATATATCCTAATATTTCCTAAATATATCCTCAATACCCCCCCTCAAGTTGGAGCATGGGGATCAAAAATGTCCAACTTGAAAAGAAGAGTATCAAACTGTGTCTTCCCAAGCGCCATAGTAAAAATATCTGTCAATTGCTCCTTAGTGGAAATATAGCCACATAGGATGGAGCAATTAAGCCCTCTGTAATAGTGTCAAGAACAATGTGAAAGTCAATCTCAATGTGCTTCGTACGTTCATGAAAAACTGGATTTCTAGCTATATGTAAAGTAGATTGATTATCACAAAACAACTTGATCGCCTTAGGGTGTTGGACACCCAAACTCAAAAGCAAGGCCTTCAACCATTTCAACTCATGTGTGATTGAAGCCAGGGATCGATACTCAGCCTCAAAAGAAGACGTGGAAACTGTGGGTTGTTTCTTGGTCTTCCAAGAAATAGGGGATTTACCAAGAAACACAAGCCAACCTGTCAACGAACGACGAGTAAGGGGACACGGCGCCCAATCTGAATCACACCAACCCTGCAAAGTCAAGTCATTATCTGCACTCAACAAAATACCCTGTCCCGGGGTACCTTTTAAATAATGAACCACCCTGAGAGCTGCTTCCCAGTGCTCAATCTGAGGTTCATGCATGAACTAAGAAAGAACATGAACAGAATATGCCAAGTCTGGCCTTGTAACTGAGAGATAAATGAGTCGCCCTACCAGTCTGCGATAAGGCTCAGGATGCACAAGCAACTCACCACTAGCAAGGCTAAACTTGTGATTTTGCTTGATCAGAAAGCCACTTGGCTTTGCTCCTATAAACCCTGCTTCAGAAATAATATCCGGCCAAGGTGTATTTTTGTTGACATAAAAACAAACCAGATTTACTGCGAGCCACCTCAATGCCCAAAAAATACTTCAAAGGACCAAGATCCTTCATCTTGAAACAATCACAAAGATAAGCCTTAAATACAGTTAATGCAGCGGAATTATTCCTAGAAATAATAAGATCATCAACATAGACTTAGATATTAATCTGAACATTGCCTTTAGTGTATGTAAAAAGAGAGTAATCAGAGTAAGACTGGAGAAAACCATACCCTTTCAAAGACGCAGTCAATTTTGCAAACCAACACCTTGGAACTTGTTTCAACCCATACAAATACTTTCTCAAACGACAAACCAAGCTCGAATCCGAGCTCTCAAAACCGGGAGGTAATTTCATGCACACCTCCTCATACAGATCACCATGTAGAAAGGCATTATGGACATCCATTTTCTGAAGTTCCCAATTTCTAAAAGTAGCTATAGCAAGAAAAGCACGCTTAGTAGTCATTTTTGCAAACGGAGCAAAAGTCTCACCATAATCAATACCCTCTTGCTGATGATTACCAAAGACAACCAACCGAGACTTGAGACGTTCAATATCACCATTAAACAAAAACTTTGTCTTGTACACCCATTGACTACCTGGAGCTTTATTCCCGGGAGGAAGATGCTCTAATGTCCAAGTCCCATTGTCTTCCAATGCACGTATTTCCTCTTTCATAGAACAACGCCAACCTTCAGATTTCATGGCCTCTTTAAAGGATTTTGGATCCTTTTCCTAAACTACGGCTGTAAGAAATTTTCGATAGTTTACAAAAAACATGTCACAATTTATATAGTGTGCTAAAGGATAAGGCGTACCTGAAGGAGTGTTGGATGACGGAGAAGAATGAGACGGATTATTAGCAAAAACGAAGTAAGTCACATAATCACAGAGCTTAGCCGAGGGAAATTTCTCACGTTAGCCCTTACCCAAGGCCTCATTCTCGATGTTGGGCTGCCCTTCATGCTGCTGCCGCTGGAGCTGTCAAAAGTTGACCCGACTCGAAATATCGACCCGAACTCGATTATTAACCGACCCATCTGAACCTGAAAAAATGGTAACCCAAATCCGACCTAACCCGACCTGAAACCAACCCGACCCGAGTTGACCCGAGTATGTGAGACCCGAACCCGAACATGAACTGACCTGGAGATGACCCGACCCGAATATAACCCGTAAATTATTGACCTCAACCGAACCCGACTTAAACCAAAATTGACCCAAACCCGTTTTAATCCGTCAAAACCCAAATTTAACCCGATTTGTTACTAACCCGACCTGAATTCAACCCAATCTGTTCCTAACCCGGCTCGAATTTAACCCGACCTGTTATAAACCCGACTCGAAATCAACCCGACTTGTTATTGACTCGACCCAAATTCAACCTGACTTGTTATTGACCCGACTCGAATTTTACACGACCTATTACTAACCCGATCCAAAAATTCAACCCGATCTGTTACTAACCCGACTCGAAATTAACACGACTTGTTATTGACCCGACCTAAATTCAACCCAAAGTGTTCATGACCCGATTTCAAATCACCTTATGTTCAATTTAGACCACCTTATTATTGTTTATCAAAGTATTTTGTCTAGGGAGACCAAGTCGGTCAAGGCCAACAAAAGAAAGGAGCATCATTCCCAAATTTAAGAGTTAAATACAATATATATTTGTTGTATGGTCAAAGGATATAATTATCTTCCTAAATTATAGACTATAGTTACCTAGTTTGTTGCCATATATATTATAGTCAAAGGAAATAATTAGCGTGACAATAATTACTCGAGAATAACCCGACTTGGAAATGACCTAACCTGATTATAACCCGCAAATTATTGACTTAAATCGAACCCGACTTGAACCCGAGAATGACCCAACTTCAAAATGACCCGACCTGATTATAACCCGCAAATTATTGACTTGAACCGAACCTGACTCAAACCCGAGAATGACCCGACCTGATTCTAACCCTCAAATTATTGACTTAAACAGAACCCGACTCAAACCCGAGAATTACCCTAACCCGTTTTAACCCGTGAAAACCCGACCTATTGTTCACCCGACTCAAATGTAACCCGACCTTATATTAACACGACCTAAACCCGACCTAAACCCGATAAGATGTATGACCTGACGTGACCCGACTCAAGCATGACCCAACCCGAACCTGACTCGCATAGGATACGGCATTAACCCGAATTGACCCGACTGGAGTTGACCCGACCTACTCTTACTTGACCCAAACCTGACTCGTTTACCCGAATTGATAGCTCTAGCTGCCGCTGCGAGGCAGACACCTTCGCGCCCCCCTACGGTCTATGGTAGGCTGCCACAAGGTGGCTATGGAGCTGGCTGCTTGTTGCGGCAAAATAGGCCCCTCGGCAGGCCCCCTGCGGTCTGTGGCAGGCTGCCGTAGGGTGCCTGCGGAGCCGTCCGCCTGGCTGTGGGCGGACTGTTCTTATGCGGTCTGCCTTGGCTGGGCAGCAGGGTTGGGGTCTACGCTGGCAGCCACGGATTCTTCGACTATCACCGAAGTATCATCAATAGCTACTTCACCATCATTAAAAATCACCACATCATCATTAAAGACCACACACTCCGAAAAATCCTCACGAATTTCTTCATTATCATGCGAAGTAGACTCTATATTAACATCATCCGGGGCATCAAAAGGGAACACTCCCTCAACAAATTTCACATCACGAGAAACAAAAAAAACCTTCGACTCAAGGTCATACACTTTCCATCCTTTCTTCCCAATGGGATATCCCACAAAAACACATTTTCTACTCCGACTTGCAAATTTATCACCATTAGTTTTCTGATTATGAGCAAAACACAAACATCCAAAAGTACGAATCGCATTAAAAGACGGAGGTTTATTGAAAAGTATTTCAAAGGGAGTTTTATTTTGGAGCAAGGGTGTGGGTGTACGGTTAATAAGATATGCAGCAGCAAGAACACACTCACCCCAAAAATAAATTGGTAAATTGACTTGAAATCTCAAAGCTCTCCCAACATTAAGAATATGTTTGTGTTTTCTCTCAACCCTCCCATTTTGTTGTGGAGTTCCGTCACAAGAGGTTTGGAAAAGAATTCCTTAGCAACAAAATAATCATGTAAGCAATTAAACTCAGTACCATTATCACTTTGCACAATCTTAATGGTTTGTGAAAATTGTCTATCAACCATTTCAACAAAAGCCAAAAACATTCTTAAACCCTCTGTTTTATCAACCAACAAATAAATCCAAACAGCTCTAGAATAATCATCAACTATTGTCAAAAAATAACGAGCGCCACACGACGAAACATGTCGATATGGACCCCACAAATCACAATGTATTTTCTCAGAAATTCTAAAAGCCCTACTATCACTAAGAGGAAATTTGTCTCTAGGATGTTTAGCACGCATACATACTTCACACCCCTTATCTAGACAATCTTTATTATTACTAACACGAGGAAGCAACTTAACTACTTTCTCGAAAGGGTGCCCCATTCGACTATGCCACAACTCCAAATTTGAGGTCGCTTCACCGATGCCAACATGGTGCACCGAATCCGAATTGCTAAAATAGTATAATCCGTCTCTCATAGCTCCCGTTCCAATCAGCTCCTTCGTTTAGTCCTGTATAGCACACATATAAGAGTTAAATTGGATAATACAATTAAGCTCATTGGTAAGTTGAGACATAGAAAGCAGATTACAAACTCAAGTGAGGAACATAAAGAACTCCAGTTAGAGTGAGTTTGTTCGACAAACGAACAGAACCAACCAAAGAAACCGCAACAGTATCACCATTGGGAAAACCAACGGGACATTCAAAACTCTTAGTATCAAAAACCAAGATTTTTCACCGGTTACATGATTTGTTGCACCTGTGTCAATTATCCAAGAAGTAACATCAAACTTACCATTCAAGCGATTTTCAGAAATATTTGCATTACCGAACAAGCCTGTAATATCTTTCCATTGTTCGCTTGAGAACACTTGTCCTTGAGAAGATGAGCTCTCGATAGAAGTAGTAGAACCTGAAACTGCATTGGCCCTCACCGAACCTTGACTACAAGTAGCCAAATATTTTCCCCCTTGGTTGCCATCTTTCGAGGAAGGTCGTCCATGAAGATTAAAGTACTTGGCCTCCACATGACCTCTCTTTTTACAATAGTTGCAAATCTTATCGGACTAACAATTTGTGGTTTCGTGACCCACCTTCTTGCACTTAGCACACACCGAGGCATAACCTTCCCAACCATGATCATGAACCTCCTGCCCACGACTTACTGTTGTGCGGACGGCAAAGCCAAGAGCTTCAGCAGGCCGTTGTTCTTGCCCCTGCTTCGCTATGCGTACCCTTTCATCCCGCACCACGAACTGGTACGCAAGATCTAAGCTAGGAAGAGGTTCTTGTGACAAAATATTAGTACGAAACGAGCTATGAAAATCAAAATATAAACCCATAAGAAAATCATGTAATTTGGATTGTTCACGCCTAGTTTCATGTAATCGACCCGCAACGCAATTCGAGCAGCAAGAACACGATATTAGAGGCTCGTGGTGATCCAATTCTTGCCACAAAGAGTGCAATTTTCCATAGTACACCGAAACAGACATATCATGAGATTGTTCACATTTAGCAATTGATGATTTTAATTGTTGTATTCTAGGACCATTGGTCTGAGCATGACCTTTCTTGAGATGCTCCCATAGAAACCGAGCCTAACGAAATTTAGGAAGGGAAGAGCGTACCTCAGAGTCGATTGTATTTGTAATCCAGGATATCAACATGGCGTTGATAGCTATCCAATCAGATGACGTACATGGCGGAACAGGGGCGATGATACTACCATCCAAGAAGCCGAATTTGCGTCAAGCCTCCAAAGCTATTTGCATATCAGCAGCCCAATCATCGTAATTATCAGATTTTAATCGAGTAGGGGTTATGAAATCCCCGGGTTGATCTTGAGAAACAAGGTAAAAAAGGGAATTGGGTTTAATTACAGTCGGCGGGGGTGGCGGAGGAACATCATCTCCGGCCATATTTGAGGAATTTTAGAGGAAAAAAACGAAAGAAATTCAACCTGCTCTTGATACCATGATAAACGGGCCTGGGCCACACCCGACACAACTGTCCACTTTATACGACCAAGAAGAGCTTCCATACTAAAACCAATTGGCAATAGTAGGAGTTATTCCTCTACCTTATAAAGTGAAACCACCTCTCCTTTTTCTCCAATGCGGGACACTTACAAGTGGGCTACAATGGGTTTCAACACCCCTCCCCCTCACTTGTGAGTGTCCTTAGAATTAGAGCACACCAGAAGGTACAATATAAATCCTCTCTGGGAATGAACATCCAATAAAGGTCCCTTAACCAGTGGCTTGACGTATACCCAATTATGAATGGGCCTACAAACCTGGGCTCTGATACCATGATATATTGTATAAACATCAAAGCTTAATTCTCATTGATGACTCTTATGCCCAATATTGGCAATATATAATACAAGATTACCCACATAAAGATAGAATTAGGAAACTAATCAAATATACCCCAAAAGATATTCTAGCAAAAAATATGGTCACAAAATATATCCTCAATAAATATCCATGTTAACATACATTTTTTTTTTCTTTACTTGGGTGCACTTAAAGATAATTTTGTATTCAAAGATGTAAATTTATTTGTACACCGATAGAGTATAAAATATATTTGTGGGTTTCAACCATAAGCTTAAGCTTTTGGTTAAAAAGGTTCATTAACACGGTATCAGAGCCCAAATGGCCTTTCATGTGAGGGGGAGTGATAGAGTATAAAACATATTCCTGGGCCTCAACCATGAGCCTAAGTTTTTTATTGAGATGGTTCA
Source organism: Chenopodium album (assembly GCF_948465745.1). Taxonomy (NCBI): domain Eukaryota; kingdom Viridiplantae; phylum Streptophyta; class Magnoliopsida; order Caryophyllales; family Amaranthaceae; genus Chenopodium; species Chenopodium album. The sequence continues at coordinate 6,022,591 of NC_137851.1, read as the reverse complement.
CTAACATACACAATATATTATAGTTACATATTGGTTTGGGCTAGATCCATCACCAAGAAAGAGTCTATTTCACAAGACTAAAGCAAGTTACACCCTTAAACAATATGCTGCGATAATAGGAGAAGTTGCTCCTTAGCCTTATAAAGTGTTAGCCCACTCTACTTTTATCTACTTGAGACACTTATATATGTTGTTTGGGATGACTAGCTATATTTCAAAAATTATGCTCATTTACCCATACAATTTATGCCGATTATTATGTAATTGACATGAATTGATCAAACTTGAAAAATTGGGTTTTATAGATTAACGCTTAAGATTAGGGGTCAGGTAAAGGAATCTCAACCACCCCCCCCCCCACACCCCCCAAACCACAACTGCACAAGTAGATAATTGAGGTTGTTTGGTTAACTTTCAAGAGTGTAGGAAATTTTCATGGGAATTTGCAAATGGGGTGGTTGTTTGACTTGGCAATAAAATGTGAAAAAAGAGGAAATAGAAAATCATGAGAATTTGAACTTACCACAAAATATGGAAAAAAATTACCACATCATTCCTTAGTCAATCAAAATTCATGGGAATTTCAAGTGCCCTTCTTCTAAATCAAACAAAATTTCTAGGAATTATAAGTGGGAAATAATTTCCCCTGTAATATGATTTTTTATAGGAATTTACCTCCCATGGAAACAAAACACATGCCATACTTGAACATGTAACATCTAATTAAGTCATAAAGTGCTCTACCCACCATGTCCATCAAGGTCATCTAATGCAATGGCAAAATAATTAAATTAGTGAGTACAATATGGATCGGAGTATTAATATAGATCATTTGAATGAAGTCGCTCTTTTTTCGAATAAAAACATTACATAAACTTTACAATTGTTTAAACCAAATACACACTAATACACCATGTACGTGTACATGGATAACTGCCCACCTTGTGTACCAGAGGTTGAGGATTTCTCTAGTGTACCATTATTATTGTACGGAATATAAAGGAAACGCTACATCTTGTACTATGTGTATCAATCAAAACACTAATACTATCGTATATTAAATGAAATTTACATTTACAAAGGGAAAATAACATCATTTACTGTACATGTTTTGGCATTGAGAAGTACTTTCTCCAATCGATTGTCAATCACTCAAATAAATTGAAGAAAAATCTCATAAATGTTGCAAGAGTCCAGACACATACTACAGTTTATAGTTACAGACAAAGATCTCTTAGGTAAATGATTGTGCTAACCCCCTAACAAACTTAGAACAACCCTTTACGTAGTGTACAATTTGTCACCACCATCTCTGTAATTTTTGTCTGTAAAATCAATGAATAGTGCCAATTTCCGAGGTTTTTTTTTAACTTTCACATGATAAAATAAAGTATTTTTTACTATTCAAACAAAAAAAAAAAAAGTATTTGTATTTCTTTCAATTTAATTTGGATATGATTGTTTTTACCTTTGTCCAAACAAACCGCAAACATCACGTACGTGTCAATCTATGAGTGGAAGTTATTTGGAACAGTAATTCAGGTGATTGAAGTGCCGTGACATGTTAATGAGTGACGGCGGTGTCTGAACAGTAATTTCGGCCGTTGAATTTCCGTTTTTTTACCCCTAAATTTTGTGCTCTGTTTGGCTTGTTTGCTTGACATTTGTCCCGCATGCTTCCTGTACAAATCAGAAGAAATAAAATTACCCCTTAAACTCTAGTAAACTGTAGTAACTTGGGCAATATTTGCACAAAATTTCATGAATTGGATAGTAGAAAGATGTTATTTTAAGATTTGTTTATTTGATACAGTAGTACAACTAGAGATGATGTGAAATAGTCTACAGTCTAAAGTTTGAAATTTAATAACGGGGTACTTGTTACTTGAAGACATTTTTTATCTTAAAATAATTAATGGAATATAACTAAGGAATGCAAACACTCATAGTCGAGGTTGACTTTCAATTTAATGGAATATATTTTGAAATTGATAACTTGAAACCAAAAAACTACTAAAAATTTATTTTTATTTTATTTTGAAATTTTTTGGTTTTTTTTAGACATTTGTTGTAGATTTGAAATAGTATTATTGAGTACGTACATTATAAGCGACACTATCTTTAAATCTTTATAACAAAATAGTAACCTAAACACTATTATTAACCACCGGTAGTTGTGGTGGTGGTGGTGGTTGTGGTTGTGGTTCCTCGACCAATCGCGGTCGAGTACGTAAATACTCTTGCCAATGAGTATTTTTTCATTCCTCTTAATTCTCTTTTTCTCCTCCCGGTGAATAGAGCAACACAGGCAACAGGCGCAAAGAAATAAAAGAGCCACAATGCAGGCTTCTATCACTATTATTATTGCTCCAACATGGCGCTCTAAGTCCTTTAGCCAGTGCTTAGCTACGTTATAGGAAAACTTCATTCTTCTTCACCCAATCAATATAATTTCTTTAATTTCTTCCCTCAACTAAATGTTGTTTAAGAAATTATATTAACAATGTAAATTAATTGATGTTCTTATTTAATTAAATACAGTAATAATTTAAAAAAGTACTAACGATTTCTTACCTTTGTTTGTCAAAAAAAAAAAAAAAAAAGATTTCTTACCTTCTTTTAAGTACAATAATTTTAATTTTGGGAACTATTTGTATAGAAACATTTTGTGGAAATAATTATAGTTACTAAAATATTAACCCCAAAAGAGAACTAGCTGTTAACAAAAATAAATCATATGGCATGGAATATAAAAAAATATCCTATTTTGTTAAATTTCTAAAATTCTTGATTTATAATAATGTGAATAATTTTGGCTTCCAAATGAGGAGTTTTGATCAAATCATAAGTCATAACTATTATGAAGAATATACTTTTGCATATAACAAGGATATTCTTACCAAGCTTAATCCGATTTAAAAGATAAAATAGTTTAGATCCAATATGAAAAAAATTTCCGTTACATAAAACATACTTTATGTATGATTGTATGAATATGACTAGTTTATTAGATGCGGTATATGTCATTTTTCAAATAAACTGTGTCCAAATTAATAAAATCTCCAAAAATCACTAGTATGTGACTTACTCGTATGTTTTAGGAATGCAAAGCATTATAGAAAGTTTTATTTTATGGACATTTTGGTTTCAACGTGTTTAGAATTGTTATAATTTTAGGTTCTAGCTTAGCCAAAATGGTCGGGAAAATGTTTCTTTGATACTAAAAAAAACCCATACACTGTGACGTGCTTCCACAAGCAAATGCCTAATATGGCTATCAAACTTTGACCTGCTACTTACCATAGTCACCTCCAAAGCAAGTATTAATGCTATGTTGAAGTGTACGACCTTTCATGTTTGCCTTTTACACACGCTATTAAAGTGGTGGAGTTTGATTGAGTAAAGGAAAATACGACAATAAATAACAAGATTAGTGAAGTTTGTTTGATTAGTGAAAAAAAAAATGTGGGATTTGATTGGTTAAAATTGAACAAAAAATTGATTTAACCAATAATAGACGATAGAGGGTATATGATTAATTATGATACGGATCCCCTCAAAAACAAAAAAATGATACAATGTAATAACTTTTAGTTGGAAATTTTTTTGACTAACTCCGTGTCATATTTTTTGCAACTTTGGGGTATTATTTATGATATATAAAATATTTTAAAATTACAAAAAATATGAAATGGGTGTAGTATAAAAAAAATGATAAAAAATAAAAAATAAAAAATAAATTTGACCGACATTGATTAAAAAAAATGACATTTGTTAATTGGACTGAATGCGGCCCAAAGAGTATGGGCCTGCATGATCGTTCAATTTAGATAGGATGCCACAATCGGCCCTTATTTTTACTCGCAGAAATCTCTAAAGCCATTTACTTCGGACGAGTATAATTTTGTACTTTACTTTTTCTAATACAAGTAGTAATATTTTGTTTGTCCAAGAACTTAAGCAAGTTATAAATTTGCGAAAATTGTCTTTCAAAATAGTTTGCAATTACTATACAAAACGTAGGATCTTAGTAATTAATCTAACTATTAAGCCAAAACCTCAATAGCAATTGCAAATGATTTAGAATATGCTTAGAAGCTGAAATATCTAATTGATTCAAATAAGAGTCAAAATTTTGTTTGATTAAAATTACATCAAAACAGCTCAAATGCTCCTCGCTCGACGCCTTCATATTTGTATACAAATATTGGTATAAATTTCCATGCTTTATGTAAAAAATACTTATTTGTTGGCAGTTTGGCACCAAAACATATACTATTAATCTCTTATATAGGATTAACCATTAATCAAAAAAATCATACACATAGAAATAAACCAACAAAGTACATATATCATAGAAAATCTTCTAAGTTTTTATACAAAAAGAAGTACAAACTTTTTTTATCATTATAAACTATCATACTCCAAAATTTACATTAATATCAAATAATAATCTTATTGTGATTCAGTAGAAGCTTGGTAACATTGAGGGCAATGAAAATGACCCTTAGCTCCACAATTAACGCAGGGTATTGAACTCTTATTCGAATCGAATCGACCCGAAACTAAATCATCCAGTGGATTACTCAGTCCAAATAATCCACCCGGTTTAACTAACCCGGATCCTTTACATTTTTTGCAAGGTATCAGCTTTACATCCCCACATCTCTTGCACATCTTCAATGAACTGCAAATCAAAACAACAACAATATAAACGACCCGGGATGACAAGTTTAAATTACACTATCAGCGCGACTATTAATTCTAGACGGAACAGAAAAAAAAAAAAAGAAAATACATGTATCTATAGTAAATTAGAAAGTGTACCTTCTTTGGGAAGAGGAGATAAAGGCATCAACTTTAGGGGCAGCAATAGTGGCACAAAGGAGGAAAGCACCAACCCCTAATCCTGCAATTTCACTTGCTGTGATATTTTCCATTTTCTGCTTTCTCTCTCTTCAATGGCTAAAATGATAGCAGATTTTATTTTTGTTGTTCATTATCCAACTTTATCCTCATTTTAGTGCAGAAGAATACTATGTATAATTACTTTACAGAACTGTATTTTGTCAATAGTGGCCCATTAGCTCAGTTGGTTAGAGCGTGGTGCTAATAACGCCAAGGTCGCAGGTTCGACCCCTGCATGGGCCAATTTGTGTTTTTTATTTCAAAAAAATTATGGTATTTAAGTCCATACACTAAGGCCCAAATCCTGTTAGTGTTTCCATATTTATATTAGCCACTAGGTCTGGTGCCTTTTTTGTGTTGTGTACTCTCGTAAATTTGAGCTAATTTGTGTACTCTCGTAAATTTGAGCTAATTTGTGTACTCTCGTAAATTTGAGCTAATTTGTGTACTTTGTACTTTCATAAAATTTGAGCTAAGATATACTCTCATAAAATTTGAGCTAAGATATAATCTTAATACATAATTAAGATTAGCTAATTTTATATTTTTCATATTACGATTCAATCTAAATCAAAGTTGAGATATTTATTTTATTGGTCAACTATGATATGATGAGTTTAACTTAATAAATCTTTCCTAACCCTAGCTATAGAAGGAAAGAAAATAGCTAGCTAGGTCCTAATTAATGATTCGACTAACATACACTTTCGGTTTTAGGGTAAAAACAAACATTTTTTTTGGGTGAGAAAAACAAACATTTTTTTTTGGGTGAGAAAAACAAACATAAAATAAAGAGGTCATCTGAACCTTTTTCAAGGTAAAACTAAAAACAGTATATGACCTTTCAAAAAAGCAATCTAATTAGCACTAATTAATTCTAATAATAGCAATTTCCACAAAAAGCAAGCATTATAAAGACTATTAACATCTGTACATTGGTCCCCTACATTGCCATACCTCTTTGGTTAATTAATTCTTACTTAATTAATTAGCTTTAAGTATAGTTCGTTCGATAATCTATTGGCATTCTAATCTACGCTTATTGTCAACTTGATATTAAGATGATGCACTCTTCCATTCATTTTGTTCTTGAAGTTTCATCGCATGCAAAATTCTCATCCATATATTCAATGGCGTCACAATTATAATGTGCTTTATTTCCTATTATGCACTTTCGATAGTGAACTTTACAACCTTTTTTCATGTTTACCTATATGTATTAACAACGAATCAAGGCTATGAAACTAATTATGATCGACTTGCATACGTATTATCGGTAATTTATCATTAATTATATATCGAGGATAGAATGAAATCTTGTTGAGCCCAGGAACAACCCACGTGTGAGCATTCTCTTGTCCCACACTAAAACACTAAAGGGGAGTGTAGTGGTAATGGAATCCCACATTAAAAGAATTCAAGTGTTACCACCACTATATAACGTTAAGGGGTTACTCCCCTCATTGCCATATATTTTTGAGATAGAACCTCCTTGGTCTTGTGAAGTGGTGAACTTGCACTCTTCCGTGACGGGTGCGACCTAGACCCGTATTTAACAAATCTCTTTATGATATTGAGGTAATATGTAAGTTTTGTGTTCTAAATATGAAGATAAACAAGTACTCCTTTTCGTCCCTAAAAGACTGCCTTATTACATTTTTTTATTCAAACTTTAAAACTCAAACTATATATGGAGATAAACAATTTGATTGATAAACTTGTCAATTTACAAGTTTTATTATATTGTAAAATTTGTAATTATGTTTAGTAAAATGATAAATTGATATTCTAAAAATATACCCAATACATTAATTAATTCAAATATTACACATTAACTCTAAACTTTTGTATACAAGTAAGAAAATATGTTAAAACTCATATGAATATGATCACCTGAAATTGGAAAGAGAGCTCTAATCACTTGAATTATCCTTCACTTTTATTATATACGGAGTATATTCATAAGTTATTGATAACACTTTTTTTTCTTTTTTTTTTTTATTAAAAAAAATGGTATACATGTAAAACAAAGTACAATCTATCTCAATTAATTTTTTATATCTACATACAAGTGTATATATTTTATATAAATTTCCATACGTAGATGAAGTGTATAACTATTCTCTTACTTTATGTATGTTTAAAACGGATCCTATGACATTTAGTCTTAAAATAGATTCTAGCTTTTTTATTATATTCCACAGAGCGCACTAATATGTTCACTTCTTCCAATTAGTGTTCATATGCAACTTTAATTAGCAGCACTAATGTGTTTACATCTTCTTCTATTGATGCAATGTTGTTCGTCCAATAAGTATCATTGTTGCTCATCATTTTTATCTCTGAGCGAGATAGGGGGTTCGATTCTTCATACCACACTTGGAGGGATACCCTATTCTTTACTCCGATCCATCCCCCATTAGGGTTAATTGGACACTTGTAGGGTTCAATCTCAAGTACATGCATATAATTCGCTTTATCGAATATTTGATTTCATTGTCTTTATTTATAAGAAATTTGGAAAGATTATGGAATATTTGATTTCATGATTTTTAAATTTTTTTGTTCTTACTTGAGCCCTAGGATCCAAAGTGTTATAACACACACTTTTTATGTATTCAGTAAAGTTAAAAGATGTAGTACGTTACATAAATATAGTCAAACCTGTTTTTGTGAAATATATACAAAATATTCGAATAACACTTAAGTGTATGTAACATAATTATAACACCGAAGATTAAATAATCAAGACCATGCAAATTAAGAATAGCTGGATAAAAACTAAGAAATTAAAATGAATAATAATATAATTAAGATCTCATTGAAGAATTAAGAAGTATATTACATACAACATACGAACAATTTAAAAATTGCATGCTCTACAGCAGCAGTCGTACAAAGTCAAAAGTGAAGCCTGAATAACTTGCATTATACAGCGCAGACCTTTCTCTTTTGCTTTATTATCAAACGTTAACCAATGATCATCATATACGTGCATTACAACCAAATTAAAACTAAATAAAATTGAAAAAAAAAAAACTAATAATACTGTACGATTACACATCATTAGCTGGCCTAATAATAATAAGTAGTATCTTACAAGAACACCAATAATAATGTTTAAGATGAAGAAATTAAACTATATGATTAATATTATTATTATTATGATTATGCTCTCTAAAAAATGTAACCTCCATTATAAATATTGTTTAAATCCCCTTCCCAAGAGAATCCATTATCATTATTAGTGTTAATAATAATATTATTAGTTGTACTATTAGTACTAGCTTGGTTTTGTAGTGATAGTGCCATCTTACTACAGTATTGAGAAGTATCAGCTTGTTGCATTTGTTCACCAAAGTTCCATAGACTCCCCCACCACGAACCGTCTTGATCGTTACACGTGGTGTCCATCCAAGAAGACGCCGCGATCATCATCAAGTTTGGCTCCTCTATGGTGGTGGTGTTTGGGTTGTTCATGAACATAACCTCTTGCTTATTATTGTTAATAGGACTATTTTCTTGAGATGGAGGAACTTGGTTAATTGGTTCATTTTTGGTTCCTGGAATAAGTTGTTGGACTTGTGGTTGCGGTTGTGGTTGTGGCCGTAGTAGTGGCTTTGGTTTTAGGTTTTGGCCGGATTTTCGTCTTTCAGAGGCTTTTCGAGATCTTTCCTTCTTTTTGAAATGAGTTCGCCAATAATTCTTGATTTCATTGTCCGTTCTTCCTGGTAAATATCTTGCAATCGTCGACCATCTATACAAATAATAATAAAAAGCGATAATGAGTACATGTTTTTTTTCTTCTTCTAATAATCCTTTTATAACTAAACGTGTTAGAATCATTTTTATTATCTTGGAAAATAATTTGTTACATATTATATATATAGAAAGTAATTAAAATTAAAGTATCTTACTTGTTACCCCAAATAGAATGTAACTCAATAATGATGCCTTCTTCTTGAGGGGTAATTTGACCTCTCTTTAGTCCTGGCCTTAGGTAGTTCACCCACCTTAGCCTGCAACTCTTCCCACTCCTATTCAATCCTGTACAAGCCCCAAATTTCACTAAAATCAATAATCAAACAAGAGAAAAACTCGATACATAGATTTATTATCGTGTTTAAAATAAGTCACTAACTCTTTCAAAAACTATAATAAATCAACTGTTGGTTCGTGGTGGTTAGAGGTAAAGGTTCGTTTTTGCAGACATCTGAACCTATCAGGTTATACTAAGTGGAGACTCGTGTTTTGTTACGTGCACAATGGAGAATGTGCACTAGATAAAATTATTACCTGCACAACGGGCGACGGAGCTCCATCTACCTTCTCCATGCAAATTGACATATTCAATGAGAAGCTTATCTTCTTCAGGTGTCCAAGGTCCCTTCCTCCAACCTTGTTGTTGTTGTTGAACAGGCCAAGCTGCTATCAAACTGCCTACCATTTTTAGAACTTTGACTATATTTTAGTCTGCTGCCAAACTTTGAGACATGCACTCACACACACACACTCTAAGGCTTCTAAACTACAACATATATATAGTTGTATAACATACACACTTTGCTAGTCATATCAACCCTTGAAAAGAAATAAAAATCTTGTATGGCACTCAATATATGGTGACCTCATCGACCACTTAGTCTTAAACTATTATATTAAATTATACTTGTTATATTGTACTCACTTCATCCATTACTGCTATTATATGTTAATTTTTTATTCGGCTATGATTTAGATAATGATTTTGAATTCTTATACCACTTGTGGTATTATTATGTTTGTCAGATCATTAATTAGTTACAACCAGAATATTTTTAATGTTACATGAAAAGTTAACAATTTTTTTTTTTTTATCAAAAGTTATGCTAGATATATAAAATAAAAAATAAAATAAAAAAACTCAATTGAAATGACCAAAAATAAAAGAGGTTAAATGATATGATAATATTTGTATGATGATTACAGGCTTTAGAAAAGGTGAGATGCCTTTGTAGTACAATATTTTTGCTTATTTCTTACTTTGCCTAAGCATAAGAAAAGCAACACACAAATTATAGGATCTAACCAATGTAGGATTTAATGAAATAATATACAAATTACTCATAAAAATATGCAATAAAAGCTTATACGAAGAGGAAGAAAAAAAAAAAAACTCGTTTGCTTTTTATTATTTGAAGTTCACATAGGTAATTAGGTTGCAGTTTTTTGATACATTGTTAATTTGTTATGGGGTATGTATCATGTATCTTATCCATAATGTAGATGAGACTGATTGGAAGATTATATGCTCATGTATTTTGTTAAATTAGAATATGCCTTGAATGGTAATTTTGGCTATAATATTTTATTAAGCCTATTGTTTTGTTTTTTTTTTTTTTTTTCGTTTTGGGTATAGTATACAAACTCCGTAAGTAATTAATTTAACCTATGTTATATCTATCTATTCAATTATATTTTTATATCAAGTAAGCTTCATCGTGATATACTGCGTAGCTCACAGATGATTAATTAGTGAATCGCATAAATCTATGTGTTAGTTATTGTTATTCATCATCATTATTTTTCTTGTCTATGTTACGGAGTAAAGCATATACGAAGTATGTATATATCATACTTCGTATTAAATTGACTTTTATCTCACGACTCGCCGAAGGAGAATAACTCATCATCAATTTAATTACTTAATTGGCAATCCTCGTGAGAGATAGAGTTAAAGAAAATTTTCATATATACAGTACACAAATCACAATCTTGAGAAACTAAAACTACCTTAACAAATAAGAGGAAGTACCAATAATTACCGTCAGAAATTAAGGTTCTATCACCTTTTTTGTCTTAAACTTTTAAAACGTAAGTAAATTATATCGATTGATAAAATCAAAGTTTGACCTATAAACATTTGCCAAATGGGAGCTAATTGTATGCTACCGTACCGCACTTGATATCGAATATTATGACATTTAATTAAAAATTAAAAAATAGATTGGGTGATAATCCTTATAATTTCATTGATTGCGTGTGTGATGAATCATTATTTGTACGAGTAATACAAATTAATCTATATTTATTTTATGTGGGAGATTATTAAAGCATGGGGACATGTGCTTTGCCATAATTAATGAGCCATTAAAAGTAATTAACTTAGTTGAGTTATACTTTGTTTCCACATTCTCTAAGTACAACCTGAACCATCCAGCAAAAAAAAAAGTACAACCTGAACCAACAGAACTAGAGCCACCAAAATCCAAAAGATGGGACAAATGTACGAAAATTGGACCAATCTTATTGATTAATATTGGACAAAATCAATTTTTTGATTATTTGAGTAATATACTAAGAAACTTCATCATTATTTTATTATTATAAAACATGTAGGACATATGACTCATTTTCTCTATTTATTGATGATACAAAGCTATTACTTTCTAGAAAGGGAAGCCTTTATATATTTTAAGTATGGAAACCCTTTCCCCTTACCATAAGAGGTTTGAAACAAAAATGATGAGGTTGTTTATAAAACTTAGCTTCTACCTACTCAACATATAGATTCACATAGTATAACTTAAAATATAATTCTCCATCCAAAATTATTTAATAGTTATGCTATGTTGTTTCAACATCTCGTGATGATCAAAAGTAGCATTTTTACAAATATAGTATACTTGTAATGTAATATTAATGAGAGTTTTGTCATTTTCATTTTTTCATATAAAGACCGGTAATGAAAATCGAGTCCAAAATTCTCTAGAATCAAGAAAGAAGTCTAAACACCTGATATATCCTTCACTCTCATAATCATCTTATTTCAAAGAAGGGTATATGAGAAATTTCAAATGTTTACAATTTAGATTGAAGGATTAGTATTTTGATTAGAGAATTTCTAATGATGTCAAATTTAGGATAGAATTTATGCTCACTTATTATGGCTTTACAATGGGTGTGGTATTGAAAATTCAATTACCTTATACCAAATTACATTCAAGAATAAGGGTGTATTCTATTTGTCTGATTCCTACTTATATGAATTAAACTAAACTTGTTGTAAATTGAACTTGGATAGATCATATAACTTTATCTAAATTATTTATTCTTAAAAAACTAGAAGAAAAAAATTGTGATATAAGTCATAGAACCGGGCTAATTTATGACTCCGTGAAGTATACTCCTTGCATAAGGGTTGTATGTAGAAACAACCTTTATATTTTTTGAAATTTGTAATTTTGAAACAAAAGATTTTATTTTGTTTGTCTAGATATATTTTGTTTGAAAATGACTTTATTATAGATGAAGTATAACTATAAAATAAAGAATTTATGTAAGGATTAATCAATAATTAACAAGAAATATCATCCTATTAAATTAGATTATATAAGATCATAAAATTTCATTTCATATGGGGCCTAAAGTGTTTAGAGATCAAATTAATGCCGTACTAAATAAGTGCAATTATGCAACCATAATCTCTAGATTAACATGTCTAATATTCTTATTCATCCTAAGCTAGGGCCAGCTAACTCAACAGTAAAACATAATTTTGATTCACCCGGGGGCAAAAGATAAGTGGGTTGTTGGTGTTTCCTTCGAAAGCGGCTTCTTATCCAATGGTTTCCTCACATTTGTTAATCTCATTAACCTAAATTATATGCTTTGTAATTAAAATATAATAATCCCCCAATAATCTTTGTTATATATGGCATAGAGAAGTTTCTAGGATACCTTATATGGTAATGGGGCTTCCTTTATTGATATAAAAGGGAAGATGTCTATGACTCATCATTTGGACACGTGGTCGACGATATGAGTCATCGGATCGACACATGGCATTCGAATATTTGTAAATTGGGAAAGTAGTGCATTGTTTAATTGGGTTAAGGTGATTTAATTAAGGACATAATAATGCCATAAATAGGTAATGACATTGAAGGTTATACGATTATAATATAATGAAAGATTCTAAAAGACAAAATCTAGTATAAAGTTAGAAAGATTATATCATGTATAGTACAAGAAATGAGAAAATGCTTTGAATTGATAGTCTATGACAGAAGTGAATCACTTTTTGGTTTCTTGGGACCAATTTTTTAATTTCCCTTAAAAAAAATTAATTAATCCAAGTACATACTAAACAACAAATTTGAAGAGCCTAGCCTTAGAAATGTAAATGATATGTTGTTAAGCACCCATTCTTCCTCCAATCCTTTTGAATTATTATAAACAAAGGCAAAATCTATGGTAGATCTAGAGCCAACCAAGTGTACATTAAGATTCATAGTGACTTACTATTATTAGTGATAATGATAGATTAGGTCCTACTCTTTGTGCCCTATTATTACCTATTGTTAATAAGCCAATATGGATAGATAAATAGATAGACCACAATTGATTATTTAACCCCTAAGTAAGTGTGATGGTCGTAATTTTTGAAGTAGCGGTTTTTATTTTATCTGGTCCAAATTCTGATAAACATCATTATAAATTATTTCAATAAGGCAACAACTTAAAAGCATCAGTTTGTTATCTAATTTTTTTATGAAAATATGAGGCCGGCTGTAACATTTTGTCTGTAACTCAAAAGCTAGCTAGTTGTATAATTTAGGGTCATGTTATATGCATCTACTTTTTACTTGAATTTTGTTCTTGAAGTCGGTTTTTATTGAACAAATATGCTATTTACTCCAATTCATGATTTGCTAATTTATGTTAGTCAAACTAATCATTATGGAGTATTCATTAAAATTACTCGTAATATTTACCAATAGAAGCTTATAATTCAAATTTAATTACTACTAAACATTTATTTTTGTAGGGGAAGAGAACTAGGCCTAATTGCTTACAGTTAGCAATAAAAAGAAAACACAATTATTACAATCATTGATTTTGCGAAGTATGACGTGAGTCCATATTGGCCTTATTAGTCATTGACATGAGTTAGGTAATTTCACTACCTAGTAGCTAGCTTAGAATTTTACTAAGATAAATTTGGCCTAGATAATTGTTCAACTACTGCTCATGTGCTCAAAGATTATCGACATAAATTATTAAGAATAAACCATTTGTTATTTTATGCATTAGTAATAGCAATAGGTGCACATTATTATTAATCATAATAAACTTTAAATTTTGAAGTAGGAGTAACAAATAAACATGACACCCCATCCCCTTCTAGTACGTAAACTCTTTTGAGTTTCGGTGCTACAACATGATAATATATTTGTTATCATTTTATGTGGTTATTCTATTTTAAACTATACATAAAGTCGGTCGTCTTATACATAAATTAAATAATTAATTAATCTATAAATAAAATAGAAATTTGTTAAATTATTTTTCAATACGCCAATTTAACATACATAAGGCCGGTCTTATGCGCGAATTAGATAAACGAGTAGGCTATGAATAATTTATATAATAGAAGATCACTTGAGATGGATCATAACCAAGAAGCAAAAGGCTTAGCTTCTAGATGGAATTAGTTAAAATCCAAGGGAAGATTCCTCGTAGACCTTTAGAAGACTAAAACGATAGGTATCATGACATTTGTGGCCCTCTACTACGTCTCTAATCCACATAGATTAAAAAACACCACCATAATATTTGTATTTATTAGGATTATTATTTACATGTCTCTTCCTTATTTCTTATTTCTATTCTAATTTTACATCATTGGCCCACGTTTTATAATCTACATTCTACACTAACTCCACATTGCAAGCATTTCTACTGTACCTTAAATTTAAGGACGCAAGCATTAGATTTGGGATCATAGGGCAACTAGAGTTTCCCTTTTGTCTTTCTCTTCACTCTTCTTTTGAAGGGTTTATGGATTGGACATTTGTAAAGTTAGATGATCTAGATTACATTTTAATTCACATCTTGGGCATCATTATTCAATTAACGCCGTATTACAAATTATCAGATCAGATAGCGCCTGTATATGTACAAATTTGTCTATTTTGTGTAATTATACAGAATTAATTATCATATTAGGCCGTTACGTATGTTTGTACACCTCTTATAGTTCTTTTTACATTATATTGATTGATGAATAGTATATATATCTCAAACTAATAAGAGAGAATTATACATTAATCAATTAAATTAATTGACATTTGTAAAATTTTGATTTCAAATTAGTATATGATAAGCAATATTTTTGCATTGTAATGGAATGCACATTCATTGAAAATCAAAGATTCAAAGCACATGTGTGCATAGGAGATGAATTTTATATGATATCTACACAATAAAGGAGAAGAAAATTATAAAAAGATATTTACACAACAAAGGATGACCTTGTTATGAAATTGGGGATAATGTCTGTTTAATTTGTATACATTCATCTTATTAAAATGTATGATATTTTTTGTTTGGATAGTGACTAGTGAACGTGTTAGAGTTGTATGACCCTATTTCTTCCATTATATTGTACATTGCCACATAGTTGTATGCTTCCATCATCTAGCATACTTCTTGATTGACAATCATTAGATTCATTAGCAACTAACAAGTATTTGTAATAATGTATTTGGTAGGCGTTTCACCTTATGAATTTGACCCATATCTGTTCTAATAATTTCTGGGAGTTGGATCTCTTTTACTACCCTTCCTTCATTATTCCTAGAACCTAATTTGTGTAGTTGGGCTGACTTGTTAGTGTAAGATGTATACCAATCTATTCGATTTTCTTACAAAAAAGTTGATAACAATTATAATAATAATAATAGTAATAGTAATAATAGTAATAATAATAATAATAATTGAAATTTCTTAAATTAATTTCTTTGCAGAAAATGAACCCTTTTGTGCACCAAAATTCAAACGAAGGTTGGAATTTAAATAGTATTATATACATGTGATACACTCCCCCATACACCATATGTTGAATAATTACATGGAATAATTTATTTATTCTTCATGATGTTTTAGCATTTTTAAGGAATTAGAGATTAACATTGTCACATTAGTACTTTAATTAAGTGACAAATAATTTAGTACAAAGGGAGACAGGGAGTGCTATTCTACTATACATGAACATGGCATAAGCAACTATTATGAATAATCTTTATTTATTTATTTAATTTTTTTTTTTTTTTTTTTGGTAGTGGTTCATAATTCCCCGTACTACTTTGATTAAATTTAACAAAAGTTCCTCTTGGAGAATGCAAGCTTCTGTTGTTTTAATTTATTTTATTTATTCTTTAATGGTGAATTTTACATTGATATTTCGATGGGAAATAGTGTTACGTATTAAGCTATTTACTCTTTTGAGAAGGTGGTGCAACTAAGTTGGTAGCTAATCTATTTCGAAAGTATTGCCTAGGTTTCGAATCCTCATGCCAGCAACGTAGTACTGACCAAATATATAATATACTTTACATCCATTTACCATTATACTTCATTTGTTTCTTAATGATCGTAGTAATTTGAGTTTTACACATCCTAACACGTAATCATATTTTTTTTTCCTTTTGGAATAATGTAAATAGGTAATGGAGTAAGTTTAGTACAACTATCTTTTTCCTTTTGCAATAATCATATTCCGTAATATTTATTTGAACCATAAGTTCATATTGTGTAAATAAAGTTAAAATAATAATAATAATAATAATAATAATAATAATAAATCTCAATTATTAAGATGAATAGAAAACAAATGAAGTATATGATGTACTTGTTCGTTGACTTAGGGCGTGTTCGGCAAAATATAGCTGTGAAGGTAGCTGTAGCTGTGGAGGTAGCTGTTAGCTGTGTAGGTAGTTGTTAGCTGTTAACAAGCTGTTAGCTGTGAAGATAAATAGTTTAGATATGAGTGTTCAGTAAAGTAGCGGTTGACTAGCTGTTACATATAAAAATCAATATTTTATTTTTAAAACTATAGATTAAATTTTCAACAGCTACCTCAAAAACTACCTCTAATTTCAAAAGCTAATCTTTCTAACTTTTCATAAAAGCTACCTCCACCACTAAAAGCTACCCTAACCACTACTTTGTCAAACACTCACATTTTTTGTTAAGTAGTGGTTTGACCAACCAAGTCAAACCACTAAAAGCTACCTAAAAGCTACTCAAAAGCTAGCGCCGAACACGCCCATAATAGCAGGGAAAGTAGCAGTACTCTTTTGCCTTGCTCTTTAAATAGTGAAAGTTAGTGTTATTTTTGCAAAAACTTTTGTATACATCATATATTTATAATAATACTATTATTAATGTAAATTGAACAATTTAGGGTAACTTTTAGTCAGTTGGAGATAACTTTTAATCTTTTTTAGGTAACTTTAAAACTGATGTGGTCTAATGTAAATAGGCAATGGAGTAAGTTTAATATAGTTACTTGCATTGATTTTTACTCATTAAGATAGTGTAACTTGATTAAAAAAAAACATGTACTAATTATTTATATTGTCATATTGGAGTCACTTTTATTTGTATAGAGGTAACTTTTATTTATTTAAAGATAACTTTCAACCATTTTAGAACAACTTTTAACTTTACAACGAATTTACAATATTCATTGTACATCGAATTTATTAAAAAGTGTGTGCGTGTTTTTTTTTATTGGTGAAGTAAAAGGAGAATCAAAATTCAGAATTTCAGACCACATGATCTGAATAATACAAAGAGTCTTTAAAATATTGGGCTGCTCCTTTCGCTGACCTTGACAGGGTACAAGCTTATGGCCCATAAACCCAGCTGAGATAATATTAGAAATAACTACAGTTCATTTGGGCTTTGGTTGCCACCATGTTGATCCAATTTGTAGCTTAACCTCAAATTAGAAAAGTGGTTAAACACTTAAATATCAAATTATCAACCAAATTATGGTCATATGGATGTTATATTTAAATTAAACCGATATATAAAATAAGTATTAATCTATTTTTAAAATTTATTTTATGCAGTAAACTATCATTTTAAAAATACTAGGAGCGCTTTATAATAGATCTGTATACATTTATGTTATTGAAGTATATCGCATTTTTATGATTTTCTTGTCGTTTTTAGCAAAAACAAATAAAGGGTACAGTGATGTAAAAGGAGTGAAGTACAACCAAGAACTTAAAAGGAGCCTCAAATGTCTTTTTCCCTACTAAATTTATGTCAATATTATTCCATTGTAACCAAAGTTATGTTTATCCACAAAAGGTAAACTAATAAGTGAGTCAATAATACTTTCTACCCAACAAATTCCAACTCTTAAATGTAACATTATTGATGAGGGTCAAGCATATAGAATAATAGCACTATTATTCTCACTGTTTCAAGACTAAAGAGTACCACTTTTGATTTTAACATGGAATAATGAATAATTTGGTGGGTAAAATGTGATTATTACACTTCATTGTTTACTATATATTCTTGTAAGGTAGTTTTGAATATTTTTGTATTGCCTTTTTCACCCAAAGTATCATTATATTGGCAACCGTCAATTATCACATCACCTCAATTTCCCATAATAACTTTCACCACGTATAAGAAAAAAAATCTTTTATGAACAATAACTTGAAAATACGTGAACAAAACTCTTGCTTTCACCCAATAAATCAGTCTTCGTCCTAATCAGACAACTAATAACCGAATAAAATTAAGTTATGTTTCACTTAAAATGATAGAGTATAAAACCAATATTAAGGCAAATCCCCCATGAAATTTATAAAAATATACCAAATACAACGTATAAAGAAAGGTAAAATAGGCATATCTACTTAAATTAACATCTTGCTTTTCATTTTTTGCAACATAAAGAAAGCCATCACACCATAGTACAAGATATAAACAAACCTCGAATCTAAATCTCCAACATAACCTTTTTAAAAAGCTTACCAAAAACTAGGAGACATTCACTTAATATACTCATACTGATCATACTAATTAAACTTGTGGATTACAGCTAATGCTGCATCATCAACATAATCAAGAGCAATTTGACAACGATTAATTGTTTGATTACATTTGCTAATTTTGTATTAAAATAAAACTTGTGGGCTACGTTCACAAAGCGATATGCTAATCATAGGTTATTTGTCTTTAATTTGACAAAAATTAAGCTAAATCATAGGTTATATATATAAAATGTAATTTGTCTTTGATAGATTAGCCTTTTAACCATCATTTTCTAGTCCTTTTACCCTTGGCAATAAGATGTGCGTGTGTGGTAGGTCTAGTCAATTGTTGATTTTAAAGCATATACTTAGAATCCTTAGCAAAAATGTGTTAGGTATGATTGTTCATAGATTTCTTCGAAAGGGATTTCTCTAATACCGACATAATAAACTATGATTATAGATTTAAACTCTTAACTTCGAAAGCTATGTCACTGATTTAATTACTATGCATGATTTTAATTAATTTAATCACGTAAATTAATTGCATAGGTTTTGAATCAAATGAGATGTTTGTTTACAAGATTATGTTATTACTTGCATGATATTGACTTCCATTATTAGGTCAATACCTAGGGTGTGACCATGTTAGGTTACAGCTTACAAGCTATTCCAATCGTTAAGGGTTCTGTTTCCACAAGGACACGATAATATGGTGTAGAAAATTACTAATGCGGTTTGCATTAATAAAGGTATTGTTTATTAAATTATAATTTAATCTAATAGGAGTATATTGTAATAATAACCCACCTTTTCTTCTTTCACTTCATTGTTTAAGTTAAGTCTTATCTTGATTTAAGTAGTTCATTTATATTCTCACTTCTCATGTAATTTAACCTAAAATTGAAACATTTACAATTGTTACTCAATATGTGATTGTGGGCAAGTTCTTTATAACTACGAATGAATAAGATGTAGGGTATTAATTAAGTTTGTTATAGACTGAGTACATCAAAGTCTTTAAAATAGATACCTTTATCTCAAATTATAGTTGTCACCGTATAATTCTTTTTTAGATGTCCTAATTTAATTGCAACCACTAATCGACCTTTTTTTTTTTTTTTTTTTTTTTTTTTTTTTTTTTTTTTGGGGCTCTCTTTAAACTTAAGTTAGGAGCTTGACTTATCTATATCTATATCTATATCTATATCTATACTTAGTATTTAAAAACTCAAACCGAGAAAGACTCATGTTCTCATCATATTACATCTCCCTCTCTTCTTTTTAACCCAATATGCCACATGTCACCTTAAATTTTTATATTTTCATTACACTATATCTTCTTAACTCTTTCATTAAACAATTCATCTTTATCTCCTTTCTTCAATTTAACCTTTTCCTTTTTCTACGCTTTAATTTTAGTCCTTCCACCTTCTTTTGCTCAAGCCTCATTTTAAATTAAAGTCCTAAAAATTAATTTCTTTAGTGATTTTTCGATTATACATTACACTAATTTATTGATATTTTCTCACTTATTTCTCAATATAGTTTTCTATAAACAACTCATGCATTGCACGGTCAGAAGGCTAGTTAAGTTTTAATAAGAGAATTGTTTCGAAAATAAGTATTTTAACTAATTTCTTATGGAAAGACTAAGGAGTATAATTTTATGTATAAATCCTTGACTTTTACAGTTTTAATAACACAACACAAATATAGATCTTTTGAACTTGAAATTTTCTTCTTGTAAAGTTTATCTTTTTTTTTTTGACAAATCTTGTAAAGTTTTTCTGAGATATGATTACTTCAAATTATCCTCTTCCAAAAAAAAAATGAATAATAATAAAAAAATAATAAATAAATAAATCCGTCAATTTTAGTACAGTAACAGCCCTAACTCAATAAAATAAAATAAAAATAAATAAATAAAAATAAGAAGAAAAAAAAAAAAAAACCCCTCACTTGGGCATTTTGCCCTGAATTAGTCATTGTGAAAGGATGGAACCATACAAAAACGGTCCATATAAGCGAATGGATTCTCTAAATGTGGGCCTTATTGTATTATTCTTGAAAATAGATTGGCCCAATTTATAAGGTCCAAACAACTTGGCCCATCGGATTGGGCTCAATGGAATAGTAATGTAGCGGTTGGGCTACCTCTTATCTGGAACACTTGCAAAAATTAATTTGATGGGATTGCTAAGTGCTAACCTTGTTCTCTTCCCTTTGTAAGAGCTTGTTTGATTTTAGAAGATAAAGAAAAAAATATTTTAACTTTTCTATTGTCAGATATTATCATGATTATAATAAGTTTAATTAATTTTTTATTCATTTTATGACATATATTATATAATTTAGAAAAACAAAAAACCAAAAAATAAAAACCAAAGCGATACCAAATGTACATATTTCCCGTTTTCTTCAAAAGAAAAAAAAACCACATATCTTCGCCGTTTTTTTAATACTTATAATATATAATTTTTTCACAGTATTTTTTAAAAAATGAGCCTCACATGATTTAACACACCTTAAATGGAGTCATTGTTAGAAGCATAATTAAATTGAGTAGACCACAAGGTTTAAACAAAGGGTAATAGTACAACTTTAAAGGTTTTTTTTTCCCAAAGATTAACTCGTATGGAAAACTACTCCTTCTCCTGCTAGTTTACAACATACCCCAATATAATGTAAGTGCTACGGAAATTCTGACTACAAGATTTTTTTTTTGTTTTTTTTTTATATATACTTTTTATACTCAAGTAACTCACTCCTTGTGTTCCCAAAATAATTAACACATTGAACTTTTTTTTTTACTATTTATATTCACATATTAACTTTTATTATAGTCTTATAAAAAACATACTTTATCTTAAAATAAGTTGTTAAATATTTACTTGTACGGAGTATTAATTTAAGTTTCATATATCAAATTTTTAATTTTTTTTTATCAATATTTAATTATATATTTATAGTCAAAATGATATATAGGTATTTGTGTCAAATTTAGTTGTATCAATTACTCTAGGAAAAAGAGGGTATAACATTAAGGTATATTAATAAGGCAAAAGCTAATGAGCGCTTGCGAGGCGTTAGATAAGAGAATTAAAGTGCAAATATTAGAGTAAAATTAACATTAATCACACTGAACGACGCGTGATTTTATCGTGCATTCCTAAGTTAATACCATTTTAACCAATATAATTACTCCTTATCTAACGCCTCGGGGCACCCGTTAGCAAGATCCCATTAATAAACACAATGATACAATTAGAATTTTTTTGAGAGCAAAATAAAAAGTGAATAGTTTAAACTCTGAAAACCATGGAGATAGGGTTTAGAAGTCGAACATATATAAAAGTCGGCTAATTTGACTCTGTGTTATGCACTCGTTGTTGCTCCCTAAATTATTTAATTTCACACAAAAACTACCCTTTCTTACTCTCCCACTTCTCCCACTCCTCCTGCACTTCAAAACTGCTCAGAAATCGCCAAATCTTCAATTGATTTCCCCCTTTTCTTCGATTTTTGAGAACAATACAAATCAGCGGGAAGAAAAATTTGTGGGATTTGAGGAGATGGGTGGTTCTAAAGATGGGTCAGTTGAAGATGAACAACATAAGAAGGGTAACTCTAATTCTATTGATGTCAATGATTATGTTGTTGTCAAAGAAGGAGAGGCTGAGATTCTTATGCATAAGGGTAATCAAGTGTTCTTTAACAGAACCCAGGTGATTTTTTAATTATTTTATGTTGATTTTCATCTGGGGTTTATGTTAATTTGTTTAATATTATTAAATTTGAATTGGGGTTTTGGGATTTTTTGCTCATTGAGTTATTTTTTATGAGATGATTATCTGCCCTTTATTTGTTCTTTGATGCATTGGTTTGTATGAATTTAGTGTTGTTGATTATTGTAATGTTTGATTTGCAATTGGAATAGATTGGTGCTTGTTGATTAGGGCAAAGATTTAACCTTTGATCTTGTATGTTAGCTTGTTTGATTTAGTGATGTTACCTCGTTTTGCCTGAAGTTTTGTGGAGGAAGTGTTAAATGCATTCGTGTATATTTTCAGTAGGGTCACATTGCTTTATTTAAGTACCCTAGCAAACACACTCATTGGTTTTTGCTCATTTGAGCTGAAGGATTGTAGATTGGTGTAGATTAAGCTGTTGCAAACTTGCAATCCTAATGTTTTTTTTTTTTTTTTTTTTTTTTTAATTTTTATAATTGATCTTGCTAGCTTCATGTTTTATTCCGTGACAAAACAATCGCGGGATATAAGAGTGATAAGCTATACAATCACGGAATGAGGAGTTGAATGGAGTTTTTTGGGTGATTTTGCTTCCCGGATTGATTCTAAGACTAAAAACTAGCTGGGGGGTGAAGCCGAGATTTTGTTAGAACTAGTATTTCTACAGTATATTTTGGGACGGCCTTTAATTTATCTGGCACTATGGAATATAAAGTGACTAAAGTTAGTTTTTGGTGGATAAGTTTTCATTATGACTGTGGAATATTCTCATGATTCTAACTTGATATCTTGTCTTTTCATTTAATCAGGTTAACAATAGGGACATATCTATTGCTGTCCTGAGAACATATATAGACAAACGTAAACAAGAGCATGAAGCATATCTGTCAAAGAAAGCAAAGGGGGCACCTAAAAGATCTGAAGAAAAAACTGATGCCCCAGATTCTGTGAATGGACCAGTAGAATCAAAGGCTGATTCCCATACATCTAATGGAGTTCATGATGATAATGTTGCTACTGATGGAAAGCCTGAGGATGCTTCTTGTGAAACTGTAGCAGAACCAAGCAAAACCGTGGTAGGCAAGTTTCAGCGGGAACTAAAGCCACCAAGAGTTCTTGAGGTATCAGCTTTTGATTTGCTTTCGTTGTTTTGTCTAAGTGGTGAAGATGCTGAAAGAGGCTGATCTTAATATTTTGCAACATGCATCATTATACTTTTCCTTGAGATGAATCTTCTTTATGCCCAACTCTGCAGGCGTTGTCTGCCTCTGGTTTAAGAGCTCTTAGGTATGCTCGGGAAGTTGAGGGACTTGGTCAAATTGTTGCCCTGGACAATGATAAAGGTAAGTTTCTTTTAAGATTGATTATGAGAGTTAGCTCTGACGTTCCGTGAATGACTTGTTCTAGTTTCGTATGTGGCTAGTTTCTTTTATGATTGTTAGTGGGTCGCCATTGATTGATGGACATGCTGTTGGAGTTGCTTATAAAGGATAATATCTTCTCTGTTTCTTAATATTTGGCCATTATTGGTTTTTATGGTCAAATGTCACCAGCTTTGAACATTTTTTTTCCCTATTAGAAAGTTAATTCCGTAATTCTAGTTGGTTTTAAAAACTGAACAAGATATATCTGCAATCTAGTTTATTGCAAAATTGTCAAATAAGTTGTTGTAGATAGAAAATTTGATCTAATTATTCAAATATTGGCCTACTTTTGAATTGGAGGCAGAATTCGCTTAAGATCCATATGATTCTTATATTTTGCATGAGAGTGCTGTCTTACTGATAGAATGTACCAATTTTATGCAGCTTCTGTTGAAGCATGCCAGAGAAATATAAAATTTAATGGTTCTGTGGCAAGTTCAAAGGTGGAATCTAACTTTGCTGATGCTCGGGTTTACATGCTTACTCATCCTAAAGAATTTGAAGTGGTATGGTTTCAACTTGTGAATCTATCTCTAGTGCTGCTTGAAATGTGGAATTTTGGAGTTCTGCTATTGTTTTGAAACCTTTGATACTCTATATTAGTACAATTGTATCTAAATGCTCATGAATGGATAAAAAAGAGAGCTATGCTCTCATTCAATATTTGTTGTCTTAGTTTGCTAAAATTAATCATTCTTAGAGATCTTGGTGGTTTGCTTTCAAAATTTCATTGTCACGACCTTCTAAAGAAAATTTATTGAAAATTTACTCTTTTTTTCTTCTGACTTGGTAGCTGAAGAAATGCTATATTCTTTTTGTTTGCTTTTATATTTTCTTTTTCTTATGGGATGTACTAATTAGTGATGTTGATTTGCTTCCAGGTTGATCTTGATCCTTATGGTTCACCGTCTGTGTTTTTGGACTCTGCTATTCAGTCTGTTGTTGATGGAGGCATGCTAATGTGCACAGCCACAGATATGGCAGTATTGTGTGGGGGTAATGCAGAGGTTTGCTATTCAAAGTAAGTCTTTTTCTCCATCAAACCCTAATTTGATGATCTCCCATTCCTGCTTATTTGTTGTGGTGCTGACTGGGGAATAATTCAAAATTTCAAACAGGTATAATTCAATTCCATTGAAAGCTAAGTACTGTCATGAAATGGCTTTGAGGATTTTGCTGGCTAGCATTGAGGTAGTCAATTTTGTAGTCTGAACTCTCTCTTGGTACTCAATTTTTGCCTACATTTCCAACTTTGAGTAGCCACTTAATTAACTGATTGATTTTCAATTGCTTGGCATGAATTAATTTGGTTTCTGTATTGATAAGCAACACTGCTGTGCTATCAATTTAATCGATGATTCTTTTTTTTGACAAATTAATCGATGATTCAAGAACTGTGTAATTAAATGTTTTGTTGATTGTGAGGCTTGAAGAAGAATCCTTTTGTATTCTAGTTCCTCCATAGTTCATGTCTAGATCTCTTGGTGATGATCTTATTATTTCGTACAGTTACAAAGTGCCTTTTATGAGGCTCCTAAGTAGGCCAAACTGAGGTGTTCGTATGTATGCAATTAGGGAGACACTACTTTTAAATGCTGTACTGAAGTGCCAGTGACTCATCTATTATTCCAAAACTACAGTAGTACGATTCAGTTTCATGAAAATTTTATGTAGTACGTTGTGATCAAAAGTTGAAAAATCACCAAATAGCAATTGTTAAAGCTTTATTGGAAGACCTTTAAAGGGTGAAAAGCCTGTGATCAGCAACTTTCTGTGATCTCTGGATATCAGATTCTGTGACCAAACTTAATGTATGTAATTGTGAAGATCTAGGTATTTTTATGGTTTTGCTAGTTTGTATAAATTCTGGAGCACTTTCTCAGACCTGCTCTCTTGATTGTTTAATAGCAAAGAGAGCAATCCAAAATACGAGTAAGCTTATTTATTCTTTTGGTGTAATATGTGTACTCCCCTGCTTGGAGAATATATTTATTTAGGAGAGCACAAAGTACAAAGTATTTGTTTCCCGCTCCAAAAATTCATGTTTCGTATTTGATGAACTTTTGAATTATTATTGGTCCTTACTTCTAAGATCTCCCATATATATGCCATTAGGGTTAACCTTTTACTGTACTGTGCAGAGCCATGCAAACCGATATAAACGCTACATTGTTCCCATACTCTCTGTACGGATGGATTTTTACATTCGAGTATTTGTTCGCATTTACAGGTGGGTGACATATCCTGCTCAATTAAGCTATGATGCCAGCTTTTATTTTCAGAGCACACCATGCTACTAAATTTTTTGCTGTTGTAGTTTGGTTTTCACATTGCTGCTTCCTCAAATTCATGTCTTGACATTATGCAGTTCTGCAAGCATTATGAAGGAGACTCCTCTTAAACTGTCATATGTTTACCAATGTGTTGGATGTGATTCTTTCCATTTACAGCCTCTGGGGAGATCTGTCTCCAAGGTAGTGTTTTTCTTATGAATCATTTGTTTAATATTTTATACAAAGTATATGTATTTTTCTTCTTTCTGAGCTACCATTTTGTTTATTATTTACTTTTATTTTTGTAGAACAACAATATGAAATACTATCCTGGCTATGGTCCTGTAGTCCCACAAGAATGCTCTGATTGTGGCAAGAGATTTAACATGGGTGGGCCAATTTGGTCAGCTCCTATACATGATCAAGAGTGGGTGACCTCTATACTATCAGATGTGAAAGCTATGAAGGATCGTTATCCTGCTTATGATAAAATTGTTGCAGTGCTGACAACTGTTTCAGAGGTATTTTTTTTTCCTCAAAGATTTAATTACCACTCTCTTTAAAGATGCAGAATCTCTATACATATATTAACTCATGAACCGTGATGAATCATTTCATAGCTTTTGTATAATTTGACTTGTCGTGCAGGAGCTGCCAGATGTTCCATTGTTTTTGTGCTTGCATAACCTTTGCGGAACATTAAAGTGCACATCTCCGGCAGCTGTTATATTCAGGTCAGCTGTACTAAATGCCGGGTATCGCATATCAGGAACTCATGCAAGTCCTCTGGGTCTAAAAACAGATGCTCCTATGAGTGTCATTTGGGACATCATGCGCTGTTGGGTAATTATTTGACCTACATGTCTGACATCTTGTATTGCATATAAACATTGTACCTATTAAACTGAAAATTGGAGTATTGATGGCTTATGTTAGTTATGTACATAAAGTATTAAAGTGTGTAAATATTCCACATAGCAAGATTCTATTATTTGTGTTAAGTTGTGCACTGAATCAACATTTCTCTGCTGTAGGTGAAAAACCATCCAGTAAAACCGCAACCTGCCGATCAGTCAGGAACCGTGATACTTTCCAAGGAACCGGAAATTCAGGTAACTATCTTCCCACCTTGGCTGTCTCCTTTTTTATTATAGGCCACTTTCTCTTCCGTCCTCAAAGCTCACTATGTTTGGTCTATTTGTAACCATGAAAGTCACATGTAACTTACATTATTAGAAAATGTTTTTATTTTTTATTTTTTTTTTTAAATAACTTGCTAGAAAATGTTTTTGTTTTTTGTCACTTACTAGGAAATGTTTTTTTTTTTTTTTTTTTTTTTTTTTTTTTTTTTTTGCACATAATCAATCTTATGTTGTGCTGGATCTTCTACTAGGCAAACTTTACCCGAGCAGTTGCCTCTCTTAGCAAGGCACAAGCAAAGAAAGTTGCTCGTTTTCTTCCGAATCCAGAAAGGTATTGGGGGCCTAAAGTCCGGGGAGGCCGCCAGATTACTAGCAAACACGTATCTCTTTTGGGTCCAGAGGCCATCAATGGTTCTGCAAACCACGACGAAGAAGGTGAAGAGTCTGATGCTAAGCGTCAAAAGATCGACAATCATACCTCTGATTCATGATAATCCTCTTTAATTATGTTTTTATGTACCTCAGCAGGGAATGGAGAAGAGGACAAATGGGAAGTCCAATAGTATGAAGCCATCTTATGTTGGGACATTAAAAAAAAAAAAAAAAAAAAAAGCATTTTGTTTTCTTAATTAGGGTTTTTTGATGTGCCATTTTTTAGTTTGGCTTTCTAGATTTTTACATCCATGTAATTCAGTCTTTGTTTGTTTTCTAATACTTGGCAATTTTGTGACTAAAATTATATGATTCTTTGTTATTAGCTCGATTTCTTTATATTGATTGATCAGATAAAATTTTTGATATTGTTCACTCTATTTTTTTCCCTAACCATTATTTAGACGAGATTAAATTACCTTCAGGGATCAAGAAATTAGGAACATAGTATTAGACATGCAAATCAGTCATTTAATCTTCTTCCCTTAACGTTTCAAAGTATGTAGTGTTTTCTGTGTTTTTTTTTTTGCTTGTTTGACGGAGTGTTTCTTCAATTGAGTGTTTGTTTTATGTGTTTTTTTTCACTTGTTCGACTAAGTGATTTCTGCGTTTTGTGGTCTTTATGGCTATAGGGAGGGTTGACTCGATTAAGTGTTTTTGTGTTTTGTGGTCATTTGTTCGTAGGGATGGTTGGCTTTTCTTAGTATTGTGGTTTCTTGGAGAGAGACAGATTTGGAAGTACGAATGAATAACCCTTTTAGGTTTATATTACTGCTATCAGTTTTTATTGATCAATCGTCTTCAGCAATATGAAGTCAAGAGTGTACAAGTAAAGAACATTTTACCTGCGAAAAATTCCTTTCTGTATTTGCAAACTAAGTATGCAGCTAAGAAGGCATGCTTAAATCACAGTATAAGCAAGTCCATAGACCATTTTAGAGTTGGTGAGTGCATAGTGAAAGCAAATTAAAGATGTAGAGATTGATAAAGTAATTAGGAGATAGATGAAGGCCAAATAAGCAGTAAAGTAATGGATACAATTAATGTGGGAAAAATTATCAAAAAAACTAACGAACGACAAGCGTCGAAAATAATTCATAGAACCCTTTCAACAGAACTCTCACTGTAGGAACGCGGTCGGAGTATTGAGGGATGATGGAGGTGGATAGTCTGGATAGATACATTGCTCCCAAATGATGCCCAATATCACTATATATAGGTGATGTATGATGGTGGAGGAAGTGTGGAATTTCCTACACACAAGTTCTTTAAATTCTCCACACAACTCAGTACTTCTAGATTCTTTCACCATTCTCCATCAATTTCTCACTATTTTAGAGTTTTCTGGAAACCTTGAGATATAATAAGTTAGGCTATGAAATTTGGGCCACACTAACCAAACAGACCATAACAGAACAAAGATACACGAGCTAGAAGGTGATATGAAGTAATCCAAAAACTGAAAATTTGATTGATCTAAAAGCTCATGGCCTGTAGATAGCCAATGTAATAAATACCTCTATATTATCGGTCCTGAATAGCATAAGCCTGACCATAACAGGCCAAAAGAAAAAATTGCTGAAAGTAAATGCGGAATATAAGAGCAGCTGTGCTAACCTATATAAATTACCCCTAACTCCGACGTCAAGTCAGAAAACAGCTGCTTAAAATAGAGTTTTGGAAAATAGGAGAATGATGTATAATCTGAATAGTTGTTGGTTGATCTACTTGGCATCACCGTTAGCCAACTTGGTCTCAGCTGGGTTGAGCTCATCCCATGCATCGATCCAGGTGACCATAGCATCGGAAAGCTTCTCAAAGTAGGGATCTATCTTGGCTAGCTTATCCTTGACCTGAGTAGCTAGCTCCTTGTAGCACTGCTGAACAGTGGTGCATTCCTTAGGAATCACGGCAGATTGGAAGAAGGGGATGATCTCTTCTTGCCAGAAAATGCCCTTGTACTCCTTCCTCAAGTTGGTAAATGGGTTGCTAGCCTTGCTGTGGTAGATGTAGGGAAGACCAGTCTTCACTCCCAATCCCAAGTGATCACAGATGACCTATGTAAACCATAACCCGAAGATAGATTGTCATTAAAATTTGAAAGACATGCTGAATTACATACCATAGGAAGTATCTGAAATTTGTTTTGATTCATTAGATCGTTTTATAAAAATCAATTTCCTTCGAAAGAGCACCTGAAGGACAATGGTGCATATTAGAAAGTCATGTTGTGTAGACAATGAGGAGAATGAAATACCTTTGTGCACCATCCAGCCCACATATCATCGTAACGTCCAATAGGCTGACCATCACCCATGAGTCCAAAGTACATGGCAGGGCCGATGAGCTCACGGTCAAAAGCCAAGTTCATACCACACATGGGGAACAATGTACCCTTTGGGATGGTCAAAACAGTGTCTACATACCTGAGACAGCATACATAACCAATGATTTTAATCAGCAAAAAAAATTCAGTTGAGTAGAACATTAAAATTTCGAAACATGGGTGCACTAGGAAGTCACCTCTTGTTCCTCTCAAGGGGCTTAACAAGTTGAGTGGGTGCATCATAATCAGGGATGTTGAGCCAGAGACCATGGGAAACAGCAGTAGGAACACCCTCACGCAGGCTGAAGGGGTATCCACGGACAAAGTCAGCACCATCACGGAATGGGTCATACAAAGTGTTGAAGAAGTAAGGTGTTGATGGGCACAAAAGGTTCCTAATGTGCTGCTCGAGAGCATTGATATCATTGCCGGATGGGTCCTTGGCAACCTATACGCCAAAAGAATAGATTTAAGGTATATTCGACAAAAAAATTAACATTTATAAGAAAAACAACATAGCATCACGAATAATGTAATATGTAAAGGAATTAGCAGATCAAAGGATTCAGGTCTGGTGACAGAATCGAATCACAGATCTAGAGATAATTATAAATAATGTATATAAAGAAAGCTGCACATGGTATAGCAGGTAGCATCAGTCAACTAAAGTATGTCAAAACACATAAAACTAAACATATTACTGTCATAATCCTACTAGAAAAATCAGATGAAAATCTGAAATGCAAAGATCAATTCATGATATTGTCGAGGAATTAACTATAATTATACACATGTCATCCATAGAAAGACTAAAGACTTGTTAACATATCCCTAATACTGAATCATAAGCTGATTGTCCATATACATCATCATCTTCCTATCCTATTTTCGGCATCAGCATTGTCAGATTACAATGATTTATATCAAATCAGTTTATGCCAAACATGAGCCTCATTATTTTATAATACAACCACCTTTTCCTCTTGTTAAAGCTAAGAGTCTCAAATATATCTCAGTTATGGAACAGACAATGTGGACAACTAGAAGCAACATTAATTATGGAAAATCATACATTTGTGATAGGCTAATAACTGCAATTGAAATTGTAATGATATCTTCATTGAAAAGGAAAGGAAATAAAGCCATAATTTGCCATCTGTTTCATTTCCATTCAAAAAGGTGCAAGATTAGAGGCTTTTATGACCCATGATATAGACTAATAATGTTGTGAGAAAAGAAAAAGGTTGTTACTTTATGTAGTCAAATGTTACCTAAACAGAAAGATCTCATTCAAATTTCAAGTAGTATCAAAGAGATCAATGCTCAAATTAAATAATTGCATCATTTATTTGGAAAAATATAGCATTAAAATCATGATATGCTCATTAAATTGCCATGAAAAAGAAATCAAATCACAATAGACTAACCTCACTCAACAATTCAATGGCAAAATTCACTAATTTCAACAGTTATGAGACTTCCTAATTACAAATTCAGTAATTACTCCATCCTAATTTCGTCACATTACTAGTTCAAATTACAATTAAAAATCTCAATTCCGTTGTCACATTACTAGTTCAAATTACATTTAAAAATCTCAATTCCGTTGTCACATTACTAGTTCACATTACACTATCAATATAACAATTGATTCTAAACCCAGTAAAATAAGATAACAATATATCAAAATACATCAACAAAAGATAATAAAAATCACAACTTTATAGAGATAAAAATTGAAAACCCCAGATCCATGATCAAAAACCCATAATTCAAAAACATAAAAAAAAAAAAAAAAAAAAAAAAAAAAACACAATCAAACCCCAGAAAACAGCAAGATCTAACAAAATTCATCAACCTCAGATCAAAAAAACAAAAATTAATCAATACCCAAATAACAAAATCAACCAATCAATCAAAAAAACAACAAAATTTTAAAAAATTGAAAGAACTTACAAAGCAATCATCATCAATGGTGTAGATATACTTCTTCTTAGAAACCATGTAACCAAAACAACGACAAGCAGAATCCTTAAAAGAGATACAATTAGCTTTAGGACCTAAAATCCTGTTAATATCATCTCTGTTATAGAGTTCATAATCAAAACCATCAGGAACATGAATCTTCTTTGTCGGATCACCATCTTGTACGATGATTAGATGATATGGTTGGAAAAATGGTCTCCACATTTCGAGGAAATCAAGGTTTCTGATTGTCGGAATAACAATGTCGAGCTCATCTTTCAGCAGAGGAGTTGCAGGGGTCGACATTGTTGGGAAAAACAGGGGAGGAGACAGAAAGAATGAGTTTGGGATGAATTGGAATGATATAATTTTCAAATTTATAGAGGTTTGATTTTTTATTTTATTTTTTTTATTATTGAGGTTTTTTTTTTTTTTTTTTTTTTTTTTTTTTTTTTTTTTTTTTTTTTTTAATTTGAGGGAATTTTTTGTTTTGTGAAAAAATAAATATTGATGCGAGAAGAACGTGAGGGGCACGTGGTTTTATATGTGAATTCTCCTTAATTGAAGGTTTTTAATTTTTGGGAGGGTGAGAGCTAAGGAAAGAGCGTTAATTTGGGGCCTACTTTTATGGTCTTATGTTGAAAATTAAACGTTTTATTTACGTTGTATTTTATTTTTCGTCAAAAAAATGAAATGATTAAATCATGAAAGATAGGATAGTTTTTCTTTTTACGGAGTATTTGTTTGAAGATGAAAATATAGAGATTTATAAATCTTTTTAGGATTAATGAAGGAATATATGGTTGTTTCTAAGGTGCAAAGGAAAGAAATAATTGTGTGATATTTATTAAAAAAAAATAATAATAATAATAATTGTGTGATATTTAAGAAAATATTTTGGTTTATTGTTACCATCAAGTATTCTTCATTTTTTTGTAATATCTTTGTATAATTTTACAATATTGAATTGTAGGGAAGAAAAAGAATAAATAAATAAAATTTACCTAGCACAAATGTTAAAAATAAGGTAAAATACAAGTATATTATACTATTTCCTTAAAAAAAAAAAAAAAAGTATGTATATCTTACTATTCTATATTATCTAATTTACTTCTTATGGTTGATTTTATTACTTACCTTGCTTATTTGAGGTACATCTTACTATTTACGTAACGTCACTTAGATAGGAAATTAAAGGTAAAAATTGCTTTAAACAATATTGTGATCATCAAGATTGAAAATTTTCATTTCACATCACATCTACAAGAAAGTACAAGTCCCATGAGACTATGAGAGTAATAATGTTTGTAACTTCACATGCATGACTCATGTTCAATGAAATAAAATACTTGCTAAGCTAGAGAAAATGCAACTTTTGAAGACAGCTAATTAATAAGATGCATTATGTTGCTCATGCATAAATCTCACACATGAAACAACCACTCTTATATGAAAATTCTTGTTACATTTTGTTCTGTGTTAGTTTCAAACATCTTGTTGTTCACTTGTCACATTTTTCAAGTTTTAGGGGACTTTGTAAGAAATCACATAAATGTTGTTCTTCTTTAGCATTTATATGGTATTATTTTTAATTATTAAGGGGCATATTTACACCATTCCACTAATAAGATTGACGATACAATGATATTGTATATTAGTATATATGAACGAGAGTACATACACCACATTATTTAACTCGTTATCTAATCATCAAACTTATCAACGGATGTAAATATTATCAAATTTTACCGAGAGTAATAGCTAATTCTTTTGTTGTTAGTTATTTATTTTTAACTATGGCTATATTAGGATTGCATGTGGACTCAAAGTCATGTTGATAATCAAGCTAGCAATCGAAGACACGCAAAAACGAGTGGAATATAAGTTGGAAGTAAACTAGAAAGTTAGGTTAACTTAGACTTGGACAAAGTGAAAGTGATAAGTGAAAGAGAAAGGAACAACTACTTAAGTACTAGGATTCTACGAAAGTGGGAAAATTAATTGGTTTTGTCCCACTTCAAAAGATTGAGGAGTAACTTGCGGTGTGGGTGACACTTTTCTTAATCCTTGAACAATGTTTTGTCTATTTATTTATATATATATATATTTTTTTTTTATATTTGTCCACATCTTATTGGCTTAGATCTAATTTTGAAGTACTTTTAACATTCTTAATTTTCAAATGTTTATGATGTGTCAATATGTAGTCAAGGGCTAATATATTTATATATGTGCATTGAACAGTCGGTTGGGTAATAAAATTTTAATTTGCTGCCTTCTTGGTAACTTCTTCTCAACTTAAAGTGTTTCTCTAACTTATATGGAAGCATGTAGAGAGTAAGGAATAGCTCAAATAGTTAGAGCTTCCCTCTCAATTTCAATTGATCTTATAATCGATTCTTATCATCTGATCTTGTGGCTCTCTAAACATCAAATATATATATATATATATGAAGCATGTAATTTTGTGTAAAATAAAATGGAAGCATAACATTATTTTTATTATGTAGTACAGAGTATTTCCTTTGTTTCTGAATACATGCTAGGTTTTTTTTTTTTTTTTTTTGGCACTAATTAAATAGGAAATTTGATCAATAATATCCATTCCGTAATATTATTATTTTTAATTTAATTATTAAAAAATAATGTATGATATTAAATTATGCATTAAGATCAACCCAATAATAAATAAATTAATGACATTTAGTTTTATTTGTTAGCAATTAAAATTAAGATCAATCTAATAATAAACAGAGGAAGTATATTAAACGATTTCCGAGAAATACCTAATAAAATTATGAAAACAAAATAGCCCTGCGCCCTCAAAATGTTTCTATCATAGTCAAATGTTAGGTCGTGGAGTAAGTATCATGTGCATTATATGGTTTGACCTTGGAATATTTGGTACCATACCATTTTGAATTTTGGTCGACCGTAATCCTACCTCATACGTTATACGTGCGAATTGGTCGTTACACAATATCACTTGCCTTTTGGGCCGACTGGACAACTGGATACTTGATAAGCCTTGTTTTTTAAAAGGTTTGCAGTTGGCCCAATAAAGCCCAATTATTACACCTTAACATCGTAAAAAAGATTATAGCCCGTAAAAGTTTATGGTAGCCAACTTTACTTGACCCAAAGTCAAATACCGAAATATTAATTACTTGGTTAGAAGTTAAATTGGGCTGAGTAATATTTTAAAGGGCCCAATCATCAGGTTGCGTTTACATGATTGGGCCAAAAATTTACCCAAAATTGTGGTTGACACATTTTTTAATCACTAGAATTGTAGAAGATACTCACAATTTTTTTTTTTTTAAATATAGAATATACTCATATTAATGAGTGTAACATAACTTACAAAGGAAAATAATGTTGAAAGTTATGATATGTTATTGGTTATTTATGAAGTGCAAAAAAATGAAGGATTATGAGCTTAGAGGGTTTGTGATTATGTATAGGATTTTATGAACGAGATTTTACGTCTTGTTAGTTCCTAAGATTTTTCAAATTGGTTCTCTAAAATAAATCTCCAATATTTCTAGTTTTCTACAATAATCTCTTGCTATCCAATTTAAGCATTCACATAATATCGTTGTGTCACAATTAAAAACTAGGCAAGCCTCGGTATCCCTTCCTTTCGAGTACACTTAAGGTCCATAGAGTAATTCTTTAAGCATGATGTACGTAATCATAATATTGTAAGGTTGAGGAGACACAAAATGATCAAACAACTTGCAACATCATTATCTAAATCATGGTGCATAATAATACATAATACCTTGCTTTTAAAGAAGCTCAAATTCAACAAACCTATTCGTGTGCTTTTAAGGAATATGAAAATTAAAAAATTCACACTAATTTTGTTGCACTTTCTTATAACAAGATGGGTTATGCTTCACTCCTTTAATTTAATTGTGCTCTTTCTTTATAATTTAAATGTTGTTATAAATTTGATAACCTTTCATTTGTGGACATAACTTTCCAGCCTACAAATATTTATATAAATTATATAATAAGGTAAGATAATTAATAAAATTAGTGCAAATGATGATCAAAAAAATTTGGCAAAGGATGAGATTCACTTTGGGAAGCACACATAGAGAATATGGACAATAAGGCTTTAAGCTAAGACCAGACTGTAAGGTTGCATTTGCTTCTGGGTCCAATTTCCAGACTGTACCAAGGTCCCCATCAGATTATACAACCAATCATTCTTACTTCTACATCATTAGCATCAAGAACTACTTTTTTTAAAAAATAAAAAATAAAAATTGGAAGGGTTTTTATTTTTATTTTGGACACCCAAATTATTGAAATATGCACTTTCATCATTATTCCAATATTGAGTATCATTTGTGCTGGGAAGTTATTGTTGTATGAAATCATAACATTTTTATGTTATAGATGAGTGTTGAAGATTGACATTGAGATTCCTTGATCATTAGTTCATTCATTAATCTTTTTAGCTTCTTTGCATGCTTATGTGTTACATATTAGTTATGTGACAATGTGACATGGGTGTGTGTCCAAATATCAGACACAATTACTTTGTGAAATTTTCATATGATTTGTCCCCGTATAGAAGTAATTATATTAGTAAACAGTTTCAATTCAAAATGTATGTTACTTAGTAAACAGTTTCAATTCAACAAGGGTACTAAAAATAAAATAAAGAATCTAAGTAACATACATTTTAAATTTTTATGTTTTTTTTTATAATATTGTTTGATGGTAAGGCAATGAATAGAAGGTTCTAATTTTGGTTAATTAAGTTCATCATATTCGGATGATGTAACATTCAATTGATCTGATTCTATTTAAGCGGTGTATAATCGATTATATTCACAAGAATGAACTTTTTTCCTATGACAAATCGATAAAGATTAGTCATATTAACTTAGGACGACAATTTTAGTGGACAATAAGACATATAATTCTCGATCAACAAGTTAATATTCCCAAGTATTGTAACTGGTGTACAAAGTTTTTAATTAAAAATTACAAGTTAAATTAAAAGAGCACGAGAAACAATCAGGGCACCTCATAAAATGAATGTTATATTTCATTATAAATTCTACAAATGTGTTAGATGTTAGGGAATTATTGTACAAAAAATCCCTAATCTCATCTGCCTGTGCTAATTCTGTACACTAACAATGGAGTCTAATTCAATTTTCCCTCTAATAACTCGAAACTCGAATCCGTAATCCATTTGGTGCTTCAACTCTTGGGAACTTGACAAGCTTATTACCCTCAACTTCTTCCCATCTGCAAAATTACAGCAAAATGTGAACAAATTAGTTAGTTTTTCATTACATTTTTTTTTTTTTAATTTTTATATTTAACATAAAGTAGCAATTAATATAAGGTTTACATTGATTAATGAATATTTTTACCTGTATCTTGTTACAAAATAATGAAGGAATGTAGAAATTTCAGCAATTCCTAATTCCTTGCCAGGGCATTGCCTTGTCCCACCTCCAAATATTAGAAAGTAATTCTGTGACTCCAAGCTCCTATCCTGAATATCATGTAATAAAAACATGTGAATAAAAATGTACATTAATTAATTATCAAATTAATTAGTTGCTAATAGTAGGTCAAATTGATTAATGAATTTGTTCGCTTACCATCCATCTCCATGGATTGAATGACAATGGATCGGGGTACAAGTATGGATCATAATTTACTTCTCTTGTATATACATAAATTCTCCATCCTTCCGGGATCACAAAACCTAATATTTTATAATAAAATTACGTTAGTAATTAATACGAGTAATTAACAATTAAGCACGTATAGAGAGTAAACATAGGACAAGGTAAGTTTCTACGACCAAAATCGATGATTAAAACTCGTGTACATGTGCACGTTGGTTTTAAAAGTCTTAGAGCCATCATACTTTATATACACAACTTTATTGAGAGTGAAATATAAGTGCATGTAACATAACATAGCATGTTGACTTTAAGCAAATAGGAGCAAAATAAAAGTTAACCTGATATGATTATATATGAAGATCTCCTTATAGAATTATGCAATGTGCACCAAAAGCTATGGGCCTAAATGGGTCAGAATTATAGGCAGACCATGTGGATCAAAATATTATAGGGCCCACTTTAAAAAAAGGATTTGATTAACCCAAAAGTTCACAATAAGTATGGTCTTTTACATTTTATATTTCCAAAGTTGTAATAAAGTGTAACTTAATTCTAACTTCTTAGCCACCTTGAGCATATCAACCCACCAAAAAGGCAGTCCATAATTAAATGACTAGTAACATGGGCTAATCACATATTTATGCATTATAAAAAAAAATATATAATATGGTTTTATGTCAAATAAACCCACCATTTATTTCCATATCTTTTGTTGTTTTTCTCAATACTCCATTAACAATTGTTGCTAATCTTGATGTCTCAAATATCACCTGTTAAGGAAAATAGATAATTAGATCATATGGTAAAAACAAATTAAACAAAAATTAATGTAGTAAAGTACTGTATAGTTTACTATTGTTCTTACAGCTCTAGTGAATTTCATAGACTTGTAATCTTCCCAATTAATTGGGTCCTCTGGCTTCTTTTTTGCTCTGATTGCCAAATGCTCTTTCTACAAAAAATGACACATAGATTGTTAGGACTTTGATCAACAACAAGAGGTTACGACAATGTGACAACTGATTCCGAAAAGAAGTACGAGTATAGCTTACTCTTAGCTCTTCTAGAACATGGGGGTGATCATGAAGGTACTTGACAGCCATCATTGAAGTAGTGGAGACAGTTTCATAACCAGAATATGCAAGAGTAATGATGAGATCAATGATCTCTTCATCACTTAATTTATACTTATTTTCCTCTTCTTTTAAGAGACAATTAAGTATATCAACTTCTTTTCTTTCTGTTGCTCTTCTTTCTTTAATAAGTTGTGTCAAAATATTCACTATCACCTTCCTTGCCTGTAATAACACAAAAGGGTAAAACATAATCAATCATTCTGTTTTTTAAAATTACAAAAATGAACCAATAATAATAATTTAGTTTTTTTACAAGATTTATTGTGCAGTGGTGAAATTACCTGAAAACCCCTACGATAGTTGGTGCCGGGGAGGTCAATAGGAAGAGACAAAGTCCCTACAACAAGCTTGAAGAATTCAGACATAAATTCTTGAGCAGTTGAGCTTGATTCAATCCCAGCAATTTGCTTTAAGGAAGATAAGAAAGCCATCTGAACACAAATAAACACATGCAACTATTAATGCCGATCATCATGTTATAATGTTATGTTACTCGTACTCTTCATTTTCAACCTCGTGTGTGTAATACAGTAACACATACACGAGGTTGAGTAAAGGAGACATAATGAGTGAAGAAAAGAAAAAGTAAAGGAGGGGGATAGAGGAACTGACCTCCTTAGTCTTTTCTTGGATGTCAATGACATGATCTTGCCAATTACTAAGATGGGATCTCATGAAGTGATCAACTTTGGGAAGAATATGATCTCTAATCATAGTGGGGCTGACCAAAGAAAGAAGGGCACCTCTCATGTACTTGTGAGTGGAGCCATGAACAGCAGCAATGTTACATTTTCCAAGAATGTCTAACATTGACTGTGGGTACCCTGGTACTAACCCTTTTGATTCATTCATTAGTATGTACCTGTTTAACTCTGGATCCATTGACACTATTGTTGGGCACCCTAATATGTGGGACTTGAAGAAATTCCCATATCTAAAAAAAAAAGTAAAAATATATAATTAATAAAGTTATAATCTTGGTCAAACAATAGTCACCTAGATGAAAAAAAGAAAAAAAAAAATCGTATTTAAAAGTTCTTCCTGTTTTGACGTTAATGTAAGATAATTATTGTCGAAACACAAAGAACTTTTAGAGACAAGGGTAGGAAGGTGGGAAAAACAGGGGATATTTTTAATGAAAAACAGGGGAAAACAGAGGACTCTGTTTTAAGAAGAGGAACAAACCTTGATCTTTGGTTTTTAATGAAGTTAGGGCCTTGTTTAAGGAACTCAGTAGTTTCACCAAAAATAGGCCAGCCCATTGTACCAGGAGGTAAACCTTTCTTCCTATATCTAAGTTCATTCCATCTTAACAAAGCAGATGAGAAGCAAAACAAGCTGAAAATCACAGCAAAAACTACAATTAAAAAAGCCATTTTTGACGATTTTTTTTTCTTTCTCTCTCTAAGAAACTCCCTTTGTTGCTCAAATGAGGAGAGAGAGAAAAAAAAAAGTGAGAGAGGAGAGAGAAAGATTGTTTAAAGAGAGAAATGGAGAGTTGGTTTTAAGAACTAAGGAGGGTGAGGTGAAAGAAGGTGTATATATAGGCCTTTTAAGGGGGTGATGAGGGGGTCATATAGGGCCAAAATCATGCACCAACCTTAGCTATGGATGGGCACAACCGCACAATCCTATATAGTATTACCATAAGGTTGTTTTTCCTAGTTAGTAGTGTTTCCTAATTTAATAAATGTATTGTATCCTATATTTTGTCATTGGGATGGGAATATTGCGTAGGTTTATCATAGATAGATAGCAATCTACTTTGATATTAAATCTTAAAGTTGGATTTTTATTATTAAAAAAAAAAAAAAAAAAAAAGTAAAAAAAAAAAGGAAGAAGAAAAACTATATTGTGATAATAATGAATTGAGAGAGATAGTATAGGATAGAGTTCTAAACCATTATAATTTATAAAGTAGATTAGTGTTCCTATTTATGCTTTGTGTGATAGACAATTGATATTACTTATATATCTTACACTCTGTGTTAGCTAAATATGTGAAAGAATTAATTGTGAGTTAAATTGATCGACATTATAATCGTGATCATTTTTAGCTGAAAACATATCATGGTTATTTTTAATTGGAAAAATATCATGGAGATGTAGGATTATAATGTCATGGAGATATAGGATTACATGTAATCTAAATTGATTTGTTTCATTTTATTAAAACAAAATCCCAAAACATCTGCCACCCCACAAAAACTATGGTTTGTTTCTTTTTAGTAAAACAAAATCCCAAATATCTGCCACCCCTCAAAAATTATGAGTTACTTTTGACACGGAAATAACTAAAAAAAAAGTGTTTCAATATGAGTATAGATTAGTAGTGACTAAAGAGATTAAATTGAAAATAAGGCGAAAAATTCTCATAAAGCAAGAACGATTGAATAGAAGAGAAGATAATATAGGCAAAGAGAGGCAATAAGAAAAAATTGTCAAGTATTTGAAATATTCAAAGTAAAAAATCAAATACTCCAAAAAAAACATTCCATGCTATATTTATTCAAAGATCTGAGATTTCTATCAACTTTTATAGCACATAGTATAATACATTGAGCTCATGCATAAATTGTTTTACTGTCCATTAATCTTGTTAGCTAAACCACCATTAACAACAATTAACTTGGTACGTAGTAGTAACAAATTATCATGTTGAAGGAACCTAAATTAATAAATAAAAATTAATAATAATATAAAAAAAGGAATAAGGAATAATAAAATGACAACTCTTCAAGTCTTTCAAGAGTCTGCTCATCTGTAAAAACTTTTGTTGTTATGTGTAATAGTGCACACGTGTGGATGGAAACACACAGAAAGAGATTGAGATATGGGGAGGATGTTGACAGTTGATTACAATATTATTAATTAATTACATTTTACAGTTTTCACTTTCTTTAATCAATCAATGGGCTACTTTATTTTTTTTAAGCGTGCAGTTAGTCACACCACGTAGTTGGTTGTAAAGGAACAGAATAACTCCTGTAATACTAACTGAGTAACTTTTGTAATGATGATTACGTAACTCCTATAACACTGATTAAGTAACCCATAATACCAATGAAATAATTCCTATTGTAACACTGATTAATTAACCCCTATAATACTAACGAAATAACCTCATAATATACTCCGTATTATTTATGTTTTTTATAAGAAGAAATGTGAAATTGAAAAAAAGGAAAACAGGGTCAATAAAAGGTGTAATGTAGACATGTAGTTACTAATGGTTTACTATTGAACTTGTGAGGTGAAAGGGGCAAAGGAAGAGAAGAAAGTCTCATGCACATGGTCATTATTCCCAATTAGAAAGACAAGTGAAATAA
Organism: Chenopodium album; assembly: GCF_948465745.1. Lineage (NCBI taxonomy): Eukaryota > Viridiplantae > Streptophyta > Magnoliopsida > Caryophyllales > Amaranthaceae > Chenopodium > Chenopodium album. The sequence goes on along the minus strand of NC_137851.1, from coordinate 5,980,415 downwards.
GGGTCTGAAAATCACAAGCTCTACAATACTACTGTCGAAGTTACTCGTATATTATAGGTATTCACATAAAAATAAAATAAGGTGTTTTGGTCTAACTTTATTAATGTTAGTTTGATGTAATCTATGACTTAACTACAAATAATAATGTATCTCCTGATTTGCCTTAAGTTGGTTGTTCGCATACACTGTTTGGGCTTGATTAATGGGTGGGTTGGGACGAATTAGTGTAGTGGGGTGACTAATAAATGGGTGACAAATTAGACCCTGTTCTTTTAAACTGCTTTGCTCTGCTATATAGTGTTAGAAGCTCTGCTATGCTCTGTTAAAATATACTTTACTAATCCCTGCTCTGACCAAAAGCTTAAAAGAATAGGGTCTTAGCTTAGACTATGTTTATTTTTTAAAATCTTATTTATTTTCTTTGCTACAATTAAAATTACTAGGCTATCTTTTTATCCAAGCCTTTTTTTTAAAAAAAAAAAAAAAAAGTAAAAAATACAACTTTTTTTTTTTTTTTTTTTTTTTTTTTTTTTTTTTTGACATATGCTAAAAGCTTCAATGATACAAACATTACAAATATCAAATTTAGCACCTTATGGTTATTATTTTTTTCTTTATCAATCATTGATTTAATGTCAAACATAACCCTTGTAAACAATCAATATTTGCTACTAGTATATCTTATCCTAAACAATAAAGGACTTAACTAGAACAGTATTACTATCAATTAGCCAATAAATTTTTTTTTATATATATATAAAAGAAGTCAAGCTAACAACCAATAATTGATTACGAACACTGCAACACTGATTGCCAAATTTTGTCAATATGAAATCTGTGTAAGTTTGACAATTAAAGACAAACTAATCCAAAAAGGAGGAGTACGAGTGTTTTATATGGGAGATTGACAATCAAATGACAAATTATTAGAGAAATTTATGTGGGATCTTATTGATTCACATAAGACAACTAAACTTGTCATTCAACTATGAGGCCATTTGTTTATAATGATATAAATTATATGCTAATCACATCATCAAATTTTTATTAACAAAACTACGCATTAATAAGCATTGGATTGACATTCATGCATGCACGGGTGGAGTTTACAATTGCCACAAATACCCTTTACAATTTGTTGTTAATATGTATGATAAATTTAAAAATAATTAAGTGTTAATATATTACATACTTATACTGCTATATGATAAAATTAAATATTTGACCGATTTTCTTAAATTCAATGATTGAGCAAAAGTGAACTGCAAATACTACATGCTAGAAGTGGGAAACGTGCACCAATTGGTTTCCATAAGTTTTGGCTTGGTCCTTGGTTGATTATTCCATATTTATTTGTTATGATTATATAATTTTTTTTGTTTCCATTTCTCGATAATTATGAACATGCATATATACATTATAGATAGCAAGATCTTTCGGTTCTAATAATTGACGACGAAGAAAAACCAAGATATTTGAGTTAAAGAGTACTAGATTATTATTCTATTCTCTAATAATCAGACGAAGTCAGTAGATCCAATTAGGTATCAAACGACCGTGCATATAGGTATCTCACATTTTGTCCAGGGAACCATATAGATTTCTTTGTGCAGACGACATACGACAATGAGTTGAACTGAACTGAACTTATTAATTAGTGATTTTAAAATACAGATTAATGATCTTTGATTATTTATTATTATATATATGTGTATATACAAATATACATATTAAAAAAATAAAATATTAAAATGACAAAAGAACACAAAACACTTTTTAAAAAATTCTCAAAATGAAAAAAAAAAAAAAAAAAAGAGTTGGGCCGGTCTTATTGAAGAACTAACTTAATCCTATTTTTACTCCTAGGTCGTCAAATAATGAAATATGGCATAATAGTCAATAAGTGAAATATGGTATAACCGTATAATAGTCATTATTATTATTATTATTATTATTATTATTATTATTATTATTATTATTATTATTATTATTATTATTATTACTACTACTTTCGTTGTTGTAATATAAGTTTAAAAGTATGAAATTTGGCTTTATATCATTAGCAATATCATTAGACATGAACTGAATTGAATTTATTAGAGCTGAACTGAACTGAAATTAATCTGATAAGAACAAGCCTATATGTGTCTACAAGCTTATCTCATTCGTCATACTTTATCACATGTACATATGAGTAACTTAATCGGTGTTTTGACTATCTCTTATGTGTATGATAATAATCAATCCCAAAATCTTCTGGAAGTGGAAGGAAAGCTCTAACTACTTGAGTTATCCCTCACTCTCTTGGTTATACATGGTAAAGTATTATGCTGGGTACACTTGCTTTACAAAAACGTCGGCAAACAAGAAACAAAATTATGAAGGCCACCAAGTCTAACCACCAGATCCCACCTGATTAGATCTCCTAATGTATGATCTGAAGCAGTCAGTAAAACGATTTTAATTTTAATTTCAATCATAATCATATTAGATTATTAGACACTTTTATTAGAATGACGCATATAAAGAGAAAAATGTTGGTCGTAGTTTATGCATGACTGCATGAGTAACGTATATTATGTCAGAGAATAAGGAACAATTCATCTTATATTAGTACAGACTTAATTTATTCATATAGAAGCTTATTATTATTCGGGGAATAGTGATGGAGCAAAAATGAGATAAGTGACGAAGGAAAATAGCTACTCCATATTATCTATACAAAAAAGTGTATAAATAAATAAATCAAAAACAAAAAAAAAAAAAAAAAAAACAAAAAACAAAACTAGTGAAAGTTAATTGTACACGGACAACAATCGTCATGCTATATTTGAATATCCTGTTTATCGTTTTGATGATGTATGAAAAAAAAAACCTCAAAGTTTTATTTAATCAAATTTGTTTTGTTTCTAAATTCCAATGCTTCTATACCAATGATCTCTAACTTAGTTAATGAATACTGATGCGAGATTGTCAAATTTATATCACTCTAACCACTAATTTGTTTCAATCGTAATATTAGGTCGATTATGAATTCTTTATAATCTTACCGAGTACTCCATAGTTCATACCATATACTATTTCATTATAATTGCCATTGCATGACACATTTATTCATCAAGATTTTAATGAATTAAATATTGTTAAATACGGGTCTAAACCGCACCTACAAACCAAGAGAGAGAACTGAAAATCCACTTCACAAGTCCAAAGGAGATTTCATCTCAAAATCATATGACTTGAGTTATGTTTATCAAATATAATGATTTGAAGAAAAATATAAATCATCAATAATTATTATTTTTAATACGATTATAATATACGAGTAGGGAAAAAAATAGTGTATGGGTGAGAAGCAAGTAACATCAGGTGACTGTGAGAGGAATGAGTTTGTCATGGTGTGGCACAAAAGTTTATATTGGGAAAGTGACCAGAACAAAAGGGAGGATCCGTATACAGATCTGTGGAAAGGGATTGGACACACAAAGCATGCAATTTTTTAGCAACTAATTATCTTAAAATTGTACTACTCTTATACTTGTATGTGAGCAATTTACTTCTATTATTGTTCTATTGGTTTGTAATTGTATATTTGTATGTGAGCAATACAACCGAATTTTATTTCTTTTTTCATTCATTATATCAAAATTGAAGTATATTGATGTTTTGATGATAAGGAAACATGTGGTTGTAGTAATATTGGACTACTTCATCTCTTCACTCCTCAAAATGAATCCGTACACCTCCATTGTAAGGTCAAGTCCTAATCTACCTATTGACTTTTGTACAGTCGGCAATTTGGCTTTCAATCTTATAAATTTTGATTTTATTTATTTATTTATTATTTTTTATCATATATTATTGTTGAATAAAGTTATAATTTTTTTTTTTTTTTTTTTTTTTTTTTTTGAAAATAAATAAAGTTGTAGTTGAACTTGTAATATATACACAAGAAATCTAATTACATATGTATGTATGTATGTGTACGTGCTTTCATGCAAAACATATTTGTTAAAAATTAAATTTTAAATTTGATATTTGAATACTTAAATTATAATTTACCTTTCATGTCGTCCTTTTTTTTTTTTTAAAAAAAAAAAATAATGACTTTAATACTTATTTTGTAAAATTTTGAAATTTAAGCTAGCTTTTGATTTAGAATTAGAATATAAAACGGAGGTAGTAGTTATTTTCATGGTCATAGATTGAGGTATAAATAATGACTTAGCATATTCACTTTATTTAGTAAGTAACATTCATTATAATGAGACGATGCCTCTTCATCATCGAAAGAGAAAGGGGAAGGGAGGAGGGTTGGACAAATAGATAGGGACATAAGATCTCAATCACTCAATGATACGATTGTGAGTAACCATAAAGCAAACTTATGGATACAAAAGAAACACCAATTGCACGGAATACCCTTCAATATTAGAGGATGCATGCAACTATGCAAGTATATATAGAGTGGTTAGGAGTTTTAGACAAACACATAACTACCCTTTAATACGTGTTAAAAAGACAAAACATCATGTATAGTATAATTATGATATTATTCTGTGATCTAATAATATGATTAATACTCATCAATGGTACAGTATAAAAATTATCTCTTTTATGGCGATATGTAAAAGAAAATAAATAGTAATTCAACTATTTTTTGAAAAAGAGTGTATATAGTCGGATTAATACATACTGATTGTAATAGTAATATTATACGGAGTATGACAGATCAATAAATAGATTCGTTGTTCATTCGAACCCATATATATATATATTTTTTTTTTGTACGTGGGTTTGTATGGAAAGGGACTTAACAAGGAAATAATTCAAAAGGGTTGGTCACACAAATAATACAATGTTTTTCCACTAAGTTTTGAAATTGATTTGGATTTTAAACAATAGTGTACATTTATGATAAACAATAATCAGTTGGAAAGTTTAGGGTGATGTACATCTAAAAATCCATCCATTTGCACGAGTGTGTGTGTTTTGTAAGCTAGTGGCTTCACTGTCCCACTCGCTTTTGTTCCTCAAATTTGGACCCACAAAAAAAAAAAAAACGACTCGTTAGTCGTTTCCCATTGTGAGGTGAGCTATAGCTATTGTGTTAAGGGGCTCACCATTTTTAATTTGTATCAATTTCAAATACCTCTCCCTTATCCCCTATCTCTTTCATTCTTGTGCATGATTATATTTATATTTAGCTCTAGATGGATCAATTCTGAAAAATCTTCCAATCAAGTCCTTTATGCATTTATAAATTATTTGTGTAATTGATTGATGTGAAATGTATAATTGAATAGAGTAATAATTTTTCATGAATGTGTGCCATTTGAACTTTGTATAATATAAAAAATGTGTCAATTGTTATTGTCTTTTCGTGCTGAATAGTTTAGACATTTAATAATTTATTATAAATACCTTTTATTTATAAAAACCAAAATAGTATATTTAAGCTATAAAATAAAGAATATCGTACAGAAATAAATTAAATTAGGTCATCTAATAATTTTTATTTATAAAAACCAAAATAGTACATTTAAGCTATAAAATAAAGAATATCGTACAGAAATAAATTGAATTAGGTCATTCATAACAAGTTGAATTGCTTATTTGCATTATTCATGGTAACAAGGGCCAAGGGCCTAAGCATAAACCAAAGTCAGACATGTGCAAGGCATGGACACTCAAAACACCCCATTCTTAAAATACGTACACCTATATACATATGACCAATTGACCATAGAGGGTAGCACCTTAACCTTTTAAGCCAATCCTAAATTTACATGGTTTAGGTTGCCAAATATGATTCCCAAAGTCATCCCTTGTGAACCATGGAAAGTACCTCAATGTCTTATCTTTCAGTGAACGAAAAATATTCTCTAGGTTCTATATTAAAGGCTATAATACTTGAATTTAGGGACTTTCGACACTTGATGTCAAAAACTCAACTAATTGTAGGAGAAAAATATAGGGTTCATAAGAGGTTGTTTAAAATCTTATAACTCTAATAATCGGTAACATAAAGCCTTAAAATAAAAACGCGTTAATAAAGGAAGATATGCCAAATTATCTAAATAGATAACTTAGAGGCAAAGTAGATGGTTTAAAACATTGAAGTGGCTTCCCATGGTCTCTTAAAGTTTAAGGGAGTAGCTTTTTCCTTATTTTTTTTTAGTCCAAATATAAAAAGTTGAAAATTTTCTAAATTTGAAAGGTATACACTCATACACGATTTTCGTTTAGTTTCGAGAAAAATATTCAAAACTAGGTGCACGTCGTGCCTCTTAGGATCATAAAAGTTAGGTTTGAACCATAATAAAACTACTATCAATGTGTCTCTCTATCTAGATAATAAGTTTGGTTAATTCGAAAATAAAAAAAAAAAAAAAAAAGTCCCCTCTACCTTCAAAACAAATACACCATCTTCTCAATACATAAATTTCTAATACACAACAATAAAGTAAAGCAGGTAAATACTAAATAGTGTAAAAATCTAACTATTACTAATATTCCATACGATAATCATAGAATTATGGAATGAACTTAGTAACAATAATAATACTCCATAATAACTTTTTTAAAAAGGCGTTATAATAGGGCCGACTGAAGCACGGCGCCACATAAGTATGTAGGGCGTCGACCGCATATTTGATTTGTGGTTGGGGACCAAAAACCATACCCCGTATTACCCAAAATCATTTCATGCAAAAAATGTAGAGTGACTCAAACCTCAATAGAACAAGTAGACTAGTAGGAGTACTAGTGTAGCGTACTACACCATAGCCATATTATATCGATTTAGTTAATACTTTGACGGTGATCTGAGCCAAGTAAGGGTAACAGTTCACGCTTTCCTAGATTAAAAAGTGGGGGCCTTTTTTCCATTTTTATTAAACAATTTTCATATTTTGGGTGATAAAATTTCGTCACTTTGCATTATTCATCTAATGACGGTACTGGGCTCGACACAAATTTATTCAATAAAAGTTATCAGAAAGAAAAAAAATAATTACTAATTAAAAATTATATAAATAATTTAAAAAAGGGGTGGGTGAGAAATTTGGCTCCTTTCACATAAAAGATGGAGTGCACGTGTGGGCGTGAAAGAGCAGATAAATAGTGAAGGAGCATTTTTGTAAGAATCTTCGTGTGCTTGTTCTTATGTGACTCACAATGTTATACTGTATTTATTATTATTATTATTATTATTATTATTATTATTATTATTATTATAATACTCTGATTATATACTACGTATATACTCGTACTCACTCACTACTTGTTCTTTAGATTTTAATGAAGAGAAAAAAAAAAAAAGAAAAAAATCTCCTTCGTATTTGTTTGATTTTGTTGTTTGCTTTGGTTTTTGTTCCCCTACTATAAATATTATCGTCATAGTCGTCAACTCGTCATGGATTTGCATGATTATTCATCATATCCTTTGTTCATTATTTATTTCTACGGGAGTAGTTGATTTTGGTTTGACTGTATGAAGTCACTTAGCTTATACTTTCCTTGTTTTAGGTTGAGATGACACTCGAACGGGCCGGTATAAACTATACTAGGGCCCAATATGACAATGACACAACGTCATATATATTACGGAGTATATGACTTGTAGTCTGTAGATTATACTCGTATATGAGAATTTCGGAAAATCATATGTATGAATGGTAGTTTGAACTTATTTGTACTCGTATTGCATATTATGTGCTCAATATAATCACTTTTGTTAATTTTAACTATACAAGTATTATTATTATTATTATTATCTTTTCGACTAATATTTTCAATTCGAGTTAGTAATATTCTGACAACAAGTTATAGTCGAATATAATAAGTTATGGTTAGTTATATGACTTATATCAGAATAAATTGATCTGATGAAGGGTAAATTTGACATAATTTGAATGAACAACATGACCTTGATCTAACATTAGAAGACTCAAATAAAATTGTCCCAGCTTTGAGTTACCTAACTTCATTATCTCACCATAAAAAAAGAATTTACACACAATAATAGTCTTGATATGACATAACTCATCAATTTCAACATTCCCGATCTGAACCATATGATGTACAAATTATGCGAATTCAATCCGAACAAAAATAATTCAATTCCAAAGACATGTTTGGCTAGGGATGCTAATTGAGCAAGGCAACTCGCGAGCAGTTCGAGCTCGACTCAGTCAACGCTCGATTTAAACTCGACTCGAGTTTGCTCGTGCTCGGTCGAATCAGCTCGAAACTCGATAAGTGTACAAGAAATTCAATATTTTTTTATTCTTTCATATTTAAAAATAAAAATTTACCTTGATACCTAATAAATTTAAAATAATAAGCTTAAGTAGAAAAATTTATATAAAGAGAAGAAAATATCATTAACAAATATTTGAAATTCAAAAGAAGTAAACCTTTAAACGAGCAACTCGTGATCAATTCGGCTCGACTCGAAAATTAACGGGCGCGAGTTGAGCAACCCTCTACTCGTGATCGACTCGCTCGATTAGCCCCAATGACACCTCTTATATTATCTACGTACCTAAGTATGGGGTACAAATTAATATCCTAGACTCCTAGAAGGCTACAACTCTCCCAAACCACATAAACTCTCCCAAACGATAACTTCAACATCAAGAGATTTTCCCTTTCTTATGCTTTAACTACCTCTACCTTTTTTTTTTCCCCACAAATTATTAAAGCTTTCTTACATAAACCTAATGATGTACGATTGGATATAGAATAGATTTTAGCATAGAAAATGCAATTTAATCAAAAAGAAAAGAAAGCATGCAATATATTGAGGGATTTAATTATCAACAAACAGCCTTACCATAAGTGTGCGCTTCCAACCAACATATCGCAAAAGATTCCTAGCCCTTGTTTTTGGTTCCACTATACAACTTCCCCATGTGTTAAGGTCCCCATTACAAGCAATTTGTTGTGTATTAATAAATTAAACTAACTTTATTATTTTGATTATATTGCTTGTCCTTGATATTTTGCCATTCCTTATATATGCTTTTTTTTTTTTTTTTTTTTTTTTTTTTTTTTTTTTTGTTTTGTTTTGTTGCATAATACAATTTATTAAAAGCTTCTCCTTTATAATATAATCTTAAATCAATATAGAACTTTAATCAGGTAAATATATAGTGACACAAAAAAACTTGTACATTACTTATCATAACGTAAAGAAAAAACGTACCAAAACCATGTGATAGGGGCATATATTACATGGTGATGAAAAAGGGATAAATTGGAACCCATTAGTGGGGCAATACAAACTTGTTATTTCAGTTAACAACAAATGGAAACTTGCCCATTTGCATGTTATCACCTCGTGGGGGTGATAACATTTTTCCAACTGTCCTTTTGGGTTACACTCAAATGGATAGTTGAAATTTGCCAAAGTTTTTATTTTTGTGGTCCTTTTGCCTTTTGGTGGTTTAATTAGTCTTGTGGTTTCAAACAACATAGTTTTAGCCTTTGATTTTTGTCAAGCTAAGGCAGCTACCTAGCCAATGTTATGTTGGCTTCAATGTGTTTTTCAACTATGCATGGGTTCTTCTCCTTTCGATTTATTGTAGGGTTTCATTCTCATGAATGTTATTTATTGGGCGGTTATCGTTTATATATATGTTTGTTAGCACAATATTAGGTACGAGTATATGATAATAAGGTTGTCAGACAAGTTATGTACGTCAAAACCTTTTTTAAATTTTACGGGGTTTTTTTTTTAAAATACTGTGATAACAACAATTGAACCTGTAACTTTCATGTGGGAGATGGAACCTAACTACACAGTATGAAGATGTCGATTTATTGTTCTATTATGAATTTTAATTACTTATATGTACATGTTATAAAGTATGAAATAATTTGTGTAATACAATAGCATTTATTTTTTTTTTTCAATTTTTGTTGTTTACCATAAGATTAACACTGACCTATGTGAAAAGGTTCAAATGTCCAACTAACTATTCATTCATGGGATGTAACAAGGAATAAAATGTCAACTATAATATTTAATTCCTCATTGATAGACATCTTAAATTCGTGCATGGACCGTAGCCTACAAGCTACTATGCTACCTCCTGCGGCTTTGTTGTCTGTCTCTTTTACAATGAACATGTATGTTATGAACCCTCCATTAACTACACCCTAATTAATAAATCTAACTTATCAAATTTAATGTCTTTACTTACCCCTTTGTAAATGTGAGATAGTGACATTCTACTTACAATGTTATGATTAATCTTTTTGCATGATTATAACCCTAATTATTATTTGATTGATAGAATAATCTTATGTAAAATTATATATTGTGATATTTCCTTAGTCTCTCAAAAGTGTCGGTTGATAAATCATTTTAGTTAGTACTTTTGTAAGCATATTTATCTAATCAATTATAATCTTCATGTTTGCTCATAAGCTTGAAACAAGAGGCATGATTAGTTGGTTTTAGTCTAGTACACTTCACTTTCAATTCAATTGTGCAATAATTATATTGTTGTTGGTTATAAATTTAAAATTTCTTTAAATTGTGAATAAAAGTACAATTAGAGTAATTACATATATAGACAAAAAGAGGACCACTAATTAATATGTTAATTAGATTAAGGGCGTGTTCGGCACTAGCTTTTGGGTAGCTTTTAGTGGTTTGACTTATTCAAACCACTACATAGAAAAAATTATGAGTGTTTGGGAATGTAGTGGTGGGGGTAGAGTTTAGTGGTTGAAGTAGCTTTTGTGAAAAGTTAACATTATTAACTTTTGTGAAAAGCTAGGTAGCTGTTGAATTTTCTTCTATTTTTTTTTAGAATTTTACAGTTCACAGCTAGTTTACCAAACACTCATACTAAATTATTTATTTTCACAGCTAACAGCTTCATATACAGCTAACAGCCACCAGCACAGCTAACAGCTACCTCTACAGCTATATTTTGCCGAACACGCCCTAAGGCTAGTTTAACACGTCGTGTTAGCTTTTCAAGATACATAAAATAGGCCAAAGCTGATTTTTAAAAAGCGTACGGACACTAAGATTAAATTTTTGGAAAATTTGTATGTATATCCAAGTGAATTAAGCGCTTTTTCTTCTTAAATGTATTGACATTGGGTGATAAATTCCCTTATGTATATATACAATGGTCATATGTTTTTCTTTTTCTTTATCACGAAATACCTCACATGTGTACATATATATGCATAACGTGTAACAACAATTTCTTACTTTTGGACACATTCACAAATTAGATATCATATTGTCATTAACAGTGATTAAACTACAATAGTTGTAGTAGAAAATTTGAAGTGAAAAAAAAGCAGAGATTCATGAGAATGTTTTTTAATTTGTAAGAGAAGATTAAGAATGATCGAATCTAACATTCTAACATGGCCATTATCAATACTTTTTTAAAGTAGTACAAAATTTATGTTAACATTATTACCAACATTTTTATATAGTTCGTCAATTAGTGAGGAATTATCATAATAATTTAGGTCGAATAATTTAATTAACAAATACTTAGATTATACCCTTGATGTTCTTTAGATTGCCTTGCTAATTTGTCCGAAATGAAGCTCAAGACCTCAAGTTGCTTTCATTCCTTGTCACGTATGTATATATTCTATTCTCAAATAAATTGCTTTCATTCCCACGCACGGCTGCTACTCTGCTTTAATACCCTGAACAACGACAACTAACAACAATTAATAATACATTAATACTCCTCGTGTTCTTTACAGTTTTACTCACTTTCTATTTTAGTCTGTTTCATACTATTCATTTAATTTGCATTTTTTAAAAAATTTTGTAAACATTACATATTATAGTTATGTTTCTATGGACTATGGCCAATTTATACTCCGTCTCTTTTTCTTTCATTTGAAATCCATTACGGAGTACATGTACACTCTATTTAACCTAAAAACAAAATATTAAACAAAGCAAATGGTCTCCAATTTTTACACTATTTAAATTTAAAAAAAAATGAACAGTAAGATGTAGTTTTATGTATATCTTTTACGTACTTCATTTTCATATATGTCAAAATATAACTCTAACTGTATCATTAATATCTTTTAGTGCATCATACTATCATCATTCATAAGGATGAGTTACTTATTACGTGATTCAATTTACTACAAACTTCGTTTATGTCTCCATCAATTATAATATGACAAAACTATAAGCAAAAAAACAACTAAAGCTAGAATAGAAAGATGCCTTCGTCTAAAAACACTACCATAGTACCATTAATAAACTATGTACTGATTTGTTCTAAAAATACTATGTACTGATTTGTTTTAATTTCCACTACATCATATGATTATAAAATTATATGATGAAAGAATGCTATTTTTTCAAAACATTTTAAAGGTACGCTCACGTAGTATATTTGACTATTAATTTAGAACGAAATCTTGCTTGCATGCATATCCTATAACAATATTGCTAATATATAATCTTCTGGAATTAAAGTTTGATGGTGATACGAGTGATTTTTCAAGAGAATAAACAAGTGGACCAGCTATCTCTTCTCATACTGTCATACATTGTATTTGATTTAATTTAATATTATACTTTAAATAATTTCATCCAAAAATCCACTAAAGTTGGGCATGTTCATCATCTTACATACCTTTACAGATGATTTATTGTCTATAACTGTATATGATGTTGATTCTATATCTTTGTTTGATAATGTGATAAATGTTTTTTTCCCAAAAAAAAAAAAGGTAAATACTGTACACAAATAAATAAATACATAAATGTTTATTGTACAAGCTTTTCTTCAATGATCGACTATTTTGGCGGCCCATAATTTTTAAGAGCATGTAGCAAACTTGTACATTATGTATGAAGTTAATTTTGGAACAGAATAAATCTTAATGCAATAACATTTTATTGTTGTACCTATCAACTTTTACTAGACAAATCAAATGCATGTAGAGTGATTAATGTTTTAATGAATACCTAGTCTAGTAAAATTTTGAATTAAATGTTGGAAAAAGATAGCTTATCCAACCTTTAATTAATTAATAGCCCTTTTTTTTTTTTTTTTTTTTTTTTTTTTTTTTGAGACTTAATACTTTTTTCCAAATCTATGTCATGAATAATTTACTTTATTCACTTAACTATAACAACTAGGGGTTTTACTATACGAGCACTTGCGGGACTCAATCTGCTCTGTTAACATCTGCTTTGCTCTGTTGAAATTTGATGTGCTTTGTCTAGAAGCTCAAAAGAACAAGGCCTATTGAACTTGAAATTTTCAAGTGCAAAAAGCTCAAGAGTTGATTCAGGATTGTGGAATACAAGTGTCATGAGTCATCCTAGGGAAATTTTAACTCAGTCTGGGCTCAGCTTATTAAAACCCTATTAGCAAACATAGATGAAAGATGAAATTTACCCTAGGTGAAGATGTTCAATTGAAATCTCCTAAAAAACAGGCAATAAAAATAAATTGTGGTTAGACAAAAATCTTTCTAGCTAGCCAGTAGCCACCTATGCTATAAGCAATGCATATGCTATACACCTATGTTATGGTATGTAATGACACTATTATAGATGAGAGATTGTTATATACAGCCGGGTGGCCAGGTGTACCGTACATCCATGGGTATTTGTTCTTATTTTGACGATTATTTTTCATTTTATCATCAAATGAAGAGTAAAAACTAACCTTAAGTTAGTTGGGTGTACGATAAACCGAGTGTATATACCAAATTTTAATCATAGACAATAACATGAGACTCTTACAATAATATATACTCTTAACTTCAATTCTATTATCACAATTTATTACCGTCTAACCCAACGAGTCAATCTCAAGAGAACAACTGTCTAATGAAATTGGATGGGAACTAGACTCTTGGAACTTGGTCTCTTATCGTCCTACATAATAACAGCTTTTCATTAATCCTTTTTTGCTGGTTTCATCGAACAAGAGTACAGATGCATGTACATTTCATCTTCAATGGTCCTCCTTAGCTATCCTGTCACTGCATGCTCAGAATTTTGTCCAATTCTTATTTTCTCAATTCTTACCTTTTATTTATTGTTAACTATATTTGGACCTACATAATATTTTTGGAATCTGCTTAAATGATGGTAATAATCAATCCTGATTTTATTGGTATCCCAAAAGATTTCAATTTTATAATTTTCAATATTGATTAGCTCACTGAATTTTTATTTTTACACCTAATAATGCCCACATAATTCAGTGAGTTGAATGTGTAATTGTGTATGTTGGTAGAAGCTTTCCACTATCATTTAATTGTAATTAATTAAGAATGTAATTAAACTATGTTTAATATGATAATGTAGCCGACGATTGCTATTGAATAATATATATGATCAAAGCGATTAAAGATTACCTGAAGGGTGAAGCTCCCTTATAGTCAAAGATACGGCCATGAGCTTTCGGCCTATCATATATAGTTAAGGATGTATATATGATATAACTAGCTCGTTTAGCATGAAAAGATAGGTTAGCTGATATATGATATGATCAAAGTTTTAAATTTCCTTCATGGACATATTATAAATTCAAATTTATGTATGTATCTACCACGAAGCAATTAACATTGCCATATTTCAATAGTATGATGTCTTTAAGGTTACAAGACCAGTTAAAATTCTTTTATGCAAGTGCAATAAACACGCATAAATCAAGTTCATCAAAATTAACGATATGATGGCATATAAGCACAACATATTTATATAATTGACAAATCGACTCAATTCGACTCATTTGATTGTAAACTTTACTCCAATCTAATTGATTAAGCTACCTCCCTTTTCATTATTACAAAATAATTCTCCCCATTAACTTAGGGTATAAGTGTATGACTAGGCCTTTAAATCTAATACCTAATTTACTGAACTTCCATGTGATAATTAACTCTTTAGTACATTACAGTACTATTTTCTTTCCCATTGAAAAAGTTGACACAGTCATATCCACTAATCTTAATTAGCTTAACCTAAACATATATTATCTCACAAATCTCTCTACATGTCAACACATAATTAAGTGTAAAAAGACATACACAAATGACATATTAGTCATGCTTCTTCCTACTTGTTTCCTGTACCAGAGAATCCATTAATCTTATTAATAAAGTTAATTATTTCATAAAAAGCTGTTAATGAGATCACTAATTGACCTATGAGAGGTTGAGATTAACAATGATTGGACGCTTTATCTTAATTTATAATACTAATTACTTTATAATACTAATTCTAAAATGCATCTTCCAATAACGTGAAGCCCATTATACCAATGAAATGCAATGCAATATCCTGCAGCCATGTGTTGCTATGTAAAAGTAATCTAACTTATTCTTAACTATATTCTTAGATCCTTTAACCATATTTATTAACATTTTATTGGTCCATATTATGTATTAGTGTACTAATTTATTAATATAAGTAGCTTAGCTTTAGTTCAACAAGGAAGGAAAGTCCACCTTGATTTAGTAAGCTACTAACTATATTAATCTAGGTGCTAACACTTTTCCAAACTTATGTTATGTCATCAATTTTCATTGGCTAATGGTGTAAAATTTTTGTTTATTATACTTATTTATCAAGGGGTAATGGTGTTAGGTTGTATTTTTGGATTTTATGTTCAAAATTTCTTGCCCCTAAGTGTTTTTTTTTGTTTTTTCCAGTAAATTTACTAGTAATTTGCGAAAATCAGTAAGAGCAACAATAACTCTTTATATTTCTCCACAACCCCTTAATTCCTAACATATAGATTTGATCTTTAAATCATATGACAACAATTAGATTATTACCAATGAGACAATGAGATATATTTCCTTCTTTTCTTAACAAGTTAAGTTTATTATACACTTATTTAAAGTGAACTTAGGGTCTGTTCTAAACTGAGCTGAACTGAACTGATTGGAGCTGAACCGAACTGAATATTTTATGAGAGAAGAAAATTAGAAACTGAACTAAAGTAAACTGAACTAATTGAAGCTGAACTGAACTGAAAATAAGCTGAAAAGAACAAGCCCTTATTACATCTATAGACTAGGTATGAAGACATATGGTTATCAATCAAACCAATCAGCACTTGTTATTAATCAACAGAATCTAATTAGAATAGCTATTTAAGTTTTTGAAAAAGTGAATATTATGATCTAGATAATTCAAAGTAGCATAAGAAAAAAATATTCATAGGGATCACACATGTACGTGGATTGATGGATACAAAAATTCTCAATAAATTCCTAGTCCTAACATGTGTTAGGTCCTCTTCTCACATGCTTCCACCATTTTATGACACAGTAGAAAAACAATGCTTTGTTTTATATACAAAGATACACTTCTATGCAATTACAAATTTGACTATAAGTTTGTTCAAATCACATAAATCGATGCATTATTTGACTACATATACTATATACATGGACTCAAAACCATATATAAATAGGGTCCCATACACCACGATATACAGTATGTTACTCCTATGCTTCTTTCTAATTGAAACATGCTAATATTATTTGTTTGCAGTCCTAGTATATGGTAGTAATCCTAGCATAATTATTGTGTTAAACACCTATTAGTAATTTTAATGTTGTATCATCTTTATAATTCTCATTTTCACACTGTTTTTCCCCTTTAAATGGGGTCAATTTGACTGATCAAACCTTATTATGCAATATTCTCCCTATAAATAGGCTTTGTTAATATCATAATACTAGGTGGAAAATGGAAACCACCAATGCATCTTTTGAGGATCACATGCATGAATGCATGATGATCCGTTAGCTATGCTAGTGGTTTTGGGGCATCAAACTGGTTAGCTAGAAAAAAACCCTACTCGTATCAAGCAAGATGTCAAATAATCTGTAATTTAGAAATTCACTCACCTCTAGTTATAATACGAAAATGAAATGTCTTGCTATGACATAGCCTTACTTAAGTAAAATCGATAATTAAAAACATGAAATTAAGAAAGTTATAATTAAGAATAACATTCTCTAATTATTTCCTCTAAAAAGTGATAAGAATGATACAGGGTTGCACTGAGTCATTGACCACCAAATTTTAAAATTAGGAATGTTGGCAAAAAAAAAAAAAAAAAGGAGTTGGGGGTATATTTGTGCGCTTGGATCCCTCGGTGTTATTTTTTCTGTCAAGCCCAAAAAATCGTTTGGCCCAATATCTGACCACTTACATCAGGCCCAGTTATTTATCTAAATCCAACAATCCAATCCTTTTTTTCTTTTTTGGCAATGAGAAAATTTCTATTATATATAGCCCTTAATCAAATAACAGTTGATATTTTACTAGCTTGATGATGCAATGACAATTGATACTTACATAACACAATTTGTGTTTGTTACAATGTAAGAATTAGTTCAAATGACTGATGTCAAAGATCAGATCACATAGCAGCCTAGCAAATGATATGAAGCTTTATCGCGTACAATTGTAGAATCCAGAGTAATTATCCATGCTGCAATAGGCAATGTAGCACCATTAAAACCACGAAATTCAGATTCTCTATCAATTATTATTGTATACTTTTTTCCAAACAGGAATTTGGTCTTAGAATATAGTATGTTCATATAATATATACTTCGTATAATCATGTTGTGTTATGTATTTGCTTACCTTACAAGCATGTACATTATCAGACCCACAAAGCAGCTCTCCATTTAACATGTCTTGGGCATCGAAAGCACCCCCTCCCTCGCTTCTCTGCAAACACATACTCGTATATAACGAAGTATTTATTAGCATAATCTAATATAGTACGGTGTAGTATAAATATGTTACATGCCCCTAAGTTATTAGTCTCTGTGCAATATACAACTTACAACTAACTTTAACGAGTATATTACAGAACAAATTTACGGGTGTATGTACCTTGTAATAATCAACAGCAACAAAATTAGCCCATCTATTCCCAGCAACATCATGGCATGTACGAAGCATTTTGATCAAATTCGCGGAATTGTCAACACAAGAAAGGTCTCTCAAGGGCACAGACCTGAAAAAGTTAACTAGAACAAGAGACTTGGTTGTTACATCTAGAGCTGATGATTCTGCCCTGTTTGTGCAATTTCCTGCTTTCATTCCACCGTCTCCATCTGTAACAAAAATTTTAACCACACATTATAAAACAACCCTTTATTTTGTTTGAGACATTTTATAACAGTTTAATCAATAATCAGCTAAATTCATATTCCACAAGCTAATAAATAAAACTAGTAAAAATCAGTTTTAATCAGTAAAAAATCAAGTTAAACATTAATCCGATAAAATAAACAGGAAGAGAGGCTGTTTACATTGATTTTCGACCATATAATTCCATTGATACGCGATGCCTTCACTAGCTTCCTTAGATCTCATAGAAGTAAACACAAGAAGCCTTTGGTTTTTCGCTACCATGTCACTAACTAATGGCCAATCTTGGCCTTGTTTTGGCATCCTTGAAGTAGGAAACCAGTACTTCATTAACCCTGCCTTTGTAAATACTTTGGTTAACCCCTTGGGTGCCTTAACATAGTCCTCCAATATCAAGGTCACAATCTCGGTTGGGTTGGAAGATAAGAAAGCTTCAATCTCTTTCAAAGTATCAATTGCTGGTTCCTGATAGATGTATTTAGACTTAACAAACCTTGAGTCTTAAAATGAATTGAACTAAGTTGTGCTAAACTTACGGATCATATCAATTAGAAATTTATAACGATAGTATTGGTTTATGATCAGATCAGATTTTCTAAGAAACGTGCATGCACCAACTTATGCATGCGACGAGTAGGGTGTGAGGGAAATTATATATTTATAGGTAGATACATCACGTCATATCCTTAATTATGATGAATTAAGATCATGTGTCAAGTTTACTTTGCCTATTGAGATATTTTTTATTTTGGCATTTTACATCATTATATGTAAATGTTAATGCAACTAAAATAATATTTGAATTTGGATGAAATTAACTTACAAAAGCAGTATAATCGTAGCATTTTCCTCCAAATGAATGACACAACCATACATCTCCATTGAAGTCATATGTGTCAAGCATCAAGGCTCGAACTCCATTCTAAACATAATGTAGAAATGAAATAATGTTATTTAGTAGCAAGTCGAGATGAGCAAAATAAACATAACTTTACAATTGCACAAAAGTCATTTAAGCGAAATCTATATGAACAAACTCTTACTTGTAGCTGTTGAGTGATGCTATCTTCTTGATTTGAAAAGGTGATTCGAGGAACTTTGGTATGAGATTGTTCTCCATCAATAGCAAACGCGTTATGTGTTGTCAAGAATGCATATTTGTTGAAAGGTAGAGAATTGTTCTACATTCGACGAAAACAAAGTTA
Organism: Chenopodium album; assembly: GCF_948465745.1. NCBI lineage: Eukaryota > Viridiplantae > Streptophyta > Magnoliopsida > Caryophyllales > Amaranthaceae > Chenopodium > Chenopodium album. The sequence goes on along the minus strand of NC_137851.1, from coordinate 5,961,047 downwards.
AAAGTATTGATTGTTCGAAGAGTTAGCTTAGCAATAAAATTATAATGTACTATGCAGTTACGGAGTATTACTTTATCTATATACAAATTACAAAGTACGAACTAGAGTTGAGCATCATTCAACCATCCCCAAATAGATACATTCATGAAAAGTAGGCCAATTTATTCATTTATCAAACTCAAATTTATTATGTGACTACAAAAATGGGTTCATTTGGTGGGGACTAGCTAACTAGTAACTACCTACATAAAGTTGATACATTAAAGTACTTGACGAAACTTCATTCGACAATGACTTAACTATGTCACGCTTGAAACATGTAAGGATGGGAGAGATTCAATTCTGCAAGCAAATCTAATTTTTTGCATATTCAACTCAATTAGCTAATCTACAATCATATATCTTCACCCAATTCATCATACAGTGCCAATAAATTTAATACGGAGTATTAATTTTGCGAATGTACTGTAAATCAAACTAGTCGTAGAGTGTATATTGGTGAACCCGTGCAAACATGTAAAATTGTAATTAGATGGTACAAGTGAACATGTTAGACGACAAACAAAATTTGAATTATGAAGTACAACATCATAATCATGTGATTTAATTAAATTAGACTACCACCTTGTAATCGTGAATGTATTTCCCATTAATCAGACGGGTAAACATAATTAATTACATGTTAAACAAATTAATATTGAGATTAATTGAGATTTTGTAATACCAGGAGTTTAAATTGATCAGTGGTGGTACTTCTAACGCAGCTTGGCCCTTTAAATCCTGCTACACAATCAAAGCACCGGAACCCTTCTTCACATTTCCCACACAAATCTACTTCCTTTAAATCCTGTGAATTCTCAAAAAATAAAATAAAAATCATTAATCACGAACTGTCGCATAAAAATATGATATCTTATGATCAGAATAAAGTTTAATGAAAAAAGTAATTTGATAAGATAAAGAATTGAAAACAAACCTTGCATTCAGCATTGGAGCAAGAAAATGAGAGCAGAAAAGAAGACTGAAGAAAGAGTATGAAAATGTAGGGAAGAAATGTATAAAGAGACATAATGTTTGATTAATAAAAAGGGTGAAAATAGAATTAATGAATTATATATGTAATGAAGCATAAAAATTGTGATATGGTATAATGAACATATTGTTTTTTTTCTTCCCTTTTTTGAATTTTTGATTTTCATAAGATTTATATTACAAAAAAGTAAAACGAGAATACGGCATTTATGGCAGTATAATGGGGTGTGGCTGTTGAATTTTGGCTCTTCATGGAATGGAATCAAAATTGATGTTTTGAAAATTTCAGTAATCCTTTATTTCCATGCATCCATTTTTATTTTCATTAATGAACACGGAGTATATTTTTATTTGTACAGAGTAGCAAAAATTTTAGGGCTTAATCAAAATTTGAATTTTCAAATTATGGTGCCTATAATTATGGGTATGCTCTCTTCACCTTAATATAATAACACGATCTAAAATTGTCAATACAATCTAAAAGTGTGTCATGTGTGTCCAATATATAGCAACGAAAATTATTTTTGGCCTATTTCGGAATGTTGTTGCATCGGTTGTCAAGAGACTAAAAGTGTGTCATGTGTGTCCAATATATAGCAACGAAAATTATTTTTGGCCTATTTCGGAATGTTGTTGCATTGGTTGTCAAGAGATGCAAAAGATAGGTTACAATCATCAACATGGCATCCCAACGTTTCATTAAGATAACAAGAATACTTTATTAGGTTATCAAACTCAAACCCAAACCCACCATTATTTACCAAGTTACCATTACATTGTTGAGTGTAGAGAACATACACATAGTGGGATCGGGATGAGAATCATTCTCAAGATCACCTGAAACCGAAAGAAAAACTCTAACCACTTCAGCTATCTTTCACTCTCTATGCACATAGTACATCTGGTTGTATGTAAAAACTTAACGAGATGAGCTATTCGCTTGTTCCAGTGTACTACACATTAGAAAAGAGCCAAATATATGACAATGTCATCTATAGTTTGAAAAGTTAATCCTTCAACGATTCAATTAAGATAATATTTTTGAGACAAAAAATTAAAGGAGGTGTGTAGATTATTGAACTTCCGACCACCGGTCCACCGTTGGCTATGCTTAACAACTATAAAGTACTCCTTATGTTAGTAAGTAGGTGTATTGCGGAGTACTGGAAATTAGAGATAAGCGCAACAATGAAAATTTGGTGAACACAAGTGGAAATTGACTTGTAAAAATACATGATTAGATTAGTCCACTTTTATTTAATTAGTTAAACCATATTGTTTATCACCAACTTTAAAGGCTTTAAGCTTTATACTTTGTCCTCTTATACACCAAAAAGTACTGATTAGTGATTACTTTAACACAAGGATAAGTATATCCACTATCACTTGACAATTCATAACATTGTACTTGTAACCTTTTTGATTCAATATGTCAGAGACAAATGTGTCGTTTCTACTAAGTATTTTTTGATTTGATTAAAGCATGCATAAAATTGTTTACAAAGGTGCATTACATACATTTTACATACACATGTTTCGCAACCAAAATATATAAGGGGTGACTTTTATATAAATTTGCTTGGCTTCCTACCAAAAATTGGACTATTTAATTAAGGTTGAACATATCTTCCAATTACAAAATAAAAGAAAATTATTGTATAGTATTTTATTTTCAGAATTTCAATATTAGCTAGGTTTGATTAGGAAAATGGGAAATTTCCTGTTTCTCGTATTGAAAAACGAAATTTATTTCTCATATTGAGAAAAGATATTTGTTTCTCATGGGGCATTTTCGTAAATAAATCAACAAATTTTTCATTATTGTGGGCTCCACAATTGAATATAGTTGTTGATTTATTTACAAAAATGTTATGTGAGAAACGAAACATAACAAATTTTGTTCTCAATATGAGAAACTAGGGCATTCCCGAAAGGAAAATATTGTTTGTGAGCCAGTACGTATCCATATCAATTAGCACAAATTTTTGTATGTGGCTGGCCACACGGTGTGGCCAACCACTATTTTTATTATTTATTATTTTTTAAAGTACTACAACTTTTCTCTCTCCTCTTTTCCTAGCTTCTTCTTCAAGCCAACCACATATCACCAACTATCATATTTCTACTTCACCCATTTTTTCTCTTCTCTTTTCTTAGCTTCTTCTTCAAGCCAAATTACACATCACCAACAACTATAACTCTACTCCACCCATTTTCTCTCTCCTCTTTGCCAAATTGCTGCAATTAAAGCCTGAAATTGTAGAAATTGGGTGTCAAATTGCTGTGAAAAATTGTGATTAATTATCCTTAAGATAATCAACAACATTTGAAGTAGTGAAATCGATGAGAACCAAAGAAATGTGAGCTCGTTTTCTTCGTGAAATCTTAGATTGAACATTCTTCGTCAAAAATTGCAGGGTGTTACTAGTTTGGTCAGGGTAACTTGTATGGTGTTACTGATTTGGTAAGGGGTTATGTGTAGGGTGTAACTGGTTTGGTCAAGGTTACTTGTAGGGTGTTACTGGTTTGGTTAGGGGTTACTTGTAGGGTGTTACTGGTTTTGGACAAGGTTAATTGTAGGGTGTTACTGGTTTAGTTAGGGGTTACTTGTAGGGTGTTACTGGTTTTGGTCAAGGGTTACTTGTAGGGTGTTATTGGTTTTGGTCAAGGGTTACTTATAGTGTGTTACTGGTTTGGTATGGGGCCCACAAGCAACCGTTGAATAAGTAATTCATACAAGTAACCTTTGAACTAACTCATATAAGTTATAACCCCTGAATAATTAACTCATACAAGTAACCCTTAAATAAAGAACTCATACAAGTAACCTTTGAATTAACCCATATAAGTAACCCCTGAAAAAAAAAAATACAAGTACCCCAAAAAAAAATTCAAGTAACTCCTGAAAAAAAAAAATACAAGTAATTCCTGAATAAGTAATCCATACAAATAACCCCTGAAAAAAAAAATACAAGTAACCCCTGAAAAATACGAGTAACCCTGACAAAACCAGTAACTCTTGAAAAATACAAGTAACCCTGACAAAACCAGTAACCCCCCAAAAATACAAGTAACCCTGACAAAACCAGTAACCCCGTAAATAGTAACCCCGTTATACAAGCGTCTGAATCCGTTATTTTATTGACTTGGCAGCAGGCCACACGGTGTGCCCTGCTGCACCAAAAAAGCTCTGATCAATTAGATATGCATGATATGATTTGCTAGATAATATATTAGGAAATTTGATATAATACTACTATAAGGTTTATGAAATATAGTAATAGGGGTATAGTATAGTTTCCTAACCATCAAGATTTGCTGAGATCTATAATAGACTTGGTTGATTGATTCGATCATAAGAACAAATAAACTTTGCATTTCTGTAACCTTACTACTTTATTTATAATTCATACAAATATAATCCAAAGTTCCAAACCCAAACAATTACTACTGAATTATGTATCTCTTAATCTCTTGTCATCAAACTACTCAATAATATAATGATCTCATATATAGTTTAACAACAAAACAATTTATTTAAATACTTTGTACTCCATTAAAATCAAATAAAACAATAATATTTTGCTGATTAAAATTTTATACACGGTCTTTTCCGGTGTCGGAGAAAAAATGGTTGATAGTCGGCATAACTTGGGGGGAACGAGTCCTTAAGAACTTGCGAAAACCATGCTCTGCATATTTCTCTCCTTCCTCGTAGTTTTCCAGCACTGCTGTTGCTCTATGAGATTTATTGATTCTATCATTTGAAATAATAACCAATTAGATTTTAAAAAATAAGGTGAAAAATATTAGATTAAAATTATTAAATGGATTATTCTGAGTATTTAGATTATTTTGTAAATTACCTGACATCAGGGTTTAGTAGCACATTCCTTGTCAGCTGAAATATGCACATACCGGTGACAAATGACATTGCTGCTATTAGTGGATATACCTGTTAAATTATACAAAGTACGTAGTAATTACATACTAATCAGAAATTGTTTATAGTTAATGGTAATATTTTGCTGATTAAAATTTTATACACGGTCTCAAAATTACTGCTATATTTGACTTTTTATGGTTACTTTAATCACGCAATAATGAAAATAATATACTCGTAATTCTTATCTTTTGAAAATACAAAAAAAAAAAAAAAAAAAAAAAAAAATCTAAAAGTTAATGAGAGTATAAAATAGCAGTTAATTTAGGAGGGGGGATCGAGCTGATAAAAAAAAACAAAGGCGGTCGACAAAATAGAATTAATGAATCATGCGACATATACAATAGATTAACTACAAAATTAAATGAATCAAATCCCATTTACATTATTTACTTGTAATGGAGTTATACTGAAAGGAAAAAAAAAAACTTACATCAGGCTTGATCCAACGTCCCATTTCGGTTTATTGAGGGATTGATTATCTACAGAATTGAGCTTGATGAAGCAGACAATTTTAAATGATTTTACCTCTTTAGTATAGAGTACTTGGGATTTAAGTCAATTAGTTATTTGTGTATTTATGTATAAAATTTACATGTAGAATTATGTATATATAGTGCACAGAAAACTTCATTTATAAATCTGTGGGCTGAATGAATCATCTATGAACTGTAAATTAAATCTCAAAGGATAATACGCGCGTTTACGTAATTTTTTTAAAACCAGGTGCTTGAGCCTCTTGTATTGTACTTGAGGTCAAACAAATGACCAAAATAATCTACAATTTACTTCTTGGTCAAGTCTTCAGCCCATATATCTTCCATCTCAGCCCTCTCCTATGATGTGGATAAATAAATGTACAAAATTGACTACTACCTCGTTGACAAAAATATTATTATTTTAATCTACAAAATTGACTAAAATGAGACTAAAATAAATTCCAAAAATTAGCATTTCTAGATCTATACGAGTGTAAAAGTTGCATTAATCCAACTGTTATTACAAACAAATGATGTCTATCTATTTTTGTTTTTAATGTTTGTTATGTTTTTTTTAGGAAGTTTAGCTGATAAATAGACCACCATCTTACAGTGAGAATTGAACCTCTAATCTTATACTCAGCTCGTAGTTAATTGAAAGAAGACATCCACGTAATTAAGATTGACCATTTATTTGTATCTTTAATTTATATTATAAGTTAATTATTATGTATATTGCTCATTTCTTATCCTTCTTCCTTACAAAAAAGTTTAATCAAACTTTGATTTTATTAAACTTGTTCTTATAAATGGTAAAAGAAAATTTATCATGGTAAGAAGAACCAATACAACATTTATCAATTACGAGTAGTAATTAAATTGAATGAATTTCACTCCTTCTGTATACTTGTTCGTAGTGCAGGGCCGGGAGAAAAAAAAAGTGTGTAAAGAATACATACCTACAAAGTCCAAAACAAATTCAACGATATTATTTTAACCTTGTTCTGTGTTAACTTATTTAATTTTTAATAATAAAAAATAAATGTACGCACTTGAATTTAACAATTACAAGGTACTATAATGTTGTACCGATTTTTTTTTTTTTTAATTTAATTACCTACATACGTGAATCCCATTGGATCAGAGTATATATAGGAGGGATGTTATCATGACAATTATTTTGAAACACATGGCCTTTCTCAATGTCCAAGTTTTCTCTCACTTATCCTCAAAGTAATAAGCTTTAAAGTCGAGACAATCAAGCATTTGTTTCTCTCGATCTCAATTTTCATCTTTAGGTTTCCTAGAAGGTCTATATATAATAAAAATATAAATATCAAGATGCATGCTAAATTGCACTTAAATGAGTTAATAAAACTCTACAAAACTCTAAGGTTAAGATATCATTATCTTGGAGGGTAACACATTACATTTACCTAAACAATATATAATGCGAAAATTCCAATATCGTGGGGGAAAAAAATCTCATGATAAGAAATATAGCAAGCTAAGTAACTTTAGTTATGACATCTCTATCATTATTAGCTTTGCTGACTTTAATTACCGGATTCATCTAGAGGCAACCAAGTTTCAGCTCACTACAGGTTGGGCATTGTTGAGTTTTTGACACTCAAACACTCAGCTTTTACACTACATAAGTGCCCTGAAAAAAAATATATATATATATATATACAACAATATGGCACATTAATAATGAGATTTTGAGATGTCTAGTGGGTGATTAGAATCTTTAGTAGCAACTCTTGAGAGTATTGGTTAAAAATAATGTAGGTCCGAAGTGGTTATTTGGTTAAACTAAACTCATTCTCGGGGATTTAGAGACTTAATAATAGGCTTATTATGGTTCTAATTCATCTTTTATGATCATGGGAGACTCCACACGTCCACTTTAATTAGTTATGGATTATTAATTTTTCAAAATATGTATATGAGAAATTTCAACTTTTTTAGATTCAGAAAGGCTAGAGGTCAAGACGATACCCACAATCCCATTAAGAATCCATGCAGAACACCACATGGGTGTAGATTGAAATCATCTATTTTGCCTCTTAATTATCTATTTTGCCGGTTGGGTGTTATTGATTTAAGGTCAATACAGACCTTTATGTGACCAACTAGCTAGTAGGTGTAAATGGTTATATGATTGAATATATGACTTACTAGAAAATCAACACTATATTATCACTTATACGTTTTAACACCACCACGGTAATATTTTATGATGTACTTACGAGCTTACCTTGTGCCATATACATAATTTAGTATGTGATCCGAGACTTTCTCGAAATAATTTATTGTTAAATTTGTAAATATTTTCTGAAGTTACTATTTTAACAATATTAGTTTAGCACCTCAATCACAATATGCATAAGTTGTGTAAGGCCATTTCACCCAAGCCTGAAAAAAATCTTAAGATAATGATTATATTATTAAGTCAGTGTTGCAAACTCATTTGTTGAACCATCAAGTCATTATCACAAGAAAAAAGAACCAATGAACCACCATACAACAAACATAAATATGATTAATTAACACCAAAATCTGGTAATAATCTTAGCTTTATAGTAGCTTAATATATATTGCATGGTTTGCTTAATTGGTCTATTTGTTAGTAGATCCCACTCTCACCGTTAAAAAGGAATGAAGCTAAGAAGAACCTTGCTTAAAAGACACGAGATCTAAGTATTAAGATGAGTGTACCATAAAATTGATCCTAACATTTTTTGGACATTATATAAAGTCCTTCAACAACCAGTTGGTAGTAAAGCTTACCTTGCATTAAAAGTGATACAAAGAAAAACAAACTACTACTACTACTACTACTATTGCACATTCCACACTTCGATCATCAAATTTTGCTTACATTGTTAGTACATTTTCGTAGTTTTTGTTTTAGATTTTTAGATCAGATCTTAGGCAAACAGTCGAGGAACTCGAAATCGTTATTCAAAAACGATTGGTTATCAAAGAAGTTGTATCACATTTTAGACAAGACCATTGTTTTTCGAGAGTTGCATATGCAGAAATGAGGAGTCTTATCATAGCATTTTGCCTTGTGACATTTCTATCTTATGCAGGTTAGTCTATGTTTTAATTTTCATTGAAAATGTTAACTTATTATGATTTTTTGGTCTAATAGTTAATTTATGTTATTTTCTTGGATTTAGCTGCATATGATCCCTTGGATCCAAATGGGAATATAACAATCAAATGGGATGTTATGTCATGGACCCCTGATGGTTATGTGGTAAGTATTATCATTTCATTACTAGTATACTAATGTTTATATTATTATCATGTTTTAATCAAAATGTTATTTATTTATTACTTATTTATCAACAAATATATAAATAAAATGACTTTTTGTTTAGGATATATACTCTCTTGGTTTTAAAATTTTAGGTGCACATTAGTTTCTTCATATCCGTAAGTCCGTAACTATTAGTCATTTTATGACTTTAGAGTGTAGCCACCTTTAAGTTTGAAACAAGCGATTACCTATTTCCATAAGTATTAAGGCACTTGATTCATTAATGAAAAAAAAAATAGACTTATACAAAATTCAAATCTTTTATACTAACCAAAAAAATTAAATTGCATGATAAAAATGCAGGCAACAGTAACAATAAACAATTTCCAAATGTACCGGCACATAGGCAATCCAGGGTGGAAATTGGGCTGGACATGGGCCAAAAAAGAGGTAATATGGTCAATGGTAGGAGCCCAAACAACCCAACAAGGAGACTGTTCCAAATTCAAAGGGAACATTCCTCATTGTTGTGAAAAAACCCCAACAGTAGTGGACCTTTTACCAGGGGTACCCTACAATCAACAGATTGCCAATTGTTGTAAGGGTGGGGTCCTTAATGCGTGGGGTCAGGACAAAGATGGGTCTGTTTCTCAGTTTCAGATTAGTGTTGGGCAGGCTGGTACTACTAATAAGACTGTTAAGTTGCCCAAGAATTTTACCATGTTGGGCCCAGGCCCAGGTTATACTTGTGGGCCTGCTAAGGTTGTTCCTTCTACTAATTTCTTGAGTACTGATCGTCGTCGTAAAACTCAGGCTTTGAGTAAGTTTTACTCTTATCTCTTGGTTTTTAGTTTTTGTTTATTTTTGGGTTGCTTGTAAGTTGATTAATGAATAATGATTAGATTATCACTAATTTTAAGTTTGCATGGTTAGGTTTGGGTTGGATCCTCCTCATTTTAGTCATTTCTTAATTTATGACTAGACACGTAAGGATTAATCCTTTTATAAATTACCATTACCATCATGTATAACAAACTGTTAATATAGATAATTGTTACCTATACGCTTATACTCAAGTGTCTGGTACAAGTACAATTTAGGAATTTCGACATAGTTTTGCATTCACACTACTTTCAAACTTTCAATTGTGATATACTCCTAAGAAACTTGTGCAAATGAATGCTCATTAAAATAATTTAAAACGTTTACTTTTATTTGTTATTTGATCAACTAAAGTATTAGTTAGCAAGTCATTTATTTGGACCGGTTATACATAGTTTAAATGTTGTTAGTATGATTAGTCACATTTAAATCTGAAAATAACAGATTAACAAAAATTAAGTTACCTAAAATAATTACTTAATTGAATGTTTGATGCAGTGACATGGAACGTGACCTGCACCTACTCACAGTTTCTGGCGAGGAAATACCCATCTTGCTGCGTCTCCATGTCAACTTTCTACAATGAAACTATCACCCCTTGCCCTACTTGCGCCTGCGGATGTGAACATAAGAAAAATTGCGTCAAGTAAGAATTTTTCTTCAATTAACTTTGCGTAAAGTCTATTCGTCTAGTCGGGATCAGTTTAGGTGATACGATCCTGTTTATGTCCGGTTTAACTTGTACTATAATAACCATACATAATGTATCCAGGTCGAGTTGTTTTGGATTGGATTAAATTGAATTGTAGAAATTTGAAATGTGATAGATTATAAGGTCCTACTAATGTTGTTGAAAAAAGTGTGAAAGCATACAAAAATATCCCTCGAGTATTCCACTAGTCCACTACCACTAGTGTTTTCTGAATTCTGACTCTATTATTCATAACAGGAGTGATTCAAAAATTCTGAGTCCGACAAAAGTGAATTCGCGGAGGAGAGAAAGCTCCTCATTGCTTCACTGCACCCATCACATGTGCCCAGTTCGGGTGCACTGGCATGTTAAGGTTAACTACAAAGACTATTGGCGCGTAAAGGTTAGCATCACCAATTTCAATTATCGAACAAACTACAGCCAATGGACTCTTGTTGCTCAGCACCCTAACCTGAACAAGGTTACTGAAGTCTTCAGCTTCAACTACAAACCTCTTGTTCCCTTTGGATCGATAAGTAAGTTTCTGACAATGGTTCTGATAGCTTCAGACAACAAATCATATACTTCTGAATTTCTGACAGTTTTTCTGATATTTATCGCAGATGATACAGGGATGTTTTACGGGCAAAAGTTCTATAATGATCTTCTGATGGAAGCCGGACCATTAGGTAATGTACAGTCTGAAGTCTTAATGCAGAAAGATGAGAACACTTTCACCTTCAGGCAAGGATGGGCATTCCCTAGGAAAGTTTACTTCAACGGAGATGAATGCAGGCTTCCTGCACCTGATACATACCCTTTCTTGCCCAATTCAGGACTTAAGCCATCAATCTCAGTTTTCACGGTCATTTTGTCGTTTGTCTTGCTAATCTTCAGCTGTGGCATATTTACTCAATTTTGAGCATTGTACTAGTTGACATAAAAACATCAGATGTGGAAATATATTTCCAGAACACGAGTAGTATTGGAAAATCAGGCATAGAAAATTCATTTTTAGTTTTGAACAAGAACTCGAATTCTGCAATATGTAAAGCATCAGACACGTGCTAATTTTGAGCAATGATAACATGATGGGAAGTATAAGTTAGAATTAAGTTCCATTGTGTGGTTGGCAATTTTTGTAACAACTGTAAGTTTTTTGTAACACAAGAAATATACAGAAAAGGATGATTAATACATTAATAAACTCGAGTATTACAAAAGAATGAAAACCAATTGGCAATGAATGCACCAACCTAATCATCAGACAAATAGCAGACTACACCCCTGAAGGGTGATTGTGCAGCTGATCTTCAACAGGCCTCCCACTCGGTCTTCAAAGCCAAGTATTGGAATCAAAATCCATTCGGAATTTCCATATTATCTATATGCTCCGATAGAAAGGTCAAAAGTCTTAAGCATGAGTATATAAGAATGCCAGTGCTGATAATAGTGTCAATGTTGTAGTTAGGAGTGAGGTATTTGGCCGAGGACTGGCATTTGGCAACCATGGGTAGGTATCAGGAGGTGGCATGACACAGTTATCGCCATTGAAGTAGATCCTGCGAGGGAAAGCCCAGCCCTTTTCAAATGTAAAAGTAGACTTGTCTTTCTGAAAGAGTAATTCAGACTGCACATTGCCCAATGGACCAGCTTGCATAAGAAGATCATTATAGAACTTAATTCCCCATAGCATAGCAGTATCATCTATAGAGCAATAACAAGAAATCAATTATTTCTGGAGTGAAACCAAATAAATCAAGATATGGAAATAATGAGCACAATTTTATGTCACTAGTATAGAGGATAGAAAAACTTACTTATACTCGAGTAAGGAGTAAGTGGTTGGTAACTGAAGCTGAAACTTTCGGTCAAATTGTCAAAGTTAGGATGTTGCACAACCAAGTTCCAGTTTGAGTAATTCATCCTATAGTTAAAGTTTGTAATTGTAACTTTCACTCGCCAATATTCTTTGTAGTTAGTTTTGACATGCCAGTGAATCCGAACTGGACACATGTGGTTAGTGCATTGAACCAGAGGTGGCAAGATACTGTTTTTGTTCGAAAGTGCAGGAGAAACAACTGAAGCCAAAAATGGGTTGTTTGGCCTGTCATCAAAGAAAATGACAACTTTAAAATTTTCACAAGTCAAGTCACCAAGAACAGGAATGTAAAGCAAATAAAAAAACTTACTCTACGCAGCTTCCAGGGTTGGAGGCATTGTTTTGACAGCCACAGCTGCATGTTGGGCAAGATATGATAGTATCACTGTAGAAGGATGAAAGAGATACACAGCACGTAGGAGTTTTCTGGGACAAGAACTGAGAATACATACATGTCACATTCCATGTCACTGAAAAAACACAGTTTCAGCAAAGAAATCAGTAAATTGAACCATAACGTTAAATGGCACATAAAAGATCATCAAAAACAGCACTGATCAAGGATCTTTCGGGTTGGCAACTTTTTTTTCTTTTCAAAGTTGTGAAATTTATAGGACTTAAAATTATTCTTTGTTTATGATGCCATATCTGAAAACACAATACTATATGCAGTATTTATAATTGTAACTCCCAATTGACTTACTCAAAGCTTGAGTGGATCTCCTCCCATCTTGGGATTTGAATTTGCTGGGTTTAACAATCTTTCCAGGTCCACAAGTGTAACCAGGTCCAGGCGCCTTCAGGGTGAAATTCTTTGGCACTTTGACTGTTTTGTTAGTGGTGCCTGCTTGTCCCACACTAATCTGAAATGAACTAATCGCGGTTGGAGGATCTTGCACCCATGAACTCAGCACACCTCCCCTACAGCAGTTGGCAGCTTGCTGGTTGTAAGGAGTCCCGGGCATCAAGTCTACAACAGTTGGATCCTTCTTACAGCAATGTGGAATAGTGCCCTTAAATTTTGAACAATCCCCTTGCTCTGTTGCTTGGCCTCCCAACATGGTCCAAATAACCTCCTTTTTCGCCCAAGTCCATCCAAGTTGCCACCCGGGTGCTTGAATGTGGCGGTACTTCTGGAAGTTATAGAGAGTAACCACCGCCTAAAAGTCCAATTTAAGGAGAAAGACTGTTAAGAAGCAAGATAAGTATTTTTTTTTTTATCTTAAAAATTCAACAATCAAAACATTTTCCTGCTAATTTGCCAAAGATTTTACAAAACAGAAAGACTTATACTGACATAATGTAATACTTCATACATAATCTTTAGCAACACAATGATTACAAAACGCAGTGCTAAACAGATATAAAAGAAACATGAAAATGAATAAACATCAGGTACATAAGCTTTCAGTTCATATACGAATCGGACACCGGATTAGCAACACAATGATGTTGTTGCTAGGTATGATAAACAGACAATATGCTCAAGATTCCACACTTCAAACGAAGGACCCGTTGTTGGAAGAAAAGACAGCACTATATGTGTTTGCTTCATGAATGTACACAAACATACAAAGCCCCAATCAAGAAAGAATTACTTACAACATAACCATCAGGAGTCCAATTTATGATATCCCACTTGATGGTAATGTTCCCATTTGGATCGAGAGGATCGTATGCTCCTGAAAATAACCAGAAACAAATTCATCAAGCTTCGTCTTAAAGTCCTCTTGTCGTGAAACAATATCAATAAGTGACACGAACATGTAGAGCACATCTTACTGACATTTATAATATTCACAGTTCTCAACTGAAAACAATGAAAGTTCCCACAGTGAAAGAATGCAATTCAAGTACCTCAAATGTGTATAATTCACAACTCTATTCATATACAGTACCCATTTACAATAATAAACCATACTAAAAATCCCCAATTCCCCATTTACATGCAACCTAGGTGCTCATAGGGTTGCAATTTTTTCAAAGTAACAACATGAGAGCCTTGATCCCAATCTGATTGGGACCGTGGGACGGCCACATGAACCAAGGTTTTACCTTCCATGGCCATCAATACAAATCCAGAAATTTTTAAGGTTTTCAAAAATTCACAAATCATTAACCTAAGTTGACAAATGACAATTATATTGCACACATCATCTGATTATCATAGCTAGTTCACTCATGTACGAGTAAATGACACATTGGCAAATAAAATGTCATGATAGTTGAGGAATTATACAAGATATTACAAAATGGGCAAAGACAAACAATAATAATCAGGGCAAATATTTCAATTTTCTGATACAGTCCATTTCAGATAGAATTTCTTGATATTATACAGTATTTAGGAAATCATTTCCAATTTACAGAATCAATATATAAGACGTAATTTCATGAAACTGTAACACTACATGACCCAAGGGCAGGCTAAAACCAATCAAATTGTAAAGATATGAAACAGGGTAAATTCCAGCAACAACTAATTAAAAACAGTAGCAACATAAAACAAACAATTACTTGGTATATGTTTATAATACTAACAAAAAACCAACAACACAACATTCCCATTTCTGTTTTTTTTTTTAGCATTATTTTTTTGGGATTTTCAGAAAAAACAAATTGCAAATGAAATTAGAAATAGTCATTAAAGTCTCAAACTTTAGAATTGCAAATTCATGATCAAACCCCAACGTCAAAAGTTATTAAGTTCATTCTTAATTTTTTTTTTATTTTTTGGGAATTTCAGAAGAAAAAAAAATTACAAATGAAATTAAAAATAACCATTAAAGTCTCAAACTTCAGCACTACATATTGTTGATCATACAAAATGGGTAAAAACCATTTGTCATAAAATCATCGAAATCATTCAAATTGATCAACAAATAACCCATTAAAGTCTCAAACTTTAAGAAACCCAGAATCAAAATCAGTGGAAAAAGAGAGAGAGAAAGAAAGCTTACCTGCAAGGTTAATAGTAAAGCAAGAGAAGAAGATGAAAAAAATGCTGAAAAAACTCAAATTGCGAAATGAGAAGAAACCCATTCTGCAGAATTTACAGATGATAAACAGGAATTGAATTGAATTGAATTGAGAGGAGAGAGAGAGAGTGAAATTATGACAAAAAAAGAAAAGGAGTGGTGTGGAGGTGGAGGTGGAGGTGGAGGTGGAGGTTCAAACAAACTTAAAATTGGACTTCCAGTAGCTTCTGAAGTTCACGTGCCAAATCTTTTAAGAATTAATGGGAAGAGAAGAAAGAATTTGCACTAATTATGAACTACTAGTATGAGCAACTAGTTGTATAAAATTATTACTATTATTCTTGGTTGAACTTTTTTTGTTTCAGCATTGAATTTTAGAATATATGTCTCATCCTTGGTAATGAAAATGACAAATTTGACAATAAGAGAGTGTGTTATTATTTGAAGTTTTAATAATGACTTGAGCATGGTCCATGGTACGTGTGATGCCATAGATTCTAGACTTCTAGTGGGATGTCTTTTGGATATTGGTTGTTTTTGTTTAGGAATAGGAGCAGCTTGATTTTACTATTCTATTCCCACGTCTAACTTTTTACTAGTTTTGTTTCATATACGTAATAAGTAATTAATTTGACAATTTTTATATAATTTATTGTAGTTGTCATATTACAAAAAATATTAATTTTTGTCAATGAACGTGACTGGTTGAGGAAGGATTTCATGTTGACATCTCAAACAATTATACATATTCACATGAGACAAATACAACTCTTCTGTAAAAGTTACGCGTATATGTTATATAATATTCTCCATCACCAAAACCCGTTAATTCATGAAAAATTCCCTAAATGGATGAGATAATTAGTGACACAAAACCTACATGCACTATATTGATGGACAAGATTTGCTTAGCATGCAAGTGTTGCTTTAAAATTTAATAATGATAATCCATAAAGTTAAGAAGAAACTAAACTAAGGAAGTAAAGGGAGTTACAATGTTTTTGTATAGTCAGTGTCGTGTAGGAAGAAGCTACTAGATTACAAGTACAATGGTATTTGTTAAGTAGTGGAAGACCGTGCACTTCCAGCTTGTCTTGTGTTATGGTATATTCGTGTGAGATTATATTGACTCTTTCTTAAACTAAACAAACGCGCTTTTTTCTGATTTTCTATTTTTCTCCCTTTTTTGGGTTTTTATTTTTATTTTCAATATCATATGCTCAGCTGTGCCCAAATTAGTGGTTGGCTAATTTCCACGTCATTGGGTGGGTCATTATTAAAGGAAAAAAAAAACTATCAGGCCCGCATTAACCAGACTTTTGGCAAATTGGGCTTGCGGCGCTGTCATTCATAATATTCAATTCCACTGTTTATTTTTTGTTGTTTAGTGAGTTAGGTCTTTTTTAGTTCGCCTTATATTTGCTTATCTGAATTTATTTAATTTGGTCTGATCTGATCTGGTTTGATTTGATCTAATCTGATCTGAATGTCAGATTTGACCAAACTTTGACATTAAATATACGAAAATCTACACGGAAAAAATATATCAAGTGGGGTCTTGTTAAATTCGTAATAACGTGTATTTTATTAATGTGTGATTTTCAAAATTCTTTTAATTACGAAATTAAAGAATTTAGCGATAAAAAACTGCACATAAAACGATGATCTGATCTAAACTTATTTTTTCTGATCTGATCTGAACTTATTTTTTATGAAATAAGTAAAAATAAGGTGAACTAAACAAGGTCTTCCATTGAATTACATAAATCGATCCACAAAGTATACATTTACAGGATTAATACTCTCTCTTTATTTTATAATTGCTCCAAAACTTGGTCGTTATAATTTGGTTTTATGTTAATGTAATCAAACAATTAGAATTTGAGAGTAAATTTTCTAAATAGTTTTCACCATTAGTTTCACATGAATTGCACAAATACAAATCACTAAAATCAGCATAGCCATTTTATTGTTAATGAGGTTTACAATCGTAGCACTATAAAATTAAAGCTCGGCTTATACAACAACGTACACATAGTTAAAACGGATCTTTTCTCCCAGAAAAATAAAAATAAATTCATAACATACAATTTTAATTTGATGCAATTGCTTGAAATTATTCTTATGAGTGTGTACTTGACTTCATCATCACAATTCACACATATGGGAGTAATGGGACCGACTTGCTCTTCTCCGATACACTTTCATTGTGTTGTAGATTTCCAAGTACCAACATACTTGCATATAACCTTCCAAGTGACTGTCAAATGTGAAAATAATAAAATATTAATAAGTCAGCAATCGACGAATGTGTACTCTATATAAAATCAACAATATTTAGTACTTGTATGACCTTATGTTGTATAACCTTTTTTTTTTTTTGAGATAAATTTAAACTCGTAATTTTAAATGTGTAGAGTAACAAACTTACTTTTACCTTGAGTAAACCTTCTCTTATCCAAGGTAAAATACTTGTTACGAGCAACCACCTTAGCAGGTCCGCAGGTGTAACGACTTCCGGGTGCCTTGAATGTAACCTTCTTAGGCAATTTAACCGTCCTAACACTAGTGCCTGCTCGTCCGACGCTAAGTTGGAAGGCGCTTATCGAATGAGACGACGGATGTTGTGGAGACCATGAAGCGAGCACCCCTCCTCGACAACAATTTGCAACTTGTTGGTAAAAGGGAGTTCCAGGGCTCAAGTCTACAATAGTAGGATTCTTATTACAACTATAAGGGATGTATCCGTTGAATTTCGAGCATTCTCCATGGTTTGTCGCTTGGGCTCCTACTGCACTCCATATGACCTCATTTCTTGCCCATGTCCACCCCAATCGCCACCCTGGTGCTCGAATACTACGATTTTTTTGGTAGTTGTTGATTGTAATCGCAGCCTGTTTGCCAATAAATTTAATACGGCTTATCATATTATACAAGTAATTAATTATTACTCTTTGACTAATTGTTTATCGAATTGAATGAAGGACAACTTACAATGTAATCATCGGGAGTCCAGTTAACAAGATCCCACTTGATCGTAATATTCCCTTTAGAATTTGAATGATCACCAGCTTCTGAATTGAAAATAATCCATAGAATTAAATCAAGTTTTGCCTAGCTAGGTATGTAGGGGTAGAAAATGTTGTAACGCCTTGACATACACTAAGCAAAATATCGTACAACAATAATATATAATTCAATTAAGAATGTATTAATAACTAGTAATAAGATAGAGAAAAAATTTAATAAAGCTCACCTGCAAGAGCTAAGTTTAAGGAACAGAGAAAGAAAACTAGCAGGAAAAAGCTTAACAACCTCATACTTGCATATCTTATTAGTAGGGGTATAAATCTAACCGATACAAAAGGTCGCAAAAAGTCTCTATATTTATACAACTTTTAATTGCACCGGAGAAGCTTACTATCACGTTCCGAACTTTTAATCATGGAAAGAGTTGTACTATTTATTTTAGTATGGGGTCTAAGGACGTGTTTAACATTAGCTTTTGAAATAGTTCTTAGTGCTTTGACTAGCTGTTTATCCGCAAAAGGAACACACATAACGCTGAGGGAAGTTGCTCATCTTCCAAAAATGACATAATGGCTACTGATTTAATTAATACTCGTATCAGCAAAGTTAATTCCAAAATTAGGAAGGAATAAGACCTGTAAGATCAGAATTTGAGAAACAGAAAAACTGAACTAGGGAAATGCTGAGATACTTCAAAATTTTAAACAAGTACAATCGTACATGACTCAGATTGAAACCATGTTTTGCAAGTAGGTAGTTTGTTCCTTTGAGATGAAAAACGGAAGGGTGATCAGTAAATTTTTTTTGAAGCTATTTTTGTATATCTTAATGCTTAGCAACTCGGTCGTTAATAATACAGGGTCAGCTTATTAGTATATAATGATTTGATTTTTTGTATCATAAGAAATTTGTTAAATAATGCAACATGGTTTGACTAACATGTGGACATGTCGTGTGATGTGAATTGTATAGTTAATCCAAATTCTAAAGCTAGTAAGGGCGTGTTTAGCAATAACTTTTGCAATGATCCTTAGTGTTTCGAGTAACTATTTACTTGTAAAAAGCAAGATTACATAAGCAAATTGCTCATCTTCTCCAAGAAAACATATAATAGCAAGCTGCTTCATTTTCCAAGGGAGATTACATATACTAGTATCAAGGAATAACTATAGATTAAAGCAAAAAAAATCCAATCAAGATAGCTCTAAATCGCCTTCACCGAGTTGATCTGGAGCATGGTAAGGCAAGAAGTGGTTATAAAGTGCATCAGCTATCCGATCTATGAAGTAAATAATGAACGTCAAACCAACAAAAGCCCAAGGATCTACGAACAAAAAAAAAAGAATTATACATTAGTAAAAGTAGTGTAAAAGTTTATCAACAAAGTTAGTTCCAAAAGTAGGAGGGAATACCTGTAGGAGAAAATTTTAAGGAATAAATCATAAGAGCAAGGAAAATACAGCAATACTTGAAAATTTTCAACATGGACTCGACTCTATTCGAAGCCATGTTTTGAAAAAAGTTTGAGCCTTTATTATGTTTCTGGGCTGTATTGAATTAATTTCTCTTTGAGATGAGATTTATATAACTGTGTTATACTTGTATAGTTGTATGTATATCTTAATGCTCAGCAACTTGTTTGTATATCTAGAATGACTTGATTTTCTGTATCTTGAGAAACTTTTTTATATTGTGCAACAGGGTTTGACTACCATGTGGATGTGACTTGTGTTGTCACTCCAAAGTCTGAAGTCAAACAACGTGTGTGTTTTTTATTTTCGGAAAGTGTTATCCAATTTACACTCGGATTTAATTATTTATTGAACATATCTCGATCTAAGAGCTTGTTCGATAGTAGCTTTTATAAACTTGTAATAGTTTTTGCTTTTTAGCTGGTATTTTGAATGTCCCAAATAGTTAGTAAGGGTAGGGGTGGCAATATCATCCAAACCCAATGGATAACCATCCACCCGATCCAAATATATGGACGAAAACCCGAACTTAAGTGGATGACGGATGGATGATGGATGGGTTGGGTGACGGATCGGGTCGGATACGGATGATGATACATCCAACCCATCACCCGATCCATCACCCGACCCATCCATCCACCCGTTAAATTTATATATAAAAAAAATAAAAATAAATATTTTTTTTAATAAATTATTGTCTATTGTAGTGTTAGGAATTGACATTTGTTTTTAATTTAGTAAAAAGGAACGAGTATTAGAAGGATGTATAAAAGTTTTAATTAATTGATCATTTTTTTTTTCAAATCTCAATTTTAATTATTAAGGGTCCGTTTGGCATCGCTGTGGTTTTCTGTTTTTTGGTTTTTTGTTTTTTAAAAGTATATTACATATGTTACATAATGGATCAAAAAAAATTTAGACCTATTAAAATCATGATAATTTTGAAAACTGACAACAAAAAAGTGAAAACACCTTTTTCTTGTTTCCTGTTTTTGGTTTTTAGTTTTCAAAAAAACAGGAAACTGAAAACCAAAAATGATGCCAAACAAGCCCTAAAGTGCAAAGTTGTATTTATATATATATTTCACCCGAATTATCACCCGATCTACTCGATTCATCCATGGATGACGGATGGATCGGATGTGGATGAAGGAAAATTAGGTGATGGATGGGTCGGGTGATGGATGGATTTTTGGCGGATGGAGGCGGATGACGCATCACCCGACCCACCTCCGATCCATTGCCATCCCTAAGTAAGGGTGTGTTTAACAATTATTTTGTTGTGATTGATAGTGTTTTGACCAACTATTTTTGCAAAAAAGTTACATAAGCAAATTGCTCACCCTCTCCAAGTAGACAATATAGCAAGGTGGTTCATTTCCCATATATGAGAGATTACATTACATAAATTAAGAAAAACTACAGATTACAAAATAAAATTAAATAAACCCGGGTCAACATTTATGGACTCAGATGATGCATACATGGTATTTGAGCGGATGATTAAGCGGCTAAATCGCGATCGCCACCTTCACCAAGTTGGTCTGGGGCATGACTAGGCGAGAAGAAGTCATCAATTGCATAGTCGATCCTTTCTATCAAGTATAGAATGAACGTACAACCAACAAAAGCCAAAGGGTCTGGAAATAAGAAAAAAAAAAAAAAAAAAAAAAGGGATTAGTGGAAAAAATCTAGAATTTTATCAGCAAAATTAATTCCAAATTTAGGGGGGAAGAAGAATGAGCCTGACCTGTAGGAGAAAATAATAAGGAATTGAAAAACAGAACAACGAAAATGCTAAGATACTTGAAAATTTTAAAAATGTGGATGACTCTGATTAATGCCATGTTTTGTAAAAAGTTTGAGGTTTTATTTTAACCTCGTTTCGGGCTGTATAGAAATCAAACTGAGATGAGATTTATATGTTGTGTTATACTTGACTTGTATATCTTTAGGCTTAGCAACTTGGTTGTAAATAATTACTACTATTACCCAAGGTCAGCTGAGTATTGTTAAATTAATAATTTGAATGATATGATTTTTTTTGTATCTTGAGAAATATTGTTGTGTAATGCAACCAGGTTTAGTTTATTATGTGGATATGTGTGTACTGATGTGAATTATGTATGTTATTACTCCATAGTTTGAAGTCAAACTACGTCGGTGATGTTTCTGAATTTCGGAAAGAGTAATGCTATTTACTCTGTACGTTTAGCTATTTTTGTAGAACAGTTCATGATCTAAGGACTGGTTCGGCAATAATAATTAAGCTTTTGTAAATTTGCAATGGTTTTTAGCTAGGTTTAACTAAGGTTAATTTTTAAATTACTACCCAAAAATGTAACCACATTTGAACTAATCATCCGTTTAATTTTTTATTTTAAATTACCACCCTTTAAATTAAATAAATGAATTACCACCCTTTAAATTAAATAAATGCTCAGATTATCACCCATTTCAAAAATCCGGTGGATTTTCCGTCTGTGGGCCTCACCTAACGCTTATTTTGACCCTTTTAACTTATTTTTTTCCCCGATTTTCTTTTAAAAACACTCTCCTAACTTCAATTCACATTTCCTTCACCAAATTCTATCAAATTTCACTATAATTGGGGTAAATAGGTAGATTTGGGAATTAGAGTTTATGGAATTAAATCGAATTGGGGCTGAAATTGGGGCTTTGAATTCACGAGCGAGCCACCATCTTTAGCTTTTAGTAGTGAGTGGAGGAGAGAGAAAATGAATGAGAAGGGTGACAGTGTAATGGTGGTGATATATTGGTTTTTTTTGTCTGAAGTTGTAAAATTTGGGGGGGTTTTAGAAATGAAATTATATTGGTGTGTTGAATTCAATGAAAGAAATAATGATAGGTTGAGTGAAATATATCAGTGAGATGATTAAATCGAGAGAAAAAAAAAAAAAAAAAATTGGAGGGAAGTTAGTTAGGTGGGGCTCACGGACGGAAAATCCACTGGATTTTTTAAATGGGTGGTAATCTAAGCATTTATTTAATTTAAGGGGTGGTAATCTAAAAGAAAAAATTAAACGGGTGGTTAATTTGAAAATGGTTACATTTTTGGGTGGTAATTTAAAAATTTTCCTTTAACTAATGATAATTTAGTTAATATTACTCGATTGGTTAAGTATTAATGTCCATTGGAAGTATGGAGGGAGAACTCAAGCTCTCTTCAATGATGGCTACTACGAATAGAAGTTTCTACAACGATAACAAAGCTCAGTAAGATATCTTGAATACGGAGTAACAAACAACTTTAGTCAAGACTAGACTATGGGTCTGTTCTGATTTACTGAACTGAACTGATTGAAGATGAACTGAACTGAAATGAAATGAATTATTTATGAAAGAAAGAAATTAGGAAATGAACTGAATTGAACTGATTGGAGCTGAACTGAAGTAAAATTAAGTTAAAGAGAACAAATCCTATGTCTTTTCAAAAAGAGTATGGAGCATTAAAATTAAAAGCCATGACATCCAACTGTGAACTTTAATTTATAAGATAAAAAGAAAAGGAGCATCACTCCATCACAATTACAAGCTTATTAGCTCATATTAGCATTAAGATACACAACATCTGGCACGAATAACATCTTTGATTACATTTTTCAAAACGGAAAAAAAAAAAAAAAAAAAAAAAATTAAATATGTGAATTCAGTGGCAATCTGATATGATTAGGGAGTGTATTAATGTACTCCGATCCATCCACGAGGCGAAAGCTGAGGCCAGGGAGCAGGGCCAGTTGCCGTGCTTGATCTTCCCTAAAACCCGACTTGTGCAGGAGATTTCCGGGCACCAGAATATACGCATGTAACATTCCAAGTCACTGTAAAGTGTTCGCACAAAGATGTAAATAATAAGCCTCGGTAGAAAAAATTAATAAACTATAGAATGATTAGTGCATAACACAAAAATGTCCTGTTTTTACTTTAGATGAAAATAGGCCTTACTTATAGCTTGAGTAACTCTCCTCTTATCCGCGGTAAAAAACCGAGTAGGCCTTACTATCTTAGCAGGTCCACAGCTATAACCATCTCCTGGTGCCTTGAACGTGAAATTTTTGGGCAATTTGACAGTTTGATTGGTAGTGCCTTCTTGTCCCACTGCGATTTGGAAAGCACTCTTGGAACGAGCTTGATCATGGCCGGACCATGGAGCGAGCACTCCTCCTCGACAACAATCTTCGATTTGTTGGTTGTAAGGAGTTCCAGGCATAAAGTCTACTATAGTGGGGTTCTTTATACAACTATGTGGGATGCTTCCTTTAAAATGTGAGCAATCACCTTGCTCTGTTGCTTGAGCTCCTGTCATAGCCCATATTACCTCCTGTCCTGCCCACGTCCACCCCAATTTCCATCCTGGTGCTCGAATGCTACGATTCCTTTGGAAGTTGTAGATTGTAACTACACCCTGCAGTAGGCCACACCACACATTTACAGATTAAAGGGTTTGATTTTGAATGCTCCCATCAATATCATATCAATCAATGATAAGAGATGATACGATACGAGTAACAGATAAGCATTTGTTAAGAGTTACTTACAACATAGCCATCAGGAGTCCAGCTTAAAACATCCCACTTGATTGTGATATTTCCATTTGAACCATTATTAGCCGCTTCTAAAAAATAACCAATCATTGTTTTGATACAAGATATAAAATTACTTCAAATTTCCACATTAGACAATACAATTCATAAAAATAAATGTTAAGTTGATTATAGCAGAAACAAAACATGTATTCCAAATTTACGAGCTAATGCTAATGCAAGTAAAAGTGAGCGAGCTAACCTGTAGTAATGAAGTTTGAGAGATAGAGGAAGAACACAAGAGAACTCAAAAACCTGAACATGGGCATGATCTGAATTTGATAGATAATTATTTTTGTGTCACCTTGAATTGACTGTTAGTTATTCCAAAAAAAATATGGAGTAATACAAAGTGGAGTACTGTATTATTATTTTCCAAGTTTGAAGTCAACGATCAACCAGCCAATATGTGCTGATTATTCTCCTTTGAAGGCAACTATTTCAAACTTTGAAGTCAACCAACCAGCTATTGAGCTTAATGTCTTTGACCAATTTCATATATGTACAGTATATACTACTCTAGTTCTATGTATCTATGATGAAAATAAATACGACTAGTGATTTGCTAAGGCATTAGATAAAATCAGTTTTCATTAATTGCTAAAATTAATTTATAGGAATTAATTTATAGTTTTTTCTAATCACCTCACCTTTTTTTCAAGTGTTGAAGGAAAATGACTAAAATTTGGCATATAAATTCCTACAAAAACAAAAAGGGCGTTGTTAAACGTCGTTCGCAAATTACATACTAACGCTCCCATTTTTATAAGGAATTTCCTTTTATACCCCTAGCATATAATTACGGAGTTTCTACTGAACGAGTCACATATTTCACTCTCTAACCTCATTCACTCTCATTTTATCTCTCTAAAAATTTAAATCTGAAATTTTTTAAAAAAATCTGAAAAAAAAAAAAAAAACAAAAAACAACCATCACCAACAACCACCTTATAAACCACCACTTGAAGAACAAGGCAAAGGAATGGCTGATCCGAGGCGAATTAGGGTGACTTACAATGGTCGTGGGTTAAGCGGCGGCGGCGAACAGGTAAAAGCTTTAAAAGAAAAAAAAATGGAAGTCTTGACTTCCGCCCAGAAATTCGATCCGGAACTCCCTTGGAGGATTCGTCTGAAAATTCCGGATCCTCCAAGGATTTTCCGGAATTTCTGGGCGGAAGTCAAGATCCGCTTGAAATTTCCAGAAAATCCTTGGAGGATCCAAAAATTTCAGGCGGATCTTCCAAGGGAGTTCCTTAAATTCTGGGCGGAAGTCCCAATTTCCGATTTTTTTTTTCTTTCGTGAATAAATCTTATTATTATTATTATTATTATTATTGTTATTTTTATGATTTTTATTATGATTATTGTTATTATTATTATTATTAGTAGTAGTAGTAGTACTATGTTATTGTTAGCATGATTTTTGAGATTATGATTATTGTTGTTGTGATTATGATTGTTGTTGTTGTTATTGTGATTATTATGTTATTAGTACATTATTTGTAATGTTATTGTTATATTTAGTAATAATGTTATTATTATTATTGTTATTATTATGATTGTTGTTATTTTTATGATTTTTATTATGATTATTTATATTATTATTATTTTTTATTTATTTTTTATTTTTTTATTTTTTTATTTTTTTTGTTGAAACCTTATTATTCTTATTATTATTAGTAGTAGTAGTAGTATGTTATTGTTAGTTTATTTTTGTGATTATGATTATTGTTTTTGCTATTGTGATTATTATGACTATGATTATATTTTAAAATTTGTGGTTGGTATGATTATTTTTGTGAGTATGATTTTTATTATTATTATTATTATGTTGTTGTGTTATTATTATTATTTTTGTGATTATTATTATTATTATTATTATTATTATTATTATTATGTTGATATGAAATTAATTAATTTGAATAGTATTTTTTGTAGTCCAACTTTAAACAAGTAGTATTTTTTGTAATTATTACTGAAATTGGATTTTGTACTTATTGTATGTAGATCGAGGGTTCTGGTGCTCGGCATGCAATATCACGATGTTTGAATGCGTCTGTTAGGAGACAATCATCTCGTTCAGCACCGTTTCAGCCCGAGCAGCAATACGGGTCTACTAGTGGTTGGTCGGGAGACCAACAATCAAGAAGTAGTCGGCCCATGTATTCGCCAGGTGGAGTACCTACATCTGACGAGGAGGAAGTCTCGGCTAGTCATGCTGGTGACCGAGATGAAGAATCGAGCCCCCCCTAGGATTATCATATGGTATATAGGGGTCAGTATGGGAGATTTGTTGGTAGTGGATCGAGTCAGCCTACTACCAGCTCTGTAGAAGCATTGTTAGTGCAGGAGCTGATGCCGGGTGGTCCCGAGGATGAGACTATTATCCCTAGTTTTGGTGGTCACGTGGCACGATATATATGGATCGAGCAGGAGCGAGGTGTCTTGCGGTGTTTGAGTAGGTCAAAGCTGTGTTCTGACTTGGTTACGTGGCGAGGTCGTCAATCAGTGGAGAACCTCCAGTTGATTGATGGTAGTTAGTTGTCTCACTTGCTCGGGGTGATGTTTAAAAAACTTGATTAGCCTTTGATTTCTGCTTTTGTTGAGAGATGACAGCCATATCGATTGGTCTTGTAAGTCGAGTCCATCCCTATGACGTGTGGGTATGTGCGGAGTATGTTGACCGTGATCGGGTGCACCATAAATGCATGTTGTAAGACGTCGAGATCATCGGACATGACCCAGTAAATGTACTTACTCTCTCTCGCCAAATGAAGAAATTGCTGAACAACTCCTCTTCCTTCGGACATCTCCATCTTGAAGTCATTCCGACAGTTGTAAATGTGCCTGATGTTTGGATGATCATCAGGAAATTGCTCTGCAATAGTTGCCATGATGTTACGGGGCGCAACCTTGGACTTTGTCATGTCACGCACAACCTGTTTTGCACCCGGGCTCAATCCGCTCACTTTACGATGACCCTCTTCATACACAATTATTGGGTGGTTATGTGTCCCGGTAAGATCATTTTTCGCACGGATCTTCCAACTATCAGTGCTGACTTCATAATATATCTTGATGTAGAAAGGACAACCATTAGCTTTGGTTTTTGTGTCCTTCCGTATTGCGTTCTCCAAACCTCTCGGCTTGCTCCTCCGTGACCGATCACATCTCAAATATCGATACGACCGACCATCTCTGGTTTTTTTATAAGACGATTTCACCAAAATAAATCCCAGATTTATGGAAACAGCATCCGCCCATATAACTGCATCCTCAAACGTTGGAAATAACGTATCCGTGACGAAATTCCCACTATAATTCACACCGTCACCGCCGTCTTCAGATTCCATATCCTATACAAATTAAACAAAACAACGGTTTATGTCATTATGTTCTTTTTTATAATATTAATAATAATATTTATAAAACAATATTACAACTAATAATATTATTAACATTAATAACTAATACTAATAACAACAATCATAATAGCAACAACAATAATCATAAACACCACCAACAACAATAACAATATTAATAATATAGATAACAAAACAATTAATACCCTAACATAATTACTAATTAATATAATAATAATAATAATAATAAGGTTTCAAAAAATAAAATTACTACTACTACTACTAATAATAATAATATTACTACTAATAATAACAACAATTACAAAACAATAATAACATTATTACTAATTACTCAAATTATCAAAAACTAAATCACAACAACAATTAAAAAAAAAATTAACTTAAACAATATTACAACTAATAATATTTATAAAACAATATTACAACAAATAATATTATTAAAATTAATAACTAATACTAATAACAACAATCATAATAGCAACAACAATAATCATAAACACCACCAACAACAATAACAATATTAATAATATAAATAACAAAACAGTAATACCCTAACATAATTACTAATTAATATAATAATAATAATAATAAGGTTTCAAAAAATAAAATTACTACTACTAATAATAATAATAATATTACTACTAATAACAACAACAATTACAAAACAGTAATAACATTATTACTAATTACTCAAATTATCAAAAACTAAATCACAACAACAATTAAAAAAAAAATAATTAACTTAAAAAAAACAAAAAAAAAGAAAAAAAACTGAATAATGGGACATCCGCCCAAAATTTCTGGATGTCCCATGGTGGATCCGCCTAAAATTTCCGGATCCACCATGGAACATCCGAAAATTTTGGGTGGATCTATACTTCCGCCTAAAATTTCCGGATGTTCCATGGTGGATCCGGAAATTTCAGGCGGATCCACCATGGGACATCCGGAAATTTTGGGCGGATGTCCCATTATCAGAAAATAAAAAATAAAAAAAAACTTACAGAATGTTCCGACGCATTCTCCGGCGTACGAATGTTCCAGTCGTCCATCATCCAAGACCCGTCGGAAAAAAACTTGATGATTACTTTTTTTTAAAAAAAACGATTTAAGGTGGTCGTGGGGACCGATTTGGTTTAAAGGTCGTGGGGACCGATGTGGTGGGCTCGGGATTCACGGTGTACTACTTTGAGGGGACCGTTAGTATGTAAAATGTGATTGAAGGGAACAAAGTCCTTTTTAAATATTACAACTTGCATAAAGGACATCTTTGTCAATTGAAGTTAAAATGGGAGCGTTACTATGTAAAATGGGAGCGACGAATAGCAATTCACAAGTTGCGGAGTAGGCATATATACAGCTAAAATGATTTCACTGAAATCACTACTAAGGTAACCGAGTACAAGACATATGCTAATTAGTCATATACAATTAAAAATTCTTATATGCACGAGTAAAAACTTTTTTATTAAGATTTTTTTTTTCTTTCATTTAAAAATACTTTACACAGAAAAATAATTAAGTAACCCAATTAAAAAAAACTCTAAAATGCATCTAACCTTACACCCCCAACAAACGTCAGCACGACACGAAATTAGTAGGTTGAGACTAAGCCTGGACGGGCAGACGGCTAGACCACCATGCACCATTGGCTCGTGGGGAGGCATGGTGATGCCAGCCTAGTTTTAGAAATGAGGACGTTTTTCTGACGTGCTAAACCACGTTTTCCCTCACTTTAGTAATCCCAATAATTTCCTCGTGAACAAACAAAGAATTGTTCTTAAAAACAATAAGAGAAAAATAAAAAGAGCGAAGAATACAACTATTTTTCTTCATTTCTTGAATTTTGATTTGATGGGAAGTTTTCACTTTACTTCATCAAATCAAACTCATTCATTGGTTCAGATTCCCAATTTTATTTGAGATTTCCCCCCTTTTTCGCTTATCTTCTAATTTTAGGGTTCTTTAATTTTTTTGTTCTTTAATTCAATTTTTCTCTCTTCAAATGGGGTCGTCTGGTCCTCGAACTCCGGCATTCGGACAAACAGAGATTAATTGGGATAAGTAAGTGTTTCATTTATCAGTTCCTTGATTATGTCAAATTTCCTCAATTAATGTTTATAAATTTGAGATTTCTTGAGCTTTTAATTTGCAATTTTAATGTTGCTGGATAATTCTTATATTAGTTTCACTTAGTTAATTAAAGTATTTGGAGTAGAATTTTGCTGAAATTGAAGATTTGATGACAAACCTTTGTTTATTTGGTGAATCTTAGATATTTTAGTTCTTTAATTTTTCATGGATATGTAATTACAGTGTTAAACATTTAAGTTATTTGGTATTTTATAGTTTAATCTGGCTAAATTTAGGCAAAATTCTTGATGATAGATGCTGTTTTATTGTAAACCATGGAAATCTATGTGTAATGGAGCATTGCCCGTCTCTGAGGCGAGAAATTGAGTTATG
The DNA here is from genome assembly GCF_948465745.1 of Chenopodium album. Taxonomy (NCBI): domain Eukaryota; kingdom Viridiplantae; phylum Streptophyta; class Magnoliopsida; order Caryophyllales; family Amaranthaceae; genus Chenopodium; species Chenopodium album. Next base: position 5,930,934 of record NC_137851.1, on the reverse strand, counting down.
TTATTGTTTTAGAGTTTCGGATGAGTTTCTTGAAAGAATTAATCAGTAGAAAATCAGAGTCTACTATATGAACTGATATATCTGTTTTTCTTGTTTACTTGATAAGCTAAATTTGTACTTCGTATTAGTTTACAAAAACGATTAATCATACAAGATATCATTATCTTAGGATGGATGAGAAAAGAAATAGAGATGGTAGTTGAAATGGGATAGAATAGTGTATGTTAGTTTGGTAATTCTGAAGTTGATTGTGCAACTATCCAAGGAGTTTTGGCTGCTACTTTGTTGGATTTACCAAGTTGATTGTGCAACTATCCAAGGAGTTCATTGTCTCTGTTCCGACCTTTGGCAATTGAGGGTTGTACTTTTGAAAGGTTGATATTCAGTCCATAAGTACTTCGTATGTAGTAATGCTTCACGACCCATCGATTGCTTTTATTGCTAAAATAAGATTAATCTCATTTGCCTGTTTCTTTTTGAAATTACTGATCTCAGCTCACATGTTGTTTCCTCCTGGATGATTTTGAAATAATGTTTAAAGCATAAAATTTCTGGTAACTCCGTGACTGTTATAATGATTGGGAGGCTTTATTAGGCTTTGAGTTGGTATTTAATTTGTGCTATGTGGACACATTCCCCAAAGTGGGAGCGCTTCTTGAATTTGATGTACTCTCTTTGTTTAAGTATGGTTTTAACAAGTTAAAATGGTGTGTCACTCCACTCCCTTAAAAATCTGTTGTCGTGAGGTGTTCATTGGAATATTGGGATTTGATACGCAGTACAAGTTTATCAGCATGGAACTTGACTTTACTGGGAAAGTCATAGTCACTTGGTGTAATCCTATAAACAAGTATGTAAGAGTACTAGAATAGTGCTCTTGTACAACCTCTTATGATGTCTGCAATATCGGCCAATAGGATTCAAAGGATATTCTAGTTCAATACTTGTGTCATAATTTCACGTTTCTATATTTTCACTTTTTCAGACATTATTTTTCATTTATGCTGCCTCAACTAAAGAAACAGTACCTCTGGCCTTTACTAGTGTTGTACATAATAGGATACCTTCTTCATTAATACAAATCATGTTGCCTGACCTTTTCCTGAATGTTTTTAACAAGCCGCATTTGACGACGATTAGAAATCCTACAACTTTATTGAAGCCTCTTATACAAAAGATCTTCACCCTTGTTTTTTATTCTTTTTTATATAAATATTGAGTATTTTTTGGTCTGATTACATTAAGTCACTGTGAAAGATTCTTATGTCTTTCTAAGATATTTATTGCGTTGATTTGATTGTATTGGAATGTATCTATCCTTTTGGACAATAATTACAGTAGCTTTCTTCTCCCCCTGTTAAATGTCTAAGCAGTTTTATTTTAAAATTTTGCTTTTTATAATTCTTTGCAGACTTGACAAGACAAAATTCTATGTTGTTGGAGCTGGGCTTTTTACGGGAATTACAGTGGCACTTTATCCAGTTTCTGTTGTTAAGACTAGGCTACAGGTTGCTTCCAAGGATATTACTGAGAAAAGTGCATTTTCAGTTGCCAAAGGCATATTGAAAGCTGATGGTGTACCTGGTTTGTATAGAGGTTTTGGTACTGTCATCACTGGTGCAGTTCCGGCTCGGATCATATTTCTTACTGCTCTAGAGACTACAAAAGTGGCGGCATTTCGGATGGTTGAACCACTTAAATTGTCTGAACCGTCACAGGCAGCCATAGCAAATGGTATTGCTGGCATGGTTGGTTCACTTTCTGCACAGGCTGTGTTTGTTCCAGTCGACGTGGTATGTATCTGTTTTGAGTAGTTGAAACTAAGATTGAATATAAATTTGGGTTTGTTCTTTTATAGTATCATTGTAATTGAACAAGTACCTATAATTAGGTCAATTCTGTGATGTCTCTGACAACAAGTTTGTGTGTTTTGACTGTGGCATGTCTACTTTGTGAGTATCTACTTTTGTAACAGACATTATGGATTCAAAGTCACTTAGAATCCAAAATTGCTTGTGTGATCTTTTGCTTTGATGAATATGCTCTTCTTTGTTGTCCTGTCAGTTCTCAGTTATTTAGAAAGGCTATGCTTATGTGCTTTTCATAGAAAGGTGCAATTATTTATTAACTTCTCGAGGCCAACCTTCTGTTGCTTTTTTCATTTGATAAACAATTTTATTGAAAGAAACTTAATTGTTAACTTTTACCTGATTCACGTTGACTATACACCTTGACCCTTTGTTTTTTCTTCCTATCTTTGAAAATTAGGTTAGCCAGAAGTTGATGGTACAAGGATATTCGGGTTATGCAACATATAATGGGGGCCTTGATGTTGTTCGCAAGGTTGTTAAATCAGATGGTGTTCGGGGACTGTATAGGGGGTTTGGTTTATCAGTGATGACATATGCCCCTTCCAGTGCTGTATGGTGGGCCAGTTACGGCTCTAGTCAACGTTTATTTTGGAGGTAAGGTATAAATCTCTATAGAGTTTAATTCTGAATTAAGGCCTAGTGATAATTTGTGTTTTATTGAGACTGAAGTTGCTGTATCAATATAGTGAAAGTGTAAAACTTTGCTATATGTTAGAAGTCTTAGTACTGAGGTCTGAGGAGTTACTTAGCTTAAATTGTGCTGTTCTGAAGTGGTCATTATGAAGATGTGTTCTTAAGGAATTAAGAGTGTCAGTATTTTATGTGTCATATTTTATACCGATCATAAAACATTATAGTTCTGTCTTCTTTTTTATTTTTCTTTTATTTTTTTTTTTTATTTTTTTTGGGGGTTTAAATGCTTTGTATATGTTCAGCCTTCTAGGAGATGGAACTGAGCAGCAAGAGGTTCCTAGTCTAGGGAAAATTGTGTCTATTCAAGCTGCTGGGGGTGTTGTTGCTGGTGCCACGGCATCTTGCATCACAACTCCACTAGACACCATTAAGACTCGTTTACAGGTAAAACAAAATTCTGCTTTATATCTCAGTGCTATTATGTTTTTTTTAGTAGATGTGTTTGCTGCTTGTGTGCATATCTCTATTGTAGGTAATTCATGCTTATTATAAATTTTGATATAAAAATTAAGGGGATGGTATTGAAATTAGCTTAATGTCATGTGAATATCCAAGGTATTGGATATCTATTAGCAATCTTTGCTTTCTTCATTTTTTCAATTATTCTCTTTGTACTGAAAAGTTTTTCATTTTTTATTGTTTAATATGAACCAACAGTGTAAGAACTAAATTCGGACAAAGACAATATCTCCAACAAATATGCTGATAGGAGTGTGTTAATTAATTAAGAAATTTTTTATTTTATTGGAGTTGCATTCATGGAAGTGATGGAACATTGTGGAGGAAGTCCCTTGTATGGTGAACTTGGGACGAAAACCTCTTGTCCACCCTTTGAAAGATGTGGTGAGAGGACCCTTTGGTTTCTTCAATCTTGGTAGTCTTCTGGGGCAATATATTTATGGTGCTAGTATATCACTAATGCCTGTGAGGTATCTCTTTTCAATTGAAAAATGAGCAAGTTAATCTTAGCCTATTGAATTCTGAATGAAGCTTCCTATTGGTGACTTTTAAATACTTTGACTTTCGAGAACTAAGATTATGTTGATCCCTTGCAAAAATGATTTTGTTTTGATTGCTGTTACCCACTCTTGGGAAAGCTTCCTAGATCATGCTTACTAGTCAACTAGTGTCAAATGGAAATTTTAGTTCTTCTTAGACAATGTAGAAGTAGAAGGATATATCATCCGTGGCTTGTAAAATAGGAGATAATACCCATAATCATGATTGATTGTTTAGCAAATGATGTAATTAATGTAGGAGATCTTGTCTAAATATGGGTGAAACTTTTGGTAGAAAATGGAGAAAAGTTTCCCTTTACATTTTTAGGTTCATTGAGTAGTAATCCCTCAAAGAGGGGAGGGGACTTATGCCACTTGTATGCCTTTAAGCAGTGACCACTGTTTATGCTTGACTGCTTGTGCCTCCACTTAGGTCAGCTTGCTGCTGCATCACCCCTTAAGTTGGCTTAATTTTGCATTGCTCCATATGACTTTGCTTGGAGTTGTGGTTCAGTCTATGACTATAAGTTCATGGGCATGGTCACTTTGGTGCTAAGTGGTTATTGATAGGAACTTGCCTTGCCAATCCAGTCTGTTACCATGGTTGACCTTGGTGTATTGGTATGTGATGCCTTGTGAACTGTGCTTGGCTTGTTGGGTGACTGGGCAAGGCATGTTCCTTGCTTACAAAAGTGTCTGTTCATTGAGTTCTCTAGGAGCAGATCAAAATAGTTCCAACATAGCTGTTAGAAAATTATTAGGAAAGGGAGAAGTAGGAGACTAGGAGGATGCTTTACTGGTAAGTGGATCGTAATCCACCCATCTAGTCTCGGTTTGCTTCCATTCATTACCCAGGAATCTTTTTGGATATGTATGTGTTGCAATTCTGATCGTTTGAAAATTTGTCACATTGCAGGTAATGGGGCTAGATAAGAGACAGAACGCTGTTCAAGTTGTAAAGAAATTGATTGCAGATGATGGTTGGAAAGGTCTTTATAGAGGACTAGGTCCAAGATTTTTCAGCATGTCCGCTTGGGGAACCTCCATGATACTGGCTTATGAATATCTGAGTATGGATTCTTCTCTTACAGCAGTTCCTTCTTTGTTGTCACAATTTTGATTTGTCCAATAGAATTGAACACCATTCCTGTAATTTTGTGCAGAGCGGTTGTGTGCAAAGGAGGACTAGATTCACATAACACATTTGCTGACCATTTCATTGCTGTGAAAGATTCAGCTTACTCAAAGTGGCTATAAGATTTTATTCGCCCTTGGCTTTTTTAATTGCCCATTCTTTTATCAACTACCCTCAACATTTACAAGAAACTTTTTACAACTTGGTTTCATGACTTCAGTATCCAGCCTTTGATAATCGTGCAATGAAGATTGGTTACACCTACTGAATTAGCAAGTTGTATTTAGCTGAACATTCCTGTTACTCATAACCAGTGAGAATATCCGTTATTAGGCATGGTTTTACAATACCAGTGACGTGTTTTTTGTATGCATAGATTAGAAAGTTGCAGGAAGGAGTCATTATTTTCTGTATATCTTAATGACCACAAATCATAGAAGTCATGAGCTTACACCCACAAGGGTGATAGCGAAAAATTCTTTAAACTTCAGTCAAAGAAGCTGTTACAAGGAAGATGTAGCTTTTCTGTGGTATTCATTCCTTTGTTCAGAATGCTTACAGATAATAATGTGAAATTCTTTTAGCTCACTTTGTTCTTTTTCTTTTTGGACTGTGTCTATGCAAGATTGTAAATCAGCTACAGATACTAGTCTAAGCACTTTGGATGAGGGCCAGCATAATCGAGTTTGTGCTTAGGATGGAATTTTTTTTTTTTTTTTTTTTTCCTTTTTTTCTGCCCGAATGTCATGAATCTATACCCAAAGAATCATGATTGAAATCACTACTTGTATGAGTTGTATCCCCGAATGTTGGATTAGCAACCACGTTTAACTTTTGGTAATGAAATTGTTGAGTGGTGAACACTTATCTCCTTGAATTGCTTCGTTATGGGGCAGTTAAAGAAATCATGATGCAAAATTACCGACATGATCATTGATCAATTCCAATTGCATTATAAGTGCAATATCCCCAACACAATCTGCGTTAGGCAGCAAGTAGAGGAAGAGGCTCGTCAACACTCGACACACCCAAGGCTAAGCAGGACACGAGTAGCAAGGTTAATTTTTTGCTCGGCAACATCTAATAGTAGAGGAACAAGACATTTTGATATGATATATTGGGTACATTCATAAAATACATGAACTGTATGATGTCAATTCAAGAGAACTAGGAGAGGGTAGAGACCGGTTTTTTATCACAGCAGATACATCTGAACTTAAACATTCTGGCTTTTGCTTGGCAAATACAGGTAGAGAGCCAGATGTGGCATCAATGTCTCTGTTGTGTGCTTGACTATGGTTTAGCTCAGGCAAAAGAATGACAAGAAAGGCTATAACTCATTGATCCATCATTAACAGTGACATTGTCAAAATTTCTCACATCGCGAAAAACCACTCCAGATTCGATATTAAAGACACTTGCCAATGGCTTAGTTACAGATCTTGGCATCATCTTCACCATATTCACCATCACCATTGTCTTCGTCATCTCTGCTCAATTCCGCATATTCATCTAGTGATACAGCAGAGAACAATTCCTCAACTTTCCCATCCTGAACGGCTGGGGTTTTGTCTTGCCCTTTGGGTTTATCCTTGTTCATCTGTTGCAATAAGTTTGGCAAATTTAATGACTCAATGAAACATACAAATTGAGCAACACCAGCACTGATCTAACAATAATATCGAGTAAAAACTTCCATCAGTCATCAGCATAGACAGTAGCCGCCCCAAATCAGGTTGACAAAACTAATAATACGGGATTAAGCTTGAATACTTGATACAGTACATTGTTCTCCCATATTGTTTACCAGAAAACCTTTATGACCAAGGTGTTAAGCAATTATAGATATTTGGCTTGAGGATTAGGGAATTTGAAAAACAATGCCATGGTAGCGATATAACTGTATGTTGTTTGTAATATTACTACCACCCATCCCTATATATTCACATTGTATAGTAATCAATAAAGGTATGCAACAAGTAGATAGCAAGCAAAGTCAAAAGCTGAATGCATAGGTTCCACTAATATTATTCAAAAAATACAATATGAAGATTATGTTTACAAACACGGTGCTCTCAACTTATTCAACAAATTCAACACAAATACATTAAGTTTACGTAAGTCAAATTCATTTGAAGAGAACACAACCTATGACCATCATTTCATGCAGCATCAGCCAGGCTGCTAAGTGTTATAGAAAAGACTTGGGTTTCAATCTATACTCAGCAAGCTTACATCTAAGCATTGCATTTGGTTTTCTTTGTTGCTTTAAATGTACAGCTAATTCATATTTTCTCAGTTTGTTACTATAGTTTCATAAGGACAGCATAATTGAGCAGTCCGCTAAATTAAAGTAGCAATTACCCAAGGTAGTAGGCAGGCACAGTTACCAGCTTACCGCCAGATGATCATAAAAGTTCTATAACCAAGTTCAAATTATACAGTCACGGTAGCTTTTATGTCATTGGGCTCATCCATACACTGGAGGAACGTTAGTGAAGGGAGTAGGCGGGAGTTCAATAAAGGCAAGTTTCCCAATTATTACTGAATAAAGTACGAAATGACTGCCAAATAAATTGCAAAACAGCAAAAGTAACAGATAGCTGATGACTTACAGATCGCAATAGTGTCCTCCTATCTCTCTCTCGAGCATTCTTTATAGCCTGCAGTATGACACAGAGATCCAAACTATCAGATATCAAACGAAAAAACAACTACAATCTTTTCTCCCCGCATTATTAGCTACTTATGTTAGAAGACAATGTCATTACCTCCTCAAGCACCTTCTGCTCAGCTTCTACTTCTGCCGCGTCCCTGAATAGATTCACAAAGTTCACATAATAAACAAAATTGTAATAAGTAACATAGCAATTATAACAACATAGTTTACAATCTCAAAATTTAAGGAAAGTAAGATCAAAACCTTCCAACAAGCTGACCCACACGACTACAACACTTGGCACATACACCCTGTTCTTTAGCACAGCCTGCAATCCATTCCAAAGACAAAGAATCACACTTTTGCATTTCTTTTTCTTTTTTTTTTCTTTTTTTTATTATTATTTTTATATTGTGGGTTGTGTAAGGACTAAGGAGCCGCAAAAGGCAATAATGTAGACGGGATTAGATCCTAGGTCCTTGACTAGTTGGGTACTACAATTTAAATTGGCAATAACAATTTCAATCTTTGAACCCTAAAATTTTAACTTAGCAGCTGCATTGCATAACATAATCAATATAATTCTAAGCATTACAATATGTTTAATAAAAAGGACTAAGACAAACCAGGGCAGAGATTAAGGTAAGCTTGACGAACAGCCCGCTTAGAACACTTCTGACTGAAAAATTAGCACAATAAATCACAAATTAAATCAATACCCATTATTCATTAACAAATTAAATCACAACCCATAATCAAAATTCATCAATACACCCAATTAAAAGTATCTATTTTTAGGAAGGATGAAAGAGAAAAACCATTTAGAGGGTTCAACAAGGGGTTTATATTTGCCATATTTGCGCTTCCATTCAATTTGATCTCTACAACGAGGACAAACCCCTGTAACTTCTGGAAATGGCCTGAATCTTCCACCTGGTTCCTGAATTTGTAAACAAAGATATATTCTTCGATCAATTAGAAAAAAAAAAAAAAGAGAGAATTTTTTAAATAATTTGTTAGTTTAATTAATTGAATTTTTGTACCGTTTCATTGATTTTGATACCAAGATGGGGTTTCCATGCGAACTTGTTCTGATGCTTAGGTGGACCTTTCTTGCTCATGTTGTTGAATTAGTTCAAGATTGAAGATGAAGCAGCGCAAATGAGCTTCAATGGCGGCTAAACGCTTGGTTTTGCACTAGTAGAAAAGAAAATTTGTGAATTTGTTTTTCTTTTCATCTTTTGGTTCTTTTATGAATTTCTGATATTTTTATATGGGCCGTTTTATTATAGGGCATGGAAATCGGATATAATGGTCCAACAATAGTAACGATGAATTTATTATTGAACAAAAGCCCAATAGATGGCCCAAATGGAATTATTGGTTGGTTATCTATTATTTTTAGGGGTGCTTATGAGACGAGACAATTCGTGAGGTACTCAAATTCGACTCGATCAAAACTAGACTCAAGTTCGAGATTGACTCGAAACGTTAATGTGTCGAGTCGAGAAACTCAAATTCCTTTATATAATATTATATTTACTAAAAAATTAATTTTTGAGAAAAAAAAATTTACATTAATAATTAATAAATAAAATATTATTTATGTACTCGAATCGTTATATGTATGTTTCTCAAATGACAAAATTAAAGAAAATGAAGCGGTGTTACACTAAATAGAGAATTCTAATATGACGGATCAAATTACAAGCTACTCGAGATCGACTCGCTCAAAGCTCAACTCGGAATGTTAACGAGTCGAGTTGAGCTACCCCTAACTCGACTCGTATCATAAACACCCCTAGTTGTCTTGTTTATTAAGGAGGGAGAAGCTTTTTTTTTTTTTTTTTTTTTTTTTTGGGACAAACAAAGTTCTTTTCATTTTTGTACATAGGTCATAAATCTTTATTTTATTGTTAGTGGACTAGTTATCCTCAAGCATGTTTTGTATCTTGCTATTAGGCCCATTTCTAGCAATTTATATATATATATATATATATATATATATATATATATATATATATATATATAGGAAGGCTCATGTAAGAACCCTCCTCTATATAAGAACCCAATTTTATATAAGAACCAATCTCAACCCTTCATTTGTTTTGATCCAACCATCTAAAATGATCCCTTAGTAATGACATTTCTGTAATTTTGAAGAGTTTGTATTTAGAACATAGAATAAAAATTTAGAACATAGGAAAATTTTTAGAACATAAGCAGAAAAAATTTAGAACATAAGCAAACAAAAATTTAGAACATAAGCAGAAAAAAGTTAGAACATAAAAAGCTTGATTTTCGATTTATGTTCGATTTTATATTTCCATGTTCTAAATTTTTTGTCTATGTTCAAAAAAATTTGTCTATGTTCTAAACTTTTGCATATGTTCTAAACTTATATTGTGAGCCTATGTTCTAATTTTTTCCCCTATGCTCTAAAATCATTTCCTATATTCTTAGTTTTTCGTGTATGTTCTAAATTTCTTTCTATGTTCTAAACCTATATTTTGAGCCTATGTTCTAAATTTATTCCCTATGTTCTAATTTTTTTTTTCTATGTTCTAAATTTAGATTTATGCTTGATTTTCGATTTATGTTCAATTTTACATTTTCATGTTCTAAATTTTTTTTTTAATCTATGTTCTAAACTTTTTCCTATGTTCTAAACTTATATTGTGAGCCTATGTTCTAATTTTTTTCCCCTATGCTCTAAAATCATTTCCTATATTCTTAGTTTTTTCGTCCATGTTCTAAATTTCAATTCTTTATATGTTCTAAACCTATCTTTTGAGCCTATGTTCTAATTTTTTTCCCTATGTTCTAAAATTATTTCTTATGTTCTAAATTATAACATTATGAATTATGATCTAATTTTTTCTAAATTTATTCTAAGGAAAGAACGATGATTAAGTTTTTTTATATAGTTATTTATAAATATAGCCTATGTAGGATTCGAACCTACATCATCTATGCAGTTTGCATAGTGCTCTACCACTTGAGCTAATAGGTTTTTGATATAGATCAACACACTACCCTCCCATAGAAGTAGAGGAAAACGATCACATGTAGAAACTCAAATGCCTCCATTATTGCTAAAACAACCACCATAGCTCACACATTACCCAACACAACTACTACAGTACTACTAGGAAGTGTTATCAAGTAAATTACATCAGTCTGACAGAGGAAAATATACAGTTGGATGTTCATCCAGTGATTCCATTCCTATAAAATATTATGCAAATTTATCTACTGCAAGTGCTAACCTAATATCTTACTATAATACTCTTATTTTTACATGAACTAACCTAAATGACTAAATTTGTGCAACTACCAGCAAATGCTTCATATTATTTGCAATCTCATATGAACTCTAATAATGAACTATCAAAACCAAACATTCTAGTATAATTGATCAAAATTTTGACAGCATTCTAATTTTACGCCTTTTTTATGATTCCTCTTTGATTGTAATGTCACATCGTATTATGAACGAATTGACAGCGATGGGTCGGGATGATAACTGATTTTATGTTGTCTCTGTTCTAGATGCTCTATTATTGAATTTTCTTCGGTACATTTTCCCATTGAATAATTCAGCAGCATTTAGCAATGCTTTTAAAACGTGGAATTATATATCGTAAAAATCAAAGATCCACCTCCATTATGATTATGTTGTCGGGTATCCATTAATTTAAACGTAGACATAATAGAATGAGTTTAGAACATAATTTTTTTAAAAAAAGAGTTTAGAACATTATCCATTAATTTAAACATAGAACATAATAGAATGAGTTTAGAACATAATTTAAAAAAAAAAAAAGTCTAGAACATTATACAAGCCTGTTCGAAATTGACAGAAAACAAACAACAAAAATCGAACAAAATAATTCGAACATAAATTGAACTAATTAAATCGAACAAAATCGAACAAAAATCAAAATATTAGCAAAATCGAACTAAAATCAAGCAAAAATCGAACTAAAATCGAGCAAAAATCGAACAAAATAATCGAACAAAAATCGAACTAAAATTGAACCCTAAATTCGAACACTAAAGCCGCAAAAATCGAACCCTAAATTCGAGCCCTAAATTTTCAAAAATCGAACTCAAAAAAATCGAAAAGAAAAACAAAATCCACTTGAACATCATGCTAATTTCATAGAAATTTAAACAAAATCGAAAAGAAAAACATACAAAATCGGCTTTAACTCATGCAAAATTCATGAAAATCAAATCGCAAAAATCAAAATCGCCAATTTGCAAACATCATGCGATTGAAAGCACAAAATCGACTTGAATATCATGTGAAATTCATAAAATTAGAACAAAATCAAAGAAAAACGTACCTTATTTGAGCAATTTAGGTTGTTTTGCAGCAATTTGGGCTAGATTTTGAGATTTGAGGAGAGAGAAAGTAAAGAGGATTGAAAGTTTGAGGAGAGAGAAAAGTATGAACGTTTGGGGAGGGTTTTGGGGGAGTTTTTTTTTGTTTTAATCTTGATCGCTCATCCTAATCTAATCCTACGGATGAGATTGGTTCTTATATAACTAGGGTTCTTACATAAGGAGGGGTTCTTACCGGATCCCTCCCCTATATATATATATATATATATATATATATATATATATATATATATATATATATATATATATATATATATATATATATATATATATATTTTTTTTTAAAAAAGTTCCATATAAAAAACAAATGTTATACCTAAATAAAAGATTTCATGTGTCCTTATATTTATTGCCAACTATAAACTTAAGTTTTAAACATAATTTCTTATTTACATAAATAAAATATTTGATGTATCCTTCCACGATACAATATATAGTCAAGTGCATATTTTAAAATATCTGTGTGGCAAATAGGATATTTTATAATCCATTGTACTATGTAAGAAGACTATTCAATATTTTAATGGCTACAATAAAATTGTAGCTATTGTAATTAGTTTTAATCTTGACCCTTTATATTTAATGACTAATCTTGTCCATCCATACACTTTTTTTTTTTGAAACAAATCAATTCATTAATAAAAAGCCATCCGACATCTACAAATGAAATCTACATTAATAAATACATAAAATTGAATCAAATTAGGGTTTCCTTCATCAAGGCTACGATCGTTGAAAAAATCTTATATTGTGGTACATCTCTCGCACACATCGCTGGAATATACAGCCTTTTCGGAGAGACGGTCTAACGATTTGCTGTAGCCGCAAGGATGATTTTCATCTGATTCGCTTGAACGCATTTGAAAACTTGACAACCGTTGCGATTCTGAACAAATATTTACCAAAGAACTGACAATAGGGCAAAAGATGATTACCTTTTTGATAAACCCTAACACATAAACAAACCCTAAACATAAACAAAAAAAACTAAACTAACAAAAACTAACAACTCCACCATAGGGAGATGGACGTATCTACACTTACTCGTGTAGATTTATTGAAACCTAAATTGCAAAACTAAAGTAAATTTAGGGAAAATGGTCGGAAATAGTCTAATTTCCGAAGAAATTAGACTATTTTCGGCTTTCGGCCTAAACGACCAAGATTTCGGAGAAACTCTAGAAGAGAGGAGGAGAGGCGAGGCGAGAGATTTAATAACAACTAGAAAAAAAAATATAGAATGATTAAAAAAAAAAAACAATATTCCTATCGGTTTATAAAACCAAACTTTGTCATTGAAATCTACACCTGCAATTTCGAAGTTCAAAGAATTCTCCAATATCCATTAAAAACCAACATTTGATTTTAGTTTATCAACAATAAATATACTTCGTATAGTAGTACTCTAGTCTCTACAGTATTACAAGATCCTTACAAAAATCAATTAAATTTGTCAAAGAAAGAATCATCCTCCATGATGCATAAAACAAAACCAAATTAAAAAGGTAAGAAGATGAAAATTTAAAAAAAATGTTAGATTTGTCTCTAATTTCAAGAAACCTATTATTTAAAAAAAAAAAAAAATTAAAAATCATCCAGTAAGATAAAGGAAAAATCAACAAAAATAATCCAAAGTATTATCTCCCTTCTCATTTTAATCCTAACTAAAGTTTAAATCAAAATAATCCCAATAGGAAAATATTCTCAAATTAATCTCTCTTACCCATAACCTATGATACCGATTAAAGGTTTTTTTTTTTTTTTTTTTTTTTTTTTTTGGTGTGAGAATTACTTTTTATTTATATAATTTAATCATTGTCAGTTTGTCACCCACCATTCACTTAACCAATAACCATCATTCACCCCCGAAACTTGCGACCACTAACAACCGCCCCTTCCGTCCACCACCTCATCAGTCATCAACACCCTAATCATATCCCCTTTCGGCTACCATAATTTCTTGCTATCTAACCGGCCACAATGGACCCACCACCTGTCCACCTCCCCCTGCCACACCATAACCACAACAACCCCTTGACCCCCTCATCTCCCCTCCTTCTAATGTGGCGCCCCCATCTTAAATCCCCTGACCCCACCTGCATCAACCACATCTCTTTTGAGATTAGCGGTTGGGGTGGGCGGGTGGCACAAAGGGTGGTTTGGCTGGAAAGATACGTTTGGTGGTTGGGGTCTGGGGGTGTAAAGGTAGTTTAATGGATGGACTTGGTTTAGGTAGGTGGTGAGATCAGAGGGTGGTGGTGGGAGTTTGGGTTTTTGGAGTATGTGATTTGTTTTTTTTTTACTTTATTAATAATGTTAAATAATCAAATCAATTATATATTGACACCTTGTTCAATTTACCTGATTAATAGGTTAGCAAAAGGCTGAGATTGATTTGAGAAAGGACCCTTATAGTTAGGATTATTTTAATTTAAATTTTAGTTGGGATTAGAATGAGAAGGGAGATAATAGTTTAGATTATTTTTGTTAATTTTTCCTAAGATAAAAATCACAGGTTTAATCATGAGATTAGATTTTCCAGTTTTTAAAAAAAGTTGAAATCTTTTTCGGTAGTTTTATAATTTGAAATCTTATTTAAATATAATTGGTTTTTTTGGATATAATGTACTTAAAGTTTGATTACTGGTAAATGATTTATATGGATTTTTGTTTTTAAAAACTGATTTTTTATGTTTTAAGTCAAAATTAAATTGGATGGATAGGATGAATTTTATTAATTGAAAGGCTAAGATTCAAGACAATTTCTTTTGTACTCCTGGAGTACCATGCATAAGGTACTCCAGGTTGTGTACATTTCATGTTATTTTGATGTAAACTTTTTATTATTTCAATTTGTATATTATGTTATTTTTAAATTATTAACTATATGTTATTCCGTACGGACATTCTTTTGTACTCATGAAATACAAAGTTTTTATTGTTTCATGTTATTTCAAAATGTGTATTATGTTATTCAATGATGTATTTCATGTTATTTTACTATACAATTAATAATTTTATTACATCAATTTGATCTTTGTATGTATACCATATTATGGACGAATGTTACTTTATTTAGTGCATTATACTATATTGCTATTCAGTATAATATAACTCTATGTTATTTAGTTGAAAACTTTTTATTACATAATATTATATGTTATTTTCACCGGGCCATATTCATCTCTTTCGATTTTATTCTCTATTTTTATTTAGCTACTTTCTGTAAAATAAGTTTAAATAAAATAACACAAGTTTTTGGCAAAATAATACAATGTTTAATTAATATAATAAAATAATTTATATTAAAAAAAATAACACCAAGTTTAAGAAAAATAACCTCATACTTAGGAAGATCATCATATAATTTAAACCAAAACAACCTAATTCAATATTTCAACAAAAAACAAAAGGCTAATATATTAAATAACACAATATTTACGGAAATAACATTATAATTTAGCAAAAAAATATAAGATTCAATTCAAAATAACTCATGGTTTTAACATAATAACATGTTTAGCATGTTAGTATGGTACCCAAAGAGTAGGGTACTCCAGGAGTACTTAAGACTAACTCAAGATTCACTCAATTACAATAGCCACAATTTTATTGTAGCCATTTGAAAATTGTCCATACTACGTAATATATACACATATAAATTTACTTATACAATGTTAAACTTTTTTGTCTTTTGTTTGTAGGGCTTGGTCCACTTATGCATTAAAAAAAATAAAAAAAAAACCTTATATAGTGTTAATTTAAATTAATTATTAAAAATCTCCGTGCATGGCACGGAGTCTAACCTAGTATTTAACTACTTGCTTCACTTTTCTTATATGACGACATTTTATTATTTGCTCCATTTCTTATTTTTGAAAACTTTTAACAATATTGTACTATTTTCCTCCCTTTAGTGGTCTCCTCATATTAAATTTTAATATTTTTCATATATTCTCCCCCCCTCTTCACTTATACTTACTTTTGCCCTTTTATTAAGTTTTTTTTTATTCTTCAATAAACTTCAATTCCATTATAAATAATATTTTCTACTATTTTTCAAACTTCATGTCTTGAAAAATGAAGCAAGTAATAAAATATGAAGGGTGTACGTTTTGTTTTTTTTTTGTTTTTTTTTTTTTACACATACTAGTTTTAGATATCACAATTTCCTTGAAAAAAAATATATACAAAAATAATATACTACCTCTTTTTTAAAATACGTGTAATAATTAAATTTTTTAAGTCTCACAAAAATATTAATATAATCAAATGTTCCACATTTGAAACGAGTGTAGAATTTATGAATATTGAATGACATGTAATATGATTTGTTCAAGTATTCAATAATAAAGCTAGCATAAGGTGGCAAACTAATTAATACGAAAACAAAGTGTTTAAGAAGCTTTAGTTAAACCCGGCTCAGGCGAGCCAAATTTTGGATAAGTTTATAATATCGAATAAGGGCTTGTTCACATTTACTGAACTGAACTGATTGGAGCTGAACTGAACTGATTGGAGTTGAACTGAACTGAAATGAACTGAGCTGAAATGAAAATTTTATGAAAGAAGGAAATTAGGAGCTGAACTGAACCGAACCAAACTGATTGGAGCTGAACTGAAATGAACTGAAATTAAGTTGAAGTGAACAGGCCAAGTTGTTGCTTCTTGTTACTATCTTAAAAATAAATTTCTTAATTCGCCCAAACTTAAATCAATTTATTTTATTTTATTTTTTAAGTATTTGATGAAATTATTTTTGTATAAAAGTATTTGATGGATTTTATCATTTAAAAAAGGCTCTAAGTTGTATTTTGGTGTTTAGAGAGCTACAAAGATGGGGTGAGAATTGATCCCCAGATCTCCTGAAACCGGGAGGAAAACAATAACCACTTAAACTATTCCTCACTCTCAAAGGCTCCAAGTTATTGAGAACTTGAGAATAATCATAAAACTAGTGTGTGGCCCGAGCGATGCCCCGAGTTGCTAGTTTGTACTTGTTTAATTTGCTAATCAAATTCGACTGTTTAGGTAGTAAAACTTGTTGGTTTTGAGTTTAAGTCTTGCTATAAACATTTTTTAGTTGTCAAACTCAATCATTACATAATGAAAAAAAATAGTATAATAAGACACAAATTAACTTATATAAGTTAACTATATTTTGTTGGATAAAAAAACACAATTAACAAATGGCTAAGATGGTAAGATTTTTAACTCAAGACTTGTTGGTCTTGAGTTCAAGTATTGTTATAAACATTTTTTAGATGCAAACCTAATACATGTGAAAGTGACATGTCATGTCGAATTTAAAAAAAGGTGACACGTGGAACATATTCTATTTCAAAAACGCTTTTTAATATATAAGTATAGATACGGGGAGTAGACTTCTTGTAGTCAAGAGGCAAAACAATGTATGTCCCTTTACTCCTTTAGACAGAAGACCTTTCTCATCCTGCATATTGTAGACAAAAATATTTGGGTGGTTGTCATCTTTATTATTTTTGTTGTTACATTGGATTATTGTCATCTTCATCTTTGTTATATTCATGCTCAAATCAATTGCTCATAGGTAACATTACATATGTGCCCATTCTCGTGGGTACGTAGACCCACTAAAATCATTACTCTAAAAATTACAGTAAAAACCTAATTTTATTGTGATTTTTAATTTTTTTTTTATTATTTTTTTAATTTTTGGTAAATGATGGAAAAGTCACCTATAATAATATTAAGAGATCGGATGGATCACATGCATGCATACTATTCAGTTGTAGTCATATTCATCTTAGTTACCGTACTTTGTTAAGAGATAACATCACATATGTTATATGTAGTATCTTATGGGTAAAAGACGTTCTACCAATCTACCTAAATACTTAGTGGTCATACTCGAAGACGAATGAAGTTCATTGATTCCTTCCATCTTCTCCAATATAAAGCAACTCACATGCAATGTAAAATTCTCACGAAATTGTATTGGTCCATAGCTCCAGTCGTACAAGTTAATGAATAATTGTCTTGTTCAATATGGCAAACAATTTAATGTTTTAACTTACCAAGTACGACGACCATTGACTATTCAAGACAATTACGTGATCACTTTAATTTTCTGCAACTTGTACAATCACTATGCTAGTCAGTGTAACGTTATAATCAATCAATTCATTACCACAATGTTGTATAGTAAGGAAGAAAATTCAACATTTGCATGGAATTTGCTCTCCACCACTTAACGTACTCTTGATAAATATCTAACTAGAGGACCATTATTTATATGAACATAGAAATGATGACAAGAAAAAGGAACATTATTATAAAATAAAGCTGGCTAATTTTATGGGTTCGTTGATCTTGACTCTTGACTCGTTATAATAATTTAAATCGCCCTTTCAATTCATCACTCTCACTATCGATCGATCTTTGTATATATTGAGCCACTTGTAGGATAATTCTTAAATTTGCTTGTCTCTTTTATTTGTATGTCTTTGCTTTGTTTGTCTAGTTCTAATAATTCTTGGTACCCTTTTTTTACTTTTCTACATTTCCTACTTTTCTAGTCACTTCATTAGTTTCACTCTCAAAGAAAGTTAGTATGAAAGGATGGTATTGTTTGGTTTTTTCTTCGTTCTAAAAAGCAAAAGTTTTAGTAAACAAGACTATTATGTTCTCGTACTACACATACAAAGTACTTCGCTCCCTCTAATATTACTCATTTATTGTAGCTAAGCAATTAGTGGGAATGAGAACAAGTACTTGTGTTTAAAAGAGGAGAGAGATAGGGAGTAAGAGATTTATTAAATAAAATTAAATCTAATAAAGTGAAGTTGTGAATGATTAAAAAAAAAGGACTTTTTGTCAAAAACTACCTAATAAAGCCCAAATTTTGTGAGAAACTACCTAATAAAAAAAATATTGTGAAAAACTACCTAATAAAAGGTAAAATGTCATAAGAAACTACCTAACAAAATGTTAATTATTGTAAAATACTACCTCCGCGGGAAATACACCATTGACCCTCCTTTAAGCACCTCCAAAACCATCGCTTTCATCCCAAAACCAACACAACCTACTTCAAATTGCCTTCACCAAGCCGAAACCACCCTCCAATCCCAAAACCAACACCTCTAACCCCAAAAATAAATATCCCAAATCACGAAATTAAACTACCCTGATCACCAACTTGGAATATCATCTAACCACCCTACAATAACCCTACCACCTTGAAAAGCAACCCTGTGGTGGTTTCGGGGGTGTTTTGAGGTAGGTCAATGCCTTAAAATTAAATTAATGGTGAAAATTCGGCTAAAGGTAGTACTTTACAACATTTTACCTTTTATAAGGTAGTTTCTTACAACATTTTTTTTATTAGGTAGTTTCTTATAAATTTTAGGTTGTATTAGGTAGTTTCTGACAAAAAAATCCAAAAAAGAATAAAAAATTATCATAAAATAAATAAAGTAAAAGTAATATGAGTAAAATTTAGAAAAATGAATAAAAGCAAAAAGTGAGTACAACATAATTAAGATGGAGGGGGGGGGGGTTGAGTCTTCTTTTCAACTTTTATAATTTTATTTTTTTAATTAAAGACCTTATTTCTAAACATACAACTATTTTAAAATACATAAGCTCAGATAAGATAATAAAAATAAAAAGCTTAGAAAGGTTTTGGCTAACAAAATTCAATTAATCACTTATACGGAGTATATTTATTGATATTTTCACATAATAATTTCATATACTTCCTCCGTTAATGGTTATTTGCAACAAAGGGGTATTATTTGTGAGATATAAAATATTCCTTTGTTGCAAATAACCATTAACGGAGGAAGTAAATAAATTTAGGTGGATAGATGAGATGTATTATTATTCCTAAGCCAAACCTTAGAAGAAGATTACTAGCTACTCCGTAACAAATACTACAACCTTCGTTACATATTATGTTTAACTTTTGAATTTTTTATACCTCACAAATTAAATAATACCCTAAACTTGTACATAATATGGAATAGAGGTAGTAGTATTTTGCAAAAAGTAAGAAGTGATTTATAATGATGCTGTATTTCAGTATCTCTTACAAGTATACAAAAAGAAGGCTAAACAACAAAAATTAAAAATTACATAAAAGTTGTTTATAATACAGTGATAAAAATAATTTCTTGTAAAAAAAGAAGGAACAGATTCATCTTGATGTCGGATGAGTGATCTCAGAAAAGACTGAACCAGGTTTGGAATCAGCAAGATAATCCGAAGATGAACTCGTCATAGATTTACTGTCTATTATCTTCTTTTCTGTACCTTCGACAACACTACTTTGAGAAAAGTTTTCTCCCGAGTTTGTCGATATATCATTATCTGTAAAACCAACATCGATAGCACTTAGATAACTACTACTTAGATCGAAACTTTCATCCGGTGTACCATTTGCAATGTTGTTATCCTCGGCAGTTTCTTGAAGTTGTAACGCAAACTCTAACCCCCATACTACGTCTCCCATCGAGGGACGCTCGATCCCTCGATCACGAACACACATGTTAGCTATCTCACCGAACTTCCTTAGACTCTCGGGTGCAATCTGCCCCGTAAGGTTCGGGTCTACAATAGTATGGAGGGTTCCTTTTTTGTAGTGACTTCGTGCCCATATTGCTAAATTTGCTTGTTCTTTAGGAAGGGTTGGGTTCACTGCAGCGCGAGCACATAAAACTTCAAACAAGACTACTCCAAAGGAGTACACATCGGATTTCTCCGTCAATTGGTGACATCGGTAGTATTCAGGATCTAAGTACCCTGCACTCCCTTTGACCGCGGTGCTAACATAAGTAGCACCTGCTTCAGTATGGTCAGGTCCAACCTTGGAGAGGCCAAAGTCGGAGACTTTGGCCGTCCACTTTTCATCGAGAAGGATGTTGGTAGACTTAACATCGCGGTGGATGATAAGGTGTTTTGCACCCGCATGGAGATAATGTAGGCTGCGAGCTGAACCTAAGCAAATCATTAGGCGTTGCTTCCATGACAACGATGTGTAACTTATTTGAGGGTTATGCTTATACAACAAGTGATCTCTTAGAGTGCCATTTGGCATGTACTCGTATACGAGGATCATCTCACCAAAGTCTTCACAGTATCCAATCAAGGACACCAAGTGCACATGTCGTAGCCTCGACAACATCTCGATCTCAGTTTGGAACTCATGAGCTCCTTGCTTCGATGTCGAGTTAAGGCGCTTGATAGCCACAGTAGTGGTTCCATTATCGATAGTACCCTTGTAAACTTTTCCAAACCCACCAGTTCCTATAATAAGGTCTTTGTCGAAATTACAAGTGGCGGCCTTAATTTGGGCTAATGTGAAATACCGGCAAAGATCAGACGGCAGTTTAGAAGCCACACTAGCTGTAGTTGTCGTGGAGCCGGTGGAATCAAGTAATGGTAATATCCACTTTAACTTGCTACTCTTCTCCGTGGTGGTTGTACTCACGTATTTTTGCTTCTTCTTATTCCTTCGATATATGATGATAAGACATACAAATATCGAAAGTAAAACTAGGGTCGCTCCAAGGATGCTTCCGATGACTAGAGGCAAATGTTTTGATTTTGCTGGTGTTTGTGTACCAATAGGAGCTTGTATCATACTTTCGGGGAGAGCAGGATTTGGTGCAGCTAGCGAACCACTTGTTGAGTTCAACTTGAAAATCTCCAGCCCATTGAGCAAGGCATCGTCATAGCTAAATGCAACATAAATTATCAAGGATATCAAGTTTTGCAAATTAAAATTGCTTCAGTCAGAAATTAAAGTAAATACTTTTAAATACTCAGATTTTTTTATTTAAAATAAAAATAATGTAGCAATTTTAGCAAGGCATAATCCTTCAAAATAGCTGTACAAGAAATTTTGACATGCAACCGTTGTAAACATATGTTGTACATATACTAAATTATATTAACAAACAAATTCGTTTGTCTATTTTAATCTACTCGCTTAGGTTAGATAGACACAAAAAGTATGTTACCGAGTTAATTTACACATGTATAGATTAGTTGTGTACTTGTTCATTTGATTAATAATTTAATTTGTTGAATAAAGATGAAATAGAATGAAGAACTTACTGTGTATCAAAGTCGGGAATAAGGGTCACCGAGAGAAGAACTCTGCTCCGGCTACTAGTTTCATTGACAAGAATTACAAAATCACTATGTATTGGAATGTACAAGCCGCCAGCAGCACCAAGGACATCCATATGCGAGGCCATTTGATTGTTGATGTATATAGAGAACAATCTTACGTTAATACTGTTGACGAAGGTAGAGTCTAACTCACAAAAATGGAGTCTCACCAGATAATTAAATCCATTATCAACCTCGAACTCCCATGTCATGTTCTTCTTTAGGCTTCTGTAATACGACCCCATCGTCCTCATCGTGGAGTAGACGGAATGAGGCGCTAGTACTGTGTAAGGGATGTGTTTACTAGAATCGTAAATGGCTGTGTTGCTTGGGGTGCCGTCAAAAGAACTGTAAATCAACACAAGAAAAATATTTAATGTAGTGAAAATGTTGTAACATAACATGATTCAAATTAAAACCACTTTCTTTATAAAAATATTTTATGATAGTTAAATTAATTAAAGATATTATAATCAAAATTTTCCATTAGATGATGTGCTGGTCAAATTGAAACACTTAACATTGTAGTTTTTTATAGTCACCTATATAATAAACAACAATAAGTTTTGTGTAAGATTGGTGTACGTTAATTTTATTGTAAGACGGTCAGTTTAAGGGTGTATTTAACTATTTTTATGATAACTTTAACCCCTTAAAGAGTAACTTATAATTTCTCGTTGATTTGATTTTAATGTATCTTATAGTTTCATAATTACATACTATAAAAAACTAATATAAATATTGCAACTTTAAATACTTGTAAGATAAATTTAACATTTCTTACAATAAATTAACGTACACTTGTCTTTTTTGAGAATTTGGGAATAAAAATACAAGAGAAAGAGAAGTAATTACCGCAAAAAGTTAACGTCATTGTACCAAGTCCGGTCAATCCCAGTGTCTTCAGAAGGATCCACAGTGTATCCACCAACATTCAACCGTATAACATTTTCCATAGCTAAAAAGTTTGGAAAAGCATAAGGATCCATCACATAACCTGGAGGACCACCTTTAAGATAAAAAACTTGTTGCTGGTTATCCGATGACCGGTTAACGTACAGCCCTTGAGGCACAGATATAATCTCTACGCCATTGATGAACCCGAACCCATTAGGACTGCTTGGAGAGAAGGTTAAGTTGATAGATTTTTTATTACGATCTCGTTCTTCTGCTACTGTGACGTAGATCTCCCTCACAAGGCCATTACTTACTTGCGCTGTGGTATTTGGGTTGGCATTAGCGTTGGAAGCAACAAGGTATGCGCTAAAGTTGCGTAGTACTTGGAATCCATTTATTATGAGGTTGAGGGAAGATGTATTGGTGTCGATAACGGGGTTATAGATTGTCGAGGTTGGTGGGTATAAGTAGAGGCGGACGAGTTTAGGCCCTGAAGAAGAGACGTGGATTAAATAGGTGACAGTGGCTTGAAATATTCTGGCCTTGTCATATGGTGATTTGACCCCCACCGCCGTAGCTGATGTGTTAGCAGCTACGGCAGATGGTGGATCAACGAGAAAATCTTCATCGCTCCACCATGTATCGCCGCTGGGTTTGGTGGAGGATTTAGGGAGGCCAAATTTGATAAAGTAATGGTCTTCTGGATGGTACGATAGGTAAGAGGTAGCGATTGGTAGGAAGAGGAGTAGTGAGAAAATTGAAGGGAGAAGTTGAGGGTAGATAAGCATGGTTGATTGAATTATCTGCTGAAGAAAATTAAATTAATGATGGGTAGTGCTAATTAGGATTTCTGGGGAATTGAAATTTAAGGCTAGTATTGAGAGTTTTTGGTTTTTCATTCATCTCTTTACTCTGGAAGTCAATGTTTATCTACGTTTACTATTCAAACTTAAAAAGAATTTTTTTTATTTTTTTATTTTTTTATTTTTAACATTTGGAGGAATATTGTATGGAGACCCCTTTTTTTTTTTTTTTTTTTTTTTTTTCTAGGAAAGTATTGTATGGATAGTTAGGTGGTAGGGTACAAAGTAAAATCTACTACTCCCTCCGTTCCCAAAAGAACGACCCATTTGAGTTAATTACGCGGGTATTAAGAAAGTTAAATAAAAAGAAGTAAAAGTATATTGAAAAGATAAATTTACATGGGGTTTGTAAAAAAATAGAGAGAGAAAGTAATAAAATTACATGGAAAATCAAATTTTTATATGGGAAAGCTAATTTTGCACAAATATTGTTGCAAATTGGTGGGTGTTTTAATGCAAATGGATCATTCTTTTTGGGACTAAAATTAGGCCAAATGGGTCGTTCTTTCAGAGACGGAGGGAGTATTTTTTGTGTTTTAATTTTTAACCAGATAAAGAAAAGCCGTAATTTGCATGTTACAAGTATTATTTTTATTGTACCGTGCTTTTTTAAAATCAGTTACACTTTATTGGATCCTTCCCAGAATACCGGCCAATTATATAAATATTTTTTCATTATATATATATATTTTGAAAGAAAAATTAAAATATATAGTTTGATTGGTTTTTTTTTTTTTTTTTTTTTTTTTTTTTTCCAAACAATGAATATAATAATGACAAATTGATAATGTTAATTGGTGGCGTTGCTTGGTTTATAGGCTTGGAGAAATTGAGATATTGTCATATTGAGATGCATCCATATCGGTTTCTTGTGTGTCCAAGACAACCCTGCAGACAGACCAATTATATCTTCAATTGAACTTATGCTCAGTAACAATTCTGTCACTCTTCAAGCACCATCACGCGGCCTGCATTTTTTTACACACAGCCAGTGTCTATCCAATATGCATTCCCAGCCAAGCGGTAGATTTGAAGGTTCAGTAAATTATTTAGCCAAGAAAGGCCTTCATTTGCGTGCCATTATTTTCAAACCAAGATAATAGTATGTGTACGTAACATATAGTATGCAGCGTGCCATTATTTTCGAACCAGGATAATAGTATGTGTATGTAACATATAGTACGCACAAAGTGAGTATAAACTAAAAGAAATGGATATAGACTAAAAAAAGTACGAAGTGTCATATTCGAATCAACTCCTTTTGCATGCCCCCGGTTTACAATAATTTTATTGCACATCGAACATTTTTGCAAAAAGTTACCCTTTTTCTATATAAAAGTGACCCTTTTTCTTTACAAAAGTGACCCTTTTTATTACAGAAGTGATCCATATTTTCACAAAAGTGACCGTTTTTTTTTTTACAAAAGTAACTCTTTTTTTTCACAAAAGTGACCCTTTTTTTCACAAAAACAGAGTATCAAAATTAAAAAAATAAACACAAAATGCAAAAGTTAACCCAATGGCTCTACTTTCATCCCATATCTTTATCTCTCCTCAAAACTAAACATTTCCACCATTAACAAACCTTCAAATTCTTTCTTCGCTAGCAACGCCGATAGCGACCATCGCCGATTCCACCATTTCCGACCATCTCACCGAGCAAAGTGGCGACGATGACGATGACGACGACTATGCACTTCAAGCTTATTAACTGCGAAATTCCATTAAATAACAAAAATCAATAAATAAAAAAGGCAAAAACCTTTGAATCTCAAAATCAATAGAGATAAATCATGGAAGGAAATGAACTGCAGCAAAAAAGAAGAGAAGAGGAAGTGTGGAGAGAGAAAGTGAAAGAAGAAAGCACTCAAAGAAGATGAGGATCCAGAAAATGAAAAAGATAGGAAGAAGGTGCTCACGTGCGAGTCCAAAGAAGCTGATTTACAATATTGATATTGTAAACCCGATTTTAATAAACTTTTGTCTATTCGAATTGAAGTACTTAGGTATTGAAACGATTAAGGGGTAAGTTTGACTAATTGATCGATGTTCTTATCATTCCATCTTTTTGAATCTACAAACATCATATCCATGATAGATTACATACATTTTATACCAAACTACCAAAGCATGAACAATATAACAAATTACACTTTCGTTTAGGACACAAATAATTAACATCAGACTATCCTGGTACATTTACTCATCGGAAGTATACCCTGGTGCACGAGAGCATCTACGGAACGCTTTGCACCTATCAGTTGACCCGCCTCCACATAAGCAGTTCCCATACTGAGCGGCGTTACAGAATGGGTTCGGCTTAATAAGTTTTCCGGTGCATTGATCGGCAACGACAAGGTTGGTGCTCAAACTGAAAACTAGTAGGATCAACAGAAGAATTGAAGGGGAGAAACAAGGACGACGAACGAACAGAATGTTACTCTTCCTCATGGCGTTTACCTCTCTCGTATGATCGATTTAATTTCTTATGGAAATGGAAAAAATAAGTGTATTGTAGTATGTGGTTGGGAGGTTACTTCTGAAGAAATAAAATATCAAATGAAGCTTATATAGTGAATTTGATAATAAAGTACTAATCCTATATACTTTGATCGCACTCTAAAAAAAGATTAAGATGATAAATAAAAAGTTGGTTGTTCGGATAAGAATTGTAAGGTCACTAAATAAGGTGCTGTGGTAGGCAATTGGCCTTTTATGGTCCCTTGTCGATCATATTGTAGATGCAATTATGTAAATAGTACTTGACCCACCAATAATTTTATGTACTTGTACAACTTTTTCTAATAGTCACTTATATATGGTTTTTTATTTGATAAGTTAGGCTTCATCCTCAGTGAATAGTAAAGGCAACAAGCTTCACCATAGTTGATTCGCCAAAAAGTGTAGAAAGTTAGTTTAAATAAAATACAATATTGTACAAGACTACAAGTGAAATTTGTTGAAGGATTAATAAAAATAAGACAAAAACCTTACCGCGTGAGCTTGCATATTATTAACTTTGATGGTACAGTAATAGAGTAGTTTCATTCAAAACTTTCTTATAAATAGTCTTTTTATCTGTATAAGTGTATGACATTTTATTTTCCATTTGCCTAAAAAAATAATTTTACTTTTCACGTGGTCGTTGATGCAGCCGTATAGATGGGACATTGGTGCACCGAATCTCACGGAAGCCAAGGACCAATGTTATTGATCAGAATACTTATCTTGAAATGAAAATTGAAGTAATAAATTAGAACAACTTAAAAATCTCTTAACGACGACTAATGCTACCAGTCAACTACGGAGTATAATATGGAGGCTTGCATATATTCGCAATGAATATAACGTAAGATGAAACTATCCACAATTAGTACAAAATAAAATGATAAACTTATTGCAATCTTTCCCCTACATTATCTGCCTTGTTACACTACTAGCCCTACTAATCACACCAAGCAGTTGCAAGACTAACAATTACCTCATCAACTGCGGAGCACCCACCACCACCTCCGCCGATAACCAAACATGGTACACCGATGAAAACCCAACTTTCGCGCCTTTGACAACCTACAAAGACGCCACGAAAGTAGCCCACGTCAGCAAGGAGGATCCATCCTATTCAGGCAAACCCCCTTGTAGCGGAGCTCGCATTTTCCATTCACCTTTCACTTACTCCTTCCCTGTTTCACCCGGCCCTAAAATCGTGCGCCTTTACTTCTACACTTCTGCCACCTACGACAATACCTCCGTTGAGAACTTCTTTCTAACACTAAAGGCCGACGGAGGCAATGGTTCCTTCACCCTTTTAGGCAACTTTAGCGCTTATCTTCAGCAGCAATTTTTCAAGAACTCTTTTCCTGATCCTGTTGTTGGGAAAGAGTTCCTTGTTATGGCTAC
Source organism: Chenopodium album (assembly GCF_948465745.1). NCBI lineage: Eukaryota > Viridiplantae > Streptophyta > Magnoliopsida > Caryophyllales > Amaranthaceae > Chenopodium > Chenopodium album. The sequence continues at coordinate 5,903,350 of NC_137851.1, read as the reverse complement.
GTCCTCGCGGCTCAACCTTACCTTCTCACCCACAATGACGGGTTCTTTGGCCTTTGTCAATGGCATTGAGATCGTCGCGGTGCCAGACAACCTCTACGATTATTTCAACCCCCAACCTTCTGAAACATCATCTTCCAACAGGTATACAAAGTTTCAGACTCTAGTAGATTAAAATTAAAATAAAACTCCGTGTCTTAGTCCATTCTTTGTTAGTTTACATATTTTGGCATTTCAAGCAACTAAATTTTTTCACAAATAAGTTAAAGTTTTACAAAACCTTAAATCAAATTCAAATTAACCAAATAGAGATAAGCACCTTTAACCCTCCTCCTTACTCTTTTAGTTGAAACGTTTGGAAATTAATATTATTCATATTAATTATTTTATTTGACCTCTTTTGTTCATTTATAGTTTGAGCAAAATATAATTATGTAAACCCTTGTTAGATTCAATCCAAATTATATTTTCATTGTATCAAGTTTTTATATTTGTTACATATTTAGAATCGGGCCGGCTACTAGGGGAGCTCATTGAGCGATCGCTCAGGGCCCTTTTGTGGGGCCCTCATATTTTATTTTTTTTTAAAAAAAAAAAAAAAAACTTGTTCTTTGATAAATTTATGTGTTGTAGTACTAATCACAAGTGTAACCGTTTCTTCTTAATCTAAAGATGAATCAAAATATTAATTTAGTTAGCTTAAGTGATTTTTTTGGGGTTCAAATGGAGGGAATGAAGAAGCACTAAAGTAGGGGTTTGGTTTATTTGCTTAATTTTTCTTTTCTTTTGTATTTTTAGATTTTTATTTTTTTCTTTTATGTGAGTTTTCATTTTCCTTTTTACTTTTCTACTTTCTCTTTTAGTTTATTTGTTTGCTTTAATTACCTAATTTCTATTATGTTAGCTTTAATTATATAATTTCTCTTCTTTATTAATTTTTTTATTGGGTTTAAATTCTTGACTCTTTTTTTTTTTAAAAAAAAAAATGAGGTATTGGTTAATATAGCTTGTGAGGGTTTGATTGATGAATTTGCTTTACAAAAATGCTCGTAGGACTGTAATCAATAATTTTGGTGAACTTTATAATCTAAAAATTTATGAAATACATTTTCATAATTTAGGAGTCTTTTTTTAAGATTTCACTTTAGGCCCCCAAAATGTCCGAAATGGCACTGATTTAGAATTAGATATATAATAAGTTGAAAGTATACATTATTGATCAGAAAAAACTAGAGGTGATCAAAGTTAGCCTGGCCAGCCCGAAATTTTATATTTTAATCAGGTTTGGGAATGTGTTTTTATGTGTATTTAGTTAATTTTTAGGCCCAGCCTGAAAATGGCCCGAGTAGCCCGCATGACCCAACCATTTTGGGTAGGTTTGGGCACAAAAATTCCAACCCGAAGCTTGACCCGACCCAAGAAGTGGGCTTATTTTTTAAGCTCCAGTCCGGCTCGCCCAATGATCACCTCTAGAAAAAACTTGTGTGGACACATGGTCCATACGAGCACAATTAATGATATATATTGAACATAGTGACCCTAATTTTAATATAATATAACTATATTTTAAACATAGAAACCTTTATTAAAACTTGTGTAATATTTAATATTATTGTGAAACTAAAGTATGGCGTTATGACATAGTAACCCTAATTTTAACATAGTCACCTTTAATTTATTTATTATTCATATTGATCACTAGTTAGTATATTAAAACTTTTATTAAAAAATAACCCCTTATGACTTATATTTCAACATGATACAATGACAATACCTACCTCATCGGAACATTAGTGGCTCTAATATTAGTTGTACACAATAAATTGATGTGAAATAGGTCTTTTTAAAAGTTTATAACATTGACAAGCGTAAAAATCAAAATATTGTAACTAATTGAGAACGGATGATGTATTAATTTACATAATCTAATACAATCACTCTAAATGATTATATTTGTACATAGGTCTCCACCAGCAGTTTGTGTCCCAGCAAAGACTTACGTGGGTAATACATTCCAATTCACAATCGTAAGGCCAACAGCCTTAGAGACAGTGACACGGCTAAATGTTGGTGGCACTGACGTAAGTTCGGAAATGGACTCCGGTGGAATGTCACGTGCATGGTACACTGATCAGACCTACTGCTCCGGAAATTTCACTGGGATGATCCTGAAAAGAGCCACAGCGAACATCTCTTACACAAAAGTGCCTAAATACACCGCGCCCAGCATCGTGTACCGGACAGCAAAGGTCATGGGTTTGAACAACAAAAATTATAAGTTGAACAGTCTTACATGGACATTTCTTGTGGATTATGGGTTTGACTACCTGATTAGGCTCCATTTTTGTGAGATAGAATCTGCTGTTACAAAAAGAGGTCAAAGAGTGTTTGAAGTTTTGGTAAATAATGAGCAGGCTGATAATGAGGTTGACCCCTTCGACTTGGCTGACGGTTTGTGGTCGACTCCGGTCTGTAAGGACTATGTGATTTCCATATATGAGAGTACCAATTCAACCAAAGCCAATCTATCAATTACTCTTCATCCAGATACTGAAAGTTATCAGTAAGTTAGTTTATTCATTTTTTTTTTCAAATTTAAATCTAATTATAATTTCAAATTTTACTTTTTATATATTTCATGATAAATTTGTGTTCTATATGTTTTACTAATAGGAATTGATAGAGAGTATAAAGTTTCATAATAATTTTTTTTTTTTTTTTTTATATATACTTTTTTACAAATTAAATACTATGTATTTGGTCAAACTACTGCAGTGAGATGTGCGTCAAATTTTATTATGCCAATGCATGCAATTAAATAGGAATAGATAGAGAGTATCTAATAGGTATGATATATTATGAGATAAGTAATCCCTCCATTTTAGAAGGTTAAAAGTGTAATTCCTTAGGTTTCTTTATATCAACCAATTAACATTTTTTTTTTTTTTTTTTTTTTTTTTTTGTGGTGAAAATCATCAACCAATTAACTTTAGTCTCAAATAATTGGCTTTAGGTCTCATGATGTCATATTGAATGGATTGGAAATTTTCAAGATGAGTCAATCCAATGGGAGTCTTGCTGGGCCAAATGCTCCTCTCCCCGACGATCCGAATAGGCCCAATAAGATAAATTCGCCACCAAGAGGTGATACAAACTCTAGTGATCACTTGATTAAAATACTGGTTGGTGTGCTAGGCAGCGCTGTTTTTATAGCCTTAGTCATTGCATTGGCATTCTGTTGGTTGATGCGCGAATCAAGCCATTATGACTGTAAGCGGCTCCTTCCCTCTAACGGCTCAAGCAGCAGCAGCTCCTCATTACCGTCTCATCTTTGTCACTGCTTCACGTTACACCAGATCAAGGTCGCAACAAACGACTTTGATGATAATTTTGTCATTGGCGTGGGAGGCTTTGGCAAGGTATACAAAGGATCCATTGCAATAAATGGTAAGTTCATTCATTAGTATGATTAATGATTGTAGTGTTTGTTTTTACTATTATTCATTGCCCTCGTAATGATTAAGGATATAACATGATATTTTATAGACCCTCTATAAGCATGTACTCCCCTTTAACTTAATTTATATAATATTACGGAGTAACATATCAGGAAATTCAGGTTAAAATCATCACTTTTTGTAAGGTGACAATTTTGTCGATCAAGGGAATAAAGTTAACCGCTGCCCATAACATATTATTATGGGGTAATAAAATCTGTTATGGGCAGCAGTTCGGCTTCTGAACCGCTACCCTTAATGTCGATCTAACAATTTTTTTTTGTTTTTTTTTTTTTTTTTTTTTGCATTTTTCACTTAAATTGACTGCCAAACACTTTTACATATGAATAATAAACATAAACATAAATATTTTTAGCTAAAGTGGATTTTTGGCTGGTCATTTGCGTTTTTCTACTAGTGTTTAGATCAATAAAAGAATATTAGTGTGTTACGAATCCTAAAATTTACAATGTAATTGATCATCAAATTCATGCGTACAAACTACTTAGCTCCGTTAACGAAACTTGTTGCAGGTGGAGCTGAAGTCATGGTCGCAATCAAGCGACTAAACCCATCATCTAAGCAAGGGGCTCTTGAGTTCCACACGGAGATTGTGATGCTAACAACACTTAGACACGTACATTTGGTCTCATTGATTGGATTTTGCGACGAGAATGGTGAAATGGTTTTAGTCTATGACTACATGCCTCTAGGAACCCTTAAGGATCATCTTTACCACAAACATAGTTATAGACTCGATGACAAAAGTGACACCACATTATATGCTTCCATGCCTTGGAAGCAACGTCTTTTGACCTGCATCGGGGCTGCACGAGGCTTACATTATCTACACACGGGTACTGGGAGGGTTATCATCCATCGCGATGTCAAGTCCACCAACATCCTCCTAGACAAGAATTGGATAGCCAAAGTCTCCGACTTTGGCATATCCAAAGTAGGCCCCTTGATGAAAGAGGGGGCTCCTACATATGTTAGTACATTAGTAAAGGGTAGCATTGGTTACCTAGATCCAGAGTATCTTCGACTGCAGCAACTTACTGATAAGTCCGATGTGTACTCATTTGGAGTAGTGTTATTCGAGGTCCTATGTGCTCGGCCCGCAATGATGCCCTTGTTGGCGTTATTGCCAAATGAACAAGTGAATTTAGCTAGGTATGCAAAAAGATGCTACGAAGAAGGTACCCTACATGAAATTGTTGACCCTAATGTAAGGGGCGAGATTGCACCAGTGTGTCTAAGGAAGTTCGGAGAGATTGCTGAGATGTGTGTGCGTGATCAAGGGAGCGAACGACCCTCTATGGAAGAGGTAGTATGGTACCTGGAGTTTGCATTGAAGCTTCAAGAAACTGCTGAAAACAACAATGAAATTACTACTAGTAGTATTATTCCTAATGTTGACAACGACAATGACAACGACGACAATGGAATGTGTCAAACTATGAGTGATTTTGAGTTGATCACCACCTCAATCGGAGAAAATAATATAAAGTAGTTCTAGTGATCCTATTACTACATACATTTAACTTATGATCAATTTAATTTTAAGACCATATCTTAGCTTGTACTTCGTATATTTTTTGCAATAATAATTTGCATTGTCTTCATAAATATCTATGTTAAACTAAATTAAATTAATATTCTATTCACCAAAATGTACTTTACATCGTTATCATGCATTAATTTAATTTATTTTTCTGTTTCCAACCACTCTAGGCGTGATTTGCTCTTCATGTCGTTATCAATAAATTTTAGGTGATATGTTGACCCTAAGTTTTGAAGATGACTCGAAGGAACCTAACAAACCCATAACAATTTTACTTATTGTCCTTGTTGAGTTTGATGACAGGAACTAAGTTTATGCCATGAAATTCTGGAGTAAGAATGGAGTATATATAAAACAAGACCTAAAGTCAGCCTTTGATGATAAGAAGAAGTAATGAAGATAATTAGAAGTCAAGTTCCTTGAGTGAGGAACTGAAGCTCCAGAGTCGAACCTTCGAAGAGTGTTCAAGAAGTCTAATTTATTTATTTTGTATTTTAGGTCTCTTATGTTTATGCTAAGTACATTAATGATTAATAAGAATTAAGTGGATTCGATTTTATATGATAAAGTTTTATTTTCCACATTCGAACTTGATTATTTTATCTTTGAATTTAATTTAGAAAAATATCTTTTGGATAAAATATCTTTTGGATAAAAAGATTTTCTGATTTTGTTAAACCTATCTTTTGGAAAATCTGGTTTTGGAAAATAACCTTGAACGTGTGTTTTACGAAGTCGATTTCAATTGAGAAAAGATAGGAAGTAGTAAAACGTTTTCTAAAAAATAGGGAGTGGTTTGGTTTTGCTTGCTGCCCAAGATCCCACTACTTGCACTTCCTAGTTTTGAGGAAGTTGTGACTTAGTGGAGATTAAGCAACGACAGCTTTAACTTCCTCCCTAGTCTATAAATAGATTTGGTTTTCTGTTGAGAAAAACACACTTGAGCATTGCAATATTTTAGTTTTCAAAAAGAGTCATAATCCACTTAAGTCCTTGAGTATCTTAGTACTTGTACTAGAGTTTAATCTTGAGTTGTATTGGGTTAGAGTTTGGGTAAACTCTAAAGTGTTTTTACTTTGAATGAAGTAAAGAGAAAGAGGGAAAGGGTTAGAGAGTTCAACTGGTTGAGGAATCAGTTGAAGGGAACTCAAGTTCGTTGAGGAACTTGGGTTAGTGTCGTAGTTTGTAATAGATTGTTTGCCCTATTATAATTAAGAGTTGAGTTTAAAATCTCTTGTGGTCGAGGTTTTTCTTCTTGATTAAGGTCAAGAAGTTTTCCTCGTAAAAATCTCTCTTTGCACTTTAAGTTTCTTTAAGTTTATTTTATAAATTCCGCAAAAATTACCCTAATTCCTCTACAATACAATTCACCCCCTCCCCTCTGGTATTGTTCATTCGAGTCAACATAATACAACATTGCATTAAAATAGATGATATGATCAATTTTGTTATTATAGATTGTTGTCAAATATACGTGTATAAAAACTATATATATTATTAAATTCTGAAATTTATGACTTTGATTAACTCTTTTTGTTGAAGGACCAACTCAACCAAAAGCTTAATTAGCTGATGGTTGAGGCACAATAATATATTAACTATTACTAAAATAAAACGTTGCTAACGTCATCACTGTCCACATGTAAATCTCATGATAAAAATTTCCCGCCTAAATGCAACGATGATTTCATCTTTACTCTTTTTTTTTTTGGAGCTACCATATTTAACAATTTTGAAATTTGAATATTAGAAGCTTCTACATTATAACTACAACCTATCAATTTATCCTAAAAAGTTAAACAATTGTAAATAGCACACTAAGGGCCTGTTCACTTCAGCTTAATTTCAATTCAGTTCAGCTCCAATCAGTTCAGTTCAGTTCAGCTCCAATCAGTTCAGTTTAGTTCAGCTTCAATCAGTTCATTTCAGTTCACTTCAGCTTAATTTCAATTCAGTTCAGCTCAATTCAGTTCAACTCCTAATTTTCCTCTCACATAAAATACTCTTTTCAGCTCAGTTCAGTTCAGCTCCAATCAGTTCAGTTCAATTCAGCTCCAATCAGTTCAATTCAGTTCAGTTTAGCTCAGTTCAAGAAATGTGAACAGGCCCTAATAAATAGACTCCTATATTGAAATATGTATTAGGCGAAATTGAACAGATATTATATCACAATTTTGATAAAAATCTAAAATTTTAAAATTACAAATATTATTGTACAAGGTACATAATTCTTATTTATATTTATCCATTTTTTAAACGTACAAGGTACATAATTTTTATTTATATAAAATAAGATTTTATATAAATCATGCATCGCACGGGTTCTACCTAGTATATTTTATACTCTATTACTTCCCCTTACATGAAAGGTCATTTGGGCTTGAAATGTGGATGTAGGAGGGGTAGATGAGATTCGAACCCGTGACCTCTATGTCATGTTGGCTCTGATACCATGTTAAAGGAACAACTCAACTAAAAACTTAAGTTGATGGTTAAGGCCCAGGAATATGTTTCATCACTTTTTAATTAGTTAATGTTGATATAAAATGTGTCATTAGAGTGGTGGTAAAAGCTTAATTATAATGAACATAAGGTTATGAGTTCAAACATCATATCAATCCTAACAAATTTTTGTTTGAGGAATTAATAGGGATCATTAATGGTCTGGTATGACATGGCACAATAACATGTCTTTGGTGACACACGTCATTGATGACTAGATTAAATCCCGTGCAATACATGGTTGTTAAATAATTACAATGACAATAAAATTTTACAAAAAAAATATTGATATAAAATATTATGAAAAGACTTAGTATTACAAAGTATGAACTACAAAGTACATGTTATATGGGCTATTTGGTATTTAAGGATGTTTATCTTAGATTTTGTATAAAGTAAAAGTTATAATTTAGATACAAACCCTATTTTTTTGTAACAATAAGTTTTTTTTAGTAAATAATTTTGGAGTGAAATTTTTTTATATTATGTTGCCAAGTGTCTCGTTATTTCGTTAAGTCTCGCCTTTGATATTATGTGATTAATTCACTAGATTAGCTCCCGTGCGATGCACGAATATTATAAAAATAATTTATAATTGTGTACATTTTTAAGTCTAATTATCACTCAAAATATGTAAAATTTTTGTATTAACATAAACAAAACTGCAAAAATTAAAATAATATAATCAAAAGAAAATTTATGTGTACAACAAAATTTAGTGGACTTTGTAATTAGGAGTAATCACATAAATACATGGTTAATATTTTCTCTCTTTAAGATTATCTATGTGTAACAATTTTTTTTTTTTGGAGAGAATATAACTTAAGATAATGTATTGTATAAAAGTATGTTGCAGTTAATATTAACTTTTCAAAATTAAAAATAAATAAATAAAAATTAAAAAGGAAATGAAAATTGGAAGAGAAAAAAAAAAGTTTAGGTGGGAAAAAATTGAAGGAGAAGCTGACACGTGTACAATTTGAAAAAAGGGATGATGTCAGCAATTGTTATTTTAGTATTAATTATATAGATTGGCTAATAAACCCTACCTTTATATTAATTATGCTAGTTACAAATAATGCTAGATTGATTGTGTTCGAAGCATTGCCATAGGCTAATAATGGTATCAAGTTTTTTTTGTTTTTTTTTTAATGAGAAATGGTATCAAGTATTTTGTGTCTTAGTTTCATAACCAAAAAAAAGGTGTGCATCCATAATTAATCATATACCTAAAATTAAGATCAAAGAATGACTAAAATATTGATTTTGAACGAACATTACTTTAACAAACATATATATATTGAGAGTGATGAGAGATAGCTCAAGCGGTTAGAGCTCCTATTTTAGGTGATCTTTTTTTTTTTTTTTTTTTTTTTTTGAAACGGGAAGTAACAATATCATTAAATAATAGTCGTACGACATCTACAATAATAAAGATCTGTAAACCACAGATTCAGAGAAAATATCATAACTTTTACAACCAAAATCATAACTAATTTGCATATTTGGCATAGCTCATACTCCACCGCTTCAAGCTTGACGCGAGCAATGATTTTCGATGTCTTTGCATCTTTCCAAGTTGAGACCTCCGTAATCTGCGCTGATGTTTTGATCGATCGGTTGATGACAAATTCCAGACCCATAGGAATCCAAATCACCTTCCCAATTATTATAAGAACCCTAAAAATAAAATTCCCATCACTCGTTCTTGTGGCTCTCTAAACACCAATAAAAACAAACATATATATATTTATTTATTTATTTATTAAAATAACTAGCTAGAATCAATAGACATACATTTGAACATAATTATATCAAATATTACAACGTACGAACTTGCTATTACATCGTAATTTGGAGTTATCAATAATAAAAATTAATTATAAGTCGAGGAGTCTAACCTAGGGCAATTTCTTATAAACGGACAGATACGTTTTGGAATTCGATTCGTCTGGTAAGCAACCACATACATGCAGCTTTGGGTAGACGGTTCGTAACAAAATGGCGTGGGTTGTTGTGCATTTCCGCTGAATAATCCCCGGAAGTTAGCCAAACTATTGTCATAGCCGCCGCCGTTGCCGCCGCCAACAGTATCAGCTACCCCAACATATGAATGTGGTGTGCTCATTCCACTACTTGCAACTGCTACAGAAACAAGTATTATTTGAAGAATGATTACTACTTTCACCATCTTCATTATGGTTTTTGTTTTTTTTCTTTGACAAGCTAAGATAAGGTATGGTAGTTGCAAGCACGAGTAAATTTTAAATGAATTATTTGCATTACTTAATAGAGTGGGCGCATACATTTACGTACGAATTGGATAAGAAATGATAGGTCAGCTATGTTTTACCATATGTCCATATTACTCACTTTTACACCAAGCCTTGGCCCATTGAATCCCTTATCCAAACTCAATCTTAAAAAGAAATAGTAAAAAAAAAAATAAATAAATAAACAGTAATGTAAAAAATCAAGATGTGTTAAACAAAATAGATCAAAAGAGCTATGTATAACAATAAGAATAGTTTCTTGCCTTATACCTAGTTATAAAGTGTTTAACTCTCCTTTTTATCAATTTGATACACTAACATTTATGGTTTCATAACTGAAAATTCCACATTGTCCTTCAATAAAAAAGATTACCACAAAAATGAAAATATACTCGTACAATCGTAGTTAGTATATACTACGTACGGGTTTGCCACTATGATAAGTAAAATGTTAAATTACGGATTAATACCTCGTTTAGTTGTTTGTAAATCAAGATTTACAATTTTGATCACTTTTCCAAGCAATAATTATGACCAACTTTTGTAGTAGTTCTTGTCATTAACAATTACAAAAATGTACTGGCCAGTCAGATCAAGGCCAAGATTTTTGTGAAGAAGACTATTGTGCCCGTGACATTTTTTGTACATACGTGCTTATGTTGTTGTCGGTCTAGTTCAATCATAGAGGATTTTTTTTGGTATTAAAAAAAAAAAAAAAAAAAAAAAAAAAAAAAAAAAAAACTGAATATGGCCTATTGAATGGAGAATCAGATATTACTAAACTATAATTCGTTTTCACCAAAAAAAAAAAAAAAAAAAAAAAATTATACTTCGCATTATTAGTAACTACGGAGTAACAAATATGTACGGCCAAAGCCGCTAAACCCTAAAAGAAAAATATTTTGGATAACTTTTGAATGGCCATAATAAAATTGTGGCCATTATATTAGATCAAATCATAACCGTTTATATCTTTTGACTAACGTGAACCGTTGATGAAATTGACTTTTTATTATATTTTTGAAAAAAAAAATTATATCCCACTATTGTTCAGTTTTCAGTTTTTGACAGATTAGTTTTTTTTTTTTCCCCTTCTTTAATGTCATTTGCTTTCATTATTCTTAATTGTGTGTTGCTTCAATCCAGTCTTCACCACAATTAAGAACGTGTTTAGGTTGGAAGAAACATGAGGAAACCACATATGATGATGAACAAATTAGCATGGAGCGTGAGCCAATAACTAAAATAATGTATTTTGATTGCTTGGATATTCTGCTGCTTTGCCTTCTGCTCGTCATCTGTTATTTTTTCCATCAAAATGTAGAATATTGTTGTCCTTTCACAGAAATCCTCTTAATTTTTGAGAAATCTATGCATATATAATTTAATTAAAGTGGATGAAGATCGGATTAAAGCAGCACAATTAAGAAGAATGAAAGATAACAACATTGAGCAAGGAAAGAAAAAAAAAACTGATATGTGAAAAATTAAAAACTGAATTATAGTGGGATAGAACATGGGAGGATTTTTTTTTAACGTTTTTCAAAAACAATCTGAAGTCAATTTTATTAACGGTTTACATTAGTCAAAAGAAATAAATGGTCGTGATTTAATCTAATATAATGGCCACAAATTTATTGTAGCCATTTGAAAATTGTCCCTTAAATTTGCTCAAGAAAGACTAAACCAGATTTGGTATCAACAAGATAATCCAATTATGTACTGGTCGTATATTTACTGTTTACTAGATTAGGACCCGTGCCATGCACGGTAATTTAACTATTAAAAATACTATTAGTATATTTTACAATAAGCAGTAGATGTCATCTTGAAAAAAAAAAACAATTAGAGGAAAAAACAGTTTTAGGAAGTGACACAAGTCATTTATAGAGTCTCTTAGTTCTTCCTAGTGTATGGTTTAATATTACGTTATAGATGCAAAAGTATAGATATAAAATCATAATTTATACAATAAAATATATGGAAAATAGGTGATTCACAATGTATTTTTTTTAGGAAAGTGAATCATAATTTAATGATTTAAAGAATATATATAAAGTATATTTTAAAATAAGAAGTAAAAAAAAAAAAAAAAGGAGAGATTTTGGAGGGAAAAAACAGCACCAGGAAGCGACACGTGTCATTCCCGGTGTCTGTTTTAGTATTATGTTATTGATTAACCTCAGCTCTTTGAAGTGCCTTCAACAATGCCCTACTTTGAGAAAATTTATCACCCGAGTTTGTCGATACATTATTATCAATAAATCCAACATCGATAGCACTTAGATAAGTGCCACTTAGATCAAAACTTTGATCCGTTGTACCATTAGTAATTTTGCTATTTTCAGCAGTTTCTTGAAGTTGTAACGCAAACTCTAACCCCTACACACTACTAGAAAACACCTTATTTCCGACGGAATCCCTCCGACGGACCTTAATTTCCGTCGGAAAGTTTGAAATTTACGACGAAAATGTCATCCTCGAAAAATTTCGTCGGAAAATAGATCTTCCGACGGAAAATCCGTCTCACATTTTCCGACGGAATTAAATTTCCTCGCAAAAATTAAATTGCGACGGAATATTCCGTCGGAAATTGCTTTCCGTCGGAAATTGCTTTCCGACGGAAATTTCCGTCGCAATTCAAATTTTCCGAGGAAATTTAATTCCGTCGGAAATTATTAAACACAAAACAGCCTTTCCCGTGACTTAGCAACAGAACAAAAGGGAAGAGAGAGAAAGAAAGGGGAAGAGAAGGGAGAAAGAGAAGACCGCCGCCACCCCCGCCGGACTTTCTCCCGTCCGTCCGCCGTCGGTGCGCACCTCAGGTAAGTGCGTTACTCGGTTTTTTTTTTATTTTTTTTAATTTTCGAAGAACCCTAAGGTTCCTAACCCTAACTATCTCCAGCCACCGCCACCGCCACCGCCTGAGTGGTCGATTTTTCTCCCCTTCCTCCATCGTCGGTGCGCACCTCAGGTAAGTGCCGAAATTTGTTTTTTTTTTTTTTTTTTTTAATTTTTGAAGAACCTAACCCTAACTATCTCCGGCCACCGCCACCGCCACCGCCTGAGGCGTTGAATTTTCTCCCCTTCATCCACCGTCGGTTCGCACCTCAGGTAAGTGCCGCAATTCGTTTTTTTTTTTATTTTTTTTTTTAATTTTCGAACAACCTAACCCTGAGGCTTCTCCAGCCACCGCCGCCGCCACCGTCCCCTGAGGCTTCTCTGCCATCGCACCTCAGGTAAGCTTCTCTGTTTTTTTTATTTTTTTTATTATGTTAAACACTTTAATTAATTGAATCTCACATTACACACTCTAAATTATATGTCAATTAAATTTATTTGTTATAAGTGTGGTTTTTTTTGGTGTAATTGTTAATAAAAAGGGTAGATCTAGAGTTTAATGACATTATAAAACTTAAAATTGTTAGTTTAGTTGATGAATGACATGTTAGTGAATATATAAATTTAATTGTATATAGAAATATGTTAGTTTAATTTATTTGGTTAAAAATAGGCATTAGTTTTGTTTATTTTGAAAAAAAATATTAACTTAGTTAAATCTAGTTTAATTATACATGTTAATTATTTATAATGTTAACATTTTTGTTAGTTTAGTTTAGTTTATTTTAATTATGTATGTTAGGTTATTTGGTTAAAAATAGGCATTAGCTTTGTTTATTATGAAAAAAAATGTTAACTTAGTTAAATTAAGTTTGATATATGTTAATTTATAATGTTAACATTTTTTGGTAGTTAAGTTTACTTTGGAAAAAATAATATGTTACTTTATTAAATAGCTTATTTAATTATGTATGTTAGTTTATTTGGTTTATAATAAGCATTAGTTTAGTTTACTTTGATAAAAAAATATTAATTGCCATTTAGTTTATTTTAGTTAATTAAACGAGAATAACATATTATTTGCATTCCCATGACACTTTGATGGGTAATGAATATTCAACACATTTTGTGACTAATGTGATTATACATTTGCGTGAGTTGTGTAGAAGTTGTAATCATGAAACAAACTGAACGAAGCTGGATGTATGAAAGGAAAGTTGGACAATCTGTTAATCCGGCCTTTGTGAAAGGGGTAGATGAATTCCTTAAATACGTGGAAGATCATCCCGAAAGTAGCAACCCCAATGAAGTTAGGTGTCCATGTTTTAAATGTAAGAACAAAAATCTTTGGGACTCGGAAACGGTTAAACTTCATTTGTACCGGAACGGTTTTGTTCCTAATTACTATGAGTGGATGTGTCATGGGGAAGGGTTTCCAGAAGTTCCTGAACGAGAGGTGAATGAATATCGTGAAATGGTCTTCGATGCTTTTGGTCATAATGAAGATGAAGACCGAGGGCATTCGGAAGAGGCGAGTGTTTCTGAAGAGGAGGAGCCTAATGCACAAGCTAAGCATTTTCTGGATTTGTTGAAGAATTCCGAACAACCATTATATGAAGGGAGTTCAATGTCTGTGTTGGAGATGGCTGCTAGAATTACTAGTCTTAAGTGTGAGTATAATTTGCCCCACAGATGTGTTGACGGGTTTGCTTCTTTGGTGAATGAAGTGATTCCTGACAACAACCATATGGCAGACACATTCTATGAGGTGAAAAAGATTGTGAAGGGGTTGGAGTTGCCTCATGAAAAGATTCATGCATGCCGGAAAGGATGTATGCTGTTTTGGAAGGATGATGTGCTGTTAACCACATGTAGGGTGTGTGGTAGCGATCGATACAAGAAGACTTCTAAGGGTAGCTTAGTGCCTCTGAATGTTCTATTTTATTTCCCGATCACACCCAGGTTGCAAAGGCTCTATGCAACCAAGAATGTTGCGAAGGAAATGACATGGCATTCGAACAATCCTCGGGTTCAAGGCACGATGGCGCACCCTAGTGATACTGAAGCTTGGAAACATCTTGATAGTTGCTTTCCAGATTTTTCCAATGAGCCTCGTAATGTTCGACTTGGCTTGTGTACAGATGGTTTTGCTCCTCATGGTAAGTTTGGGGGACAGTATTCTTGTTGGCCTGTCATTTTGACCCCTTATAACTTGCCTCCGTCAATGTGTATGAAAAGGCAATTCATGTTCCTTTCGTTGCTCGTTCCCGGTCCGAAAAACCCTAAGGGCAACTTGGATGTGTATATGCAACCGCTGGTAGAAGAGTTGAAACAATTATGGGAAGTTGGGGCGAACACATATGACATTTCGAGGAAACAAAATTTCACACTTCGAGCAGCCATCCTTTGGACTATTAGTGACTTCCCGGCGTATGGCATGTTGTCTGGTTGGACTACAGCGGGTAAGAAGGCTTGTCCTTATTGCATGGAGAAAAGCAAAGCATTTTGGCTTGACCATGGAGGAAAAGTTTCCTGGTTTGATTGTCATCGCCAATTCCTTCCAGTTGATCACCCTTTTCGAAAGAGTAAAACTGCATTTTGTAAAAACAAAGTCGAGAAAGGTTCACCACCACATATCATGTCTGGAGAGGAGCTGTGGGGATGTGTTAAAGACCTTCCAAGGGCAGTGGATGGGCCGGAAGCACTGAAACTTCTCAAAAAAGCCAAAAAAGGTTGGTTCAAGCAAAGCACGCTCTGGGACCTTCCTTATTGGAAGCATTTGCTCGTTCGTCACAACTTAGATGTCATGCACATTGAAAAGAACTTCTTTGATCAGTTAATTCACACTATCATGGATGTTAAAAAGCATACATGTGACACGCCATCTGCCCGAAATGACATTGCCAAATACTGTAAACGGCCACAACTCCATCTTCAGGAGGATGACAGGGGAAAAGAGTTCATGCCAAAAGCCCCATTCGCCCTTGACAAGGCTCAGCGAAAAGTGTTGTGTGAGTGGGTTAAACAATTGCGGTTTCCTGATGGATACGCCTCCAATCTGAGCAGATGCGTAGATTTGCAAGCATGTAAGCTTCATGGAATGAAGAGCCACGACTGTCATGTGTTCATGGAGAGGTTGTTGCCCACCGCCTTGAGGGAATTGCTCCCTATCCATGTTTGGAATGCGATTACAGAGATCAGTCTATTCTTCCGCGATTTGTGTTGCTACACAATCACAGTTAGTGACATGGAGCGGTTGGAGAAAAACATTGTTGAAATCCTTTGTAAGCTTGAAAAGGTTTTCCCCCCTGCTTTCTTTAACTCCATGGAGCATTTACCTATTCATTTGCCATATGAAGGCAAGTTATGTGGTCCTGTTCAATATAGATGGATATATCCCTTCGAAAGGTAATTTCAACACCCTTTCACATCCTCTTTCTTAAAAACCATTCATTGTCATGACTTGTTCAATGTAATTGCAGGTTCTTGAATCACTTGAAAAGAAAAATTGGGAACAAGGCTCGGGTTGAAGGTTCCATATGCAATGCTTATCTCTCTGAAGAGATAGCAAACTTCTGCTCAAATTACTTCCAAGCGTCGGTCGACACAAAAACACGAGATCTCGGTCGTAATGTGAATGTAGATGTTGATAGCAATATGGACAACGCAGATTTACCAGAGTTGTTCTCGGTGGACAGTGGTCGTGTCTCAACTGAGGGTAAAACTCGATATTTAGATAACAAGGAACTCGAGTGTGCTCATTTGTTCGTGTTAAGAAACAGTGGTGTTCTTGGAGAATACGAAAGGTATTCAATTTAAGGAATGAATTGAATTCAAAGTTCTAAACAATTAAAATGTTTGAACTACTAATTTATCTTGGTTCATTTATGAAATAGGAAGTTTGAGGACTACATTCTTAGTACTCGACCTTACCTGCGTAGAGAAGAAGTCATGGAGAAATGTGAATCTCAATTCTCTGATTGGTTTCATCACAAGGTGATAGAAACTTTCTAGCTTTTATGTAAAAATGAATTATAGATGTTGCAACGTTATCGATTTGATGTATTGTGACATGTGTAGGTGGTTGAAGAAAAACCAAATTCGGATGTCTTGCAAGCATTGTACATGCGCCCTTTCAAGCGTGTTCGAACATGGAAGCAGATTTTTGTTGGTGGATTTAAATTCCATACACATTCCCATGGCAAACACAAGTCTACCATGAATTATGGTGTGTGTGTGTCTAGTGAGGACGGTGGAGAGTACTTTGGGATTCTAGATGACATCATTGAACTAGTCTACACTGGTCCGGAAAAACAGTACAAGACTATTCTGTTTAAGTGTAGTTGGATGGATTGTGGTAGGGGTATGAACATACATGAACAATACAAGCTAGTGGAAGTAAATCATACTAAAAAATACCC
The DNA here is from genome assembly GCF_948465745.1 of Chenopodium album. Classification (NCBI taxonomy): domain Eukaryota; kingdom Viridiplantae; phylum Streptophyta; class Magnoliopsida; order Caryophyllales; family Amaranthaceae; genus Chenopodium; species Chenopodium album. The sequence goes on along the minus strand of NC_137851.1, from coordinate 5,886,255 downwards.
CAAGTATGATCCCTTTGTGTTATCTTATCAAGTGACCCAAGTGTACTACGCATCCTACCCTAGCCTAAAACGGGATCGAGTTCAATGGTGGGCTGTGTTTAAAACACAAGCAAGGTCAGTTGTTGATGCTCCGGTGGACCTTGAGTTCTTGCAGGCACCGTCCCCACAAGTACATGCTACGCTTTGTCCACCAAATGACATTCCTGACTATGACCTTGAAGATGATGATGAAGATGAAGATGATGATGTCGGCCTAATTATCTCAAGCGATGAGGATGACGAATCTAGTGTTGACTCTAGTGACAGTGACGAGGATGATGACATCGATGTGTTTTTAGATGATAGTAGTGATGAATCCACTAGTGATAATAGTGTTGAAAGTGATAATAGTGTTGAAAGTACTGATTAGGACAATTTGTTTGTTATTGTAAAATCAATATGAGATTATGAAACTCTATGTATTTTGTGTCATATAACATTGATGTATTTTGTATTATGTCTATTACATAACACTACATTGCATTATATGTATTATAACGCAGTATACTTCTAATTACAATTATTTGCATAATATCATGTATTCGTTACTAACAATTTTTATCTCAGGTGGTTATGGCGGGAGGCAAAAAAGGGGAAGCGTCGAAGAAGAAAAAAGGAAAGGAGAAAGCACGTGCTCTGGTGTTTGATGATGACGTGGAAATGGAGGAAGCGGAGGCTCATGATTTGAGTGACCCTGAGGATCCCGCCTTCACCCAATCTGAATTTCAAGTACAAGGCAATGGGCAACAGCTTCAGCGGCACCAGCGGCACCAGGGGCAGAGGCAGCAAGGACAGGGATCACAGTCTGCTGAGCTGATGGTATTAGATCCTGCTTCGCTATGGTATGTATGTAGATTTGTTTACATTACTTGAACTTATATTCCAATTTTCATATTTAATGTATATTTGTTTACATTACTTGAACTTATACTCCAATTTCCACATTAAATGTAGGTTTGATAATGGGGACGTGATTAAGTGCGTCTCCGGTGTCCTGACAGGCTACTATCGAGACCCTTGGCGAAACTATGGAGAGGTTGATGAGAATACGAAGACACATTGGTGGAACTTGTTCAAAGTATATCATTTTCTACTTTAGACATATATATATTACTAAATGTGTTAATGGACATGTGGTTGCTAACTTTAAAAGTTTGTCATTGCAGAAACAATGCACATGGGCTCCTGAGTTGGAGGACCATGTGCAAAGAGGCTTTGAATTGAAGATGAGAGAACGGCTGAGAGACATGTTCCACACAATCACCAAAAGGATGAATGGCGTCAAGCCTGGCTGGCTTAACGAGGAGGTCCACAAGAAGATGATGGACATTGTTACCAAAGATGAGAAATTTTTGGCTCGGTCTGAACAGAACAAGAAGAACAGAAGAGGTGGTTCTATGGACAAAGTGGTTCAACCAACACACTATCAGGGTTCAATTTCAGCTTTGCAGCATGCAAAAAGGATGGTAAAGTTGTTTATTACGCAAGTGAAATTCAAGTTAATTGTGTTATATAGTGAAATCATGTCTAACACCTCTCCTTTCTTTTTATTGCATGTACACTCAAAGGCTTCGAAGAATAAAGGCCAATTCCCAACTCCGCATGAGCTTTTCATGAAGACACACTTCAATGATGTCCCTGGGAAAGGACCAATGCCTGCCAATGACCAAGTTAAGGAGATTACGGTAAGCATTTGAAGCCATAACCACCTATAACTATGAAATAGTGAAGTAATTTGAGAAATAATGAGTTCATAATCCTAGAAATGTATTGAATAGGCAAACTAGAAGGCCTTTTGCCCTTATTTGGCTCTATTTTGGGTAAAATGGCTCCTATACTTAGCAAATACATCATTTAATGTCATTTGAAGCCATGATCACCTATAACTATGTAAATGTGAAGTAATTTGAGAAAGAATGAGTTCATAATCCTAGAAATGTAGAGAATAGGCAAACTAGAAGGCCTTTTGCCCTTATTTGGCTCTATTTTGGGTAAAATGGCTCCTATACTTAGCAAATATGTCATTTAATGTCATTTGAAGCCATGATCACCTATAACTATGTAAATGTGAAGTAATTTGAGAAAGAATGAGTTCATAATCCTAGAAATGTAGAGAATAGGCAAACTAGAAGGCCTTTTAGCCTTATTTGGCTCTATTTTGAGTAAAATGGATCCTATACTTAGCAAATACATCATTTAATGTCATTTGAAGCCATGATCACCTATAACTATGTAAATGTGAAGTAATTTGAGAAAGAATGAGTGCATAATCCTAGAAATGTAGAGAATAGGCAAACTAGAAGGCCTTTTGCCCTTATTTGGCTCTATTTTGAGTAAAATGGCTCCTATACTTAGCAAATACATCATTTAATGTCATTTGAAGCCATGATCACCTATAACTATGTAAATGTGAAGTAATTTGAGAAAGAATGAGTTCATAATCCTAGAAATGTAGAGAATAGGCAAACTAGAAGGCCTTTTAGCCTTATTTGGCTCTATTTTGGGTAAAATGGATCCTATACTTAGCAAATACATCATTTAATGTCATTTGAAGACATGATCACCTATAACTATGTAAATGTGAATTAATCTGAGAAAGAATGAGTTCATAATCCTAGAAATGTAGAGAATAGGCAAACTAGAACGCCTTTTGCCCTTATTTGTCTCTATTTTGAGTAAAATGGCTCCTATACTTAGCAAATACATCATTTAATGTCATTTGAAGCCATGATCACCTATAACTATTTAAATTTGAAGTAATTTGAGAAAGAATGAATTCATAAACCTAGAAATGTAGAGAATAGGCAAACTAGAAGGCCTTTTGCCCTTATTTGGCTCTATTTTGGGTAAAATGGCTCCTATACTTAGCAAATACATCATTTAATGTCATTTGAAGCCATGATCACCTATAAATATGTAAATGTGAAGTAATTTGAGAAAGAATGAGTTCATAATCCTAGAAATGTAGAGAATAGGCAAACTAGAAGGCCTTTTAGCCTTATTTGGCTCTATTTTGAGTAAAATGGATCCTATACTTAGCAAATACATCATTTAATGTCATTTGAAGCCATGATAACCTATAACTATGTAAATGTGAAGTAATTTGAGAAAGAATGAGTTCATAATCCTAGAAATGTAGAGAATAGGCAAACTAGAAGGCCTTTTGCCCTTATTTGGCTCTATTTTGAGTAAAATGGCTCCTATACTTAGCAAATACATCATTTAATGTCATTTGAAGCCATGATCACCTATAACTATGTAAATGTGAAGTAATTTGAGAAAGAATGAGTTCATAATCCTAGAAATGTAGAGAATAGGCAAACTAGAAGGCCTTTTAGCCTTATTTGGCTCTATTTTGAGTAAAATGGATCCTATACTTAGAAAATACATCATTTAATGTCATTTGAAGCCATGATCACCTATAACTATGTAAATGTGAAGTAATTTGAGAAAGAATGAGTTCATAATCCTAGAAATGTAGAGAATAGGCAAACTAGAAGGCCTTTTTCCCTTATTTGGCTCTATTTTGGGTAAAATGGCTCCTATACTTAGCAAATACATCATTTAATGTCATTTGAAGCCATGATCACCTATAACTATGTAAATGTGAAGTAATTTGAGAAAGAATGAGTTCATAATCCTAGAAATGTAGAGAATAGGCAAACTAGAAGGCCTTTTAGCCTTATTTGGCTCTATTTTGAGTAAAATGGATCCTATACTTAGCAAATACATCATTTAATGTCATTTGAAGCCATGATAACCTATAACTATGTAAATGTGAAGTAATTTGAGAAAGAATGAGTTCATAATCCTAGAAATGTAGAGAATAGGCAAACTAGAAGGCCTTTTGCCCATAATTGGTTGTGTGTAGGTGAAAATGGTGCCTAATTTCATGTATTTGGTTGTTTTATTTCATTTCTAGTCATGGACACCTTTAAAAACTATTAACTTATGCTGTTTCATGTCTTTTTTATTTAATATATGTTTGTATAATGAATATCTTGTAGGAAACCTACCAGATGAAGGCTGAAGAAGCAAGTACTCAAGGGATTAAGAAGAGTCCCAATGAGTTGTATTGGGAGAGTGTGGGTGGCCGCAACAAGAAGGGTCGAGTAAGGGGTCTTGGTCAAAGTGCGGAGTTGTACTACAGCAACCGGATGGGTCGAGTTTCTAGGTCGTCACAGCAGTACACACCGTCCGTTGTTTCTCAGATGCAGGATCAGATGGAGCATAGGGTTCAGGCTCTTCGCGATGAAATCAGAAGTGAAATGGAAACTGAGATGCAACTCCGAATTTAAAGTGAAGTGGCTGAAATAGAGAGGAAAAACAAGGAGCGGTGGGATGAGTTTATGAGTCGATTCTCTAGCAACGACTCATGTTCTACCTTTCAGCCTCAGCATCGAGACCCCAGGGATGACCCGGGTAGTGGAGGAGCAGGTCAGGGTACCCCGGCCATTGTGTAGCCTAGCTTATGTTTATAGTAGTATGGACATGTAGTCTCATTTAGTACGGACATGTAGTTAAGTTTATTTGTATAGCTTTTGATTATGTTTCCGCTCTTTTGGAAATAACTAAATATTATTATGTTCTACTGGGTGCATGGCTTTTGTGGGAATATATATAAAAATATTTTCGATATTCGATAAATTTTGTAAACAGGAACTAGGTGCAGGAATAGGTTTTTAATATTATTTTATGGCAGAAAATAATCTAATTTGATGCCTTGTTTTCACAAATTTCTGACGGAAATTTGCAAAAACAATTTCGTCGGAAAACTTCTTTTGCGACGGAATTATGGCACTTAAATTCCGTCGCAAAAGGGTAAAATTTGCGAGGAAATTGTTCCGTCGCAAATTTCCGACGGAACAATCTGTCGAAAATTTGCGACGGAACAATTCCCTCGCAACTTTTCCCCTTTTGCGACGGAATATTCCGTCGTAAATACCGGATCTTCCGACGGATTATTCCGTCGCAAAGACTAATCAACGACGGAAAAAGTTCGTCGCAGATTTGCGACGGACCATGATCAAAAGTCAATTTTTTTTCCAAGGCCTTAAATTCCGTCGGAAAATTCGTCGGAAAATAGCTGATTTCCTACGAAGGCTTTTCCGACGAACCGTTACGACGGAATTCCGTCGGAAAGATGATTTGCGACGGAAATTTACCCTTCACCGACGAAAATTTTCCGTCGGAAATAAGGTGTTTTCTAGTAGTGACACTACGTCCCCCATCGAGGGACGCTCGCTGCCTCGATCACGTACACACATATCAGCAATCTTTCCGAACTTCCTTAGACTCTCGGGTGCAATTTGTCCCGTGAGATTTGGGTTTACAATAGTGTGGAGGATCCCTTTTTTATAATGGCTTTGTGCCCACATTGCTAAGTTTGTTTGTTCTTTGGGAAGATTTGGGTTCACTGCAGCACGAGCACTTAATACTTCGAACAATACTACTCCAAATGAGTAGACATCAGACTTCTCAGTTAATTGCTGACGCTAATAGTATTTAGGATCTAGGTACCCTGCACTCCCTTTGACTGCGGTGCTAACACGAATAACCCAATTGATCAGTGTGATCAGGTCCTACCTTGGAGAAGCCAAAGTCAGAGACTTTGGCCGTCCACTTGTCATCAAGGAGGATGTTGGTAGACTTGACATTGTGGTGGATGATGATTTGTTTTGCTCCCATGTGGAGATAATGTAGTCCGCGAGCCGTTCCTACACAAATCATGAGGCGTTGCTTCCATGATAATGGCGTGTTGATATTGTTATCAATTTTCCCGGGAATTTGTACAACAAATGATCTCGAAGGGTACCCCGTGGCATATACTCATAAATTAGCATCAGTTCACCCTCGTCATCACAATACCCAATCAATGACACTAAGTTTACATAACGTAGCCTTGAGAGCATCTCGATCTCAGTTTGAAACTCACAGACACCTTGTTCAGACGTAGAAAAGAGTCGTTTGATAGCCACTGTGGTAGCTCTATTAAAGTTAGTGCTTCAAAGTTAGTTAATTAGATATTTAGTTTTAATATTGTTTTTACTTAGTCAAACTAGGAAGTTAGTAGTGGTAGTAGTGGGCTAAAATTATAGGCACTATCAAGTATCAACAACCATCCCACGTACTTAGGAGTTAGGATTTGCATGCTAATTATTTTCTTTTTATTTATTTTGTTAGTTTTTGTAGCCTATATAAGGCATGATTTGTTATTAGTTTATTTGAATGAGAATAACATTAGCTTAATTCAACGTTACTATTCTAGTTTTTCTTTCTTATTTCCAACAAGCTCCACCGTCTATAGAACCCTTGTAGACCTTTTCGAAACCACCCCTACCTATGACCAAGTCCTCGTCAAAATCACGGATGGCAACCCTGATTTGGGTGAACGTGAAATGGCGACAAAGTTCAGACGGCAAAGATGAATTCATTATGTTGTTTGTGTCCATTTTTTTCCATGCTTGCCCTTCGTTTGTAGACAATCAGGCAAGCAATTAATGAAAGGGAGATAAAAACCGTGCCACCTATTGTGCCGCCTATTATTAGTAGGGAATGGTGGTTTGATCCTTTTTCGAGTTTTGTTGGAGGAACTTGTGGAGCTTGTGGAACTTGTGGTAGGTTAAGAGCTGCTAGATTCGACACGCCTTGCCCATCTGACTCACTATAGGGAATATTTCAAGCATCCCACACTTGAGCCCCACTGTGATCATACACTTAAGCATGGTGGCGTCCAAAGGGAAGGAAGCTAGAGTAAAAAAGTCGCCAACAAGTTTTAGGAACTTGTAAACCGTTTACAGGGTGAAGGTTACACCCCTTCACAAACCATGAGATCGCTAACTCCATAGTGGTCTGGAACCATGACTGGATATTCGGGGATGAAGGTACAAATCCAACCTAAAAGAGATTGAACCAACCCTAAAAATAGGCCTCTACTTTATTCTTCTCGTATTCATGTGCGCTTTCTGACTAACATACAATCATTAGGTTAACCTTAAACCTGTTTAACCTATCTTGGTTGAATATTAATGCACAAACAAAGCTATTATTGGCGATCACTTGAATTATAACCATATTAGCCTAAACAAGATTATTAATTATCTTATTAAGTGAGATTACAAGTACAAATTTCCTTTAAACCTGCAAGAAAAGGCGTGATCAAGCAATAACAACAATATCAAGCAAAATAATAACAACAATCATCATCGTCATAATATTCTCAATCTCATGAAAGCATAATAACAATAACAAGATCCTAGGCATGATACTAACAAGATTAATAACAAATCCTAGCATGTCACTAAGCGTTAAAGATCAAAGCTTTAACCCTAACATGATATTAGAAGGAATAGGAAGCATCATAAAAGCATGCATGATATTAGAAATCTTAGTTATTACCCTAAACATGATACTAGGAAGCAATAAAACATCCTAACATGATACTAGGAATCAAAACAATCAAAGCATGATTTCTATATCAAAATAATAACAATTAAATTACTTACTTGGATGCCTCGTATCTCTTTCTAATAACAAAATACACGCGTTAGTAACTTCAATGAAAATATTAAATCAAACAATTAAATCAAATAATTGAAATAGGGATTTGGGACCAAACCCTCAGAAATTATCAACCTTTCACGTCTAGGGAGAAGGCAACTTCGAACTTGGCTAGGTGTGTCTAGAACTTGTGAATGCGGAATTTTGTATGAGGGAAGGTTTAAAAAGAGAAAGCTTCTAGCTTTTAGAGAGAGAAATATTCTAGCTTTTAGAGAGAGAAAGAATAGAATTAGATGGTTGTTAGTGAATAAAAACGGGGAGATACGACCCCTATTTATAGAAAAATAGTCCGGAAACCGATCGAAAACAAATCAAATCCCATTCGAAATAAAATACCTCCTGTCGCGAACGACAGGAGTTAGCGCCAGACGAAAGGCACTAGCGCCAGGAAATAGTTGTTAGCGCCAGGCAACAGTCTTGTCGTCTTGCGCTGAGTCAGAAATAAGACGCACTTTGCTCGCGGAATCCTCTTCTTAATATGATTAAGCAGCAAATTCCGCGTTTATCAAATTAAAATCGGGTTTATCATAAAACACTTATTTTATTCCAAATAAAACTCTTTAATAATAATTATCAATCCTAATTCCATTAGAATTTAGAATTTAAAAGAATCTTCTAGATATTCTAGAAGTTTAAAATCAATCCTAACAACTTTAGGAATAATAATTAATAGACCCTCCTCTAGATTATCGGGCCGCATATAAAATTCATTTTCGAGCCCAATTTAATATTTTAACCACAGCTTCCTCATTATTCATCGGAATTGGGCTTATAATATATCGTTGGAAAGCTCTTTTCAAGCCTCATCCAACTACGCCATTATTGGACCCTTATCATGGACCAAACTAAATTGGGCTGGCTATTTTCATAAATAGAGTATAAAAAGAAATATTTTCAAAAACAAAAAGAAGTATTTTTATTAAAACGACCGCATCACTAGACTTTTCACACCTTCACTTCGTTCGATAATCAAATGACATGAAAGGTATTCATCACTGGGTTTGGTTTTGGGGAGATACATTTGGGTGTCTACACTCACTAAACTTCATGATCTCCAAACCATTCAAAAGGACGACTATCCAGTGATACAATTAGTTACGGATCCAAAATCCAAACAATAACCTTATAGGAAGACTATTTAATGGCTACATAAAAATTGTAGCCATTGTAACTACTTTTAATCTCAATCGTTTAAATATTAAAGTTTATTCTTGTCCATTTATTATTTGACTTTTACATTAAAAACAAAATTACAGTAATTAATTTCGAAAGCTACTTTATTTTATAAAAAAAAATAGAAAAAAAAAATCCCAACTCCTTGTTGCTGCCATTAAATAAGTATCACTACAAGAAACCAGTTGATTTCCAACGGATACATTCCGACGAACACGTAATTCTGTCGGAAAAACTTAATTTTAGTTTTTCCGACGGATTTACATTCCGTCGAATATTTCTGACAAATTCAGTAAATCCGTCAGAAAATAGGTAATTTACGACAGATTTAAGTTCCGTCGTAAAATTTCAACGGATAAATCCGTCGGAAATTATTTAAATTTCGACGAAATTGAAATCCGTCGGATTTTAGTGTTTTTCAACGGATTTTTCGGTCGGAACCATTAAAATAATATTTTTTAAAAAAAAATCCCTAACCCTAGTTTTAAGAGGCGCCGCTTTTTTCTTTCCCTCATTCTTTCTCTTTCCTTTTCCTCTTTCTCTTTTCCTTTTTCCTCCTTCTCCAGTTCGATCTCCTTCATTCTTTCCTCCTTCTCCTCTATTCTTTCCCCCTTCTCCTTTGTCCTTCTCTTTCCTCCTTCGTCTTTTTGCTTCCTCTTCTCCTTCCTTTTTGTCTTTCTATCTCCTATTCTCTTTCCTTTTCTTCTTTCTTTCTCGTGGTTAACGCAAGAATATTGGTGGTTTTCATGGCCGAATAGTGGTTTCGTCACAATATTCGCGAAATTTAGCCAAAACGAAGGTTTCATGGCCAAATTCGACCATGACAACTCTATATCTAGAGTTTTTATGGTCGAATTTGGCCGTTTTAAACCAAATTCGAGTTGAAAATCAAGGCCATTTTCGATTTATAAGGTATGTTTTCTTGTTTTTAATTTTCTTTCTTTTTTCTTGATTTTTTCTAGGTTTTTTTTGTTAATTTTATTGTGATTTTCGGGTGGTTGTGGGTGTGGTTTTTGGGTGGTTTTAGGTGCGTGGGTTCGGGTGGTTGTTAGGCCAGATTGTTTGGTTTTAGGTGCGTGGGTTCGGGTGGTTGTAGATTTGGGTTAGGTTGGGTGGGTTAAGGTGGTGGTGGGTTTAGGATTGTAGGTTGGGTGGGTTAAGGTGGTGATTGGGTGGGTTAAGGTGGTGATGGGGTTAGGGTTAGGATCTGGGTTCGAATGGTTGCAGATCTAGGTTAGGAATGGGGTCAGATCATGGTCAACGTGGATTAAGGCGGTGGGGGCTGGTTGCGATGGTGGGGCTGTGGGGAGTAACTAGTGGTTTTTTTGTTGTGGTGGTGGCGGTACTGGTGGAGGGGCAACTTTTTTTTTTTACAGCGGTTTCCGACGGAATTTCTATCGAAAATTTCCTATGGATTTGTATCTGTTGGAAGTTTCCGACGGACTTTTTCGATGCCGGAAAATCGCTTTCGACAGAAAATTCCGTCGGAAAAGTGTTTTCGACAGAAATTTCATCGGAAAAGGCCGTTTTTCCTACCAATGCTTTTCCGATGGAATTCCGTCATAACCCTAATTTTCGACGGAAAACAGGGTGTTTCCGACGGAATTTTTCCGTCAGAAATTGCCTGTTTTCTAGTAGTGTATGGAGATTAAAGTATAACTAAATAATCAGTGGAAAATTCCCAACTAAACTTAAAAAAAGAAATCTGATTTTATACATTGGATAGTTTCATACATGGATAAGATTAGTATAACCAAGATTGATTGTTCCAACTTTAATTTAATTATATAGTTCAAAATTATTTAATTACTGCTCTCCACAACTCTCCCTAATTATTCTTGTACTAATTGATGTAACAAAAGTTTGAACACTAATCCCCAATTCAGAATCTATGATCGAAATTCGGCTACAAACCTCACAAATTTTTCTTTCGATAGTTTGTAGAAAAGAGTGTACCAAAATTTCTCCAAAACTCCCCCAAATTTCTATAATAATCCCTCTGAATTTCTCCCAAAAGCCAAGATTATGTTAAGTGGATTCTTTGATTATACATACTTGACAGAAATTTTTCATGAAAGCTTTCGTATTGTTTATTTTGCAGAGGAATAATGAAAACAAAAACTTACATGCCCCCGGTTTACAATAATTTTATTGTGCATCGAACATTTTGCGAAAAGTGACCCTTTTTCTTACAAAAGTGACCATTTTTTCACAAAAGTGACCCTTTTTTTTCACAAAAATAACCCTTTTTCTCAAAAATGATCCTTTTTCACAAAAATGACCCTTTTTTCACAAAAGTGACCATTTTTATTCACAAAAGTAATTAACCTACATATGCAAAACAGAGTATCAAAATCAACAAAATTAAACACAAAATTAACAATAGTCGTGAAAAACAGTACAATCACTCAAACAAATCAAAAGTCGCCGCCGGAACCATCGCTAGCGACGCCGATAGCGTTGAAACCATCACCGATTCCACCATTTCCGACTATCTTACCGAGCAAAGCGACGACGATGACGACGACGACTCTTTCTTCAAGTTAGAGCTCACTTTACCTTCTTCCGACTTCAAATCTTCTTTCTCCACTCCTTGCTCAAAAAATTCATCAGAAAATACTCCTAGTTTTTTTTTTTAGTAAAACACTGAAAAATTAATGAAACTAATTAAAAAATATGAACAAAAAAATATTAATTGAAAAAAAAGATGAACAAATTACAAATATCAAATGTGGTTTTAGAAAAACACAAAAAAATTGAAAAAACAAATTTAAAGATGGAAATCGAGATGATATTGCAAATGGAAGACTGTAGACACCCAAATGTGTCTCCCCAAAAACCAAACCCAGTGATGAATATCTTTCACGTCATTTGATTATCGAACGAAGCGAAAATGTGAAAAGCCTTGTGATGTAAAAATCTTTCTTTCTGTTTTGAAAAACTTCTCTATTTTATGAAAATAGCTAGTCCAATTTAGTTTTTTCCATAATAAGGGTCCAATAATAGTGTAGTTGGATCGGGCTCGTAAAGACCTTTCCAACGATATATTATAAGCCCAATTCTGATGAATAATGAGGAAGTTATGGTTCAAATACTAATTTGGGTCTGAAATGGTTTTATGGCCCAATGATCTAGTGGAGGGCCCATTAATTATTATTCCTAAAATTATTAGGATTAATTATAGTCTTCTAAGAATAGTCTAGAAGGTTATTTTGAGTTCTAATAGCATTAGGATTGATAATTAATATCTTTGATGATTGATGAATTTGGTTTGAAATAAAACAAGTGTTTTATTTTGATAAAATCTGATTTGAAATTGATTAAAACGGAGTTTTAATTGCTTAATTATATTAAGGAAAAGGATTTCGTACAAGAAGCGCGTTTTATCCTTTAATTGTCGCAAAACGACAAGCCTGTCGCCAAACGACAGAGCTTGTCGTCATGCGTGATTCTTGTCGCATGGCGACAGACTCTGTCGCTTGCGACAGGGACCAATTTTATTCCAATCCAGATTCTGATTTCTTTCCGAGCTATTTTCTCTATAAATAGGGTCGTATTTCCCCGTTTTTAGGCATTCACAATCATCAACAATCATCTATTCTCTCTTCTCTAAAGCTAGAAGCTTGTTTTTTCTCCCTCTTTCTAATCCTTCCCATTTTTACAAAATTCCACATTCACAAGTTCTAGACATACCTAGCCAAGTTCGAAGTTGCCTTCGCCCTAGACGTGAAAGAAAGAGATACGAGGCATCCAAGTAAGTTGCTTTCATTATTCTTTTGATATAGAAATCATGCTTCTAATTTTATTTTAATTCCTAGTATCATGTTAGGATGCCTTTATTGCTTCCTAGTATCATGTTAGGATGCTTTTATTGCTTTCTAGTATCATGTTTAGGTTGGTTCCTATTCTTTCTAATATCATGTTAGTACCATGTTAGGGCTAAAGCTTTGATCTTTATTGCTTAGTGATATACTAGGATTTATTATTAATTTTTTTAGTATCATGCCTAGGATCTTGCTAATATTATTATGCTTTAAGATTATTATGACGATGATTGTCATTATTATGTTGCTTGATATTATTTATTGTTATTGCTTGATCACACCCTCTCTTGCAGGATTAAAGGGAATTTGTACTTGTAATCACGCTTAATAAGATAATTAATAATCTTGTTTAGGTTAACATGATTATAATTCAAGTGATCGTCAATAATAGATTCGTTTGTGCATTAATATTCAACCAACATAGATTAAACAAGTTTAGGGTTAATCTATTGATTGTATGTTAGTCAGAAAGCGCACATGAATATTAGAAGAATAAAATAAAGGCCTATTTTTAGGGCAGGTTCAATCTCTTTTAGGTTGGATTTGTACCTTCATCCCTGAATATCCAGTCATGGTTCCAGACCACTATGAAGTTAGCGATCTCATGGATCGTGAAGGGGTGTAACCTTCACCCTGTAAACGATTTACAAGTTCCTAAAACTTGTTGGCAACTTTTTTACTCTAGCTTCTTTCCCTTTGGGCGCCACCATGCTTAAGTGTATAATCACAGTGGGGCTCAAGTGTGGGATGCTTGAAATATTCCCTTCAAAGACAAAGAATGCTATATAGTTCAGCAATGGATCGGAGATCAGAGGAGAGATAATAAAAAAATCAGAAAATAGAGTTTTTAAAAGTGGAAAAATAAGGAAAGAGAAGTATGAGTTTAATTTTGGGAGGGATATGACTTATGAGAGAAAGAAAGGAAAGAGAAAATGGAAATATTTTCATAACATGGAGAAATAAGCTGATGTATTACTCACATGTATCAGCCCAACTCAGACACCCACACTTGCTATATGGACTGATTTACAGTGAGTTTATTGTAAACCGGGTGTTTTTTAAAGTTTGTGTAATGAAAAACTGCTTAAGAAATTTTTTTTGGATATATTTCTAGTCAACTTAAATCAACAGTCATAATTTACGTAGTGATAATCAATGGTGTAGATTTTGTTTTTACAATGACTATAATTTTATTGTAGCCATTGCAAAACTGTCCTATTATAAGCCAAACTTAATTTAATCGAATTGTTATATTCTTTCAAAAAATGGTTAATTTGCACACAATAAAATGTAAGTTACTTACGAACCTTCAAAGGATGTAGATTTGTTGTGTATTGTCATTGGGGGAGTTAAGAGAAGAGCTAAAGTTATTCAAGAGGATGAGTTGGTTTGCTTTTAGAGAAAGAAAGAATTCGGAGTAATGGATGTTGTTGTAAGAGGTGAATGTTGTAAAATACAAGCGTAAGAATTTGGGGCCTGGGGGGAGCGAGAAGGTGTAGATAAGTGGTGATCGGAATAATCGAGCCGTGTCATACGGATGACGACCTTGCTGGCTGGTGTTCGTGGCGGTGGTGGAGATGGTGTTAATGTTAGGAGGAGCGACATCGGGATCGTCGTCGCTCTTCCACACACGGTTGTCCGCGTTAGAGTTGACGACAGTAGTAGACTTCGGGATGCCACAGCTTATAAACAAAGGTTCAACAACAGATGATGATGATGATGATGATGATGATGACAATGAAGAAATTGCTAAAATGTTTATTATTAAAAAGATGTAAATTGGGTTCATTTTTAAAAAAATTGTTGCAAAATATATTGGTATGTGAATGGATTTCAGAAGATAAGGTCTGAAAATTTGGTTTTAGATTAATATTTGTGTCTTAGGTTGATTATACTGAAGACTTCAGTTTGGAACGTTAGTTGACTCAGTTATGTATGACTTTTCAAGGATGACTCTTCTATATTATTGTTATTCGTTCATGAGTTTTTTCATTTTGGTTTATATTTTGGATGTTTTAACTTTTAGTATCACCAAAACACTCTACCTTAATGGTTTCTGTTAGAGTTTCGCTAGTGGTAGCCAATTAATTTTTATTCTCGTTACTCGGTCACTCCCACGATCACGTACACACATCTTCGCAATTTAACATGTATGAGTACTCGTAAACAAGAGTCGTTTGACCATGTTCCTCAAAATTAATACCCTATCACGGACACCAAGTTGTACATGGCTCTCGAGAGCATTGCGATCTCATTTTGAAACTTATAAGCCTCTTGCTTTGAACTTTTGAAGTAGTGTTAAGTCGTTTGATAGCCACAATGGTAGTTCCACCATCTATATGAAACCCTTGTACATACACCTTTCCATATATAGCCGGTCCACCCTTACCTATGATCACATTATTGTCGTCGAAATCGCACGTGGCAACCCCGATTGCCGGTGTCATGGGCTGGGCTTTGAATCTTTGATCATATATGCGAGTGAGGGCCTAGGACCCTTATGAGAGGCTGGGCTAGGATTCAACTTTAATAGTTTTTATACTTCGTACTATTTAGCAACACATCATCCAAGATGTGGAAAATGCTCCATATACTTCAATGCAGGGAGTATAAGCTATGATTAGTAAAATTAATTATTTTATATAGTAGTATAAATTGAAATTATTTTATACGCTAGTTTTACCATTAGAGATATTTTAACTAAGAAAGGAGTGGACATCTTTGGTATGGCCCTTTGGTAGTCACATTCATTTCTTGATATATTATTGGTACGTACGATTTCACACGGAAAGGGTAGCATCCATGATTACAACTGATCAGAACCAACAAAAAGGAATTCACATTTGTTTACGACTTACCGCTCTACGTACGTTAGCAAATTGATAGATTACAAAACATATTCCTACACTTTCAAGTGATGGTTGAAGTCCAAGAATATGTTTTATACTCTATCACAAGTAATACATGATACGTACACCAAATCGTACAACGATAAAGCTAAGATTATAGTGAAGAAGACATTGAACATGCTCATAACTTTTTTGTACGTGCCTATGTTGTTTGTCGAATCAGCTCAATCTTATTTTCTCCGTTTCTTTTAATTGCCCTAAGTTCTAAGCTTCTAAGTATGGAGTATGAAATTATTTTATTCTTTTTGCTTGTTTCACAACAGGATAGCTTAGTATATTGATATACATCGAGTTAAACTTTAAACTTTGGTAAGAACAAAAAAATTGAAGCTAGTAAGCTACAATGTTGTAGTTGCGTGATCTTCGTAGAGGTTAGGCAATGAAAGCACAAGACCGTTTCATACGAAGTATTTTACATAGTTTCAATGACCATGAAGCATGCTCTCCAATGACACGCACCTCTCATTTCACCTACACAAGTTTTAGCACTTTATAAATTTTCATCTACTTAACAAAATAATTTTCCAAAACAATACATATAATTAGGTGGCTTGTCAACTCATATCATTAGTTTCACCTATTAACTTATCAATTTTAGCTAGCTGCCTAGCTTATTACGTAGTAATTTTATCTACTAGCGTTTGTGTCTAAAAAAACTAGGGTTGTCTAACAAGGCTTTTATTTTTTTTCTCTTTACTCAAAAGCCCAGTTCATTCAAAATAGGTCCAATATACACCCAGTTGTTGTTAGCTGGACTCGAGACCAGCTAACTTTGGTTGGTCCCTTGTTCAGAAATGAACATTTAGTATAATAAAAGTGAACATTTTTTAACTGAACATATTTTACAATAATTTTGTATTTTTTCTATAATTAAATGTTCATTTTCATGCAGTTTGATGTTTATTCTTATAAAATAAATGTTCATTTCATACAGTATGATGTTCATTCTTATAAAATAAATGTTCATTTTCTTTTTTAATTAATAGAAATTTTTGTGTTTGTTTCGTTGTATAAAATGTTTGTTTTTATAGTAAAGGGTGTTCAATTAACATAAGCATTAATAATGTTAGACAATAGCATTTTGTTCATTATTTAAAAAACATATTGTTGATTTATTTAATTGATATTAAATCATATAGTTCAGCAAATTGCAAGATATTCATTAAGAGAATCGACCAAATCAAGGTATATTTCATTTAAAACTTAAAAAACTATTGATGAATAAGCAACAACATTACAACTGAAATGTTTAGTTTTATAACATTAGATGTACCTCATAGTCTCTTTATTTATTCTTATATTATAAATGTTCATTTCTGTATAATGCAATGTTCAATTACTAAACACTACTACAAAAATGACCAAAGGAAAGGCACCATATAAATAAACTACCGGTTTCTTTGATTAAGAAACCACAATTAAGAGAAATCCGGTTTATTAGGTAAAAATAAGGAACTGCAAATCTTGAAAATATGGTTTCTTTGTGTTTATTTGATTTTTGAAAATAAAATCTTAAAAAATTAACTAAATTAAAAAGTGAAAACCTAATTTATTGTATAAAATAACAAACCACCCACCTTCCCCTAAATTATTATACTAAAAAGTAAAAAAGGAGTAAAATCAGTTTTTCATTTAACTTTTCAACTTCCTCTAGAATCCCTAGATCTCTATTTCACCTCCATAATTTATCAAAATTTTTACTCTACACTTTCTCAATCAAAAGATTAGTTGTTCATCAATTTCATTACTGTTTTACAAGCAATTATTTGGATTTCTTTCTTCATCACCGTGGAATTATCACCGTGCCTTCATATTCGCTGTCATCTGCTCGTCGTGTGTGATTTGGCGTCGCCGGCTTGCGGTGCCGTCAGATCTATTGTCAAGTGTTCGTCATGCTATCATACCCATGCTTTTCCTTTCATCGTCATAACTGGGTAAGAATTTTTTTCAACTAATTTTAATCATTTTTCATTGATTTATTTTTCTTTCTATTTCAAATTCGCTAATTATGTGAAATTATAAATTACAAAGTAATTAATTTATTGGTGAATTGTGTGTTTGATTCAATATCCATTGAATTTTAAAAAGAAATATTAAGCATGCTACTTGGTGAGATTTTATAGTACTAAGCATGTCACCTCGGTGAATTTTTTTAATTATAGATCTCTTTTGAATTAGAATTATTATATTGCTGTAATTATTATACTAAATTATTCTAGAGGAAGTTGAAAAGTTAAATGAAAAACTGATTTTTCAAGTTGATTTGATAATTCATATTATCTTTTCTGTAATTTTGCAGTGAAATGGATCCATACAAAAAGAGCATATGTGCAGTTGACGGAAGTAATCAAGCGAAGCTGATTAATGCTAATGGATTGAATGGTTATGGTGGAGGTTGTAATTAGAGTATAATAGTGTAGTTGATTTGAATTATGTCAAATATTTTTCATGTTTTATGTCACCGAATACTTATGAAATATGAATGGATATGATGTATTTTAATATCTTTGTACTTTAATATTTTCAAATTTAATTATAAATTTGTAATTGGGCGACTTGTTGGTATTCAAGATTCCATTATTCCTTGTTGAGATTTTATCATGGACATAGGATCAAATTTGATCTAGCATTATTATTAATTTTTATTAAAAAAAAAGGGCAAAGAGATCGGTTATCTATATACATTGGTCTCTTTGACTTTATCAAAGAAACCGGTAAAGTAAAGATGCACGATGCCTTTGTCTCAATAATTTAATGCTTTTAGTAGGACCTAAGAGACCGTTTATGAGGAAGAACTGGTCTATTTGCTTAATCTAAGACACCGGAAAAAAATACGGTTTCTTATGCTAAGAGACCTACTACCTAGGCACCAGATTTTTCCAGGTTTCTTAGGCCTTTTTTGTCAGGTTTCTTAGGCCTATTTTGTAGTAGTGAAATGTTCATTTTTTCTTATAAATGTTCATTTTTTTCTAGTAAATGTTCATTTTTTCTTATAAATGTTCATTTTTTTCTAGTAAATGTTCATTTTTGTAGCGTACAACCAGCTAGCTGGCTCGCGAGCCCAGCTAAACACTTGCCATATGCACCACTAAGGCTCCGTTCTCTTCACCTTAATTTTGCTGAACTGAAATTATTTTTACTGACTGAAATTATTTTTGCTGAAATTAAATTATTTTTATTGAATTGAAATTAATTTTACTAAACTGAAATTACTTTTACTGATTTTCTATTATATTTCTTCTTTAAGTTTACTGATTTTTACTGAACTGAAATTATTTTTACTGAACTGGAATTATTTTTACTGAATTGAAATTATTTTTACTAAACTGAATTATTGAAATTAATTTTACTGAATATTACTTTTTTAAGGTGAAGTGAACAGTGCCTAAATTCGGCTTAGCTAAATACAAGATAATCTCTGAAATACACAAAATTTGTTTAGGACATAGTATTTTTGTGATAAATCAACAACTTTTTAATTGTGGATCAATCAATCCAAAATTAACGTCATTAAAAATTAAAGATTTTGGTCAATAAAAGTGCCCCCAATTAGAGGTGTCAAAATCGAACCGACCCGAAAAAAGCTATCCGTTTCGAACTGTAACCGATCCGATTTGATCCGAGAAATTCAAGACCCAAACCCGATCTGTAACCGAACTGAACTCAACCCGAATCCGAATTCGACCCGATCTGAACTTAACCCGGCACCGATTTGATCCGACCTGAACTCAACCCGAATCCGGTTTGACCCGACCTGAACTCTAACCTAACCGATTTGATCCAACCCGAGCTCAACCCGATCCGAAATTGACCCGGAAAATAACCGATCTAATCCGATCTGTTTTGACCCGAACTGATATTAACCCGAACCGATTTTAACTTGATTTGATTTTTACCCGATCCGAATTTAACCAGGCCATAATTAATTTTTGACCTTTTTATTCAAGTTCTTATACTGCTCCGTTATTATTAATAAGTTTACGTTTTTTACTACAAAGAAATAATCCGAAGTAACAAGTTTACTTCATGTATATACCAATTACATAAAATTATTTTCTAAGCTTTATATTCATCTCAACTAAAATTTGCTACAAATAGTTTGTAATACTTGAACATCAAAACCTCTTCTTTTAACTCGATAAAATATACTCCGTGTGATACATGAATGACTTGATATTGACCCAATAATAAGGTAAAAACTCAATAATAACTCTAGTTTAAAAATAACCTTATTTAAATATGAATTGGGTCAACTCGATTAAAATCCAGCCAAACACAAAAAGGAATTGAATTGAAATTGACCAATTTAATGAATCAACGGATCAACCTTATCTTAATCAAACTGAACTTGACCGAACCGAAATCATCCGAACCGAAATCAACCCGACCCAAATTCATCCGACTCGAAATTAACCCGGTTAAACCCTTTTTGAACCCGAACCGAACATGAACCGATCTGGATTTGATCCAACCCATATCCGACCCGGACTCGATAAACCATGACCCGAATTTGATCCGACCCGAATTTGACCCGGCCCGACCTGATCCGAATTATAAGAATAATTTTGATCCGAACATACCCGACCCGAACACACCCGACCCGAATAGACCTGACCCAAACTCCATCCGGTTATGCGAATTCACACCTCTACCCCCAATCCTTCAAAACCAAACTCCAAAAAGGTTGGTAGATTTCTCGTGGAAGACCAATAACTTAGGAAATTGGCCATCAAAAAATAAAAATAAAAATAAAATGTAACATAGGAACTCTTAACTTCTGATTCCCTTTGATTCTCTCTCAAATTCCGCCATCTTTTCTAAAATTTATGGATTCCATGAAAAAACCCCAAAACCACCACCTTTAATTGAAGAAGAAAGAGAGACAAAAAGTTGCAGTCTTTAATTTCCATCGACAAAATTCAATCACGGCTTTCTTTGTGATCAACGCCCAAACAACCCCCAAATCCCACCAAAAATCCCAAATCAAAAACAACAATTTTGATCGATTGACAAAATTGGGTGTTGATAAATTGAGAACCCCTTCTCCTCACGGAGGCAGGGGTGCTCTGCCTTCTGACGGCGGTTGCCCTTCCGATCTCCTCTTCCTTGCTTGTGGTGGCTTTTCTGTCACTTACCCTTTTCGTCTTTTTTCTTTAATTTCTCTGGGTTTTTCTTAGATTTTCTGTTTTTTTCGAGTAATTTTGGGAAGTATAAAAATGGGGGTTTTGGATAGAACTCTTACTATCAAGAGGGTTCCCACGGTTCTTTCCAATTATCAGGAGGAGGGTGATGTTGGGAAGCTTGGTTGCGGGCGCAATTGCCTTGGGAAATGCTGCTTGCTTGGTATGAATTGATTTTGGTGCAATTAATTTTGTTAATTTTTTTTATGAGTTTGATTTGCATGATGTTTTTTCGTAATTTGTGTTTATAACTTGATCAAATAGGTGCAGCCTTTGTTGAATGATTTGCTTGTGATCATGACATTTATGGCTCAATTTGCATGAACATCCGATATTCATGTTGAAAACTGTTGCATTTATATCGAAAAGTGCATTTTTTGATTGTGCTATTTTATTTATCTATCATGTTTGGGATTATAATCACATTGACTAGTTACAGAGATTGCTTTATAGTTCTTTATATGTTTGCCCGTGACTTGATTATGGAAGCTTGTTTAAGTTTGATTTTCTTAAATATTCTCCTTTGTAGGATTTAGATTCTGAATTTCATACAATTCTTTGTTGAAGTTGCTCTTATCTCCTTGATTCGCTCTTGGTTGTATTTGTTTTACAGCAGCTTGCACTCGAGCTTCTTTTGGTTATTTTTTTATTCATGTTCCCCTTAATTTGTTGAATCAAGATTTCTTTTGGGATATTGTTGAGCAATTGCTTTAGAGATGAGATCAAGATTAGTTTGGTTACTTTATGATCAACATATGCTGTAGACCTGAGTAATTGTAATCAGTGTAAAGCATGAGATTAACACGTGTGTATTATCAGTTGTTTGCATTTAATACAAGATGAAAATCGAGAACGTGTAGCTTTGAAGAATGAGAGTCAATGTGTGTGTGTCTAGTCAATAGTGTCTCTACATAAAAATACAGATGCAAGGACTTTAGGATTACTAAGAAGCTTCTGGTTCACTCTAGTGTTAGGTGGATTTGTTTCCTGCCTTAGCTTTGTGCATAGAACATACTACCCCATCTATTCAATCCATTTGTTGGGTTTTCTTTTCAGTGTCAAAGCTTCCTTTATATGCATACAAGGAAGAGGATGATGCTATGATTGAAAATGGCATGGCCTATTCTTTGGATCGATGGCCTTCTATTTCCTTTCTACATGACCTCTTGCTGGGACAGTGGGAGGACAGGATGAGGAAAGGGCTTTTCAGATACGATGTGACCAAATGCGAATCTAAAATTATAACGGGAAGATATGGATTTATTGCCCAGCTTAATGAGGGACGTCACCTAAAGAAACGGCCCACTGAGTTCCGGGTTGATCAGGTTCTTCAACCATTTGATGCTAACAAGTTCAATTTTACAAAGGTTGGCCAAGAAGAAGCACTTTTTAGGTTTGAACCTAGTAACGACCATATGACTCATTATTTTCCAAGTGCACCTGTCACATCAGAATCTGATTCACCAAACATTGTTGCTATAAATGTAAGTTTGTTTGTATATCTCAGCTTTGCTTTTCTCGCTGTCTCCCAAAAAGCAAATTGCCCTTTATTTTGCATATTAGATTGCGGAGTAGTTTATCCAAGAAGAATTTTATGTGGTGTGGCTCAAGGGTAATTGGTTTGATTGTCAGGTGAGCCCGATAGAGTATGGACACGTCCTTTTGATTCCTCGTATATTCGATTGCCTGCCTCAGATGATTGATCATGCAAGCTTCTTGGCTGCTCTTTGTTTTGCAAAAGAAGCAGCTGATCCCTTCTTTAGAGTTGGCTATAATAGTTTAGGTGCATTTGCCACAATTAATCACCTGCACTTTCAGGTAATTATTAATAGAAATCTTTTGGAGTGCATTACGGACTGCATTTTGACTTCTGTCTATATCCATGTGCTTAAATTTTCTTTTACTTATGACAGGCTTATTACTTGCAAGTGCCTTTCCCAGCTGAGAAAGCACCAACTCAAGTGATATCTGAAGAACAAGATATTACTCGTAATGGAGTTGTGATATCTCAAGTTTTGAAGTATCCTGTTCGGGGGTTTGTCTTTGAGGGTGGTAACACTATTCAAGAGTTATCTGATGCTGTTGCTAATTCTTGCATTCGCCTTCAAAGTACTAATGTCCCTTTCAATATTCTCATATCTGGTTGTGGGAAAAGGATAATGTTGTTCCCACAGGTAATCTATTTTCTTTTGTAACCGTGATCCAACCTTAAAGAGTAAATTGTGTCACGCTTTTCTTAGTGACTTTTGTGTCTAGTTGCATTAATATCTTGTTGGGTTTTATTAAAGGATGCTGCCATCGTTTTCCATAAGTTTAGTGCATATTTCATACCTTACCGACTTGTATATTGAGGCGGGACAGGGTTAGGGGTATGTTTCTGATGGAATTATGTGATTGATTTTCATTTTAGTAGCTAATGTTTTTCTTGAAATCAGATGTTTGACAAATGATTGAAATGATGTATTCCATCAATTAATGGCCTGTTTGGTTGTTAATAATTAAATGTTGGTAATGGACTAATGGTAATGAGTTTATAGGTTTTTGTAACTTTGTGAAGAAGATTGCCAATGGCCCAATACCCATGGACCCATGGTAATGCTAGTCCCTCCCCAGATACCAAATTTTCATTACCATTTTAGGGGTGGTAATGTGGTATTGTGTGAAAATGAAAATTGTTCGACAAAAATACATGTTTGTAGGTGAGGTTCCATTGATATGGTAATGGTCATAGGATTTCCTTGCAAAATTACATACAAATCCATTATCATTCCTGCCATTAATGACCGCTTACCAAGTGTACTGTGTATATTATTTTCAAACCACTGTTTTAGCGTTTGCTGTTCTTTAGTGCAATTGAGAGTAAGATGCTAGTGCTTTGCAAGGAAAGAGACTAATATTTGATATTTTCTTTTGAAATACAGTGCTATGCTGAGAAACAAGCTCTGGGACAAGTGAGCCCAGAAGTGCTGGACACACAGGTGAACCCAGCAGTGTGGGAGATCAGTGGACACATGGTGCTGAAAAGGAGAGAGGATTTCGACAAGGCATCAGAGGAATATGCATGGAGGCTTCTGGCTGAGGTATCTCTGTCGGAGGAGAGATTCAATGAGGTGAAGGCAGTAGTATTAGAAGCTTCAGGGCTAAAAGAGATTCTAACCTGTAGGACTTGCTTAAAAGAAGAGGAAGGGACTGAGGAACTTCTCCAAGAATCTTGTGAATCGGCTCAACTGCTGCCAAAAGATTGTATAGTTTTGCAGTAAAGTTAGCAGCCAGCGTTGGCACTGATGCAGTGTACTAAGTGCCTTACCGCCTTGCCTTCACTGTGCTAACTTTTGTACTCCCATGTAATTAAGAGAGCTTGACCTCCATGTTAGGCCACACTGCTTTCTCTGCGTTTTTTTTTTTTTCTCTCTTCATTCTGATATTTTTCATTGGCTAGATTATAATTTCTGTATAATAAATCAGGATACGCCTGTAAAACTTCTCGAGTCCTGGAACTCCAGAAGCTCTATCTGAGAAGCAAATGTCTATTGTCTGTAGATATCTACATTCTCAAAATAATGTACCATTAACTGTTGGGAGTACGAATGCCCCTTTTTCTGCTATTTTATGTTTATTCTTGTTCATCAATTGTCCTGAGCCATTCCCCAGTAGTTTGGACATCTTCGTCATAACCTTGGAGAATAAATGACACCCAAGAAATTTATCTATGTCAGGAACAGATTTCCTCTGTTGATCACAATGTTATTCTAGTAATCTCCTCATCTATTACATGCGTCGATAAACATACAAGTTGTCAACAATGTTATGCTAGTGGTCTCATGATCTCATCCTCATATCCTCATCTATACCGTATTGAATAGCAGTCTCATCCTTAAACATACAAGTTGTCAACAATGTTATGCTAGTGGTCTCATGATCTCATCCTCATATCCTCATCTATACCGTATTGAATAGCAGTCTCATCCTCACGTCTATTACGTTCACCCTTTTAAAATAACAAAACGCGTTGATAAACATATATACGAAGTACACAAGTTAATTCGAGTGTTTTCGTTTTCACAAATAACAGACTCGCATGCCTCTTATGTTCTATCAAACTTTGGAAAGCTTCAAACTTTTGATATAGTTTTAGGGAGGATTTCTGATGGGCTTTGGAAATGATCTTCAGGACATAAATGGCCTTCTATTGAAGACACTTAAAAGCCCAATTAATATCTGATAAAGTTTTATGGAAAATAAGGAGGTTTTTTTTCGTCTTTGACCTCTTTGTTACATTCGAGAATTGAGATTGACTTTTTTGATGTGAAATATTCTTAACTTTCACAACTAACACTCCATTCTCTGATTCTCAAGCATTTCTCTTATTTGGGTTTGTTAAATACTTCCTCTATTTTCATGTAATTGATTTATTTGGACTTCACAGTATTCACGCTTTTTTTTATTCGAGCACCAATATTTTCAAAGTATTATTAATAATTTTTTTAAAAAAATATAGTCATAGAACTAAACACATCTCAAATTCTCAATTCATACCTCTAAAAAATTATTATAATTGTTAATTAAGAAATAAGTCAATAACTAAAGATATTAATAGCCAAGTCAAGCATAAACATATGTATAAATCCATTTATGGTGATTATTATACGGATTAGAAAATGAATAACCAAACAAGTATAATCCTTATTCTTAAGAGTCTTAATAGCTATAGTACTTAAGGGTTCGAATACATTCTACACATGATTACTAAATGCTTATTGTTTTCATTTTTAGATGCTTATGTGTATTACTTATTTGGTAATGTAGATAAGACTTTATCAAATTATTTATCACCTCAATGCTTTAATCAACTTTGGATTAATATGATACTACAATAGTAGTATAGACGTATAGTACAATGATAATATAATACTCCCTCCATTTTATATTAATCTTCTCATTTAAATAATTTTTGTGAGGTAAAATTGATCAAAGTGAGAAAATCAATATGAAGTGGATATAGTATCATCGATTACAGAGAAGAAATATAAGGGATAAACATATCGTGGTAGAACTCTCTACTTCCTTCGTTTCTTTTACTCGCAACACACCTTTATGCACACAGTTTAAGGAGGCGATTAGTGAAGACAAACACATAGTTTATCACTAGATTAGAGAAGGATTAGATACTACATGTAAAATTTATTTTTGATTAATTTACACTATAATATCTCGATCTCAAAGTGTGTATTACAAAACTGTATTAATATTTTAAAACGGAGGAAGTAAATTAAATGGACAATCCAACAAAATAGTAATTTTTTTTAGACAGATTTAAGGGCTTGTTCTCTTCAGCTTATTTTCAGTTCAATTCCTAATTTTCTTTTCTCATTAAATATTCAGTTCAGTTCATTTTATTTCAACTCTAATCAATTTAATTCAATAAATCAAAAAAGGCTCTTAGGAAGTGTTAACAACCAAATTGAAGTACAGTAGTAAATCAACTAATTAGGAATCTCGTACTAATGTTCTTCAACTATATTTACTTATTAATGGGGGCAATTGTGGGTCCATAAACAGAAATAGTTGCGGTGACTCGGTGAATGGTGGTTGGTGACCAATCTGAGCATTGGACTTTCTGGAGCTTGGGCCCACATTTGGAATTTTAGAAGATGATTTTCTGCTCTTTTCTTTTCTTTTGAAGAATTGTAGCTGAAAACAACTTCAATAAGAAAATTAAAAAATTCATTGACAAATTCTTCTGACATTATTTAGAATAGGTTATATGCACGACATGTTCTTTTCCCATATATTACTCCACTTCCCGCTCCACATTCGCAGGAAACCTTAGAAAAGTTCTAAGCTAAACAACAAACCTTAACCATAATTCAGTAATCGTGTTATATACTTCGTATGTGACTTATATTCATTACTCTGTATGAGCCGACTGTATCTGTATATCGTATTTAATATTATATCGATTCTTTTTAATTTATCCATTGTAACTTTGTTTTATGAAAGTGTTCTAAGAAAAAAGACAAACGAGGTTAGGGTAATACTATAATATAAAATAATGCGAGATAATAGAAGGTATGTTGATAACTTAGGGATTAATTATATTTTAACATGATTTTGAACATTACGTTTTTGGCAAAGAATATTTGGAGTAATTGTTAAATAAAAAATTATTGTTAACTCAATATAATTACCATAGTAACCTAGATAATACTACTAAATCAAAATCATGCAAGCGAAACTGATAATAATTACCGAACAGAGAATTTGAAAATAAAATTATGTTTTGAATAATTTAAGTTGATTTTGTACCCAAAATAGTTTAATAAACAATGATAAAACCTGAGCCATATGCCATTGCCGCACCCCATTGAACATTTCAGACATGTCTTGAATTTTCGCCACATGACTAATCAATTCCTCAAGAGTCTGTATCGTGGTGAGCCTTATAATACATTAGATAATGATGTGTCACGATAATTTCCTCCAATGAAGGAAAAGCCCCAAAATTAACCAAATTATTTTGTGTGTACATTAATTATTATAGGTAATGCACACTTGATTGTTTTTGTGGTCATAAAATTTCTAGTATGGGCAACTCGCTTTCTTTGCAAGCACTCTCATCTTTGTTACACCATCCGTTTCTGAACACGATTAAATTTATACGAGTAAATAAATAAAATAAGCGATGATTTCATAGTATGGTACGGTATGCACTATTTTAGATGCACCTATTATCCTAGAATCCTAGATGTATGTAGTTCACACGTTAAAATCTTACCCAAAAAACGGTATGATTCCATATTACTTGTATATCTTATTTTTCCGTAAAGTATCACAAGTAGCCCTACTAGCTCCCATATCGATTACACGATTGTCAAATATACACCGTATCTGTCAATTCCATACCATAATGAATCCCAACCCAAATCAAGCGCTAAAATCGACAAAATTGATAGTAAAACACAATATTCCTCTAACTCATACTATATAGAAATTGAGCAATTGATTAGAAAACCTAACTGAATCTAAATCGAATAACTCCACAATTAGAATAAAATAAAGAAAAGAGAATTACGAATTAAAATGAGAAATTAAACTAAAACCAGTTAGCAAGCAAAGTGTATTCACAAGAATACTTTTCCCTTCTTAAATCCCTAAAAATCGTCAATTAAGAAACCATTAACTAGCAGTAGTATATTTAACCACTAATTAACAATCAAAAAATTACACTTAAAAAAAAGTAGTAATTAAAATTAAAAATCATCACCTATACACAATTAATCTTCTTCTTCCTCTCTCTAGATTAACGAACGATTCCATCGATCAACCAATCAATGAATCAATCAAGCGGCCATCATCTTCTTAAACTCCTCGAAATCGACATGACCATCACCATCAGCATCAACAGACTGAATCATCTTCTTACAATCTTTCAATGAACATTTCTCACCTAAACTCTTCAACACATCGTATAACTCACGCGCTGAAATCTTACCGTTGCCATCTTTATCGTATAAACTGAAAGCTTCTTGAAGTTCCTTAGTGGAGCCGGCATTGCCGCCAGATCCGGCGTGAAACTCGGAGAATTCAGTTAGATCGACGTAACCGTCGCCGTCTTTGTCCATCTCATCCATCATCTTCTTCACTTCTTCCGACGATGTTTCCGATCCTAAGGCGTGTAACAGCGACTTCAGTTCCGACGCCGAGATCTTTCCGTCGCCGTTTTTGTCGAATTTCTGGAAGATTATCTCGATTTCTGATTGAGATTTTTTCTGAGGATTTGAATTTGAAGTTGAGTTTTTCGCCATTGATGAGAGGAGAGGAGAGAGAAAGTGAGGGTTGAGAGGAGAGAGAAAGTTGAGGAGAGGAGAGAGAAAAAGGGGAGATTAAAAGGTTTTTTTGAGAAGGTAGTGATGGAGTTGTTTTATAGTTGGAGAAGACGCGGTTTTAGGAGGACGCGGTTGAGTAATAACCAACTTTCTTTGAGTATGAATTCTTTATATTTTTATATTTTTTTAGATTCTTTTTTTCTGTTTTTTATTTTTTATTTTTTATTTTTTTTTATTTAGTTAGTTGGGGTAGTAGTGTTGCTGCCTCTTGTTATACAGTTAGGGTTTATATTATTAATTGTGTAAATAATAATGTATGATTTGATGATTTCAGAATTATTCAAGATGGATGTGATTATATGTCATATTGTTATGGTTGAACAAAGCAACTAATCAACAGATTATATCATTGAATCATTCCTTAGTTCCTTTCTAGTGGTGGACAAAGCTATTTGTTTAACTACCACCCAAGTTGCAATTTAGTACGAAGTACTAATCTAATGCGCCCCAATTTTCAGAGTGGATTGTTTATGGGTTAAATTTATACACGATCTAGTCATACTTGTTATGAACTTAGTCAGTTTTGTGACTTAAATTCACTTTCCAAATACACCTTGATAATCTGACATAAGTCTCGATTATGCCACGTCTTATATTAAAAAGAGTAAGCCCCAATCCAATCAGTATAATTTGGTACTTTGGTGCTCTTTCTTCAGAACCTAGCTTGCCTCCAACCTATCTAGCTACCCTAGCTTAAAGAACCAGGATTATTGTTAATATAAAAAGGATGTGATAATAGAAACCATTTAAAATTAATGCATATCTTACACACGCTCTCTACTTCATCCGTTTTATAATAGTTGACACATTTTGATTAAGGCATAGCTTAGATTATGTTGTAAAGCATGCCAATGATTACAGCACGAAGAGAGTATCTACTTATACGGGTACAAATTAGGAAAATAATTTTGTCAGAGTATACATAGAAAAATGATATAGTGATGTACTAAACTCTGAGGGTTACATATAATAAGATACTAAAAATGGAAAAAATACATAATATATAACAAATTAACGATTGCTACGCTGATTCATGCATATTATACATCAAATGTATCAAATTAATACTCTAATGTATAATCAATAAAACATAGCAAATGATGTTCAATCTACAACAAAAACATAGCAAATGATCAACTTATAAAGTTAGTAATTTATCATAACAGTTAACGACAGGTTTGGGCTTTAAAACGTACACGAGAAGTGTGTGCAAGCAAGTAAAAGTTTAGAAAGTGAATAAACGTAAAAGAAAAGCAGTTAAACGAAAGAGATAGACAACCAATTTATTACGATCCATGTTCAAATAGAAGCTCCATGTGATGTAGTTAGGTCCTATACTTTTCTGTGGGCTTTTTGGTTTGGCTTCTTATTTTTGGACGCGCTTTCTTGGGTACAATTCCAATCAATTTTACTTAGTTATATAGTCTATTGCTTGTATGTGTATTTATTGTCTTCTTAATTCTTAATTGGTGAGTGACACAACGGCCACAAATCCAGATTTAGCGGACCCGATTCACGGATCTGCTTTTATTAACAACGGAGTTGTAGTTTAATATATATATATATATATATATATATATATATATATATATATATATATATATATATATATATATATATATATATATATATATATTTATGAAAAAGGGAAACATTATGTTAAACACTATACGAGGAACTAGTAATGGAGAAAGTTATGCATGTAGAAATTCATAACAAGGGGCATTTATGTAATTACATATATGTACGAGAGTGGTATCATTGGATGATTAAATAATACCACTGAACCTACAGTAATACTATATGCATATATAGTGGTACTATATGCATATATAGTGGTATTATATATGCATTCAATTGTATATGATAGGTTACATGTTCAAATCTCTCATCCATATGTGTAATTTGTATCGAGGGTTATTGACTTGTCAAAATGAAATCCTTTACAAGTTAGTTAAATTCGTATTAATAGGTGAGACACCTTTATGAGTGAAGGAAAAGAGATGCATATGTTTAATTGAATTGAAAACAATTCTATAATACAATTGTACCGGTGTTTGCATA
This sequence comes from Chenopodium album, assembly GCF_948465745.1. Lineage (NCBI taxonomy): Eukaryota > Viridiplantae > Streptophyta > Magnoliopsida > Caryophyllales > Amaranthaceae > Chenopodium > Chenopodium album. The sequence continues at coordinate 5,855,620 of NC_137851.1, read as the reverse complement.
TAAATAGTTGAATATTATTTGTAATAGGCAATGAGTAAGTATTCCTTTTTTTTTTTTTTTTAAAGAATTTACAACACTTTGACCAGCATGAAATTTTATGTGGTTGATTTGAATCTGATAATTTGTTAATATATTATGCGGGTGGGGTTTGTTGGTAATTAAAAAAAAAAAAAGAAAAACAAAAAAACTAATAGTGGATGTACAATTGAGAATTTGAGATAAAAGTAAGGGGGAGCCATCAGATGAAGCGTGTGACACAGTGCTTGAAGTGATCCCTGCAAAAATCACTCCGGATATTAATGAAATTCTTCTTCGCCCATTCTCCAAGGATGAAATTTTTGCTGCTCTGAACCAAATGCACCCCTGCAAAGCCCCGGGCCCTGACGGTATGCATGCAATATTTTATCATAATTTTTGGCATATTGTTGGCGATGATGTCACATGACTTGTTAGTAATATTATACAAGGTAATGACTCTTTTAGCTCTGTTAATAATACTAACATTGTTCTTATTCCAAAAATTAAATCTCCCTCTTACATGGCGGAATTCAGGCCTATTGCATTGTGTAGTGTGTTATACAAAATTGCCTTTAAGGCAATTGTTATGAGACTGAAAGATATTCTTCCTGGTATTATTTCTGAGAACCAGAGTGCCTTTGTCCCGGGAAAATTAATTATTGATAACGCATTAGTAGCTATGGAACTTTTCATTCTATGAAAACAAGATGCAAGAGTAAGAAGGGTATGATCTCAATGAAACTGGATATGACCAAGGCGTATGACAGAGTAGAATGGTTTTTTCTAGAGAAACTTCTACTGAAAATGGGGTTCGCGGACAGATGGGTTGCTATGATCATGGACTGTGTCAAATCTGTTACTTATTCTTTCATTATTGTCAATGGCAGTATCTATGGATCGGTAACCCCCTCCCGGGGTCTCCGACAAGGGGGATCCTCTCTCCCCTTACTTGTTTATACTCGTTATTGATGCTTTCTCAGGTCTCCTACGAAAAGCTATGGAAGACGGGGCCCTATATGGGGCTCGAGCTAGCAGACAAGGACCGGTAATCTCTCATCTCTTTTTTGCGGATGATAGCCTACTCTTTGCAAGAGCCAACCGAAGGGAATGCTCGAGAATTGTTGAAATTCTCAACACATATGAAGCAGCTTCCGGACAGAAAATTAACTATGATAAATCGGATGTTTCTTTCAGCAAAGTAGTAAATTTTGTTACGCAGGAAGAGTTGCTAGAGGTGCTTGCTATGAAACGGGTTGACAAGCATGAGAAGTACTTTGGTATACCAACGATTATTGGTAGATCTAAGAGGATGGTGTTCGAGGCACTTAAAGATAGAATCTGGAAGAAATTAATGGTTGGAAGGAGAAATTGTTGTCTAGAGCGGGCAAAGAGGTTCTTCTCAAGTCAGTGATTCAAGCGATTCCTACATATATTATGGGTGTGTACAAGATTCCGTCAGGAGTTATTCATGACATTCATAGTATGATGGCTCGATTTTTGTGGGGAAATAATGATGGCTCAAGAAGAGTGCATTGGAAAAGTTGGAGTGATATTTGTTCTCCAAAGTGTCTCGGGGGATTGGGTCTTCGTGATCTTGACGTTTTCAATGATGCATTTCTTGGAAGACAAGCTTGGCGGTTGGTTAGTCATCCGAACTCCTTAGTAGGTAGAGTATTTCAAGCGAAGTACTATGCTAAGAGCTCGTTCATAGACGCAAGGCTGGGGTGGTCGAGCAGCTTCTCTTGGAGGAACATTTGGTCCTCTAAATCATTGATTAAAGAGGGACTTTTGTGGAGAATAGGAGACGGGACTAAAGTCAGCATTTGGCAAGACCCTTGGATTGATAGTGGTGAAAGTAGGTTCATCTCCTCGCCTCATTCTGATGAGGTACAACGAGTTAGTGATCTAATCAATCACGAAACTCGAGAATGGGATGTTGATCGCATCATAAATTTATTTAGTGAAACTGATTCTCTCTGCATTCTTTCATTTCCCCTGAGCACAAGGTCCATTCCTGACATTCCAAGCTAAGCGTTCTCCATGGATGGCAAATATTATGTGAAGACAACATATATGTTGGGAAAATCCTGCAATCTTGACGACTTTCATAAATCTTAGGTCAATATTTGGGAGCTTGAAGTCCCTTCCAAGGTTAGACACTTTCTCTGAAGAACTTGTACTAGCACACTTCCTGTCAAAGCTTACCTAAAGTATCGTCATATGGCTGAAGAAGACGACTGTCCCTGGTGCGTTGGGTGCCCTGAAACAACCCGACATGCCCTCTTTGAATGCCGCACAGTAAGAGAACTTTGGGAGGAATGTGGCTGTAGCGAGCTAGCTTCGTGGGCGCAAGAGATGAACTTCATCGACTTCTTTGAGACATGGAGCAACCACAAGGCTCAACTGCAATGTAGGGGGGCAATTCTCCTATGGTATATCTGGATTAGGAGAAATGAAATGGTGTTCAAGGGGACGGACACTTATCACCCTTCCTTGATTGATAAGGTGAAGCGTCTTGCGGCTGATTGTGCATCGTACACAGAGAAGATTTACGGTCCAGCCACTAGGAAGAAGAGCAGCAGCCCCAAAACATGGATAGCTCCTCCAACAGGCACTATAAAGCTCAATTGCGATGCCTCAGTTCGAGATGATGGTTGGGTTGGCTTAGGAGTTGTAGCAAGAGATTGGTAGGGGGAGGTAATTTTTGCAGCAACTAGGAGAGTTCGAGCCTATTAGCCCCCTCTAATCGCTGAATGCTAGGCTGCAGCCATGGAATTGCGTCTGGCAAAACGCTACAACCTGACTACCAGATACTAATTGGCAGGCTATGCAAGGGAACAATACTTTTTTCAGACTTAGATGCGCTTCTTGAGGATATTTTTTGGTCTAGCTCTAAGTTCGATTCTGTCTCGTGGTGTCATGTAAAGCGGGAGAGCCATTTTGTAGCTCATAATTTAGCCCGCATTGTGCCTTTTTGTCTTGAACAAGTATGGGAGAACCATAGTCCTTGTGAGGTTACTCCATACACTCTTATGGAAAAATTAATAATATAAGGCACCATCTGATTTTCCTCAAAAAAAAAAAAAAAAAAAAAAAAGAGGGAGCCCCCATTCATCTTTATGATAAACAAAACTTGTTTATCTAATGGCAAAATTGTAATATATTGGCTTTGGAATTTCTGCTACTGATTAAAATAATTTTTTTTTTGGTTTTTGAGCTTTCCAGCTTGGATAACAGACGTTATTTCCTTTTTCCTCCTTGCTTCTTCATCTATGCTACTACTCCTTTCTAATTGCATATTTGCAGTAAACCATATCCACCATCATATATACTAGAAGCCTCATCTTCTTCTTTCATCCCGATCCCCACACACTTCACACCGACATAATTGCTTCCGACATCCCCACCATCATTTCCGCGCCGTCGGATTAAACGAAAACCCTAAGAAAAAAGAGAGAAATGAATGGTAAGGTAAAACCCAAAGGGTAGGGGTGACGAGTTCCTCCATTGATGCAACCCTTGAGCTTGAATTCTCCTTTGAAGTTTCTGAAATCTCCATTAAAGCTCTTCAAATCCACCAACACCTCCATTAACGCCGTTAGTGTATGGTTAATAGTTTTAATTTCTTTTATACATGTAATCACAAAATTGCCCATACTTAAATGTATAAACTGACTATTATACCCTCATGATAAACAAATATTGTTTATCATGAAGATTAACTTGTATTTTTAAGTAAAGAAAGAAAATATTATAGCGAATTTTCTTAAAATTATAGTGAATAGTAAAAAAAGCGTGAGTGTGTATGAGTGGAACCACGTAAATTAATATACGAGTATAATAAAATATTTCATCCATTTGTAAAAGTTCGATTCAGTTTGCATTTATGCAATATCTAATGTACATTTTTTGCCATTAATATATTTAGTTAGGTATTGAAAATTATATGAATTTGATATCTAAAAACTTTACACTAAAATAAATTTATTTAGATTCTGGCCCACATGTTAATTAATTTATGTAGTAATGAATAACCCATCGAAATAAAAGAGGAGAGTTTAACTCGATAATCAAAGAGTTTATTTGGGAAAATGAGATGATTAAATGACCGCGATTTAACCAAATCTAGCGGAAGACTTTTATTTGAGACAAATTGATTTTCGTATTACATGAAATATTATGACCAATGATATTTTTAGATTTCAAGCAATGAGTTACTCTAATATTATTTTGTGTGTTTATGGGATAGGGAATTAGATTTAATTCTCAATCACCTTTAATCTCTCAAACTACATTATTCATCCACATCTTAAAGATCTAAATAGTGGAGAGTTGGAGCAGATACAAATTGAAGGTATAATATTATAAAACCCATCATAATTACATTTTTTATTTTTAGCTAAATATTTTTTAAAAATAAATATTTTTTTACTCCATTTCTCCTTGCTATACAAATAGCTTTCTTTCATTATCTATAAAACTCATCTATTTTACTGTTATTTTAAAGCTTTATATTTAGTACTGAGGATATGTATATTCTTAAGTACTCCACCTTTAAAATATCATAATCCTAAAATATCAAGGAATAAGTAACACACTATATCAACTCACTTAAGAAATTCATATAATATGGAGTAGGACTGTAGGAGATTATGGCGTTGGAGGATTTGCGGTGGATCGCGACGCCCCTTACTCGTATTTATAGTTGATATTTGGTGGTTTAGAGGAAGAGTAAGAAACTTCATTATAAATTGCAACATTAATCTAGAAGTCTTTTGAACCTTCACTATTTTTATAGTATCTTTCACAACATGTATTTATCTACTACAGTATTTTCCTAAAAAAATAAAAAACCCACGGAGTACTATAGTAGCTTCTGGAATTTAACCACGCTATTTATTTTAATAGAGAAACCATTGTGTGGTTTGAACAATTTCCTAAATTATTACTTTAAGCACCTGTAATCTGATATTGAGTAGAATGTAGATAGGCTCATCCTTTAATTTTTTTATTTTTTTAATTAATTATCTTTACAACCTTTTGAGTGCTTTAGCTTTGTGCATCTATTTCCACTGATTTTGTGTAATATTGTTCTTTATCCGTATGTTGTAAAATTTAATACGTAATATAATAAATACGCGTATCATTTTGTAAATATTATACAAAAGGTTATACGGTTTGATAGCAAATAGTTAAGGTTGTATTATTTTATACACATCGCTAATCATTGAATTATTTTAACCTAATTTTTCTACTTGTATACAATTTTTTTTTTTTTTTTTTTTTTTTTTTATGTTGAAAATATGTTACTCCTTCCGTGTTTTATTAAGTGTTACACTTACCAAATTCGGCCGTGTTTTAATAAGTGTTACACTTTTTTTTTTGGCAAAAAGCTACATTTAAATATTACTCCGTACATCTTTCTTCTGTCATGGTCCCCACCCAAACCCACTACTACTTTTTTATCATATCTTTTCTCTCACATACATTACTTTTCAATAAACTATTAACTCTATTATTTTTCTTTTACAATTTTTTTTACTAGTAATACTTTAACTACTCAACTTACCTCTTATAATTAAATTGTATAAAATTATGTGCCGATCATAGTATAATACTTATTAAAACACGGAGGGAGTAAATATTTGTATAACTTGAATTTATTTATTTGAAAAAAGTCAAGCATGCTCCACAAAACCTAAGAATTTCAAATCATCAAAATATCTTGTATTTCTATATTTTTTTTTTTTTTTAAAAATAATAATCCGAAAAACAATAGCCAGAATTTTGCTTCCCCAACCAGAACAAAACTATCCACCTCCTCATCTCCAAACAAGGCTTTCTCAATCAAGTCAACACTCTCAAGCTCCTACTCAAACTCACTCCAAATTCTTCCCAATTTATCTCACTCATATTTTCAGCTCCATCACTATCATATACTTACGTATTTGCGTTTTATTTTCTAGAAATTAACCATATTATAGCATAATTAACAATTTTGTACTACTTGTAAATTAAATTCTAAAACATATTAATGGCTCTGTATTTATCACCTTTTCACTTCTCTTCTCTCTCTTCCAAATCTGATTATTCTTCACCCTCTAAATTTCCTGGCGCCGCCGTATATTTCCGGCGAGAATTCCCCGGAACTTTTGCTTCTCCGTCGTCTACTGATTCCGGCCGCCGTTGTATCTTGAAAGGTATCAAATTCTCTCCCAAATAAAAATATTTAATTAAATTTAGCTTTCTTAGATTATTATGTTAAGTTTAGTGAATTTGTATTTATCAATGTGACAATTATTAGTAGTTATACTACGAACATGAAGTAGTTGAGACTTTAAAAAAAAATGATTTAACCTTTTTTATTAAAGTTCAAATGACGTGATTTTGGAATTAAATTTTCCCTGAATTTAACATGATAATTGATACAAAATGTGAAAATTATGTGGAAAAAAAAAAAATTGTTTGGAATTTAGGGTAAACTAACAATTGATGGTTAAAATTGATTTGGGGTTTGCAAAAATCTGTAGCTATTTTTGCGTTTGAGTTGATAAAGGTTAACTTTAACTTTGATTATTACTGTATCAACTATAAATTTTGGACCTTGAATTGATGATTACCTATAAAAGTAATTTTTGTTGACATGGGTACTTCTATAGATGAATTGAAATTGCTTTAATTAGTATTTTTGGATCGAATCTAGTAGAGTAATCAATGCATAAAGTTTAACTTTGGCTGAAACCAATTTCAGCAATGGCTTTAGCAAAAGTGTTGATACTATTAAATTGCTCCCATTTTTTTGCTTCATAATGAGGTAAAAGGTGACAGATCTCTTGGAATGGACATAGTGATTGATCAGCATTTGCTTTTCGGGCATTTTGATAGACTTTATTGTAAATACTTCCTCCGTTAACCATTATATATCCTGTTGTTGCTTTCCCCTTCTATTGTGGTCTTCTGGAGTATAGTTCCTAATATTGACAAGTTTGATTATTTGATATATCAAAGATGTGGGGTGGTGCTTAATCTTGTGTACATGATCTTTTTTCTCCTCTTATTTGATATGTTGTTGATTATGAGATTGATCCTTCCAATGTTTATTATTTCATCGTTTGTAGCTAGGGCACAACCTGGAAATAATGGTTCATTTGAAGCAAGTGAGTCCTCCCTTGTGGTTTGCTTTGGGGAAATGCTTATTGATTTTGTGCCCACAACAAGTGGGCTTTCCTTGGCCGAAGCACCTGCATTTAAGAAGGCTCCTGGTGGTGCCCCTGCCAATGTTGCTGTTGGAATTGCTCGTCTAGGTGGTGCATCTGCATTCATAGGCAAGGTAACAATCCCTCCTTGTTGCTGCTGTGCTGCACATTCCATTGTTCAATGCAATCTCTGCCATTCAGTTAATTTCACAGCTTTTCCTTTATAAACTTCAAATATCCTGTATTTTAAATTTTAACATTTGAAGCAGATCTAAATTTACCTCAATGTCCTGCACAAGACTGTTCTTTTTCTAATGAGTAAAACCATCTGTTTCTAATGACTACAGGAGGAGAATGAATATCAATTTTCAATATTTGTAACATACTTGGACAGCTTTCAAATGGCTACAATAAAATTGTGGCCATTGTAACTGAGTGAATCACAACCCTCCAATTAATAAAATTCATCATATTCATCCTTTTGTTGACTTTAAAATACACTTTATCAACACACAAAAAAAAAAAAAAAAAAAAAAAAAAAAAAAAAAAAAAAAAATCTTAGAGGATTTGGTCGAAGGATATGGAATTTATAATTTATCTTATTAGATGTTTTCATTTTTTTTTTATCTTCAATGTGAATTGATTGGTTTCTGGAAAACTAGAGACAAATTTCATAACTTTTTATCATCTTCTTCGTTTTTTCCTCCCTTTTTCTGGTTTCCTTTGATGGAGGATGATTTATTTTTTGGTAAATTTGATGAAAGAATTATGGACCTTGCAATATATAATGCGGTAGACAGGTTTATTGTTAATAAACTATAATTTAATGGAGATGGGACAATCATTTGAACTTAGAAATTGCAAGATCGAATATGCATCAATGGCAAAGTTCAGAATTTTTGTTTTAGTAACTGTTTTTTTTTTTGAATCATAATCAAGAAAACTGCTTTTTTATTATTTTTTTTTCATTTCTTATTAAAAATTAAAGTCAATTGGATGAATGGACAAGATTAAACATTAAAAAATATAGGGCCAAGATTAAAACTAACTACAATAGCTACAATTTTATTGTAGCCATTGAATAGTCTTCCAACATACTTCATATTGGTATATGTATTTAATCCTACTACATGAGTCTTGTTTATGGGTGAAAACCTGAATCATGCATTTTGTTCCAGAATTTAAATGCTTTGCTAAACTAATTTTAGTTTTACCATGAATGATGAGGCTTGTGACAGTTTCCTGATTATAATATCTCAAGCACAACAGACTTCATTGCAGCAGTTAGATATAACTGAGCGATTGAGTGTATGGATGATTTGATTGTTACGTCCTATACAGAATTATCTATTGCAACTTGTGCAGCAAAAACTTTCTTGGATATCTTTAGTGTCTTAAGACTTGCATGATGTTATTCTTAGTCCTAGAATGGACTATGTGGCTGAATTTAATAGAAAATTGTGATAATTCAAGAAGCTCACTCACAAATCTAGACACAACTATTAGACTATAGCTAATGCACAACAATCAGTTTAGTCATTATGCGATGCTCCGCATTTCCTCCACTTCGCCTATGTGAGGACTACAAACCTAAAACACTTTGCGTTTTGGGGCCAGTCACACCTCAAGACTCATGAAGCTACAAATTGCAGAAACATAGTTGAACTTGAACATAAGGCTTTCTCCTTCAATGCACTTTTATTTATTTATTTTTTTTGCTTGGGGGGGGGGGGGGGGGGTGGTGTCAAGAATTAGTTGCTCTTAGTATCTTTGGTTATAATTTGCTGTCATATTGCTGTTTATTTGCACAGCTGCCTTAAAAAAGCTCTTCTGCTGTGTTTCTGCATTATCTGTACATGCAGGTTGGTGAAGATGAGTTTGGGTACATGCTTGCTGATATTCTAAAGGAGAATAATGTGAACAATGAAGGAATGCGATTCGATCCCGGAGCACGAACTGCGTTAGCCTTTGTGACATTGAGGAAAGACGGGGAGCGTGAATTTATGTTCTATCGTAATCCTAGTGCTGACATGCTGCTTCAGGAATCTGAGCTTGATTTTGAGCTTATTAGGAAGGTATTTAAAAAAAAAATCCTTTCTGATTAAATGTAGAGATCTTGCTATGTATAGTGAATACATTGTACTTTGTACATCAAATTTTTTGGTTGAAAAGTTAGGACTTGTGAGCTTGAAGTGCATGGATGGCAGTATGGTACTGATGAAAGTCACTGTGACCGATGCTATGAAACTCAAGCACAACATTGCATGCATGTTTAACTAAGGCTGACTCATTAAGTAATTTGTTTCCATGTTATTTTCTTGAGGACTATGATCAGAATCCAAAATTCTTCGGTGGAAACCGGAAAGGATGGATTATTCTAACAAAGTAAGAAAACTGTGTTGCATTTAGCTTTTCTGCTTTAAGATTAAGGATTTTATGTGATTTCAAGAAAACAAGCTATCTACTGACTAATACTACATTTACTTCAACAATCAACAGGCAAAGATATTTCATTATGGGTCAATAAGCTTAATTACTGAACCATGCAAATCAGCTCACATTGCTGCTGCTAATGCGGCCAGAGATGCTGGTGTGCTGCTCTCATATGATCCCAACTTAAGGCTTCCATTATGGCCATCTGCAGAGAGTGCTCGTGAAGGGATCCTTAGCATTTGGGATACTGCAGATATTATCAAGGTTGGAGACCAATTTTGATCTCATGCTAAAATATTGTGTTATATTTTAAATAAATTTAAAGGTGAAATATGGATCTGACATTTCATTTGGGTATTAGATAAGCGAAGAAGAGATTTCCTTTTTGACTCAAGGAGAAGATCCTTATGATGACAATGTTGTGCGCAAACTATACCACCAAAACCTAAAGCTACTACTTGTGACTGAGGGAGCAGAAGGTTGTCGGTATTATACCAAGGTAAGACTTCCTAAAAACAGAGATAGAAGGAAAATAAACAAGAAAATTTATTGGTAAAATAGTGTTTTTGGATTTGATATGTTGCAGGAGTTTAGTGGTAGAATCGATGGTTTGAAGGTAGAGGCTGTAGACACCACAGGTGCGGGTGATGCCTTTGTTGCTGGCATGCTATCCCAACTAGCTTCTGACACGAACTTGATTCAGGTAAGGTTCCGATACCATATATCTATTACTGAGAATTGTTAAAATGAATGCGGCCGCATGGTGGTGTAGACTGTAGAGCCTTGTGTGTGGGGTGAGGGTCAGGAAGAAAAAATAGTAGAATCAAGTCTAAGCGAAGTGCATTGAAATGTAAAAGAGGCCTTCCATGAGACAATATTATTATGTCACGCATATTTTGTGGTACTTTTGCAGGAAGAGGATCGCTTAAGAGACGCACTACGATTTGCCAATGCCTGTGGTGCATTGACTGTTACAGAGCGAGGTGCGATTCCTGCTCTGCCAACTAGAGAAGCAGTGCTTAATGCAATGCTGAAGTCTGTGGCTTAAGATTCTGTTGAATCCATGTAATTTTTTGTACTACTATTCCCTCATTTTTAGGCCACAATGATGCTTAATAATGTTATTTGCAAGGTCAACTTTGGTTTAAATAATGGCCCTTGCATTGTTGCATGTCGTGTATATTAGCGTGCCAAATATTAGTGTGGCTGCAATCTTAGGATTTGCCAGCAGTTTTCTTACATATTGTAGTCTTGACTATTCTTCAAAAAAAATTGAGTGATGATTTGCAAACATTTTTCTTACCCTTAATGGGTTGTGAATGAATGCTTCAATTATATGTAGTTCACCGAAATTTTATTTTTTTTTAATTGTTTTCGCTTACATAGTTACATGTACTCTGTTTACGAAGTTTTTGTTAGGGATTCCCTGAAAGATGCTTCATACTTCTGTTCATCAATGTCTGAACTTAAGGCTATGGACTAATGTTCATTAGGCAACCGTAAGTTAATGCAAGAGTTGAGACGCGCTGTTAATATGATGATATCGTGATTTTTGTACTACGGTATAAAAAAAAATTCCATATCTAAGATATACTCCATACCAAAATTCTGTGGTAAATAAATCCATAACCACAAATAGGATTTAGTATTTGGTCTTTAACTATTTTTAGCAGCAATAATCAATATTTAGATTCTAATTACAACCACATCTTCAACTCTAAGTTTAAGGCGATCCGATTAGTAAGCTAATTAGTCCTCTAAAACCAACGGAAGACCTCACTACTCTGTAATTATTAAACATCTATATATAATTCAAACAAATGTATATCTTTCAAAACTTAGAAGTTTTTAATCCAATAACTAAACTAGCCAAGAGGTTATTTTGTTTGCTATTCACATTGAAAATAAACATGGCTGCTGAGGATACACCTCAAGACATTGCTGATAGGGAGAGAATCTTCAAGCGTTTCGACACCAATGGTGATGGAAAAATATCATCCTCTGAGCTTGGTGACGCCCTCAAAACCCTCGGCTCAGTCACCCCTGATGAAGTTAGAAGGATGATGGCAGAGATCGATACTGATGGTGATGGTTTCATTTCTTTTGATGAGTTCACTGACTTTGCTCGGGCTAACCGTGGATTGGTTAAAGATGTTTCCAAGATCTTCTAGTTGATTTAGCTAAAAACATTACACTAATGAACATGGAATGGTGTCTTTGGTTCTTGCATTTTTTGTTATTTTGTAGAAAATATGCTTTTTCTTTGGTAGAAATATAAGGACAAGGCACTAAAATCACATGAATTTCTGTAACTACATGAATGGATGTCTTTACGTAGTCATTGTATCATTTCTGTAATATTTTGATGAATTGTAAGGTTTCAATCTTTCGCATTATTTGATATGCAAGCAAGGAATTGAATCTACATGTGATCATGTGATTTCATGTCTAGTTGTAGGAATTTTTTTATCCTATGTTTCCGGAAGGTGTAATTTTGAGTGACAACCGCGATTTTCTGAGTTAAGAGTCCATACTAAAACAGACCTATCCCTGATTTCACCAACCCGAAACAAACCTGACTTAGACTCACGTCACTCACACAAGAACTTGTATGGAAAGTATGAAAATGTAATTGTTTCGGCATACTTTTTGTTCATGGGATTAAGGCTTTGTTGTTGTATAGACGATACAATAGAGTTTTATTCATTTAGGCTGCAAGGTAAATCAGACGTCTACACAAACATTTATAATTCATTCAAACAATTCAGGGGCAATTTTCTGACTTGCTCATTTTTGATGTGGATGATTGTAAAAGACTTGAGTCAAACAATAAGACTTAATGAAAAGAATATTTGAAATAAAAAACATGTTACTGAAATTCATAAGTCAAGTGCATTGACATTTTATCAGAAATTTCTTGCATCAAAACTGCAACAGTTAATATTACTGGTGTGAAATTGAAGTGTCAAAAAAAAATAAAAAAAAAAAATAAAAAAAAAAATATTATAGAACAGACTCAATCACTCTGAAATACTGGACAAATTTTCACAATGTTAAGTTTCTCAGTTCCCCAATCAACTTCCTAACAAGAAGCTCGATCCCTCTCGAGCAACACATTGAAAATATTTATGTACACACTGATCCTACTTCTATACAAAACATTTAGCATCCCCTGCTCCTATCACCACCTTATGAAAGAGCCTGACAAATTCTCTCGATAGTCAACTAACGAACGACAATAAACAACGCTGATGTAGAAAATGGACAGCCATTCACACAAGGAAAAAAAAGTTCACCGGACTTTCATTAGTGTCATCGACCATACAGGGAATCATCATCTTCCAGCTCAGATGCTCCAAGCATAGCCAAAGCCAAATGAGACTTCATTTCACTTTTTGTTCGTTGTAATATTGGAGGAACGTAACTTCTTCGACTGCCTAAACTTGCCTTACCCTTAACAAGGCAGCCTTCTCCTCTTAGCAGAATGATGGCTTCATTGATGCTTGGCCTACTAGATTCTTCACCACTCACACAGGCAGCTGCAGCGCGTACCAATTGGGTTATAAGTTTTGAACTTTTAGGAGTAACTTTAGCTCGTGGGTCAAGCAAACTGTCAAATGCTGAGTTTCCCTGGTCCATTAGTGGCTTCGCCTGCAATAGCAAGAAACGATGACTTAGCACATTTTGATTCACACATGAATACAGCAGCAGACCACAACATTGTGATCTTCAAAAAAAGATTCACATTTACTCTGAAATTTTGAAATGCCCTCGTAAACTAAACTTTGGTACATTCAGAAACACTGGTATAGTTTTTAACTGCATAGGTGACTTGATTATTTGTGGATTTTGATACTCTTATCAAATCGAACTGCATAATTGTAAAGAATATGGTAGGACCATTACGAAGGAATCTCAAGGAAATTTTTGCTATAAAAACAGAAAAATTTCAAAAATTATCGATAAATGAACTTATGAGCCATGTCTTTGTCAAACTAATTATACACCGTACAGGCTGTTGGTGTTAGTCGCCATTATCCTCTACCAAACAGTGGGGGACTACCAAGAGTACTAACCATATTCATTAAAACTAAAAATCAGTTTGATGGCCTCACTAGAGTTAATGCTATAACCCTCTAGATGAACACTTGTACTAAGGAAAATAAAAAGGATCAATTCATCTTAATCCAGAACTAGTCAAATACAACAGTTTCAGCTCTTCTGGTCAGCGTATACAACGAAAGCAAACCTACAAATGTCATCATCAAAGTTAATGTTGTAACTTTCTTGGTGAATTGTTTGTTTTCAGGATGATATAAGGAGGAGCAATTATCATAAGACCTAATCGAAAACTAGACAGTGACTAGAAAATTAAGCTCGTCTGATCAGGGGCGCTTAATGAAAGGAATACAAGATTGAAGCAGTAACATACCCATTGAACCAAGTTCTCTTCTCCGGATGGCCTTGATGATTCTATTGGTTTTCGGCCTGTTATAAGCTCTAAAAGGACAACTCCAAAGGCATAAACATCAGTTTTATCGGATACCTTCCCGTGTTGGAAGTACTCAGGAGCCAAATATCTGCAAAAAAAATTCAGGATTCACTAAGTAAAGAAAAAAGTAGAATTGCTGCACAGAAAATAGATGAAAAACCAACTTTTTTCTTTTTCAAAATTGACAAACAATAATACTTGTATTTATTTGTAAATTCATACCCAAAGGTTCCTTTCACAGTTTTGCAAAGGAAAGGGACTGATGGTGCTGCGGTCCATGTTGCTAATCCGAAATCACATAGCTACAAAAATTCATAAATTCAGTTTAGAGTTTAGACATCTTATCATATATTAAAATCAAAACATAACATTAAATCCAGAAAGAAACCAGGAATTCACCTTTGGCCTTTTCTTGGAAGAGAGAAGAATATTGGAGGGCTTTATATCTCTATGAACAATACATTTTTCAGTTCCATTATGTAGATATGCAATAGCTTCTGCAATTCCTACAGCAACCTTATACCTTGCAGACCATGAAAGCGACGCGAAACCCTTCCCACTCTTCTTCTTACCTGCAAATAACATCTCATATTTAAATTTTCATCCAAAATTTACACAACACCAATGAAAAATCTCATAAAACAACAAAGAATCGCGCTAGCTATACCGTGCAAATGTCTCTCTAGGCTTCCACTGGACACATATTTGTAAACCAAGAACAAGCCTTCCTCAGGATCAATACAAAATCCCAAAAGAGGAACAATGTTTGGATGTTCAAGAGAACTTGCAATCATCAACTCTCTACAAAAAGCCTTTGTATTCTCCTTATCTTCTTTATCTAACCTCTTTACTGCCACTGCTGTTCTCAAAAATCCAACTCTACCTCTAAATACATAACTCAATGCACCTCTGCCCAATACTCTACCTGATTTCACATCAAATAAACACCAAAATCAATCCCATAATTTAACAATTATACTAAATGAAACAGAAAAGATTCAACTAAAATAAAAGCAACCCATTTATTTATTTACTTATTTTTTTTTGAAACCAAAGCAAACTATTTAATAACCTTAGAAATATCATGAATTGTAAATTTCTTTTATATATAACAAAAACAAAAAAGATAAAAACTTGTTGCAATTAATACAACAATCAACCAAAAAAAACCCCAGAAAAACACAAAACCAAAGTGAAGCAACCCATACAATCAGCACAAAAACGAACAAAAACCCAGAAAAAGAATGAACTAAATAAAAGCAAACCCATATTAAATTCAAGAAATTATGAAAAACAAAAAAAACCCATGAAAGTACCTTCAGAGAAATTGCGGGTAGCAGAAAGAATTTCAGCAAAGCTAAACCTGATCAAAGAGTTAGCAACAGGTGAAATACTCTTCTCCAATGATTCAATCCTTCGCCATTTTAGCTCTTTGGAGTTGGAATCACTCGAATTATTATCCAAATTCACCATTAAAATAGTAGTAGAAGAGTTCAAATTAGCAGTTTTTAAGGAATCAAGTTCCTTTTGAGAACATAAACTGAACCTAAAAGAGGAGTGAACTGAGTGAGGTTCACAGTTTGCTAAATCACCACCAGATTCTGCAAGTAACCATGCTTTATTATGCTCTGAATTACTCTTCTTTTGCCCTTCATTTTTGCCCATTTTTGGTACAAAACAACCAAACCCAAAATCCCAAATCATATTCATCAAAAAAGATTTAAACTTTAATTCATTGTAATTATCACAATAATCATCCTCATCATTGTCAATAGTATCACTATAAGCAGGGATTAAAGAGAGAGAATTTGAAGAATTTGTAAGAATTTGTTGGTTTTCAGTGTAATCACATTGGGAAAACCCCATTTTAGATCTCAAAAAAGATACAAAAAACACAGAAAAAATTATAAAGAAGGATGAAAGAAAGATTGCTACTTTACTTGAAAGAGAGGAACAGAATACAACAGCTTTTGAGAAAGAGAGAGATTATGAGAAATTTTTAAAGTATGTGAATAATATTAAAAAAAAAAAATTGAAATATGAGTGATTAGAGTAAACCAAGATATTAATAATTAATAAAAATTGTTGGATGATAAAGATTTAATTAAATGAAGAGGGGGGTGAGGGGGGTGGGCTGTTGAAGATGCTTGATGTTGAGGAGAATGAAGACAATAAGCACCTACTTGGGACCGTTACTCCATTATTTGGAGGGTAGTGAGGTTGGGTGATCGATTTATTAGGGGGGTTTATAGTGTGTTTTCGGGGATTGATTAATCGACCTAAATAGAGGGTTTTTTTGGATGGAAGAAGTCGTCCACGTATTGTTTTTTGGTAAGCATTTATGTTTATCGGGTTTAAACTTTGGATTATGAGTTTATATTAGGCGAAATTTGTCTACTAATGATCTTTTAGGATGTACTTCATATTATGATCAAATCTTAAAGATTGAGATATCGTATGCCTAAAAGGAAAGAAAATATATGGTAAAGATTTGTGCGTATATATCTTTATAATTTGGATATTACTCATATTAGTCATAAATATATAGATTGGACTTAAGTAACTATAGGGTGAAAAGGTTCAATTCAAGAGAATAAAGTGTAGAAAAATATAAGGTCTTTGACCTCTTTGTCTTGAAAATATTATCGATTTGACAATTTAGGTTTTATTCGGTAACTAAACTGATTTTTACTATTAAAAGTTTCTTTTACTTATTAGAAGCGATTATACATTTATACCTCATAAGTCATCACCAATAATTTTTATATTTACTTAATAAAATTGGTTTTAATAAAAATCTAAAATTGGTGTGAATAGTTGCCATGTTGGAAAATCAAAATAAAATGATTGGTCAATCAATGAGATTTGAAAAAGAGTGGGATAAAAGTGGTCTATATATATCTACCTAAGAAGAGAAAAGAAAAGAAAAGAACAAGATATGAAAGGTTGTGACTTGTAAAAAAGATATGGGGATTTGGACGTTGGGATATGAAGATTAAAAAAAGTATTAATAATAATGATAATAGGATAATTAGTAGCCAAATTAAACAAGTATGATTACTAGTTTGGTGACCATCCGACACTTTTTCATTCTTCACCCCTTAGCAACTAAGCATGACAGATGAGATGTGTTTATTTATAGCTTCATTTCCTCACCACTTGAAATGCACACTTTTGTAATACATAGTGTTTATTTGTTATTGCTACGTATATACTCTGTACTTCATAAGTAATTAAATATTTCGTATATTATATGATATTATGATTTATATTTTAAAAGTTTATGCAAAACAGATTTGAATTATTAAGCATTGATTATAAAAATATACAAGATATTAATATGAAGTAGTACTTGGAATCTATTTTTAACCCTCACCCCTCTCGAGCTTAAATATAACATCCCGAATTTCCGATAAAGTAAGCCAAGCAATAAGGGTATAAGATTTCATTTAATTTTTTTTTTTTTCATCTTTCATTTATTCATTTTATATTTTTCTAGATCAATCTCTTTTGAGATTTAGGGTTGGGGTTGTTGTATTTCCTTTGTTTGTTTATGGGACACAAGATTACAAACACTTTTATACAAAACTTTTATGCTTTGAAAACTTCAAATGTTGGCTAAAATTGATTTGCAAAAAGTGTGGTGAAGGTGTAAGTGTCATTTCTTAGAACACACGAATTGACTTTTACTTATATTTCTTGACCATAATTATCATTAGTGATCACTACTCCTATATTTTAATAAATAAACTTAGGGTTTATTACAATTTTTATTTCACAGTTTAATTTTGTTATAATTTTTACTAATGCACAACTAAAAATATTACAGTATAAATGATACATTAAAAAAAAAGAAAAAAAAAAACAGAAGACGTATTAATTAATATAGTAGTATAAGATAACTAGATATTGGGAAAAAAAAAATTAGGAAAATCAAACATCAAAATAGAAAGTGTAACAATCAGTATGAAGTACTACTATATTAGTAAGATACATGTATTATGTGCATGACATGTGTTGTGAATGCATTAATTAATGGAATGACATCGGCAGATTAAGGAAAATGGGAAAAAAGAAGTCACAATCAAATTAAAATTGGTTAGAATTGGATATACTACCTTCTTCCTTCCTTTGGTTTTATTCAGCTTTCTGCCAAAACTAACCGGTTTTTAGGTATGAACTTTCTAATAATTATTGGTTATGGCTTCTTAGGTGCCTATATATTTTTTTCTTTTATTTACAACAATAAAGGACAAACCTTAAGAATATAGCAAAATACTCCTTATAATGCATAATCTAAGGAAGAAAAAAATGAATTAAATAACAATGATGCAAAATAATTTAAATTCATATTTAAGAAGTATGGAATTCAATTCTACATGGTCTTTTATGAAAATCGTAAAGGGTATCAACTATCATTATTTTAATTTTAAAGCAATTAATACTGATTATGCTAAGAAACATGGGTGCGGGCCTTGTAGTAGTCATTCAGAATGATTTGAACTAAAACAAGCTCTATGTGATTTGACGTAAAATGTTTTCAAGAGAAAATGATTTTTTACTAAAAAAAATTACTCCATAGTTTGTAATGAAACAAAAATTACATTTTCAATTGTGTTTCACTTTTTTATTTGGTTTTGAAATAATAATAAAGGAGAAAATGGAAATGGAAGAGAGAAGGTGGATTGGATGCTTTTATTTGTAGGGCTAATTAATTGATCATTTTGGATTGTTATCACTCTCAATTTGTAGGGCTTTTAAATGCTCACGACAAGATAGCAATTTATGTAAGAAGCTACTGAGTGGTCGGTTGAAAGTGGTAGTTATTCAATTGTTAGTTTGATACTCTCCCTCCTTTAAAACCCTGAATAAAAGGGTCACCTAATATTATAATTCATAATTCTAAGGAAAGAAGAATTGTTTGTATGTTATTTTTCTTCCCCTTATCACTTCATCAATATATTACTACCCCGTTTCATATTATTTAGTATTTACAACGATTTAATTTGACATAAAATAAAGAGAAAAAATGTCTAATCATTGCAAATGATATGAAATGGAAGTAGTAATATTTATGCATTAACCTTATTATTGTGATATGTAAAAATCATCCAATGTTGAACCAATCAATTACCAGCACAATCATTATGCAAAACACAATATGAAAGTACTCGTATAAGACTAAACTTAAAAATTAACAAATACATCAATTGATAAATACGTATCTATACATACAAGTGTACAACAATTAAATTAAACCAACCTTATTGTAGCATAAATTATGTTCGTATTTTTATTATAATTTAAACACAATTGTATCCTATAACTTTTAATTAGCCTAAACATGCATGTAATTGTAAACCAACGTTGTTAAAATTTCAACAAAACAGCAGTAGGTACATAGCCGACAAGTAAATATGTTTAAACCAATAAAAAGTAAGTAATTTAAATAATGTAATTTGCTATTTTATGCATAAACGTGTAGCTCACCTGTGACTGGTAAAGAAAAGGCATTTTGGACTAAAAAAACATAGAAGTAGGCGAACGATATATTTCAAATTAGTCAATAACACAAGGTTTTTTATAATTTTTATTGTAGTCGTGTATAAGAGGACTTTATAATATATCACCAAACTCATCTTAACTAAGAATTTAAACTTTTCTTATCTTGGTTGATTGTGATTGCACATATTTTGCACACGCAAGAAAACAACTCCAAAACAAAACTAATGTGAAAATAAAAATAGTATTTGATGTACCTAAACTAATTAAGCGTCTTTATAAAAACTAACCATATGGTATATATGAGGATGACAATCAACTTGTATATATTAAGAAGTTAATACCGTTTTAAATTTAGTACATGAAATAGATAATCTAGTTGGAGTTGAGGTAAACGTATGGTATTCAGTAGAGCTCTCACCTTATGATTAAGACAGTTTAATTAATAAATATTTATTACCCTCAACCTCAACTACATAATTATATTGTGGGTATTTTCCTTTGAATTTTAAAATTACTCGTATAGGTATCTAAATGCCTAGAATTTTATGTGATCAAGTTGTGTCACTTGTGGCTAGTAAATCTCTTAGTAAAATAAAACATACATAGTAATATACTCACTCCGTCTCTAAATTACATTCCTACTTTTCTCTATTATGTGAGTAATAAATGCTAGAAGTAGGAATGTAATTTAGGGACGAAGGGAGTACAAATAAAGTAGGCCAAGTTAGTATTTAGAGAATTTTAATCCTTTTATAACAAATTATAACTTTTCTAGTAAAAATGCAAAGCATTTACTGAATAGTGAGAGTAACTTTCATCAAGAAAATCTCTTCTAAAATGAGTCTGGTAAAACAAACACCTAAATTCATGTTTAATAATCGAAGATCGATACATAGGCAATATAGCCAATTGTTCTAATAAGCTCCTATCTCATTCACCAACTTACTTAGCTTAGCTTGACTGTGTATGGAAGTATGGAACTACTACACAGAGTACACACTACCCATATACTCGTACAGTTGTACATAAATACGGTATATATACTCATCACAATTTCTCAAGACAGCAAGTAAATAAAAGGTGGAAAATATTAGAAATGTGGGACCCATAAGATAGGGTCAATAATATTCCTTAATCCTCATGCACTTAAGGTGACCCTAATTAAAACCAAGTGGGCCATAAAATACCTAAGGAGACATAATATCTTACACAAGTCGTACATTGGATCATATTAAAACCATATCTTATAACAAACACTCCTATCATTTTGACACTTATTAATTATATTATGGTAATTGTAAGGTGTACATCAACAACAATTAGGGGCCACAAAACTATGAAAATGAATGAAATTAAACTTCTTCAATTACATCTTTTGTCTCTATATAATATATATTAATGCAAATACATGCATGTTCATAGATCGAATTACTTTCTAATGAACCCACTAATTATGTAATTATGGTTTTCCCATGCATGATGAGTTGCCAAAAATCAATCATTTTGCAACATTATATTAAAATATAATATATATTATGCTGTAATGATTTAGCCTAAAAACTCATTTTCAACTCAACAAAAGGGCTGAACATGAATCACAATAATGAATAATCCACATACATACTCTAGAATTCTTTTGATTTTTTGAAGATTTTGTGATTGTTTTATTTGTTTATACACGTGTATATGATATTAATTTGCACATGACCCTTTCACCTACCTTTAATTGTAGTTTGTTCGAGTAATAAGAATGAATTCTTTTACAAATTGGCCAAAACTATATACGTAGTATATTTTTGATAATTATTGCACATCGATCAACAACAGTCGATGCATGATCTATTAATCAACCAATAATCATAAATAATCTCATTTTTGTAAATGTACAAGAAAAATCTAATCTTTTGGTATTACTTGTGAGTTGTGATAGTGCACCTCACCTTTATGAGCAAATTAAAAAATACGGAGTACTAATTTAGTAAAGCAATCTTTCTGCAAAACATTATGAATATGCATGAAAAATAATTATAATGCTTCATACATAATATTCTTCCCATCATTTGCAACAATTCCTTAAAATTTATATTAACGGATTAGTATTTCTTTATTTACGAAAAAAAGGTGCTTCAATAATTTACTTAGCTAGTGATTTTATTATATTTGTTTTTTCGTATTTATAGAGTCACAAGGGGGGGTGAGAATCGATTCCAGGATTCCCCGAAACATGATAGGAAGCTCTAACCACTTGAGTTATCCCTCACTCGATCTCAGGTTTTATTATATTTGTAGATGTGTACGTATGTTTTTTAGAAAATATAATTAAGTGCGCGTTATATCATATATCGTATTATTTTTCAATAGTGTACACTCACTTATTAGAAGAATAATGTTGAGGATAAACTATTAAACAAAGACATGCATGCTGACTAAACTTTGAAATTAAAATATGAGTCTTATATATTTTAAAATTTTTGAATTTCTCACAAAATACAATGACAGTCAAATTATAATACTAGTGTTTACTGTTACATAACTAAGATTTGGAATGATTTCATTAAACTATGAAAGGGATTGGTTCTAGAAGGCTTGCAAAATTCTTACACATATAAACTAAATGAAATATATTAAGAATTTATAGTAACTTGTTTAGTTAAGCAAAACATTAATAGGAGAAATTTCGCTAGAGAGCAAAACTAAGCTTACCAAATTTTGGGGAATTATTATTTTAGTGATAAGCTAGAAATAATGGGCCCATCATCACGTGTGCATGAGAAACTTGGCTATTGGAGAATGGGTTATTGTGTTAGTTCGTGATCGATCTACCTCTTTACGTGCTTCCTTGCCTCAAGAATCATTAAAAGTTTAAAACTACTCTTAATTTAATTGCCTTCACCGTTACTCCATTTGCATGTTATATGGTACGTGGTCTCATTAAAGAACCGTACCAATGTACCGTGCATGCATGTTAGTTTATGTTATATTCACAATGTGAATGCATGCCTTTATGTGCAATTTATAGTTTGTAATATCGAGCCATACATTATTCTAGGCATCTAGCTCCCTACAGTACAACGACCACATACGTACGTACATATTGAAAGAATATAATAAAATTTTACAGTATTGTGCTTTTATTTTAACATGACTCAAAGTATACAAAATAAAAGACGTAAATGGTTTAAATTAAAAAGTGGAAAAAAAATAAAAAATAAAAGTCGTTAGTTAGAATTATGGCTTGGTATCGAGCTATCCATTAAAATCTAGGCATCTAGCTCCCAAACAGTACACATTGAAATAAATATAATAAATTCTGTCATAAGTACATAACTATAATTTTACGTTATGCGAGTATGATTTAAGCCTTTAAGATGTTTAGAGTGACTGATGTGACTGCAAAGAGCCAAAGAGTAGTATGGTAAAAGGGAAATAAATAAATAATAATAATAATAATAATAATAATAATAATATTACCTCCGTTTTTTTTTAATTGACACATTTTGGCTTTAGTACTATTTACTCGTACACTTTCCTTTGACCGTGTTTCGTTTGTGCTTTATACGTAATAAAAAATATAATCATGTGTGATTTTTGTTAGATTCGTCGCGATATATACTTTCAAAATATCAACTTTTCATAATTTTTGCTTATTGATAATTAAAGATATGAATGGTTGAAGTTATGCATTGACAAACGTGACTAAAGAAACGTGTCAACTAAAAAGAAACAGAGGAAATATAATGTAATAAATACTACCTCCGTTAATAGTTTTGTGCAACTTTGGGGCTTGACACGGTCGCTAATGTAATTTGATAATGGTGATTAATGTATTCTAAGGGTATGTAATTAAGGTAGAGAGAGAATGTTTGGATAATTAATCAACCACCCACTGCCACCACCAAGACCAACCAACACCGCCTTCACCAACACTACCACCGCGGCACCACCTTCACCAACACCACCGCCGCCTTCAACGCCGCCTTTACCACCACCACTACCAACCCCACAATTCCCATCTATGCAAAACCCACCAGCCCCACAAAACCGAAGCCACCAGCCCATAGATCCGACGGAAACCACCACCACCACCATTCTCACGAAAACCCCACGAAACCACCACCAGCCCATAGATCCGACGGAAACCACCACCACCATTCTCACGAAACCATCACGAAACCACCACAAAACCACCACCACCATTTTCACGAAACCCCCCATAGATCCTACAGAAACCCATTACAAAATCATCACCACCAATTCAACAAACCTATCACGAATTCAATTTCTTGAAAGTTGAAGAGAGAGAAAGAAGATCTAAAAAGATGAAGAAAGATAATGATATGGAAAGAGGAGAGAGAAAATATGGGGGAAGATGAAGATGAATGAAGATGAAGGTGGTTTTGGGTTTCTTGTGTTGAAGATGAAGAGTTGATGAATTAAATTGGGTTGGTTGGGGTAAAAATTGGGTGAGAAATTAGTGATTAATTAAATCTGATTATAGTTAGTAAATTGTGTTTAAATTTTTTAAATGAGGGTAAAATTGACATTTAACTAGTTTTTTTTTACTAAAAGAGGAAAAAAAAATTTGATTGCACATAATGTTTAGCGGACAAAAATAGTAAAAGTTGTACAAAACAATTAACAAAGGTAGAATATTCAACTTAAAATAATAATTAAGCCATGATTGTGAGCGTGCCGGAGTGGTTATCGGGCATGACTAGAAATCATGTGGGCTTTGCCCGCGCAGGTTCGAATCCTGCCGCTCACGATTCTCTTACCTTTTTTTTAAGACCAATAAAAGGAAAAGAGAAAAAAAATTGATTAGACGCTAGAAGGAGGGGTCGCCTCCGACCTTGTGGTTAACAGCCACACGCTCTAACCAACTGAGCTATTCCAGCTTTATTGCTTATCTAATTCATTGATTTGTTTATATCTTAAACTACATTAATATGAATAATCTTAATAATACGAAAAATTATTACTACTAATAAAATTATTAGAGTTTGGTTCATAAATCAGAATACAATTCACACTTCTTCCTCTCAAATTAAGACCACTTAATCTTCCATTATACAATATATGGACTTTACAGAGCTCAGCAGGCACATGAAGTTGGTTGTTCCGGGCAGCGATGGAGCCACATTTATAACATCAACTTCATAGCTGATATTCTCTGTGGGTAAGTTCACATGCATAATATTGTAAGGCAACTGAGGAAGATCATGTTTATCGAGTGTTGTTGAACGCAAAGAGGTCGAATGATGATATTATAAAAGTTGGTAATAAAACTTGAGCTTTTCTGTTCACATCAACTTCATCATAGAGCAACCCTTTATAAAAATTGCATGAAATTGTAAATAACTAAGGCAAACTGATCCATGTAATTCATCAGAGAAACATTTTATAAAAATTGCATGAAATTGTAAATAACTAAGGCAAACTGCTCCATGTAATTCATCAGAGAAACATTGTACAGAGTTCTCGTATAATGTCTCACTTATTGACGGTATATTCTGAAATCTCTTGTTCATGTACTAATTTTTTTTTTTTTTTTTTTTTGTCAATTCTGATTAAGATCATTTGCGAAGAGAATGTAGAAAATCTGGTTAAATACATCACCAACCATGAGTAATTCAGGGGTGGAACAGAGTTTCACACCCTACCACGCTTTTATTGTCCTACTTTTTTCAGGACAGCTCAGTCTGAAATATCCATGTTGGTTTTCCTTTGTATCAAGTATCAACCAAGGACATCTGGAGTTGATGCGGAAGTTACATTTCAGCACAAATCATGAGGATGAAAATGAGTGCCACAAAACCAAGGGCTATTAAGCATTATAGTACAAGACAACACCGGGCACATGAGAAAAACTTCAATGCTCAAACACATGAAAAAGAAATATGGATAAAAACGAACATAAGTATTTTCTCCCTTATTTACAGAAGAAGGAAAAAAAACCATCATAAGATCAATTGTACAGTTCTGGCTACTGAGTACAGGGCGTGCCTTCAGAAACATTTTTGGAAAGGGAAACAAATTAGTGTTTAGATTTTATGATTATAATGTTGACTGCTATCCTTGTTACCCCAGATCAGCGAGTATCCCTGAGTGAGTATGACATCACACCGGCAGATCAAAATTATGCCAATGCTTCTAAAGGCTCCCACTTGTGTCAAGGTAAGGGGAACACAGTCCACACCCTTGCAACAGAGAGGCTGTTTGAAATCTGGAAATGACATAGGAAGCCTGGAGAGTGATAAAGCAAACCTAACGAAGTTTCCACTTCCTAAATAGTTCATCATATACAGGACCTTTTCCTGCCTTTACTAGGTTTTGTTTCAATTTAGACAGTGTAAAGGAACTCAACTTTATCTTCCGTTCAATCATGTCTTCAGCATACTTAACTGCCTCTTGAACTCTATTGCAGTCACGAAGCCCTAAAACCAAGAAATTCCCAGTCTCTTCCAACTCAGAATGATAATGCTCAACCATGAATTTCCAGACCTTAATAGCCATGTATGGATCCCCAGAGTCTAAGTAAAGACTAATAGCAGCAATACAATTAGCTTGGGTTGGTAAAAATTCATTCTTCACCATCTCGGCAAATACAGATGAAAGCTCATCAAGCTTACGACTCTTAACTAAGTATTGAAACAAAGTATTATAACTCTTTGAATCTGGAAATACACCATCATAAACCATCTCATCCAAATACCTCCTAGCTATATCAAAATTAGCAAGATGAGAATGCAAAGAAATCATCATATTGTACATTTGAGTGTCAGGCCTGAAATCGCTCCTCACTGTCATCGCTTCCCACAGCAAGGAAGCTCCTCGGGCATCACTCTTCCTCACACAATCCTCCAAGGCAAACCCAAAAAACTTCATCCCAGGGGAACACCTCCTCTCCTTCATGGTATTCAAGAACTTCAAAGCTTCATGAAATCCACTTGGAGCCTTAATCAATGTGCACAAAAACGAGTCATAAGCCGGCACATTCCTAGGGTCCCAACCAATCTCCTCCACCATCTCTCCAAAAGTCCGCTTCGCACCAGCTACATTCCCTTCATTCTCCCACCCCTCCAACAAAATAGCAAACGAATCAGCATCCAACCTAATCTTATCCTTAGCAATCCTCAAAAACTCATCTGCTTTCTCCGTCTTCCCTTCCTTACAAATCGCACTCAATAGCGAATTCAATGCCACAATGTCCCTAGGAACACCATACTGATCCATAACCTCGAACGTCATAAACGTCTCATCAACTCGATTCCCTAACACATAACTACTAAAAACCGATGCAAAAGTCGCAAGCGAAAGAATCCCTTCTTCCTTCATAGACTTAATTGCATCCCACATTGCATCAAACAATGAATTCTTCCCTAACATATCAACAACTAAATTCCAAGCATAAGGGCTATGTCTATCATTCAATTGGTGACCTGCCCACCTAAAGAACTTCACAGCAGCAGCAGGATAACCATATGACAATTTAAGAACTTGTTCAACATCTTCCTGAGTTACCCTAATACCATTATCATCTAGAACTTTTGCAACTGATAAAGGTGGGGTACTAGCTACAATTTCACATATTAATTTGATTTTTGGGGGTAAATTTGGGGATTCAAGATACGAAATAAAAGCTGGGCGATGCTTACCCAAATCATGAATTTGGCGTTGAGGGCTTTTGCCGTGAATATGGTGGTGCTTCTTCGATGATGGTGGTGATGGAGATCGATCGCGGCCATGACGCCGCTTTGATTGCTTCATTATGCAATCATTTCGATGGAGAAAACCCAGAAATTTTGGTGATTAAAGGGAAAATTGTGTTAGGGTTTCGGAGAGTTAGAATGAAAAAGATGATTTTTTTTACTGGAAAATGGAAGTCTGGCATAAACCCTAATTCAATTTGGGATTTTTTTTTTTTTTTTTTTTTAATTCCCCAATTTTAAGTCTCTCTCACAAATTTCCTGAGCTAAGGCCTAGGGCCATGGCCCCATGCCTGATCTAATTTGGTTAACAAAAGGGAAAAGGGGTAATATTGGTTTTTTTTGGAGGGCGCGGTAAGTAAAGAGAGGTTACACACTTACACTTATATTTAGCAATTATGAAATAAAAGGGATAAGAAGAGAGGATAAACTGATAAAGATAGGGAATTGATAGGTGGGACAACGATAAATAATTTTTAATTGGAATATTATTGCCCTTATTTGATATAAATTTGTTTAGACTAGTGTATGCATGCTTGATTTTGTTTATGGGTTAAATGGTTAATTATTGAATTAACAACTAGTAAATTAATAGAATGAAAAACATAAAATTTGAAATTTGATAATATGAGAATTGGGGGGAAAGTGAACAAACTCAACAAAGATTATAAATTTTATAATTTAGTAATGTATCATTATGGGGTGAGTCTGAGCCTTGCTATGTTGCTCTATTATGTATACAATCTTAACATCTAATACATTTTTTTTATTATTATAATGCTCCTTATTAAATTGAAATGCATGACAGAATCACTCATTCATTGGTGTTACTTATACGACGGTTGTGTGTTAGAATAAGTTAATCTAGAAAAATCTAAAGGTATATCCAATGTAAATCTAGGACATAGTCTAGAAAAATCTAGTGAGATAATATCTAGAAAGTCCTAGCAAAATATTACGAGTAGTTGTTCTAGAATAATAGCATTTGATATTATCATAATTTGTATGAAAAATGTAGAATAATCTAGATTAACCTATGTGACTTCTATAAATATGTGATAGCATCAAAATATGTAGTGTGGAGTCATACAAATACTTCCCATAATATCCATAAGCAAGAGTTCTTTAAGATCAACCTCCAATTTCTAATGAATGAAATTTTTATCATTGTGTGCTATTGAGATGATCTTTGTGCGCTATTTTTTTTTTCGAAGGTTAATGTGTCTCACACTGAAGTAGGCATCCCTGAACATATCAACTTGTTTAGTATAATCATCTTTCTGGGCATTAGATTTAAAAGTTTCTTCCTGCTTTTTATACTCAACCATCCTACGATCATACTTAACTGATCTTGCCTTTGATTGAACGATTCTTGTTGATGATTAAAGGATTCTTGTCTCTAACATTTCGTCTCTAATCTTCCTTTAGCTTCAAGGTTTCTGACCTGTTCCTTCATTGCAGTTGTTTTCCTAGTCTCAGCCAGATTGAATATTCAATTCAAAGCTAGTGCGGATAATTTAGGCATCGTTTTTAATTTGATACCACTGATGCAAGAGTGTAGCGGAGAATAGAAGAAGAGACAGAGAGAATAGTAATTTTTTTGAGAGAAAGGAGGAAATAAATGAAAAAGTAAAAAAAAAATAAAAAGAAGGAAAAAACAGAGAGGAAAAAGAGCAAATCAATTATTTTCTTGAACTTTTAGTTATGAAATCACAAAGTGTAATTTCCTTGAAAGTATTTGTTTGCAATAATAATCGAAAAAGGAATAATATTTAAAGATTAAAACAAAATCATGAGTATTTAACAATTTGAAATGCCTATATTGCTTGTAATCTTCGTTAAAGGAAGGAGGAGCTCTTCAATATGTAGTTATCGATAAAGGTAATAATAATAGGGCTAAAAAGTCAATTTCATTGTTACTTAGGTTTTAAGTGTCACAATTTTGTCAATTGAAAATTTCAATCAAATTTATAACAAGTTTCAATTAAATCGAATAAGTTCTAATAAGTTCCAATAAATTCCATTCAGGTTTGCTATTAAGTTTTAATCGGGTCTATGCTTTTTAATTTGTGCTATTGTACAAATAACAAATCTTTCTTGAATCTTGACAAATAGAAAAGGCAAAACTACTTATGGAAGCAGCAAATCAGTTAAATTAATAACATTTATCAGTAAAGAATGTCATCTATAAAAGGGAACAAGCCAATAACCCAGCTGATTCCAAACAACAGAATCTTTATTACTCAACTGCTTGCAGATTATTAGAAACACAGAGAGAATACAACTTTTAGAGAGAAAAAGGGGGAAATGGAATACAATAAAAATTGATAGAAAGAGGAAAAATCAGAGAAAAAGAGCATTGTTCTACTATTAAAGAAAGAGAGGAAGAAATAGGAAAACAAAAGAGCATTAAACAAAGACAGGAAAAAACAGAGAAAAAAAAAACCAAAAACACTATTTACTTGAATACGATCATCTAAAATGCAGAGCAAGAATTTGTGTAAAACAAAATCACCTGTAATTTGCGATTGCCAATGATGCCTAGATGATTGAGGGTTGTTTATACAAGAAATCTTGTGAATTGTTGAGTGGAAATGCAACTTCTATTAATTTTTCAGCTAATTCGAAGATAAGTGGAAGTTAAGGAAGGAAGAGGTTTTAAAGTTTTAATATATAGAAGAAAAAAGAAAGCCGCCGAAATTTGGATTTGTAGCCTATTGTAGGTATGGTAAAGGTAATAATAGGGCTAAAAAAGTCAATTTCATTGTTACTTAGGTTAAAGTGTCATATTTTTGTCAATTGGAAATTTCAATCAAATTTATAATAAGTTTCAATAAGTTCTAATTAGGTCTATTATTAAGTTTTAATCAGGTCTATTAAGTTTAGATTTTTTTTTTTTTCCATTTGATTATAGTTGAACTTATTAGAATTTATAATATTTTGAACTCGACTAAAAGTAAATGTAATTTACCTTATTTTAGGTTTAATAAGTTCATTTTAAGAAAAATTATTTTTGATAACAGTTACTCAAATTCAAATTACAGCTAGAATAAGTTTTAATAAATTTTAATAAGTTTAGATAAGATAAATTAAGTTTATAAGTGAAATCAGGTCAATAGAACACACTTTTAGGATTTGTTTTATTCACCTTATTTTCACTTATTTCAGGTGTAATAAGTTCAGATAAGTTTAGTTAAGTTCATATCGGGTTTAATAAGTTTTGACAAGGGTTACCCAAATACAAATTACAACTAAAATAAGTTTTAATAAGATCTAATAAGTTCAGATAAGTTCAAATTAGTGAGAATCAGGTGAATAGAACACACCCTTAATACATCCAAAAAAAATAAAATTGATCAAAACATATTAGACCTGATTGAATTGATTAAAATTTATTAGACCAACTTGGAACTTATTGGAACTAATTAAAACTTTTTATATTATAAATTAATTTATTTTGTTGTTAGTGTTAAAATTATTATTAATTATTGAGAATTCATTATGTTGTTTTCATTTAAACCTATTATAGTCATTTATTGATATGAATCAATTATGATACTTCCTCCAATCTTTTTTGGGCCTTAACCATTAACTTAAGCTTTTGGTTGAGGCCTAAAATTATGTTTAATACTCTATCACTATTGAATACTAAGCTTTTAGGAACATAGTTAGCAAGTCATCACCATTAACTTTCCTGGAAAGACATCTTATGCTGCTAAAGCAACACAATACATGTAATGTGTAACATCCGATTGTGTGCTGTTGTATACTTGTATTGCAGCTTATGAGTGAGTGTAACACACTAATAAAGGCCCAAATCAAACAATACAAACCCACAGTAGTGAAATCATATAGACGCATTATCAAATAATCAAACAAGTATCTTGATCATAAACATGATATGTATGAGAATTCACACCAGGACAGGGTTTTTTTAGTTAGACAACATGTCTAATTGTCTATATGTAGACAGACAGTGCATAAAAAAATCAATCCAGACGAGGTTGAAATTGTAATCAAAGTTGTGCCGGAGTAGCAGCAGCAGCCATGCTCTTAGTGATAGGGATTGGCCACAAAGGTAGGCAAAAAGGAAACAATTTGATCGATGGCAATATTGATAATGCAGTGGATTTGAATTCGGAGACTAATTGCACAGTCTTGCTTCTCAGGTTCACTGAGAGTAGACTGTTGTCTTTAGAAAGAACGTATAGCACATCTCCATCATAAGGATCGAAACCTTTGATAGACATTCTCACTTGTGTTACAGAGCCAATTAATACTCGTAAGATCCACAAAGTGCTTTATATTCCAAGTACAGTCGTCCTTCAAATCCCACACGGTGAGTTTTTGAGTAAAGGCGGTCACAAAGCTCCAGTGATAATGCCTCAGGTGTTGTTCAACATTTGCTATGCATAAACTACGGAGATCATCTTTTGAAACTTTAGCTTCATGAGGAACATGGATAAAGTCGCAGTGCTGTGGATTGACTTTATCGAATGCATTATATACCACGATCATGTTGGTGCACCAATAAAGCGCACCATCCAACGTGGTAGCGTATTGACCAATTGCATCACTAAACGTGGTCTTTGTAAGGAATTTTGGTGGAGCAGGCACAAGAAAGTTACACCAACTTCTAGTATCGGAAGAGAAGACATAAAACTTGAGACATTCACTACTTCTTACAATGCTACCTCCACGCCTAAGTAGGTGCGGAGAGTCCTTTACAACCACAAATTTATAATGGGTAGGATCATCAACGCTACATATAATGCCTTTGAAATCTACAAAAGACCGCCTATTATCCGAGAAACAAGGTGGAGGTTGAGGGAGTGTATAAGATTGCTTAGTTAAGGGGTTTGATATGCTTAGATCTAAGGCACCACCATAATTCGACAAGGTTAAGAGTAAATCATTAGATACACAAAATATAATATTCGAAGGCCATTGTTGATTAAGCAATGATATTATGGGGTGGCTCTTAGGTAATTTTTGGACGGGAATATAATTTTTGATCCTAGAATAGGGAACAATGGTAAAAACATTGACAAGATGTAGATGATAATTATCTTGATGTTGTCGTCGATGGTAACCAACAAAGTAAGGATTAGAAATCAACGAGAGCCAACGCTTCGAAACCAGGCTTACATTGATGGCCTGATTTCACTGGTGTTTCGGGTGAAAACAATGGGACCTTGCCGAAGGTCCTATGAAGTGGTGAAGACTGGGCTCGGTCCAAGTGACGTTGGGCCGAGGATTTCCTGCATAGCAAACACACGTAAACTAGCCTCGGGGGAGTTGCCGAGGAAGGCCCCTCCGATGCTAAAGTCAGTACAATGTGTAGAGAGAGAAAGCTATGCAAGAGAATTAATTGCTTGAGGCTTTGTGTGTATGTATGAACAAATGTAATATTGATGGCTTTTATACCTTGGCATATATGGGAGAAGTGGGCCTTGGCCCAATTGACTTGCCTTGTAGACTGATCTTGACTTTAGCATGATTGGAGAGTTGAACATTGACCTTGGGCTTGTAATTGGATCATTTAATGACTAGGCCCAATTGGACTAAATTGGACCCAAACAACTTGCCCCCCAGACCCGATTTGGAAGTATGACGGGTCGGGTTTAATTAATCAGAAAAAGGAGGGAAGTAAATGATTTAATTAATCCAAAAAATTTGAATTTAAACCGCAATTAATGAAATAACTGCGGCTGGATGGATAATTTATGGAAGTTGGACGGATAATGGGTGGTTAATCATAGGGACGTGTGTTTAACGGTTACTTAGTGAGGTATTTAAGAGAAATTAAAGCGCAAACTCCTAAAATTCCCATTTCTGGAAATAAAACCAAAGAAGTGCACTATCTCTCCTCACTTCTTCACAAACACGAGCCCAAAACGCTTGAGAAAACCCAAGAATCCGCATCAAAACTTCGCAAATCCCCCGAGTATTGAACTTAGAAACTGAAATTCGTCACTACCAACTTGTAGATCGGCAAATTCCGCTTCAGATTAAGGTAATTTCCTTTGATTTTTGTTTGATTTTCTTCGAATTCGAACTCTTTCCCCTTTTTTCGACTTTTTCTTCGAAACTCAACAATGGTGAGAGGAGTTAGAGGTAGGGCCCGTGCTCCAAGAAGGGCAAGGCAATTCCCCGATCCCAGGAACAGGACTGGGACCTGGAACGGACAAAGAGTGGGGTCTGACCCTGCTGAAGGAATTAGGGCGACCCCAATTTCATCGGCGCCTCCTGAAGGAACGGAGGAGCCAAGCGTTTCTGGGCGGGACGAAGGAGTCCCCGCCGACCTTTGGGATGTTCTTCCTGGATTTTAGGAATGGGAGGACGCTGAGGTTGCCTCAGCCATGATAAAGAACTGCCCCTACTCTTGGTGGGTTGAGCATGCCGATGCGTACCAGTTTGCTGAGCAAATAGAGCTGCACAACGGCATAATGGAAGCTGATGGGTATTGGTGCAGAATGCCCGTTGCATCGGATAGAATCCATCGTCCACCCCCGGGGTATGTGGGGGTGTACACAAGACAGCTTCAGTATGGGCTGAGGTTCCCTCTGGACTTATTTGTCCGAGATTTGCTGATTCACTACAGGATCTCCCTGTGTCAGCTAACTCCTGTCAGCATCCGAAGGGTGATGACGTACTTGTGGGTCTGCAAGTTTATGAAGTATATCCCCAACTTGCACTGTTTCAAGAAAATCCATAAGTTGGTGCCGAATACCCAGAGTGGGCATGGACATCATGGTCCTGGGTGGTTTCGGATTGAGTCTCGGCCCCGACATTTGACAATGTGGCCGAACGATTCTTCGGATAAGGGGTGGAGAGGCCAATGGATCTGGGTTAGGGCGCCCACAGATCCTGACCACCCCTTCGTCTTCAGCGCCCCCCGATACCTCTCCAATCCCGACCCAGAGATGCTCAGCTTGGGTCCCTTAGAAAATGATGGCCAAGGAGATCATAATCTCAATCAGGCCAATATTTTTGGGAAGGCTGATAACCCAAGGGGGAGAGGTCGTTTGAAGACCATTCCAGCAACCTGGCTCCCTGATAACCATTACATCTTTCAGGAGCATATGCTTGCTGCTGTCGGCCTCAGCCGAAAGTTTAAAGATGGTAAGCTATTTCGGCTGGGGCCGAAGCCTTTTCTTTTTATCTCTTTGCTTTCGCATTTGCAATTTATTCAGCGTTTTGATGTTGCTGAACTGATTTGTACTTATTTTCTATGTTCAGTGCTGGACGAGGTCACTGCCAGGATTGACTACGAGCGTCTCGGCGTTGACCAAGGGAGGACCATCTTGACTCGGGCCCCCTCCATCACTGAATCGAAAGATCGAGACGTTCATCTAGACTCGACTCACATTCAGATCGAAGCTTCTGCCCTCTATCAGCGGCAGAAACCTTGGTGGAAGAAGAGAGATCCTTGGTGCCAGCTATTGGACGAGGAACTCGAAGCTGCTCGTACAGCCGAAGAGGTTGCACGGGCTATTGAAGCTTGTGAAGGAGGAGAAGGGTCCTCCAGGGCTGCTGAGGAAGAAGCAGCAGCAAGGGCAGCTGAGGCCGAAGACGAGGCTTTGCTGAAGACCTCGGTGAGTTATACTTAGCTTTTCAGGCTTCAGCTTTATTTTTTTTTTTACTCACGTTCTTCCTGCCGCCCTGTCTTTTGCAGTCTGAAGAGAGCAAAAGACGAAGAGAAGGGAAAGCCCCCGCTAGTCCCGAAGACCAAGTCCAGGAGGAATCCGAAGACTCGGAAATGGACGAACAGCCCCTTCGAAAAAGGAGAAGACGGATGGCCATCATCGGCCCTCACGACTTCCAGACGAGGCCGAGGTCTGTCGGCATAAGCATTCAGGAACCTGAGGAAGGCGGTGGATCGCCGAGGGTTCCTCAGCCACCACCTCAGTCTCCGCCGAAGACCCCTCCACCACCTCCTGAGATGGAGGTGGATCAGAAAACTCCCGATCCCAAGGGAGGGGTTCCAGCAGAAGAGGTTCAAGAAAGTGCCGAAGGGCACAATGCTGAGAGTGCTGAGAAGCCCGTTGCTGAGGGTTTCTCAGCTGATATTGCCAGGAAGGTTGAGGCTTTTGTCCTCAGCCCTGAAGAAGAAGCAGAGGTTATAATCATTGACTCTGCTGAGAAGGAAGAGAAAGCTCCTGAAGAAGAAGATGCTGAGCCCTCTAAGGTTCAAGAAGCTCCCGAGTCTTCCTTCCCTTCATTCCAGATGCTGCATTCTGGAGAGATGGGTTTCTCGGCCCCCCGAATTCCAATTCCAGATCACATCTGGGACCTCATTTGGGGCCAGAACCGAGAAGGTGCTGCAGCCTACTTCGGCAATTTCGCTGGCTTAACCGAAGTAGATAGGGCGAGGATCTGGTCACTGAAGGCCACTGCTGGGATGGGCGAATCCAGTAGATCAGTTCCAGACCCTGCAAGGTCGAATCAACTGCTGATGATGCAGGTAAATCCTTATCCTTGTTTTTATTTTTCAATTCAGCTCTTCAGTTCAGTTTTTTTTTTTTTACTGAGTTGTGCCTCTGTTTCCAGTTTGTGCACAATCAGACTCTCACTGTAGAGCTGATAGACTCCCTGCAAGACAGGGTCGATGCCGCCGAACATGTAAGAAAGGTGGCATTCGAGGAGCTGAAGCTTGCTCAGCTGAAGCAAGCAGCAGCTGAGGAGAAGCAGAAGGAGGGGGAAGAATACAAGAAAAAGGCTGCTGAAGCCCTCCAAACCTTCTGCGCTGCAATGGAGAAGGAGGTTTTTCCCCCACTGATATAAGGGGAAAACTTCCTTCGGGATCATCTGGGAGTGGACATCTCCAAGTTCAAGGCTGCCATTGAGAGCCGAATTCGAGAAGGAGCTGCTGCACAGGCTGAGGTGCAACAAAAATTAGAAGCTTTGGAAGCCAGTAGAATGACTGCTGAAGAAAAGCTCCAAGCTCAAAATGTCCAACTCTCAGAGGCTGCTACTGCTGCTGAAGCTGAGAAAGCCAAGATTCAAGAGGCTGAGGATCAGCTAAGGGTCAAAGATGATGAGCTGACCCAAGTGAAGACTGAAGCTTCAAAGGTTCAGCAAGAGCTGAACGAGCAGAAGGATGCCTCTTCCAAGCTCGCTGAAGAGCTGAACCAATCCAAGAAGGACTTGGAGGAGGTACAGAAGAAGCTGGCAGACGCTGAAGCCCTGCTCAAGGTCCGTATCTATACTCAAGAGGAGTATGATATGGGTTTCAAGAATGGGTTCAGAGTGTGCCGAAGACTCTGTCTTCATGCTGAGCCGAAGCTGGACTGGTCCTAGTGTGCTGAATGGGTCCAGGATCCAGAAGATCCCCATATGAAGTTCCCCACTCCTGTTGAAGCTGAGATCCTTGCGGCTGAAGAAGCCGAAGAAGAAGAAGAGAGGAGGGAACTTGAAGCCGAACAGCGGGAAAGGGAGGCTCAGCAGGGTGCACAGCCTGCTTCATCTGCTGCTGGAGCTGAAGCCACCATGGGACCCAGCACTGCTGATCAGTCTGACCCTCGGGCTGAAGCATAGGAACTCGGGCAGTCGTCTTCAGAATCTTGCGGTTCATCATGTGCTCAACCTTAGACTTGCCGCTTCTGAAATTTTTTGCCTTGTTTTTTGCTTCAGCTTGCCTTGATGTACAAACTGCTTTATCTGTTTTTGTATGTACTTCGGCAGTTGTATTTTTCCGCTTGTGGGCGGCTGCCGATATTTCATTATGTCCTTTGAACAGTCTGAACTTTGTAGCTCGTTTTCTGAGCATTTGAGCTTTATCTGATGCATTTTTCTTCAATTGCTTTGTCTTATTTTGAATGTTTTACTGTTTCTGAACTTGAGAAATTTCGCAAAAATTTGCTAAGTACAAAGCTTTCAGCTCGAAGAATTCTGCTGAAGATAAACTTGCACTAATAGTGCTTCTTGCCTCCCCCCAGTGATCTGAAGACTCCAGTCTTTGGATTACTGAGTTGGGTTTCTTTAACTTTCAGACGAAGCTGAATAAAAAATTTCTAATAGTTGTTGTTATCCTTGGTTTTCTGTCTATCTTTAAAAATGGATATCTGAAACACAAGGCCAACTGAAGGCAATGTTTCAGATAATGGCTTTCTGGGATACAAGGCTCAGTTAAGGCAATATCCCAGACTTGTCCATGAACTCATGTCTTTGGAGAACAAGTCTTACTGAAGTTTAACTTCAGCTGAAAGACCAGAGTTCTTTAAAAAAGACGAGTTTGTCAGCAATCTGAAACCCAGTTACCCGGAGGCGAAGGTTTCAGACGAGGCTGAATAAAAACCCTTAAAGAGTAGATAGAATAAAGAAAACTTGAAAGAATAAAAAGTTGCAAAAATTATAGAAATGATGGCTCTGAAGCCTTTCATTAATAATTCAAAATGTACTTACAAATATTGTTCTTCCCCGAAGGGTTTACACATGATATTTCTTAAGTACATCAGCATTCCAGTGATTTTTCAGCTCAGTTCCATCTAACTGACGAAGCCTGTATGTCCCTGGCTGAAGCTCATCATAAATTTCGTAAGGTCCCTCCCATGAAGCTGAGAGTTTCCCATGGATTCGGCCTTTCTGAACTGCAGCAGCATTCTGAAGGACAAGGTCTCCAATTTTGAGAGGCCTTGCATGGACCCTTCGGTTGTAAAATTTGTTGATTCTCTGCTTATAAGCAACCATTCTGTCTTGAGCTGAGTCTCTTACTTCGTCGAGGAAATCGAGGGATTCCTTCATAAGTTGTTCGTTCTCAGCCGAGAAGTGGTGCACTCGTAAACTTTCAGAGCCGATTTCCACTGGAAGAACGGCTTCGGCACCATACACCAGCTCGAAAGGTGAATAGCCCGTGGCCTCTTTTTTAGTTGTCCGAAGTGACCAGAGGGTTCCTGGAAGCTCCTCTATCCACTTAGACTTTTGATCTTCAACCCTTTTCTTCAAAGCATTGAGGATTTGTTTATTTGCAGCTTCAGCTTGGCCATTACTTTGTGGATGACAAACTGCTGAATATGCCAATTTGATGCCGAACTGGTCTGTGTACCGCCTCAGCGATAAATTATCAAATTGCCTCCCATGATCGAAGACAAAGACCTTTGGAATACCGAAGCGAGTGATAATGTTCTGCCAGATAAATTTCCTGACAGTTTGCTCTGTGATGTTCGAAGCTGCTTCAGCCTCAATCCATTTGCTGAAATAGTCTATGCCGACTATTAACCATCTTTTTTTGGTAAGGTGCATCTGAAAAGGGTCCCAAAATATCCAGCCCCCATTGGGCAAATGGAAGCGGATTTAGGATCGGCTGAAGGTCTCTAGCCGGCTGATGGATGACTGGTGCGAATTTTTGGCATTTTTCGCATTTTCGGACCAGCTCCTTAGCGTCTGAGATCATGGTGGGCCAGTAATATCCGGCCCTCAATGCCTTGTGGGCTAGGGTCCTTCCCCCAATGTGGTTTCCACAGATGCCGAGGTGAATTTCCCGAAGGATGTAATCTGCATATGTTGGTCCCACGCATTTCAGCAATGGGGCTGAGAAGGACTTTTTCATAAGCTCTCCTCTGAAGACGATGAACCTTGAGCTAGTTCTCTTCAGTTTGGAGGCCAAAATTCTGTCTTCGAGAATTTCTCCCCGAAGCTTGAAAGCTAGGATGGGGTCCATCCAGCTGGGTTCTGGGTCAGCGCGGCACACTTCAGGTGCTTCGTCGACACTTCTTTCTCTGCGCACTTCCACATATACAGATCTGTTCAGCTCAGTGAGAGTTGAACTGGTAAGTTTGGAGAGTGCGTCGGCTTGAGCATTCTGACCCCTTGGGATCAGCTGCACTTCAAAGGTTCTCAGCTTTGCAATTACTGATTTGATCTAGGCAAGATAAGTTATCATGGAGGGCTCTTTGGCCTCGTAGCTGCCACCGATCTGATATGCAACTAGCTGAGAGTCTGTTTTCAGACAGACATGCTCGACTTCCAGAGAGATGCACAGTTCTAGGCCAGCGATTGCTGCCTCATATTCAGCTTCGTTGTTCGAAGCCTTGAAAGAAATTTTGAGTGCATACTCGAAGGATTTGCCTTCGAGAGAGGTTATCACTACCCCTGCCCCCGAACCATTTACGGTGGAGGATCCATCCGTAAACACGGTCCAGATTTTCTTTTCATCGTCTAACGTCTCTTGGTACGAGCATTCGGCCAAGAAGTCCGCTAGAGCTTGAGCCTTGATGGCTGTTCTCGGCTGGTAGCTGATGCTGAATTCAGTGAGCTCGAAAGCCCACTTGGCCAGCCTACCGGATTTTTCAACTTTGCCGAGAACTTTTTCCAGCGGCTGATCAGTTAAGACCACTATCTGATGGCAATCAAAGTAGGGCCTTAACTTCCGAGCAGCTACCACTACTGCAAAGGCAACTTTTTCGAGTAGAGGGTAACGAGTCTCGGCATCCGTCAGAGTGTGACTGACGAAATAGATCGGTTGCTGAATTTTATTTTCTTCCCTCAGCAGCACTGCACTGATGGTAGTTGGGCTAACAGCTACGTACAGATACAAAGTTTCCCCCTCCACTGGGCTAGCCAGAGTTGGGAGTTGAGCTAGATGCTCCCGGAGCTGCTTGAAGGCTTCTTTTTTCTCTTCTTCCCAAACGAGCTATTTTGTTTTTGGGAGTTTCAGGGCTTTGAAGAAAGGTAGTCCCTTGTCCGAAGCTCTGGAAATGAACCTCGAGAGGGCTGCCATTCTTCCGGTGAGCCGCTGAACGTCCCTCTTTGTTTTCGGCTCAGGAAGATCAAGAGCTACTTTGACTTTGGAGGGATTGACGTCAATCCCCCTCTTGCTGACCATGAATCCAAGGAATTTCCCTGACTTCACGCCGAAGACACACTTCTTCGGATTCAGCTTCATTTGATGCTTTCTTAAGGTGGCGAAGGTTTCAGCCAGGTCCTTAACATGGTCTTCAGATTTTTTGCTTTTGACGATTGAATCGTCAACATAAACTTCCATGTTTCGGCCTTTTTGATCGGCGAAAACCTGATCCACCAGCCTTTGGTAAGTCGCCCCCGCATTTTTCAATCCGAAGGGCATCATTTTGTAATTGTACACCCCGGCATTCGTGACGAATGCCGTCTTTGCTCGGTCGTCGGGGTGCATGAAGATCTGATGATACCCCGAGAATGCGTCCATGAAACTAAGAAAGGCGTGGCCACTCGTCGAGTCGACTAGCTGATCGATTCTCGGCAAGGGATAGAAATCCTTCGGACAAGCCTTATTTAGGTCCGTGAAGTCAACGCACATTCTCCAGGTACCATTGGCCTTCTGAACCATCACCACATTTGCCAGCCATTCTGGATATTAACAAGGCTCGATGAAGCCTGCGTCCAGCAATTTTTTGACCTCGGCTGCGATGTCTCGATTCTTATTTGCGGAGTAATTCCGCTTCTTTTGCTTGACTGGCCGACACGTTGGGTCGACGTTAAGCTTATGGGAGATGAGGTCTGGACTTATCCCAGGCATATTAGCTGCCGAGAAAGCAAACACATCTCTGTTGTCCCGAAGGAGTTGAATAAGTTCACAACGGGTGTTCGGATCAAGGTCCATCCCGATTATTACGCATTTCTCAGCATCTCCTTCGGTCAACTCGACCATTTCAGTCCGCTGGTCCAGGTCCATTGTTGATGGACTGGAATCCTCACAATCTGGCCTACTGTCTATATCAGCAGGCGTCCCAGACTTTTTCTTTTTTGGTTGGCTCTCTGAGTCTTTCGGCTCAGATGAAGAGCTCGCCTTTTCCTTTTCTGACGCTTTTTCTTTGGGTACAGAACCTTGGGCCGAAGCACTTAGACCTTTCGGCTTTTTTATGCTCGGCTCTCTTTCTTTTTCTTTCTCCTCCTCATCCTCATCGTCGTCTGGGCGACTAGTGGATGGCTTGAGGTAGTTGCACCTTCGGGCTTCCTTTTGGCTGCCCTGGATCCTTTCGGGGAAGTCGGCGTCTGAAACGTAAATCATCAGCTGATGATAAGTTGAGACGACCCCTTGGATCTCGTGAATTATGGGTCTCCCCAAGATCACGTTGTACACTGAAGGAGCATCGATGACTAAAAATTCAGTCATGACGTTCCTAGCTGCTTCGTCGCAGCCGATGGTGACAGGAAGTAGAACCTTCCCGTCAGGATAAGTTGAAGCCCCATTGAATCCGGATACTGGGTAAGATACCGGCGTAAGGTGCTTGGGCTTCAGCTTGATTTGATCATAGGCCTTTCGGAACAAAATGTTTGCTCCGCTACCACCGTCAACTAGAACTTTGCTGACGTCGTGGTTGGCCACCGTGGCGATGATCACCAACGGGTCCTCGTGAGGGTATGTCACCCCCCGGTAGTCGGCGGCTGTGAACGTCATGTTCAGCACCGGTGACTGGGGTGGCTGAATATCAGCATGATTCACCTGGTGGGTCAGAGCCCTGAGGTGACGCTTGTGCTCCCTCCGAGAGCATGTTCCTCCCGAGATAACATGGATTGGAGGGAATTTTCCTTCCGCAGTTTTGCTGTTCTTTCGGGGGAAGTCGATTTCTTGCCAAGAGTCTTTTTCGGACTTCTCAGCCTCTTTCTTCTCGCGGTGATCCGCGATGTATTTTTTCAAGTATCCCTTCCGGACCATATCCTCGATTTGGTCCTTCAGCTGGATACACTCCTCAGTGTTGTGTCCCGGTGATTCATGGAACTCACACCATTGATTCTTATTTTTTCGCTGATACCACTCGGGGAGTGGTCTCGACTTTCTGTAACTCTGCTCCTCCTTCGTCACACTGTAGATCTTAGCGCGCGGAAGAGAGAGCGGAGTGTATGATTCATATCTGCCCGCGAAAGGAGCAGATTTTTCTTTCTTCGACTCGTTGGCCGAAGATTGTTCCGAGGCTTTCGCCTTTCCCTTTGCCTTCTGGCCTTGGCCTTCAGACGAGGGAGTTTGTTTTTGTTTCCCTCCCCCAGACTGAGGTTGGGTTTTCGTTTTTTTCCACTCTTCAGCTCGGATGAATTTATCCGAAGCATTCAATGCCTCCTCCAAGGTCCTGGGTGAATTCATGACCATGAAGTCGGAGAACGGCCCGGTTTTGAGACCGTGCTGAAGGGCGAAAACTGCCAGCCCCTGATCCAGCTGAGAAATGCTAGATGACTCGTTGCTGAAGCGAGTCAGATAGTCTCGGAGGCTCTCGGCCTCACCTTGCTGCAGGCCCATGAGCTTTGCAGTAGTCTTCTCTCGGCGATTTGCCGTGGAAAACTTGCTCTTGAACTTGGAGGACAGATCGTCCCACCCAGTAATTGAGCCTTCTTTAACTCCCTTGGGGATCCACGCTTGCGCGACCCCCTTGAGAGTGGTTGGAAAATACTTGCACCAAGTCGCTTCGGACCTGGGGCAGAGATGCATGTGAGCCTCATATGAGGCAATATGGTCCTTCGGATCCGAAGTTCCATCATAAGTATTGTGCGACGAGATTTTAACCGTCGGCACATGAGATTCCAGTATCCATTGCTCGAATGGAGAACTGGAGCGTAGCATTACGGCATTGCCCTTATTCCCAGCCGAAGGGACCGCGCTCCGCCCTCTCAGAGAGGTAGAAGTGGTTTTCGTCCCTGGCTGGGAGGTCTGGGCCTCGGCTACAGGGTAGGTAAGGCGGCTGTGCACACTCCGTTCCCTATCGCCGAGACGGTCGTGAACGCTTCGCCGAACAGTTTCTGGCCGAGAGGCAGAACTGCTGCTTTTATGGGTTCTGCTCGTAGTGAGCTGAGTGGAAGACTCCCTGAAGAAGTGAGAGTTCCTGTTTTTCTCCCTCTCAGTTCTCCAGGTATCCTCCTCCCATTCGCCAAGCTCCTTGAAAGAGGAGAGTTTCCCCCCCTCCTGGCCGAGGTTCCTCCGCTGGTTCCTGGTTTGCGGAGGGGTTCGGTCGCGTGGAGGTGGCATGTTCTGAGCCTTCATGGCTTCCATGAGGACCGCTAAGGCTCTCACTACCTCCTCCGAGTTGGGCCCTGTCAAGGGTGTCCTCGACTGAGAGCGAGAGTGGGTGTGAATGCTCCGGGATTGGCTCCGGGCGTGAGATTGGGTCCTTTGAGTAGACCTGTTGTCCTCATTTGACCGAGGTGGGCTCGGTGGATGATTGGACTGGATGATAGGAGATTCGGATCTCTCCCTAGGCTCCTCATGAGAGTCGGGTCCCGCGGAGGGGCTCCTATCCCGAGGAGGAGACAGGCTAGAAGTGGGGCGTTCTTAGGGACCCCCTCCTAGTGACTTTCGGCGCTTTCTCGGAGGAGAAGCACCGTCGTTTTTGTTCTTGCAATTCTTAGCCATTGGAACTAAGATTGAGGTAGAACGATTGAAATTGGCTTAAAGATTTTTTTTGAAAGTCTTCCCCACAGACGGCGCCAAATTGTTTCGGGTGAAAACAATGGGACCTTGCCGAAGGTCCTATGAAGTGGTGAAGACTGGGCTCGGTCCAAGTGACGTTGGGCCGAGGATTTCCTGCACCGCAAACACACGTAAACTAGCCTCGGGGGTGTTGCCGAGGAAGGCCCCTCCGATGCTAAAGTCAGTACAATGTGTAGAGAGAGAAAGCTATGCAAGAGAATTAATTGCTTGAGGCTTTGTGTGTATGTATGAACAAATGTAATATTGATGGCTTTTATACCTTGGCATATATGGGAGAAGTGGGTCTTGGCCCAATTGACTTGCCTTGTGGACTGATCTTGACTTTAGCATGATTGGAG
Source organism: Chenopodium album (assembly GCF_948465745.1). Lineage (NCBI taxonomy): Eukaryota > Viridiplantae > Streptophyta > Magnoliopsida > Caryophyllales > Amaranthaceae > Chenopodium > Chenopodium album. The sequence goes on along the minus strand of NC_137851.1, from coordinate 5,811,536 downwards.
AGTTGAACCTTGACCTTGGGCTTGTAATTGGATCATTTAATGACTAGGCCCAATTGGACCCAAACAACTGGTACTCGAACAAGAATCTCCATTAAGGTCTCATCTCCTAAATCTTCTACTTCTGTTTTTCTTCTCTTCATTTTCATGGCCATATTTTTACCTAGTAATTTTTGTTAGTCTCAACTTCATAATATGATATGTGAAGGCAGGAGGGGTATATATATACGGCATACCTAATTACACCGACTTACGCGGCTAAGAATCCTACTTCGTATGGATTGTTTTGATTCTAGTATTCTTAGAGATCACATCTAAGGCCAAACAGCTTAACAAACTACCTAAGATTAGGGATAAATTTATCATTGGGTCAATATATAAATGTATAATTTAATTTTTATCCCAAAAAAAAAAAAAAAAAAATAACCATGGTCTTGTTTGGTAAACAAGTAGTAGCTTATTTGAGCAAAACTAACTTATTTCACCAACAATAGCTTATATTGACTATTAAATAAGCTAATATAAGGTATTTGGTGGAAAACTTATTTAAAGAGCTTATTCTACTAAATAAGCTCTTTTTTCAATTAGTTTATTCAACTATTATGGTGAAATAACACTTATACCCCCATTTAATTTAAAATTTTTTATGAACTACCTACCCCCACAATTAGCTTATTGGTCATTTTGCATTATCAATCAGTTTTAAACAATCAGTTATTTACCAAACACTTTTATACAACTAGCTAATAAAATAAGTTAGTCAAATCAGTTAACACAATCAATTAGTCAAAACCAGCTAACACAATCAGTTTCAGCTTTTCACCAAACACGACTCATATCTTTTACTTCCTTTGTTTCTTTTTAATTGACACGTTTCTTTAGTCACATTTGTCAATGCATGATTTCAACCGTTAATATCTTTAATTATCGATAAGTAAAAATTATAAAAAGTTGGTATTTTGAAAATATATATCATGACGAATCTAACAAGACCCCACATGATTATATATTTCATTACGTATAAATCACAAAACCTGTTCAAAAGAGAGTGTGTGAATAGTGCTAAAATCAAAACGTATCAACTAATAAAAAACGGAAGTAGTATTAATTTTTGCATATATGGGCCTGGGCTAGTGGCCTCCGGGCAATACTCATCTCCGAGTAATTTTTCACCACGAAAATGTTGCAGTCTTCAGCTTTATGGTTACAACAGTTTTAGTTTAAGTTAGTCTACTCAAATTAATACTCACCAACTTTTTGATTAATTTCTTCCCCAAATTCCCAAATTTATTGAAAACCCTAATTCCAAATTTTACTAAAATTCTGTTGAAATCAAGTACTATAATGGCGGAAGAAGCTGGTTCCCAGCCCAGCTCACTGCTGCTGTTACCCCAGCAACAAGAACACTCTCAAAGTAAGCTTCTTTTATTTTCCCTTTTGTTTTTTTACCGTGCTTTTGATTTTGGATTTTAGAAATTTAAATTTCAGCTTCTATGCTTTTGTACTCCGTATTGATACTCGTAGGTAAAAGTGAATTAATTTTTTTTTTTTTTTTTATAGTGAAAGTGAATAAATTTCAATTAATGCCGTTTGTTCTGGGAATTGGGGTGAGTTTAATTGGAATTTATTACCCTTGTTTGTTACAGATTTGTTTAAATAACTGTATGCATGCTTGATTTTGTTTCTGGGTTTAGTGGGTAATTGTTGAATTAACAGCTAACTTACTAGGATGAAGAATCATAAAGTTTGAAATTTAAATAAGGGAATTGGGGAGAAAAATGAACAAACTCAATAAAGATTACAGATTTTATAATTAACTGATGTATCGTTATGTGGTGAGTCTGAAGCTCTGAGCCATAGTATGTTGCTCTCTTGGTCTGTCGCCCTTGAAACCGGCTTGTGTTAAGACCATCAATTTTTCTTAATATGATGCTCCACATTAAATTGGAATGCACGACAAAATCACTTGTTGATTGGTGTTATTAATGCTTGGGGGCGGAGGGAGTAGTTCTAGTAAAATTGCACATAAATTCCTTAAATGCGACTGTTGAGTGCTACTAATAAAGTGTCTCACACTGAAGTAGTCATTCTTGAGCATAATCAACTTGTGGAGTATAATCAAATTTCTGTGTCTCACACTGATGTAGGTATCCCTGAGCATTTGCTGTACAAGAATCGCTTGCAAGAGTATGCTCAAAAGGCAAACATACCATTACCAGTTTATCGTACCATAAACAATGGAGGAGCTTCACAAGCTCCAAGATTTACATCTACTGTTGAGATAGATGGAGAAACTTACACATCTATAGATACACTTACTAACAGAAAGGCAGCTGAGCAAGATGCTGCAAAGCATGCGTTGGAAGGAATATCTAAGAAGATAAAGAATTGTATATCCAAGAAGACAACTGAAGGAGGATTTCCGCCAATTTTTCAGGTACATTACGTATCGATAATAGCTTGCGGTTTGCCAATATTCTTTGATTTTTTGCTTTGGACCTCTTCATCAACTTAAAGTTGTGTTTTTTTTTTCCTCATTTGATTCTTATTGTTGACAGCAACCATAAATTCGTGTAGTATTTTGTGAATGCTTGATAACTGCGTTTTATCCTTTCTAAGATCCACCAATTCTGAATAATTAGGTCTATTGAATAAACATAAGAATGAGACAGATATATTGCTCAAGTGGGAGAGACCATACAACAATAATCAGGGCTGTTAGTATCACAATTTCCCAGATTATAGAAAAGCAGATTGTCATCTCATCGGATTGAATAAGTAATTACTTTACTATCATGCATAAGTGCATAACTATTTAGGAAACTTTTCTAACGTTGCGCAATGATGTAAGACGTAACTTAGAAAGATGGGCAGCTTTTGAAGATAAAATTATATATTCCGAGATTGATCTTCATTTCTTCTTGTTTCAGTTCAGATTTGTGCCTTTGATTTTCCTCTAATATTTCATATTCAAATCTATGTTTTAGGATAAGGTATTTTGTAAGTCTATTCTTCATGAGTTCGCAGTGAAAATGAATATAGAAAAGCCCAAGTATGATACTGTGAGGTCGGAGGGGCTTATTCCTGTTTTCATTTCCACTTTGGAATTCAGAGGGGTAAGGTGTGTTGGTGAAGCTAGTGTAAACAAGAAAGAGGCTGAGCAGTTAGCAGCACGTGCTGTTATTTTATCCATTTTAGGTATGTTCTCACCTTAATGTGAAACTTATACATTTAAGTTTTAGCTGTGATGCACGGTTGTATATATAGCTCTTTACATGATTTCTTTGATTGTGCAGCAACTGAAGAAGGAATGCATCTGTCAGAGATTATCAAATCCAAAGCTAAACTTTTTTCTGCAGTGCATGAACATATTCATTCAAATGCAGATACATGTGTAACCTCTTTGCAGCCAAATTCTAGAACCGCCCTTGGGCCTTCTGCAATCCAAGGAGATGCTGAAGGTACTTGTCAAGCTGGTGAGATTGTGAAGGTTGCTGAATTAGCCGTACCAGACCAAACAAGCAAAAAGGAAGATAATGCAGACCAAGCTAGTAATACTCTTGGGAATGTTGTTGCATTGGCCCTCCCAAAGCAATCAAGTGAAAAGGAAAAAGTCACTGACCAATCTAGTAATGGGATTGGAAATGTTCTATTGAATGTTCTCCGGGGACAGTCTCATATTCTACCCAGACATGAATTTAGAAAGCCAGTACTAGAGACATATACTGAACCAGTTCCGCTTACAATTGAATTTATATCTTCACTTGGGGAAAAAACTCCTTTAGATGCACCAGATAGTGTGGGGAAAAGGAAGCGTAGAAGGAAGAAAAAGGCTAACAAGAAAGCCAAAACTGAGATACAGTAAGTCTAAGCGTGGTTTCCTGTTTTTATTTTTGTATGCATTTTGCAATGTTCTTGGGGCCTATAGGCCTAAAGTTAGTGTCTTGGTAATTTCTTTTTTTCTTTCTTGGGTAAGTAGAGTATTGTTGACTAAGTTTTGTTATTAAATCTTAAGCATGGGGAGTGGGGGACTAAATTTTCAGGAAGGACATGCTAAAGTTTTAAAAATAAAAATGGCCACAACCTGGCCACTACATTATTTTTTTGGTAAGTAAAATTCTATTACCAAAATATTCCATTTACACACTGAAGCCGACTTGGAAATTGGATAAAATTCTAGGATCATCCAAAGACCAAAAGACTAAACAATACATGAACCAACAACCTGGTCCACTACATACATTGCTCACTCTAAACCAACTTTTATCCTCTGTACTGACTTTTTTTTTTTTGATCATGTGTATAATCTTATTTTTTTGCAACGAACTTGATATTGTGTATGATTATATGAATTCGGAGATAAGACAGAATGATGCCGAAAACATGATTTCTTGTATACCATATACTATACAAAACATCTCAAATATAACTGTTATCATTAAAAACTGTAAAACTAGTCTGTAGTAAATCCAGTGAAAGCAAGCAGTTCAGGGATTAGCCTTGATTAGATCCAAATCTCTACCCGTCTTTTGCCTTAAACAATAATCTATATTTCTATTGTATGCTAAACATTTTGTACAAAATTCCCTACGGAATCTACCTTGTTCAAAAGTGAATCATTCGTAGCTTGTCATAAACTGTATACAGCAGCTGCAATAACTGCTTTTATGACCTCCTACCTGAATGCAGAGCCTCTCTAGCTTCTTCAAATCCACAAAATCTGCTGGGGTAGGCTCCTTTATGTATAGGAATCCTTAACCACTGCTGTAAGCTGGTCATGCATGATTTGCTAAACACACATTTATGGACAAATATTTTGGTGGCTTACATTGCCACCAGAGAGATTAGGCACCTTTGATGCATTGCATGCATGTGTTACTACTAACTTCCTTCGATCTAATATATGAGTCGTGTCAGCAATTTTTTTTAAAAGTATCAAGAAAAAAGCTAATTTTAAAATATTGTTAACATTGTAAAATGGCATACAGTATTGTGTTAATTAATGATACTACAACGATATTTATGTAAGAGACCAGCCCAGGCCCTTGGTGCATTTTACTTATGCTCAGAGGAGGCCCAAACAGAAGCCTGTTAATTGAGTGTGAGCTGGGCAGATGAGCTGGAAGTTAGTTACTGGGAAGGGCAAATCAGTAATTCAGGATAATAGTTTGTTATTCCTTGTTTTGTGTGCTGAGTCTGATAACAGAAATTTGTTAGTTTGTTCTGGGTATTTAATAAGGGTATTATAAGAGGGGAGGGGTATCTAGAAATCATTGTGGAAGTTATTCCTTGGGAGAGCATCCTTTCCTCTCGAAAGAAAGGAGTTGTACTGTGGGTTACTCTGACTTGCAATACAATCTATCTTGTGGTGTGCCTATTTCCCCTGTTTCACTTGAATTTCCCTGTTTCTTGATCTTATTTCAAGCAATTTAGCAATGCATTGGTATTGCAGAACGACTTGTATATATTGGGTCAAGAAGGATTAGGTAAAATCACTCGTATTTTGTTTCAAATGGAGTATTTCATTGTATCTTCTATTCTTTTAGGTCCTTTTGATTTAAGTAGTGTGAGGTTTATTTTGTGCATTATATCTTGCAGGTCAGAGATCTGTGAGTCTGATATTCAGTTCCAAAATGAACTAATTTGTCAATTATTGTCTACTACAAACTTTTTCCCGAGTTGTAATAATTGTTGTTGAGCTCCCAATACCGTCTCTTCTTTTAAGGGGCGGGGGTAGGCTCTCTCTACTTCAAGCTTGTGCTGCTTTCATGTGTGCATGACATATGCTGAAGCTTGTTGACTAATAACATGTTAGTGAACTTCCGTTCACAGTTTATTATTTTTTCCTCATCAATTCCATCTTTTCTTATAATTACAGGATTCAGTGATCTAATTTCTCCTCTTACTAAGTAATACTGGTATTGAAACGTTGTTGTATTTGAAGACAACTCTCGTACAAGTGGAGCCTGATAGAGATATATGAATGCGCGTAGACTTGCTGATGTACTTGCATTTTGTCAAATGATACCAAGATTAACAACTGGTATAGTCTGCCCCAATTACTACATTGTGTATTTAAAGTTCCTATGATGATTTTCCATCTTTTGTTGTATATATTAGGAACTATGCCTCAAATAGTGGCAAGCATTAGCTTTTTCTTTGGCTTGGGATCTTGTATGTGGCACTGTGGCAGACCAACTTTTGTAACAAACAAGCAATATCTTGTAATTTTAAATGTGTTGTTTTAGGCCATGAATCCAATCTTGTTTTGTGCTTATATTTACGGAGTAATATTTTCGATTTGTTGTGAACGATTAACAAGCTATACGCAGTTACTGACTTTCTTAAGAGCCTCACGACTCTGGCTCAAAGTTCAGATTATCTTGTGAGGGAGAATGTGGAGTGGTTAAAACGTGGATCATGTGCCCAACTTGTTTGGACTCTGGCCTACGGAGAGCCTAGGTAGTCGTATGCAGGGGATGGGCCATTTTAAAAAGGTGCTCATGGCCCAAGCAGTTTTAGTACTTTTAGATATGGGGTTGTTTGTTGCTCGATAAAATTGTGAATTTCTTTTTTTTTTTTTTTTTATGGAAAAAGATATTTGCAGCCATAAGAACTACATATAAGAAGTTAAAAATGAAAATAATTGACAATAAATAAATATTTATTACACGGATTTACTCGTGAGTTGTCGATAAATTCCCAACTTAATATTAAAAAGGAAGTATACTAAAAAAAGGCTGCGTATAATATTACCCTTTATATATATATATATATGGATTCATTGTATACCAAAATAACCTAAAGTTAGTTTTTACTTTTCATTTGATGATTAAATAAAAAACAATCATCAAAATAAAAATAGACCGCTTATAAGTTTATCATGCACCCAGATGTAATGATGTATACAAGAAACTGTCAATTGGAAACACTTTTTCCTATTTTTACATTGTTATTATCATAATATAAGCCATATTGGTATTTCCTTTTCCTTACCCTTTTTCAAATAAATAAATAAATATAATTTAATATAATATAATAAGAAATTTTTTTTAAAAAAAAAGGATTTTTCTAAGCTATACCCCTAAAGTAATCGAGTTTCTAAGGTGTACCCATACTTTTTCAAGTTTCTAAGCCGTGCCCTTCAACTGCTTATCGATACTAAAATGTACCCTTATTAGTTGTTTAAAAGTTAATTAAGAGTGTATTTTTTGGCTTTAATTTTCGTTATTAGGGTTGTTGTGGCTAAGATTTCTTTCTCCTATCATTTTCTTACCTTTTATTATTTTTTTATTAAATTTATAGTTAACTTTAGGTGATGTGGAAATCCCAAGGAGAGTATCATTCATTAATGGTAGTATGTTGAGGGGCACAACTTAGAAATTTGAAAAAACATGGGTACACTATAGAAACTCGACTACCTTAGAAGCATAGCTTAGAAAAACCCAAAAAAAAAAGTTGTATGCTTCTCATGCGCTAAAAACAAAATACTACTTTTTAAATATAATAATAATAAATGTATTCCAAAATTTAAAGAAAATGTGTATTTTGTCTGTGTCCTTTTCTCTTGATAGTTAAATAAGCATGAACTGGTTGAAGAGATACAATAGAAAAATCTTTATTTTTTCCTTCTGGTGAAATTATAATATTATTAGTTCTTATTATGTAAAAAAAATTCATACTTATTTTATTTCTTTCAAACAAAATAAAAGAAATAAAATAATTCGATTTTTGGACCATGCTAAGAGTCAGCCGCAGCTATATGGGCGCACCAATATGATTATACGCCCACAAAGTTTGAAAATTACTCAAAATTATATGCTAAATTATGCCTTTATCCTAATTTTTCATTTACAATTTAGCGGCTCATAATAAGTCAACAAAATAAAAACCTTGTTTTTTCTACATAAGCATATTTTTGCAATCATAAGATCAGAAGAAAGGACAAAATTAGACTAACTTCCAAGCTAAATTCCAAGTATTTGAAGGATCCTTTTTTCCAATTTTCTTTACCAAGTCCGAATTATGGGGGCAAGGTTTACTACTTTACTTGTACATTATGAACAAATTGTATACCTGTGTCAAAAACCGACACAACTTATACTCAAATACAATGATTTACTACGAATGTTTTAAACTTAAACCAAACCTAACCATATCGAATTCGACCCATTTATCTAAACTTTGTAAAGTTTGAATACACCCTTATACTTGATTTGAATTATTAACACTAAAAAAACATGTCTCAAAAGATGTAGTAACTCTAATTTCCCTTGTTTTTAGAGGTATGTTAGAGATAAATTTCACTTTTTTTTTTTTTTTTATTATTTAATATCAATTTGTAACTCTATTAAATTTATATGATTGTGGTAGCATTCTTATAAACAGAATCTAAGTATAGTGATAAAGTGACTAGTACAAAAGAAAACCAATTAATTGATCTAAATCATTACGAGTATAACTGTTTATTATACATGAATCCGAGCTGAAAGAGCTCTATCTGCATTAGATATATTTTCTAAAATAGTACTTCGTACGTATAGTAATAGCTAATAACATTCCGCCTTAAGCTCATTAAAAAATCGAATACATCAATTTCCATTTATCTAACATCTAGATCATAAAATAAGAGAGAAAATAGTTTGAATTAAAGACAGATGTTAGGAGATGTCAACAATGTTGTTTGAAATTAGCAAAAACACGGAAATGCGCATGTATTACATTAAAGAGCCTCGGAAGTTAACAAAGAGCCAACATGCCTAAGCACAAAGTACAACTACCTCATTTATTACTGGGGTATAATTATTCATTTTTGTAATTTGCAAAATCCAAGGGTGAGATTTTCAATTTTGTACTAATTTCTTTTTTTTTTTTTTTAAATGGAGATTTTTGTTGTGATATGATTCATAATTGCTACTTCCACTAATAATATTTCTTTAATCATACCCGCTGCTCAATTAATATGTCTGGTCTATAGCTAGTGGCTCAAGAAGGATTTTATTTTATTTTTATGAACTAATCGTAAAAGAAAATTTGGAACTATTTAATTTGTAAAAAATGTACGAGTTGCTTCGAAAATTGTAACTACGAATAAGGAATAAGTTAATGTAATTATGTATGTATGGTTGGTCATTTTGGCTAATATAAACCTTATACTAAGTACCTATTCTCTTCAGCTAAATTTCAGTTCCTAAATTTCTTCTTCTATAAACAATTTAGTTCAGCTTAATTCAATTCGGTTCAGTTTAGTTCAGCTTAATTCAATAAATCAAAATAAACCCTAACTCCTATTTGTCCTATGGAATTGGTCTACATTGAAGCCTTTAAGGTTCTCGTTAAATTCATTTTGGAGATAAGGAAACTCTACTGATTACTATTTCTGTTTCTTAATATTTGCAACAAAGCAATGTTTTATATCTCACATATAATACACCTTTGTTGCAAATAATAAGAAATGAGGTTGTATTAAGGATAAATCTTTTACGGACATTTTAAAATTAAGATCGTGAAATCATGTTTGTGAAAAGCATTTCAATATCCTAACAATGTTAAGTAAATTGCTAGATATCTGGAGCTAGGGTAATGCGTCCAACTTTCTTTAACTAGCAGTAGATAATTTTCATCATTGTCATTTGACCCGTAAATAAGATTGAAAAAATTACAACTAATCTAGCTTAGAGTTAGTATGGAATAATATTCTTGTCAATATTACAATTTAATTAGGAATCCAATCTTTATATTAATTAAGGGAAAGGTGTCTAACTGTCCATGGATTATCTAATATACCCTACAAAAAAGATGTAACGTCATACATGCATAGGAATGTAGGAATAGGATTTGATATTGTGGTAGCCTTGGACAAAGTCATTGCCGATTAGAGTAATTTCAAATTCAATTGGAAACTCTGGGTAAATATTCAAATTTAAGATAGCATCATCCTTAGGGTTACATTCAATTTTACGGAATATGAGCAACGTTGAATGATGTGTAATTTTTTAACTTGATAATCAATATAATTTGAATTAGTTCTTCGTATAAGTTTTCATACCAGCGGAGTTATGTTTTTATTTTTTCCATAATTCGATATCACTGAAAGATAATGAAATGAAATTTGACGTAAGCAAGTTTTAAAAATAGAAGAATAGAGTGGGAAAAGCATAATCTCCTAGAGACAAGGGAAGTGCGAGCGCTTGTTACAATGAGAGTCATAATAAATTGGTCCCCAACGTTGTTGTAGTTGTACTGCCTCTTCTTCCAATTCATGTCTTTTACTGAAACATGTGCTCTCTTAGCTTGTTTCACCCTCATGATTCACGACTTATTCAAATTCTATGTACTAGTACTCAATCTTTTAATGCTACATTTTCGACAATCAAGATTTCAGCTAAGTTATGATGAGCATCATGATTCATGGCATTATATTGTACGTGTAATAGATCGAAGCTTTAAATGTTATTGCTCGATATTTCAAGCAAACCTTTTTTTTTTCGAATGAAGATTTATAATTATACCATTTTTTATTTGAGATATCTTTACACACTTTGATTAAAAATACTATAGGTGGTAATAGAAAAGTAAAATAATGAGAATGAATTAAATATACATAATTTTATACTTTAAATCTCAAATTATATGGCCAGTAAAACAGCTTCATTAGTTCATTCTCAAATGATGTATACAACTTAGCTTGATTCATTTTCATTAGAGATTTATTACTGTCTACCATATGGGCCAATAAAGAGGGTTTGATATGCATGGTTTTTGGACGGTATTAATAAAAACAATTATATTCACAACAAGAATCTGTATTTTTACCAACCAATAAAAATCTTTATAATTAGAACACGAAAACAATTTGTATTTACATGTCCCAAGGTAAATGATATTCACATATTGTCTCACACTTATTGGAGGCTTTATAGCTTATTATAGCACATCGTTACAAGTTAGCTACTACTTAAACTAAGGTAAGAAGTTACTTGTACAGTTGAAAAGAAAATCATTGTTTCACCATATACCAATTGACTAATTGTTTTTTTTTTTGACTAATTGTTATTACTCTATTGTTGTTGAACCATTTCATAAAAAGTTTTACCAATAAACTAATTTTTTTAGCGTAACTAGTTTTCACCAAGAATGAAGAACCCCATTCAGAATACAATCTTAAGAGTACAATCTTGCCAAGAACTTGTTGCATGGTTTAATTTGATTATGGCTCCAAATTAAGCCAAAATGATACGGTTTTGCATGAGTGCATGACCTTATATGTTGAAGACTCGATCTCCTCCCCCCTCCTAACCAAGGTTTTTTCAAGGGAGAATGATGAGGAATGAACTTTTATTAATTGAAATATTTAATAGTATCAAGATCGTCTGTAAGTCTGTTCTGATTATAATGTCTTGGGTGAAACAGTTGTCAAATTGTCGGCATAATTAATATGCTCTACCTTATTAAGAACTTAAGATGGACTAAATTTTTTCCATTAAGTGAACCACGACATTTTCAACTCTATAGACGTATGTTGAAAAAAAAAATCGAATTGTGAGCTAATATAAGAACATCCTCTACCAAAATAGAACTCCGTACTAAATTGTATTTGACTATTACAAAGTATACCAAACAGAGAAAACCTATAATTGTGCTTACCTAATTATAGAATTTGTAGATCTGCCACTCATTACTGTAGCTAAGTCTTGATGACGCCAATATATATATATATATATATATATATATATATATATATATATATATATATATATATATATATATATATATATATATATATATATATATATATATATATATATATATATATATATATATATGTATGTATGTATAATCTACAATATGAAGCAAACTGATTAATTAGTACTCCTAAAAACAAATTAATTAAACTTGTTAATTCTTATAAACCACAAAAAAAGTCCTAACTCTAGGTAGAATTTGTAACCTCGTTAATCAACAACAAACACAGCCTAAAGCCCTAAACTCATGTTAGCTTCCCAAGATACAATTTCAATCCAAAATTAACACGTATAATTATGGATAAATTACTAAATTAGCTTAGGTGAACTGTCTTTTACTACTGTACAAAATAATTCTCAAGTAATAATAATCTTATTATTATTGATATTAATGATATAATATAAGGTAGCTAGCTAACATACAAAGAAAAAATTATACCATAATAATATAAAAATAGGAAAGCCACGTGAAATAGATAGTTCTAAATTCTAAATTGATGGAAAAAAAAAATAAGGGAAACTAGGTAGGAAAGAGAGCAAATGATGAAAGTGAGAGTATTAAACTCATGATTTATGTGTTTAGAGGAATCTCTTCAGACGTGGGCTTCGCGAAAGATCCGCCGTTGTTTCTGCTCTTTTTTACTCATTTTTTCATCCGCCAACTCACAATCCCAAGGTATACATTCATAATTTATACGATTATTTGTGCAATTAGATTAGCCTTTGTTTCTTTTCTTATTTTGATGGGTTCAATTCATTATGTCTATTACGTAAGTATATTTTGAGGGTACACTTAGAGATATCGGATGATAAATGAGCAAAAGAATAGTCTTAGGTAGCACGTTAAACATTAGATGTATTCGAGAATAGATATGATTAGTTTAATATGATTTTGCATTTTGATTGAATTAATTTGTGTAACTTATTTATTTTTTTCATAACCAAAAAATTGATATGATTTTTTAATGAATTGTTGATAATTTAACCCTTTTAAGCCACACATCAATGCCATAAAATATTATTTTTTACAAAACACCTACATCATCATCCCTTTAGTATAAGTATCTTCAAACCTTGATTGAGCTCCCAACAAATAGGTCTTTCCCTCAAAAACCAAACTCACCTAGCTAGTTTGTTCATAGTTAGGGTTTGAGGCAAACTCTATATATCTAGAAATCAACTCAAAAACTCAACTAAAATTAGAAAATTCACTAGTAGAAAATCTTGTTCCCTCTAAACCTTTTAAGTAACTAGCTTTGCTATTTCTAGCCATGGCACTTGCAAAAGATCATCATCAAACACCCTCTTGTTCCTTTTATAGTAATATGTTAGAAGCCGGTTCATCGCTTCAATTCCCTCATATTTCACCTTATGGATTTGATAATTTTAATCAAAAACGAGAAGGCGATGCCCTAGAAAGCCCTAGTAGTAATAGTAAGATAATTATGAACAATAATACTCAAGTTATGAGCCCTTCACCACCCCTATCTAGCTCAACTAGTAGTGCTAATTCTAGCAATGGCGGTAGTTTTGTAATTCAACACCCTCAAGCTTCGAATTATCAACCTCATGAGGAAGCTAACTCCTTGATTAACTTCAAAGCCGGGTATGAAAGCTTGATGCATAGTGGTGGATCATTACTTAGCTTCCAACAAGAGGATAATACTACTTTTAGTAATGATCATCACCACTATCATCCAATGTGGGAAGCTAGTAGTAGTAGTGGTATGAGTCATGATCACCTCAAATTGATGAAGAATTGCACCTCAAACTTGCGCCTTTTGGAAGAGGTTAACTGCCTACAAACCGCGAGTGATGGTGGCTATCAAGATGAAGCTAATGAATGGCTCTACGCCGAGGCCATCACCGATCCTCCTCGAGAATCTGGAACACAACAAACATCCTTTAACAAGAGACCTCATATGGTAAATACATCATGTTCAACAAATTTATTTTTTAAAATACTCATAGTACATAATTTATGATCATCCTTTTTTTTTCATTATTAATTATGTTACATGCTTGTATTAATTAGTGATACATAGACATAGATCTTCAGTAATTATGATACAGGAGAATTGAACATAGTTTCATGCTTAATTAATATAATCCCTAGTGCATTTAATTTGCCTTGGTGAATTAAATTTGCATATCTATGTTTGCATAGTAATTAGTGTAGTATAGCTTTTGAAAGTAAAATTGTAGAATACCTAGGTCTATGTTTTTTTTATTTAATTTACTTAATTTGAATGGTTTTGTAGGAGGAAGAAACCACGCAAGCCTCGAAGAAGCAGTGCACAAGTGCCTCAAAAAAGTCTGCAAAAACCAAATCTTCAACCTCCAAGGATCCTCAAAGCATAGCTGCTAAGGTATGCAAATTTTGCTTCTTTCATGAACTTTAAATCAATTTTCATGTAATTTATAACTAATTAAAAGTGTGTGTGTATATCAATTCAGAATCGACGAGAAAGGATTAGTGAGAGGCTAAAAATTCTCCAAGATCTTGTACCTAATGGCTCCAAGGTATATATATGATTATAAACCCTAATTGTTTCATCAATTATTTTTTCAAATTTATTTTGTCAAATACTATATTTCTAATCCATTCACATCTTTAGGTTGATTTGGTGACCATGTTAGAAAAGGCTATAGGCTATGTCAAGTTCCTACAATTGCAAGTAAAGGTAATCACTCAAATCTCATCCATATCTTGTTTTTTTTTTTTTTTTTTTTTTTTTTTTTTTATAATAATCACGGTAGTACATCATAATTTTTTGCACCGGCTAACCTAATGCATAAATTTGATTAGGTATTGGCAACCGATGAATTTTGGCCTGTGGCAGGCGGAAAAGCTCCTAACATCTCACAAGTAAGGGAAGCCATTGACGCAATCCTTTCAACCCAAAGACCAGAAGGAACAACAAGCTAAGCTAAGCTAAGCCAAGATGAACTCGATCGATCAAAGTAGGATGAAAAGAGAGAGGAAAAAAGACATTTCCAAGGATGTAAGAATATGAAGTTAAGAAGAGACAAAAGGAATTGAAAAAATAGTAAAGAAATAAGAAGTCATAGGGACAGTTCTCAGACAAATTAATTACAAGTTAAGTAGTAGCAAAAACCTAGGTAGTTCTACTTGAAAGTTCTTGGTTAGATTCCATCAAGGAGACAAAAGATATATATATTGTCTAATTAATGTTTATTAATTTGTTTGTATTTCCTAATATAACTTTTTTCTTCCTGTACTTGATGAAATCATAAGTGTAATGCCAAAATTTCAAGCTGTTGTTTGAGTTTGAGATTTTATGAATAAGCTCGAGAACTTGCACCAAACAAAATAAATTTTAAATTAAAATCTTTTTTTGTCTTCTTCCGTATACACTTACTTCAATTCGATGTATTCATGCGTTTCAATGAATATATATGGACGCACGTAGCATCCTAGATATGATTCTTATAGCTCCTTATATCATATTTATGCCCTATAGATTTACTATTGATATGCATAACATCATGGGAAACTCTACACATTTTATTTTGGGACGTGAACAGACAGGCTTGCTTGAATTTCTTTGATTAACCAGATGACTTTTATTTTGGATATAGGATCGGATGATACATCTTTTATAAGAATAATTTGTAATACATTTTAAAAGCAAGGCTTAGCTTAATATTTACTATCCATGCATATCCATTATCATTTTTTTTTTTTGAAACAATCCATTATCTTATTTAATGTTTAGTAATAGACATATTCATATATGAATCAAATATCAATTTGAATTATCTCCCAAATAATTCTTTTATATTTAAGAGATATATAATGATCATCTCTTGTGAATGACCCATTTTAATAACCAAAAAGATAAAAATTAAATGATGTTGAGGATCCTAATTAAACATGCAAATAATATTACTCATGTTTTTTGTTTTTCTGAGATACATAATACGTAGTATTTGTTATAAGAAAACATAGTTGTTCCCATTAATATATATATATATATATATATATATATATATATATATATATATATATATATATATATATATATATATATATATATATATTTGTAATATTGACTTATTTTGAAATGAAATTAGATAGATGTAGAAAGAAAATGTAAGTATGCATGGAAAGTAATTCCGTTGTCTCTATTTTTTTTTGCCATAACCCCATTGCCTCTTGAATCACCTTTTTTCACTTTTGCTGCATGCATTGTCAATTATAATTCAAAACATTTCACCATATTTCATACTTTTGTTGAATGCATTGTCAATGCTCAAGTCCTTGGCCTCATTATTTATTGTCTAATTAAATTTGCATAATTTCAATTGTCATAAAGTATTATTAAGTTAGATAAAGTGATAAAATTGTCGACCTAATTTAGATAATATTTTCAATTATCTACATATATATTTTTATTGTCATTTTCGAAAACCACCTAACTATATGGTATTAATTTAAACAAAATACATTTAAATAAGACAAACTTTTAAATAAATCGGATATACAATAAATATTGTACATTCGTTATAAATTTACCCCTAAAATGAGCAAAAGTTATCCTAATATAAATAAAAGTTACCCTGACATAAATAAAAGTTACAAAGTATTTATATTTTATTGATAAAAGTTACTCAAAAAATTGTAAAAGTGACCCTAAATTTGATAAAAAGTAACCCCCGATGTACAGTAAATTACTGTATACCGGATGTATACAAAAGTTATTCTAAAATAAATCATGGCTTGTATTACAACAATATATATACTACGGAGTACTGTAATTCTTGATATAATCGGCAATTTTTAATTTTAATTAATGCCCGTATAGGCTTTTACATTATAATAATAAAAATTCCGCTAGTTTTGCTAAATCAATCTTCGAAATTTTGGTTTTGATCATATAATACTCGATCTCTAGTCTCTATGACGTATAGTAGTTCTCTTTTAAAACTTTAGATGAAAATCTTATACAGTACTTTGTATAGTCTGAAATTGTCAGCTTTCTAAAAATAATTCAAATTGAAGGAATCTGTTAATTATTCATCTAATTTTGTGATCGAGGCAATCGAACAACAATTCTTAATTAATTAAAAATACTTGAAAATTGAGCTTCAATGAGTAATTAAATAATGATTAAACGGTGTACTTTCAATAATAATCCCTTCTTAAATATAAAATATCTAATAATTGTACTACCAAGTATGGTGCTAGTGGCCGTATTTGGAATCAGGAACATTCTGCAAAGTACTTGTATTATGATTTAAGCCATACTGGTAGCTGAGTCACGCACATGTGTTAAGATTATGCTATTTTCCCCAACTCGATAACTATACCCGTTTTTATAAAAATATCATAATTAAATAATTTTTTCTTCCTATCTGTCTGAATAAGTGGATCACTTTGACTTTTATACTACAAGTATTCAATTGCCAAAAATAATCAAATGTTAGCTTGTAAACTTTTGTATATGTAGGATTAGCTTAGTGACAATGTACATTCACATATAATACGGATTATCAATTTATAACGGAATATAAGTAAAACTAATGCAAAGTATACAATTCATGATTTTAATTGTCAAAGTTGTGCATTACGAGTGACAGTCAAACTGATGCACTTATTTAGGTATAAAGGAAGTATAATAATGTCTACATCAAGTGAATAGAAAGCAATTTTATTGTAAGAAAACAGAAAGGCACTCCATGCATGGTCTAATACTTGGATATTTTTTTGAAACAAAGGTCTAATACATAGATAAACACCCGTATATTGTACTCTTTTTTGTGATAGGATTTTAACTCGTAACTTATGTACCTCAATTATCGCCAATATGCCATTAGTGAGGATCTCAAACCGAGCTCATGCACGTATGTAGTATAAAAGTTAAACTATTGAAGTATAAATGTAATAAATAGGTTAATTTACTTGTACTGTACATTCAAAAATTTGGTAATTGCCAATATCTTATTATCTTTGTATATATTTCAAGCAATTTGCAATGAAGCGAAACTGGGTTTAAGTAGTTGTTTAGTTGACTAATATAGATAATTGTGATGCCAATTAATGATATATAACACCTGTTGTTAATTGTTTATCGTGATTATACTTGTAATTATGAGGGTATAAAGAGTAATTATGAAGGTATAAAAGCATATCTTTTGGATATTCCTGTTGACTAAGATTAGACTGGATATATAATTTCCTTTTTGAGGTTTCTGATAGAAACTGTCTAGCTAACTGTGTCAATCATAAATCCCCTGAGAAAGAGATGGGATCAACGGCATCAATTTATTTTAAACCCAATTAATTCTTTGTCATCTAGTATATTATGAGATTATTAACATGAGTTTGAGTTAAATATATGAGTATATTAATTAGATCATGCAGTTTAATAAAAAAAAAAATTTAAAAATTAAAAGGGAATTTGTTTGGTTCCATCACAATTTTGAAGTACTTTTAGTAAAGATGAGTTTAGATATATTTAGTTTATGAAAAATAAGAATTATCTAAGTTAAACTAACAGTGAAAATAAGTTTTGATAAGTTTAAACGAGTAATTGATATGAACATGAAAACACGTCTAAATTGTCATATACTCCGTAGCTGCTTTAATTTGCTAGTCCGTCCAAACCTAGGAGAATTGAGCATATGGCTAGATTGCTTCTCAATTTAGGGCTTCTACAAGGTTATTACTATAACACTTAAGAGGGCAAATGAGATTTCCTTGGTTTGAAACATGGATGTAATGTGTGTTCATTCAAACCTAATTTAACTCATTTAAAATTTAAGTGTTATACAAATAAAATATTTGAGTGTGCAGAATACGTCGTCTGTCTGGAGGTATATAATATATATCCTAAATAACTATTATCAGTTTACCACATAGTACAATTACTTTAGCGGAATATTGGTTAGAATTAAAGTTCGAAATCTTAACGTTGTAGAATCATTTTTCATTAGGGGTATTATGGATTTCAAATTCCCAATGGTCTTTGCCTATAATCGGATTATCCCAGCTAGTTTGACCTTTAACACTAATCTGGTAAGCATCTATGATACCACTTTTCACAATTTCACTATTTTATTTTCTGTTTTACTTACATCCACTCACTTTTTTCGATCCATTATAGTATATTGTTTACATGTAATAATGTAAATAGATAGACGAGAAAAAATGAAGGGAATAATGTGTAAATCCCATTAAGGTCTTGTTTGGTTTGATGTAAAATATATTTAATGATAAATTATTTTTTGCGGAAAATCACAATTGCAAATTAGTTTTCTTTTGTTTGGTTTTTTACAAGAAAATTTAGGTAAAAATATGAGGATAGATGAAAAGAAAGTAAAAAAGAGGTAAGGACTAAGGAGGATGAAAGAAAATGTGACTTCCCTTATTTGGTACCAGAAAATATTTTTTATCATTAAAGATACAATTTTCCTCCCTTAGGAAAATTATTTACACCCTTCACAAACCAATAAAAAAAACAAAGAAAAAAAAATTATTTTCCATTAAAATATTTTACATGACACCAAATGAGGCCTAATATTCCACAATATTCTATGTTCTGCATAAATAGAGACTTGTGAATTGTGATGATGAAATTGAAGAATTAAATGAGAAAATTAAAAATGAGAGAAAGAAAGAAAAAGAGGCCTTTGGTGAAGAAGGGGGACCATGACAGGGCACGTGTCTCTTTAATTGGGCTTCACATGCTTAACCACATGCCCAATCCTCCACTGAACGGCACGGTTCCGAGGTATACAAAAAAATATCTTACTATAACTAATCTTACTTTTAATTAGGGTTTAACATCAAATTATCTCCATCTAAAAGCTTATTCTCATTTAATGAACTGAATATTTTATAAGAGAAGAAAATTAGAAACTGAACTGAACTGAAAATAAGCTGAAGAGAACAGGCTCTAAGTTACTTTTTTTTTCAATTACAATGGTGATGGTTTCAATACATATTTTGTATCATAAACAATTTTACGTTAGAATTTTGATATAATTAAAGTTTATCAACGAATCTAATAAGATTTCACTGAACTATATATTGTCTAATGTATAAATCACAAATAACGGTTAAATAAGTATTTTTTTTTCTCGTTTGATTTTTCTTATGGCAGAATGTTTTTAATTGATTGAATAAGTTAGTTGTACTTAGCTTGAATGATATCACAAATCAATAATGCATGTTTAAGTGATTAAGACACATATTTGAAGTGATGAGGAGATCAAGGGAGCCTTGTGTTATATATATATATATATATATATATATATATATTTGTATATTGTACACTTATTTGTAGAAAAACACACTTTAAAAAGGCAAAATTTAATAAGGTCATTAAATCAAACCTTAACTCGAGTTCATGTAGAGCTTGTTATATATGAGTCCAAATGACCATGCTTTGGGGCTTGACAAAACTCGAGCCGTGTTTACTAACTATGAGGGGAGTTAAGTAGGATTAATGATAATTAAACGAGTAATTAGCTGACAAGCTAAGTGACTGCTGACGATATACTTGTTTGTAGCTAGATCTATGTCTCACCTTTGGGGTTAATCAACAATTAAATCATAAAAAATCAACCTTTTGATTATAATTGCGTCTCTTAATATGATATAAACCCTTGATTTTATTTTTATAGTACTGTCATCTCTCTTTTCTTACATGTTTCCGCGTGCAAGACAGAATTCCTCCCCTCTATAATTTAACATAATTAATTGACAAATTGATTCTCACTTTTGCCTATTAATTGGGTAAACTTATTATTAGAATATTTGCTCATCTTGATTTTTAATGATTGAGTGGCATTTGTCTTTAATTTGTTGACTATATTAAACACAAGTATACTTTAAAAGATTATTTTATTGCTGCTACTAGTACAAAATAATAGCTTTGAGATTCGAAATTCACCAATGATGTCACTGGTTTCTCTTAAATATATAGTTTAATTAAGTTAAACTATTAGTTAATTGATGCATTGTAACACAATTCGTGTCCCCAAGTACGATTAGCAATTTTATCTTTTGTCTTTTTTTACGACTATGTGTACCATAGTACAAAATGTACAATAGTACTAGCAACAACAACATCCAAATAAATAACTTGTACGTACCTACTAACCTATATATGCCATAATGCACTAACATTGCACGTACTTAAGTAGCTTTAATAAGAGTATAACATTACTCTAAGATATTAATCAATTTATTGGTATTGTGTGGGCTATATATGCTTGGATAAATAACAAAGATGACTTAAAGGAAACGAGTGTTAAGCCTTTGTTTGTTATAGAGAGTTTGATAGAGTATAAAACATATTCGTGGAGCTCAACCATCAGCTTAAGTTTTTTATTGAGATAGTCCATTAACATGGTATCAAAGTCAACGTGACATAAAGGTCACCGGTTCGAATCTCATCCACCCCTCCTTCAAACTGGAATTTATTTGCGGCTGGTATGAAGACTTTATAAAACTGGATCTGGTTCAAATTTGGCTAAAAATCCATATACTCTAATCTATTTATATTTGCATTTTTTTAGATTGTTCTAACAACCAACGTTTTTCGGGCGTAATTATTAAATTAGAATATTGATTATCAACATAGCGTATTAAGGTATGTATCTCCAAATTATGTTTCATCAAAAAATTACCCTAAAATGTGACAAATATTTGATAATAACATTCTGTTTATTTTTTCAAATCTTGAAATTGTCAAACTAAAGTTTCTCACAATTATATACTTCCTCTGTCTTTTTTTAGTTGACACCTTTCTATTATCACGCTTTCCAACGCATGTTTTTAACGATTAATATCTCTAATTATCAACATTGTAAAATTATAAAAAGTGGATATTAATAAAATATACATTGAAACGATTCAAACAAGATCCCACATGAATATGTTTTATCGTATCTATAAACCACAAAAGCTAGTCAAAGCGTGTTGTGTGAATAGTGTAAAAGTCAAACGGTGTCAACGAAAAAAAACGAAGGAAGTATTAAACTATCATCTTGTAAGTATGAAATAATTAAATTTATCAACAGATAATATCATATAGAATAGGAAAAATTGTCAAAAATAATAAAAACTTTCACTCATCCGCTAAAAACAAGTGGAACTTTCGATTTTTTTAAAACAATACAAGCTTTATAGGGTTTTTGTTTTAAACGAGACATTTTACCTATAAACCTAAATGACCGATAAACTTAGTTTTTTATAAAAATAAAAAAAATAAAAAATTCATTTAACAATTTGATTAACACGTAATTAATACTTAAGCCATAGTTAATAAAAAATAAAATTAAAATTAAAAAAAAAAAAAAAAAAATACCACTCCTTCCCATGACCAGCCACACCTCCCTTCCCCACTTCCACCCCTGGAGGCACCAACCCAGACGCCCTGCCTTGTCGTCGCCCTCCCCCTCCCCCTCCCCCTCCCCCAAACCACCGTCACCGAATCCCCTCCCCCGAAATCCCTTTCCCTCCCCACCGAAATCCCTTTCGTGACGAGATTGAATAGAAATTGGGTTTGGTTTTAGGCGTTGCGGGCTGCGATCGATTGATGGTGGAATTGTATGCTATTGCTAGTGTGAATTGAGGAGTAGTAGCAGCGGTGGTATGCAATGCGCAGAGGCTGAGAGCCTGAGATGGTGGTTTGATACTTTGATGTGTGGTTGCAATTGTGCGGTGTGATTGATTGGTGTTGTTGGTGATTGTGGCCGGGGAGTGATTGGTGGTTGGCGTTTAAGCAACCAAAAGAAAACGGAAATCACGAGCAACGTCGTCCCTACAATCCATACCAAGATCGATAGTGTTATCAATAGTGTGGTTGCTACCGGTGCTCTGTTTAAGGCGGCTTCGGGTCCAAGGGCCATTGCTGTTGCTAATGCGGATTGAGGTGTCGCTGTGATGCGAGCTATTGTGGGTTGCTATGTTGTTGCGGTGGCTGAGGGAAGGTGGAGATGGCTGTACTGCTTGCATGGGGATGCCGGGAAATGAGGTCACCGGTGTGGGGGAGGAGGATGGGCAGGGAGGGGATGGGTGTGGCTGTTAGGAAGGTTTTTTTTTTTTTTTTAATAAAAAATAAGTATAATAAAATTTTATATATTTTTTTTAAAAAAATATTAAATCAAAAGTATAATAAAATTTTATATATTTTTTTAAAATTGTCAAACCAATAAAACAATGACAAGTGTCTCATAAATCTATTAATCAAGTCACTAACCGGTCATAACTTGTTTGAAGCATATATCCCCAAAAGTTTGTATTATTCAGAAAAAATCAAAAGTTTGACTTGTTTATAGCGGATGGGTGAAAGTTTGTATTATTTTTGACAATTTTTCCTATAAAATATTAATCAGCTTTTGATAATTGGTTATATATGTGATTATGTGAAAGAGCAGAAAAAAGGGACAACTATTTTTTGGTGGCTTAGATATACATGTAATGCGAAGCCACTACGTCAAATTAAAATTATAAAGCACAAATTATACCTTGAATTTTCATTGGTCATCTATTTTAAATTATAAAGCACAAATTATACCTCGAATTTTCATTGATCATCTATCAAAAACCTATTAATCATCTTGTCATTATGTACAAACCAAATAATCTACCATTATTTGATTAAACTGTTTTGATTATCAATCTAATCAATAATGATTAAGGAATTAAAATGATATGACAATGCAACTTAGGATTAACTTAGCTGTTTGGGCACATGATGAACCCACAGAATGAGTGTGCCTTACTTGTGTCTGCTTACCTCAGCCTATCTTAAACCATTTTTTTTAATATATAATTTGTATACAAAGTATATTTTTCTTCCTATGGAAAAACCTAAACGCTATAAATATTAGCTCAAAATTAATAATAAAAATTTCTCTAATTTCCGAAAATAAATTATTATACAACTAAATCATTCGGATTGGAGACCCGGCCTAAAAATAAAAAAAATGTAAAGCCTTGCTATTTTTTCTAAAAGATTTGAGAATTGAAACATTTTGTATACAATTGTTTTGCACTTAACTTTATAAAAATAAAAAATATTTATGTTATATACATTGGAACAATAATATGTATAACACCCTTTAAAGTGATTAAACCAAAAAAAGGTTAGGGTTTTTATTCTAAAATATTATTCAATAAGATTATTAACTCAATAATTTATCGGTTGAGGTTTTCAGTCAAATTAAAGTGGCATGCCATACTGTTAATAGCACGTGGGAGATCACATAAATGATTCATACGAAGAAGTAACAATGTAAGTATAAATGATTAGATTATGAAGACATAACTTAATTAATCAAACTGGGTCAAGTGGCTGAAGGTCCTAACTCTAAAGCCACTCATATTTATATGATTTATATTAATTTAATTTATGTTCTGTAAATCATCATATAATTAACATATGCATGGGCATAAGACCAGCGGTATATAAGATGATTGATAAACCCTTATATATATGATGCCACCATGTCATCATGATTCATGAAAACTAAACCTACCTCTTTTTCTTTCTTTATTTTTTTATATTATTATTTTTTTTTATTTTTTTTTTGGAGAGAGCGAAGAACTAAACCTAGCGTATACTACTAAATTCAATGTAAGTTTTCATAATTTTATTTTTATTCGTACTTTTTTTTAAAAAAAATTAGGTAGTTTATAAACCTATTAACCGTCCGGCCTCTAGGATTGATCAATGCATCCATGGACCATAGCTCTCACGGATATGTTTGACACTTTGTATAGGTACAATATATCTTTGTATCCTTAGCAAGTTCCCTAAACAAGGCTAGCAATGCCAAAATTCATTTCTGAACCTCGATGTACCTTCTAGAAAGAACACAAATTCTAATATAACTAGCTTGGTCCCATTGTTCCAAGTCCCAATTAACCCACTAGTTGATAGTTGAACTCCAAATTTAACTCAACTTGCCCTAGTTACATTAATTTTCTAGTTTAATACCAAAACTACGTAGAACAAATTAGACTTTTTCCCACAATTTAAACATATAATAATTAAGTTGAATGAATTCTTACCAATTCAATAGTAAAAAGGTTGTATATAAACAACAAAGAAGATTATGCAATGCAAGTTGATAATCTAGATAAAAGGACACATATATTGATCAATCTTTAGACCAAAATAGATAAGTTTGGCGTTTAGTAGGCGTGCATAACAAGTTAATAAATTAAATCCGACATTAGTAATAAGACCAAAAACTATCTTTGAATTTACATAAATAAAACATATAGTCAAATGTAAACCCTAATTATAGACGTGTGTCACCACTACTTGCGGTCGGTAGTTAAGTAGTTTCCCCTCAGGTCTCTGCCAACGTTAGTTTAGTACTTAAGTTTAAGTCTTAATCTAGTTTAATTTTAATTTCAATGTTAATTGGCCGGTTATTCGTTTGAGCTTATGTCACTTCCACTTGCAAGTACAACCCCCATGCTCACTTTACTGTAGATCTACCAAACAACCTTCGATTAAATAGTTATACTATGGTAGTTATATATTAATTGACTTCGGATTAGGATCTTTATTACAGTTTTATGACAGTGAATTACTTTTAAGTAATAATCAATAATGGAATCAAATTTGTCCTTACCTTATCTTGTAAAGAATATGATTAATAAGAATGTATAAAGTATAAGAAATATATATATGTAGGGGCATATAAATCAATTAACCTAAGATAGTATACTCAAGTAATAATTTGGAAACGTTTTGTTGTCTTAGATTAATGTAATCAAATTAAAGATATTATGTGTTGTGAGTTAGTTTCTTCAAAATCAATGAATCAAGAAGATATGAATGGATAAATTATTTGAAGTAAACTCGTACTCTCATACTATAGTGAAACATTAATAATTGTTGATGTTCTTTATAATATGTAATTCTGTTGGTTTATTTTTCAGAAGTGAGAGGTATAGAGTTACAAAAAAATTCTTCTACCATTCACTTGAAGGTTTTAAAGAAAATTCACAATAATAACTTAATAAGACTATCAGAATTGTGTGTGAATAATAGAATATCACACTTCACGTACATTATTATTTATGTGTACTCCGTAATTGTCACTAATGTATTCTGGATGTAATGCTCTAATTACTCTGATACCATGCACTTGTTAGCTTGTAATCGATCCCTAGTTAGCTTCAATGATAGTCAACAATTCACGAGAATGAAGTAGATCGATCATACATGCACAAACATGAAAATCTCCATCAAGGAAGTATATGTTGACACCTTGCACAAAAAATCATCATCTTTTTCATTAATAATTAATATAGGAACACATTATATATTATGGGACCACTAACAAAAATTGCGAGAAGACAGATATATCATTTTTAAATAGTTGATAATTAACCTCCAACCCCGCCTACATACAAAAGGAGAGACACCCCATGCATTAAGCTTAGAGATATCTCACATTTCTAAAACAAAACCCCTAGCTAAAATATTTACATATCCCAATATCTCTTAATTTAATTATATTTTCGTTATAATCATATTTCAGCTTTTTTCGTAACCGTATATGATAAATACATGATAGAATATAAAACATATTTTTGGGCCCTTAAACCATTAACTATCAATTTAAACTTTTGGTTGAATTAGTTTTTTAACATGGTATCGGAGCCAGCTAGCATGACACAAAGGTCATGATTTTAAATCTCATATAGCATCAACCCCCCCCCCCCCCAACTTTCAAATGGAATATTAAGCGAAGGGTATGAGGAGGGTCATGTTGTATCCACACTTCAAGCCTAATGAACTCTCGTGTGAGGGGGCGTGATAGAGTATAATATATATTCCTAGGCCTCAAACCATAAGCTTGAGCTTTTAGTTGAATTGGTCTTTTAACATGGTATCGGAACCAGCGTGACACAAAGATCACAAGTTTGGATCACAAGTTTGAATCTCAAGTGAAATATTTCGCACAAGATATATGGAGAGTCAATGTTGCATCCACATTTCAATCTCAAAAGGCTCTCATGTGAAGGGGCGTGATAGAGTATAAAATATATTTCCGAACCATCAATTTAAACTTTTGGTTGAGTTGAGTACATACATTAGAGATTCATTGGGCTTTTCCCATGTATGTTCCCTACTTACTATCTTCATATGCATTTGCCTCATCTCACTTAGCTTTCATATTATGATGATAATGAAACATAAATCAACAAGTTTTGATCTTGTCACTTTATGTTACATTTTTTTCATTGTCACATCTCAGATCATGTACTATATGCATTGCATGCACTAATCTCAAGCAAGAAACAATGCAATCAAGTTGATAAAATCCACAAAATTAAAGATCTTATATTTATTATTCTTATGATCATCAGTCCTCTTATGCGTTGTTCCATGTGGTAATTGTCCCTAAACAGTATAGTAAGCTAAGGGTGATGAACCTAGAGAGTGATTAACTAACTAACTAATAACCTAAATTATCATATCATACTTTGGTTAGCTTATAATATGTAATTAATTAAACTAACTAATTAGAAGTACTTATATTTCATTTGCATTTTATAGATACTTATATTTATCTTGATAACAATCCATTTATATTACGTAAGAAAGAGAAATTAATAAGATGATTGGAAGATACAAATCGCGAGAGACAAGGAAAAAGCATATAGTATTCCAAAATGTCATTTTAATTTAAATGAATCTTAGCTTCGAGGCAAAATATAAAAGATCGAAAGGTCGATCCAAATGTCGATCATTTAATTGAATTTCTGTAAAAATTGTAGAAACAAAGGAATAACGTCACGTGTGTGGAAAATGCATGGGGAACGTTGCTCAAATCGACATCTTCCACGTGTCTAGTTAGCAGTGGTCCACTCTTCTTAGCACGTGGAAATTAGGAAATAATCAGAGTACTAATCACTGACTAATTACAGTAAAAACACTGTGAAATGTGATACAGTCCAATCTTCATGTAAGATTAAAGGTGGACATCGTTGTGTCGGACCATCGCGGGCCGTGTCTGGGGTGGCTCGTTCCGTGCCGTGCCTACTTTATAGCGGGCCGTGCCGTGCCACCTTTTGGCACACCCCAGCCCACGGCACGACACGGCCCACGTGCCTAGCTCCCGATTTTTCTATTTTTTTTTAAATTTAAAAAAAATCGATATATGTATTTTTTGAACAACTTTTAAAATGATTATATTTAAATAATTTTATTGATTTATGTTTATGTTTTTGTATTATTATATTACTCCGTATTATTTAGCAAAAAGCAACAATGCATATAATTAAAAAATTTACGAGTGCGATAAGCCGATAACTCAAATATTAAATAACTTATTTTATTATATGCCGGTAAGATAAATCGATAATACAATAATTTATAATGATAATTAAAAATCGTACAATAATTGGTGAATAACTTAATTTTATAGCTTATTTTATTATACGGAATACGGGGTTCGATAATACAAAAATTGTACAATAACTTTGCAAGGGCCGTGCCTAGCGAGCCGCGTGCCGTGCTTTAGGCCGTGCCACGGGCCGAGTAATCGTGCCGCTCGCCGGATTCGTGTCGTGCCCATGCCTGTTTTTCAAAAATTTGTTCACGGCACGGCCCACTAGTGGGCCACCGTGCCGGTTTCGTGCTGGGCTCGTGCCAGCATGGCCCATGCCCACCTCTATGTAGGATTATACGGAGTATGATATAAGTACTACATGTGAAAAATGTTATGTTACATTGGAATTTTTTCAACCAATATATACTGTCAGAAATATGTTTGTTTTTATTCAAAAGGATCAAGTCATAGATGAGATCTAAGGGCCTGTTTAGATTTACTAAAATGAGCTGAATCGAACTGAACTGATTGGAACTGAGTTGAACTGAACTGAAATGAGCTAAACTGAATTATTTATGACAGAAGAAAATTAGGAACTGAACTGAACTGAAATTAAGCTGAAGAGAATTTGCCCTTTCACTACTAATCAATCATTAATTAAGGTTAAAATTTTAGTAATGTTTAGAAAAAGTTTGTGTTTAAAGTGATGCTCTATTGAAAAAAAGAAAAAAAAAAAAAAAAAAAAAAAAAGCTGCAATCACAATTATCTTCATTGAGAATACAAATTGTGGTTAAATAATGACTGTGACCTAAAGGGAAAAAAAATTATTGCAATGTAGATTACTTCTCTAACAACACTTTAATTAATTTTTTTCATTTAAATATTATATAATTAATTGATTTTATGATTGTTAAATAATAGACGCAATTTGAATTTTGCACTACTTATATAACGAAGATCAACAAACATTAGAAACTAATACTGGAAAAGAAATTTCACACTTGGAATTTACTTCATATATTTTTACTTTTCCTAGGATAAAGTAAGAGAATTTAAGTTTTAAAATCCAAATGGTAATTTCATTCGGATTGTTCGCAGAGTGTTTTTATTATTTAAATTTATGACGATAATTGTTGAATTATCCATTACTCTGCACTATATTACTCTTTTTTTTTTTTTAAGGAAACTATACTACTATTTACAGTACTCTACAACAACTTAAATGCAATCAAGAAGTGTAAATTTCTTTTAAAGAGCTTTTTATCAAAGAAAAAAAAAAAAAAGTTATGTTAACGAGTCTCAAATCTCACTTGTGTTCATAGCCTCATATTGGGCCGATAAGTACGAAGTATCCGTAA
The DNA here is from genome assembly GCF_948465745.1 of Chenopodium album. Taxonomy (NCBI): domain Eukaryota; kingdom Viridiplantae; phylum Streptophyta; class Magnoliopsida; order Caryophyllales; family Amaranthaceae; genus Chenopodium; species Chenopodium album. The sequence continues at coordinate 5,782,101 of NC_137851.1, read as the reverse complement.
TTCGAATGCTTAGAACCTATCAGCCCATTACGAAACTGGACCCAAACCATAATATCTTATAAGTATAACTATATGAAATGGATCATTGTCTGCATTATATTATACCATTGATTATTGCTACGTAATCTAGCTAATTCTCTCTCTAAAGTCCGTTTAATGTTCATCAATTTCTATAAAACTCAACAATGTTCATAGTATTATCCAAAGTACAGCCTTTTTAGAAGTTGTCTCTCTTTTTAATTTAGAGAATTCGTATCCTCTAATTAACACATACAAATTCAAGTCTTTTATTAAAAAAGGTAAGATGAAGAGGACTCATCTAAAAAGGGAAGACAAGGGAAATCCTTTGAATTAGGCCCGTAAATTTGAACCGTAGACCACAAGTATTTGAGGTGAGGAGCGATCTCATTATTCCACCACCTCAACCTCATACAAATCCAATCTAGTATTGTCAAAGTTGGATGAAACATTTTTCAATAATTTTGCTTTCACCTATTTCGGTCGCTTTACTCATGTTGTGTGTATCATCGCCTCTAATAAACTACAGGTCAAAATTTAGGCTATGTTTGATATTATTGTCAATTTCAATTTTTAAATATTTATAGTATATTTTTAAAAATCAATCATTAACCTGTAAAATGAGCTGAAATTAAAGTTAATCATAGTTATACTAAGTTTTTTGAAAAATAACAATACACACAATAAATTTTGCTTTCACTATCTATTCCAAGTTTCCAACTATTAAGTCTTTATACTCTTTAATGGCACTGATCGCTTTACTCATGTTGTGTGTATTGTGTGTATCATCACCTCTAATAAACTACAAGTCAAAATATAGGCCATATTTGGTATTAATTGCTGTCAATTTCAATTTTTAAATATTATAGTACTCCCTTCATTCTTAAAAGTTCGATCCTTTTAGCCTAATTTTAGTCCAAACATGATCGACTCATTTGCATTAAAATACTCTCACCAATTTACAACAATACTTGTGTAAAATTAGCTTTCCAATATAAAATTTTGTTTGTTCATGTATATTTATTACTTTTTCTCTCTACGTTTTTTACAAACCCATGTAAATTTATCTTTCTAATATACTTTTATTTCTTTTTATTTGACTTTCTTAATACCAACGAAATAAACCAAAAAGACTTGTTCTTTCATGGGCGGAGGGAGTATATTATAAAAAATCAATCATTATTCATTAATATGTAAAATGTGTTTAAAGCATAGTTATACAGTATGGAGTACTAAGTTTTTTGTAAAATAACAATAAAAACGACAATGAATGAGCTCGTTATATTACACTCTTCCCTAAAAAGATGTTACAAGTACAACTTACAAACCTTTTAATGTTTTAAACAAGAAGTTACTACGTTCCCTTTTATTTATTTAATTTTTTTGAAACAAAAGTTACTATGTTCTTTAATTTCATTTAATATTGCACTAATTATCATCTATTACAACGGTTTTAAAAAAAAAAATACTCGTAAAAAAAATTATCATCCACAAAAATTGAATATTTTTTTCGTTGACTTTTTCTCTCCCAACAGTAACAATTACATATGAGAAATGACTATTAAGTATTAATGCTTCACCTGGAGAATACAATGTGGGTTTTTTGTATAATAGTATTGGGCCTGATGGGCCCATATAATACGAGTAAGAAAAAGACAGGAGAAATGACATGATTGCCTTTTAGTCCAATTAAACATTGACAACGTGAAAATAGATGATTATGAAATTTATGATGAGTCAGTTTGTAATTGCTGATAATTCCCCTAAAATCCAGACAAATTGGTAGCTAATCTCCAATAACATTCAACTCTCAAAATACAAAGCTCATGACTCCACAAGACATCCAGTGCTTTGGTTTTTTCTGTCCAATAATTTGAAAATTGGATTAGGAATGAAAGGTGGATTAAACTTTGTGGATTTTGTACCTTTTTTATCTCAGTTTGATTAATTGTGGATATGTTTTTTCAAAAAGACACTGGGCGTATATTGAAATCAAAAGTTATATTGTATGTGGTATGAGTAGTGGGTAGGTAATTAATGAATTTTAAATCATACTCGACTTATATTTATCTGTATAGACTCACTTTACCCACCCACTGAATAAATAGGATTAAGATCTTTTATTTTGTTATGATGATCTTTTGCAAATTTGTTTACTATAATACGGTATATATTTAAGCTTCATGTTTGTTTAAATAAGAAGAATAATAAAAGAAACATGTACTAGTAAGGCCATGTCGACTTACTTTAATTTCTCTTATTTCAATAAAAATAAGTTCAAATATAGATTAATGAGTTTAGCTCTAATAAATTCTGATTGGATAAGGGTTATGGGTCATCAAGATTAACTTACAACTAAAATAGTCAATAAGTTTGGATAAAAGTTTTGATATAAATAATAAATATGAGTTGAATTCTTGTATAATATACCCTAAATTGAACGAAAAATTAGCCAAAATAAATAAATAATAAGCGAACATGCAGTGGTAAATTACAATTCAAAATAAAGTTGACAAAATACAAAGTAGTACAGTATAATTTTTCCCTTCCCTTCACTATATATCTAATTAACCAACGTACACATGATTTTCTTATATATAAATTAATAAAGAAAAAGGTACACATGCTTTTGGAAATTTAATGAAATTCAATTGATACAAATTAAAAAATACGATTATGATTTATGAAGCTTCACCAACTATGTTTGATTACTTTTCGTGTGAAATAGACCAAATAATAAATCTCTTAGGGAGTACAATGTTTGAGTATCATCTACTATAATACATTATCCTTAAGTGGAGATATTAGCGGTCGTACATAAATGAGTATCATTTCTTCTAATTATTTAACATCACTTTATAATCATTATACGGAGAGCATAATGTAATTTATAATGAGTAAAATGAATTAAAATCGGTTGAATATTGATTAACTATAACGGTGGTCAAGAAAATGTCTTACATTAACTTTATAAATTTTTTTACTACTGGTTTTTATGATAAAATATACTACCTCCATTAAATGTTATGTGCAACTTTAGAATATTTTATATGTCACAAATAATACCCTAAAGTTGCACATAACATTTAACGGAGGTAGTAGTTAAAAGCAAAAATTACTTATTAATCTAAACGGAATTACACATGTCCACCTTAGCTAACTCTTACGTAGACTCTGTCCCTCCTTCCACCCATACTATCTCTTAAACTACTAATGTACAAGCTTAGAAAATCTTTAAGTAATACCGAGTAGTTCATTGATATTTCAAAGAACTATATCAATAATTGCAATATACATCATAATTGAACATATATTTAGATAGTGAAAAGATTTATACCTCATAGCCACTTGATTGTGGGATCAAATTTCACTAGAAGCACTTAAGTTAAGAATTTCCTTACCTCTCCCTTTTACTTCTAGAGAATCCAAACTCATCAACTTGGCACTACCCTTCTCCTAACCTAACTACAAATATATACGTAGTATATCTGTTTTAGTAATACTGTAATAAGGATGAAATTGCACATTCAAAACTCATTTAATATGCCAAATATCTATAATTATATAAGAGTAGAGATTACTTATTAATAAATACTTTGTATTACGAGATGAAAGTCCAATTGTTACAATATTATTATAACAGAGAAACAATTAAATGAAAATGTTAGATTGTAGGTAAAATATAACAATATTTATGTTAGCATTAATGTTCAGGTCAATCCCGGTAAAAAATTCCCTTTTTTTTTATTTTTTAAATATCATTGATCTTTATTCTTGCCCCAATAGAAAAGGGAAAAAATGAAAATGAGAGGTAGAATGTCACCCAAATAGTGAATATAACAGTCATACAAAAAGCAAAGTCTTCAAGTAAAAACCCTTGAGTTGCAAGGAAGGAATTTTTCATCCGTAATATATTTTGGATAAACTTATCTTCTTTAAAAAATGAAAAAGACAATAAAAAATTGTTATTTGTAGCCGAAAGCGTAGCTGGGCCCCCATTGGTTGATGAACTGACCCAATTAAAATGGGTTTGTGCAACAACATGTTTTGATCACGCTATTCAGGCACTTAATTAATTAATTTCATAATTTTTTCAACTGAATAATACATTTTTATTGATAATTTTGCTCGATTTTATTAATTTCACGTGCAATCAACAAATTATTTGATCGATTTAGATTTTAGAGTACATGTAACCTAATGTTTTGTCTGCAATTAACTGCCAATCTCTCATAGAAAGTTAAAATAGTTCAATATATTCTTACCACTTTACCACAAATATTGTAAGATGTTTAACAAGGAGTAGAAGATTTGTGTGTGTGTGGTATATATACCCCGTAATAGAAATGACCTGTAGACTCATACTCCCTATGTTTTTTTTTAATATGTATCACTTGATTTTTCACACTTGTCGAGATACAACTTTGACCATTAATATTTTTAATTAGATATCAGTAAAAATTAGGAAATTTTAGAAAATAACACCACAAAAAACCTCAAAAATGGATAATAACACCACAAAAAATAAAACTCTTATTATAACACTACAAAAAAACCCAAAATTTTGATTTCACCACCTGGTAACAGATTTTTGGATGAAATCCGTTGGAGGGGCCATAATAGGCACGTGTCAAATGCTTATTGGTTTTTTTAAAAAAAATTAATAAAAAAAAAAGAAAAAAATACCCTAACCCCAAACACAGTCAGCCCCACCACCGGCACCACCAGCCTAACCCAAGCAGCCGACACCCCCTACCCTCACTAAAACCGCCGGAATCATCCCAGCCACCCCTTCCCCTCTTCCTCCTCCCCAAAAACCACCCTTTTCCTCCATAATCAAGGTTGCAATTAATGATTCATGGGTTGCAATTAACCCCAAACCCAGCGCAAATCGGTGTTGGGATGTTGCGATTTTGAGGGGTTTGCGTGGGTTGGAGCGGTGCGTGAGGGTGTTTGGTGGTTACGGGGGCGGTTGTGGTGTTGTTGATGTTGTGAGGCTAGGCAGGGCTGGGTAGGTGGTGGTTTTCAGGGAGGGGGAAGTGGTTTTCGGGGAGGGAGAAAGGGGGATTTTCGGAGAGGGGGAAGGTAAGGATGGGCGGTGGGCTGATGTCGCCGGTTTTGGTGGAGGCAGGGGTGCCGGCGACAGGTGGCGCTGGTTGTAGAGCTGGCTGGGTTAGGGAATAGATTTTTTTTAATTTCTCTTTTTCTTGTTTTTTAATTTAATTTTTTAAACCAATAGGCTATTGACACGTGTCAATAAACAACCCCACTGACGAATTCCATCTAAAAATCCGTTAAGTGGTGGTCAAATCAAATTTTGGGTTTTTTTGTGGTGTTATAATAAAAACTTTTTTTTTGTGGTGTTATAATCAAATTTTGGGTTTTTTTTTGTGGTGTTATTTTCTAAAATTTCCTAAAAATTATAACAAAATTATATTATGATATTAGACATTGTAACAAATCCAACAATATATTACATGACCATGTTTATAAATTATATAGTAGTGAAAAAGTTAAGTCAATTGTAACATATGAATAGTGCAAATTCTCAACTGATACATTTAAAAAAAAAACGGAGGGAGTACTTATTAGGAACCTCGTATACTCCTATGAATCAACTTGATTTATTTTGCTTACTAGGTTGCGTGATTCTAAAATCTTATGAAAGTTAAAGAGAGGGTATAAGAACTTTGTCGTCCTAGTAGGTGGTATCCCTAATTGTTTTGAGCTATTACCTCTGTTTCTTATTTCTTATAATAAAAGAATATTTTATGTCTCACAAAGAATACTCCGTTATTGCAAATAATAAGAAAAATAGGTAGTATATTACATACTAAATTGTGCATAACAACAATGATTAATAAATGAAAATTAGAGTTAGTTCCTAGAAGTATATATGATTATATATTTATATGTATACATTGATGTGAGAATCTAACTCTCCAGCTTTCATTTATTATATATTACTAGGTAATATAATTCTTGTCAATTTGTCTTGTGTAAGCCATTTTACCTTATTTATAAGTAAGATACTTAACAGTTTACTTTTTAATATGAAACTAAATACAATAAATAAGTCACTCTTCAGTTTCATAAATAGTCAATTCCTAGGGAAATTCCCTATTTCTCATATTGAGAAAACTATGAGAAATTGGGAAATATTTTCAAGTCTTGACTACGTATAATGTCAACCCGAGCCTAGTCAGTCGCACAAAGATGCTACTACGAAACTGACATCATACATAATTTTGCGATTACACTGTCCAAAACGAAAGATACACAAATCTCAAACCCCCCTTCATCATATATACAGTGAGATACCATACAGATTCGATCCCATTTACACGGGTTGAAGCAAACTCCAATAATTCTAGCTTACTAGCTAGTTTAACACGGACTAATAATGTTATCAATCAGTTCCGTATATAACTGATCTTGTGTCAAATTATTATAATACAAAGTATTTTATTTTATGTAATAAGTATCAAAAGCACTTGCATTTGAAGATCGACTGTGATTTGCTGCTAAGCCCCCCACTTGCAATTTGGAATTCCAGGGGAATGTTAGATAATATACCAGGCTAGTTGACTAAATTAATTAAACAACCAAAAGTCAAAGTGTACCTTCTTTAAATTGAAGAAGAATACAAGATATTTTACTAAGGATGTAAAATTGAAAAGTAAATTAAATAAGTTTGAAATTGAGTGGACATCAGTCAACTTTAGGTAGGATTAGACTGATTTTTTCATCGGATTAGGAATGAATGGTGTAATTATTAGCATATATAATCAAGTGAGGTTTATGAAAAAAAGTGACAAAGTGATTAATTGACAATGAGATTTTAATTTATTAATTGAGTAAGAAAAGACCAATTTATTTAACGGTTTTAATTATTATTGTGCTTTGGAACAATAAATATATCTTTTCATCATCATTTTAATTGATTGTTGTATTTGAATGCATAAGATGAATTGTGAATGGTATACCGTGGCAATTAAAAGGTCTGAATCTCATCATGACGGTTAATTATATAAAAAAAAATTATAAATGTGAATGGATTTTGATTGATTAGAGACATCTATCAATCTAATTCTTCCACAATATCATGAGAATCTAAGGGAGTAGATAATCAATTATGAAGATAAAGAAATTAGAAATGTTTATTAAAATCCTCTAAATATATTGGATGAGAACACAAATCGAAGGAGTGTAGGTGTTATGCAAGATTATGCATCTATTGCCAATTAGGGAAACAATAGTTGGTTTTGCTTGGCCGATAGAAAGGCACAAAGGTTGGATAACAATTGAACTCTTATTTAGTCAATTGTAAGGCCAAACTACCTGATAGAATATACATTAGATATTCTAGTTATTCTGTTATAGTAGGAGATATATTTTGTGAATATTTGTAAATATCTTTTGAGATTCCTAACGTGATTAGGACTCACGATTGTAACCCTATATATATTGATTAATGGAAAATACTCCAATCTGAGGAGTTTACAGTATCTAACACTACCCATCCTCGTCCTCCATCAAAAATTATGAAATCGCAATTCTCATGATAATTAGGTCTAATTGCAATGCTTTGAAAAATTTAAGGGTTGACTAGGCCTAACCCAATAGTCTTGTGTCATATTCTTTTAAACGCAGAATCATCGTAAAATATTTTTAAATCACTAAAACACTGGGTTAATAGAAGACGCATAACCTGATAAATATAAATACTTTTTATAATTCCGTGTAATATTTTTTCCGTCCTTGAACATCCTTCGAACATATCCAACTAGTGTCATATTGCATCCATTCCAACTTGTATCATCTTTAAGACTACCACTAGAAACTATATAGTCTATACCACTAGAAGACTACGTAGGGGTATCAAAAGACATCACATTGACAAATCAAAAGATTATAATAAAACCCAAATCAACCCAAACTAAAACCAATTAATCTCGCCTCACTAATTTCGTCACTTAGTATATCCCCCTCCTTTCTTCTCCTACCAAACACACACCAAATACAAACATCAAACATCCATTTTCATTTCATTTCTTTTTTTTAATAAAAATCTAAAACTCCCCCCCAACTGTCGTCCGAAGGAGCCGTTAAAACCTCCTCATTTTCTCTCTCCTCATCAACTGTTGCTTAAAGCCTCCTTCTTCCTTCTTCTTCTTCCTCCTTTCTCTCTCCTCAATTTTTCGTTACGTTTTCTCCTCTTTTTAATTCCCCCCTTTTATTCCCCCAAACACCCCCCCCCCAAAAAAAAAAAAAAAATCAATGGATTTTGGTGGGGTGGTGGGGGGATCCAGTGCAACCGCAACCCACCTTAGTGTCAATCAAGTGCTTGACTTTATTCAATCAGACGACTCAGATTCAAAGATCAAAGCTGCCCAAGAGATCCGTCGTCTTACGAAAACATCTCACCGTTGTCGTCGTCAACTTTCCCCTGCTATTCCTCAACTCGTTTCAATGCTCCGAGTTGACTCACTCTCTTCTACTGAGTCTGCTTTACTCGCTCTTCTTAATCTCGCCGTTAAAGACGAAAAGTGAGTCACTCTATTTGGGTTTTTTTATTTTTAATTTTTTGATTTAAATTGTGGTTGTTGGTGTTGTTGGATTTTGGGAAAGATCGTGTCTTTTTAGGGTTTTTGTTTTTGTCTCAAATTATTCTTGAAATTTCATTAATTTATCATCTGGGTAGTTAAGGGTTTTAATTGAATTTGTTAATACTTTAATGGGTTTCATTCTATTGTAATTGTTTATTCATTTTTGGTATTTACTGTAAAATGATTGTAATTTTGGGGTTTTTGCTTGATTGTAATTTTGGGTTTTTTTTGCTTCATTTTAGGGTAATTTGGTCAATTTTTGATTAAATTGCTTATATGGGTGATTAAGCTTCTTGATTAATTTGAAGTGGGGTTTATTGTAATTACTGAAATTAATCTTCAAATTTGGGAGATTATTCTATGAATGTTATTTGGTTTTGGATAATTGTGTAAAAAAAAAAAAAAAATTAGAATATTCTTAGGTAATGAAATTCTTGGTGTAGATCATTTTCGTTTCGAATTATTCTTAGGAATCAGATTTACTGAATTTTCTCTCGATATATTTATATTTTGGTCAGCGAATCCAAAACACTAAATTACTTACTAGTACTATTAAAGATTAAAAGTCTTAGTTTGCGGCTTGTACTAATCTTAGGCGAAAGAGAATTTTCTTTATAAAATTGAACAATATTAATTTCTTGAAGTGACAGTAATTATTAAACAATTGGGAATAATTCATTGAATTTTCCTAGTGTACCTTGAGTTAGGTGTATTGAAACTTAATTTTGCATAAAAGTAACCTCGACGAGTAACAAAAAAAAAGGCTCGTGTACATCTTGCTAGGTGTAATCGAGAACACAATGGATATGTTGCTAATAATGAGTGCGGTAAACTCTTAAATTGTCGTGGTTTACATTAATTTATTGTGTACTCGTATAATTCATATTCATATTGCAAATTAAAATTGCTGAAATTGATGGATAGCCAGATTCTTTAGTTCATGATGTTTATGCTCTTTTCCTTTTCTCTTTCTAGATTTTTCCATTTATTCTAAAATAGTTTCTTTGCTTTTATTATCATGTGATGTGATCACGTGGATGGATTCCATTGTATCATGCAAAGAAACATCATAAAGAAAAATTAAATAATGTAATTTGGAAAGTAAATCCTGTTTAAACTTTTGTATTGGGTTTTTACTTTGCTTAAAACTTTTGTCACTTTTAATCTGTATACAGATAGCTATCCTAATATAGGAATTAATTAATCTACTTTGCGTGTTACTGCAGTTGCTGAAAAGCAAAATCGACTTTTCTCTAATCTGCAGTAACTTATTTGTTAAGATTGAAGAATTAAGAAGTGTTTAATCATTTAATGTGTATTAGTCTGTATTTAAGTATAGTATTATTGGGGATTATTCGCCTATTCGGTATGCATGTTGCTAGTATGTTGTACTATTATCTCTTTTAAGTTAAAGAAGCAATCTCAAGATTAATATTCTCCTTTTGTATGACTTTTTACAACCGTATGAGTTATGGCGAAGGTTCTAAACTTCTAGGTGTAACCTTTGTTTAGCTCTACAATTCGGATTTTTGATGAAAATGAAGTAATGTTAGTAGGGTAGAACTTATAATCTCAACAGCTAGCATTTTTTTTACCCCCGGCACTTGAAATAGAATAGAGCCCAGGCTACCATATTGTTCTCCCGTTGACAGATAAGGCGGTGCCTTATCCTTAGTTCAGAATAACAAAATTTAAATTTAAATTTATTTGCTATATCCCTTGTTTAGCCAATTTTAGTAACTAGCATAATTCCATAATCCGTAAGATCTTATGCTAGTAATTTTTTTGTAGCATGTCTTAATCGATACTGTCCAATAGACGACTGTTTTGTAAAAAATGTGTCTATAACCTGTGCGCTTGATGTGTCAGTGGATTTCTAGTCATTTTGATGGTTGTACATATATGTGTTAACAGCCTATTGATTACAGTTTTTGAATTTATTTCTTCTTAGGAACAAGATCAGCATTGTGGCTGCGGGTGCATTAGATCCAATAATCAGCTTCCTCCAATCGCCAAACACACGTCTTCAAGAACATGCTACTGCTGCCTTGCTAACGCTTTCTGCATCTTCAGTAAACAAGCCAACCATTACTGCTTCTGGTGCAATCCCTCTTTTGGTAGATGTTCTAGAAATCGGCACCCCACAAGCTAAGGTTGATGCTGTCATGGCTCTTTATAACCTCTCCACTCACTCAAACAACATTACCCTTATCCTTGAGACAGACCCCATACCTCTCATTGTTGACTTGCTCAAAACTTGCAAGAAGTCCTCAAAAACGGCTGAAAAATGTACAGCCCTCTTAGAATCTCTTGTAAACTTTGATGAGGGTAGGAATACTTTAGTGTCTGAAGAAGGAGGTGTGCTTGCAGTGGTGGAGGTCCTCGAAAGTGGATCTCTCCAGAGTAAGGAGCATGCTGTTGGGGCACTCCTAAAAATGTGTGAGACAGATCGATGCAAGTACCGGGACCCAATCTTAAGAGAAGGGGTTATACCTGGGTTACTTGAACTTACTGTTCAAGGGACTCCCAAGTCACAGAACAAAGCTCAGTTGTTGCTGAGACTGCTTAGAGACTCTCCTTACCCAAGATCAGATTTCCAACCTGATACTTTGGAGAACATTGTTTGCAACATCATCTCGCAAATGGATGGTGAGGAACAGTCGGGAAAGGCAAAGAAGATGCTCGCTGATATGGTGCAAGTTAGCATGGAACAAAGCTTGAGACACTTGCAGCAAAGGGCTCTGGTATGCACCCCTTCTGATCTGTCTATTGCCAGTTGCGCCTCTCAAGTTTCTTCCAAGTAATCAATCATATGATAAACTAATTATAGCCTCTTTTTTTTTCTTCTTCAATTCGGGACATGCTTTTTCCCATATGCTTTTCTTGGTAAGCTTTGTGAAATATGATGATTAGGCCAAATGAGAAAATTCGAGATACTACTGTGCATACAATGGAAAATGCCAGTCCAGGCCATAGTCTTTGGTATCGAGTGACTGGTTGATATGGTGGGGATAAAAATAGGGAAAAAAAAAAAACCTTCTTTTTCTCAAGTAGTTTATTGTTCTGTAAAGGAAACTGTTAAACGAAACATGTAATGTTTATTCTGAAATCAAAATCTTTCATATGCCTTTCTTACAATCTTCCATTTTTTAGTGCCGATATTTGTGATTGTTGACATTCTGGGCTTCTAAACAGAACTCTAAATGACGTTACATGGTAGCCGCAGTTTCAAGGCTACTCTCACCTACGGATGTGGTTTACGCAGTCAATATGTTATTACCTTCTGGTACCACAGATGACATGGTAGTTCCAGATCACGTAATTATTGCTGCATTATAACTTCATATAACCCTGATATAGCGATAACTGTAATGGGTGGTCGGGACTGCGGATATGAACTTGCTGGATTTGCATTGCTGATGATGTGAGGTTATAGATTAGATTTGAAATTAAGAAATCCTTGTATATTGTCGGCAATGAAAGATCTTGTATTTGGTGCACATTTTTTGGAGGAATATGCAAAACCCCACCCAAGAGAAAAGAGGTAGCATAAATTTGACCAACATCATACATCATACTTGATACATAATAGCTTATTTTCTATTATCGTCCATTCTTTTTCTCTTCAATTATTTTTGTCCTCTTCCAAATTGTGCGTTTTTCTTTATTAAATTGAGTAACTTGGCTTTTGTCTTGGGTCATTACATTACATATATAGAAGTATCATTTTCCAAGAAAGATTAGTGGTTGCTATAACCATGTCAATTCATGTTGCTTTTCCGTAAAAAGAAAGTGAAAATAGTACTCACTTTTGTGCTTTGTTTGATTGCTCCCCCACAATGTTATGATTCTTGTATAATACTCCGTATAATAGTTGTCTAAAGAAAGGTGCATTTAAATGTCCCGTTAATTGGTAAATGACATGCATAGATATAACGAGTGTTTTAGTCTGTGTCACGCATGTGCCGATGCATGATATGCAGACATAGGATTATGTTGTCTCTAAGGGTCTGTTCTGATTGAAGCTGAACTAAACTGAACTAAATTAGTTGGATCTGAATTAAACTGAACTGAACTGAATAGAGCTGAAATGAATTGTTTATGAGAGAAAGAAATTAGAAACTGAACTGAACTGAAATTAACCTGAAGAGAACAGACCCTAAATGTATATATGCTCACGCGCTCAACAACTCGATCAAGTGAATAACATATCTAAAGGAAGAAACTATATATTTCAGGGTGTTGGTTAGACACTATACCGTCCTAATTTGGACTAATGGGAGGGACCATGTTGAGTTGTTGATACTAAACAAGACCAAATAAATGAAGTGATAAGTAATAAGATCTCCCAAACTTCATGGATGTCTTGTTTCAAGTAGGGGAAGGTGTTAGCATGTTGTTATATGGACCACCATGGCACCATCCTTCTCTAGTTCATAAGCGGTATTTTGTCTTCTAGATTGATGATTGACAAAAGGACTAAGTCAACTACTCAACAGACGATATCTGTAGCACACTTACACTGTTGTTTTTGCTGCATTTTTTTAAGAAATGGTTTTGTTTAAAATCTGAATCAGCCTGAATTGAAAGACAGTACTCCATAATAATCTGTAGATTTTATAACTTTATAAGCCCAATCATTATGGGACTACGGCTGATCACGTACCGACAAAGTGGCAATTTATTAACTTACAATTAGGAGTATAATTTTTTTTTTTATTTGGTAAAAGCTAACGAACATCTTAGAGGTGTTGGATAAGATAACTAAAACTAGAAATATTAAATTAAAATGAATATTAATTACACCGATCGATACGTAATTTTGGAATGCATTTCTAAACTAATACTCCATAGTCCATATCACTTATTTTATTGCTTATCTAACGCCTCGAGAATGTTCATTAGCAAAATCTACTTTTTTTTATTTGAATTTGTTAGAATTTTTAGTTTGTAAAATAAATACATGCAGCTGTCCCTTAAGCCTCTTATTTACCGAGAATTATTTTTATTCAAAATGAGTAAAATCATGTAAATAAAATTAGGCATTACAAGGGCGTGTTCGATGCTAGCGTTTGAGTAGCTTTTAGTGGTTTGACTTGGTCAAACCAGTATTTAAAAAAAATGTGAGTGTTTGGCAAAGTAGTGGTTAGAGTACTTTTTAGTGGTGGAAGTAGCTTTTATGAAAAGTTAGAAATATTAGCTTTTGGAAGGGCGTGTTCGGCAAAATATAGTTGTGAAGGTGGAAGGTAGCTTTTAGCTGTCAACAAGCTGTAGCTGTGAAAATAGATAATTGAGGTATGAGTGTTCGGTAAAGTAGCGGTTGACTAGTTATTACATATAAAAATCAATATTTTACATTTAAAACTATAAATTAAATTTTCAACAACTACCTCTACTTTCAAAAGCTAACATTTCATACTTTTCATAAAAGTTACCTCCACCACTAAAAGCTACCCTAACCACTACTATGGTCCCGTTTGGCAAAAGTAGCGGTAGCGGGTAGCTTTTAGCGATCGAGTAGGGGATATCTGTTAGAATAGCGAGTAGCGGTTAATTAGTAGTGGGTAGAGGTTAGCTATCAAAGTAACGATTGATAGTATGAGTGTTTGGCAAGAGTAGCGGTTGCAATATTAAAATATATCAAAATTCATATAAACATTGTTTAAAAAGTAATAAAAATTTGTCAAACTCTACCCGCTACTTCTAAACGCTACTATTTTTAACGTTTGAAAAAAGCTAATCAAACGCTATTTTTATCGCTAACTGTTACTAGAACCGCTATCTTGCGAAACACTCTCAATTTTTTTCTAGTAGTGTTTTGACTGGTCAAAACGCTAACCGCTACCTCAAACACTACCATCAAACAGGGTCTATGCCAAACACTCACACTTTTTGGTAAGTAGTGGTTTGACCAAGTCAAACCAATAAAAGCTACCTAAAAGCTACTCAAACGCTAGTGCCGAACATGCCCAAAGTAGAGGTAGCTTCTGAGGTAGCTGTTGAAAATTTAATCTATAATTTTAAATATAAAATATTGATTTTTATATGTAACATCTAGTCAACCGCTACTTTACCGAACATTCATACCTAAATTATCAATCTTCACAGCTACAACTTGTTGACAACAAAAAGCTATCTACGCAACTAACGGCTACCTTCACAACTATATTTTGCCGAACACGTCCTTAGTTTATAGCTCACATCCATGAATGATTGATCGATTTAGTTTACTTTAATAACAAATCAACAAAACCATTTATAATGAAATAAATTTTTATGAATATATATACTTACCAACTATATAAAAATAAATATACATTAATTTTTATTATTTATTATTTTTTTTGAAACAAAATATACATTAATTATTTTAAGGTTTGATAGATTATAATAAGATCATTTAGGAAAAATAAGTTAAAAACAAGTTTTGACGAGAGTTAGGGCTTTTTATTCACTTTTATTTCTTTTATTTCAAGTTTCATAAATTTTGACAAGATAAGTTTAGAAAACTTTAGTTTTGATAGTGTTAACGAGTACAAATTAGAACTAAAATAAGATTTAATATGGAGTAATACAACCTAATAAATTCAATTAAAAGTTCAAATAACTATATTAAATTTAAGTGAAAAATCATGTAAATAAATACTTCAACTTAATTATTTGGTTAGGTAGATGAATTTTAATTATCACTCTTTTATTCCGTGAGTCCGTCCTTGTAGATACATTCTAGGTTTATTTAAATAAATCTAATATATATAAATAAAGTAGGCATTTTTGGAGAGCATTGGGAGCGCCACATAAGAAAAGGTATATTTTCGACCAATTAAAAATTAGATTTCTATTTTATTTTAGAATTAAAAAAATCACTCGCCACCTAAACAAAAGTGACGAATGAAATTTTAAATTTTTGCCACGTAGGTAAAAATGACGAATAGTAATTTATTAGGATTTTAATTATTTAAGAACACTAAATTCTATCATTTATATTTGTTACAAAACTAAAAATTATCTTTAGATATTAGGATTTATATTATTTTAAAAACTAAAAATTATATTTTGATATTTAAAAAATATAAATTATCATTTGATGTTAATGGTTTTATGTAAATTTCTGATGATATGATATTTTCATACAAAATTTTTAAAACTTATAATGCAAGAAAACAATTAAGATATCACCAAAAAAATATTTATATACAAAATGTATATAAAAATTCGTGCATCGCACGCCACAGAAGAAAAAGTAATATTTCGACCAATGAAAAATTAGATTTATATATTAATTTAGAATTTAAATTTTCAGTCGCCATTTAAGAAAAAATTCACAAATGAAATTTGAGAATTGAAAACAAAAAATAGTAATTTAAGATTTAAATAATGAAAAAAAAACAATAATCATCTATTATATTATCTTTTACATTAGAATCTAATATATATAAATAAAGTAGGCATTTTTGGAGAGCATTCGGAGCGCCACATAAGCAAAGGTATCTTTTTGACCAATTAAAAATTAGATTTCTATTTTATTTTTGAATTAAAAAATTCACTTGCCACCTAAACAAAAGTGACGAATGAGATTTAAGAATTTTGTCACGTAGGTAAAAACAACGAATAATGATTTTTTAGGATTTAATTTATTTAATAAACTAACTCTTATCTTTAAAAAAAAAATATCATCTTTAGATATAGGATTTATATCTACCATTATAAGATAAATTTTGATGGTGTTTGTGATAGTAAATAAAAATTATTCTTTAATTATAATTAAATCAAAATTTGTGATACTTATCACTATAAATTGACGCATCATACTCCATCAACAAAATTTGATATCAATACAAAACAACATCAAATGAATTTTGTTTCAGTTTTATTAGGTCATTAATGAATGGGTTATTTTTTAGCTTAATTTTTAAAATTCATGTTTAAATGTATATTTGTGATTATTGTTTACATTGTGTTTATTTGGAATACTTAATAATTAAATGTGTAATTACAAAAATTATTTTTTGTGTGATTTTTTATATATAAAATCATAGGATATAAAAATTATCTTATAAAATTAATGGTTTTATCTAAGTATTCGATTAATCTAATATCAAATATATATAAATAAAGCAGACATTTTTTGGGAGCATTTGGCGCGCCACATAAGCAAAGGTCTTATTTCGACCAATTAAAAATTAGATTTCTATTTTATTTTAGATTTTAAAATTCACTTGCCATCTAACTAAAACTGACGAATGAGATTTAAGAATTTTGTCACGTTGGTATAAATAAATGAATAGTGATTTATTTTTGAAAACTATCTTTTTTAAAAAAAAATTAAAATCATCTTTTGTTATTTTTTTTTTGGAGAAAACTAAAAATCAACTTTAGATATAAGGATTTAAATAAATTTTTTTTTTTAAAACATAGGATTAAATAATTTAAAAAGAACTCATGAATAAGTTATATTTTGATATTAGAATTTAAATTATCAATTAAATAATACTTCGTATATACTTATAACAAAAAAATTTAAGTTTTATCAAAAAAAAAAAAAAAGAAAGATTGAAAGATAATAAACATAAACTACATTCAAGTTAAAAATTGTGAGAAATAAAATGTTCAATTATCATATTTGAAAAGTTATAAAATACAATAATGATGGTAATAGAATTAAATTTATATAAGAAAGATAATTTCAAGTTAAAAAAGTAAAATTGTAATAAAAATTATGTTCAATTACTATAAAAAATTTTCAATTTTAGATTAGATAAAATAATAATGTAATAAGAAAAGTGATATTCTTTTTTAAAAAAAAAGTGATATAAAAAATATAAATTAAAAATAATCTAATAAAAAAATATAAACTACGTTCTATAAAAAAAAATAGTAAAAAAATAAAAATAAAATAAAAATTCAATTTTGGATTAGCTAAAAAAACTAATAAATCATTAAAATAAAAAATAATCCTTTCTTTATATCTTGCAAATAAGAAAAAGTATGCGCTTATCATTTATCATTTATTCTATTAACAAATAAAATATATTATATTAACAAAATTTATCATATTCAATGCTAATAATTTATCAGTACTTTAAATTTAGAAAAAACATAAAATTTTATGGGAATCCCAAGTACCAACAATATTTATATGCAAAGAAGCGTATTTCAGAAGTTAAAACAACATAAAATTCTTGGTTTAGAACTCATTAACGGACACAATCAGTGATTCATTATATTTTATTTTAGTATTATAAG
This sequence comes from Chenopodium album, assembly GCF_948465745.1. Taxonomy (NCBI): domain Eukaryota; kingdom Viridiplantae; phylum Streptophyta; class Magnoliopsida; order Caryophyllales; family Amaranthaceae; genus Chenopodium; species Chenopodium album. The sequence goes on along the minus strand of NC_137851.1, from coordinate 5,764,228 downwards.
ATTTAATATTGCCACTTAACTAACGTAAACCGATAAGGTCACATTATAAATTACTATCATTAAAATATTATATGGTTTAAGTAAGAAAATTATCTTTTCTTGAGATACATCAACAGATAAAGCCACATTTTTACATAAAAATAATAAAAATTATCCTATTTGATAGACAATAGTAATTAAATTATACTCCGTATTGTTTAACTAAGAAAGATAACTTTTCTTGAGATTTATATATGGAAAAAACACCGGTAAAAAAAAAGTATGAAAAAACCGTGCATCGCACGGGCTTTCATCTAGTTAATAAATAAAAGGGTTTGACACTTCTCAATCTCTTTTTTTTTTTTTTATGCAAAAGTGGGAAAACCCGAACAAAAAAAACAAGCAAAACTACTTAACAAACCGGGGTGAGGTAACCCAACTATGTCCTCCCAAAGAAGATTTTTTATTTCGATACACTTCTCAATCTCTCATGCAGTTGGAAATTAAAAGAAAAAAAACGGTAATTAACTTAAATTAATGGGTAGCATTAGATTACATAATTAAAGCAATTTGGATAAAGGCCGTTAATATGTATCCGAATAATCTGGTAATTATAGGAAATTTAGAAGAAGTAATTACTTTACTCCCTACTCGTACGGTAAAAACTTTCTCTAAAACAAACAATGACTAGGATTAATCTTCTCAAATCTAATTTTTTCCTTTCTTTTTGAAAATTATCTACCTTACTCTATTATCCGATTTGTTTCCATTTCTTCCCCTTACTTAGTGATTTCATAAAAAAGGAAATAACAATTTCTTGGTATAAAAAGGAGATACACCATCTCATATTATCATTCATCCCTATATTTTATACTAGTAATTAATATTCTGATCTTCCCTAAAAATTAAAAAAAAAAAAAAAAAAAAAATTTGATTTCACAAAAAAATAATGTCGTCTAAGACAAATGAAATTGTTGAAGAAGGCAATGGAATTCCCTCTAATAAATTTCGTTATTTTTGTTCTTCTCCATACGTAGTTTGTCTCGCACAAAAGGTTAGTCAATTAGTGAATTAATCATCATATTTGCATAGTAATTTCACATTAAACAATAGGTTATAGGTTTATACGTTTTAATTGGAATTTTATTACGTGTTCAGCATTATATATACACAAGTAGCATCGTCAAGTTGAATTAAACTCTAGGATTAAATTTATTTTAATCAAGCTTGTTGATTTAAATATGTGTAAAGTTTTATACTTCTTATATCATAATGGCGTTACTATGTGATTAGCATCATTTATGTAAAATTAGTGTTATAAGTCCCTATTGATTGAAATAGATTACAAGATCATTGACGAATCAATATGTCTTATACCTAAATGTATTGTGAGTCTTGTATACGATAGATGTATTGTTAAATTAATATTTAATTAACTTAGAACATGATTTATTTTACTCTGTTGGGCTGGTTTTGGCTATTACAGATGATGGCTGAAGCAATTGGTACGTACTTTGTAATATTCGCGGGTTGTGGCGCTGTGGTGGTGAACAATTTGTACGATGACAAAGTCACATTTCCTGGAATATGTGTGACATGGGGTCTCATTGTTATGGTTATGGTTTACTCCGTTGGCCATATTTCGGGTGCCCACTTTAACCCTGCGGTTACTCTTACTTTTGCCATTTGTCGCCTCTTCCCTTATAAGGAGGTTAGCATCTAACTTCATCCACTCAATTTTTTCTTTTTGAGTTGACATTATATTCAACTTAAAACTAAGAGATCAACGACATGTCTATATAATGTGACAACGTTTTATAATCGGAGATTTGAAGGGGTTGGAACATTGTGGAGTGATGTGGTGTTCACTTTCATATTTGGCACGCCATGTCATTTGCTAGTCAAATGATTTGACGATCCAATAATTTTAGACAAGTTAAGATATACTTTTTCTTCGTCATGTCATGAGGCCCTTGATTAATGTTTGTTGTTTGTTGTAGGTACCGCTTTACATAATTGCACAAATTTTGGGTTCGATGTTGGCTAGTGGTACATTATGCGTCATATTCGATGTTACACCAAATGCGTACTTTGGCACCATTCCTGTAGCCTCAAATGGACAATCCCTAGGAATAGAAATCATCATTTCTTTCTTGTTGATGTTCGTCATTTCTGGAGTAGCAACAGATTCTAGAGCGGTGAGTAATCAAATCGCGCAAATTTAACATTATTTGCTTCGTTTCAGCATTTTTTTTTTCTAAGATTACAAAACCTTTTGCATTGTAGATAGGAGAATTGGCAGGAATCGCGGTTGGAATGACCATAATGTTGAATGTTTTTGTTGCGGGGTAAGTTTTCACGTATGTACACCTCGTTACATTGATGTCCAACATGGTCATGTTACTAAAATATATGAGTACTAATGTTACAGGCCGATTTCGGGTGCATCAATGAATCCAGCACGGAGTATTGGACCTGCAATTATGAAGCAAAACTTCAAAGGGCTTTGGGTATACATAATAGGACCACCAACTGGGACTATTGCTGGAGGATTGACTTATAATCTCATTAGGTTCACGGACAAACCTCTTAGGGAGTTAACAAAAAGTTCGTCTTTTCTTAGGACCATGTCAAAGGTTTGAAGCCTTTGGTTGTAATTTTTCTAGAATTTTGTTCAATTTTTTTTTTTATCTTAATCGTTGATTGAAGTGGTGGATTTTGCATCAAAAAAAAAAAAAAAAGAAGTGGTGGATTTTGCTCTTTTCTTCAATTTATAGCAAGGTTTGGATAGAAATAGCGTGAAAAAACTAGAGAGAATAAATGTAAGTAGTTTGGATAATGATAGATTCATTTTATTTTTTTTTTGTGAAAGAACACAACCTTCGGCTAAAATCACGTGTTAGGACTTGATCTAGCTATTGCTCTTGGGTTTGTTACTTATTATTGTATTATTATGTAGAGAAAATTGTGAAAAACAACTTTTTAAGTGATCAATATTTTGAAAAAAGACCTTTTAAGTGAAAACTTGTAAAAAAAAGGACCTTTTAAGTTGCATTTTGTTTGTATAGGGTACTTGGGTGAGCTTGTGTGGTGGTAACACCGGAGCTCCAATGTTGACTATCACGTGTTAGTCACGTGACTTATTTTAAAAAAAAAAATCCCCAAATTTCATTGGTTAGGTCGGGAAAGGAGGGAAATTTGGGGATTTTTTTTTATAAAAAAAAAAAGTCACGTTGACCACCACGCAAGCTCACGCAAGTACTGCATACAAACAAAATGAAATTTAAAAGGTCATTTTTCACAAGTTTTCAGTTTAAAGATCCTTTTTCAAACAGTCGACCACTTAAAAGGTCCTTTTTCACAATTTTCTCTATTACGTAAAACTAGCATTGGCTGGTCTCAGTTCTCTGGCTGCTATCAACTCTAATAAAGTTGCAGCTAAATTTGTAGAACTTATTGGCAAGAAGAAAGCTACATTTTAAATAAGCATAGCTAGTACTTGTACCTTAATCTGGCTTTGTTTCTCCACTCTTAGGCAAGTCAGAATTAAAGTTGTAGAGGCTATCATTGAATAAAATTGCTAGTTCTTTCATCATCTGTTTCCATGTAATCTATGCTACTGCCTGATCAATAATTAATCAGTTTTTGGGACATGCAAATTGTATTAACTATAAAAAACTGATGATGTATAGTTTAGTTATCAATTAAGCATGTTTCATAAACTCATTGCATAAACTCTATCCTTACAACAGCAACTTATGTTGTACAATTAGTTACACGTACGGTTATACACTTATACCATATGCGTAATACTAGTGAATCTATTGTTAGTTGTACTGATTTCAGTCATATACTTGTAATCAATTGTGTATGCTCGTTCATTCCTAGCTTCTATGTAGAGTATTAGGTGATATTTCTGACATTATTATATGAGTTACATAAACTAAAAAATAAAAGGCGAAAAAAAGACACATGAAATTTACGTGGTTCGGCCAATGTGGCCTACTCCACGGGCGGGGACGATCGTCAAATCCCTTCCACTATGGTGATGTGAACAAGATTACAATCATATCATATCTCCATACATACGTAAATCCATTCTACCATAATCATATCAATAAAAACAACCACTACATACTCCACGTACTACTACTACGTTCATTCAAGATTCAACAAAATTAAACATATATATCGTCCCCGCAACCAACGGCATTCTAGAATCTTGGTCGTCAATGTATCATCTTTTCGGGTGGCAGTACGAAGGCAGCATGTTGTGGCCTCCTTTTATGAGTATTGAAACCAGTACGACAGATCGGCTGTGGAGGGAGGGCACGGATGTCGATCAAACAAGTCTTCTTTCTTGCTTCATTGTACTTTTGATAACCCTCCTTCAATTTTCTCTTAGTGTTTTCTAGTTTTGCTGACAGTCTATTATTATTTTCTTCGACATTAACCTTTAGAGATTTGTTGGCGGAATCAATGCAAGAAGAAGATTTCTTTGATGATTTGAGGAGTTCTCTACGAAGAACCTTCAACTCCTTCCCTTTGCCATGACGCCGAGGATGCGAAGTCGAAACCGAGGGCAAGGATGACGGCTTTTCTTGAAAATCGAAGAAACCAATACTACTTCCAATTCCATCATACAATTGGCCTGCTCTGCCCTGCTCTGCTCTGCCCTGCTCTGCTCTGCTTAAAACTAATACTTAATATTGAATTATTATAATAATAATGTATATTTAATAATAATAATAATAATAAATAATTAATACTTAATGATAATAATAATTAATATTTAATAATAATAATAAATAAATAATATTTAATAATAATATATAATTAATATTTAATAATAATCATAATATATAAATAATATTTAATAATAATAATAAATATTTAATAATAATAATATATAATTAATATTTAATAATAATAATATATAAATAATATTTAATAATAATAATAAATATTTAATAATAATATATAATTAATATTTAATAATAATAATAATAATATTATTAAATATTAATATTTAATAATAATAATAATTAATATTTAATAATAATAATATTAATAATAATATAATTAATATTTGATAATAATAATATTAATAATAACATAATTAATATTTGATAATAATAATATTAATAATAATAATATAATTAATATTTAATAATATAAATATTATTAATTATAATTAATATTTAATAATAAAATTTAATGATTATAATAGTAGTAGTAGTAGTAGTAGTAGCAGCAGCAGTAGTAATAATAATAATTGTAGTAATAATAATAATAATAGTAATAATAATAATAATAATAATAGTAATAATAATAATAGTAATAATAATATTAGTAATTATAATAATATTAGTAATAATAATAATATTAATATTAATGAAATCTGCTCTGCTCTGCTCGGCTCTACTTTGCTCTGCTCTACTCTGCTTCAATCTGCTCTGCTCTGCTCTGCTGAAATCTGCTCTGCTCTACTCTGCTCTGCCCAGAAGCTCAAAAGAACAGGGCCTCAGTCGGTCAACTGATAATTTAAATCGTAAAATATTATTCTTTTTTATCTTCTTAATTAATTTCCTAAAATATTGTTCTTTTTTATGTGCCTAATTAATTTCCTAAAATATTTATTATTCTTATTTATCTTCTTAATTACTTTTGTTATATTCCTTTAGGACAATTTTCAAATGGCTCAAGAGTCAAGACGACAAAGAGAATGTATTTATGGGGAACTTTTTTTTTTAAAATTTATTTAATATATTTAGGATCTGTTCACATTTATTGAACAAAGCTGAACTGAACTAATTGGAGCTGGATTGAAGTGAACTGATTGGAGATGAATTGAACTGATCTGAGCTGAAATGAATATTTTATGAGAGAAGGAAATTAGGAGCTAAACTGAACTGATTGGAGTTGAACTGAACTGAACTGATTGAAGCTGAACTAAACTGAACTGAACCGAAATTAAGCTGAAGTGAACAAGCACTTAGTTAGTTAGATAAACATAGGAATGTATTGTATTGAATTGATGATGGCCTTTGAAAATTATGATAATAGTACTACTAACTATTGAATATTGAGTAGGTTTGTTCTCTTCAGCTTATTTTCAGTTCACTTCAGTTCCTAATTTACTTCTCTTATAAAATATTCAGTTTAGTTCATTTCACCTCAGTTCAGTAAATGAAAACAAACCTTTAATAATGAGTAGTTAAACAGTAACTCCTACTTTGTATAAAATTGAGCAGCGCCACTCAAACATTTTAATTTGATAATTTTCATACAAAGGAGGGGAACATTCAGCAGCATACGCTTAAATTTTATGTATCTAAACTCAACATAACATCATACCCATTAATTTCATGCAACCAATCGAGTGTATGTAACATTGACATAATAAGGCTATGAAGATAAAACTATAATGATCATTCTTCATAATATTTACTTCAGATTAATCTCTAAATTACCATATATTACATGTACAGTAACCCTCTTTGCTCTATCTAATTTTAATACACTTGAGTCATATTAAACTTGAGCAATTAATCCAATATCTATGTATATATACCTTGTCTTCTTTTTTCTTCTTTCTCTTAAGGTAGGTCTTTAGTGAAAGAGATACCTTAAAATCCTGCAAATTACCAATTCAATGAATCAATAATTCAAAACCCAGCAAATACTTTGCAACTTAAAATTGAAAAATTAAAGTTCAAAATATCAATGCATCAAAATATTTGTTATGATTAAAGGTTGATAAAAACTAAAATAATAATCATCATTTGTTAAATTATATTATCAATAACAAAATAATCCAAAGAGAAAATAATAATTTTTTATTTTAAAAGAGATATAAATTGAAAGTTAAGGTATTTTCCACTCAAAAGGATTAGGTGGATATAAACAGACCTTTAACCATAATTGGCAGCAGCAGTAAGGTTGTGGGAGGCTAATACACTAGCGTCCAGGCGTCTAGACGGTGATGGGTTCAGGTGTTTTTATTTATTTATTTATTTATTTGTTTGTTTTGTTTTTTCCTTCAAAATGGATTAATTTGGGAGTATTGCATTGAGAATTTGAGGTTATGAAATGGAGATGAGTGTGTTTAGTGAATTTATTTTAACCGTGTAATTGTTGGATAAACTTGCCTTCAGTTTTTTTAGTGGGTAGTGTGTACTTTGTAGTGGGTAGTTTTTTTTTTTTTATTTATTTTTTTTTTGGTTTAAAAGTTAAATGGTTTTTAGAATTAATTTGAAAGTAAGTATTTTGGAGGGATTAGTGTATTTGAACGAGAGTGAATGTGAGGCAAGTATTTGGGTTTTGGAGGCTTCTTGTGAAAATCATCTCTTAAATTATATAAAAGATACTCTGTATTAATTAGTACTTCCTCCGTTATTTTTAGTTGACATCGTTTGACTTTACACTATTCACACAACACGCTTTGACTCGCTTTTGTGGTTTAAATATACGATAAAACATATTCATGTGGGATTTTGTTTGAATCGTTTCAATGTATATTTTATTAATATCCATTTTTTTTATAATTTTACAATGTTGATAATTAAAGATATTAATCGTTAAAAACATGCGTTGGCAAGCGTGATAATAGAAAGGTGTCAACTAAAAAAAACAGAGGAAATATTTCTTTTCATCTCAAATTTTTGTCACTTTGCTACCAACAATCTTTACAATTTTTTCTCAAAAGGGCAAATTAGTGTTAGCATGAACAACGTTTAAAAATAACAAAACAAATCATTTCAATAATAACAAGAATGAATTGTAAGTTTGTAAAAAAACAAATAAAAACCAGATTTGCATCAATAAAAAGCAATTGGTCTTACATGCATCCTTATGTATCTAGGATACATGCAACACTAGCCCAATAAAGAAGCAGCCCAATTGCTAAACTCGCCCAAATGCCCCAAAACGAAAACGCGACCCAACCCAAACCTTCACTTCCCAAACGCGACCCACTCCAAATCCATATTTTGGTTTTCAATTTTTTTTTTTTTTTTTTTTTTTTTTAAAAAAGTTTTACTTCTCATTAATTTTTCAAAAATAAAATTCTGCAATTAATTTCTTTGATTTTCTCTCTCCAAACTCGATTCTCTTTCCTTTACATTATTTTACTTCACTCAAAATTGAAAAATCAACAATGGATGTACGAGAAGAGATGCAAAATCAAAAGGATTGTACTAAAAAAAGGTAATTTTCTCTGATTTTTGTCCGAATTTATGTAAATTTTTATGAATATCACTGACTTCGCATTTTTCGATACTCTGTTCGAAATTTTTGTTTCATAATTATATTAGGAAACTAATGCATATGTTCATATTTTGAATGATTAAGTTCACTTTCTAAAATGCATATGTTCATATTTTTTATGTCTATGTTCACTCTCTGAAAAGCTAGTGTTTACATTTAAGGGAACCTATGAATATGTTCATATTTTGCATGATTATGTTCTTTTTCTGGAATATATATTCACATTTTCTTTGAATATGTACATATTTTTAATACTTATAGTGCATATGTTTCATAATCATATTATTTTTTAATTCTTCATTTTTTATGTTCATAATTAAATGCCTTATATTTATAATAATATTTTATATGTTCATAGATAATTTCAAATATTCATGATGTAAATATGTGTTGTTCATGAAATATTCTCATTAAGTCTGTTTATGCATATGTTCTCTTTTTTAAATGCATATGTTCATATTTTTTACGCATATGTTCACCTTTTAAATGCTTATATTCACTTTAAGGAAACCAATGCTCACGTTCATATATTGAATTGTTATTTTCACTTTCTAAAATGCATATATTCATATTTTTTATGCCTATGTTCACTTTCTGAAAAGCTAATGTTCACATTTAAGGGAACCTATGCATATCATAATCAATTCCAATATTGACAATCTCTTCGGGAAGAACAACCAATTCCATATTGTAAGGAACACATTCAATTGTAAAATTGAAAAAAACGAGAAAAATAAAAAAACAGGGGAAAAAGAAATTGAAGAAGGAAGGAGAAAAACAGAGAAGAATTTGTCCCAAAAAAAAAAAAGCAGAGAAGAAAATATAGTGATGAAAATTTTAATGGAAAACTTTGATGAGAATTAGGAAAGAAAGGAGAAGAGAGAGAATTGGGAAAAAGGAAACCAAAAAATAAAAAAAGGAAACCAAAAAATTAGGCGAGAAGAAACATTAGAAGAGAAACTCATAATATGAGTGAGCTGCGTTTCAAGAATAGTGCTTTGCACTGTTGCATCTATTTTACATGCATAAATATGCATGTAAGAATGTGCGAACAAAAAGAAAGTAGCAATTGTTAAAGTAAGACCCTGTTCTGTTCACCTTATTTCCACTTATTTTAGGGTTAATAAGTTCAGATAAGGGTAGATAAGTTTAAATAAGATAATTTCAGGAAAAATAAGTTCAGATAAGTTGTGATAAGGGTTAATCAGGGTTACCAAAGTTTAATTTATAATTAAAATAAGTTCTAATAAAGGATAATAAGTTCAGATAAGTAAAAATCAGGTAAATAAAACACACCCTAAGGGCCCTAGTTCATTTTAGTTCAGCTTAGTTCAGTCAATAAGAACAAGCTCTAAGTTGGAACAAACTGACTTTTGGGCTTTTTATCAAATGCCCAGAATATCGATCTGGGCTTTTATAAAACTCGGCCCATATCTCTATTCCATTTCCCGCGTGAATCGAAGAAAACAACTCGACATTGCAGAATTGCTGAGCAACATGAAGAATTCTGGAGTTTATCATCAGAAATTAAGCGGTAAATTCACTCTTTTTTGATAATGGAAATTCTGAATTTTCTTAATTTCTTTGTTATTATGAATTTGTGTTACTTCAATTTAAATAGGGTTTTTTGGACATAATTATCTAGTACTCCGTTTTTGTGATGAATATGTTTGTATATTGTAACCAAACGATATAATTTCATAATGTTTGTTATTTAGCTGTAATACTAACGAAATCAATTGATGATTTTACCATCGATATTATCAATTGCAGCTAATTACATTATTTTATATATTTTGGGAATTTAGGTTTTTGAAAGGGGGATTTTTTTGTGCTGTTTTTATTTTTATTATTTACTCAAGTCAAATTTTTAGGGTTTACAGTGCTTATTTGTTTTAATGCAATAGGGATGACTTGAAATGATGTGACTTTTATGAGTGATCTTTATGCAATGAATGACCCTCAGGGTATGTTCGACAAAAATTAGTTGTTGTAATAGGCTAATAGCGAAAAATTGTTCCATTAGCAAGTACTCTCTCCGTCCCTTTATTAGATGCTTATTTCTAGTATTTATTACTCACATAATAAAGAGAAGTAGACATCTAATTGAGGGACGGAGGGAGTATATATATATATATATATATATATATATATATATATATATATATATATATATATATATATATAGAGGAAGGCTCATGTAAGAACCCTCCTCTATATAAGAACCCAATCTTATATAAGAACCCATCTCAGCCGTTCATTGGTTTTAATCTAACCATCTAAAATACTCCATTAGTAATGGCATTTCTGTAATTCTTTATAATTTTTTTTTACACTTTTGATAAAATACCCTAAATCTTATGTTATTCTTTCTCTCACCTCAACACTTTCTCTCTCCTCAGCACTTTCTCTCTCCTCAGCATTTTCTCTCTCCTCACTCTCTTCTACATCAACGAGCTTCTTCAAGAATTGGTAAGTTTATCAATTGTTAAAAAATTATGATTTAACTTTATTACTTGATTGCTTTGATGTATTTCCAGATTTTTTATTTGATTTTTCATTAGATTTGTTTGTTTTTTTTGTGCGATTTTTTAGAACTATTTTTTTGATTTTTTTTTTGTTCGAATTCCATAGTTTTTTTATTTTTTTTGTTCGAATTCCATATTTTCGTTTTTTTGTTCGAATTCCATGATTTTTTTATTTTTTTTGTTCGAATTCCATAGTTTTTTCGAATTCCATATTTTCGAATTCCATAGTTTTTTTGTTCGAATTCCAGATTTCATTTTTTATTCAATTGTTTTTCCAGATTTTTTTTTCGACTTTTTTATTTGATTGAGTTTTCCTATTTGCTTGAAGTTTTTTGGATTTTAATTTCAAATTGTTTTTTTGCTACAATTTGTATTTTTGATAATTAGGTTTTTGCATATTCATGGATTTAGATGATGTTGAAGATAATTCTCCTTCTTCCTCTATCACTCATTCAGGTAATTTTCATTGTTTTAGTACTTTAATTTCAATTTACTTACATGTTCTAAACTTTACTTGTTGATTATGTTCAAAAGTTGTTTTAATGTTCTAAATTATTTCTGGTTATGTTCTAAAGTAATTCATTATGTATGATATATAGTAATTCACTATATTCTAAAGGAATATGTTATAAGTATGTGATTTAATATGTTTAAACCCTTGTTTTAATTCTTTAATTTCAATTTACTTACATGTTCTAAACTTTACTTACATGTTCTAAACTTTACTTACATGTTCTAAACTTTACTTATTTACATGTTTTAAAGTAATTTTGTGAATTTGTTGATTATGTTCAAAAGTTGTTTAATGTTCAAAATTAATTCTGGTTATGTTCTAAAGTAATTCATTATTTTCTAAATTTTTTCACTTTATTCTAAATTTTATTATGTATGTTATAAAGTAATTCACTATGTTCTAAAGTTTATTCTTAATGTTCTAAACATTTTTTTGTATGTTCTAAAGTTTTCTATGTATCTTTCTCTTCATATTCTATGACTTCTATAGTAAGTTCTAAAGTTTACCTTCTAGTTTTAAATTTTACTTTTTATGTTCTAATGCAGTTGGCGTTATTTATCGTACTCCTGATGTTGTTGGATCATTTAGCCCGGGTGGTACCACTAAGGAATGGATTCCAAGTGTTCCCGAGGAGTTAAAACCCCGTTTGGGGATGGTATTCAAAGATCCCGAAGAGGGTCTTAGTTTTTACAAAGCATATGCAAATGCCGCTGGGTTTACTTCTAGGAAATCTACTACTTCAAGGAAGAAGAATAACAAAGATATAATTGCTTTTCAATATGGAGTTTGCAATAAGGAAGGTTTCAGGGCAACAAAAAAACCTATTGCTCAACAAACCGTTGATGAGAAAGGAAAAGTTCGTATTACTAGGAAACGTTTAGTCACTCGTGTAGGATGCAATGCTCACATATGTATGAGATATGATGGTGGAAAGTATGTTGTTAGTCATTTCAAAGAAGAACATAATCATTGTTTATATACTCCAAGTTGTGCTAAATTTCAAAAGAATAATAGGAATATGCATATTATGCATAAAAAATTGATTGTTGATAATTCAAAGGTAATTTATTTTTATGTGTCAAATATTGTTTTAATTGTTATGATTTATTATGTTCTAAAGTTGATCCTTAATCGTAGCATTTTTTTGTTTTTTTGTACACAGGTAAATGTTGGTCCCGTAAGGTCTTATACTATGATGAAAGAATTTGCCGGATCACATGATAATGTTGGTGCATCTAAACAAGATTTCAAAAACTTTTATAGAGATTTGAAAGCTTATATTGCTGGATCAGATGCCCAAATGTTTGTGGATAACTTTCAAAATAAGAAATTGCTTTGGACTGCATTTTTTTTTGACTATGATGTTGATGAAGATGATAGACTTTGTAGAGCTTTATGGGCTGATCCTATTTGTCGAAAAAATTATGCACTTTTTGGCGATATGGTTTCCTTTGATACCACATTCCAAACAAACAGGTGATGTTCTAAATGTAGAATTTTTTATGTTCTTATATTACTATCTATCATGTTTTGATGTTCTAAACATATATTCCTTATGTTCTAAATATACTGATGTTCTGAACATATATATATGCCTTATGTTCTAAATATACTGATGTTTTGAACATATATGCCTTATGTTCTACAATATGTATATCATGTTTTTATGTAATAAACATTATGCTTTTGTGTTTTACACTTTATGTCTTGTTTTCTAAACTAATATCTATCATGTTCTAATGTTCTAAACATTATGTCTATAGTTTATTATTTAAGTTTTAGATAATTCGTTATGTTTTTAAACAAGTATAATATTGACAAGTCTAATAATTAAAATAAATTATTGTGCTCTATGTTTATTTTTAATGTTCTAAAGTTTACCGTTATGTTCTAAAGTTTACCCTTATGTTCTAATATTTTCTGCATATATAATTTGTGTATGTAACAGATATAATATGATCTTTGGTCCATTTACTGGAGTTGATCATCATAAGAAATGTGTTACTTTTGCGGCTTCTTTTGTAGCTCATGAAGATATATCATCTTTTGAATGGGTTTTCAAAACTTTTCTTAAAGCAATGGGAAATAATGAGCCTGTGTGTTTGATAACCGATCAAGATCCAGCAATGAAACTTGCTGTTCGTAATGTTTTTCAAACTACAGAACACAGGTTTTGTATGTGGCATATTATGAAAAAGGTGCCTGAAAAAGTAGGTCGAGCAATTACCCAAGAAACTGATTTTTTGAAAAAGCTTTGTGCATGTGTTTGGCATTTAGAGATTGAGCCGGCAGAATTTGAAGAAAAGTGGAACAAAGTTATTTCAGAATTCAATTTGAACAATCATGGATGGTTGGCAAACATGTACGACATACGTGATATGTGGATTCCAGCGTATTTCAGAGATTTATTTTTAGGTGGCATCATGAGGACCACATCTAGATCAGAAAGTGAAAATAATTTTTTCACTATGTTCACAAATCCCCATCTCACTTTGATTGAGTTCTACATGAGGTAATATGTAAATGCCTAAATATGTTCTAAAGTTAATCTTTTATGTTCAAAAGTTTTTCTTCAATGCTCTAAAGTTTTTTCTATTTATGTTTTATAGTTTTATTTTTATTTTATTAGACTCTCTTTTATGTTCTACATTTTTTCTTATATGTTGAAAATTTTTAGTTTAATGTTTTAATAGTATTTAGATCACAATAATTATTTCATGTGTATTATTTTAATATGTTCTAATGTAGTTCACTTTATGTTCTAAAGTTATCTTCTATGTTCTAAAGTTAATTTATATTTTCTATAGGTTTGAATGTGCATTGGATGCTCAAAGGCACACTCAAAATAAAATGGATAATGATTCGAAGAATAAGCGTCCAGAGTGTAAAACACCAATTCCTTTAGAAAAAGATGCTTCCGAGTTGTTTACAACAACAATTTTCTATGATTTTCAATATGAGCTTGAAATTGGATGTTTTAATTGTGGTGTTGAGGAGATGAAGAAGGACAATGAGATTTATATTTTTAAATTAAGGGAAGGATCTAGGAGGAGGACTTTTGATGTTGTTTTTGATCCAACTACCTTAGATACCAAGTGTTTTTGTAAAAAATTTGAACGTGATGGTGTGCCTTGTAGGCATATGATTTGGGTGTGGAAGGCAAGGATGTTAGAGAAAATTCCCAAGACCTATGTTCTAAATAGATGGTGTACAATGGCTTATAAGAAGCCCATTTTTGATTTAGAGGGTAATGTGTTGGAGGAATGTCTTAATGCAGTAGATAAGAAGATGCTATTAAATGATTTGTGGACTGAAATTCATGCTTGTGTGAGTTTAGTGCAAAACAATGAAGATGAACTAAGTGATCTTGTCAAAAAACTTCGATCCATGAGAATAGATTTGGAACATAAGAAAACAACAAATGGAAGTAACAATCTTTCTAGCAAAGTTAAAGACATTGAAATGCTTATTGGAGCTAGTTTACCTTCTGAAGTTTTGATCAAACCTCCTAAAATTTCAAAAAACAAAGGTACGGGGGTTCATGTTCCAAATCAGGTTAATGTTCCAAATGATATCAATGTTCCAAATGATACCCATGTTCCAAATGATACCAATGTTCCAAATGATACCCATGTTCCAAATGATACCCATGTTCCAAATAGTGACAAGAGAATGAAGAGTGACAGAGAAAAAGCTGTTGAACAAAGTCAAAAGAAGAAAAGATTATGTAGAGCATGTGGAGAGCTTGGTCATCATGATAGTCGTAATTGTCCAGGGAAAGTCAAGTGATATGTAAGTAAACATTTTTTAATTTTCTTATGTTCTAATTAGTGATAAATTAAAATTATTATATGTTCTAAACTTCATCAAATATGTTCTAACTTTTTTTTAATGTGTTTATGTTCTAATTTTTTTTAAAATTTTTTTTGCAGGTTGATGGATATGCTATAAGTACAACCACCTCAAACATTTAATTTATAGAAATAATCACATTTACTTGTACATGAAAAAAAATTTGTGTAATTTTTTTATATATTTTTTTTTGTATTCTTCAATTTATTAACATAATATCATATTATTTTTTTGTCCAATTATTCTTTAAAAATTGTATGCAACCCATAGATTGATCCACAAACCACCAATTTGAACCCACCGATTTCAACCCACCAATCTACCATTGACAAACACCTACGATGTGAACATATCACCATTGGCAAAATTTCCTAAGCATGTTTAATGAAAGATAAGGGTATAAAATTAAGTATTAATAAGGAATAAAAAAAAGAAATTCAACCAAATTAATCAACCACCACCAATCCAGCCATGACTACCAACCCACCACCACCACCAACCCAGTTACGACCACTTAACCACCGACCCCAAAAACCCAACGACCCCAACTCATCGATTCCACCAGCTACGACCATCAGAAACCCACCGACCCTCGAACCCAATGACCCTAGAAACCCAATTACCCTCGAAACCACCGACACCGGAACCACCAAAACCAAAACATCAACCCC
Organism: Chenopodium album; assembly: GCF_948465745.1. Taxonomy (NCBI): domain Eukaryota; kingdom Viridiplantae; phylum Streptophyta; class Magnoliopsida; order Caryophyllales; family Amaranthaceae; genus Chenopodium; species Chenopodium album. The sequence goes on along the minus strand of NC_137851.1, from coordinate 5,748,416 downwards.
GAAACCCACCGATTTGAAACCCATCAGTTTTGTATTTAGGGTGTTTAAAAAAAGTAAAGTTAAAATGGTAATTTTATCACTAAAAAGTTACTAAAAAAGGAAAAAAATAGGAAAGTTGAAAGTAATATGGACCAGCCCAAAAATGAAATAGTTGCAACTAAAGTGGACCGGAGGTAGTATAATGTATATATATATATATATATCAAAAAAAAAGTTGGTGAGAGCGACAACTAATTGAAGCTTAGAGTGGAAATATCTTTGTGTCGTTTTTGGAGGAGTTTGTGTCTTTAGTGTGACCTCATTCCTATCCTCTTCCTTCTTTATTGTACAAAAGAAAAACTTCAACTTATTCCAAATTAGAAATACTTTAGAACATTATAAAAATAATGTTTCAAATTAGGTTAATGTTTCAAATGATATTAATATTCCTAATGATACCCATGTTCAAAATAGTCATCTCCATATTTATACAAAAAATGTACTATATATTGTTTTAAATATATGTCTAAAGATATAAACTTAAGATTTACACAATCATATATCAATTTTTGTTCAACTTTGACCACTTTCTAGCCATCTTCATCACTCTTTTCCGTTCTTCATTTACTTCTGATGTTATAATCTTCCCACAATACTCCACTCGTAACTTTTTCATTTGCTCAAACTGCAAACAAAAAAAATACAAAGGCATTAAACTTAAAATACACATGTAATTCAGAATATAATAAAAAATACTTTAGAACATTTCCATGTAATTTAGAACATAATAAGAATTACTTTAGAACATAGAAATCTAACTTATAACATAATCAGAATTACTTTAGAACATAATCATAATTACTTTAGAACATAATCATAATTACTTTAGAACATAATCAGATTTACTTTAGAACATAATCTATCTAACTTAGAACATAATCAAAATTACTTTAGAACATTATCAAGTAATCTTTAGAACATAGACATTAAACTTAGAACATAATCACAATTACTTTAGAACATAATCAGATTTACTTTAGAACATAATCTATCTAACTTAGAACATAATCAGAATTACTTTAGAACATTATCAGATTAACTTTAGAACATAGACATCTAACTTAGAACATAATCAGAATTACTTTAGAAGATAATCAGAATTACTTTAGAACATAATCAGAATTACTTTAGAACATAATCAAGTAATTTAGAACATAGTTATTAAAATTAGAACATAATCAGAATTACTTTAGAACATAATCAGATTTACTTTGGAACATAGACATTTAACTTAGAACACTTTAGAACATAATCAGATTAACTTTGGAACATAGACATTTAGCTTAGAACATAATCAGAATATGGAGATGTAATTAGAACCTAATCATCTGTCTTGACACTTACATTATCCTTCTCTAGCCCCGAGTTCCATTGTTTTTGACATTGTCCTTCATAGGTTTCCATGTGCTTCAACAAAAATACTCCACAATCATGATTGTTTGCATTGCTCTTCCATTTCATCTCAATATTTCTTGTTTCGAAAGTGGAGAAAACGGCACTCTTGTTATCAATTTCTTCATAAAATTCACCAAATGCCTTCAACTACAAAATTAATGATATGTACTTTAGAACATAATCAGAAATTACTTTAGAACATATACAAGTAATTTAGAACATAGATATGTACATTAGAACATAATAAGAAAATAATAATTAACCAAGTCAAAACTCTAAACCTTACCATCTTTGTAAAATCATCTCCATATTTTTCCTCGATAGAAACATTCGGTGGAAGAAATCTATTATCAATGACATCGAGAGTTCCTTCCAAAAAGTTGAAGCACAACAAATAATAGTGATCCGGTAAAACAGCCGGAAAGAAAACCTACGTTTAGAACATAATCAGAAACTTTAGAACATAAACAAACATGTGTTTAGAACATAATCAGATACTTTAGAACATAAACAAACATACATTTATAACATAATCAAACATGTGTTAAAACATAATTAGATACTTTAGAACATAAATAAAAATAATTAGAACACAATAAAAATTGAAAAAAAAAATTTGTTACCAATTGGAAGTTGTTAAATGTTGTTATTTCGGCATTTGTCATTTCTTTTCTCATTTGATGAAACAAAGCTTTCTTTCTATCTTCCAAACTTTCTGTATTGATTTTCCAATGGCTATATATATAAGAATATATAAGTTAGAGTCCAATATGGCATTTATATATATAAATTACACTTTAGAACATAGGCTGAAAATAGTTTAGAACATAAGTAATTTAGATCATAAGTAATTTAGAACATGATTATAATACCTTTGTGGTATACTTGCCCCAAATGTTGTCTATCAGATGATGCATTTTCCCACTTGTTTCTTCTTCAACAAAGAAATCTTTTGCTTGGTCCAACATGCTATACATCTCTTTCACATTCGATGCAAGACTCTTTGCCAAATCTCCAAATTTGCTTAAAAAGCCCTAACAATTTAAAACATTAAGTAATGAGTATTTAAAACATTATAGAAAAGTTATTAAATAAATATGAAAAAAATATTAAAACATTATACCATCATGTCATTTGTAGATGTGATAGAATTACAAGGCATGGATTCTTTTTCCATAACTTTCTCCTTTCCTTTGTCTTTTCCTTGCTTCTTTGACAATGGCATGAGTTTTTTTTTCATTACTTTCTTCTCCCCTTGATTTTCACTAATTGTCAAGGGTTGCTCTTTCTTGTCGCCTTTGTCTTTCCCTTGCTTTTCTTCAATTGTTAAGGGTTGCACTTTCTTCTTGCCTTTGTCTTTCCCTTGCCTTTTTTCCAATTCCTTTTTAAATATAACTTGCAAATTTTAGAATACATGCATAAACATAATGATAGATAAATATAAAACGGTAATTACCATTGATGGACCTTCACTTTCTTTCTTTTCCTTATCCTCCGATTGTTTCTTCTTGATTCGACCCTACAAATCATAATATGAATAGATTACAAACTTTAGAACATCCGTAATAAACTTTAGAACATCGATAATAAACTTTAGAACATAAAATAAACATGCATAATACTCTTAAAAACACATGTACAATAAACTTTAGAACATATATTATAAAGTTTAAAACATATAGTATAAACTTTAAAACATAAGTATATACAAAAATCATACCAAATTCAATTTCATTCTTTCTAGTACTTTTCCCTTTCCAAATCCTAGGTCTTTCTCAAACTTCAATCTTGTATAAAACCTTTCTTGGTTCCAGAATGAAAGTAGTGGAACACCACGTGGTATCTCTAACCCCTTTCTTTGTACCCGATCAAAATAGGATACCTACAAGAACATCATTAGAATTACTTTAGAACATTGATATATAAATTAGAACATTGATATATAAATTAGAACATAGATATATAATTTAGAACATCATTATAAATACTTTAGAACATAGACATGTAACTTAGAACATAATCAAAATTACTTTAGAACATAGACAAGTAATTTAGAACATAGATATGTACATTACAACATAATCAAAATATTAGTAACATATATAATGAATGTTAAAAAAATTAAAAATTACCATAAGAAAGATTAAAGGCCCCACGAAGTATGATTCTCCATCTTGCCATTTTTTACAAGTTTCAATCAAGTGCTCCTTCACAAATTTACACCAATCCAACTTCACTATATTCTTTATATCCTTGCAACTATACAAATACTTTACGTATAGTTGGTTGCTATTCGTTGAACGAATGCAACTATTAACTACACATACAATGAAGTTGTAAATGAATTCATCAGAAACTTGATCTCTTTCTTTATCTATCGCTTTCACCTTTTCGATCCTACTAATCAATTGTCCATTTGTTGGAGCACCCTGTAAGTAATTTAGAACATGGACAAGTAATTTAGAACATGGACAAGTACTTTAGAACATGAACTTATATACTTTAGAACATAATCAGAAATACTTTAGAACATGAACTTATATACTTTAGAACATAATCAGAAATACTTTAGAACATGAACTTATATACTTTAGAACATAATCAGAAATACTTTAGAAGATCATAAAAGTAATTTAGAACATGATTAGAAATACTTTAGAACATTGACATTTAATTTAGAACATAAATATATACATTAGAACATCATTAGAAATACTTTAGAACTTAAAACATAATAAGAATTACTTTTAGAACATATTCGGAATTACTTTATAACATACACAAGTAATTTAGAACATAAGCCAAATAACAAGTTTAGGATACAAGCACACATAAAAATATTCATACCACTTTAAGGTCTAAGTTTTTTCTCCATTTTTGCATAAAATTTGCACATTCCACATTCTCCTTATTTTCCGAGCTATCAACAATTGGAATATCTCCCATTGGCAATCCATATGTCATGTGAACATCAATTTCATCAAAGAATATTTCTTCTTCTCTCCCCGGTAGCATCAAGCAACATCTTTTGGGATCAAAATTCGTAAGAAGTTGTTTTGTCAACCTAGATTCAAATTAAAGGTTTAGAATACAAAATACATATAAATTAGAATAGAAATAAAAATAAAAATAAACAATATAATTTAATTTTAGAACATAAGAGTCGATCTTAAAATCATAAAAATAAAACTTAGTGCTAGTGCTTACCAAGAATCGGCATGATGTGGTGCATTCAATTTCAAAAAAGCTCCAAATCCAATGTTCTTAATTGCTTGCTTATGCTTTTTAGAAAGATTTACCAACACTTGTTTCATCAATTCCTTAGTTGTAACTCTTTGATAAGCTGTTTGCTTATTTTTTTCCTCTTTGATTACTTTGACATCCTCACCATCATTTTCTTTTTCAATCTTTCTTTTCACATTTTTTTTCTGAACCACCTGAATAAAGTAGAACATTAGAAAGAATTTTAACATAATAAAAACATGAACTTTAGAACATTAGCACAAAGTATAGAACATTAGCATATAATTTAGAATACAAGTACTTGTTAAAAGCATATACTTTAGAACATAATCACATAGTTTAGAACATAATTCAAATTAGGAGAAAAAAAATTTAAATTAGAACATGAACTTTAGAACATAAGCTGATTATTTAGAACACATGTATATACTTTAAAACATAAACTTGGAAATGAAAGAATGTAACTTACAAAAATAAAGTTACATATTATTTACTTTAGAACATAAGTATGAATATAGAATATAAACATGCAATTTATAACATTAGCATATAATTTAGAACATCAACAAATAATTTAGAACCTTTTTCTTATCATCCTTCACATCCTCTTTTGAATCATCTTTTTCCTCTAACTTTGGTCCATCCATCTCTTCATTAGTATCATCTTTTTCCTCCAACTTTTGTCCATCATCATTCTCATCCTTGTCATCATCTCCTTCTTCCTTTTTTTGCATTTTTCTAGGTGGTTGAATCCTTGTTGGAAGCTTGCTACCTCTTTTTCGTTTTAGACTTTGCACATGTTTCTCAAATTCATCTTTGTCAATTACTTCCGCTTCATTTTCAACAACTTTCCTTTAAAATCAAATATAAATAATTTAGAACATATATGATAATCTTTAGAACATAATAGAAAACTTTAGATCATAATAGAAATACTTTAGAACATAGTAGAAAACCTTAGAACATAATAAAAATACTTTAATTACCTTTTTCTTCCATAAGTAATTTTTTCATCTGGTATAATAGTAATAGTAAGTTCTTCTGAATTTTCTTCATTTTGGCCTTGCATTTTGCTGCAATTTTAAAATATAAAAAAATATTAGTAACATTCCAACATTAGTAATATATTTTAAACATAGGAATAGTTTAGAACATGCTGAAAAATAGTTTAGAACATGTTATCATAATTATATCACTAACAATTAAGAACACAACAAGAGTAAGAGAATGCAGCTACAAGCCTCATTAGTGGAACACCATAGCTAAGGCACCATACATATTCGGACTATCTTACACATGTCAGCAGATCAAAAGATTAAAAGCCAGAAATTGCATTGGGAAGGAGTTCAGAACATGCTGAAAACGAGTTTAGAACATGCTGAAAACGAATCAAGAATAAGGCAGAATCTCATTTTAGAGTGGAACTCCAGTATGTGGCAACTTAGCCTCAGACTGTGACGCACTGGCTATCCTCAATTTGATCAAGGAACCGAATCAGCTGATACAAATGGGCTAGCAACAAGGCCAACAATTTATCAGATTGCAAAGAAGTGGTCCAAGAAACGAAGAATAAGAATTATTTCCAACTTGGATACTGAGAACTTATCATAGCATACCTAGTGGTAGCGCTAATCTTTGTAAACATAAAAGTGAGTGTTCAGATGCCATCATTCAGAGTGGCGATTTCATCATTCCAAAAGTTTACATTGCCACCAACTCTATTTACAAGAACAAGGGTACCATAATTAATCAATTATCTAGTCTAAACTCAACCCAATCCTTTCTCCTAATCCACAGCCCCAGCATATCGATTCATAATCATGTTCCATGGAAGGTGGGTGCTGCTCCTGAAAAGTTGAGGCAATACAGGATTTTACGAAGTGCCTAGATTCAGAATAAGATTTCTGATATTGTACAACAGTTACACGGATAAGACACATTCAACAAGCAACACCAGCCAACATGTTATGTTGTATCTTGGACATGAACAAGCCAAACATGGGATCGGATAGCAATTTATAAGAGGCCCTTACTGTGTTTCCTAAGTTGGAGCACAATTCAGCATCAATGAGGTAGAAGTAAGCAAGTAAGAAGGGGCATCCTGCCATTAGGCAATAATATTTATCTGGTTGATCTGTGTGTATAGCAATCTTCCAGATATGCATTCTGGCCAGCTTATGCCAAACGAAAACCATGACACAGATTGTCAATTTTCTAATTAAGGCAGGACCCTAGACGCCTACTACTGCAGCTTAGAATTATGGCACTAAATAACTCATTTGTCCTGGAACCAACACAATTTTAACCAATCTCCCTGCTACACCACATTAGCAACTCCAAAGACACAGTGTAACTTTGTTCTAAGTTCTACACATGACATTAAAAAGTTGAATAAAAAAATAATGAACAATAATCGAACGAAATAATGAACAAAAATCGAACAAAAATCGATCGAAATAATGAACCCTAAATTTGAAATAATCGAACAAAAATCGAACAAAAATCGAACAAAAATCGATCGAACAAAAATCGATCGAACAAAAATCGAAATAATCGAACAAAAATCGAAATAATCGAACAAAAATCGATCGAAATAATCGCAAAAATCAAACAAAATAATTCACAAAAATCCGAACCCTAAATTTGCTAAACCGAACTCAAAATAATCAAACTCCATAAGAAAAATCCAACTCAAAATCGCACAAAATAAACTGCAAAAATCGACTCATAAAATTGCAAAAATAGAACCCTAAATCCGAACCCTAAAAATTGCAAAAATCACCAATTAAAACTTCAAATTCACTTGAACATCATGCTAATTTCATTAAAATTTGAACAAAATCGAAAACAAAAACATACCTGAAGCGAAATCATTCAAAATTGCAACTTCTATCAGATTTTTGGGGGTTTTAGGAGAGAGAAAATGAGAAAATCGGGAAGTAGAGAGAGAAAGTTAGAGGAGAGAGAAAAGGTTGGGAGGTGGGTAAGGGGGTTGAAAAAGTTGGACAGGTGTTTTAATCTTAGCCGTCTAAAACAACTTGATCCTACGGTTAAGATGGGTTCTTATATATCTAGGGTTCTTATATATCTAGGGGTTCTTACCGGATCCCTCCCCTATATATATATATATATATATATATATATATATATATATATATATATATATATATATATATATATATATATATATATATATATATATATATATATATATATTATTTTATTTTTATTTTTTTTTTTTTTTTTTTACAATAAGCAAGTAGTGATTAATTGTTTATTTATGGGCTCACAATAAAACTAGCTTTAGGTTTTTAATTATGTGGTTAAAAATAGTTACGTCAAAGTCTCACAGCTTCCCTAAACCACTACATTATTCAAAACATTACTTTCCTACTTTAGTCGCATTTTGACTGGGTTAAAATGCTAACCGCTACTTTAAAAAGTCATTACCAATAATGAAGCACGTCCTAAATGAAACATGAGATGGCGTATTAGAGTATATGCTAACTTTTGTGGTTTTGTGCTATCTTATTATATTCATCCTATATACATATATGGAGTATGTTGCTTCCCAAGATTAGAGAAAACGTTTTTGTTAACTATTGCTGCTACTATACATTACTGTCATTGTTGTACACGGAGGAGGAATTGAGTTAGTGTTATACCAACAGGTCACGAAATTCATAAGTTGCAGCAGACAATGAATCCGTGAAGATTAATGTCTTATTGCATATCCTATAAATCTGTTTTAGGGACAACTGAATTTAGGAATGAGACCTTGTTTTTATGCTTGTTTTACTAATTTCAACTGGCTATGTTCTACATCCTCAAGTCTGCTGAATCTCTACATATTGGTATTTTTGAGCTTCTTTATTTGATGTTGTGTTACTCAATTTTATATTATGATACTTGGACTATCAATCACTAGCTAAGCTTTGTGGATTTTTAGTGACAAGTATAACATATTGATGGTGATGTTCCATTGATACCACATTCCAAATTATGCACTTTTTGGCGATATGGTTTCCTTTGATACCACATTCCAAACAAACAGGTGATGTTCTAAATGTAGAATTTTTTATGTTCTTATATTACTATCTATCATGTTTTGATGTTCTAAACATATATTCCTTATGTTCTAAATATACTGATGTTCTGAACATATATATATGCCTTATGTTCTAAATATACTGATGTTTTGAACATATATGCCTTATGTTCTACAATATGTATATCATGTTTTTATGTAATAAACATTATGCTTTTGTGTTTTACACTTTATGTCTTGTTTTCTAAACTAATATCTATCATGTTCTAATGTTCTAAACATTATGTCTATAGTTTATTATTTAAGTTTTAGATAATTCGTTATGTTTTTAAACAAGTATAATATTGACAAGTCTAATAATTAAAATAAATTATTGTGCTCTATGTTTATTTTTAATGTTCTAAAGTTTACCGTTATGTTCTAAAGTTTACCCTTATGTTCTAATATTTTCTGCATATATAATTTGTGTATGTAACAGATATAATATGATCTTTGGTCCATTTACTGGAGTTGATCATCATAAGAAATGTGTTACTTTTGCGGCTTCTTTTGTAGCTCATGAAGATATATCATCTTTTGAATGGGTTTTCAAAACTTTTCTTAAAGCAATGGGAAATAATGAGCCTGTGTGTTTGATAACCGATCAAGATCCAGCAATGAAACTTGCTGTTCGTAATGTTTTTCAAACTACAGAACACAGGTTTTGTATGTGGCATATTATGAAAAAGGTGCCTGAAAAAGTAGGTCGAGCAATTACCCAAGAAACTGATTTTTTGAAAAAGCTTTGTGCATGTGTTTGGCATTTAGAGATTGAGCCGGCAGAATTTGAAGAAAAGTGGAACAAAGTTATTTCAGAATTCAATTTGAACAATCATGGATGGTTGGCAAACATGTACGACATACGTGATATGTGGATTCCAGCGTATTTCAGAGATTTATTTTTAGGTGGCATCATGAGGACCACATCTAGATCAGAAAGTGAAAATAATTTTTTCACTATGTTCACAAATCCCCATCTCACTTTGATTGAGTTCTACATGAGGTAATATGTAAATGCCTAAATATGTTCTAAAGTTAATCTTTTATGTTCAAAAGTTTTTCTTCAATGCTCTAAAGTTTTTTCTATTTATGTTTTATAGTTTTATTTTTATTTTATTAGACTCTCTTTTATGTTCTACATTTTTTCTTATATGTTGAAAATTTTTAGTTTAATGTTTTAATAGTATTTAGATCACAATAATTATTTCATGTGTATTATTTTAATATGTTCTAATGTAGTTCACTTTATGTTCTAAAGTTATCTTCTATGTTCTAAAGTTAATTTATATTTTCTATAGGTTTGAATGTGCATTGGATGCTCAAAGGCACACTCAAAATAAAATGGATAATGATTCGAAGAATAAGCGTCCAGAGTGTAAAACACCAATTCCTTTAGAAAAAGATGCTTCCGAGTTGTTTACAACAACAATTTTCTATGATTTTCAATATGAGCTTGAAATTGGATGTTTTAATTGTGGTGTTGAGGAGATGAAGAAGGACAATGAGATTTATATTTTTAAATTAAGGGAAGGATCTAGGAGGAGGACTTTTGATGTTGTTTTTGATCCAACTACCTTAGATACCAAGTGTTTTTGTAAAAAATTTGAACGTGATGGTGTGCCTTGTAGGCATATGATTTGGGTGTGGAAGGCAAGGATGTTAGAGAAAATTCCCAAGACCTATGTTCTAAATAGATGGTGTACAATGGCTTATAAGAAGCCCATTTTTGATTTAGAGGGTAATGTGTTGGAGGAATGTCTTAATGCAGTAGATAAGAAGATGCTATTAAATGATTTGTGGACTGAAATTCATGCTTGTGTGAGTTTAGTGCAAAACAATGAAGATGAACTAAGTGATCTTGTCAAAAAACTTCGAGCCATGAGAATAGATTTGGAACATAAGAAAACAACAAATGGAAGTAACAATCTTTCTAGCAAAGTTAAAGACATTGAAATGCTTATTGGAGCTAGTTTACCTTCTGAAGTTTTGATCAAACCTCCTAAAATTTCAAAAAACAAAGGTACGGGGGTTCATGTTCCAAATCAGGTTAATGTTCCAAATGATATCAATGTTCCAAATGATACCCATGTTCCAAATGATACCAATGTTCCAAATGATACCCATGTTCCAAATGATACCCATGTTCCAAATAGTGACAAGAGAATGAAGAGTGACAGAGAAAAAGCTGTTGAACAAAGTCAAAAGAAGAAAAGATTATGTAGAGCATGTGGAGAGCTTGGTCATCATGATAGTCGTAATTGTCCAGGGAAAGTCAAGTGATATGTAAGTAAACATTTTTTAATTTTCTTATGTTCTAATTAGTGATAAATTAAAATTATTATATGTTCTAAACTTCATCAAATATGTTCTAACTTTTTTTTAATGTGTTTATGTTCTAATTTTTTTTAAAATTTTTTTTGCAGGTTGATGGATATGCTATAAGTACAACCACCTCAAACATTTAATTTATAGAAATAATCACATTTACTTGTACATGAAAAAAAATTTGTGTAATTTTTTTATATATTTTTTTTTGTATTCTTCAATTTATTAACATAATATCATATTATTTTTTTGTCCAATTATTCTTTAAAAATTGTATGCAACCCATAGATTGATCCACAAACCACCAATTTGAACCCACCGATTTCAACCCACCAATCTACCATTGACAAACACCTACGATGTGAACATATCACCATTGGCAAAATTTCCTAAGCATGTTTAATGAAAGATAAGGGTATAAAATTAAGTATTAATAAGGAATAAAAAAAAGAAATTCAACCAAATTAATCAACCACCACCAATCCAGCCATGACTACCAACCCACCACCACCACCAACCCAGTTACGACCACTTAACCACCGACCCCAAAAACCCAACGACCCCAACTCATCGATTCCACCAGCTACGACCATCAGAAACCCACCGACCCTCGAACCCAATGACCCTAGAAACCCAATTACCCTCGAAACCACCGACACCGGAACCACCAAAACCAAAACATCAACCCCGAAACCCACCGATTTGAAACCCATCAGTTTTGTATTTAGGGTGTTTAAAAAAAAGTAAAGTTAAAATGGTAATTTTATCACTAAAAAGTTACTAAAAAAGGAAAAAAATAGGAAAGTTGAAAGTAATATGGACCAGCCCAAAAATGAAATAGTTGCAACTAAAGTGGACCGGAGGTAGTATAATGTATATATATATATATATATCAAAAAAAAAGTTGGTGAGAGCGACAACTAATTGAAGCTTAGAGTGGAAATATCTTTGTGTCGTTTTTGGAGGAGTTTGTGTCTTTAGTGTGACCTCATTCCTATCCTCTTCCTTCTTTATTGTACAAAAGAAAAACTTCAACTTATTCCAAATTAGAAATACTTTAGAACATTATAAAAATAATGTTTCAAATTAGGTTAATGTTTCAAATGATATTAATATTCCTAATGATACCCATGTTCAAAATAGTCATCTCCATATTTATACAAAAAATGTACTATATATTGTTTTAAATATATGTCTAAAGATATAAACTTAAGATTTACACAATCATATATCAATTTTTGTTCAACTTTGACCACTTTCTAGCCATCTTCATCACTCTTTTCCGTTCTTCATTTACTTCTGATGTTATAATCTTCCCACAATACTTCACTCGTAACTTTTTCATTTGCTCAAACTGCAAACAAAAAAAATACAAAGGCATTAAACTTAAAATACACATGTAATTCAGAATATAATAAAAAATACTTTAGAACATTTCCATGTAATTTAGAACATAATAAGAATTACTTTAGAACATAGAAATCTAACTTATAACATAATCAGAATTACTTTAGAACATAATCAGAATTACTTTAGAACATAATCATAATTACTTTAGAACATAATCAGATTTACTTTAGAACATAATCTATCTAACTTAGAACATAATCAAAATTACTTTAGAACATTATCAAGTAATCTTTAGAACATAGACATTAAACTTAGAACATAATCACAATTACTTTAGAACATAATCAGATTTACTTTAGAACATAATCTATCTAACTTAGAACATAATCAGAATTACTTTAGAACATTATCAGATTAACTTTAGAACATAGACATCTAACTTAGAACATAATCAGAATTACTTTAGAAGATAATCAGAATTACTTTAGAACATAATCAGAATTACTTTAGAACATAATCAAGTAATTTAGAACATAGTTATTAAAATTAGAACATAATCAGAATTACTTTAGAACATAATCAGATTTACTTTGGAACATAGACATTTAACTTAGAACACTTTAGAACATAATCAGATTAACTTTGGAACATAGACATTTAGCTTAGAACATAATCAGAATATGGAGATGTAATTAGAACCTAATCATCTGTCTTGACACTTACATTATCCTTCTCTAGCCCCGAGTTCCATTGTTTTTGACATTGTCCTTCATAGGTTTCCATGTGCTTCAACAAAAATACTCCACAATCATGATTGTTTGCATTGCTCTTCCATTTCATCTCAATATTTCTTGTTTCGAAAGTGGAGAAAACGGCACTCTTGTTATCAATTTCTTCATAAAATTCACCAAATGCCTTCAACTACAAAATTAATGATATGTACTTTAGAACATAATCAGAAATTACTTTAGAACATATACAAGTAATTTAGAACATAGATATGTACATTAGAACATAATAAGAAAATAATAATTAACCAAGTCAAAACTCTAAACCTTACCATCTTTGTAAAATCATCTCCATATTTATCCTCGATAGAAACATTCGGTGGAAGAAATCTATTATCAATGACATCGAGAGTTCCTTCCAAAAAGTTGAAGCACAACAAATAATAGTGATCCGGTAAAACAGCCGGAAAGAAAACCTACGTTTAGAACATAATCAGAAACTTTAGAACATAAACAAACATGTGTTTAGAACATAATCAGATACTTTAGAACATAAACAAACATACATTTATAACATAATCAAACATGTGTTAAAACATAATTAGATACTTTAGAACATAAATAAAAATAATTAGAACACAATAAAAATTGAAAAAAAAAATTTGTTACCAATTGGAAGTTGTTAAATGTTGTTATTTCGGCATTTGTCATTTCTTTTCTCATTTGATGAAACAAAGCTTTCTTTCTATCTTCCAAACTTTCTGTATTGATTTTCCAATGGCTATATATATAAGAATATATAAGTTAGAGTCCAATATGGCATTTATATATATAAATTACACTTTAGAACATAGGCTGAAAATAGTTTAGAACATAAGTAATTTAGATCATAAGTAATTTAGAACATGATTATAATACCTTTGTGGTATACTTGCCCCAAATGTTGTCTATCAGATGATGCATTTTCCCACTTGTTTCTTCTTCAACAAAGAAATCTTTTGCTTGGTCCAACATGCTATACATCTCTTTCACATTCGATGCAAGACTCTTTGCCAAATCTCCAAATTTGCTTAAAAAGCCCTAACAATTTAAAACATTAAGTAATGAGTATTTAAAACATTATAGAAAAGTTATTAAATAAATATGAAAAAAATATTAAAACATTATACCATCATGTCATTTGTAGATGTGATAGAATTACAAGGCATGGATTCTTTTTCCATAACTTTCTCCTTTCCTTTGTCTTTTCCTTGCTTCTTTGACAATGGCATGAGTTTTTTTTTCATTACTTTCTTCTCCCCTTGATTTTCACTAATTGTCAAGGGTTGCTCTTTCTTGTCGCCTTTGTCTTTCCCTTGCTTTTCTTCAATTGTTAAGGGTTGCACTTTCTTCTTGCCTTTGTCTTTCCCTTGCCTTTTTTCCAATTCCTTTTTAAATATAACTTGCAAATTTTAGAATACATGCATAAACATAATGATAGATAAATATAAAACGGTAATTACCATTGATGGACCTTCACTTTCTTTCTTTTCCTTATCCTCCGATTGTTTCTTCTTGATTCGACCCTACAAATCATAATATGAATAGATTACAAACTTTAGAACATCCGTAATAAACTTTAGAACATCGATAATAAACTTTAGAACATAAAATAAACATGCATAATACTCTTAAAAACACATGTACAATAAACTTTAGAACATATATTATAAAGTTTAAAACATATAGTATAAACTTTAAAACATAAGTATATACAAAAATCATACCAAATTCAATTTCATTCTTTCTAGTACTTTTCCCTTTCCAAATCCTAGGTCTTTCTCAAACTTCAATCTTGTATAAAACCTTTCTTGGTTCCAGAATGAAAGTAGTGGAACACCACGTGGTATCTCTAACCCCTTTCTTTGTACCCGATCAAAATAGGATACCTACAAGAACATCATTAGAATTACTTTAGAACATTGATATATAAATTAGAACATTGATATATAAATTAGAACATAGATATATAATTTAGAACATCATTATAAATACTTTAGAACATAGACATGTAACTTAGAACATAATCAAAATTACTTTAGAACATAGACAAGTAATTTAGAACATAGATATGTACATTACAACATAATCAAAATATTAGTAACATATATAATGAATGTTAAAAAAATTAAAAATTACCATAAGAAAGATTAAAGGCCCCACGAAGTATGATTCTCCATCTTGCCATTTTTTACAAGTTTCAATCAAGTGCTCCTTCACAAATTTACACCAATCCAACTTCACTATATTCTTTATATCCTTGCAACTATACAAATACTTTACGTATAGTTGGTTGCTATTCGTTGAACGAATGCAACTATTAACTACACATACAATGAAGTTGTAAATGAATTCATCAGAAACTTGATCTCTTTCTTTATCTATCGCTTTCACCTTTTCGATCCTACTAATCAATTGTCCATTTGTTGGAGCACCCTGTAAGTAATTTAGAACATGGACAAGTAATTTAGAACATGGACAAGTACTTTAGAACATGAACTTATATACTTTAGAACATAATCAGAAATACTTTAGAACATGAACTTATATACTTTAGAACATAATCAGAAATACTTTAGAACATGAACTTATATACTTTAGAACATAATCAGAAATACTTTAGAAGATCATAAAAGTAATTTAGAACATGATTAGAAATACTTTAGAACATTGACATTTAATTTAGAACATAAATATATACATTAGAACATCATTAGAAATACTTTAGAACTTAAAACATAATAAGAATTACTTTTAGAACATATTCGGAATTACTTTATAACATACACAAGTAATTTAGAACATAAGCCAAATAACAAGTTTAGGATACAAGCACACATAAAAATATTCATACCACTTTAAGGTCTAAGTTTTTTCTCCATTTTTGCATAAAATTTGCACATTCCACATTCTCCTTATTTTCCGAGCTATCAACAATTGGAATATCTCCCATTGGCAATCCATATGTCATGTGAACATCAATTTCATCAAAGAATATTTCTTCTTCTCTCCCCGGTAGCATCAAGCAACATCTTTTGGGATCAAAATTCGTAAGAAGTTGTTTTGTCAACCTAGATTCAAATTAAAGGTTTAGAATACAAAATACATATAAATTAGAATAGAAATAAAAATAAAAATAAACAATATAATTTAATTTTAGAACATAAGAGTCGATCTTAAAATCATAAAAATAAAACTTAGTGCTAGTGCTTACCAAGAATCGGCATGATGTGGTGCATTCAATTTCAAAAAAGCTCCAAATCCAATGTTCTTAATTGCTTGCTTATGCTTTTTAGAAAGATTTACCAACACTTGTTTCATCAATTCCTTAGTTGTAACTCTTTGATAAGCTGTTTGCTTATTTTTTTCCTCTTTGATTACTTTGACATCCTCACCATCATTTTCTTTTTCAATCTTTCTTTTCACATTTTTTTTCTGAACCACCTGAATAAAGTAGAACATTAGAAAGAATTTTAACATAATAAAAACATGAACTTTAGAACATTAGCACAAAGTATAGAACATTAGCATATAATTTAGAATACAAGTACTTGTTAAAAGCATATACTTTAGAACATAATCACATAGTTTAGAACATAATTCAAATTAGGAGAAAAAAAATTTAAATTAGAACATGAACTTTAGAACATAAGCTGATTATTTAGAACACATGTATATACTTTAAAACATAAACTTGGAAATGAAAGAATGTAACTTACAAAAATAAAGTTACATATTATTTACTTTAGAACATAAGTATGAATATAGAATATAAACATGCAATTTATAACATTAGCATATAATTTAGAACATCAACAAATAATTTAGAACCTTTTTCTTATCATCCTTCACATCCTCTTTTGAATCATCTTTTTCCTCTAACTTTGGTCCATCCATCTCTTCATTAGTATCATCTTTTTCCTCCAACTTTTGTCCATCATCATTCTCATCCTTGTCATCATCTCCTTCTTCCTTTTTTTGCATTTTTCTAGGTGGTTGAATCCTTGTTGGAAGCTTGCTACCTCTTTTTCGTTTTAGACTTTGCACATGTTTCTCAAATTCATCTTTGTCAATTACTTCCGCTTCATTTTCAACAACTTTCCTTTAAAATCAAATATAAATAATTTAGAACATATATGATAATCTTTAGAACATAATAGAAAACTTTAGATCATAATAGAAATACTTTAGAACATAGTAGAAAACCTTAGAACATAATAAAAATACTTTAATTACCTTTTTCTTCCATAAGTAATTTTTTCATCTGGTATAATAGTAATAGTAAGTTCTTCTGAATTTTCTTCATTTTGGCCTTGCATTTTGCTGCAATTTTAAAATATAAAAAAATATTAGTAACATTCCAACATTAGTAATATATTTTAAACATAGGAATAGTTTAGAACATGCTGAAAAATAGTTTAGAACATGTTATCATAATTATATCACTAACAATTAAGAACACAACAAGAGTAAGAGAATGCAGCTACAAGCCTCATTAGTGGAACACCATAGCTAAGGCACCATACATATTCGGACTATCTTACACATGTCAGCAGATCAAAAGATTAAAAGCCAGAAATTGCATTGGGAAGGAGTTCAGAACATGCTGAAAACGAGTTTAGAACATGCTGAAAACGAATCAAGAATAAGGCAGAATCTCATTTTAGAGTGGAACTCCAGTATGTGGCAACTTAGCCTCAGACTGTGACGCACTGGCTATCCTCAATTTGATCAAGGAACCGAATCAGCTGATACAAATGGGCTAGCAACAAGGCCAACAATTTATCAGATTGCAAAGAAGTGGTCCAAGAAACGAAGAATAAGAATTATTTCCAACTTGGATACTGAGAACTTATCATAGCATACCTAGTGGTAGCGCTAATCTTTGTAAACATAAAAGTGAGTGTTCAGATGCCATCATTCAGAGTGGCGATTTCATCATTCCAAAAGTTTACATTGCCACCAACTCTATTTACAAGAACAAGGGTACCATAATTAATCAATTATCTAGTCTAAACTCAACCCAATCCTTTCTCCTAATCCACAGCCCCAGCATATCGATTCATAATCATGTTCCATGGAAGGTGGGTGCTGCTCCTGAAAAGTTGAGGCAATACAGGATTTTACGAAGTGCCTAGATTCAGAATAAGATTTCTGATATTGTACAACAGTTACACGGATAAGACACATTCAACAAGCAACACCAGCCAACATGTTATGTTGTATCTTGGACATGAACAAGCCAAACATGGGATCGGATAGCAATTTATAAGAGGCCCTTACTGTGTTTCCTAAGTTGGAGCACAATTCAGCATCAATGAGGTAGAAGTAAGCAAGTAAGAAGGGGCATCCTGCCATTAGGCAATAATATTTATCTGGTTGATCTGTGTGTATAGCAATCTTCCAGATATGCATTCTGGCCAGCTTATGCCAAACGAAAACCATGACACAGATTGTCAATTTTCTAATTAAGGCAGGACCCTAGACGCCTACTACTGCAGCTTAGAATTATGGCACTAAATAACTCATTTGTCCTGGAACCAACACAATTTTAACCAATCTCCCTGCTACACCACATTAGCAACTCCAAAGACACAGTGTAACTTTGTTCTAAGTTCTACACATGACATTAAAAAGTTGAATAAAAAAATAATGAACAATAATCGAACGAAATAATGAACAAAAATCGAACAAAAATCGATCGAAATAATGAACCCTAAATTTGAAATAATCGAACAAAAATCGAACAAAAATCGAACAAAAATCGATCGAACAAAAATCGAAATAATCGAACAAAAATCGAAATAATCGAACAAAAATCGAAATAATCGAACAAAAATCGATCGAAATAATCGCAAAAATCAAACAAAATAATTCACAAAAAT
Organism: Chenopodium album; assembly: GCF_948465745.1. Lineage (NCBI taxonomy): Eukaryota > Viridiplantae > Streptophyta > Magnoliopsida > Caryophyllales > Amaranthaceae > Chenopodium > Chenopodium album. The sequence goes on along the minus strand of NC_137851.1, from coordinate 5,729,325 downwards.
CCGAACCCTAAATTTGCTAAACCGAACTCAAAATAATCAAACTCCATAAGAAAAATCCAACTCAAAATCGCACAAAATAAACTGCAAAAATCGACTCATAAAATTGCAAAAATAGAACCCTAAATCCGAACCCTAAAAATTGCAAAAATCACCAATTAAAACTTCAAATTCACTTGAACATCATGCTAATTTCATTAAAATTTGAACAAAATCGAAAACAAAAACATACCTGAAGCGAAATCATTCAAAATTGCAACTTCTATCAGATTTTTGGGGGTTTTAGGAGAGAGAAAATGAGAAAATCGGGAAGTAGAGAGAGAAAGTTAGAGGAGAGAGAAAAGGTTGGGAGGTGGGTAAGGGGGTTGAAAAAGTTGGACAGGTGTTTTAATCTTAGCCGTCTAAAACAACTTGATCCTACGGTTAAGATGGGTTCTTATATATCTAGGGTTCTTATATATCTAGGGGTTCTTACCGGATCCCTCCCCTATATATATATATATATATATATATATATATATATATATATATATATATATATATATATATATATATATATATATATATATATATATATATATATATATATATATATATATATATATATATATATATATATATATTATTTTATTTTTATTTATTTATTTTTTTTTTTACAATAAGCAAGTAGTGATTAATTGTTTATTTATGGGCTCACAATAAAACTAGCTTTAGGTTTTTAATTATGTGGTTAAAAATAGTTACGTCAAAGTCTCACAGCTTCCCTAAACCACTACATTATTCAAAACATTACTTTCCTACTTTAGTCGCATTTTGACTGGGTTAAAATGCTAACCGCTACTTTAAAAAGTCATTACCAATAATGAAGCACGTCCTAAATGAAACATGAGATGGCGTATTAGAGTATATGCTAACTTTTGTGGTTTTGTGCTATCTTATTATATTCATCCTATATACATATATGGAGTATGTTGCTTCCCAAGATTAGAGAAAACGTTTTTGTTAACTATTGCTGCTACTATACATTACTGTCATTGTTGTACACGGAGGAGGAATTGAGTTAGTGTTATACCAACAGGTCACGAAATTCATAAGTTGCAGCAGACAATGAATCCGTGAAGATTAATGTCTTATTGCATATCCTATAAATCTGTTTTAGGGACAACTGAATTTAGGAATGAGACCTTGTTTTTATGCTTGTTTTACTAATTTCAACTGGCTATGTTCTACATCCTCAAGTCTGCTGAATCTCTACATATTGGTATTTTTGAGCTTCTTTATTTGATGTTGTGTTACTCAATTTTATATTATGATACTTGGACTATCAATCACTAGCTAAGCTTTGTGGATTTTTAGTGACAAGTATAACATATTGATGGTGATGTTCCATTGATACCACATTCCAAATTATGCACTTTTTGGCGATATGGTTTCCTTTGATACCACATTCCAAACAAACAGGTGATGTTCTAAATGTAGAATTTTTTATGTTCTTATATTACTATCTATCATGTTTTGATGTTCTAAACATATATTCCTTATGTTCTAAATATACTGATGTTCTGAACATATATATATGCCTTATGTTCTAAATATACTGATGTTTTGAACATATATGCCTTATGTTCTACAATATGTATATCATGTTTTTATGTAATAAACATTATGCTTTTGTGTTTTACACTTTATGTCTTGTTTTCTAAACTAATATCTATCATGTTCTAATGTTCTAAACATTATGTCTATAGTTTATTATTTAAGTTTTAGATAATTCGTTATGTTTTTAAACAAGTATAATATTGACAAGTCTAATAATTAAAATAAATTATTGTGCTCTATGTTTATTTTTAATGTTCTAAAGTTTACCGTTATGTTCTAAAGTTTACCCTTATGTTCTAATATTTTCTGCATATATAATTTGTGTATGTAACAGATATAATATGATCTTTGGTCCATTTACTGGAGTTGATCATCATAAGAAATGTGTTACTTTTGCGGCTTCTTTTGTAGCTCATGAAGATATATCATCTTTTGAATGGGTTTTCAAAACTTTTCTTAAAGCAATGGGAAATAATGAGCCTGTGTGTTTGATAACCGATCAAGATCCAGCAATGAAACTTGCTGTTCGTAATGTTTTTCAAACTACAGAACACAGGTTTTGTATGTGGCATATTATGAAAAAGGTGCCTGAAAAAGTAGGTCGAGCAATTACCCAAGAAACTGATTTTTTGAAAAAGCTTTGTGCATGTGTTTGGCATTTAGAGATTGAGCCGGCAGAATTTGAAGAAAAGTGGAACAAAGTTATTTCAGAATTCAATTTGAACAATCATGGATGGTTGGCAAACATGTACGACATACGTGATATGTGGATTCCAGCGTATTTCAGAGATTTATTTTTAGGTGGCATCATGAGGACCACATCTAGATCAGAAAGTGAAAATAATTTTTTCACTATGTTCACAAATCCCCATCTCACTTTGATTGAGTTCTACATGAGGTAATATGTAAATGCCTAAATATGTTCTAAAGTTAATCTTTTATGTTCAAAAGTTTTTCTTCAATGCTCTAAAGTTTTTTCTATTTATGTTTTATAGTTTTATTTTTATTTTATTAGACTCTCTTTTATGTTCTACATTTTTTCTTATATGTTGAAAATTTTTAGTTTAATGTTTTAATAGTATTTAGATCACAATAATTATTTCATGTGTATTATTTTAATATGTTCTAATGTAGTTCACTTTATGTTCTAAAGTTATCTTCTATGTTCTAAAGTTAATTTATATTTTCTATAGGTTTGAATGTGCATTGGATGCTCAAAGGCACACTCAAAATAAAATGGATAATGATTCGAAGAATAAGCGTCCAGAGTGTAAAACACCAATTCCTTTAGAAAAAGATGCTTCCGAGTTGTTTACAACAACAATTTTCTATGATTTTCAATATGAGCTTGAAATTGGATGTTTTAATTGTGGTGTTGAGGAGATGAAGAAGGACAATGAGATTTATATTTTTAAATTAAGGGAAGGATCTAGGAGGAGGACTTTTGATGTTGTTTTTGATCCAACTACCTTAGATACCAAGTGTTTTTGTAAAAAATTTGAACGTGATGGTGTGCCTTGTAGGCATATGATTTGGGTGTGGAAGGCAAGGATGTTAGAGAAAATTCCCAAGACCTATGTTCTAAATAGATGGTGTACAATGGCTTATAAGAAGCCCATTTTTGATTTAGAGGGTAATGTGTTGGAGGAATGTCTTAATGCAGTAGATAAGAAGATGCTATTAAATGATTTGTGGACTGAAATTCATGCTTGTGTGAGTTTAGTGCAAAACAATGAAGATGAACTAAGTGATCTTGTCAAAAAACTTCGAGCCATGAGAATAGATTTGGAACATAAGAAAACAACAAATGGAAGTAACAATCTTTCTAGCAAAGTTAAAGACATTGAAATGCTTATTGGAGCTAGTTTACCTTCTGAAGTTTTGATCAAACCTCCTAAAATTTCAAAAAACAAAGGTACGGGGGTTCATGTTCCAAATCAGGTTAATGTTCCAAATGATATCAATGTTCCAAATGATACCCATGTTCCAAATGATACCAATGTTCCAAATGATACCCATGTTCCAAATGATACCCATGTTCCAAATAGTGACAAGAGAATGAAGAGTGACAGAGAAAAAGCTGTTGAACAAAGTCAAAAGAAGAAAAGATTATGTAGAGCATGTGGAGAGCTTGGTCATCATGATAGTCGTAATTGTCCAGGGAAAGTCAAGTGATATGTAAGTAAACATTTTTTAATTTTCTTATGTTCTAATTAGTGATAAATTAAAATTATTATATGTTCTAAACTTCATCAAATATGTTCTAACTTTTTTTTAATGTGTTTATGTTCTAATTTTTTTTAAAATTTTTTTTGCAGGTTGATGGATATGCTATAAGTACAACCACCTCAAACATTTAATTTATAGAAATAATCACATTTACTTGTACATGAAAAAAAATTTGTGTAATTTTTTTATATATTTTTTTTTGTATTCTTCAATTTATTAACATAATATCATATTATTTTTTTGTCCAATTATTCTTTAAAAATTGTATGCAACCCATAGATTGATCCACAAACCACCAATTTGAACCCACCGATTTCAACCCACCAATCTACCATTGACAAACACCTACGATGTGAACATATCACCATTGGCAAAATTTCCTAAGCATGTTTAATGAAAGATAAGGGTATAAAATTAAGTATTAATAAGGAATAAAAAAAAGAAATTCAACCAAATTAATCAACCACCACCAATCCAGCCATGACTACCAACCCACCACCACCACCAACCCAGTTACGACCACTTAACCACCGACCCCAAAAACCCAACGACCCCAACTCATCGATTCCACCAGCTACGACCATCAGAAACCCACCGACCCTCGAACCCAATGACCCTAGAAACCCAATTACCCTCGAAACCACCGACACCGGAACCACCAAAACCAAAACATCAACCCCGAAACCCACCGATTTGAAACCCATCAGTTTTGTATTTAGGGTGTTTAAAAAAAAGTAAAGTTAAAATTGGCGGGGGATTCCATTTCGTTAAGTTTTCAAAGCAATGTATATTTAGCTTTTTCAAGGCAGGAAATACAATTGGTGCTGGCTCCTCAATATCATTACTAGAATGATAAAATTCATCCCCAATAGATGTGATAGACCATAAAGAGTACATAGACAGATCCCTTAGGCATGGTAGTTGCCCAAGCGCAGGGAGTTGCTGGCAACTTCTGCAATATAATAATTCAATATGCACCAGATTAGAGAATGGTCTTGAAGTACCAGCCTCACCAAAAGTCATCATACTCTTCATCCATGAAGGAAAATTTGGACCATCATAACCTGTTATCATGAGCAGTTTTAAATTTGGAGGAGGCTGGAGAGCATCTAATACTTCTAAGTGATTGCTTGCCCTTCCCCATCCCCAAATTAGTTGCAGCTCTGAAATGCCCTTTTTTTTGTGTATGCCCGCCTTTTCAGCTTCTCCCTTGCTCTTCACATGTTCAAGTCCAGAGATAGATAAGAGGCCATGAATGTCATTTAAAACTCCCAATTCACCAATTTCCCATCCGAAGCCTTCATTCAACTCTAGCATTGGTAGAGTCTGGAGTGCACTTAACCGTTCAATCCCTCTAGGTAGGCACCATGAACGTGATGTAAGATTTAGGTGTCTTAAGTTGACTAACCTATACAACTTTTGAGGTAATTCCCTGAGCTTGTAACTGAAAAGCCTGAATGTTTGCAGATGGTAGAGGCTTGTAATTGATTCTGGAAGCATAACTATTGAATTATGTGATAGGTCTACGTATCTTAAATGACTAAGACTGCCAATAGCCGGAGGCACTTCCTTTAGACCAGTTGCAGCTAATTTTAGGACACGCAAGTGTTTGGCATGTGCCAAAAGATCCATGGGCAACCTAATAGTAGAATGTAGTGTCCGTAAGTCCCTTAACCATATCATATTTTCTACTGGAGATTCTGAGGCTATGTCTTTATCTTCAGGAAATATGGCTAGATGCCGACCACTAGAAGGATTACCAACCGTGTCTACCCCCTTCCAGATCACCCAATCGTGTCTAGAGATGTAAAGAGCCATATCATGCACCAAATAATGCATACGATATTCTGTTACGTCACCATCTATAGAACACCGTGTTGCTGCTTGTATAAGTGAACTGCTTAACAATATATCAACATATTTTCTTCCAAGTTCCTCGGGTGTCAAATTTCTTCCTTCTGATTGACAATGAAGGAAACCCTGAGCAGTCCAGAGATTGATTAAATCTTCTTGGTCAATGAGGACTTCCTTTGGAAATATTGCACAGTAAGCAAAACATTGTTTTAAAGAGGTAGATGGCAAGTTATTAAAACTCAGCATTAAGGAAGGTAGAATATTATTGTTCTCTTCTGGAAGACTCCACATTGTGCTCTTCTCAATAGATCTCCACTCACTTGGATCTTCCTTCATTCGTAATAAGCCTCCTATCACATCAATTGCTAATGGTAATCCCTTGCATTTTTTCACAATCTTTCTCCCAATTTCCTCAAGTCCTGGGTGAGATGTTGCTATTCCTTTTGGGAAAGCCTTCTGCACAAAGAAGGCCCAGCTTTCATCATCAGATAATCCTGTTAGCTGATGAATATGTTGGCTCTCTGCTGTTTTTGCAACGTCTTTGTTGCGAGTTGTAACTATAATCATGCTTCCTGCGGTACTTCCTATTCTTCGCAAGGAGTTCTTGAAAGAATTCCATTTGGTGTGATTTTGATCCCATACATCATCAAGCACAAGTAAGTATCGTCTACCTCTGACAAGCTGTTGAACCCTTTCTATAATGTCTTCTGTATTTGACAGCTGACATTTCCCTCCTGTAAGCTTTTCGAACATCACACACAATACCCTCTTCACATTGAAGGTATCAGATATGCAGATCCAAAATCTTTCTGTAAAGTGCTCGGCAATTGCTTCGTTTTCATACAATTGTCTTGCCAATGTTGTTTTTCCTAGACCTGTAATTCCAAGATATGATGTCTTATGGTCTGCCTGCTTATACATTATTTAAAAATCATGACAACTGAAAAGTTTAACTGTTATGTATTTTAAAATTTGTGGGTAACTAGAATTTGTTTGACATCTTTTTTATAGTGTTCTATTCTTATGTTAAGTTAATTATAATGGTCTTAGTTAAGAGATAAGATTTGATAAATTTAGCAATGATGAGAAGAATCATGATCTCTGTATGAACTGAAGGTTCCCCTAAAGACTACACAATTTTGAGGACTTCTTTTTTTTTTTTTTTTTTTTTTTTTTTTTTTTTTTTTTTTTTTTTTACTTTGGTGATCCCCATTTATGGGATTAAGACTTCGATTGATTGATTGATTTTTACTTTGGTGATTAACTTTGAAGACTTTGGAATTAGAATTTAGATTGAAAATTTGAAATTGTTACCAGATAGCACCTAAAATATGGTTTTGTGGGAGAGGAGAAAAATTACAAGTTTTATAAGATGGGATGATCATATGTAGGAGTAAGAAAATCAGGGGAGAAAAGAAAAACACAAGTTTAAGATGTCGAATATCAGTACCTCCCATACCAACAATGGCTATGGTCGAGACATCATCGTTGTTGCTATGATCACAAAGAACATCTGTGAGCTCCTTTAGATCATGTTGCCTCCCTACAAATTCAAGCCTATGTGCAACTGCCAATTCTCGAACTTCATCCAAGCTGTTGTCAGTGTTTCTCTTCATTATCCCTTTGTAGCTAGCTCCTCGTAGATCATCATCTGCTATCTCTGCTGGCCTAATACCGAGTCTTTTAGCATCCTTGTACAAGTCATCAAAGGACCTAAGAACACTCTTGACCTTGCTAGACATTCTAAAGCGGAAGGCTAAAGGATTAGAATCAGAGAGAGTTGAGAAGTTGCGACACTTCTTCTTGAATGATCGCTTCTTGAGCTTTATGAGAGCTAATAGCTTCCTCCCTGATTGAAAGTTGTTGCTGTACTTTAATTCCCATGAAATTGATCTCCGGTGGAGGATTTCATAGACATAATCATCCATTACATCATCTGCTAGGTAAGCAATATTCATGACTTTCCTGAGCCAAGCATTCACAATTTGGCTATCTCCTCTATGTCTTTGATTCAACCTCTCATTGTCTTGAAGAAAAGCTTGGATGTATGTGAATTCATCTTTCAGCTTCTGTAACTGCTGCTTGATTCCCCAAGCTAGCTTTGCCTGCTCTGCAGGACGCGTAATCACCAGCTTAGTTATTGCCTTTGCTGCTTCAATATAAAGAGCTTCCATTATCTTTAGATTATTTTTCAGCTCATTGGTAGCATAGATGACAGAGAACAGGGAACTAATTGATTTAGCTTCAATGACACAAGGTGGAGCGTGGAAGTGGAGTGAACAGGTGGGCTCAAGGCGGCTAAATGTATTGCTTGGAAATATCTTTGACTAGTATATGTGAATCTTACACTCTCGTCGGTAGACATGGTTATTGGGCAGTTGAGGTAATACGGGTTAATAGTATGTCGGGTCATAATAAGTGAGCTGCCTTTAGCGGGTCATAATAGCCATTAGCCAGGCTAAAGCAGGTCAACAATGGTCAATGCCAAAAAAGTAGGCCAACATAATCAAGGGCCACCATACTAATTTGTCTTTAATTCATACTTGTATCTTTGATTATATAAACTCTCTAAGTATGGTACAGCTTAGATGTCTTGACTTATGTTGCAATGTCTTTAGAATATTCTTTACACTTAAATGACCTGTGATTTACAATAAACTAGCCTGGTTTCAAAAAAAAAAAAAAAAACCTAGCCTAGCCACTCAATAATGGTTGGATACTACGGAGTAATCATCAACACCTTCTTTGAAAAGGAAACTTCTATCTTGTTTTGCTTTGTTTATTTAATCTTATTGCTTCTTTATTGATAGAGCAAAATGAAGAAAAGTCAAGACTATTGTTCTCGTGTTTCTAAATATGTATTGTAGCCAAGTATACATTATTATATAATTTATATTGATGGTTTAGAATATTCTTTTGGTCTACAGGGACATGTAAAAGACATAAAAGAATCATACACTCATACCCCTTAATTTTTCAGCTGAGATGTTACTACTATCAACCAGATTATGGTAAAAATGGACTTTTAAATTTTAATTTTTTTTTTTTTTTTTTTTTTGCTCGTAGTTTCTTTTTGCACTATTTATATACTTAAAAAAAAAAATGGAAGATAAATTTCGTATAATCATAGGAACAGTGAATTTTCTTTTGCCGCACACACTGTACTAAAAATGAAAAACAAAGTACTGCAAAAACAAGTTATTATGAAATTGCAATAATTATAATGTGGTTTGTTCGAACTCTACACAAGATGCTAAAAGGCCAAACACACGTACACCCACATATGCACCATCAATTCCAAATAGAAAATTTACTTTTGAAAAATGTATTTCATAATACCAAGTGGAGCAGTATATACAATGAATATACAGTTTGTTCTACCAATAAAAATATTACCTACTTGCCTGAGTAACACAAAACAGCAACTAGTCCTTAGTAGAGGTGGTTGCTGGATAGGGTAGTGCAATGATAATAGGATTAGGGCCAAGCTTAAAGGCTTTTAATGGATAGGGTCTTTAATGGACAAGACCCTTATTGAATAGGGTCGATATAGGGCCAAAATGTTTTTCTAATTTAATTGATAAATAAAGTAAATAATGTAAAAATAATTACATAGATAAATTTGTATTCATATATACTTAATAATGGTTGTGTCCAATATTTATTTTAATTGATATTTTGTAGACTCGCCCATTATTGACCAATCACCATACTTGCATTGACCCGATCTAATATTGACCCTATAAAATGTGACCCTCTTTAACCCAACCCATAACCAACCCACACCGATCCTTACTCGACCCGCCCAATAACCACGTCTAGTCCTTACAAGTTTAATAAAGTTCATTAATCATGTGCCAACAATTGGATATTTGGAGGCAATGTCTGCCTAAGCGATAACACCGTGTAATACTTAGCTTCATCTTCACTCCATCCAAAACCTCGCATTGGTTGACCTCCTTAAGATTTTCACGTGTTATAGCTGGTGTGTCTTTTATTACATATTATTATTATTGATAACTAAACACTTTGAGATTATTTATGGTTTTTTATTTTTTATTTTTTTTTTTTAGGTGTTTAGAGAGCCACAAGAGCGGGTGAAAATCGATCCTAAAATCTCTTGAAACTTGGAGGGAAGCTCTAACCACTTGAGCTATCTTTCACTCTCCTCACCTGATTTTTTTTTTAATTTTTTATTATTATTAGTTGTGGAGCTGCGCACAAAACTTCAAGGTAGTCAAAATAATTTTGCAAAATATGTTGGTATAATGTTGTCAGGTTTTATAAATTAGTTCTTGGAATTTTTTAGTATTTTTGGACTTAAAATTTTGATTTTTGTGGTAGAATACTAGAATAAATTCACATATTTGTATACACTTTTTTTTTTTCCAATTAAACTATGGATTTTCTATTGCCGCGCACATTGCACTAAAAATGAAAAACAAATATTGCAAAAACGAGTTTTTAGGAATTTGCAATTTTTATTATGTATGGTTTGTTCAAACTCTACGCAAAGATGCTAAAAGGCCAAAACACGTATTGACGTCTACCCACATGCTGACATGCACCATCAACCCAAATTCCTTATAGAAATTTTACATAATTTGAAAAATGTATACCAAGTGGAGCAGTATATACAATGAATATACAAGTTTGTTCTGCCTATATAAATAAAATCAACTTGCCTGAGTATCACAAAACAGCAACTAATCCTTGTTTTTGTCTAATTAAAATCTCAAAACCACTGGTTTTTCATTACACAGTTTTCCTTTATCATATTTATCATCACCATTGATGATCAAATCATATTTTATAATCTATAGAACGGTTTCAAGACAAAAGACTACTTCCTAAACTCACCTTATGTTGATATAATAGTATAATGGTTAATTGGTTACTAGTATAAATAAAACAAAAGTCATGATATTTTTCATCATTCAATTTCAACAAACAAGTATAATTTCTTCTTCTAATAAGTTACATTTCAAACACCTTACAATCACTAGAAACTAGAAATATTAAACCATGTCATCAAAGGTTGCCCATATGGATGATGTTGAGCTCTCGAAAATGGAAGAAGGATCTGCCCGCGGCTCAAGCAATAATAATCAATCCACCACCAGTGTGCCTACCAATAATGTATCCTCTAGTTCAAGCTTCCCGGTTGTGTTAGCAACCACTTTGCAAAAGGTAAATTCCCTTGATAAATTGTTACCCTCTAAAATGTAGGAACATATCCCCTGTTGTATTGTACATAACACTGTAAGGGCTCATTTTCACCTATATCATGCTGAAGCTAAATTTTGCTTCATGTTGCCATGCAGTTAATAGCAGAGTTCATTGGAACATACCTCATAGTATTCACAGGATGTGCAGCAATTATAGTGGAAAAGACCAAAGGCGAAGTGACATACCCCGGAATCTGTCTCACTTGGGGCTTAATTATCATGATTGTAGTATACACTTTGGAGCATATATCATGCCATTTTAATCCATCAGTCACCATTACTTATGCTCTTCTCAGAGGGTTTCCCTGGAAACAGGTCAATCTTATTTTCACTCTAATCAATCTATAATTTGCTAGGAATGATCACTGATAAATTTTAAGTATAGGAATTTGATTTTCTTGATTGCTGATATATATATGTTTCTCTGTTTTTATGTAGGTTCCCTTTTATATTAGTGCTCAAATATTGGGATCATTTCTTGCAAGTGGCACTTTATATCTTTTGCTTGATGTACCTCCTAAGGCTTACTTTGGGAATCTGCCTTCTGGTTCAGATGCTCAATCTGTAGTTATGGAGATCATTATTTCCTTCATCCTCATGTTTGTCATTTTTGGCACTGCCTTCGACGAAAGAGCGGTTAGTTTCTAATCCTTATAGAACTATAAATTCCTTCAACTAGCTTAGCAAACGAATCCACATTCTATTTTAATGAGGCCTAAGCCAGGAAGGCTCGGCCAAGCCTGCCCAAAGCCCCTACTAGCCATTTCTTGTATACATTGCAATGTTTGCTGACACCCTTGTTTATTTTGCTGTTACAGCATAACCAGTTTGCTGGGGTGGCCATTGGCATGACAGTACTAATGAACGCCTTGATTGCTGGGTATGTTTTTATCAAATTGCTTAGTGTTTCCCAAGGTTATTATGTGTCTAAACATACATTTAACTAATAATTCACCTAAACATAAACACTGCAGGACGATTTCAGGAGCTTCGATGAATCCTGCAAGAAGTATAGGACCAGCAGTAGTCATGCACGTCTACAAAGGACTTTGGATTTATGTTGTTGGTCCAACAATCGGGTGCATACTAGGTGGAGTCGCCTATAGCTCGACGCGATACACGGACCAATTCCCAGCTAAGATCGCTAGTTGGAGCACCTCATTTGATAAGAAGTTGATCAATTGGTTTGGTATATTGAAGGGCAAATTCTTTGATGCATTCCATAAAGTTCATTAGGCTTAGTACCATATTTGGATTGTGAACTTGTAAATGCAACTGTAATGACCCTTGATTCTTCTTCACTCCTTTTAGTTCATGTATAAAATTCATGTATCATGTACAATTTTTTTTTAGAAAATAAATACAAGTACATATTATTGTTAACTTTGTGCAGTTTGAGTATAACAATCAAAATGCAATTATTAATTTTTAGGAAAAATTGCTCCCATAAATCCCAACTTTGCCTCGTCCGCCCAAATTAATCCCTACTTTTGATTATTATCTATTGCACCCAACTTTAGGGGGTATTAATTTCTACTGCACCCAATTTACCTGAAACCGGTTAATCAGGTTAACATTTGTGAATTAATTTTTTTTGCACACGTGTCAATATGTAATTGGTTGGAAAATAAATAAAAAAAATGAAAACAAAAAAAAATTAATTTCCTAAAACTAATACAGCACTTGCCCCACCTCCACCACCGCACCACCACCACCAGCGCACGCTCTCCCCTCACGCAGCCCAGCAGCAAGCCACCACATGCACTCCCTTCGCCACCAGCCACCACACGCACTCCCTTAATCATCACCCACGCAAACCACCTGCAATCACCACCCTCGCCACCAATTTCAACCACCAGCCGCCGCAAACAGCAGCGCCACCACCATCCCAACTCCATCTCGCATCTCCCCTGCTTCCATTCCCACATCCAGACCCACGCAACTCCCTTACCACCTCCCATCAACCACCACGCAGCCCTCTGCTCCAGTCCAACAAAATCAACCACCAGCTCCACCTACAACCTTCACCCCGCAACACCAACAACACCATCAGCCACGCACCAGTCACACACTCCCACCACCAAACCACTCGCAACCACTGCCACCATCTACTCCACAAAAACCGACCTGAAACCACCATCAATCTCCACCACAGCCACGCCATTAACCCCTGCTCTCTTCCACCACCGCAACAACAACAAAACGACCACACCCACCACAAACCCCTTCCCCAAAATCTACCACCAAAATTGGCCACAAATGGCTGAAATCAGTCGATAATGGGCCTGAATGGTTGATTTCAACCCTTTATCGGCCGATTTCGGCCGTTGGTGGCTGATTTCATTGCCGTTTTTGTAGTATTTCGAATGTTAGGGTTAAGGGTTAGGATTTGGGGGATTTTGAGTGGTTTGCAAGGTGATCGAAGAGGAAAGGGGAGGTGGTTTGCAAGGTTGTTGCTGGTGGTCGTGGTTGCAGCGGGAAGTTGGTGGAGTTGGGGAAGGGGAAGGTAGTGCTGCCGCCGGCTGATTGCGGGTGGCCGTGAGGGAAGGGATGTGGGGATGAAGCAGAGAGGGAAGGGGGAGAAGGGAGGAGAGAGAAGGTGTTTTTTTTTATTATTTAATTTTAATTTTTTAAACTTTATTTATTTATTTTAATTTTAATTTTAATTTTTTTTAAGCAAATCATATGCTGACACGTGTCTAGGTAACCTGCTACATCAGGTTGGGTGACCTGTTGGGTGCAATAGAAATTAATACCCCTAAAGTTGGGTGCAATAGATAATAATCAAAAGTAGGGATGAATTTGGACGGACGAGGCAAAGTTGGGATTTATGAGAGCAATTTTTCCTAATTTTTATTTGTTTTAGCATGGGGTGCACAAATAGCACAGTGCTCCAAGGTGCATAATATAAATTTTGGTCAAAACATTTTAGGAAATAAAAACAAGTCAAAATTGTCAAAAATAACTTGTTTTTAAGTCAATTTGTTAACTTTTTTTGAAATAAAATTGGTTATAAATAAAAGTCATACGACATCTATAAAAAGGTTAGATTTACCAAATACATAATAATTGAATCAAATAAAAACATTCCGTAAGCAAAGCTACGATCGTTGTTGCAAATCGTACATTCTTCATACCCTCTTTCATATCGTTGTGATTTACAGGCTTCTAAGGGAGGGGGTCTATCAATCTGTTGTAGTCGTACAGAAAATTTTCGCTTGATTCGTAAGTTTGTAATCGAAATATTAACCTCTTTTTTGATCCCGTACAAAGTTTTACCCATGAAACAACTCTATAGCAATCCATGAAATAAAAAAGCAAATCCTCCCTCAAAAGAGAGAAGAAAAACCCGGTCTTTCGAAGGAGCCAAATCCTCCTAAAGAAGAAGAAAAACCCTGTCGGAGAAATATTCCTCGTAGAAGAGGAAGAGTTATTATAAACCTAAAACAAGAGAAAAAGAACACAAAAACACACGATTGGAGCTTTCCACTGGTAAAAACCGATGAAAGCGCCTCCAAAATTTAACAATGGAGGGTAGGGTTTTAGAGAGAGGATAGAGAGGCTAGGGTTTTTAATAAACCAACTCTTGCTTGTTTATTTATTAGTCAATTTGTTAACTAGTACCTTACTTGAATTATTTTGTGTCAATAGCACCTTGAATTAAATTTTGTTTTTAAAATGACACTATAATAATGGATTCCGACCAAATAATAATCAAATCTTTAATATAAAAACACATCTCAAAATTTTAACAAATTCCGCCATTACAAGCGATTCTATTTACCGCTTTCATCCTTCATTTTATTATTTTTCATCACTAGTTAATCACTTCAAAGAAACATGTATTCCTTCCGTCCTTTTATTATATGCCTATTTTCCATTTTGCACGGAAATTAAGAAAGTTAAAGATTTTTTAAATTAATAATTGGGAGTACAAATATGCATGTGGGATTAGAGAGAGAAAAAAGTGGTTGAGAATTAGGAGAGGGAAAATATTGGGAATTGATGTCAAAGTAAAAAAAAAAAAAAAAAAAAAAAAAAAAGGAAAAGGATGATAAGTCATCAAAAAGAGAATAAAGTACAATCTATAAATAGAAATAAGCACTTAATTTTGATAACCCAAAAAGGGAATACTCCTTCTGTTTTTTTTTTTTATATGCATTAGTTTGTCCAGCATATTTGCCCAGACGCTATTTTGACCATTTATATCTTTAGTTGTTTATTAGTAAAAATTGTAACAAAATTATATTATGAAACTAGACATTATGACAAATTTAATGATATATTATATAATAACATCTATTTATTTTTTAGAGGTAAAAAAATTAAGTCAACCATGGTATGTGAATAGTGCAATTGTCAAAGTGATGCATTTAAAAAAAACGGAGGGAGTACATGCATATAATAAAAGGACGGAGGGAGTAATAAAATATCAATGAAATCACATCGATATAGACCTAAGCTTTAGAAGTTTTGAATTCGAGTCATTAGACCAATCTTATCCAATATAATTGGATTTAACGAAATCACATCGACCTAAACATTAGATGTTTCTGATCCGAATTACTAAACTAATCTAATCTAATACATTTGAATACAATGAAATCAAATCAACCTATGCAATAGATGTTTATGATCCAATTCGAATCGCTAGATCAATCTAATCCAATCACATGAACATTTTTCTCGCTAGATCAATCTAATCCAATCACATGAACATTTTTCTCTTCTCTCTTCAAAAGTGCTCAATTAGTCTTCCATTTAGTTTTATAAAATAAAAAAACCAAAAAAAACATCGCCGGAATACCCGCCGTGAAACCAAAGACTTTGGTCAACTTTCTGTTGAATCCAGTTTACTTCAAACTATAAATACACAAGCACTTCTCTCTAAACTAAATCATCTTCCCAGAAACACAACAAAAATATCATTTCTTCAACTCAGTCAGACTTTCTCACTTTCCATCATCCTCATTTTCTCTCTCCTCTAAAACCCTAATTCCCAAATTCCTTCCAATTCATCTTCTGATTTCTCGATTAATCAATCAATTGATTGATCAAATTCGTCCGAAAAATGGGAGATCAACTGGAAAGATTAGGATCAGAGGGAGTTTCAGCTGGATTAGAATCGACAATTAAAAGTGAACTTTGCATGGAAATTGACCCTCCGATTAGTGAAAATACTGCAACTGCTGAAGATTGGAGGAAAGCACTGAACAACGTTGTACCTGCTGTTGTTGTTCTTCGAACTACTGCTTGTCGCGCTTTCGATACTGAATCTGCTAGTGCTGGTTATGCTACTGGTTTCGTCGTCGATAAACGTCGTGGAATTATTCTTACTAATCGTCATGTTGTGAAACCAGGTAATCGTAAATTTTTCAAGTAAAGAATTAAATATTTGATGTTGATCAAGTTAATTTAGTGTGTAATTTTGTAATTATAAATTAAGCTAATGTTGTTTTGTTTAAATTTTTTAATTAACAGGGCCAGTGGTGGCGGAAGCAACTTTTTTGAATCGAGAAGAGATTCCTGTTTTTCCGGTATATAGAGATCCGGTGAGTGAACATTGTTGAGATTTTGCCTTTTAAGATTCTTGTGGTAAAGGAAGATTCTTATTTGTGGTATGTTCTTTTGTGAGTTAAAGGAAGAATATTTTTGTTTGATCATGTGTTTGTTTTTGAGTTTAATGTTTCTTTTGAAGAATATGCGCCTTTCTGCATCGATTATAGCGTGTATTAATTAAATGGTGATTCGGCGATAAAGTTGAAACTGTTATGTTAGAAATCTATTGGGAAGGAATAGATAAGAAAGGCAGAGAACTGCACTTTACAATATCACTAGATAGATGCTGTGTGTGGTTGATACTTCTATGCATTTGTAAATTTGTATTGCATATGGTTAGACCTGAGAATTAATGTGTATGTGCTGATGAATGTGAATTTGATGGACATTTTGATTGGTACTTGATAGTCATATTAAACACAGTTCCGTTTTCTCCAATTCCTGTGTTCTTTGCCCAAGCCACCCTGATCACGCTGGTTTAATTAAGAGAAGAAATAAGCTCTCTTTTATTATTCGAAAAAATGTTCTGGATAGTGAGGAGACTGCGAAAATAGTTCTATTGTAATATATCTTTAGGGAGATGTTTATACACTTCTGTCTAAAAGTTTTGCAAGCATAGTTTGTCCTGAGCCAAGATTGTGCTTGGCTTTTTTCATCTAGGAATGATTTAAGAAGGCTCAGGTGTGGCTTGAAAAGCTGACAGAGATATGGGAGGCTGGACTCTTGGAATACTCGTTTTACTTGATCCCAATCCAACTTAGCCGACTTTGAGGTTCCTTGTGGCCTTTTTAGGCTTCAAAGTCATATGTACAGTTTGGAGGGTGATCTGTAGTCTTTCAATAGCACCACTTCACCCCTAGATCTTCAATTTTCATTATCAACTGCATGATTTTGTAAATTGCAATACAATGGGGACATGTGGTAGTGAGGTTTAGCTTGCTTTGATTGTTGAGTTGTGTGAGTATCGTAATGGCTTCATTGTAGCACAGTAGCACTAAGAGCCCAGTTCTTCTTTGCATCCCTGAGTCTAACAGTTCCTATATTGTGATTTTACCGCATTGTAACCAGCCAGTCCAACTTATATTTGGAATTCCCATGTCGCAGGTAATCACATAATTTCATTCGCCTGCACAATCATATTGTATATTAATTTTAAAAAGTTTCTAAAATTTCCAAAGGGGTCTTGATGTTAGCAAAGTCGGTAAAATATCCGTGTTCATTGTTTAATATCTGAAGCATCTTTGCGTCATTTTTGTTGCATTTGCTTGCTTTCATTGACTGATTTGTGGTGTTAGAGCTTGGAATTAATTTTATTGTTTGAGATGTATATTCTTTTCTTCATGTTTTATTACTACTTAGTCCATTGTAGTTGTGGTTTTTCTGGTCTTGGTCATTTTGTTCATAACACTTGTACTCTTGTTGCTTCAGGTGCATGATTTTGGATTTTTTAGGTATGATCCACAACAGATCCGTTTTTTGAGCTACGAAGAGATACCTCTTGCCCCCGAGGCTGCTTCTGTTGGGCTTGAAATCAGGGTTGTCGGTAATGATAGTGGAGAGAAGGTAGCTGCATCTTATTCCTGGTTTATTTCTTGATACTTTCAACTTCTGAAAAAGTACAAAGAGTATTGTCTGTGTTTGTCATGTTAGCAAATACTTCATATAATTTCTGCTGATTGCTACGGACTATGTTGTAAGGTGGTTTTAACTCCTAATAATCTTCACTTTATATTCTGGACCCTTGTAGACTTAGAAATCTTTATGCCCTGCTTCTGGTGTGATGCTAGAGGTTTCCTTTTACTCACCCAAATTGTACGCAGAAAAATTTGGAAGCCTTTATTAATTAATTTATTTTTTAACTCACAACACTCTTTGGAACCTGATTGCAGCCTCACTCCATGTCCTCACTCCATGTTCTCATGAATGTTCTCAACTTCTCATGTTTAGTTCATTCGGAGTGAATTAGTTCTCATGTTTAGTCTATTCTCCTAACCTTGTGTCTATGCATGTCCCTGTAAATAATTTTTTTTTTTTTTAATTTATTTTATGATTGTCTCTCCATTTTCTTATGCATGTAGTTACTATAAGTGCATATACCAATGTGCATGTCACCTTCATCCATCATGCTAGTAGGTGCCTTTTCACTCTTCTTTTAAATTTAAATAGACGCACAAATAGTCTATATATGTCTTAAATAGGCAAATTATCAATTGACATAATCTTATGCCATGAGTCTTAAGACATTCAATGGATTGTCATAGTGAGATGAAGGAGGTTAAGGCATCATCAAAGAGGGAGTAAGATATTACAACTTGTGTTTGGGTTGGCTTTTCTATTGGTTATTGTACATATCTGATTGATGGGGAAGAACTATTGCTCTTCCATTTTTTCATGATTGATAAAAGTGCTATTTTCACACTCTTGCAGGTGTCTATTTTGGCTGGTACTCTTGCACGTCTTGATAGAGATGCTCCTCACTACAAAAAGTATGTGTATATTAGCTGAAAATGATTTCTTGTTCATACTCTTTCAATATGTTGGTTGTCAATTAATCCCCTTTGGAGGGAATATGGTGGTGTGGTTTAGGATTGTGTTTTGTTATGAATAATTTTAGATCGGCTATTAGGACTGATTTTTTTTTCTTCCCCGTCACATGGTATGTCCTTATCTTGCAGATTGATTTATTTCTTGTTTCCTGCTTACATCACGGATTAAATTTGTGTCCTGTGCCATCAAAATTTTCTTAATTGGACTTTTTATATTGAAAATTTGGCAGACTAAAACTTCCCATGTATCATCCCGCATAGAATAATGTTTTGCGTGTACTCACTTTAACTTTTTTATATGTCCAGACAGCAGGCTACTAGACAACTTACTTGAGATGCATGGATTTTTTTTTTTGGTTTTTTTTTTGGATGAATCAGAGAAGAGGTTGAGGATGGATGCTGCTTATTCATGCAGTTTTAGTTCAGTATTATTTTTACAGCCTTGAAGTTATGATAACTATAAGGTCATAATTTTCTAGGTAATTTGATAAAATTTAGAATTTTGGTGGTGCTACTTCTTAATTTGATAAAAGAAGAGGAAAGAAGTATGTAGAAATAGCCACAGAGAAGACCTGAAGTTTCATTCAGTATTTGTTGATTGGCTGGGAGAAAAAGTGTCTTCTGTCTCATAGAAAACTTCTCCCAGTATTAGTTAAATTAACATGAAGAGAAAAATGTCATTCATCATCAAATTTGGCCATGTAATTATGTAGATATAGCTGTTAATGACAGGAGTTTTTAACAGTCTACATAGCTTTCTCACCTAAGAGGATGATATTACTTATGAGCCGGGTACGTTACCTTTTGCATCCTTTGAGAAGAGAAAGTGGAAGGAAAAAGTGGTAAAGTTCAAGAAGTTTAAATTTCTAATTTGAAGCTCCAATTCTTCTCATGGTATATTTATTGGGAAAGCAGTGATATGAAAAATATGTGGTAGGCAGTAGGCTTCTTCATATTATGTATTTGTTAGGCATTGAATGGACATTTGGCATTATCCAATACTTGTATGTCTTTGTTTCTGAGTTTTATTCAGTATACTATAGATACTTAAAATGCTCATCCCCCCTCCTCCCCCTTCAAACAAAATAATTTGTTTATGGTTGGAATTGGCATGATGACTTTGTTATCTTGCTTGTTTTTTTGTTTGCAGGGATGGCTACAATGATTTTAACACATTTTACATGCAAGTAAGTGGGTTGTTCTACTTAGTGGTTACAAGAGCTTGCTTTGTTTTTCCTTTAAGTTTGAAATTACCATTATAGACCATTATAAATTGATGAATATTTTTTCCTATTGACGTTGGCTCATTTTGCTCTAAAGCCTTTACTGTACAAAGTAATCCTTGGTGAACATGTTTACAGTTTAACAGATGTAATTGAGCTACTATTGGACAAACTGCTTTAAATTATAATGGACTATATTAATCAAATGCTGATTACTTATTGTATCGATTTTCCCTTAAGCTTGAAATTATCGTTAAATAACAATTTAAATTGCTGAAAGGGAAGCTTAATGCATTTCTAATAAGGGTTATACATATTTTCTGCAAATAATATGGGTGTAAAGTGTTGGTAATCTGACCCCTCTTGTACGTGGATATAATAGGGTTGTTCCGATACACAGCGCCATTCTGTAACGGATTTTGGACACTCTGTTTGATGTAATGCTTTTCCGTGATTTCTGATTTAAAATTACGCCATGGCACCTGTTTAGAGTTTAGACTGGTGTTTTACCATATTTGCTTAATAATTGGGTATAAAGACTTGTGTATTGATCTATTTGATTTCATATACGATTTGCTTAAACTCAAATTTTAGTCATTATAAGTTCTTAGAACCTTTTATTCTACACAAAATGACTAGATAGGATTTTTGAATGTTTATATGAAACTGGTTTTAAAAAATAAATAAAGTATTTTAAGCTATAATTTAAAATATATTTTCTAGAGCTACTTGATTGCTAAGGTACTCTGAATAATTCCGTTTTTTATGTACTAAAAAAGTGTATGCTTTCGCTTTGTCTATTCCCACTGATGTCTGCAAAGCTTGTTGTAATATCCACTTTTATATATTATGCTCCCTTAACAAGCTCATGACCCATGACAGGTGGGAGCCTCATACTAAGGGTTACTGGGTAATTGTATATATCATAACACACACTTTCTCTTTTGTTAACAAGTAACTAGAGATGTGCCAGAAGTTTCATTCTATGTATTAAGATATTTACACCTTGATGTTTCTGTTTCTTTTTTGTTGCAGGCGGCTTCAGGTACTAAGGGTGGTTCTAGTGGTTCCCCTGTTATAGATTGGCAAGGAAGGGCAGTTGCATTGAATGCTGGGAGCAAGTCATCAAGTGCATCAGCATTTTTCTTGCCCTTGGAACGAGTGAGTTATGATTGTTATCACATGACTGTTTTCTTGATATCCTACCTAAATTTATTGTGAAGGGGAACTGAGCAACTTCCCATTAGAAAGAGCATGTCTAGTCTAAAAAAGTCATGTTGGCTGCCATACATCAAACGTTTTGAAGGGAGCTGGAAGCTTATTCTGCCAATATAAGATTTGAGTGTATCTTGAACTATCGGTTGAGAACTGATTGTATATTCTGGGGTCGAAAATTGAATGTATATCCTGACAGTGGTTTTGCTGTGCTGACTTGATATCTTTAAATTCTCTTCATTATGTCCCTTGAGTTATTTCTTTTTGACATGTAAATACATTGCATTTCACCATCTTGTTTTAAGTGCTGGTATTTCTATTTTGCAGGTTGTCAGAGCTCTAAGATACCTTCAGAATGGTAGAGACATGTCTGCAGATAAATGGCCTGCTGTTACCATCCCCCGTGGTACGCTTCAGGTTTGTTAATGATTTTCCTACGTAGCGCTGGCTTTATTATGTTTACAAGTTTATGTGTGAGACCGAGTTTTGCAAATGTATATGTTTTAGTGGTCTTCTGTGTGAATTTTAACACTGCCTGAAAGAATCGTTTTGCAGGCTTAGGCTACTATTTTAAAGATAATTCTCTTTTTTGTGTAATGGAATATTACTTTTCAATTAAAGGGTCAAAGTGGTAAAGCAACACTAAAATGATTAATATATTTAATTAAAAATATACGCTTATGTTAATAACAAAGTATCATAAATCAATTCTTCCTCCAGCTCCCTCTTGTGAAGTAATGGTCCTTCTGAATTGTGATCCTAGATCAAGCTTATAGCTTACAGTGATGTGGTGAACCAAATCACGAAGTGACCTCCAAAATTTGTCCAAGCAATATCTAGGATACACAAAGGAGTATTAGTGCTTTTTAAGCATCGTGATGATCTTAATCGGTCTGTTATGTATCTGATAGTGACATAGATTACTACGTTGTATTTTGTTACTGGTTGAACACTTAAACAGTAAAATTGACACCATCCATAAGATGTTGGATTTTCCTTTATTGAGAGACTTTTTTGTGGTCTACCATCGCTTCTGGTATTATCATATGTTTGTTATTCCACTAGATGGCTGTTGTACATGTTTTGAAAACTGTGGTGGTGGACTCGTCAAAGCACTTTATGAGATTTTGATCTGAAGAACTCAATTTAGTAATTTAAATTTATTGAATCTGAGACAAACAAGCTTTAATTACACTTGATTCCTTGTTTAGCCTTGTTTTAATATCCATTATCTCTTGTATTCCAACTCTTTATTTTGATGAGACTTTATTATGGATTTGTAGATGACATTTGTTCACAAAGGTTTTGACGAAACATTTCGACTTGGTCTTCAAAGAGATACAGAACTGGTATTTAATGGGTCTGAATGTCAATTTTTTTTCTGTCAGAGGCATGTGTGCTTCCTTTGTGACTTTTTCAAGCTATAAGTATACTAACTTCATGCAATGCATTAAGTAGATGGTGCGGAATGCATCTCCATCAGGGGAAACTGGAATGCTAGTTGTTGATTCAGTGGTGAGTATGATATTTTATAGTAGAAAAGAATTCATTAAAATTGATAGTTATGTTAATTACACCCTATTTCTTATTACAGGTTCCTGGTGGACCAGCTTATAAGCATTTGGAAACTGGTGATGTTCTTGTTCGTATTAATGGTGAAGTAAGTCATTAGAATCCAGCAAATTCAGCATTTGGTTCATTCAAGGATTGGTTCTAGATAGTTTGAGCTAAAGTCTTATGCATTGTCATTCATAATTCAATAATACTTCCTCGGTTTCTTTTTATACACGTTTTGACTTTGTGTACTATTTACATAACTTACTTTGACTTTCTTTTGTGATTTAGTGTTAACTGTTAAGAAAAAGCATTATTATGTGGGATCTTGTTAGATTTGTCGTCTCCTTCTTCTTTTTTTTTCAAATATCAAAATTTCTTTAATTTTTGCTAATATGTAACTAAAGATATCCACATTTAAAAGTATGTGTTGGCAAACGTGCCTAAATGAAATGTGTCAACTAATATGAAATGGAGGAAGTATATCATTTCTGGAATCCTCTCACTCGTAGCTTGCTTTATGGCTTAGTGTGAGATCTGGATTGGTAGTTTTGTATGTTCTTATAAGGGGGTAATGTCTTCAGTAATGCTGTCTTTAAATGATTTGGAATACTGCATTCTACTGGTGTTTATCCTTGGTTAAATGATGCATAAGTCTATTTCTCTTCTGCCATGACTTGAACAATAATTGTCTTACATAGTGTTTTCTAGGTCCAACCTTTTCTCTGTACAGTGTGGAAGCATGCCTGATAGCACGTAAATTAGAAAAGTAGGAGGCTGCTTTTTCAAGCCGCCCCTTTCTGGTGATCATGAGTTAATAGATGTTAATTTGGTAATCAGTTCTTCCAAGCATGGCATAGCTTGGCTTGCATCTAGTATAACTGACCCACAAGTCAATGTGTCTAATGCAGGTTATGACTCAGTTCCTCAAACTGGAGACTTTGTTAGATGATAGTGTAAGCCAGAATATCAAATTGGAGATAGAAAGAGGCGGGACTCCTATGACAGTAGACTTGATGGTGAGTTCACAGTTCTCAGCTCTTTCAGATGGACCTTATTTATTTTTTTAACAAAAGCCTGCTTTTGTTTTGCAGAACTGCATACAGTATATTAATTTGTTGTAATGAAAGAAAATATCAGTGACTTTTAATAGTGTATAAGTGGGTCACAATGTTATTTGTTCTCACCTTGTGAATATATTAAGGTTTTTTATTCCACAGTTGCTAATTATTCTGAATGAGTTGAGTGGTTTCATACTTTGGTTCTATGTCACATAATATATACACATTGTTATGCATGCTGCTTTGTTATATTGGTGTTTTATTTTTCATTGACCTGTTCCATAATGAACATAGTTTAATACAACTATTACATATATATATCATGGTTTCTCTTATCAATGATGGTCCAGGTTCAAGATTTGCACTCTATTACCCCAGACAACTTTCTTGAAGTCAGTGGTGGTGTGATTCATTCTCTGTCCTACCAGCAGGTTTGTCCTTGCCCTCCCCTCCTTGGATGAGCCTTTGGTCATAATTTTTTAAAGTTGTTTTCTTTTTATTATGGTGTCTGATTGCTCATCTATGTAGTCAAGTGCTTCTGGAAGTGTAGCGTAAGTTTTGTTATTTTGGTTGGCTAGGTGCCTATCATGTAGCCACGTACAAGTTATCCGAACATTAGAGTCAACTTTTTGCAGTCTGAGAATTTCCTTTAAGTGTTAACCATTCAATTTTATTGTTGCAAATGAATTTATATATAAGATTTTATTCTGGCTGTTGACCTTGTATACTTGAATTGCTCATACTATTCTTATAACGTATTCTTCATGACCATCTAATTGTGATACTTATTTCCCTTCACTGTCTCTTTCCCTCCTTGGATGTTAGATGATCTTGTGATTTCTTGGATGGCATTGTGTTCTGGCTTATTTTAATGAATATGCAGTGCATGTTTAAGTTATTTCCGTCTGTTTGGGTCAAGCTTTTCTGTTAACTCATGTTTCCTGTTGAATCTCTATTATGTTATGCCTTATTTTAACCATCCGTGCACTTACATCGAGATGATAAGTTATTACTGTCAAATGATTTAGCACAGTGAAAATTATATTTTCTGACCTTTTGTGAGAGAATACTCTTTTCAATACTGATTTGGTAGTCTACAAATCTTATTTGGGCAGTGCTAAAAATCTGAAGTCATCTATATTATTTCTTTCATCCATTTGGTGCCTTTATAAAATACCTTTGGGTGTCAGCAACCATATGAACTATGAAAATACTTCATGTGCAAGGAATCAATAATTAGGGGAGGGCATGTTAGTCATAGTCTATTACTAGTTACCTGGGGGATAAGTTAGAGGTTTGTTAGGAAAGATTTTCTATAAATAGGTCTCATTAGGAGGGAAGAGGATATGTTGAATGTTGAGTGGTTTGTTATTGGGAGAGAGTGAGCCTCTCAAAAGCTCATACTTAGTAGAGAATTCACCTCTCGAAAGTGGAATTATCAATCAATTTGCTGTAATCTTCATCTTAATGCTATAATCATCAATTTTCTTCTTATTTGCTGCATTGTCAGTGCTGAAAATTATGTCAGTTCCTAGCATCATGTCATTGTCTCCCTCTGACTTGAGTGTTGTACATCTTTGATTCTTCTAATTAAGATTTAAATTCTAAAGGTTGATTTTTTAATCAGTTAAATTCTTTTGCAGGCTCGAAATTTCCGGTTCACCTGTGGTCTTGTTTATGTTGCAGAGCCTGGGTGAGCCTCCTTCATTAAATAAATAGAATAAAGGATTGGTTAGTGTTGTCTCAGTAGGCATATGTTTATAGTGGTGTCCGCAAATTGCATGGTCATCCTTCATCTTTGGCAACACATGTTGACGTAATGACTTCCTTACGAGTATGATTAAGCCTTTTCTCCTTGTTTGTCCATACCAGATACATGTTGTTTAGAGCTGGCGTACCTCGCCATGCCATCATAAAAAAGTTTGCTGGGCAGGAGATATCTTGCCTTGAGGAGCTGATCTCGGTCCTTTCTAAGTTATCTAGGGGTATGCGTGTTCCACTGGAATATATAACATATGTCGATCGGCATCGAAGGAAGGTAAGGGCTTTTTGTAGCTATTATGTTTTTAAGTCTCCTAAATTCTACAATTTAATCCGATAATGATCTTGCATTCTTGATGTTTATTATATATGTTTGTTTACATTAGCTGCACTACATACTCTTTTATCACGTTTGAATTGTCCATGTACTGATTATAGAATATGGGTACTGGATGTCTGGATAGTTTTTGCCAAGGGCTGTTTGTTTGTGAGGCTAAATAGACAACGCATCTTAGTATTTTAGTGTAGGACAGCATCAAATATCTTCCTACATGTGGGGTATTGTCCAATACCTATCCTTTTTATAGCTTGCTGAATCGGGTTTCCCCAAGGTGTAAAGGACCATTACATATTGGTTGGACTGTTGGACACAGTCGTCGTAGAGCCAATCCATCCAATACAGGACTGATTAGAGACCTTTTATGAACATCTTTCTCAATAAGCAATCATTACAGCCATTGGAACCCTAACCACAATTTGATTACATAGAACTTCATGCTGTTCTAGCTCTGCTGCTGACATTAAATATCCACATGTTGTAAATGACAGTAAATAACGGAATACTGATTGTTAATATCAGAAATCGAATGTGTTGATCTTTTTTGTGGATTTTTAGTTTTGAATTTGTCTAACTCTTGTAAGATTGTTTGGAATATGGGTGTAAAATAGTTTTATTGAGATCAAGTTTGGTGTTTCTCTGTTCATGATACTTGCATTTGAGCTCAGGTTGAGTCTGAATCTTTTTCAAACTTAAATTTTAAAATTCGACTTGAGTTTGAAAATTCTCTTTTACATTATAGTACTTTCATAACTGAAGTTTCTGCTTTTTCTATTGTGCTTTGCAGCAGTGTAGTGCAAATCCTTCATATCAGTTTTAAGTTGGATTTTTGAACATGTAAAAAATAATGTTAAAAAAATATCTAGAATATGCTCACAAGCTTTCTCTTGTTGAACTTAGTTGTGCTAAAAAAAAAAATATCAAGTCCAGCTCGAATAGTTAACGAATCAATTGGGCTCATCTATATTCACATAAAAAAGGCTTATACATATACAATCCACACATAGTTCAAGCTTGTCCCAGTTAGCAAAGATATCTCTTTGCTGAATATTTTATTTCGAGAGAGTTATACCTCATGGGACAGAATAGTTAATTTTGTTGGATTTATTTCCATCACACCACCATATGAACAGGCTGCTTAAATTTATTTATTTATTTATTTATTCCCTTTTGTGAAATATGGTTTAGTATTCTAATTGACAAATACCTATTTTATTCTTTGTGAGCATTTTTTAATTATGAGTGTAAAATTTAGCATTTTCTGCTTGTGAAGAGGCTTTTGTCTATTAATCATACTTTTATTTATGAATTGACACGTGGGTGTAAATTGTAGTGCCTCCATTTTCCCTATTGGTTTTCACTGGTTAGGGCCTTAGGGGTCTCACTATCCTTATTTTGACCTCCACAACTTCAAGCAACAGCCAACAGAATCCATACTTTTATTTATTTATTTATTTATTTTGGTGATTTTGTTGTACACAACTATACATAGAATCTCATTACATTATTTAGCAGTTAGTTGATCGATGCAAATCCAAGAATACCATAGGAGAGCACGTGGTTTATGTTGCTTCATACCTCATACAGAAATATTGGTTATTATATGGAAAGACCGAGTGAGGTGGATAATTATGTTTGTGACACAAGTGTTGGTTATGGTCAAAATCCTAGAATCAATTATTGTAGATTTGTCAGTGTATAAAAGGGGCACTGAGGCACAAGGCGACATGGACTATGTACCTTTTAGTCTTGCGAGGTGCTTTTGGTGAGAGTTTTTTTTTTTTTTTTTTAATTATTATTATTATATGAAGTGCCCCTCAATTCAGTAAGGCACACCTAAGGCACAGGGATTCCCTATCGCCTTGATGCACCTTGAGCCTTTTTATACAACGCACTCTAAGCTTATTGCCTGCCGTTGATTCCTGTCTGCTGGGATCCTTTCTCTTATTTGATAGAGATGACCATGAGATCTTGTTTTGCTGTTGTACTGCTAGTCTTGTAATGCATGTGTCTTAATATTTTGGATTTGCTTTATTATTTCATATATGTCTTTCATTGTTGAGCTCCCCACCTCCCTTTGTTCTCTCCTGTATGCAGTTACTTCCATCATTGAGATAGGCTTCTGTCAGCATTTTATAATTTTTGCTGTCATGAAAAATGGCTGATTAGTAATTTAATTTACTTTATCTTTTATGCAGTCTGTCTTGGTTACTGTTGATCGGCATGAATGGTATGCCTTTCCTCGAAGATATATACGTGATGATAGTACTGGTTTATGGATAGTGAAGCCTGCCCTACCATCAGAGTCTCCACTGCTATCATCTGGTATCAATCAAGTCAATGGTGGCGCTAGCAATGAAGCAGTGACATCAGATATCAGAGGGGTTTGTGTAATGGACTATACACATCAAGATAATCACCAAAAGCTGGCTGACGGTACTGCTATCATGGAGACTAATAGCGATCATACCTCTGAAGATGCTAACTCTCGGGATGAATCTGATGCTGGAAGCAAGAAGCGAAAGGTGGAAGAATGCTCATCTGCTGATGGTATTGCTAATACTGATAATTTGTTGTGTGAACCTAGAGAAGAAAACTTGGGGGATTCGGGAATTTCTGAAAATCCTATCCTAAGGGATCACCAAGGTGCAACAGCGGCCGTATCCAATGCTTCAGTTGCTGAACGTGTTATAGAGCCAACCCTTGTTATGTTTGAGGTAATTTTTTGTGACAGGTGTTCCATTGTATCATATATGCTGAGGATGTTCTACTGTTTGTCATCAGCTATAGTAGATTCTTTTCTCTCATGCCCAACCGTTTTTTCTTTTTCTTCTTTTTGTTTGCTTAAGTTACATCCACTAGCCGATGACCTTGATGGACGGGGATCTGATAATGGTATACTCTGGGAAGGTGGGGCTTGGATGTTGGATATTGTTCTTTTTGTCCACCTGCTTTGGCCTAGAAATATTCTGGTCGGTTTGTAGCTATGTGCTGATCTGTTTGCTTAGTTATGTCTTTTCTGAAAAATTGTCACACCTTTATTTTGCTTTAGTTTTGGCTTAGAGACCCCTTAATATTCTTGGATTAGGTTCTTTTCTGCTCTGCACCATGAAGTTATTTCTTTATATGTTTTAATAACTTGATTGCATGTTATTTTGAGCTAGGTGCAAGATATCGTTTTCATCCATTTTGTGACTTTCAGGTCCATGTGCCCCCATCATGTATGCTTGATGGTGTACATTCCCAACATTTCTTTGGGACTGGCGTTATTATCCATCATTCACAGAACATGGGATTGGTTGTGGTTGACAAGAACACGGTTGCAATATCTGCATCTGATATTATGCTATCATTTGCCGCATTTCCTATTGAAATTCCGGGGGAGGTAACTAAGTTTGCTCTTCCACCCATATTTTAAAGTTACTGCAACTTCTCTTGCTAAAATTTATGTCATGTTGTAGGTAGTTTTTCTACACCCTGTACACAATTATGCTCTTGTTGCATATGATCCTTCTGCTCTTGGTGCTGCTGGTGCAGCAGTAGTTCGTGCTGCTGAGCTACTTCCAGGTTAGTTCGCAGCATAAATATATGAGCTTTGTTCCACTCCTATTTGGATTGTATTACCTTTTAACCTTGATGAAAAAGTAGTTGAATTCTTATTAGTCTGATTGACTGGGTGCCAAATTAAGCATGTCGTGAATTCCTGGAAATTAGCTTGTTTATGCATGAGGTCATTTCTGGCGGTTGCATAAAGTTGCATTTACATCCAGGTTGCTGTTATAAGTACAATTTCCATTTTGTCCATAATTTCAAGAGTTTGATGATGCATTCTAGGCTGCTAGCTATTGAATGCTAAATGTTGCATCAGCGGATGCAGAGGGTTCTAAAATTAAAAACATTTTGTCTTATGTCTGATATCAGATTATTAGATGATGTATTTTGATAAGCACCGCTCCAGTGCAGATGATGTATTTTGATAAGCACCGCTCCAGTGCATAAAATATCTTATTTTATGTTAGTTTATTTTATTTTGGTCAGAACCTGCATTACGACGAGGTGATTCTGTATACCTTGTTGGGTTGAGCAGAAGTCTTCAGGCTACCTCACGTAAATCCATTGTCACCAACCCATGTGCTGCGTTAAATATCGGATCAGCTGACTGTCCACGTTATCGAGCCATGAATATGGAGGTTGTTGAGCTTGACACAGGTATGTTGGTTGCCTAGATTCATTTTATATGATCTTACTCTGATTCTAATTCCTCCTTCCTCATTCCCATAAACTACTTCCTCAGTTCCTTTTTTTGCCTTTTTAAACCCTTAAGAAAATGTGCCATATAGAAGTGAAGTGATAATTATAAAAGGAGGGGAAGTATAAGGATAGTTAAAAGGTTAATTTTATTTTGCCATGTTTGACATTCTGAAATTTGCAATTGATGTTATTGTTTATTCAGATTTTGGCAGTACATTCTCTGGTGTCTTGACTGATGAACAGGGTAGGGTTCAAGCAATATGGGGGAGCTTTTCAACTCAGGTATTGCTATCTCTTCTGGTACTTGAATCTACATAGCATGGCTGGTGCTGACATATTGTATTTTCTTTTGCAGTTGAAATATGGAGGCAGCTCATCAGAAGATCATCAATTTGTCAGAGGTATACCAATTTATACCATCAGTCAAGTCCTTGACAAAATTTTGTCTGGTGCAAATGGTCCACCTCTTCTTATTAATGGCATTAAAAGGCCCATGCCACTTGTCAGAATACTGGAGGTGGAACTCTACCCTACCTTACTATCAAAGGCAAGAAGTTTTGGCCTGAGCGATAATTGGATCCAAGTATGTATCTCTCTGATATTATTTTCTCTTTCAATTTATTTATTAACTTTATAAGTCATGCCATATGGCCAATATCATGTGATACACTACATCAAGGGTTTTGGTTGAACTTTTTTTTTTTTTTATAGTAACTTTATAAGTCTACGGATGGATTTGGTTGATCTTATTGCTATTATCTAGAATATTGATGTTTTTAAAAACATTTTTAACGGTTTTGGATGTAGGATTTTTGCATTACTTGCAGGAAGACCACTTTTCTTTGCTCGGAACTAGCAAACAGTTTCTTTGTAGTGTTGTGTATATCCTTTCTCCATAAGCCTGCCTAGGGTAATACCCTATTTTGAGACATTGGGGTTATTCTGATTTAAATGTTGACATGTTTGCTAATCATCTTATGAACCTTAAGAGGAAGCATGGTGCTTATAGTAAAGATAAATTTTGCTAGCCTTTGGAATCTATATTATACATGACTTTTCTTTTAGTTTTTTGGTTCCTATTCAGTTGTAAGGCTTTGATTGATCGACTCCTATTCTGTTGGGGAGCATCTGGTGATCGCTATTCTAGTTGTTAACTTGCTACAGCACAACTGAATGTGAGTGCTGAGTGAAGTGTTTTGTGTACGAGTGCTTGCGCGCACGCGTGTGTTTGTGTGTGTGTGTGTGTCTTGTTTTGGCTTTTGAAGGACTATTCTAAAATGCATAGAATATTATCTGATAGCTCATCTTGGAAATTTTCATAAATGAATGATCCCTCCTGCAGTGGGAACAATTCAAGGTGGTGGCAGTTGTCTCACAATAATTCTCCTGATTGATAAAGTTGCCTTCATGTTCTTTATTGATTACCTGTTTTCTCCATTTTTCTTCTGGCAAATTTTTTTATAATTTATATGGAATAGGAACATGATTTTCCTCTCTTTTTTCTTCAGGCTCTTGTTAAGAAAGACCCTTTGAGGCGCCAAGTGTTGCGTGTCAAAGGTTGTTTGGCTGGATCAAGAGCTGAGAATATTTTGGAACAAGGTGACATGGTTTTGGCAATCAACAAAGAGCCTGTGACTTGCTTTCGTGACATAGAAAAT
Source organism: Chenopodium album (assembly GCF_948465745.1). Classification (NCBI taxonomy): domain Eukaryota; kingdom Viridiplantae; phylum Streptophyta; class Magnoliopsida; order Caryophyllales; family Amaranthaceae; genus Chenopodium; species Chenopodium album. Next base: position 5,697,253 of record NC_137851.1, on the reverse strand, counting down.
GCTTGCCAAGATTTAGACAAGTATGATAAGAGTAATGAGACGCTCCAGATGACCATCTTTCGCCAGGTTATTAATTGAAATCAAAACCTTTTTGTAATTACCCTAATTCCTTGGATGTGCATATCTCATGTATGGCAGTAAAATAGATTACTGTTCTCTTAGTTGATTATAACCTGGATGGTTCTGCAGGGGCGTGAATTGGAAGTAGTAGTAGGAACTGATATTAGAGATGGTATCAGTACAGTTCGTGTTGTAAACTGGTGTGGGTGCATAGTTCAGGATCCTCATCCAGCAGTACGGGCCCTTGGGTTTCTTCCTGAAGAAGGCCATGGTGTTTTTGTAGCAAGGTAATTCACTAATTAGTGATTAATATTGCTGCATGTTGCTTGTGACGTAGTTTTAGGGTTAAAAATTCAGCCTTTCTTTTTAATATAGAAATCTAGCTTAATTGAAGAAGAGAGGGGGGGGGGGGGGGGGGGGGATCTTGTCTGGCCTATAAATTCTTATTAATCTACTGTAATCAAACCATGATGACCTGGTTATGCTTAGGGTGATAAGTGAGCGTCCATTTTTTCTTTCTTGTGACTGATTTTTTTTAGAAGTTTTTTTTTAATCTTAAGAAATTAAGTTTATCTTGTTATTTTTCAGGTGGTGTCATGGAAGTCCAGCTCATAGATATGGTTTGTATGCTCTTCAATGGATAGTGGAAGTGAATGGAAAACCTACCCCTGATCTGGATGCTTTTGTTAGTGTGACGAAGGTATACTGACTTTTTATTTTTGATCTTATTGTTAATCTGTCTTTGTAGTTGACCCAAATGCTTTAGTTAATAACATTATAAACATTCATCATCTTCCTCCAAGTATTCATGTGAAAGAACAATGTAATGAAGATGTCAGAAATTAAACAATGTTGATGAATTTGCTGAGTTCTTGGAGAATTTTATGTGGAGCCTAGTAGTTTGATGCATTTAAGGAATTTAAGATTATATATTCTTTGGGTTGGGCTGAAACAAAACTGGCTTGGGTTGTTAGTCCACTTGGTGATGTGTGCCTTCTTTGACTTTGGGACTGGAGTGCCATGCCAATGTTGCTTTTTCTAATTTTCATTTTTCTCTCCGACTTTGTGAGAGTAATTTAGCATGTTACGTCCTAATGTATTCCCTTCTCTAATAATTAATAACTTTGAAACTTATAAGATCTATTCGTTCTGCCTTTATCCCTTGGCTCATTGTTGCCTTCTTTAGGTCTCAGAGAGGGGTTGGGGTGTGGCGAACCTATTTACATTGCTTAATTATCCTAGTCACCTAGTCTCATTGACTCATTCCCTTCGAATTATCTACCATCCTGATTGCCAGCAAATATGGGGCTTCTTCTTGCCTGATCAATGCTTCCCATAATCCATGCACTTAATCTATAAGTGCTGAAAATGGTATCTTTTCAAAATAAAGCCAAATAAAATAATAGATTACTGGGTTAGAGCTTCTAAAGGGCACATAAACATGACCCTATGTAGTTCAAAGGAGTATGAAGCTGAATGTTCTTAAGTCACATAATGTATTGATTCACTACTGTTGCAACATAATATTTAACCTTGATGTAACCTATCCCAGGAAAATATTAAAAGGATTAATCATTTATTATTAAGTTTCCTATAGTTTTTCTAGGAATCAATCCCCACACACCCCCCCCCCCCCCCCCCCCCCCCCCTCTTCCCCTTCCTGTACAAAGTACTACAAATGTGAAATTTTCTTTGTTCAACAAGCAGGAACTAGTGCATGGAGATTATGCACGTGTGAAGACAGTCCATTTGAATGGGAAGCCCCGGGTATTAACATTGAAGCAAGATTTGCATTACTGGCCAACTTGGGAGCTAAGGTTTGATTCAAACACCGCACTGTGGTATAGAAATACAATCAAGGCATTGGATAGCGCTGTGGCGTGAGTGGTTCCATCTACTAGCAAGCTCCTTTGGTAAGTGACTTCCAAAATTTGTGAAAATTACCTGGCCCTTTGATGGTACATACCTCATTGAACATTGTTTTCGGAGCTGCTTCAATATGGTCGCTCTGTACTGAAGAGTTCTGAGATTGGTCATGCAGTTTGGATTCTATTATGGATGAGGGGCTGTTTTTAATTTTTATTTTTTAAAGAGGGAGGAGGGGAGCTTTATAAGATTATTCATGATCTTGGATGTTTCGAAAGCTGGTTGATTCGTGTAGAAGGGATAGGAATTTCCTAGATGTCGTACTTTATATTTTATGTGAGGGGGCCTATGTCAATATCATGATTTTTCGTCAAAGGGGATGTAGCTAAGTATATGTAGGGATCGCTATTGATATGTACTTGTGCTGAAAGAACTCTATTGAAATTTGAAACTCGCCCTGAAAGTTTTCTTTGGTTATGTTAGTGTCGTCTTCTCTCTTTTGCTTCATACTTGTATTATACTCTGTACTGTACAATATATTTCTTAATCAATTTTGTTGTAATTTCCTCTTTTGCTTTTATTTTCGATTGGATAGTTGTTTGTCGATATATAGCTTATGGCCCTTCTCTGAAAAAGGGATTCAGAACTAGATTTTACAGTATACATTGATCTGCGGCTCTTCCGAATGAGATGGGATTAATGCAGTCTGTCATAAGACTTAATTGGAAAGTTCAGCATTAAGGTATAATTAATTGAAAACACTTTCATTAATTATAATCCTATTTCCACCAACCTTTGTTGTTAGAAGGTTCTTAATCTTCTCAAGAGTGTGGAGTATGAGTTAATATATTTAATTGAACTAATTAGTAGAAAAGCGTTATAAAGTCGAAATGATACGAGAGTATCTGTACTCTATAAATGACTATGAATTTTGTTTTTTGTTTTTTGTTTTTTTTTTCCGGGGTGATGAAGTTGGTTGCACGAAAATCATGCAAAAGTCTGAAAAAACTCTAAAACAATTTGGTTAATTAGGAAGGGATCTTGTATAATTATGTAGGGTATGAGTCATATAGTGTCAATTTAGAGTCGGAAGGGATAGAGATGTAGGGAGCTAGGAAGCATATATTTACCAAAAGTTTCACTGTGTGGTAGAGAAAAAAGATTTGTCAAAAGGGAGTTTTACAAAAGCAAAAAAAAAAAAAAAAAGAAAAAAAAAAAGTTTCTTCGGTTGGTTAATTCTGAGCTTTTTTTTCTTTTCTATCTTTCATTGTTGGGAATATGCTGATCCAACGGAGTATATTTGATGCAACTACTTTATCTATTATATATAGGAAATAGAAACATTATTCAAATATGTAGACAAATTTGATGTAAAGGATGTCTAATTGACAACTTAAAAAATATGAAAAAAAAAAAAAAACAAAATGTTGCTTTAAAATGACACTTCAGCTAACAAAGCTACTTTTTGCTACAAATATATTCTGGACCCCATGATTAAATAAAAATATTGACACTCTAATAATCTAATTACATGAATAAAACAATTAACAATTACTTGTTTATATTTGGAGTTTTGGACCTTGAAAACTTGTGTTTGTGTAGCAGTGTTGTTAAGACTTGACTTATCTTCATTCAAATAGTTTTTAGAACTAAATATTAATTGTTGTTTCATCTTTAATACGGGTCAGAGTATTTTGCATGTTTTGAGTGAGAAGTAATATATATAAAAATATATAGGTTAGTCAAAATGAAAGAAAATGATTTTGAAACGAACAAAAATGGAAAGTATTAAGAACTTTAAAAAAAACAGATATTGCATATTTACTGACTTGCTGTATAAGGTTACAAAGTTTGTTTTTATTGCTTTTCGAGGGTGTTTAGAGGCATCAATGAACTCTCATTACATGATCAAAACAAACTGAATTCATAAATACATCAACAAAACTTTGGCTGATTATGTGATCATTTCACCACATGTTACTCCATGAGTTGCATCTGCTGATTAGGTATAATAAAGTCATAACATTATAAATTGATTTAATTCAAGTACATTAAAAAAAAAAGCTAGAAAAGAATAAAATTAATCACATCAATTACATATAACTTAAGCCTTTTTTACACTTAAGCTTTACTCAAAGTGTGATCCTTTTTTGATCATCTCCAACCCAGAATTGCAACTGATGAAAGCAACAGCAAAACTGATGACCATAAACTACCTAGTAACTGAAACTGGTTCATCATATTCATGGTTGCTGAAGACATGTCTTGAGGTGGTGGTGGTGGATTCTTGAAGTAGAAAGGAAAATAAGGCACAATTGGGTTAGGAGGTGGAGGAGCATTGCCATATGATCCACCAGGAGGAGGGTAATAGCCATAACTTGGCGATTCCGGCGGAGTGTATCCTCCTGATGATGGTGGTGGAGGGGAGTAGTAGTATTGTCCCGACGAAGACGGTGGTGGCGGCGACGAGTAGACGTAGGAAGGGGTCACCGGTGGCGAAGGTGGTGGTGGGCAGTTTGATGAGGGGGTGGTTGTGGGTGGTTTAGGTGGCGGTGGGAGGTCCGGTGTCGGTGTGGACTCCCCACCGCCTGCTGTGGGTGGTGGTAGACAAGGGTAAGGGCATACATAATCTTGTAATGACTTTTGTGGAAATATTGTTATTAATATTAAGATGATCAAAATGTAAGGAAATGTTTTGGAAGAAAATTTTGTTGATATATTGGTCATATAACTCATGTTGTATGAAGAAATATGACCAAAGAAAACGAGGATTAAGATTGAATGGTAAGGAAAAGAAGAAATATAAGAAGATGAAAAGAGTGGGTGGAATTTAGGAAGTGAAAGCCGCCTATAAGGGAAGGTGGTGGACCAATTTATGTAGGGTACCCCGGAAAAGATAGGACATTACATTATGGGTGGGAGAGGTGAATTATTATTTGGAAACTTTGAAAGCAACACTGATATGTATATAATGTATTATAACAATTTTTAATTGTCAAAACTTTAATGTAAATTAGGGTAGCTTTACTTTGTTTTTTTATCTTCTCTTTTTTACTTTTGTATGTTCTTTTTAAAAGTGAAGATAGAAAAAAACTCTTATAGTGATGACTTTGTGGTAACAACTCTAGTGTATATTATTGATTTGGTTACACTTGGACTAAGGCCCTGTTCTTTTGAGCTTCTGGACATAGCAGAGCAGAGCAGAGCAAAGCAGATCAGAGCAGAGCAGATTTCAGCAAAGCAGAGCAGAGCAGAGCAGATTGAAGCAGAGCAAAGCAGAGCCGAGAAGAGCAGATTTCATTATTATTATTATTATTATTATTTTTATTATTATCATTATTATTATTATTATTACTAATATTATTATTATTATTATTATTATTATTATTATTATTATTATTATTACTACTAATACTATAATAATAATTGTAATGCTTTATTATTGTTATTAAATATTAAATATTATTATTATTATTATGATTATTATGATTATTATTATTATTATTATTATTATTATTATTATTATTATTATTATTATTATTATTATTATTATTACTACTACTACTACAACTACTACTACTACTACTATTATTACTATTATTATAATCATTAAATTTTATTATTAAAAATTAATTATTATTAATATTATTAAATATTAATTATATTATTATTAATATTATTATTATTAAATATTAATTATATTATTATTAATATTATTATTAAATATTAATTATATTATTATTAAATATTAATTATTATTATTATTAAATATTAATTATATTATTAAATATTAATTATATACTTCCTCCGTTTTCTTTTACTTGCAACACACCTTTTAAGCACGCAGTTTTAGGAGATGATTAGTGAGGGTAAACGAGCGATTTTATCAATATATTTTTACATGAAAATTAGAATAGAGTTAAGTATCATTTGTAAAAATTATAATGAAAAATTTGTCCATTTACATTACATAAACCAGAGCTCAAAACACGTGCCATAAGGCTGTGTTGCAAGTAAAAGAAAACGGAGGAAGTATTATTATTAATAAATATTATTTATTTATTTATTATTATTAAATATTAATAATTATTATCATTAAGTATTAATTATTTATATTAAATATACATTATTAATATAATAATTCAATATTAAGTATTAATTTTAAGCAGAGCAGAGCAGGGCAGGGCAGAGCAGATTGAAGCAGAGCAGAGCAAATTTCAGCAGAGCAGAGCAAAGCAGAGCAGATTTCAGCAGAGCAAAGCAGAGCAGAGCAGCTCTAAAGAACGGGGCCTAATTATGTTTAAACTATGTATAATTGGTGTACGTTGGAACAAAAATCCTTATTGTCATAATTAATAGATTTGAAAAGTATAATAAAGAAAATAAAAAAATTTAATGCAACAAAATAGTTTTATCCTATTTAGTACGAATTACCAAGATATAATGAGGAAATCTATAAATAATTTGCTATAGAGTACATACGAACATAATAAAGTTGAAAACTTATGATATAATTGTGAGTCATTAACCTTTTATTTTTTTTTGGTGCAAATGTCGTTTAGGATTTATAAATGTTCTAATGAGATTATTGTAAGTTTTAATAGCCATAGTTTTCGATCTCATCATTAATTTTTATAGTAATAGTAGCTTTATAATCAATCTTGTCCCCATTTAAGGGATTAACTAAAGAGAATTGTTATTAGTTCTAATGATCTGGTGTAGAACATTGACTAGAGTGATAATAAAAAGAATTTAATCAACAAGTTGTTAAGTATATATTTTCTAGATAAATGCATGTTCTAGGGCTTGTATTATCGTTACCTAAGCAATTAAAGACAAGAGTAAGTTATAAAAAATGAGAGTAACAACAAGAAAGTAGAGAGAAAGACAGAAGAGATATGAAAGAGACTGTCTTGGAGGTATCTTATTATGGCCTCTTGGAAAGAAATAAAGCAATTCTTATCATTATTGTCAAGACTATTATTGAGTCATTATTATTGGAAAATTGAGTTTATTAAAATGCATAATAAAGCATAGGCACTTATTATATTTCAATTTTATTCCACTTTTACACTTGTGTGAGAAAAAGTAGATGGTGACTAATAATCTAGTACTAACCTTAATAATTTAATTTGTTACTCGTATATAAAAACAAGTGTTATGTGTAATTAAATTTCATTTCTTGTAATAATATTTGAACCAGTTTAGCTAATAAAAAAAAAACCGTACTACTTCGTATTACATAGTAGTGATTTTTGTTATGCTGTGAATTTAACATATGATGTTTTTGGAGTATCACATTATACATATCAATCTCAATGTCTTCTACCACTAAAAATAAAATATATTAGTATGTTACTATCAAATATATCATTTGGAGCTCATCTTGCTTCTACGATCTTATCTTTATTATTGATCCATATGGCTCAATTAAAAAAATATATGGCTTAATTAAAAAAGGCACATGTCAAATAAGCAATAGACAAAGAGTTAGTTACACAACAAAATACAGCCTGGAAAAGAAAAGGAAGACTAGGCAAGAAGAAGGTTGATGTGAATCAAGTCACTATTAAAGTACGTAATTCACAGCTTAAGAAGCACGGATATGCAAATAAGAAACTAAAATATTACCTCCGTTTTTTTTTAGTTGCAACTTTGAAATATTTTATATCTTTTAAATAATACCCTAAAGTTGCAACTAAAAAAAATCGGAGATAGTATTAGCTTTATAAATTGAGCGGTGCATATTATTATTTTTCTAAATTCAAACTATGTTTAACGTATTTAAATTTATTTTAATATTAATAAATTAAGATAAACTATATACATAGTATGACTGTATGAGTAGTATTTTTCAAGTAAGTTTTTCACCGACAAAATAAATTTAAATAAAATTGAACAAATAAGAAAGATATTGAAATTGGCAAAATCCAAGTGTTAAAGGTATGTGGTATGTCCATTGATTGTACCATGTAATGAATGGAATTATCGTAAAAGGCTAAAAACAAGTGTGGGCGCAAACTTAAGAAATGAAACAAGACAGAAACTGAGAAAAGTGGGCCTATTGCCGAAGAATAATGAACCTTCTAAACGAGGTAGATCTTCCTAGGGCTTTGGCCCTTCTTTCTTCCTTCGCCCCAACTATTTCACAAATTTTATCCGCTCTCCAACTTCGACTATTTTCAGCCAAACATTCACTACTCCCGCCGTCCCTAAATTACATTCCTCCTTTCTATTTTTGGTATTCCAAAATTACATTCCTCCTTTCTATTTTTGGTATGTATTTTTTATTAAATCAACTCTTTTTTTCTGTTTTATATTTAATGCTTTCTCACTCATCTTTACCTAATCTCACTCATAATCCGTGTGCCAAATTACAATGAATATGATTGGTTAAAATTTTTTAATTAGGAGCATGTGATTGGTCCTTTTTTTTTGCAAAGGATTGATGACTTGTCATGAGTAATAACTAATCTATCTTTGTACTTCCCATTGCATTATCTAATTATTGTTATTTGTCTTATTCTTCCCTCCTTAATTCCCGTGTAAATTTCCAAAGAGGAATGTAATTTAGGGACGGAGGGAGTACATTCTAAATTATCCGACTCAGCTTTTACCCAAAGTTTCTAACGTTTTAAACACGACATTTCACATGTGAAATTTTGAATATAAAATTGACATCAACTAAATTAACCTCACCTAATTTGAAGTGACACAATTCGACACAATTTAAAATATGATGTACATAAACACAATAATATAGCATAACTCTAGTACTCTACTCAATCAAACTCGACCTCAAACCAATCGATAACACCCATTATCATCCTGAATCGTCTTCTTGTAGTTTTTATATTCAAAAGAGACTACATAATTACTTTATCAATGATTGTTACTAAACTTTTTTCAATCATATTAACATTCTTGATGAATGGAAGTAGTACATTATTAGAATTAAATTAAATAGTGAAAGTGATAAAAGGATTGGGTTGAAACATGACAAACTACCACCATTCTCCTTTGTTTTTGTTCTAACATCGTTGCATAACTTACTATAATTAGTGAACAAGTGTTGATGAGAAATTTTTTTATATCGCTTATATATTAATGGGATTAGTAAGGGAAAGTTTATCACTTATCTCTTGCTTAAGTTCTTAAATATCCAATTATGAATTCCTATGTAGTGTCTTAATCTCGGCTAAAGTCATAAGTCATATTTCCATACCAAACGTTCCACACCCCTTTAATTAACTTTGTGTTACATGTTTCCTTCAAATGGACAATAGATTTGCATGTCGAACAAGCAACCCATTTTATAGTTTATATCCCCAACTCTCCTAGAGGCCTTACATAATTACACAACTTAATTATTATTGTGTTGTAATAGTAACATACATTAATAAATTAAAAACAACCTATTTTAATTAAACCTAAATTTGTTTATGATAACTCCCTAGTATGTAGACGTTTGGCCTTAACTCCCAAAAACTCGGCCTAAACGTTCCAAAATGTCCTTGTTAAAACGAGTAAAAAAAAAAAAAGTAGTTATTCATAATTACTATAAACCTAGCAATTCGACATGTTTTCATTACTGTGTTTACTTAAATAAGCTTTACAGAATATATAAATAATTCATAAACCCAATATTTTTCTCTTATTACAAAAGACAATTTTTTGTAATAGATAATAATATAATTCATTATGGCATAGCTAGGGAATTATAAAGTAATAAATTACATCTTATTCAAAGGCAAAATAGATAAAATGATTCATATTTATCATGCAGGTATGATCACCTCCAATAGTGTAACCATGCCAAACATGATAAAACCACTTACAACACTCTTAATAACTTTTGAACCACCTGAGTAGGGATACTCCGTCACGTACAAATTGCTGCCCGGAGTATTGTAGTAGTATCTTGGTGATGCTGATGATGGTGATGGTGATGGTGATGGTGATGGCAACGGCGGCTCCTTTGGAGGCGGTGGCAGTGGTGGATGATCATCACATGGCGGAGGTGGCGGTTCTTTACATGGTGGGGGTGGAAGTGGAGGTGGGGGACATTCGGGAAGTGGGGTTGGAGGTGGGGGACATTCGGGAAGTGGGGAAGGTGGTGGAGGAAGGTATTCAGGGCTGCAAGTTTCACACTTAATACTAGGGTTTGGTAATGGTTTTGAAGTGATTTCTTCGGTTGCTTTGCATGAAATTGTGATTAAAAAGAGTAGAAAAAAGTTGAAGAACAATTTTTTGAGGATTGAATTCATCATTGTTTTACATTAGGAAGTAGAAAGAAAATTCCAACAAGGAAAAGAAATTGGGAGTTATTTTTGGGTGTATGTGATTTGTTAGGATGTTTTAACGTACCAAAATATACAAATTTATAGTAGTGTGACTAAGGTCAATTCATGTATATTGGTCGCAAATTAATGGTCATTTTGGTCTTAGGTGTTCTTTTGGAGTTTTTAGGGTGTGGTGGAAAGAAATTTACAAGGATTTTGGAGAGAAATTATAGTGGATGTTATAAATTGTAAATTAGAGCCTATTGGAAGTTTTATTGGATGTCCTATCTAGGTTATCTGCATGCAATTTGCTAGCCTATGATTTATAAGTGTTAATAAGGCCATTTTCTGTTCACATGACATTTACACTTGTATGTGTATTTTGATTATCATAGATACTAATTAAATTTAGATAAAAATAATGGTCAATGATATAACGTAATAACTTTAGTACTCGATTTACTCAATCAGACTTGAGTGACCCAAAACCAACCGATGACCCCCATTATCATCTTGAATTGTCTTCTCGTGAGGGGGTCGATATCCTAATACAACACTTCTTTTTGTAGTTTTTATATTCAAATGATTAGATAATTACTTCATCAATGATTGTTGCTAAACTTTTTTCAATCATGTTAACATGCTTGATGAATGGCAGTAGTACATTATTAGAATTAAATTAAATTGTGAAAGTGATAAAAGGATTGGGTTGAAACATCAAACATGACAAACTACCACCCTTCTCCTTTGTTTTTGTTCTAACATGGTATGCACAATTACAGGTAACTAGCTAACTTACTATAATTAGGGCCTGTTCACTTCATCTTAATTTTAGTTCAGTTCAGCTCCAATCAGTTCAGTTCAGTTCAGTTTGGCTCCTAATTTCCTTCTCTCATAAAATATTCATTTCAATTCTATTCATTTCAGTTCAGTTCAGCTTTTAAGTGCCTATTCTCTTCAGATTATTTTCAGTTCAGCTCCAATAAGTTCAGTTCAGTTCGGTTTTTAATTTCCTTCTCTCATAAAATATTCAGTTTAGTTCAGTTCAGCTCCAATAAGTTTAGTTTAGTTTAGTTCAGTTCAGTCAATCAAAACAGGCCCTAATTTCCTTCTCTCATAAAATATTCATTTCAGCTCTATTCAGTTCAGTTCAGCTCCAATCAGTTTAGTTTAGTTCAGCTCACTTCAGTGATGTGAACAAGCCTTTAGTGAACAAGTTTTGATGAGACATTTATCTCTTGTCTTGTTCAATTAAAGAGGATAATTAAGTAGATCGGAAAAAGATTATATAGCCTCTATAATTTCCATCATCTTATTACCAAGATATAAATGGTTATAATTGAGCTATATTTATATTAATCACTTGTTTTTCAATAATTAACAAGAGCTACAAATATATTTACTTCCTCGATCCTTTTTATTTCTACGTACATATTTTTAGTCGTCATTTTTACTCACCAACTTAATTTGTTAGATTCCTTACCTTCTTGTATTTTCCTCTAAATTTTGACTCTAAATTCATTTTTTGCTTTACTAGCTACTTCCTCCATTTTTTTTTAGTTGACATCGTTTGACTTTTACACTACTCACACAACACACTTTGATTCTTATTTGTGGTTTATAGATATGATAAAAAATATTCATGTGAGATCTTTTTTGAATCGTTACAATGTATATTTTTATTAATATCCACTTTTTATAATTTTACAATATTGATAATTAGAGATACTAATCGTTTAAAACATGCGTTAACAAGCGTAAAAATAAAAAGATGTCAACTAAAAAAACAGAAGAAGTATTTCGTACACTTTTAAGATTTATTCAGAACTTATAGTAGGTTAAAAAAATATTCTTTGTCATAGGGACATATAAACCAATAACTTAAAGCTTTTCTACTTTCTAAGTTAGTCTATTTTGTAATTTTGTAAAGAAAGTTTAACCTCTTAAATATCCAATTATCAATTCCTATGTAGTGTCTTAATCTCGGGTAAAGTCATATTTCCATACCAAACGTTCCACTCCCCTTTTATTGACTTTGTGTTACATGTTTCCTTCTAAATGGACTATGAAGTTGCAAGTCGAACAAGTAACCCATTTTATAGTTTATATCCCCAACTCCTCTTGAGCCCTTAGAAAATTACACAAATTTATTGTGTAGTTTTAGTAAGACATTTAACCACTCACTAATTAAACAACCTATTTCCAATTATTAAACCCAAGGTAGTGTGTGTATATATATATATACCATCATCATCATACAGTTAGAATATGTCATTCTCAATTATTAAATAAATAAAAAAAAAAAAAAAATGTTTCCCTATCATATGATGTTGCTATGGGAGTATGAGGTATGGGAGGTTAGATGGGGTGAAGACCAATCCTCGTGTAAACGTCAATATATAAAATAATATGTTAGGTTAGATGATGAACACATTTTTGTTTATGATAGGCCTTAACTTCCCAAAAGCTCGACTTAACGTTCCAAAATATCCTTGTTGTAGTGAGCAATAAATAAATAAATAAAATAAAGTTATTTATAACTATCATGAACCTAGCAATTCAACATGTCCTTGTTACTATGTTCACTTAAATAATTAAGCTTACTAAAGAACTGCATTCATTAATTTTTAGTTATAACAAAGAAATTTTTTATGTTTATAAAAATTAAATTTTTTACGTCTCATATATAATATGTTGAAACTAAAAATTAATGAGGTAGTATATAAATAAATCATAAACTCGAGATTTTTGTCTTGTTACAAAAGACAAACTTTTATTAGATAACAAAAGCTAACCTTTAGGCATACCTTTTACTCTTTTAGGAAGAGTTAGTTGGGGTACCCAAGAACCCAACCCAACCCAACCAAGATAAAATTGATGAAAAAAAACTTGGATGTTATTATGTACAATTCATTATGGTATATTGGTATGTATAGGAAGGTAAAATGGTAAATTACATCTTACTCAAAGGCAAAATAGATAAAATGATTCATATATATTTATCATACAAGTATGATCACCTCCAATAGTGTAACTATACCAAACATCATGAAACCATTTACAAAACCCTTAATAACTTTTGGACCACCCGAGTAGGTATACCCGGTCACATACAAATTGCTGCCCGGAGTGCTATCGTAGTATCTTGGTGGTGGTGGTGGTGATTGCTGACTCATGCAAGGGATGCACGGCGGCTCCTTTGGAGGTGGTGGCGGTGGTGGATCACATGGTGGAGGTGGTGGTGGGGGACATGGTGGGGGTGGAGGTGGGGGACATTCAGGAAGCGGGGGAGGTGGTGGAGGAAGGTATTCAGGGCAAGTGTCACACTTGATTTCTTCGGTGGCTTTGCATGAAATTGTGATTAAAAAGAGTACAAAAAAATTGATGTACAATTTTTTGAGGATTGAAGTCATCTTGGTTTTACATTAGGAAGTAGAAAGAAAACTCTAAGAAGGAAAAGAAATGGGGAGTTGTTTTTGGGTGTATGTGATTTGTTAGGATGTTGTAACGTATCAAAATGTCCAAAATTTATAGTAGTATGAACTAAGGTCAAGTCATGTATTATTGGTCGTAAATTAATGGCCATTTTGGTATTAGGTATCCTTTTGGAGTTTTTTAGGGTGGGTGGTGGAAAGAAATTTACAAGGATTTTGGAGAGAAATTTACATATATGTAGGAATTGAAGTGGATGTTATTTAATTTCTACTAAAGTGTAAATAATAAAATAATTTAAACATGATGAGACTAATTATGAATTGGAGCCTATTGGAAGTTTTATTGGATTTCCTATCTAAGTTATCTATAATTCACTAACTAATGAGATATAAGTGTTAATAAGGCCAGGCCATATTCAGTTCACGTGACATTTACACTTGTATGTGGTTTGATTATCATAGATACTATTTAAATTTAGATAAAAATGGTTAACAATATTGAATATTATCAATTATAAAGTAATTTCTACTAATTAAAACTTTTTAGATCTAGACGAATTGAAACTTATTTTTACATATTAAGATTGTTAATTATTTATTACATGAAATTACTAATTTTTACTAATAATTAAAAATAAACTTAATGAGTGGTGAAAAGCACATACAAGTTGTAACCTTATTTTATATTTATACACCATACTACATGACTATGGATTAATAAAATTTTTATATATTGCAAAAAGATAAGAATAAAGCATGTATACTCTAGCAATTCTCTTTTTCTTTTTTCTACCTTAGTGTACTCATAAGTCGTATATTTCATATTATTATCAACTAACTCTTTTTGGGTCAACTAAACATCCTACCTAATAACACTAATTTAAGAGAAGACGAATTAATAAAAGATGTTTTGGTAGCGTAGTAGTGAGTTCTTCGTCAATATATAGAAGATTGGGAGGGCGACTTGGGGTCAAGCTGTATTGGGATAATATTATAATATAATGGTTTAATGGTTGCATCCGTGTATAATTGCGTAATAATTAATTAGAGAGTGAGTATGTTATTTCTGTATTTTGCTGTACATTTTTATTCTAGGTTATTACATAGAGTTTCTTGTGATAAAAACATGTGTAGGCCGGTCTATGATCGGCTCGATATATATAGTTACGCTTAATTGGTGTGTCATGATTGAGAGATCATTTCATACAGGTTAAGCTGGCTCACAAACTTACAATGCTTGCTTAGCGAGGCTATATATCAAGTGATTGTAATAATGTTTGCGGCTGTGTTCGCCAGTTAGGTGATGGTCTCAAAGCCGTTCAAACTCCCAAACAATAATAATCTCATCAAAACATAATATAAGGGCGTACATACTAAATCGTAAATAAAAAGCAGTGAATTATAAAGTTAAGGAACTTTTTGGTGTTTAATTGAACAAAGTAGCTTATGATGATTACACATCAAAATATTATAGCAAAATTTAGGTATGCAATCTAAGGCTCACAAAATTCTCTGCCCCCTTATTAATAACCAAAATTTATTATAAAAATGACAAATTACATTTAATTATACAATGCAATTAATTATAATCTGTGTATAGCAAATTAGGCAGAGAAAAAATGGTTGGAATTGCTTTCACGAGTCACGACAATCAAACCTATGTCTTAGTGGCAAAGAATGGTTGCCACACAATTATTTGTACTTGCACCTTAACTACTCGCTTTTTCTTATTAGAGAATTAGAATAGAATCTACCTTTTTTCTCTCCCACCACCACTTCCGCAACTTTTCTTCTTCATGAAGCACAATATAAAATTATTCCCCATTTTTTAGTTATTTTCAATTTATTTTATTATTTTCTCATAATTTTCTTTGGCGGAGAGAAAAAAAAACACGAACATTGATTTTTTTAAAAACGTCAGCACTTGAAAGTTGATATTTCAAAAATACATAAATTGCATATTCAACATTGTAGTATTTCATATGTATAATATATTTGCTTATAAATAAACTCGCTTTGTATATTAGTACAAAAACTTATGATTAAGCGTAGATAGTGCAGATAGTCAAAGTGTTGAAACAATTATTAATAATAACAAAATGATAAATAAACATAATAATACAAGAGTAAAAGCAATGAAATAACAATTAAACATACGTAGTATATAGTGACCAAGAAATAATGTAATAATAATGAACTCTTCATGAAGAAGCTTAGAGTTAAATTTCATTATGGATCAAGAGAACAAGATGATCAAATAATAATATGAAATTTAAAAGTTACATAATTCAATGATTAAATGGATTAAATGCAACTAATTAACAAAATGGAAGATCAGAATAATTCAGAATACTAGAAATGAGAATTTTTATCCGAACATCGATCAATTTCCTAAAAATATATAATCTACACTTACCATCATATATTTATTTATGTATCATAAAAATATGATCCCATCAAATAATGTAACTCCTACTAAAAACATCATAACAAGACTCATTGCAATCTTAGCTCTTGTACCACTAGAGTAGTTATACTCCGTCACGTATAGATTACTATTGCCCGGAGAATAGTAGAACCTTGGTGGTGGCGGCGGCTTGCTCATGCAAGGGTCACAAGGAGGCTCCTTCGGCACTGGTGGTGGAGATGGTGGTGGTGGGCATGGTGGCGGAGGTGGTGGTGGACATTCCACGACTGGCGGCGGTGGTGGTGGTGGTGGCAATGGTGGCGGTGCTTGTGGCTCCTCACATGTGGTACAAGGACAAGTGTCACACTTTATGCTAGGGTCTTCAGGAAGTGGTGGAGTAATATCTTGTGCTTTATAACAAGAAATTGAGATTAATAATATGAAGAGTAGAAGAAGATGATTGTGGAATTTTTGGTGGATTGGAAACATGATTTTTGTTGCATGAATCAAGGGAAGGAGAGAAAAAGGTAGGAGAGTTTTGTGACTGTTAGGGTGGTGTACGTTGATGAAAGATAATGCATAGAAGGGTGTAATGAGGTCAAGTTATAAGAGTAATATAATGGTCATATTGTTAGGTGGACTTTTGGCTTTTTGGGAGGAGAATTTCCAAAAGGGATAGTGGGGTTGGAAGGTTCTTCCTCTTTCTTTTGGTTTTGGTTCTACGCGTAGTATATAACTAATTAGTGACTCCTAGGTGCGTATATTGTGATTTCCATATGTAGGTGTGACAAATTACTAATGGTTCAAAGAACCTATAAGATGTACATCGGGTTTGGATATTCAACATATATGATGTATCAGAGAGGCTAAGAGTATATATATATATATATATATATATATATATATATATATATATATATATATATATATATATATATATATATATATATAAGATTGTCTCAATCTAAAAATATTAACTGATGTGGATTGCGAGTGGTGTGTGTTCGTTACTACACACATTACTTATGAGAGATCAAGACAAAGTCAACATTACATGTGTTTGCGTATTGTGCACGCACATGTTGAAGTTGAAGAAAACAATTATCTCAGCCACTTCTAGTACGCATGAGCTAGTAAAAAAAACCTAGATTTAGAAGTGGTAGGTTCCAAATTATATCTTCTTACAAAATTTTGATCTAACACGTAATTTAATTAAGAATTAAGAATCCTTTTAATTGCTTAAGTTTCTCAATAGTTTTTTTCATCTAATTGTAGTTTTTCATTAGTTTTTTTACATATGAAAATATTTTTAAAATTTTGATATGAATAATTGATAAAACATGCATAATAACACAATCATACAATGGCATGTAGTCATGCAACGTTGAGCCGTTGACCACAAAGATGATTTTAATCTCTTAATTGAAAATTCTAAAAGAGAAATAAATGTGGAGATAATCGATCATATAGGAAAGCCATGTGAAGTGATTCCTTCCTATGAGTGAACCCGCGCGCATTATTCTTGACTTCCCTACAAGTTTCACAAGTGTATATATATGGTCGGCGATAATATAATAATGTTAATTACACTTCATGATTAATAGGAGATTATTGAATAAATAAATACGGCCATTATGTTAATTGTACGTACTATTTTTTTAGTCAAAATAATGCAATTGTTATAAGACGAAATATGTATTTTATTTTTCCTTTGAAAATGCAAATGAATCCTCAAGGAGCTAGTTATTATACGTATAAGAAGTTAAAAGTGGAAATCTTAACTATTAATACCACAGAAGTACTCCTTAGTGAAACATATACTTCCTCTGTTTTTTTAGTTGACACCTTTTTATTATCACGCTCAGTGACGGATCCAGGATTCTAAGTCAGGGGTAGCACACTAAACACTAGAGAGAGAAAAAAACCCAGTATAGTACCGAATAACTTGAAACTCAAATTAAATTTACGATAATTTTAACATATTTAGTTAAATGATAAATGAGGTTCATTTTTTAAATTATTCCTTGTGTTATTGTAAAAAAGTAACCATTTAATTTATGTATCTACTTTGCCTAAATTTTGCAATGAATTTATTTCATGGATAAATTATATACTGAATAGTGCATATTAGATATCCCTCCGTTTTTAAATACTTGTTTCGTTTCTTCATGGGCGGAGTTTTAAGAGAAATTGAAAAAAAATAATAAATCAAGGAGGTAATGGGGTAAGAGGAAGAATAAAAAATTGTAAAAAAAAAAAGTAGTCAAGAGAATTGAAGAAGAGAGAATATAAAATTAGTAAAATATGATTTAGGTTGGGTCCACTAGGTCAGATAAATAAATAAAATATTGTATAAGCTTTCCAAATAAGAAAATTGAGCAAGTATTTAAAAACGGCCGAAAAAGAAAAGTGAAGCAAGTATTTAAAAATGGATAAAGTATCAAAATACTCTGTACTACAATCAAATAAAAATTAGTTCAAAGTGAGCTAGTACTAATTTTCTCCACGAATTTTGTATTATTATTGTTAATCAATTTTTAATGGAACTTATGTTTATCTAATTTACAGAAGTGGAATCTTTGAAAGATAAAACCATTACAATACTTAGGAATAAAAGCAAAAAAAAAAAGAAAAATGCAGTACTGAGTGGCGAGTACTTACTACTTAGGAATGAAAGGAATAAAAAATTAAAAAAAAAATAAAAAAAATAAAAAAGAAGAAGATGGGAGGGGATTCGAACCACTAACCCCCCGCTAGAATAAGGAACATCTATTTTAGACCTTTGTTACCACTGAAGCAAGGTAACACTATCTTATATAAAAGGTAATGTTTAAGAAATATACAAAATACCAAACTGGAGGCTTTTTACACAACAGAATAATTTTTTTTTTAAAAAAATCTGGGAGTAGCACGTGTCCCCCCAGGTTCCAACGTAGGTCCGCCAGTGATCACGCTTGTCAACGCATGTTTTTAACGCTTAATAACTTCAATTATCAACATAGTAATATTTTAAAAAATGAATATTAATAAAATATACATATAGATGATTCAAACAAGATCCCACATGATTATATTTTATCATATCTATAAATCATAAAAGCGAGTCAAAGTGTAGTGTGTGAATAGTATAAAAGTCAAACGGTGTCAACTAAAAAAAAAGAGGAAGTATCAGTTTTAACGCCATTTGGACAATAAAATAGGACATGTATTTATATTTGGCTCAGGACGGTGATTGGTCAGCATTGTTTAATAAGGAACCATGATCATCACTCATCAGCCATATGTTCTAAAATGATAATAGAGTATTAAGAATTGATTTTTCATGTTAATGATTGAGATAGTAGTTAATACATTAAGGAATTTGTCAAAAAAAAAAAAAAGTTAATACATTAAGGAAACATCAAACATGACATGATAGACTTTGGCTTATTTAGGAGGCAAGAACAATTATATATACGGGTGGACTTTAATATTATTTGTGCAAATTGACTGATGATATCACAGAAAGTTTGAGGCTGGCATTATTCTTCTTAAAACTTAAATACACTTCAATATATTTAGAACATGCCCTTGTCTTAATTAATTGTTGGCCAGATAATCAACTAGGTTCATATATATGTCGATATCATTCTATGACAAAAATATTTACTATGACTCTACAAGTGATTTTATTTTTTTTTCCGTGTAAAAGTTATTGTCGTGTATATTACTACTGTATATCAACTAGTATCAAATTACACTAACAACGTGATAATGTATGTAACTTCAATTCAACACGAGTCATGAATCAGTTATAAACTTGCATAAATGTACTTTGTTGAGATATCTAGCTGAAGTAAGAAGCCTTTGGTGACACAAAAGGTTTTTTGCACTGAAAACAGAATCGAATGCTTCTTTATAGTTGAAAGAACATATAAAAGGGAATTTCAATTCTTAGCCATTACTTATTTCCTTTTGTCACATAATTTAAGAACTTTCTGAGTTACTGCCAGCTTAAGCATATATTCCTACTCGATCTTTTTTCTATCCTCTTCTCTCATCCATACTTTCTATCTTCTTTATTTTCATTTATCTTGTAGTTAGTAATTTTGATTATTTTATAGTTATAAGACTTAATTGCAATTCCTAATATTTTATTATAAATAAGTTTTAAGGTTAAATAAGTTACTACCCATAATGAGCTAATCATCAATCAATAATTATATAAAGCTAAATAATAAATTAAGATTCTTCCTCTTATAATTGATAAAATGTTAATTGGAGCATATATGTCATCACTTTAAAAGATTTTCACTTTATGTTATTACATGCGAACTTAAGGGCATAAAATACTTCTTGGCATATACACAGTATCATGTATGGATTTAGTGTAACAGTACGAAATACAACCAACAAATGTTTGGCTTATTTAGTAGCCAGGTTTCTACCTGCTTGTATCTTAGAGATTTAAGGTTTGAATCCTACCAAATGAGGGTGTCTGAAGGTAAGGATTCTATTACCCTCTTCTTTACTTTCAAGTGCTTGGCCCATAAAATATGGACAAAAAAAGCCACGAGTGTTTAAATCTAACTAGTCAGGGTCCTCCTTATCTTATGAAAAAAGTCTAGTATATAAGAAATATATGATATAATACATCGCGTCATGTATAAAGCTATTAATCATGCATGCTAGCCAGTTAGGTTTGTTGTAGTGAAATGACTTATTGTCAATCAAAAACTTATGCTATTCGTTTTAATTCGTGCTTACAAGAATAAATCTCAAATCCATTGAATTGACCACAAAGTTTACTAGGCTAGCTTGTCCAATAAGAAACGAATTGAACAAAGTGTCAAAGGAAGCTAAGCTTGCTCGTTAGTGATCCAAAATATTATTGCATTGTTTTAGTCTGAATCAATTCATAAAACAAAATATTTCTAATATGATGATAGCTGAAGAAACAACTTCATTTGAGTCATCCCATATCTCTACTTGCTCATGCCTCATGGTAGGCCACTTAATACATAGCACATCAATATTCAAATAGGGTTTTGGTGGTTAAAAACCGCTATATTTAAGCATTACATATTTACATCTATTGAAAGATCAAGTAGACTTATTAAATTACAACATATAAAATTATTAAATCCCAAAAATGATATATGTACGGGATAGTACCGGTAGTAATAGCTAATTAGCCGGTAATATGCAATAATAACACAGAAACAACTGATTAGTAAGAAAGCTCAAATGTCCATAACGGCCTTTCTAAACGGCCACGTGGAGAGCTGCTTCAGACCACGTAGGCACCTGCTGCCTATGGGGTCGGTTTGCCACCTATCGTTATAGGTGGCACCAGCTTGGTTATTTCTCTATATATACCCAAGCAAATGTTCATCCAAAGGTACAATCTTTTTCTCACTCTCTCTCTACACATCAAAAACACTTTCTCTCTCTTCATTCTTTCTTCTTATCGGATTGCTGACTTTAGCATCGGAGAGGTTATTCCCGGATAACCCTCGGGTTAGCTTATCTGTGTTGACTGTGCAGGTGCGTAATTGGACGATAAACCTTTACCAACCCACGAAGATTATCTGTGCCGGAATTACCCGGAACAGTTGGCGCTAGAAGGAGGGGATAGTAATAACTTCTATCGTCCAAATAACCTTCGCCAGTCATGGAAGAAAACCAGGAACGCATAACACCGACAGCAGAAACCGAAAACCGTCAGTATGATAGCAGCACTTTGAATGTCAATGCAAACAAGACCGTCAATGCAATACCCGAGATTGAAGTGGAGGATGAAACTCATCTTCTCCACAGGAATACTGTGAACACACCGGTAACACCAGAACGAAGCCCCGCACGAATGTCGGACCCCATGGAGGAATTTACCCCAGAGGAGTTAGAGGTAACGGCAAGGGTAATGAAGGCGATGTCCCGAAAAAGGAAGGAGGCTGAAGCTGCAGCCAACAGGGGGCGAATTAATACACCGGCCATTCCTGTGATTGTGAATCTGGCAAGCCAGTTCAACCAGGCGGACGAGCAACCGCCGCCACAGCCCCAAAATCGAGGAATAATTATTCCAAGTGAAAGCCAACCAACTCATGGGACGCCGATAGGGGATTCAGGGTCCCGACAGCAAGAGGTCAATAGCGGGCCGCTAAGGCGTGGAACCAAGACTATAGTCAGGCCGAGAGTATCACCCTTCACCCAGGAGGTACTGGATCAACAAATGGAAAGGAGAAAAATGTCGGCATGTACCTTTGATGGGAAAGGAGATCCCAGGCGATATGTAGCGGCGTTTGAAAGCCATATGTTACTTTATACCGACACCGATGCGGTGTGGTGCAAGGTGTTTCCGACAACGCTCACGGGCCCAGCCTCGGATTGGTTTTCCAATTTGGAGAATGGATCTATCGATTGCTTCGATACTTTGGTTGAATTGTTTACCGGTCAATATATTAGCAATAGCGCAAGGCAAAGAACTTTTGGGGAGCTTATGTCGGTCAGGCAAAGAAGGGACGAGTCCCTTAGGGATTTCATAAGGATATTCAACAGTGAGGCTAATACGATACCGAAATTACAGCAAGAAATAGTTGTAATGGCCTTAATGAATGGTCTAGGGGATAGTGATTTCAAAAAATATATGGCGAGAAAGTCGTTTTCAAATTTAGGCGTGGCCTTTGGCAAGGCCTATGAATACATAAAAAGCGAGGAGTTGTTGAAAACCAGTAGCCAGATAGCGGCATCAGAACCCTCTCGAAGGCAGAACGACGGCGTTGCGCCTCACGCTTACATTGGCGGAACGAACAGATTACAGCAGCAATCAGGCCCACCAAGAGCCGCCAGGCCACCCAGAGGTCTTGGCCGGTACAACAGTTACACGCAATTGAACACACCCAGGGCCGCAATATATTCAATAAATCAACACCGAGAAGAATGGACGCGACCGGCACCAATGATAACCAAAGGTCGGGACACAAAAAAGTATTGCATGTTCCATAGGGATATCGGCCATTATACGGAGGAATGCACTCAGTTGAAGGAGAATATAGAAGACCTTATTCGAAAGGGCCACCTGTCTCAGTACCGGGCACAAGCAGGGTCAAGCCGGCAGCCAGCCCCGTAACCCAGACAAAATGAGTATCGAAGACAGGGTGACTCGTCCATGCAAGATGACACCTACCGACGAAACCACAACGGGGAATACCGTCAGGGGAATGGCGTGCCCAATCACAAAATCACCATAGAGGTTATTACCGGTGGTCCGGTACATGGGGGATCAGTTAGCGGGGCGAAAAAGAGTTTGTCTGAGCACCGACACACAGTAAATGCACTAGGTATAGACGAACGCCCAAGGCCCGCGTCCATGCCGTCAGTGTCCTTTTCAGAGGCAGACGCCAAGGGCTTGGTTTTTCCTCACGATGATCCATTGGTTCTAATTCTGACGGTCAATGGAGCCAACATCAAACGCGTGCTGGTCGATGGAGGGAGCTCCGCTAACATCCTGTTCGCAGAAGCATTTGATGCAATGAGAATAGGCCGGAAGTACCTAACCCCGGTACCGTATCCGGTTATTGGTTTTAACGGTTCTACAGTTAGGCCAGAAGGAAGTATAGCATTGCAAGTTAGAATTGGCGAGGGCATGGCGGCCAGGGATGTTATGACGGAGTTTTTAGTAGTTGATGTGCCATCGGCGTACAACGCCATTGTCGGTAGACCCCTGATCCATGATGTGCAAGGGGTAGTTTCGACATATCATTTGACAATGGTATACGTTTCAAATTTGGGGAAGACAGAGCGCGTTAGGGGAGGTCAGACAATGGCCAGAGAGTGCTATGTAACAGCTCTAAAGCAGCCCAACCGACAGCCCCAAGTTAATCAGGAAACGCAGAAAAGGGGGCGAGCTGTATCTACACACGACTTAGCAATGGAGAATTTCGATACGCGCCCGGCAGCAGTTCCCCGCCCTTCGCCGGGAGGGGAGACAGTAGAAATTGAATTGCAACCTGGGGTATCGGGAAGGATTGTGCGAGTAGGGTCAGACATGGATGTTGATACCCGTTGTCACCTGGTAGAACTTTTACGGGAGAATGCCGACGTATTTGCTTTCTCGGCAGA
Organism: Chenopodium album; assembly: GCF_948465745.1. Lineage (NCBI taxonomy): Eukaryota > Viridiplantae > Streptophyta > Magnoliopsida > Caryophyllales > Amaranthaceae > Chenopodium > Chenopodium album. The sequence continues at coordinate 5,673,104 of NC_137851.1, read as the reverse complement.
TGAAATGCCAGGGATTCACCCAGACGTCATAGTGCACAAGCTGAATGTGGATAGAAAGGCCAGACCGGTTAGGCAGAAAAAACGAAACTTCTCGACAGAAAAGATAGAAGCAATACAAGCAGAGGTAAACAAGTTGCTAGCGGCAGGGTTTATTGAGCCTTGTACATACCCCGAATGGTTAGCGAATGTGGTCATGGTGAGGAAGCCGTCAGGAAAATGGAGGATGTGCGTGGACTTTACTGACCTGAATAAAGCCTGCCCAAAGGATTGCTATCCACTGCCCCGAATAGATAGGCTGGTAGATTCCACTTCCGGCCATGCTCTGCTCAGTTTCATGGATGCTTTCTCGGGATACCATCAGGTCAGCCTGTATGCACCAGACAGAACAAAAGCGGCATTTATCACTGATGCCGGAGTATTTTGTTACAAGGCAATGCCGTTTGGGTTACGAAACGCCGGGGCAACATATCAGAAATTGGTAGACAAAGTCTTCGCAAATCAGAAAGGAAGAAATGTGGAAGTATACGTTGATGACTCCATCGTAAAAAGTCGGTTAGCCACTGATCACGTTGCAGATTTAAGGGAGACATTTGAAACTTTGCGTCAGTACCGAATGAAGCTCAATCCGGAAAAGTGCGTCTTTGGGGTTCGTTCAGGGAAGTTCTTGGGGTTTATGGTTAGTGAGAGGGGGATAGATGCAAATCCCGACAAAATAGACGCTATACTTAGCCTACCACAACCCAAGTCGATAAAAGATATACAAAAGCTTACTGGCCGCATGGCGGCGCTGACGAGGTTTATTAGCAAATCAGCTGATAAGGCCTTACCGTTCTTTGTAGTCCTCCGGCAAAACAAAACATTCATCTGGGGAGAGGAGCAAGCAAAGGCATTAGAGGTGGTCAAAAGCCATCTAAGGTCTCTCCCGACCATAGCACGGCCGGAACAGGGAGAGAGCCTGCAGTTGTACATCTCGGCATCTCCGAAGACGGTTGCAGCGGTGCTGATAGTGGAACGAAAGAAGGCTCAACTGCCAATTTATTTTGTGAGCCACGTTTTGAACGCGGCTGAGAGAAGATACCCTCTGATAGAGAAGATTGCATATGCAGTGGTAATAGCAGCAAGAAAACTTAGGCCATATTTTGATGCGCATACCATTGAAGTATTAACAAACCAGCCGTTAGAGAAGTCCCTACAGAAGATGGAGACGTCAGGAAGATTGCTCAAATGGGCGGTAGAGTTGTCGGAATATGCTATAATTTACAAGCCACGAGTGTCGATAAAGGCTCAGGCTCTGTCTGACTTCATTGTGGAAGCATCTTACACAGAACAAGAAGAAATCAACAGAGTGTGGAAAGTTTCCGTTGACGGCTCCTCAGCATCAACAGGCTCCGGAGCCGGTATTGTCATGACATCACCGCAAGGTGACATATTCGAATACGCCATCAAATTCAAGTTTAAAGCCTCTAATAATGAAGCCGAATACGAGGCAGCACTTGCGGGGGTGCAATTATGTGTTGCGGCTGAGGCAAGGCGGATAGAGCTCACGACAGACTCACAATTGGTGGCAAGTCAATTTGACGGCACTTATGAGGCCAAGGAACAAACAATGATGGCTTACTTGGCAAAGTTGAAAGCGATAACGGCTAACTTGGAATCATTCGAAATACAATTGGTGCCGAGAGCGCAAAACACACAGGCAGACGCCTTGGCAAAATTGGCAAGTTCAAGCTTCAATGATCTAGAACGTACTGTGATGGTGGAGCTTCTGGAACGTAAAAGCATTGACCCCGACGACACTCCAAAACAAGTGAATTGCGTGGTTAACGGCAAAGAGTGGTATGATGGCATACTGGCCTACAAGGTGCATAACGTCTTACCGGCGAACAAAATAGAAGCCCAGAAAGTAAGGAAGGACAGTGTCTGGTTTGTCATGTTCAAAGGAATGTTGTATAAAAGGGGGTTCTCGTTACCGTTGCGAAGATGTATATCGGCCTATGAGTCAGCTAGGCTGGTAGAAGAGATCCATGAAGGAGATTGCGGAAATCATGCTGGAGGCCGGTCAATGTCCTTGGAAGCAATGAAAAGAGGATACTATTGGCCAACAATGAATGCCGATACCTTAGCATACGCGAAAAGGTGCGACAAATGTCAAAAATTTGGGCCGGCAATAAATCAGCCGCCAAACGACCTGACACCAATTCTAAATCCAATACCGTTTGCACAATGGGGAATGGACATTATCGGACCTTTCACGTCAGCAACAGGGAACAGAAAATTCCTAATAGTAGGGATTGACTACTTCACTAAGTGGATAGAAGCAGAACCGGTAGCAAAGATAACAGCCAGTGAAGTTAAGAAGTTCATATGGAAGGGTATATTCACCCGATTTGGCCTACCGGTCGCCATGGTATTTGATCACGGCTCCCAATTTGATTGCAATCCGGTTAAGAACTTCCTTAGCATATACAAGGTGAAATTTGCATATGCGGCTGTCTGCCATCCTCAGTCAAATGGGCAAGCGGAAGCCGCAAACAAGCAGATATTAACGGCACTAAAAAAGAAAGTAGAAGATGCAAAGGGCTTGTGGGCCGATCTGATCCCGGAAATATTATGGGCGAATAGAACGACAACAAGGGAAACCACCGAAGAATCGCCATTCAACCTTGCTTTCGGCTCTGAAGCTGTCGTTCCGGCTGAAGTAGGACTCCCTACGTTTCGTGTTCAGCATTTTTGTGAGGATCAAAACGACTTGCTCCTACGACAACAGTTAGACTTCTTACCTGAAACTCGGCTTACGGCTGCCATCAAGTCAGCGGCATATAAGAATCGTATGAGTCAAGCGTATAACAAGAGAGTTAATTATCGGCCTCTGGAAGATGGGGATTTGGTCCTTCGTCGAACGGCAGCGACGGGTAGAGGGAATGCAAAAGGCAAACTCACAGCAAATTGGGAAGGCCCCTACCAGGTGTATGAAACGATTCGGCAAGGATCATATCGGCTAATGACTCTAGAGGGAGTACCGTTAAAGAATGTTTGGAATACAAATGTCCTTAAAAAATATTACGTTTAGATTGTGCATTTGCTTCTTATGTTAGGTACCGGCATGGCATGTAGTCATGATTTAATATTTTTGTAACCAACCTCCAGGCTTGTAATTTGTTTTGATGATTTATGGCCACGGCCGTTAATTAATAAAAGAAAGTGCTATAACATATGGAGTCATCCCCTACTTTCGATATGATCTGATAAACAGCCTAACTAGCTGTCTCTTTCATTCAAGTAAGGAGGAAGGTTGGATAACTATTGCGCCTCAAGGCAAGTTGAAATTGATGGTCTGATCTACTGTCAAATACTTGGCCTGATAAAGGCTGCAGATACTGGAAAATACCGACAATAAACATTGATAAGGAATTCCGAAATCAATTTCTAAGGAAATTAATTGCGGAATTCGAGGGCATATGCCTAAGCCTAAGAGTCGAAAAGACGGCAGGGCAAGTTATAAAATTTTTTCGTACAAATAAAAGAACGAATATGCAATTATAATACAAATTACAATCTACTTGTAAATAGCAGTTGTAGAAATCGCAGACAAGCATAGTGTTATTGACGGCATTAGAATGAAGACAGTAAAGGAACATGCAGACAGTAAAATAAAATCAACGGTAAAATTATTCAGAAAATAGGCTCAATAAAGAAGCCGTCGAACGGCAGCACAGTCAAAGCATGCAGGACGCTAAGTTCAAACATTGCAGATACGTGTTTAAAACATTACAGATACGTGTTTTAACTCAAACAGGAAATAAAAATTGTTAGAACATACATATGAAATCGACAGCCATCACCCAAAAAAGACAAGGGTCAGATCGGCCAAAATACAAGTTTTAAAAACAGAATAAATTATTGTTGTCTTCAAGCAGAAACAAACATAAGCTGCTCAACAGTGAGCCTTGGAAATTACAGATAAGGAGGACCCGCAAGATTCCGGTGATGACTGCCCGCCCCATTAATCTTTCTTTGGCCCAGGCTCCTTCTCGGGGGCAGGTTCAGAGGTGCCGACAGCAATGTCCTCTTTGACAGGACTAGCAATAAGAGCATCAGCAAACTCTTCTTCCGGCAAATCTCGCGGATCCAGGTTCTTCAGCACTTCGATTGGAGGGGGGTTGTCAAAATAATCCCCTTCGTAGCTGGTAGGAGAGAGATGCATGTCTTCACCATAAGCAGCCTCAGCTGCCTGCCATTTCTCCGCATCCCAGTTCTCGGCTTTGCAGACGCAACGGTGAGCGGCTACCCACCCACCAGTATACCGGTCCACCAGCAAATTCCGATAGTTGTCGGACTGTAGGAACCGGTTGACTGCCCGGCGCCTGATACCGGGCTTCTCCTCTTCAGCTTTTTTCAAGGATCCCTCCAACCTTGCCTTAGCCTCTTTTTCTGCTTTCAGCTCCTGCTCGAGGCTGGTAATCCTCCTCTGCATAGACTCCTGATTGGTCAGCTTTGTGTTTAGGGCAACCAGTTGGTTCTCCATAGTTTTGACGGTGCCTTTGAGTTTCTCCTTCTCGTTAACAGCAGCTTGTCGGGCGTCGTCGCACTTCTTGAATTTCGCTTCAGCTTGATCATGACAGCGCTGGTAATAACGGTACATGTGTACCACCTCGACAGCCGAATTAACCGTCTAAAGCAAAAAAAAAAAAAAAAAAAACAACATAAATATATAATAATAATAATATATGAATCAAAACATAAGTAATAAAAGTAGCAAGGGTCATGACGGCAATTTTGTCTTACCCGGAGCATGTCATTCATCATCTGACCGCAAGGAGCTATCAGCTTGTCAACAGGCCTGTCTGCCGGCGTGGCCAAATCTTTCAGCATTCTCCACCCCATGCTGCCTCCGGTATTGGGATCGTCGCAGATAACAGACTCTCCCCTATTCACGTTAATGCGCGGAAGCCACGGCTCGCCAGCACTGCCGCTAGGAACCAAGAACTCTTCAGCCACCTCGGTAGGAAGCTTTACATGGGGGACCTCGATATAATCCCCTGTCAGCACAGGTATAAAGGCGTTCTTGCTGCTGGCGGACTTGCCCGACAATCGAGTTTGTCGGACCCTGAGAGAAGACTCTTCCGCCGGTACCGTCTTCTCAGTTGTAACAACTTTCTCCGCTGCTATCACACTTGTCTCAGCAGGTCGGCGCAAAGTGATATTTAACTTCTTGACACCGGTAGGAGCGTCGTCCTCCAAATTCACGACGTTCAGATCCTTGAAGGCATCTGACGGCTTCTGCTGATCCTTAGCGGCCTCCTCCTGTTTTTGTTTTTTATTCTGGTCACGGCCGGAGAGGTCGCTGGACCTTTTCTGAGCATTTGCTCCACCTCTTTTGACCGGAAGAGCACGGGGAACTCTGGTCCTGCGTTGCTCGTTGGAAGTCATGTCTTGCCGTCTTCTTTTCTTCCCTTTATGAGCACGTGTGCAGTAAACAGGTAAGGTATCGTAACTGTGCTTTGGATTTGGAGGGCACTGATACTTCACCCTGCCGTCAGGATGTAAGCCCAAGTTGGCGAAGTCTAACTTATCAATACCTGCACCACAGCAAGCACGCAAGAAATGAATACGAGTAACAGGATTGTGAAGCTTAGATACACTAAAAATCGAGATACCGACAGGGCAGTCAGTTATTTCCAATAAAAGTACATAAATAAAATATGACAGTGAAAAGAGAAGAAGACAGTAACGATGTACATAAAAAATAGTAATAATCACGATGAAAATGAAAAAAATAAAGCAAAGCTGTTAATATGAGAAGAGCCGTACCAAATGTGTCAGTCCAGCAGAGACCGACATGAGACAAAGGGGCGTTACCCAAGATATAATTACAGTTGGGTAGCCACACCCCCGGTACAGCTTTATTCTTACTACCGGCCCTCACATATGTACAGTCAAAAAACTTACAAGCGTACTTCTCTATCTCACCTAATCTTCTACGCCTAATAGTATCAAACATGCTATGAGCAGGATAGAAACGCCTGCGAACTTTGTATTCTTCAGGAACACTTAAAAAATAGAAATTCTCCATCCAGCCTTTACAACTGGTCAGTTTCGGCCAGACCATGCATTTACCCCGGGCCGTGAACAATGACCAAAACCCTGGTGACTGACTATCTCTCTTTAGCCAGTTAAGAGTGCGAAATAAGTTCAAAGTAAGAGGGAAGTCCATGAATATCATTACCCACACCAGTGAAATAAGATTACGAATAGCAATGGGCGTTAGCTGCGCCACGCACACATTCCAAGCCCTAAAAATTTTCTCGACAAAAGGATGTAGTGGGAACCGTAAGCCATACTCGAGATGTTTTGCATATACAACTATATGACCGTCAGGACAGTCAAGAGCAGTTTGACCCTCTTCGGGTAATTTCAAATCATAGCCGTCAGGGAGGTTGAAGAAATGAGCACCGATACGGCAATATTCTTTCTCGGTAGCCTTCGCAAGCCATTCTGGGTCAACTTTCGTTGACACAACCTTATACTCGGCCTTTAGTTCAAGGGGTTCTCGGTATTTTGGATCGTCGTTTTCAGAGTCATACCCCTCATCTAAATTCTCTTCTTTCATGACGGCATCGCTTCTTTCAGCGGCCTCACCCTCCCTCACTCTCACCCTTTGCTCACTTACCTCGGTATCCTGGCTGCCATCCCCACTACCGGGTTCACCGGATCCCTCATCTCCACTCTCACCTACACCTTCATTTTCACTGTTACCTACACTCTCCTCACCCATATCCTCCAGAGATCTCTCTACAGACTGTATGTGCTCCTCACCGACATCAGAATTTCCCTCAACCACAGGTTCTTTGCCTTCACGGTGTTCAGAGGTTTCACATTCCTCAGGTTGATAACTAGTTCTTTTGGTTCTCGGCATTGCTGTTGTTTTACGACCTATCTTGCCTAAGTTTGACCCGTATTGAATAATCTCGAAAGTAGAATGCAATTGAGGGCAAATGCTTATCGGGGAGATTGAGATGATCTCAACGTCTTCCAAAATATTAGACCAGGTAGGCTGACAAGAATATTCAACTTCGTTCACCGGAGCTGGGGACAAGGGTGCAAACGGGTCAGCCTCGCCGGCCTTACCCGAAGTCGAGTTTTGAACAAATTTAGGCATAAACTTAACAAATACAACCACAGAAACAACACTAAGGCGAAACAGGCAACTGACGCTCTAAATTACCAAAATAAACAAGAGTTAGGGCTTTTTACCTCGTAGAATCAAATGAACTTCGTATGAAAGAACGGACAGAAACACTGAAGTGAGAAACTTGAGAGACTTGGATCTTCAAGCAAGCAATTGAAATTGTTCTCCTCTTGATGATGCAAATCGATCGACGAAACCCTAAGTGTGTTCGCAGAAAATGCGTTAGAGAAAATTTTTGAAACAAAGAGCAAATGAGGAAAATTGCTGATTTTCGACGCTTAAATACCCCCATGAACAGTGGCAGTTGAAGTGACAGTTTGTGCATGCAATCCAACGGCTGGGGAAAAACGCCTTTTCGCAACCTAAAACGCAGGATGAATGACACGTGCCCCACTCATTTTAAACTCTTCCCGCCCACGAAATTTTGCAGTTTTTAAATTTTTCATCAAAGTGATAACACCAAAGCGTACTATCGGTACTTAGCTCACTTAAGGGGCAAATTAGAGATTTTTTGTAAAATCTCAATCAGTTTTAAAGTGACCAAAGTACTATCGGTACTTAGCTCACTTAAGGGGCAAATTAGAGATTTTTGGTAAAATCTCAATCAGTTTTAAAGTGACCAAAGTACTATCGGTACTTAGCTCACTTAAGGGGTGAATCTTACATTTCTAATTTCAAAATACTATCGGTACCACATTTTTTTCTGATTCTTCTTACACTTACAAGTGAGCACGCCGGTTTCACCGACGACCTCACTTGGGGGGCTAGTTGTACGGGATAGTACCGGTAGTAATAGCTAATTAGCCGGTAATATGCAATAATAACACAGAAACAACTGATTAGTAAGAAAGCTCAAATGTCCATAACGGCCTTTCTAAACGGCCACGTGGAGAGCTGCTTCAGACCACGTAGGCACCTGCTGCCTATGGGGTCGGTTTGCCACCTATCGTTATAGGTGGCACCAGCTTGGTTATTTCTCTATATATACCCAAGCAAATGTTCATCCAAAGGTACAATCTTTTTCTCACTCTCTCTCTACACATCAAAAACACTTTCTCTCTCTTCATTCTTTCTTCTTATCGGATTGCTGACTTTAGCATCGGAGAGGTTATTCCCGGATAACCCCCGGGTTAGCTTATCTGTGTTGACTGTGCAGGTGCGTAATTGGACGATAAACCTTTACCAACCCACGAAGATTATCTGTGCCGGAATTACCCGGAACAATTTACAAAAAATATATTAATTGATTGCAATAGCAATACTATGTAATACTGTCATGTACTACTTTTTCCATTTAATTTAAGTTGCAACAATTTGATTAAAGATATTTCACACTTTTAGTCATACTAATCAATGAAACTAAACTTGAACGGAGAAAATATATTACGCAAATGTTTTTATATATATGTATTTCACATGAAAATTTCCACAAAATATTTAGATTTTCAACGTAGAAACTAAGAGAAGACAGTTGTTCAGAATGTGGTGGTTCACCAAATACTAAATTATGCTGTTGAAGTATGACCACTTAACAGCTAGATATAAGTCATCTTGCATGCATAAATAGCATGGGCCACTAGCTTTAAAATGCCGAATCCGAAGATTCTATAAAATCATAAGCCCTTAAACTAAGCAATTCCCTACGTATTGCACCTTCATTGTAGCGTAATCTACTTGCAAATTGCAACTAGTAGTATTATCTGTGTAGCTACCTTTACTTGATGATATATGCATCAATGCAAGCATACTTTGAATAGATTCCTCTATATTTAGTATGCATGTTTATTTTTGTTTTGTTTCTAATCTATACTGTAGTTTAATTATGGCCTTACTTGCAAGGTTACAAGCTTATTTGTGCTCAAATACAAAATGATTTTTATAAGTGTGTGACTTACATTTATATACCCATCATGATTTCGTATTGTGTTATATTTAGTCGTCTATCTAATTTATTGCTGGCAAAGATAATCCCGAGAATTTAAAATCATTATGTTATTAGCATTATGATTTGACTCAATGAATCTAACAGCTTATTTGAGATAAATCTAACAATTTATTAATATTTAATTTTATATTATTATTTTTTTTGAAAAAAAGGTAGCGATTTCGTATTATTAAGTAATATCAAGTTCCGTCAAAGTTATAAGGCTTTGAGGAAACGAGTCCAAACGTACAAGTTCAGTACTATCACCAGTTTCCCACCTAGCAATCAAGTGGACAACCGTATTACACGAACGCTTAATGTGCTTAAAATTACAGACATCAAATAACATGCTACCAATCCTAATATCATTGTAAACAATATAAATGGGTGATAAGTGTTGCGACACATTCTTCACATTGTTGATGACATTGAGTGAGTCACTCTCCACTATTTTACATGATATCAAAAAAATAATTAAACTTGAGAAAAAAGAAGAAAAAAAAAAAGTCAAATGTTTCAATTATTCAAAGACCAAAAGAGTAAATTTTATGATTATCGATCATGTTCCTGTTCAGATCCGACAATCCGTATCCGAGATCCGTGAAGACCTTATCGTCCAGCTAAGCACCTATACATGAAATGAGGATTAGCTAACCCCGGATGAATCCGGGGAGAACCAATCCGAAGACAAAGTCAAAAAGTGTTTAAGAGAAAGAAGAGATGATATGAAGAGAGAGAAAGAGAGAGAGAGTGTGTAATAAATGCTACCTTTTTATTGGGATAAACTCACCTATTTATAATGACCACAACTTCCATCTGACAAGTTGTATAAAATTTTCAACATGTGTTCGATGTTTTTCATGATGATCAATTTGGTCACTTTTCACTAGGAGCAATATGGTTAACAATTGACCTTAAATATTTAGAGCTTCAAGTGAACTATGTTGTCTAATGTTGACCTTCAAGGCCTTCAACACAATAATTTCAATCACGCTTATAATCTAGGCCCAACCCACTAAAATTTGGGCCTAACGATAACATCAGCAAAATCTCCACCTGTTCATAATTATCCATTTATTTAAATTATTATTAAACAGAAAAAAAACACAGATCAAGGAGCAAGTGCCACGTTGATAAGATAAAGCACTCATCATCAGACACGTGTAACCGCCTCCCCAAAACCCCCCAAAATATCAAAACCCAAAAAAAAAAAAAATCGAAAAATTCAAAACCTCCATTAAAATAAACTGTATAATCATCATATTTCCCAAAATCTGAAAAAGTATATAAAATCATGTTCCGATTAGCATACCATCTCACAATCTTCAGAAAAATCTCTCTCATAATCTACCTCTTTTACGAAACCCTAGTTCCTTCTCTTTCAAGATACTTTTAAGTTTTTATCAATCAATCAATCAACCCTTTTCTTTTTTAAATTTAACACGCACACCAAGTGTTCGATCATTTGCTTGAAAGAAAAAAAGAGTTAGAAGAATGCCGATGTTGGGGGTGCCAATATGTGTGGAGTGTGGGACCCGAAGTAACCCGTGTAGGTGTAAGATAGTGGGACCCACAGTTGGGTTCCTAGCGTTTGTGGTGGCGGCGGTGGTGGAGTGGCCGTTGGGTGCGTTGGTTTACCCGTTTAAGCATCGGAAAGGTCGGAAGATTATGGGTCATCCTGTTTCTGTGGTTTATCCTTCTGTTACTAATGCTATTCCCATTTGATGGGATTACTATTAATCTTATGATAAGATTATAGTTTTATTAAGTGTATTAAAACTATTAATTGTAGTTTTAGTTGCGATGTTATACGAAGTAGCAAGTGTATGTTTATCTAATTATAGTTTCCTCCTTTTCTTAATTAGATTCCTATTTCTCTTTATCATGTGAGGAATAAATGTTAGAAGTAGGAATCTAATAAATGGATGGAGGGAGAATTGTACGAAGTATGCATTTTTGTAATTGAAAATAGATGGTAGATGATATCTTGTTGTTTTATAGTAGCATATATGGATGCTTTGTTTTGGTTTTACTACTTTGCTAGTTGCTTTTGAAGTAGAAGTAATGTTAGCTTTTTAGCGTATATCCTTAAAATTCTTAAATTATTTTTAAAAAAACAGTAAGGTATACGGAATACTCTGTATCGGATTAGAATAATGTCTAGTATTGATATAACGAACAAGAAATTTGACGGGTAACCTGTATTGGCTATGCAAGTATGCAGTGACAATTATTTGAGAAAATACTTTTAACAAAGTGACATTTCTGATTTCTGTAACAAATATGTTTAATTTTGCTGAAAAGGACTAGTCCAACACATTTCAGCCATATTAAAAATTGTGGGCTTAACTTTTCAATTAATGTTGGGCCGTGCTACAACGTCGACATCACCCGAATATGTCGACCAATCTTTCTAGATTTTTATATTTTTGGAAAGTATGTCGACCTCTGTAAAGAAACTTTATTTAAAGGGCCAATTAATAATTTATTCCTACATTATTTGTTCTCTCAAACAATAAGTATCAATATCAGTATTAATTAATTAATACAATTAATTAATCAACCTTTCATTTTTCAAATAAAATTTCCACAGAGTGGAAAGTAGAATCAACGAGCAACTAACACGTTACAAGATAAGCTCCAGTCATCTAACACCTGGCACAGCTTCCATGTAACCCAAAAAAAAAAAAAAAAAAAAAAAAAAATAGTATATAATCATGTTTCAGTTATCTAAGAATCTTACCATTTCAGAATAATCATCTTCATATTTTATCATAAATTATACAGTCTTCTCTTATAAGATACTTTCAATTTCTGGTTTTATTTTAGCGTGCATACCAAGTGTTTGATAATTTGCTTGAGAGAAAGAAAAGGAAAAAAACAGAGATGACAGGGGCGCCGGTATGTATAGAATGTGGGACGAGGGATAATCCATGTAGGTGCAAATTTGTGGGTCCAACACTTGGCTTCTTGGCGTTTGTTGTGACGGCGATTATTGAGTGGCCGGTGGGAGCGGTGGTTTACATTTTTAATCACTCCAAAGGTCGTAGAATTATGGGTCATCCTGTTTCTGTTGTTTATCCTAAAGTTTCTAATGCTATTCCTATTTGATCACAACTAAGCTACCTGTAACTGTATTCATGTTTCGATGGAGAGGGAGTCGTGTCGGTTATGTGATGTAAACGGGATTTGATCTCGGGATTTGTGAAGTACTCTACTCTTCTTCTACTTTGTTGTAACTTCTCGTCGGTTAAAAAATATGTGTACTTGTGTAGTGCTTAATTGCTTATCCTTTGTTGGGATTTTTTAATAATTTTTTGGATTACTTCTAAATTCTAATCGTGTTACATCTATGAATGTTTGACTATTGATTAAGCGTGTAAATGTGGTGACAAATGACAATGAAATGTAATTTAATGAGTGGATGCTTTGTTTGTCCTTATCTCTATGAATTAGTGATGCATCCCCCTTTGTTTTCCCTTTTTAACTTATTGTAATTGTAATATACTTCGTAACACTTTAATTTTTGCATTATTTACTTAATTACATGCTTTGTGTAATCGCTTTTCTCGAGTAATCTAAATTTTGACACATGAACAAGTTGTATTTTGATACATGAACAAGTTGTAGCCTTGGAAGCAAATAAGAAATGCTCAATGAATTTGTATTTGACCACTTCTGCCTAATTGTACTGTATTGGTGTGTATACAAATTGAATCATAGGTCGTTTTACAAAATAGATTATCAAGTCCAATTATACAACAGGTTCTGAAACCAGTATTAATTACACTAGTTCACCTCTTATTTAGAAACTTTCATACCAACTTCAATTCATATCATATTGAATTATGACTCAACCAAGTTAGATAATTTACATTCAGTTCAGGTTTATTTCGAATCTATTGTAAATTAGCTTATAACAAAATTTAAGTAAATGTTCGGAGCCTCAACTATTCAACTTCCTTCCAACCTTAATGTAATTGTGATTTTTTTTGGTTATGTTTGGTTACAAGTTACCAAAAGTGGGGTTGATGTAGCACAAACGATACTATAAATAAGTTGTATGTAACGTACTACGGAATAGTAGGTTACAAAAGAATGAATTGGGGGCCTTGGGCAGTTGAGGGGCACATAGAAAGTTGGTTGTGTTAATGCTTATGGATGTAAACAGCACCTCTGTAGTTGGTAGAGATAACTGAACTTTGCTTAAAAGTGTGTATAATCTCTTCTAAGCTATCATTATTCTACATTATCAACGGTTTCAATTGATCACAAAGTCTTCATTTTTAGTGGTCGAAACTCAAAAGTATACACTGATACGAGTGATACTCAAGGCCAACGCAATCTTGACTATCAATTATCTACTTTGTATATCACTGCTTTATTCCCTAGGTTTGTGTTCGGTAAGTCACATGTTTGTAATACTTACTCACAACAATCTATGGATTATATCAAAGACGTTTGTGATGATAATATTTTGTGTATAATTTCTATCAATATAGAACAAGTCCTGCAAACACCAACTCCGTATTATTTTTGAGTTAGCATAAAGAGTGAAAGATCTAGTTTCATAGTACTTTCCTTTACTATCTAATGCTAAGCATATTTTCAGAACTAATTAATTTTACACTTTTGTATAAATTTTTATTTTTCTTAATGATGATTGGACTTAAACATACACTACTCCGTAATCGTTACGGAGCAAGATATTACAAATTTCTAATTTCTAGTTTCTAATTTCTAATGAATTGCAGCAACCTTTCTTTTCAAGTGTACCTCCGTCCAAAGGCATCCACCAGTATAACTACATTCCATCATTTTCCCCAAAAAAAATATACAAATACTGAAATACATAGCCAATTAAAGAATTATAGGTAACAAGATAAGGTCCACCCTTAAGTCAACTGGGGTCGTGTATAACGAGTAAACCACGCTAATATCGAAAGTGACTTCAGCTACTTGTAAACTAATTTTCATGGCCATTAATCTATCAGAATAAATGTTTAAAATATAACGGCTAATTAAGGATAATATATATCATAACTCATTTTAACCCTTTTTTCTCTTATTATTCAATGGCTCAATGCTACCTATAGTTAGAAATTTTGAATCCGTTATTGTAACGAGTATCAACAACGAGTTTGGTTAATTACTCTAATACATACGGAGTAATAATATAGCAGATTTAATTACCGTTAATTTAAAAAATGTATCCTAATTAGTTACTCTATACATTCCATTTCAAACTATTATTCATTATAAAGTACCTGTACTACTTTTATTTACAATGGAGGTGACAATTACGAAATTTAGAATGACAATTCAATTACTCTTTATCCTACATATTCAACTACACCTCCAATCCCCCATAATCTAAGAAACAATTACATTAAAATTTAAATATTTCCTCTTATAGAATGGACAATACATGTGACATAATTGTGGTAAATAGAGAAAAATCATAGAAACATATGAAGTAATTTATGTCTATGATCTTGATTTTTTTTTTTTTTTTTTTTTTTTAAATACAAAGAATTCAAAAACAAAAAATCAAAATTTAAAATAAGTAAGAAGCGAGTTTCTAGACTAGACTTTAGTCAGTCAAACAACAACCAATAATATAAAGCTTCCCTAATCTCACGCCACTGTTAGTCCATCACTCCACTTTTTGAAAATAAAACCTTTGATTTTATATCGTTCTCCCTTATATAAACCTACATAACACTAACACCTAACAAACATTCTACTACGTAATTTTTCTTCAAAAAACCTCAATTAAATCATTTTCATCAAAAAAAAAAAAAAAAAAAAAAAAAAAAACATTTCTTCTTAATCATGGCAAGGCCTCTTTCAATAGTATCATCAACCCTTCCAATTCATATATTTTCTACTTATTACATAGCTTTCACGGTATTACTAACTTTGTCTATATTTTCTCTTGTAACATTTTTATGTGCATCACACAAGAGGCAAAAAGAGGAGGCATTCACTAGGAAAAAACTTTCAATTAGCAAGAAAAACTTGCTTGAAAGCTTTTCAAAAGCTAATAGTATTAGTAGTAAGGCTCTTTTGAAGATTGTTTCATGGCGAAAACAAGTTCAACATGGAGATGAAGAAAATGAGTATCATGATATAAATAGTATACATAATAATAGTCATCATGATTATATTATTGTTGATGATGATGCTGTTTGGAAGAAGACTATCATTAAAGGCGAAAAATGTAAATCACTTGATTTTTCAGGGAAGATTGAGTATGATTCTGAGGGTAATCTTTTGCCTGATAATACTGTCATGGATGATAATAATACGAAGATTATTAGCTCAGATAAAGAGTTGATTAATACAGAGTAATAATTATAATTATTAATTAGTGGTGATGATTTTGGCTGTGTTAGATTTTTTTTTTTTTTTTTTTTTTTGGTGTGATACATGTTTGCCACCTACCTAAGGTACATAGGTGATAAACTAGCTCGGTTCGAACCCCTCCTTAGCATGGGACCTGATCTTAGGGTACGATGTTATTCGTCTTGTATGTAGCTAGCTAACCATTGAGTTACCTCTGCTCGCCTTGTTCTGTTTACTTTAGTAACTTGTTCACTGAGTCAAGTTGTGATGAACAAGTACTTGTATATCTTAAGAGACTAAGAATGGGTTTTCTGATATTAGGGATGGTTTTTTTTTAAAAAAAATTTATGTGTGAATATTTTTGTACATGGAATTCTCTGGAAATAGAATAAACCAAAATGAGAGTCTTGTTAGCTGCACCATTATGTAAGTTAGAATTATCAACTGTTTTAATGTTCTGTACAATTCAAGATTACTTTTTGCATCATAATATTTGACAATTCAAGCCTTCTTTAATTTTTCTTGAGGAAAAATAAAATCTAAAACATGTTCATAGACTCATAGTCATTGGTGGTCAATCTAAGTCAATAGAATTGTTCCTAAATTCAAATGAGTGAATGACCAACACCGCAACACATTATGTGAATATTGTTGATAGCTATAATTTTCAAAGTTTGTGTAAGTTTTAGGAAAAATTGATTTTAATAATCACACCTTTGACCGGTTCACTATTAATAATCCCAGCTTTGGATTATTATCTAATAATCCCACCTTTATACGGCATCTTCTTTTATTAGTCTCTAACCTGTTGATAACTTGTTTTAATAGATTAAGATGCTATGTATTACTTTGTGATTGGTTGAATTTCTTAAAAAAATAAAAATAAAATTAAAAAAACTACAAAAATAAAAATAAAAAACCAGTCCACAAACATACACCACGCCACCACCCCCAATCATCCCGGCAGCCCCTCATCCCCCCCCCCCCCCCCCCCCACACCGCCGGAACCCCATCCCATCACCACTCAGCGAAAATCGGCCGTCCTTTCCTTTAATAAAAATTCGATTCATACTAAAATTTTGAATCAAAAAACTGTAAAGTTCCATTTTAGTTGTTATATATATATATATATATATATATATATATATATATATATATATATATATATATATATATTTGTTGTTCTTCATTTGTTTTCACCCATATTCAAACTCTTAAATCTACCCAATTTCAATTATTTCATTGTACTACTATATATATTTCATTGCTTCAAAAAAAAAAAAAAAAAGTATTATATTTCAAAGGCATATAGCCCGAAAATCTGAAAAATAGTAGAAGAATCTTTAATTTCAACTCAAATTATGATTTCAATTAAGTTTTTTTAGCTCCATTAATGGTTGTTTCAACGATTGTTTTAACCGAATCCATGTTCAATCTACTCTCATTCATCTGAAGCTGTTCGACGTTGGGGAAGGGAAGTTGGATGGTTTTCGAGATGGAAAAAAGGATAGAGGGTGGTTTTCGGGGGTGGGGGTGGAAACCGGGTGGTTTTTAAGGGAAAGGGGGCTGCCGGAGGAGTGGGTGTTGCGGTGGTTGGGGGCTGTAGGGATGAACTGTTTTTTTTTTTTTTTCCCAATTTTATTTAGGTTTTCTTTTTCAAATTTTTTTTTTTTGACTAATTACTTAGTGACATGTGTTAGTTAAATAAAAAGAAAAAAGAGTTTACCTAATGTACAAGTTACAGGTCATAAGGGACCAATAGAAGAAGATGCACTATAAAGGTGGGATTATTAAATAATAATCAAAAGGTGGGATTATTAATAGCAAATCGGGCAAAGGTGGGATTATTAAAATTAATTTTTTCCTAAGTTTTATGAGCAAGCTACATTTTAAAGTGATTTTTTAGAAAAAAAAAAAAAAAAAAAAAAAAAAAAAAGATCAAGCCAAATATGGCTTTCAATCTTGCAACATATTGGTAAGAAAAATAAATTCAATTAAAACTTGATATCAAAGTGGTAATTTGACAATAATAAACCCAAGGGCTACTAAGCTAGATGGCCCAAATAAGAAGCCCATACATTACAGTTTGTTCAGTTATTAAAGCCCAAAAAGGAAATGAGAAAATATGGGCCGGCCAGTAACCCATACTCTTTTTAATTTACTACTTCCTCCATCCTTTTATTTTTACTTTATTTGACTTTACGCGATCTACAAGACACGTGTTAAAACGTTTATATCTCCATTTTCATAAGCGTAAAAATTATAAAATGTTGATATTAAGGAAATTTAAGATGAGACAAATTGAACAAGAACTTACATGACTGTATTTTCTTTTGTTGAACCACGAGAATTTATAGTCAAAGTTTTCAAAATTTGACCACATTTTGGCAATAGGGCAAAAAAATAGGGACGGAGGGAGCACCTTTGATAAATATTAGTTGTAAATTTAGATTATTTTATATCTCATAAATAATACCCAAGTTACAACTAATATTTAATGAATGTAGTACTTTATTGCTAGTAGCAATTAATCAAATTGACAAAAATACTCTCTTCAACATAAGAAAGTAGTAATAAAATAAAGTCAATCGTAAACCAAAAATTATATAAGTTAGCCCTAAGACTTTAAGAAGTTTCCTTCAATTAATAAATCGACATTACTCCATTTGGCTAGCTAATTACTCCATACTAAGTTATTATATTTTGATCTCTTACAAAAGAATACTTCTTCATGTGATGACTTTGAATAACTTATGCACAAAACTACAAATTATTCTTTATTTTAAATTAGCTTGGTTTCCTCATGATTAATACTTGTACTTGATGATAATTGTCATTACTCATCAAGTCGTCAGGTTATAGAAACAATTCAATCAAGATTAAAGCCCTATCAAGATGAGCTCTACTTCATCAAACAAATTCTATGTAAAACGTGTGTCTAATTAAACAAAAAGGATCCGTCACTCCAACTACTCTATACACCAAGTATTACATTACATGGTGTAGTGGGTATGAGCTTCACCAGTTCACCTTATGGGTTCGATTCTTACCGGTTGTGGTTCTTGAGGCTGGGAATTGGGATTCCTTTATCTTCCGCCTCATTGCCTAATAGCCTAACCTGCATAACTAGACTGGTCTACTTGTGATAGGTACCAGTTTAGTAAGATCGTTCTCCTTATACTAAAAGAAAATAACCAACTTCAACTTCTCTGTACAAACTGTGTAAAAGTCAACTTCACTTGTTACACTCTTTATAAGTTTCGTTGGTGAGTCAAATGTATTGTATCCAATATGTTACTATGTTACTTGTATAGTGTATACTCCATAACAGATATACAGAGAATAAGTAAGACATAAACCATAATTTTGATCATAAATGTCGATATCACATGAAGTCTCATTAGTAATATGATCAAAGTTCCTTTTCCTTGAAAACATTCTTTCAATATAAGACTGGCATTATATGAATTTGAGTTGCACTTCAACTAATTCTAATCAAACTAATAGATTGTTGAAAGTGACTTGACATGAGTAACTATAATAAAAATATACTATTGCTCACTGACTGCTAATTTTGCTTAATTCCACCTTTTTAATCCTTAAAAAGTTTTGGTAAAAAATCGAGAATGCAAACCCTTTTTGACTCGATTTTTGTGGTTGGTGAGATGATTCAATCTTACTACCAAGTAGTCAAAATAATGGAACTAATGTACAAATTAGACTATTAGAGTAGAGCCTCAATAATACTCGTAATTCTTTCGTTTGTTATCTTTTGGTTTCATATGTGAGTAACTAGTTTGTTAAATAGGAAAACCATCATCATTTTATGGTAGAGAGAAATATTTAAATAAAAAGACGTACTCACATAAGTGGTTTGGCAATAAGAGATTATAAATACTACCTTTATTTCGCAATAACTTATCTATCGACAAAAATGTAAAATTTGTTGACACAATTCTATCATAAAGTTACTAATTATGCGTATAATAAAAACTTTGTCCTTATAATGTAAAATCACTTCATACAATTATACAAAACACGCTCATAGCTCATAATAACACACAATCTTATCATATATACATCTGACATCTAATACATAGTTGAATATTCGAAACTCTTTCAAGCTTATCACAAATTTTACTCAAAAAAACTCATGAATGGATCATAGTAATTAATCATACCATCAAAGCATCAACCACACTATATAGTATGTACATTTGCACCTAATTTCACACCCTAATTTGTACATCATCTAATTGAGGTAATAATAATCATAAACCCTAAAATAAATTACTCTTTAACTACTAAATTAAGCGATATTTAACACTTAACACTTCATTTTATCACAAATACACTTCTAATAGTAGATGGCGTGTACTCAAACACCGGCACATCTTAACCACATAAACATACGTACTTCGTTCTTCAATATCCCGTACCTGTATCTGTACCCGTATAACTTACTAGGAGGTTAATTTCTTATACTTACGGCGGTAACTTGAGCAAGGACTACACATATCATAAACACTCGAGCAACGCCTCTGACTCTCCACATTAACCGCCCCACCATTTTCTCTCTCCTCCACCTCCGCCGCCGCACCACCACCGCACACGGCCGTGTAATCTTCCAAACAAAGCCGTATTATCTTCTTAGCAGCCTCAACATCGTCTCCACTCTCCTCCATAATCCTCTGCACCTGGGCCTTCGGCAGCTTCATCTTAACCCTAGTAGGACCCACTGAACTTCCATTATTAGCCATTGATCTCGTGATAAGAGTAAGATCATCGGAAGCTGTTCTTCGAGACATCAAATCTTTCGTAGTTGTCGTGGGCGCGAGCACACCAGATCTCACCTTCCTAAGTGGGGTTTGATTATTAGTATTATTTAAGGGAAATTTGGGTAATTCAACAAGAAGATAGATTTTTCTGGGTTTAAGCTCAAAATCTGGGTTTAAAGGTTTAGCTCTGAGATTGAACCTGAGAAATTCTTCAGAATCTAACAAAATATGATCTGGGTAATCTTTAATAACATCAAAAACTTTAGCTGGGATCTTCAACTTGAAATTTTCGCCATTGATTTTCATAATTTTTGATGTTTTACTGGTTCCTCCACCCATGTTGTTCCCCATTAATTTTCTCTTTTCTCTCTCCTCAGAAAAGGTCAGATAAGATAGAATATGAAGAAATGATTAATATTTGAATGGTGGGAGAATTGGGTTTCTAGAAAAAGGATGATGTGATGGAAGTGTGAATGGAAACAAATTGGTTTTTGGAGTTGGCATTTCGTCGAACATTTGGTGGGCAATATAAAAATGGTTGAGTATAAGTTTTATTTTGCGCCAACATAATCCAGATTACGGCGTGTAGAGAAAGTATTTTGAATTAGTGAAATTAATATGGCTTACGTAGTTTAGAATTTTGAGATTGCACAATAAAATGGAGAAAGTTATTATCTGTCAAAAAAAAAAAAAAGTGATTTTAGCACATGGTATGCACATGAATAGATTTGGTGTTGTAATGTTAAATATTTTGTTTGTTAGGGTAATTAAATTTATGATATTCTTATGGTTGGAATTCATAGTGTATCTATCATGACTTCAACTTCATGTCATGCATGATGTGTTGCGAAACCTTGTGTTTGGAAAAGCCCATATCAGAAGTATTTCAGGAGTATTATGTTTTATTCACTTGATTTTTATTAAATTTATAAGTAACTAAGTTAAAGCAAATTTTGATCATATTTTAAAATGAGTAGCCTTTGTTAACCTTTCTCACAGTTATGGTTGTTCATCGAAAATTAGAATTTTAAGAATAGAAGACCGGACCGATTAAGGTAGGACCAAACTCGGACCGAACCGAAAGAATCGGTCCAAAACCCAAACCAGACCGCTTTGAACCGATTTAAGAATTTTTTTAAAAAGAATTCTAATTTTAAATAATTTTATGAAAAACTCGAAAAAAGTAAAGGAAAATCTACACTATAACATCTTTTTTTGTATATTTATTACAAAAAAGCTCATAAATTTAAAGTTTTCTAAGCTTATTAAGGATAATCTTAACCATTATTTAAGGTTGCACGCATATTTTTAATAAAAAAATCGGTCCGGTCCAAAATTGGTTTTTATAGGGATTTGGACATGACCGAACCGAAGATCGAAAAAATAAAGTGCTAGACTCGAAGACTGGACCGATAAATTCGTTCCGGTCCGGTCTAGGGTCGGTTTGAGGTAGCCCGGTCTGGGTCGATTTATGAACACCCCTACTCACAGTTTATTAAAAAATATATATATCTTATATGGGCTTTTTAATAATAAACTTGCACTGTTCAATTATTTTTCTTGAAATAAATAAAAATAAGGTGAATATAACAAAAAATAGCTAATACGAATACCAACTATAGTGGTTGTCTACTTGTCTTCTCCAATTAATATTCCTTTTGTTCTAAAAGTTTTTTCTATTTTGACTTTTCATGAGACGATTATAGATTAGATGAGAATAACTTTTAAAGACAAGTGAAACACTCATCATCAATTAACTCACTAAATTGGCTTAAAGTGCCATGTAACATGTTATTTCAAGTCATCGGTTTCTTTTCCTTTTTCCCCCTAAAGAATATTTTTTACATAAATGATTAATTTTCCCAATGGATGAGTTATTGAGTTGTATACTAATTGCCCCAATACATGCTTGAGTTTGAAGCGTGACGCTAATACAATATCCATATGAATCCTATTATTGACACTTTTCAATTTTGGTATTTTAAAAAAATTAAGTGATACACATCATAATTTGACCACATTAACTTAGTTGATTGATAATAAAAGATAATTAGAGTACTGTTTAATGTTTATGATGATGCAAAATTGCCCATAGGCCATATCTCAAGAATCATGCACTTTTCATCCCAAAAAAAAAAAAAAAAAAAAAAAAAAAAAAAAAAAAAAAAAATACATTGGTGTGAAAAGAATATCCTCTTTTGAGATTAAAATAAATGAAAATATATAACTACTAAAAAAATCTCAAAAAAGAAAAAAAAAAAAAAAAAAAAAAGAAGAAGCAAAAATTATCAAACCACAATATGTCGATCTATAGTCATTAGTCACTTTACTCCACTAATAAGTAAAAGGACTCTAATTGACTAATGGTCTATCACAAACATCTCTTTTTCTTGTGAAAGCTTATCAATTAAAATTAATGAGGATACCTTTTTGCTTATATATAATTTTAAACCCCATACGGAGGTTATTATGGTGGTCATTAGCTAGAATTAAGTGCTAATCACATGAAATCAACTTCTTCAAGAAATCTATTTTTATAATTTTAATATTATTTTCAGCTTCTAGAGATCCAATATAAATCTTCATTCTTTCTTATCAAAACAAGTTAATTACAGTTGTTTTTTATCAAGAAAAGAAATGACCGATTAGTCATACATGCCTTGATAAGTGCCTATAAAAATTAAATTAAGGGTTTTTGTTGTTCATTCAATCATCCATGGAGTAGTATTTATCATTGCATTTGTGTAGGAGTACTAATTTTTCAATGTTTATTAGCTTCAAGCCTTTTGAGGCTTTGGCCTTAATCCGATCTTGTCCAATAAAGTTCTTATTTACCTTTTAAAAATCTCATTCAATGTCGGTCTTTCAGATGTTTCTACAGCGGTCGTTTGAAATATGACTATCTTATTATTTTAATGATAAATAATATGAGGGATCCATTTTTTTCACACTATAAATTGTACACAATTAGTATTCTAATTTCTAAAATGCAAATATAATCTTTGAAAATTTCAATCCAACATAAAATAAATATTTTTCGAGAAACTATAAAATAAGAGTAAAAATTACATAAATAAAACTAAAAATTTAATAAATTAAAAAAATGTTGATAATAATATTTTATAGCAAAAATAGAGTTATATAATTAATTACTTGGATAAAAGTACGTTAATTATGAACTATATAATCATTAAAATATTATGATAGTCATATTTCAAACGACCACTGTAGAATTTTCACAGTCTTAAGACATACTATAAACAAGCAAATAGTTACGTATTAGTACGTAATGTGATTAGTAGTAAAATCATACGCATATTAATTTTGAAAACCGACAATAGAAAATAAAGTACGAGCTGAGTTTTATTTTACAGCATTTTATTCCATACTTATATACTTCGTATATATATGTGAATACATACATGCATGACAAATCATATGCATAGTGATTTGATTACAATACAAGCTTTAATAGATCTGGATTCCACCCATGGCAAAGAGTATACTTTTGAGTTACCTTATCAAGCAAGCAAGGACCATCCTCTTTGATCTCCCACCAACATTTCTTAATGCAACGCCATGCATCACGATCATATTCATATATGTCGAACCAATGCAATTTTCCATCAAATACAAAACCACAAAAAAATAATGTGACTACACTTCTACCGAAATCAAAGTCGAAGTAATCTCCTGTTTTTTCGAGTTTTCGTACGCCTAGATCATCGTCCTTGGATTTGCAATGAACCTGAAGAGGTTTGTTATGGCTCAAGGTGTTGATAATTCTAACGTTGTCTGCCTTGCTAAGGCTTATTAGCAAAGTAAACAACATCATTAGCGTGATGAGTATATGATTAATTATCAAAGGACTCATTTTTTTTTTTGTTTTTGTTTTTGTTTTTGTGAATGGTGTGATGAATGAGATAGAGGTATTCAATTGAGTATATATAAGGGTAATTGATCAAGATTAGATCAAAGATGTTGATGATGCAATAATACGTTATTTGTGCAAGGTATCTTGGATAATTAAATTAAAGGAAATTCTCATTTAAAGCATTCTTCATCCCTAAATAGTACAGTTCCGTATTTCCGTACGTTGCCAAAAAAAAAAAATACCATAAGTCACATTTATTTGGGGTTTATAATATTCTTAATGAATTAAGGGTCTGTTTCACATTAATTTATCTTATAAGGATCTTGTTAACGAGCATCCCGTGATGTTAGATAGATAATTAATACGGATTATATAACTTATAATAGTACGTAATATTGTATTAATTTGGGATCATATACCAAAATTAGTCAACCAGTGTAATTAATGTTTATTTTACCTTAAGATTTCCATTTTTGTTAACTTTTGCCTTTAAATTATTTTATTTTTAAAATAATAAATTTATAAATTTAGATAAACAAAGTTATAATACGATATTGTTAATTTGCCATGTACTTTCATTTATTACATGTGCTGACGTAACATAGTATATGGAAATAACGTACTCCGTATTCATTACTTCAATAGTGTTGCTTGTATCATGTGCATGATACAACGGTTTGTACAATGAACATAATGTAATTCATTTTTATGCATTAATTATGCTATAATGTTATACGGAGTACTCCGTATCATCTAGGATATTGCGTAGTGTTTACATTTATTATAAGAAATATCATAAACAATCTGACTTACGAACGAACGTCCTTCGGGGCGTTGGAGAAGCATTTAAAATACTATAAAAAATGATGTAAATTTGGGAAAGTATGACAAAATCACGCGTCGATCGGTGTAATTAATGTTCATTTTAATTTAATCTTTCTACTTTTAGCTAGCTTATCCAACGCCTCCGGGGCTTTCATTAGCTTTTGCCTATAAATAAAAGTTATTTAAGCTTTATGGATAAAAATTACCTTAAATTCAACAAAAGTTACCTTGATGTACAATAACATTACTGTACATCGGATATATACAAAAGTTTTTGTTTATTTTTTCCATTTGGTATTTTTTATGAGACCAAAAGTCAAAGTGAGATAAACAATAAAAGGGATTGGATGGAGTTTAAATAATATGTACAATTATTAATCAAAGAATTCAAAATGAACTCAAATTTGAAATCATCTTAGCTTGCAAGCAAAATACAATTTTTATTGCAATATTATTGTAACACTTACAATATGTCTATGTATGTAATTGTAGACAATCATAAATTATATTTACTAATTCCATCCATAGCATTTATAAGTAAAAACAAAAGGATTTTCAATGCAAGGACCTTTCTCTTTGATCTGCCAATGACATACACCTAAGCAAGGCAATGTATCACGAAAGAACTTAAAGATATCAAACCAATGCAATGTGTTATCAAACGTAAAACCACAGAATATTAGGGTGGTTGGGCCTTCTGTGAACTCGAACTC
Source organism: Chenopodium album (assembly GCF_948465745.1). NCBI lineage: Eukaryota > Viridiplantae > Streptophyta > Magnoliopsida > Caryophyllales > Amaranthaceae > Chenopodium > Chenopodium album. The sequence continues at coordinate 5,647,453 of NC_137851.1, read as the reverse complement.
AAAGGATTCCCCAGATTTAAGGTTTCGTACTCCAAGATCATCGTTCTTTGATTTGCAATGAAGTTCAAGGCTTTTCCCGTTGCTCAATTCATTACTTATTCGGAGGAGCGTCTTCTTCTCACTAGCACCGAGGCTTATACACAATGTAATGAACATTAAGAACATGATGAGTGTGTGGTTGATCATGAGTCGAGCCATTTGTTGTTAATGTTGTTATGGATGGAGGATGTTTAATTTTGTATTTGCTAGTGATAAGCTAAGAGAACCAAAAGTTAAAGTGTATACACGTGTATTTATACAACATATACTCTCTTCATTAAATGATAATTGACACAGTCAAACTTGACACACTAGTCAATGTACTAGTTTTTCCTTTTTTTTATCAAACATTAGCAAAAATAATAAAAATTGGATATTATGAAACTTTATACCAATTTATCTATTTAACAACATTTACATGATAAATCTTTTTACTATTACACTGTAGTACTGTACTATAGTAAAATATCATAGTCAAAGTTAATATATGAATAGTGAAAAATATCCAAGCATGTTAATTATACCAAGTACGGAGTGCTCTGTAATTTTGTATATGGAATTGAGGGAGTATACATTATATATTTATATATGAAATAAATTTATAATCATTGAGATTTGATTATTTTCCTTATATATGTATCGATTTTATCCTTTAATACTTGATTATTTTCCCTATGCATCGATTTAAACCTTTTAATACTTGATTTGTTACTTACGTATGTACATATAGTATCTCAAGGGCTTATTATATATGGTGGCTAAATTACTTTGTTTTATCTAGATGTTTGTCTTTAGTTTACCCTTATTGATGGTGTTATTACTTATTTCAGATGAGATTAGGCTAATGATCTGTTCTCTTCAGCTTAATTTCAGTTCAACTCAGTTCAGTTTCTAATTTCCTTCTCTCATAAACAATTCAGTTCAACTCAATTCATTTTAGTTCAACTCAGTTTAGTAAATCAAAATATACCCTAAATTAGTTTAGAATCTTTAGATCATATTACATCAGAAAATAAAAAGTCACATCTACTTTATTTGTCGTCTTATGGGCGAATGGGCGATTTTTCATTGCTATATAATAAGCTATATAACTCTATTTTATTAAAAAAAAAATGCACATTTTTACACTCATTTGAAACTTTTTTCCAGGTGGTTAACATTAAAAGTCAAATTTTAGTCAAATTAACAAATCAAATCATATTAGATCAAATCAGAAAAACTAATTAAATTTTGATCAGATCGGATAAGAAAAAATTAAATTAAATTAAAACAAATAAAACGGGTGAGATAAGCAAAAATAAAGTGAACTCCTTGATCAATGGATATAGGATCAGCAATACATTAAATATTTAAATCTGACATGTATTAATCCTTCTGAACTTACATATTATTACTCCATATATTGGAGATATCAAGAGAATGCATGCATGTAAAATAAAATTGTAGTGAACGTAGACTATTGATATAATGGAAACTGATTGTTAATTATATTAATGAAAGAATGTAAAAATTTGTGTGTTGCTAGTGTTACACAAGATCGATTAAAGCCTAATACAATCTATGACAACATATTCAAAAGATAAATCAAAGATTTATATAATCCTCCAAGTGGTAATGTCAATAAAATTGCTCAAAAAATATGGTACTGTGACTAGTGTCAATAAAGATACTTACATAACCATAATTAATAATAAAATCACAATAATTATACACCAAACATATGAGGATATGATATACAATAACAAAGATACCAAGAGATACAATAAATATTTTTCTTAATATCTCCAATATACTACGTATGGTATGTACTTACCAGTCCGTCTTTTGATTCCCTTACAAGTTACAATTACTCTTTGAGAAAATATGTGCTAGGGCATCTCAACGGCCAGCTTAAGGTTCAAATCCAACATAGGCGATGTCTCTTCCCCAGTGCAAGCTATCGCGTAATTCTTTTCATTATTCATGTCATCATCGTTATTAGTAGCATTAGTACTATAAGATTTCAATGATGACTTACTAGTACATGCATTACTATCGTTCTTGTTCGATTCAGATGAAATCGCGATGGGAGACCCTAGTGGCTGTTGTGGAATTTTTTGTTGATGGGGAAGATGATGAATGAGTTTATGGTTATTAGGATCAATTCCCATGCAAATTAGCTTCTTCCTTGAGCAAGAATTCCAATAGTTCTTCACTTCGTTGTCTGTTCTTCCTGGCAACCTTCCTGCTATTAATGACCACCTAACAACAAATACATTTAATACAAAGTACTCCGTATCATTTACATGTATGTTCTCCAATTTAAGCCACTATTAATTAACTAATGTCACAAATTAAGATTATATTTATAATTCAATGTTTATGTAAAATGATAGGTATGACCGTATGACAAGTGTAAATCGATCTTAGATGGCACGTAATTATGTGTCCCAACACGTACTCAAAATTCATTCATTTATCGAAGGGATGTGATAGAGAATAAAGATGAGATTATATATAATTAAGTGAAGAGAAAATGTACCTATTGCCGAGAAGAGCATGAAGCTTGATGATAAGGTCCTCCTCATCTTGAGCAAAGTTTCCTCGTTTAATATCCGGTCTTAGATAATTTAACCATCTTAATCTACAACTCTTGCGACAACGATCTAAACCTACAAATAATTAGATTACAAATGAGATAAGCAATACTCAATATTGTTCATTTCTTGTTAGATATATCCATTAATATATACAATCAATTATACAAATTAAATTTAGATAAGGACACGTAACAAACAAGTTAATAGGTCAACCACCAAATTTCTTGTACAACGGTTGCAAACTGTTAAAGTGGTGCAACCCTTTTGATTAAACCGTATAATAAAAAAACTCTTGAAACCCCAAAAAGTGTCTTTGAAAATTATTTTTGAATTGGTTTTGTTGGTCTGATTGTATGATATCAAATTTATAACGGTTGCACTAGATATTTTGGACATGTAAACATGCGAAAGAGAGAGAGGACATATTAAGATCGAGTTATAGCAAACAAACCAGCAGCTACGGAGAGTGAACGCCAACAACCTTCACCATGGAGTTTAATGTAATCAATGAGTTTTTGGTCTTCTTGATATGTCCAAGCACCCTTGTTTCTTCCATCCTTGCTACAATAATATGGCTCCCTCATCTTCTTATTTTTCTTACACTATACAATTGATGAATATAATTATATGCTTATCTTATAGGAGAGAAAAATATAAAATAAAAGACTTTACTCTCAACCTAATGTTTGTAACGAATTGTATAGATTGAAGAGAATAAACTTAAGCTTATTTATAAAGTTATGTAAGTAGATAACATGTAAAAGGCTAACTACGAAAATGGAAGGGAAAGGAGGTTGACTTGGACTGGCGGTTTTATCCTGCGTGACAATTAGGTGGGTCACAATTAAGCTCACTAGTTTGTATATCCTTGGCATGGTGAAGGATGAATGAAGAAAAACAAGGTAAGTGTAACAAATGTGCATTAAATTTGAGGTAGAGTGGATTATAATGCTTGCAATTAGTAGAAACCTAATCTATGTTTGATTTAATGTTTCTATGCAATATTGATGATACAATAGAGGATTAACTATGCTATTACTCTTAGGCATTAGCTTCCTTCTCTTAGGACAATATAGGGTTAGCGCTCTTTAAAGCACATGAACTTGAAATCCCGAACACAAGATTAGAGTGTGTGTGGCCTGTGTGTCTTACAGTTTAGGTTTGTTATTCTTCAATTTATCTTTGTAGGTATCATATGACGATATAATTAAATATAAATCAAGATCTGTCCAATTCAGTTTATTTTGTTTGAATCTTTTGGATTGAGCTTATTTTACTGAGATTGAACTTGTTCGTTTGAAATCATCAAAGTAAAACTTAATTTTATTGTTGTATTATTTTTTAATTTTTTTTAGGGAATTGTTAATGTTGTATCAAAACTTATACTCCCTCCGTGTTTTTTTAAGTGACACACTTTCCTTAAACGGCCGTTTTTTTTAAGTGACGCACTTCCTCTTTTAGAAATTCCTTACATTTTAATAATATATCTTCACCCCACTGTCTCTTACTTTATCATTTCTCACTCCTTTCATGGTCCCCACTTCCTCTCATATTCTTTTACTTTATCATTTCTCACTCCTCCAACCTACCCCACTAACATCTTATTTTATTAAAGTTAATAAAATCTCCTAAAATTACATGTCGGTCAAAGTGTGTCACTTAAAAAAACACGGAGGGAGTATGTGATAATGTGAGTATGTTTCATTGCAATAAAACTTATTTTTCTAAACATTTTTTGACATATCTTAGATAAATTAGTAAAAATTAGTAAAAATAATGTATTAGACTGTTGTACTGTAATGTATTTGTCGCAGGTATGACTGGTGGACAAGGCATCTGATTGACTAGTTGTTCAGGGATCGATCGACTACCATTCACTGATTTTAAAACATTATTTAGAATATGTCTCTTTCTCATTTGATAAGATATCATTATTTTTTGACATGTTTATCAAAACATTGATTCACAATCTAGATGAGAGAATGGAGTATCTAAGCATCCAATCTATTATTAATATGTAATTAAAGATATCATAGTAGAAATATGATATGATCGTAATTTCTAGTCTAATTCAGTATCGTATACATAAACTTGATGTTACTACTTACTAGAAAGAAGCGAAGGACACAATCTTTTACTTCACAACCACCACCAGACTGTGCAAAACAAGTAATTTTAGCTACTTGTAGATAATCTATCTGACCTTTACTCTTCCTATCTACATCTCTGTATGTATAACTTCTTTGCCATATTTGGGAGCATACAGCACACCAGACATGAAATGATTTGCAAAAGGAGAGGTTGACAAGTAGTGCTGGAACGGATTATATCATCAACCTGAATAATACACAATTTAGCAGAAGAAAAAGATGAAACATGAAAGGATTCAGCAAAAGGATATGGACTGCAATCACAATGCATCAAAAGGGTATCAACTAACTCAAGTTTGACTGGCAGTTACGAGCTACAGTTCGCACTTCGTGTGGCATGTCTTCTTGCCAGAAATAATTGTTTGACTCCTACTATTTCAAGGCAATGAATTTTCAGCAACAGATGATTCCAGCTCCTCCATGCGACTGAATGCAACAAACTCTCCCATTGTCTCATGATGTTTGAGATTATTGGTATTCGGGATTGTAAATTATAATATCACGCGTCGTTAAAAATTCCTATGATATTATGCAATTTTAAATGAAGTAATCAGCAAAGTGAACAAAAATTCCGTCGGTCTTCGAAATAAGAAACTTAGAAACATATATGATCACATATTCACATTTGACTAGCAGGAGAGCAGATTCCTGTTATTAGATGGTTTAGTCTTTATTCTATTCACCTGAATTACCCTATCTGAACTTAGCTATTGTTTTAAAATAAACCAAGAAGCCAATCCAAACTTATATGAACTTATTGTCCATTGTATAACTTTGTCTGAAATAATGTTCCCTAAAGTTCCCTAAAATTTAAGATTTAAACATCAAAGCCTTGGTAGTTGGCAGGAGTTCAAACTAGTCATACCAGTAGGGCAGTAGTTGAATGGCTGGTGAGAAAGATTGGAGGAAACACGCAATCATGCGACTAATCATTTGTTGGAGACCCTATGCAGCAAATCAACAAAGCAATTTCAATTAATAGTCAGAGATCCTATGTAGAAAATCAACAGAACATTTACGATAAATAGTTGGAGGTTTCTATTTAAAAGAACATTTTTAAGCTCAAGCAGTAACTATTCAAATAATGTTTCTTCAAATCTCGTTAACCCAAGGTATCTACTCCATGAAGGTTCCACATCTAGCCTCGTTTTTAAGCAGAAAATTTAATTTACATAATTCCTTCAATTTCCCTCTTCCTCAGACTTCTGAGTTAAAGATAATATACTACGCAACATTACGTGCACAATTCAACCATAGCCAACAATAACAGCATATAGGGAAAACCCATAAATTGTGCACCTGATATGCTACCCACATAATGCATGCACTGCACAAAAATTTCAATGCTGCACAGGAACCCGAAAATTTGGTTAGAAGGACAAAGGGGTAAGGGAGGGCAGAGGGCTTCAAGAAACTAAGAGAGTACATTAAAACGGCCAAATTTAATCAGAATAAATATATATATATGGAGTATCATACCAAACTATTAACTTGAACAAAAAAAAAAAAAGGCAAATGATATTTTAAATGGAATGAGGAAATTTGCTTTAAACGATTATATTGGTATCATGGTATGCCCCCAAGTTTCATTATTAAAAGGCCGTAAGAAGCCTGTAATAGACAATACCACTTATATAGCAACCCATATAGCTCAAAAATTCTTGTACTCGTAACATTTTGAAGATGAAAAAAGTGTTTGATACCAAAACCCAAAAAATGTAAGAAAAGAAAACACCAAGGAGGGAGACCAAAGGGAAACAGGATTAGAACATGTTTTTTTTTTTTTTTTTTTTTTTTTTCCCGGTAGAACATGATAATTAAAGCAACAGATAAACGGAGGTAAAAGAAGGCTCAAGAAGACAGAGAGAGGGGGGGGGGGGGGGGGGGGGACCACATTAGGTTTCAATTTCCAAGCATGCTTTAAAACTAGCAGGGGAGGAGGTAATCTGATGCAAAGATAGCATACCTTAAAGTATGCTCATCATGACGAGCTTCAGCAACAGCAGCATAACGCACATGAAAAGCCTGAAGCCCTCAATAAACTGTAATAAATAATAAACAACAACAAACAAACAAAAAGAAGAGAGGTCAATAAGTTGCAGTAAAGGATTTAACTAGGTGAGGAGGATGGTTCGATGCAGGATGTAAAAAAAATGGGGTTACAACTTACAAGGACATCAATACATCAGGAAATGTCCATAATTGACGGCAAATTTTTCAAATTCATAAAGTATTTAGATTTAAACCTAACAATAAGTCAATAATCATTGATCACATTCAAAGTGAAATAGAGTAATCTTTAAAACAGCAAAATATATATTTGCTGGGTTGCAAGTCTTGCATCAACAAAACTATACATAAACAACAAAACTGTACTTAATAAAACATGAAGACTGATCCAGTCACACCACTTGTACAATTTTCTCACATTACAATTCATGTTAATCTGCAAATCATCATATTCAGCACCCAATGGTCCTGTAAATCTGTAATACTTTCAATTGTTGACGCCAAATGCTTTAAAAAATTCAGCAAGAAAGCCATATGTCAAAAGGAATATACTAACCACAGTTTAATATTTTCAAACCCTTAAATAAAAACTCTCTTTCTTCTCCTCCACTTTCTAGTTCCTTGTTGCTTGTTAATATTGGTGATATATACACATCACATTGTCTTGCAAGCACAAGCCACTTCTTCACCACAAACATCAACAGAGCAAGGGTAAAAATTTGCCTAAGCCAGTCACATTATGTATGACTGTATAAGACCTCTAACGTCCCACAGCATGAATAGATGAAAAAATAGTAATTCCAGCACCCATGTTAGAAAAAGTATAGATGTTGTAATTAGACAATTTTGTGCACTCGGGGTTTAATCGCCATATAAGTTACAAATCTTATGATTGCAACTACAGAATTGTTCACAGAGGATTGCTCCTAATAAACAGACTTGAAGTTTTGCAAGAACCTGTCAATATAGACCTATGCAGGCTGCATAATTAACAGACTATTGATTTCCAATTTTGCATTAACAGCAAATTCAATACAAGATCACAATAAAGGATTAGAAAGGGAAAGAAAAAGAAAAAAAAAAAAAAAAAAAAAGCTAATCACCATTCACATAAACTCTGGAGAAGAATTGGACCCAGGCTTGCTGTTATCCCCCAAGTCTCCTGTTCCTGGGTGTTGCAGATTTTGGAGAACCTGGGGAGGAAGACCACCTAGTCCACCACCCAAACCATCACTAGATGACCCGAAAAACTGACACATAAACCGTGCCATAATCCCAAGAATTTGCAACTGGTTTTGGCAAGCATCAGCATGCATTTGCATTGTTTGCTTCTCATGTTCAATTTGCAAACTCAACATTCTCTCCCTCCACTCAAGCTCCTCTTCCTCCCTCTTCTCCTCCATCTTCATCCTTCGCCGCCTTTCCTCATCAAACTCCCTCTCAAACCTCAACTTCCTATCAAATTCCTTTCTTGCCCACTTCAATTGCATCTCTTCCAACTCCAATTCTCTCTCCTCCACCCTCTCCTCTGCCTCCCTCACTCTCTTCTCCTTCAAATTCTCCATTTCAATCCTCCCTCCCTCCTTCGCCGCCAACCCGTCTTCTCTAGCAAACTCCCTCTCCTTCCTCCTCTCATCCCTCTTCACCAAAACATTTCTCAACTCCCCAACCCTAGCACCCAACATTGCAATCCTCCTCTTCTTCAATTTCTTCCCCAAACTCTCACTCTTTCCCTCATTCTCCTCTTCCTCTCCACAAACAGAATCACCCCCTTCTCTCTCCTCCTCGTCCTCTTCCTCACCCACTTCACCATCCTCCTCAAAATCATCACAATCAATCTCAAACCCAAACCCTAACCCTAACCCTAACCCATCATCCCCATTTCCCCCAAAAAGCCCAATTTCATTAAAATCCCCAACACCCAACTTCTTACTATCCTTCAATTCAAGCTCTACATCCCCAAAAACCTCCTTATACTTGATAAAATTCTCCCAATGATTCTCCCCATCATCCCAATTGAAATCACCATCTGAAACCCTAATTTTCTGCTTCACCCCCAAATACTGATGCCTCATATTTTGGACCTTAATCGATACATCTCGCCATGACCACTTAAATGGGTAGTTAATCGGATCTTGAAGATGATGAATTGCGTTCAAATGATCAGCAATTGGCTTGAATTTCTTCTCTCGAGTTCTTAACTTTGATAAAGTCCCGGAATTTTGGAGCTCCGCGTATTTGGTGAGAAGGGTATTTTCTTCGATTTCAGACCACTTCTTGCGCTTCATTGTTTTGCGAAATGAAGGATTTTGTGTTCGAGAATGGAGGTTTGCAGAATTACTACTCGTACTTCTTCAGTTCTTACTTGGTAAAAAATCACGAGTACTGAGTCTATCTTCAAGAGTGAAGTACAAACATGCTATAGTCAAATTTTTAGATCCAATATGTTTTTTTTTTTTGTTTTCTTTTTTCACAATGGAGACGAGTACGGAGTAATAATTAAACAAGACGGAAAAACATTCATTCTTCACATTTTCATCTATCACGTTACTTGTTAGATTTTGAGTAGTCTTACACGAGGTATAACTATTACAAGTCTACAATACACAAAATTAGAATATACAAACACCTAAACTAATTAACTTTCTTCCTTGAATATCTATAGAGATCTACGAGTGTACTGTTCTTTCTCTTCATACCTGTGGAGTAGTTTTTATGATAAGATAAACATGGTTAGAGTACAAACTCTTGCTTCGATTTCGAACCCCTTCTCTTAATCTCCTCTTTCGAATACCAGATGTATGGACCATGAGTCCATGACTTTAGAAAAAGCATTCCCTCCTTGGACTTGTTTTTAAACTCTACTGAAGGTTGAATGGGGTCTTTTATAGGAACTAGCAAACAAGTATCCTTCTCTTTAGGACCTTGCACTTGATATATATCCTTGATGCAAGTAGGTTCTTACGGAGGGTGGACATGATCAATATCTGCATCAACAAAGGCATTTTCATTCTTGTTCACAAATGATGGCGCTTTGCTTTTTTTTTTTTTTTTTCAATGATGCCATCATCCTTGATTACACTAGGTGATGGCATCGAGTGTGAGACCACTGCTTCCCTCAAACTATGCCGTGGGGTGTCTTCATCAAGAAATTATATTTTAAGGTGAGGGTACGCACCTTCAACAAGGATATAGAATGTCATGGACTCATGGTTGGTAGAGCCACAACTTTTTCCTTGCCTCAACTTTGTAAATTGTGTACATGCACTTGTCAAACATGAAAATGACTTTTTCTTATTAACAAATAACACCTTACCTTTAGATCCTAGACTAGAGGTATGGGTTTTAAATTAAAGGTATTTTATCCTCTCCTCTATAGCTCTACTCTCAAATACCCGATAAGAGTCTTTTTTACCAACAAAGGGAAGGTGGGGTCTTAATTAACATTTAATTATTATTTTTCGTCAAAATATTCCATAAATTTCAAAACGCACACCCTCAAAATGAGAAGAATTTTAAAATACGGACTGGGTAACACTAAACAACTTCAAATTAAATTTCCCACAAATTTTATGTGCATGAATGGAGATAATGCATGATTGGAAAGGTAGGTTGTTGGAAATTTCCTAAAATAGTTGGTTGGTGACAATTAAAAAATGTTGTCATGATTTCATTTCCATTGACATTCAATATAACTAGTCACTATTAATACATAATAATACTCTATCAATCCAGTCAAGTTTCTCACCAAGAAAAACCAAAAGACTGAAGAACTTGAATAAAAAAATGGACTCCTCTGCTAATTAAATGTCCAACTCATACTCTTCTTCAATTATCTTGCTCATTGATTCTCAGCCTTTTTTATCTTCGAAAATCCCACTAACCCTAAATTTGAGGTGACCCCCTTTTTTTTTGTTGATGGGTATTTTTATTTCCCTTTTCCATTATAATTTGTATACATTGAATTGTTTGAAATTGATTGATTTTCGCGGATTTCTTTGTGAATTGATCAGGTTTAATAATTGGAAAAGAAGTTCGAAGAAATCATTAATGGCGCAACCTCCCATTTTATCGATTGCTTTGCCTTCTGAGACTGGTCGTGTTCTCAGTATTCAGTCTCATACTGTTCAGGTAATTGATTTTATCGCCAAATTAATCATCTTTTTTGATTTGGGTGTGATTAATTTCATCTAAACTATGCAATTTCGTGGAGAATTTTATCTGGGATATGTTAAATTGGTTGAAAGTTTAATAAATTTGGTGGATATGTTACCATGAGTAGTTATATTATATGGTAAAAAATGGTCTGTGATTGCTTATTTTCTTTATGGATTTTGCTAATGCATTGATTTGAAGTTGGTTGTTGTTGCGGACGTGAGCTAGTTTAGTCGGTAAAGTAAGAGAACGAATCCTATCTACATCAAAGAGAAGTGAATTGTTGATGTTTGATGTTCAATATGTAATGTTGTGCCCCTTTGGAATTCAGGGTTATGTCGGCAATAAATCAGCTGTCTTTCCGCTTCAACTTCTTGGATATGATGTAGACCCGATTAATTCCGTACAATTCTCAAATCACACAGGCAAGCTGGTCTTATGCCATTGATTTCAATCCTCCATAAGAAAATTGAAGCTTGATGATCTTCTGCTGATTAATTTTGTTAAGTTGTGGATCATGCAGGATATCCGACATTTAAAGGCCAAGTTTTGAATGGGAAAGAACTCTGGGACTTAATTGAAGGTCTAGAAGCAAATAATTTATTGTTCTACACTCATTTATTGACAGGTAAGGATGGACTATTTTCATGCAAGATAGTTTTTTTGGCTTTAGTAGAAGGCGGTAATCGAAATGCATGCTCTACTAAAACAAACAATCTTGTGGTATGGCTCTCCTTTCTTTCTAGGGCCAAAACTTTTATTACTAAAGTTAACAAACTATATGTATATATGCTTGTGCTTAACATTTCCTAGAGGCATGTTGCTTTTTGACGAATGGCATTAAATTTAGATGGCTTTCTTTGACTTTGCAGGTTATATTGGTTCAGTCTCATTTTTGGATACTGTATTGAAAGTTGTTACTAAACTACGAACTGTGAATCCTGGACTTCTCTTTGGTAGGTTCCTCACACACTTTATGTATACAAATATAATGGTAGGGTTGTTGTTTTACTTGGATGGTGATTGGTTTTCTGATGCTCATCTTTGCAGATTTATAAAAAAATTAAATAATTTAGGACTTATTTTCTTAATAACCTTACTAGCAGTACGAGCAAGTTCACACTATAAGATCACTGTCTTTTTTTTTTATATATATAAAACATCAAGCTACAAGTATTGGTGGGATCACAGGACATAGTAGAAGATAAAATTGCATGAATAGGGAATCAGGGCGTTTCCATTTTTAAAAGATAAAATTGAGAGCAGTGCCTCTAATAGTTATTTCATTATATTTGTAATCTTTGATACACTGCATCTTTTATCTTATGCTTTATTAACTGCTCAAATCTGCATTTCTGCACAACCTTATTATGAAAGAGCTGTTCTTGAACACAATTACTAGGTGGATGACTTTTTCTGGTTTATTTATTCTAATGTAGAACTGTATCTAAACCTTTTAATGGAGATTATCTTTTCAGAGGAGGATATTCCATTATATCTGATGTTTGTTGGAAAGAAAAATCATTTCAAGGGTGTTCAATATGCTCTACCCTTGAAGAGTAATCTCTAGCATGGCTGAGCCAGTAGAAGAAAAATATTTTGTGAATTGAATAGTGTGATCAGCTTCTTCTTGTTTAGGTTTCCTTTCTCAGGGAGTCAGGGACATGGTTAGTGCTTCAAAATCCATTATTATACTAAGTACTAAGCAATTCTAAGTGGGGGGTATTAAATTTCAAGTTTCTTTTATCTTGTGTGGAGTTTAGTTAGCTCTTTCTTCATACCTATATGCAATTGATAAAGCTATATATGTTTCAGCTAGCTATGTTTAATTCTTTCTGTTCTCTTCTGCATCAATGTCTAAAGATTTTCTTTTATACATGACCTTCCTTCTCAGTTTGTGATCCAGTAATGGGTGATGAAGGAAAGCTATATGTCCCTGGAGACCTGGTGTCAGTATATAGGCAAAAGGTATGTAGCTTATCTGTAAGTTTATCTACTATGTCAAAAGGCCAACTTTCTATGTAGATTGTATGCCAACTTTGTAACCATGACTCATCTGTTAAAACTTCAAGTTGTCACAACCTCAGGAACCATGTACTTTATCTGTTTTCTATGATAGAGCTGCATACATGCTGATGTATTTTCTCAAGATTCTGCTACTGCCCTCTACGGCTCTACTTGATGACTGATGTTTTTACCTCAAATAAGCTCAGAAGATCTTAATTTTATTATATCATTAGAAATAAAACAATGGTTTGATGCACTTAATTACCATGAATATCAGCTCTTGATGATAGGTAAATGGAGTGATGGGTTTGGTTGGATCTGTGATTGATTAGTCAAGGCTTAAAAAGATATCAGTTTCATTGAAAGTTAGTTGTTTGATCTCCTGCTAGAATCAAATCTCTTTCTAGGAAGATGGAAAGAAATTTGGTAATTGTGGTAGTGTCTTTTACTTTAGCTTGATTCACCTTTGAGAGTATGAGACCTATGAGTTTCCCAGTTGCTAGGGATGGCAATAAAGGCATAAGTGCGAATAATGTGGTAACTCTAAATATTTTGGCTTGTGCAATGGAAATTAAGTTGATTGTAAAACCAAAGTTTGAGGCTTGACTGACCTAATCATAACAATTAAGCAAATGAAGCTGAAATTTTTAGTATCCAGGCTAAGATAATTAAGATCTGTTGGCCCAATGGTAAATCACCCTGCGTGTAATCCATGACACCACAATTCTATTTGGGGATATTCTCTTTTACCCTGGTCAATCAACCTACTAGTTTTGAATGGGGACAACTTTCTCTGCTGTTCACCAAAAGAGAAAAGTGCTTATATGAGGCAAATGCTTGTTTGATAATACGTAGTATTAGCTTGCTGTTGGGTGGTAATATCTCCTTTAACTGTTGGTTTAAGTTTACATATTTTTTTAAGAGAATGATAATATTGATGCCTTTTTCTAGCATTTCTTTCTTGTTTTAACTCTTAATTTATATTGCTGTTGTTTTTTGGTGGCTCTTTGATGCTAGGTTGTTCCTGTTGCGTCGATGTTGACGCCTAACCAGTTTGAAGCTGAACTTCTGACTGGTTTGAGGTATCATCTCTTATCTAGTGCTACGTGGAAAAATTTATAATAGATTTCTTTATTCTTGATTTGAGGATTTCTGATTTCATATGGTGTACTCTGCTCCTGAATTAACTCTACTTGTGAAAAGAAGAAAATTTCATCAGTTTTCTCCCACACTTTTACTCTCTTCCTTACTCATCTTCTTTTGTTAAAACATCGTGTTTTCGGAGGTATATGATACACATTGACAAGCTATGCTTGTATTCCAGTTTGAAATATAATGTAAAACAAGGACCTTGGAGTTCTAGGTTTTTAGCTACTCCATATTTCAATATCTTGCAACAAGTATTACGAACAGACTCATATTTGGCTTGCAAAGTAAATACATTATTTTTTACAGCAAAAAAAAATTGAATTACGTAAGTGCCTTTTGTTTATAATACCTTTTACTTCTTGGTGGAAGTGACTCCATTTTGCAATATGCATTCTTGTTGAATTTGGCTTGGCAATGAATCTACCCTTCCTATATGCAGTCTAAAAATATGTTAGAGTCTCTCGATATTTGTGTTTTGTTGTTTTAGAGCTTCTTGGTGGAAGTGAATCCATTTTGCAGTATGAATTTTTGTTGGATTTTGCTTGGCAATGAATCTACCCTTCCTATATACGAGTCGAAAAATATGTTATTCTTTCGATATTTGTATTTTGTTGTTTTAGAGCCTGTATTTTTGACAGGATTGTGTCAGAACAAGATGGGAGGGAAGCTTGTAGCAAACTACATGCGGCTGGACCGGCAAAGGTTTGTTTTTTGTTATTTGTTTTTTTTGTACTTTCATTATCAAGCTTAAGCTTTTATATATAATAATAATTATTAAATTACAACTGCTATTGGTTGATGCAACACCTCCGTAATCATCTTGTGTAGTTGTGTACTTTATGTCTATATGTTGTTGTGGCTAAAGCAATACCTCTGCAATTATAAAATTAAATGTGAGATGCCGTCCTAGACTCTTAGAAAGTCTTTCTCTCCTCTCTTATTTTGGTGTATCTCTTGCTAGGATAATGAGTTGGTTAATGTCATTGGCATAGATGTTCATTATAGTCAACTAATTTGGAAGAAGCTAGTATTTTTAATTGTTGGTGTACACTATAGGGCCTTTGTTGCTACTTCCTAAGTGGGGAAGTGGCAGTGCTAACTGGAGATTTTTCCAAAATAAAGAATTGACTTTGCTGGTTGCAAATAGGGTAGAATCAGCTCTTAGTTGATAACTGCCCATTCTAGAATAAATTCACTATAAGACAGCAAAACTCAATCTATTCCTCGTTATAAGTTATACCTCATGTGGGCCATATGCCTTTGAAAGCCAAAAGCCACCCTTACTCTTTTTTTTTTTTTTTTTGGGGGGGGGGGGGGGGGGGGGGGTGGGGGCCCTAGTCCCTTGATAACTGTCTTACCCCAGAACTACCCATTGGCATTTCATGAGAGAAATCTTGGACAACAGCAGAGAGAGCTATGAGGAAACACCGCTGTGATCTAGGCTTTGCCAATTTTGAAGTTGTGCAAGACAAATACAAGGTCAGAAGTGGAATATTAGGCAAAGACCACTGATGAATGTGATGATATGAAAGTAAGGATAGTTTGATATAACCACAAAAGTATCAAACTAAATACTCATCACCAGAGAGAGTAATTATTACATAGAAATTATATCAAGCTCTTCATGTTTCGGGGGCTTGCACGCCTAGTTTCCTAGGGAGTGTAATTTTTTCTGTCTCGAGACAATTACACTGAGTAATAACAATAAATATAATAAAATTTTGCTCAGCAGTTGAGTTAATTGTTCTTGACTGTTCTTTTTCTCCGTTTCTTCTGTTTATTATCTTGATACAGCTTTAATTTATATCCAGTTGTGACGAGTGTGGGATGATGACTTTCCAGGTTGTCATCACGAGCATACATATTGATGGTAATCTCTATCTCATTGGCAGCAGTAAGAAAGAAAAGGTTTGTGTTATTGTGATCCCTGTAATTGTATAACTTTTGTTTAAACTGAAATGAGTGTCTACTTCAGTGCATCATGCAGTTGTAAAGCTAAATGACTTGATTGGAGAACAAGTCATAAATTTTGTATTCTTTCAATATGTTCATCACACTGATTTAATTTGAGGAACATGTTGAATCCAATCAGCAAAATGAGATACTACATTGTGAATGATTTCTGTGAAGTCTTATTTCTTCGATTAGACTTGTCACATGTCTATGCTTTTGTTTCCTTTTTTCTTTGTAACTTATAATCAATTGTCCTATGTTACTCCAACTCTTCTTTTCACCTCAAGTACCTGTGTAGGATGCTTGACACTTGAACATTAGGATGATTAGGCAAATTGTTCATAAAATGGTTGTGCCATAACACTTTGACACATACTCATGTCTGAAATGTCTAAATGTTAGCTATTTAGATGAGTCATATAATCCTATCTTTAATAATCTGAGCTATAGTTATAGTCCTCATCTTTTGGATTACTTTATAGAGTGGGTTACATTTATATATGAAGTAATATTTGTTGACAGCAGCCGTAACTGTGATGTATAAACCTCTAGTGTGTAAACCTCTAGTCCCTGACAGTATTTTGCTTCCATCATATATAGGACGAGGCACCTGAGCAATTCAAAATTATGATTCCGAAAATCCCAGCATATTTTACGGTACGTAGTTTTTCGTTTTATTTGTCTTTATTGAGGTACTTGAGTGAAACCTACAGTTGCACATCCAAAGTACATGTTTTGCTCAAATTCACAATTTATATGCTTTGCTATATCTGGCCAGTTGCATTCCAATCCATGTATGGCATTACTCTCATGAGATACCACTTTTAGTGTTTGGCTAGCTGTGCTAAATAGAAATGTTTAAAGTTCTAAATTCATTTACGCTGCTACATAAGACTGTTTATTTGTTGTGTAGGGAACAGGAGACCTAATGACTGCGCTATTACTAGGGTGGAGCAATGTAATTGTTCATTCCTTAATCTACCTGACTTTACTTGACTTGGTTTCTATTTCATCCGTTAGCTAATCTTGGCGTGTTTGTATTTTACAGAAGTATCCTGATAATCTTGCTAGGGCAGCAGAGCTTGCTGTTTCAAGCTTGCAGGTACCTTCCCACTTATTTTCTTGCTTGTTCTTGAGTCATGTGATGTATGGCAGCTGTATGACTGGCCTCTAGACTTAATATGGAGTGTATATATATATATATATATATATATTTTTGACAATAACCCAATTTAAGTTGAGGATAGTTGATGCTAATTTTGGCAACCATCATGACTCTATGATATATGTTATCGGCTTTTTATTCCCTGTATTATTAGTCGGTTGATCTGTTCCTTTGTATTTCACAAGACTTCTTGGGATGTGTACTGTTTTGTTTTGTTTTTTTTTTTTTTTTTTTTCCTGGAGGTCTTTCATTCCTATGTTATGTAATATTCTGTAGGCGGTTAGTTTTGGCCTAATCTCATGTCTGTTATGTCTGGATGCATTTAGAATCATGAAAAGGCCCAATCTGCTTTATGTAAATACGGTTACTGTCATGTCTGTTGTGCATTGTAATTCTTCTTACAAAGCATCAATCACTTCAGGCACTTCTGCATAAGACTATGAGCGACTACAGTCTTGCAGGATTTGATCCCAAGACAAGCAGTCTAGAAATCCGATTGATTCAGAGCCAGGATGATATCCGTAATCCCCAAGTCAAGTTTAATGCCGAGAAGTATAGCTAGTGCTTGTTCAGCGCACTTTTGGAAGTTGTAACTCCCTAAGGAAATCAAAACTTTATTGAAGTGTCCAAAGTAAGCTGGTTGATTAAAAGAGGTTGAACTTCCTACATGGAGTCACACTTGTGGAGATCAGGAAGCTATTTCTTCCATTTCGGACTTCTCAGGAAATTATACTCTCAACGTGTTGGTCAACCAAACAACCTTCGGTCTTCTAGTTCCCTCTCATTACAGCTTCAAATGATTGTCATGTCAATCAAACAATCTCTATACTTGTTTGTAAAAACAAAATTATTACGACCTTTGGCACAAAAGCTCGAAATGGACCACAATGCTTGTTACTCAAAGAGGCGAAGGCTCCTCTGTCTCTGGAAACTGTTTTCATGCGGAAGCCTCTAAGCACTCTTGAAAATGTAATGTCAGTTTTGGTTCTCTTTAGTTCTAGTCTTGATTCTTGATTTGAAATTAAGATTGTTTGCATGTATACAGGCATATAAACTTCTTCTATGTCATTATAATTAAACTGTCCTTAAAGATCACATTTCTCATCTATGTCGAGCTAGAGCATTATAGTGGCATGTTTGATCCTTTGTATGTGATACTCACAAAAGACAGCAGCAGTACTAATAACTCTTTTTAGCTGAATTGACACCTCTAACCCAATTCAAACCCAACCCGTTTACCCGAATTGGCACCTTTAGTACGGAGTAGTGGGAGTACAATAAACAATAACATTGATAACATTAGATTTTTTAATATTCTTCGTTTCTTATTTTATGTGATTGATTTCATATGAGACTATTATATGAAAACAGAGGGAGTATTTGAAAAGTTAAAAACTAATCTCGGTGAAATGGGAGTTACTATCAACATTATAATAAATGGTTGAAGAATTGAACTAGATCAACCTCAATAAATTTGCAACATAATATGTTACCAAGTTGAGCATCATCCACATATTCTCACATTCTAGAGTTACTAAGTTAAGAATAAATTCTAGTGTGTCATTTCATACACCACATGGTTACGATACACAACCAGCCAATAGCTTGAGACCATTTGTTAAATACTACAGCCCTATGAAAAAGCCTTCACCTCACTGAACCTCTCCTCTTCAGCACCTTTGCTGGGTTCACCTGTGTGTCCAGCATCACTGATTCTTGGCATAACACTGTATTTATAAAGGAGTAATCAAATATTAGTCTTTGCTAGTAGTGATGACCAATGAGAGTAATAAAGCACAACTAACGTAATGCAGCATTCCAGTAAAGGAGGCTATGACACTGAAAACAACCAAATGAAAAAGTAAGTGGGCATATCAAATTGTTAATATCTTTTACAAGCCTACTTGATAGTTAATATGACCGAGATCTTTCTTGGTTAAGCTTAGCTCAGTTCTGCATAACTTGGACAACTTGTTAGGATTGGAAACTTCACACTTGACTCAAGTCACAACAACTTACAACTAACGTTGAGCACAAGGTGAATTTAGGTAACAAGTCCAGCCAATAAGATAAACTCCAGTACAAGTTTTATTATTTGCTTGATTGGGACTCAACCAAACTAAATGTAAGTAGCTCAAAAAAAGGGTTCTCTTGTCATCACGCCCAAAAGTATAGACCATTAATGATGGGATATTTTGCATTAAAAAATAACCTAATTAAGGGACCATTTGGTGAGAGACAATAGGATCTTCAAAAGAACCAACCAGCTTACAAGAAGATAAGAGGAAAAACGAAGGTGAAAACTGAATTACTTCTAGAAAGAACAAGTCCATGTATGTGTATTACTAATGGAGTGTATAAATTCATCAATGTACAATTTTCCTCAACGATAACTATTCTAGCAATCACACTATGATTAGAAGCTTAAAGGGAAAAATTAAAGACTGTCCCCCATACCACAACAGACACACACACACACACATACACACAAATAGTCCATAGTTCATAATCATAAAGCAATTGAAATCTGCCAGATAAAATCAACAAGTACAAAAGAATTTGGTTATACACAATAATTTAAGGAAGCAGGTTATTCATTCAAACATTACCATATGAAAGCAACGATTTTGTGTTCAAATGTGTTTGTGTTCCAAAAAAATACCTTGTTATGTTCATATCATGGGTTTAACTTCAGCTTTTGTATCGCATCTTCTGCTAATCTAGTATGTTCAAAGTTTGTTTCAGATCTGTAACAAAGCAAGTTATCCAAAAAGTAATTACTACTAAAAACATAAAAAGAGATCAAATTAATTTACAAGACATAGAATTTGATACTACTCAGGAAGTTAGGATAGACTTACAATAAGAAAGCATTTTCAAGCTTGCAATGAAGTTGTAGTTCTTGTGAATCAGGAATAACACAATTGAAACAGCCCATGAACATGGCCGTGACAGAAGAAGGACCATGAAGGTTGTTACACATACGTACGACCGACAAATGAAAATCATATTGTGTAACAGGGGATGACATAGAGAGAGGGGAGTAACAGCTCCAAACGATACAAAAAAAAATCATCATGAAGATGCATAAACACCTTAACGTCCCCATCATCAAAATGAAGGAAAGGAGGTTCATGTGTAAGACCTACAATGCTGCCTTTACGAAGCTCCTTAGTATCCCAATCATAAGAGCAAACGCCGAAAGAAGACTCTGGCGTCGAATAGAGCCAATAAATAGAGCTTGACACAGAAACAAAACCCGCAGTAGTTTGAAAGAATGCAAGGTCGTTTACGAGTTTGGAATAAGGATGATTTTTTGCATTGTAAGTCTTGTTGTCTAAAGCATCCCATGCTTTCCAAGAATTGCGTTCAATATCATAAACACAAACATATTTAGGGGTGCGATAACGATCAATCTTACAAATAACCACCAAAATCTTATCGCCTTTAACGGGATTAATAATTGGTGCAACTTGTAAACGGCAACCATGCCAAGGAAATGGTGGGTTTGGAAGTGGGGAAAAGGTAGCAGAGATAGGATCAAACACTTCCGCAAAAATATCATAATTTTGGTTACGATTTAGAAAATCAGAGAAAAAATAAATTTTGGTACCAACTTTACAGTAATAAGGATAAATCCTAGGAGATAGGAATTGAGCATTTTGTATGATCCATTCATGACTTATAGAGAAATCGCAAAAAGGCAATTAGAGATTCAGTTGACTCACCCTGAGGCTCAGCAAAACTGTCAGATAATATAAACTCCTTAATCAGAGTGATTTCCATTGATCAATATTTATAGGGTTACAATGAGAAACCTAATCATATTAGGTAACTATAAGATATGTACAGATATAAAGATAACCTTATACAAAATATATCCTAAACCTAATATGAGAATATTCTATGGATATTCTCTATCACACCCCCGCAATCAGAGCGGGAGAAAATCGGATGCTCAGACTGGATCTGAATCACGCATCGAGCGGTAAGGATAGTATGGTAACCCATGATCAAAAGAGAAGTAGTAGACATGTGCCGGTGATGACGATGAGAAGCAACAGCCACGACCTACATAGAGTAGAGATAAGCACTGCTAGGCCGGAGGAGAAGGAGAAGAGCCGCACACAGACTTGGGCTAAGTTGCAGATCCAGAGAAGAAGAAGCTAAGGGATCAAACCATCATCGGGGAGAAGACACTACACTACTACGTGAAATCGCAGTTGAATAAAAACAAATAAAATTGCGCAAGAAAATATTAAATTCCACCGCTTGAAATTAATCTCAAAAGAGAAACCCAGGTAGCAAGAATCAATACTCCACAAAGATTCCAAGTGCTGCAACAATAAGAGGAGCCAACTTGATAGCAAAAGAGATGTGCAAAAGTAGTTGACCTTATTCTGATATACGACCACCAAAACAAAATCTATGTGATTATGTGTAGAAAAACCAATGGGACAATGTAAGAATCATTGTTGGTCATGAGGAGGTGGAAATAGAGTGCGGCACATGGAGAAGGTTGGCAGATGTGGTTACTGCCAGTAGTGGGAGGCGGTAGTGTATGCGATTGCCACTAATGGAGGCGGCTTTCGCGGTTGCTACTGTCGGTGGGAGGCGCAAGGTTACATAAAGATTCTAAAAAAAACTTTGAGAAAAGGAAAAAAAAAAAAAAATCTATATGTGTGTGTTTGCGGAAGCATAAAAAGTTTGTGTATATCCCGCCGGTGGGTTTAATTTTCCAACCCACCGGCAGGGTGAGAATTTTTATATATGATCCCAAGATCTCACCTAAGCTGTGATACCATGTCAGATAATATAAACTCCTTAATTAGAGTGATTTCCATTGATCAATATTTATAGGGTTACAATGAGAAACCTAATCATATTAGGTAACTATAAGATATGTACAGATATAAAGATAATCTTATACAAAATATATCCTAAACCTAAACCTAAGATGAGAATATTCTATGGATATTCTCTATCATATAAATGGTAGAACCAATACATTCACTGAAAGAGTGTGATTGTAATTCACACGGCATTATATCTTCTTCCAAAGATAGAATTTTCTGAGAAAACCGCATCGGATCAGATCAGATGTCATGTTCAAGGTGGATATACGAACACGGACTCGATTGTGATGATGACCAGATGTTAATCAATGCTTCCGAAATATCCACCTTGAACCACGAATAAACACCAAAAGGTCGGGTCTGCACGCAGAACACATATTTCCGAGACGAAATATTAGGGTTTTCGCTTTCAAATTGGGAAATTGGGGTTTTTGCACCTCTCTTTTGTGCTCTCCTCTTCCTCTCCATCAGATCAATTTAATTTAGGATTTTTCTTCGTTTAAAAATGCAAGAGGGTCAATTTACAAATGCAGGAGGATTTTTCGTTTTCGCCGAGAAGCTGTCTGTGGAAGGTGGAGACAAAGAAGATGATGATGGAAATGGTGGGAAGGTAGTTTTAAGCTCCTTCAATGGTAGTTTGGTTTGGGTGGGAACTGGGAGGTGGTTGGAGCTACTTTAATGGTGGTTTGGGTTGAAATCAGGCAAAGAAGACGATCCCTTTCCAAATCCAAAAAAAAGGGCAAACCACTAACATCAGTTAAGATCTAACTGAATGACGTGGCAAAGCATATTGTCAAATTATTACAGAATTGCCACCGAGAGAAGATGTTTCTCTCGTGTTTATCTTCTTTTCTTCACGTTTTTGACAACAAATACTAGTAAAAAATTTACACTTTTTTTCCACCTCATTGAGAATGCTAATCGGAATTAAGAAACATTATATTGCACTGCATATGAAAGAATAGCTTGAGATTAAAAAATTTCCTTCCAACCCTTAGCTTTTTCCAAGATTAAGTACGGCTTTTTTAAAATCCTCAATGTATTAAGAAACATTATATTGCATTTTCTATTACCCACATTAAAAGAGTGTAAAGTCTAAAGTGTTGAAAAATGTATTCCACAATGAAAAACAAGAAAATTATATCCAATTTATAAGGTTAAAGGACTACTTCCCTCATTGTCATATAATACAACCTTTTTGGTCGTATATAATGAACACTCTCGTAACGGGTATGGCCCAAGCCCTTGATAGTATTTAATTTCAATAATATGAGCAATTTTTTTAAAAAAAAATAATTTATAATATTTAATTTCAATAATATGAGTAGCCCTTGATAGTACATGCTCTAACCATTATTTTTTCAAAATAACAAATAAGTAATAAAGTTTTAAAATTGTAAAAAAAAATACTTTAGGGTATTCTTTCAAAAAAAAAAAAAAAAACGTGAAGGTACATTTATATAAGAAAAGTCAAATTAATTAATAATTAATCTTAATCGATATCATTAAAATAAAAATATAAAAAACCCGGTCCACAAGTTAGATTCAAATTGGATCTGGCCGGTCCATCAAAGCGGATTCGCCAGGTCCAAAGAGATCCAAGTCCTATAAGACGGATCTAAATCTAGGATCCATTGCCAGTTTGCCGCCTCTAGTCCTAGAGGATCCATTACTACGTCTTATTCTTTATAATCGCATACTCATTATACCTGATTACCTGCATGAAAGAAATTAAGAGAAAGCATATTAAAGGCTTTGTTTAGCTGGAATCTGTGTGTGAGAGGGGAATGCAAGGGGTGAGAGCAATTTGGATTGGAAAAAATTATGGTTCTGTTGCACTGCCTAGAATCAATTCACAAATCGGGCTACTCATAATACTCTAACACAAACAACAAACAGAGAAAGTAGTATAACTTTGCTTGACTAGGAGGTACAAATTACGCAAAATGTAAATGCATTCAACCATATATTACAATTTCCAAAAATATATGAACTCTGGCCATGTCATGCTTGATTGTTACTTCTAACTCTTGAAACATGCAAATTTGATAAGAGTGGTAGACAACCCAAGTTTGACAGTTATCAGCTGTTTGCAAATTTTGGGGTGAATATGTGCTCTGAGGTCTACAGTCTAGGTTTAGGACTTTGGGATTCCAATGACCATTTTGGTGGATGTATTCTGTAATTAGAAGATGACTCAACTGTCTCCTTCACTTGATGATCTCCCGCAATATCCTCTGGAAATGCATTTGGATTGGTTTTTATACAGCTTTGCAATGCCACAAATGGATGCACACAATCTGAGCCCTGAAAACAAAGAAACAAAAGGCATGACTCAATCATGACCCAGCTAAGGAGATGTCCTCAATTGCTCGAAAGAATGAATAGCATCGATAATTCCATTACAGATTATTAACCAAATTTACAGACATTATTTCCTTCCCAGTCCTCACATGAATAGTCACACCATCTACACTATAGTGTAACCTCCACCCATAAACATTAATGATCATTAACTAGTTATTCTTAAAATATTAATCAAACTTTTTCACTGGAATTGAGTTAGATTGCATGAATTGTAACTAAATTACACATCACTGTATTGCCTTTCAAATATAATACTATGAAAAAAGCTGTTAATAGATTCTATAGAGAAACTAACGAACCACTAGCCTACCATGTGCACTCACCTTTTCTTCCGCAGTGCTCATAAGAAAACAGAGGAAGGCCTCCGAAAATTGACTACCACATGGGCCTTTTTGCAAGTCAGCTATACATGGGCATTCCAGCGCCTTTCTAGCTTTTGAATCAATAGACTGTAAGTAATACATACAGCTCATTTAGGAAAGAACAATAAAATACATGGAGATTTGATCTTGAAGATATAACAAAGATACTTCAAAAGAGCTCAATTACCTCAGTCTCGCTATCACCGTTTGCTGCTGCCTCTGCAACACCAAAAGATATTATATAAGCTCAAAATACTAATAATACATCCATTAGAAATAACATGCACAAACATAGATGAAAATTCCAATTATAATCAATTTGACATATTATAAGAGACAAGAATAGCCTTGCAACATGTAAAGATACTACTGTAATGCCCAGCTCCTGTCAATTATTGGGTTATGCATTCAGCACAACTAGCCTTAACCATACACCCAAGCAAGTCAAGCACATGTCTCTGCCAATGGATTTATAGCCTAAATGACTAAGTAATCTTTCAACCTAGAAACTACTTACACAGAACAATTACCTCCATGGCCTTCCTTTGCTAAGGTGGATTGTGGTTCACTTCTGCTTTTACTGTATACATATACAATTAATCTATACAAAAATTAACTCTAGATCACGATAACATAAAGCCACATCATACATTCATACCAAGCCTTGCTAAGAGCAAAAAGGGCGACAACACAGCAACACTGAAATGTGGGAATGAGGCCTAAAGAAGTCCTCTATGGCTGTTATCAAGAGAGAAATTCGGAGTTCTTGAACCAACAGCTATAGACTGGACCTTCCCTTTTCAAACCCCTAAATCAGTTCAGACAATGGCCTTGTTTGGCAAATGGCTGTTGGCGGTTGGCTGTTGGCTGGTTCACTTGGCTTGTTTGACCAGCTGGAATGTTTGGCTGTTTATAATGGCTTTTGAAATTAGCTGTTTAAGCTAGCTGTTTATATAAGTGTTTGGTAAATTAATTGTTGGTTGTTGGCTGTTTATTAGATAATTTGTGGGCCAACAAGCCAAAAGCCAACAAAAAAGCTACTCAAAGTAGCTTTTTCATTTTGGCTTAAAAGCCAGCTTTTTCGCTGACTAAAAAGCCAATTACCAAACACATTTTTTGGCTGTTTGACCACCTAAAAAAGCCAAAAGCCAAAAGCTAACCAAAAAGCCATTAAAAAGCCAATTACCAAACATGGCAATATATCTTACATCAAAGTGCTTTGGAATCTCTTACACTACAAAGACAAGTAGACAGCCCACACATGACCAAATGCTATGCGAACAAGCTTATCAAATAGCCAACCCTAGCCTAAATCCGCATAAAATGAAGGCTATAGTCAATGCTAGCATAAAAAAACGATAGTCCCATCTCATACATCTATTTATGGACAAACGACAATTAAACACTTTGAAGAGGTTAAAAGGTTACGACTGGTACGAGGTTTCAACCGAATGACCACCCAACAACAATGTCTTATAGAAACAAAACAAGATAAGAATCCAACGACACTGCAGAGTGCAGACAGTTTCAATCACTGGATAAATAACAACCCAAAATAAAACCAACATGCCTATTCACATCTATTATACATCCATGCCCTGTCTTTTCGGCTCATTTCATGACCCAAACTAACACCTTCAAGAAAGCATCTTATATAAGCATAACATAACATCCTTCACTTGTTGCTAATTTTTGAAGATGGAAGAACAGCATATCATAAAACTAAAAGTTGTTGTATTAGTAGCCTCTAAATTGCATGTAATTTACTCAAAAGTTCCAAACACTTCATTGGAGTTAATTATGAATTTTATATACACAAATACTGTATTATTCTAGCTCAAATTTCTGGCGAAAACTATAAGGCAAAATAATTAAAAATTAAAAAAAAAATGACATATCAATTCTGATCAATCTTTAAAATTTAACAGTGGATCAAACTTTATCAGTCAAGACCAATTCCTAGAATATAATTATTGTTATCAATCAAACTCCCCAGAATGTTCCTATCGACATTTCTCGATTCTAATCAATCGTTACATTTAATAGAAATCAATAAACTAAGGAGGGTAATTTTGCAGAAAAAGTGCAATCAAATTAATCATATCAAAGTTGAAGGAAACCCCAAAAGAAGATTGGAAGGAAATAGACCTGCAATTAGAGATTCCATGGAAGAAGGTGGGGCCTTTGAGGTATCATCAATGGCGGGCGCGGAAGTGTGACTTTGAGATTGACCCATTTTCTACTTCTCTAGCTTTGCTGCTCACGAGTTAGTTAGTTACTAGGGTCACCGAGTTAATCTCATTGCCTCATTGGTAAGGAAAAAAAGAGAAATGAGAATCGAGGAAAGGGAAAAGAAAGGAAATAGTCTGTTTTGTTCACCTTATTTTCACTTATTTCAGGTTTAATAAGTTCAAATAATTTCAGATAAGTTCAGATCAGGTTTAATAAGTTCTGATAAGGGTTATCCAAGTACGAATTACAACTAAAATAAGTTTTAATAAGGTGTAAAGTTCAGATAAGTTCAGGTAAGTTCAGATAAGTTCAAATCAGTGAAAATCAGATGAATAGAACACACCCAAGTGTTTTTATTTTCCAACATTCGGTTAATAAAGGAAAAGGTCCTATTAATCTAGCATGGTAGGAGGGACCTTTGACCAATTTTGAAAGGAAGGGAAAACTAAATTTTTTAAACGAACTTTCTTTTTATTACGTATTATCAATTAACTGTTGGTGTAGTAGTGATTGGGATTACATTTGGTAGGGAGAATCTGTGTTTGATCCCCTGCAACAACAATTGGGAAAAGACTGAAACTTAACCACTCACAATTGATCCTCGAATCTGGATTAGCCCAATGGGTGAACTAGGTAGAACAACAACAAAAAAAAAAAAAAAATTCCTTTATTTTTCTTTGGATTCCCATGTCAATTATTCAATTAAACACATGATTATATTCCTTTCCTTTTTTTGTTGATATCCAAATTCCTTCAATAAAAAAGGGCTTAATGGTATGTTACCATCCTCACAACACCCTATTTTCCTTCTCTTTTTTTTTGACGGGTATCCTATTTTCATCTAAGCCCTTTTTTCACTTATTTTATTTAAAATAATCACCACAAAAAACGCAAAAGGCTATATTTCACTTGCTTTTAAATAAAATAAAATATATTTGGAAAAAATGATTTAAATAATCCAACTTTAAAATCGGAAAATAAAATAATCTCATCTAATTTTTTTTCTCTATCTAGATCTTCTCTTTCGATCTCTCCATGCTTCCCCTGCTTTGGCGAGGAAGAGAATTAAGGGGAACCAGGCCTCGAAGAACAAGGAATCAACAATTGATCTTGGTAAGCTTGTTGTGGATTCGTATAGTCCAATTGCTCAAGGATAGAAAACTAGGTCGAAATGAGATGATATTGCTGAGGAATTGGACTCTTGTTCTTTAGGTATATGATTTGACACTAAATCGGGTAGTTCTACATGGTATGTATCTTGGTCGTGTGCAACTTCCTTCGATTTCCTTGATATCTAAGTTTTTGGATGACATTGTTTACATCATTAATAATTTCTTTTCCAATTTCATTATTATTCACTAACTTATTATCAATTTTTTGTTGGACAGCTTCTATAGGTCTAGTGTAGACACATAATCAAATCTCCTTGACCCAAACTTGGTGATAAGTGGCCTTTTTACCGCCAATTGGCCAGCTTGCAATATTTATTTTAAATTAATCCACCTAATGCAATTCATTGCTAGCCCAAACACTCATTTAAACCCTTTTCATAGCCAAAAATCCACAACTTTTGCCTCATTTCTCAATTCTTGACCGCAATCCAAAACCGAGCAAATTTAATTTTTCTCCATCAGCAAAAATATTTCTTCAGAGTTAATCTTTTCCGTACCTAGCCTATAAATATGGACTTGTTTCTAGGGTTCAACATAATAATTTGACAGCATTACAAGTCTATTATTACAACATAATTCGACACATCCCTTTCAAGCAATTTGAAATTTCTGTGCAATGCTTGAGTTCTACTCTTTTTACTTAGGTGTAAAAGGTTTAATATTGATATGTCTATTTTATATAGTGATTTACCCCCGTCCCTTGGTCATATTTAGGAGTATTTTTGACTCTATAGAGTCACTTTTATTACTAATATGCGTTTTCTAGTGTTTTTGTAGATTTGATATTGTTTTATAGGAAATTGCAGATTTGGAGTTTTTTCCCGGACTTATTGGAGCCACTACGAGCATTGGAGAAGTATGACAACATTTCGAAGCCCAAGACCGAGTTGGAGTAATCAAACTGGTGACTAAGGGCTCGACGAAGAAGAGTTCGAGGCATTGGACTAAGTTATAAAGACTCAAGGAGGAAATCCGGATTGGGCCAAGAAATAGCCCAATCGAGAAGTCCTTTGCCCGAGAGCTCGCCCAACCAGGAAGGCCCTCACCCTGAGTTGCGCCCGGCGGGGCGAGGTAGAAGGAGGATGGCTGCCCTACGCCCTGAAGCGCGCCCGACCGGGCGCGAGCGAGGATCCCATTGAGCAAAAAGGCGCGCCCGGTCGGGCGAAGCCTTGCCCGACCAGGCGCGTGTTTCTGAGGGATGTTTAGCGTCGTTTTTAGTTTTTTTTAACTTAGGATTTTCTAGCTTAGTATAAATACGTTTTTGTTAAGCTAGATACGATTACGTTTTTTCATTGGTTAATTTCTCAGATTTAATTTAGTTTTAAGCTTTGGATTATTACTCTTGTTCTCTCTCTATACTTTTGGTTTATGCAATTCATAATTTCCAGTTACTTTGGTTACAATTTCTTCCCTTTTTATTTTCAGTAATTTAACTGCTTTGATTAATCATGTCTTGCTTATTTGATTTGCTTAGTTTAGATTTTAATATGCGTGAGTAGTTTTATTTCTAGGGTTTGGGGATCCATAAATAATATGAAGGGGTGTTTATTTATTATTGATTGTCAATACTTTGATTAATTTCTTATTGATTGATTTAATGCTATGCAATAAGATTTGGCCAAGTTTAATTGTAAGAGTTATGCAATATTGATACAAGATTCGAGAGATGAAAATTGATGTTTAGGCTTAGTTTTAATAGGTCGGTTAATTTATAAATGGTTAAGTCAAGATTCGAAAGATGCGATTTAATACCAGTAGATTAATTCTGTGATTGTAATACGTAGCGAAAGCCCTTTATGATCTAATTAATTAATGCATTGATAAATTGTTGTGTTTTACCCTGTAATATTATTTATTGGTGAACCTATACCCTAGGTTTTGATTTATTGATTTCTCCCTAGTTTAATTTGCTTTAGTTTATTTATTCTCCTTAGTTTAATTCCATTAACAACAATTTGATTACTTGATGATTTAGATTAAATTAATTAATTAGGAATATAAAGACTTGTTTCCCTATGGATTCAACTCTATACTTCCCTATTTGTTTTAGTTAGAGGACTTAGGAATTACTTTTGATTAGGAGATACAACTTTATTCTGTCAAATATCCGTGCGTTTTAAAGCTATCTCTATTTTTATAATTATAATTATTGCAATTTAATTTATATTTTATAATTATGATTATTGCAATATAAAATATAGGTGGTAAATTTTAGTGTTTGGAAAAAAAAAAAGTAGGTGGTAAATTTCAAAAAAAAAAAAATACTGTTGGTGGTATTACTAAACTTGTCAAAAAAATCCTTTTATTTAATTTGCTAGTAACATGAAAAGTTTACAATTATGATTTGGATGGTTTGAGTACGTCCTAATAATATTATTGTGTTGCTACCAATATATATGTTGTATGTTTGATGTATTTTGATCACTTTTGCATGTTTTAACAAGAATATGTAATGGAAAATCATGCATATAGATAATTTGGACAATCGATTTGTGTTCCCTTTTAGTATTTTAAACTTAATAAGTGATTACAATATTTAGAAATATATGTGCATTAAATATTTAAATAATATTCAACCAATTTAATAACATTAGTTTGGAGTGAATTGAACTTTGATTCTATGTCAATTGAAACGCAAATTAATACTATCAACTTATGCTTTTAATTCATTAACTAGTCCGGGGCCCGGGCGATACCCTAGGTTATGTTTAAATACAAAATGAAAAAATTACCTTGAGTTTAAATAATATTTTGGAACCAATTCCTTAAGTTTAAATAATAAAATTAAAATGGTAAAATTACCTTGAGAGCTACAGTAGTATTTGTTTAACAATTAAGTAAGGAATTACATATAATGCTTAATGAAAAGTTACAATTCATATATGATTGTTAATTAAGTAATAGGGTGACATTAATTGCGGAATAGTAGTAATGAAAAGTTGGGAATTTCAAGTGATGTAATGGTTCAAATCTAATCAAAATACTAATGTGTTGTCATGTCATCATCTATGTGGCGCTATGCCATAAATGTTATGATGACAAAGTATGACCCATGTTATTGATATGTTAATCTCTTGGATTTTAATAATATTATAGATTTGATCTTCAACATAATTAAGCATTATTGAGCCAAAGTTATTAGTATTATCGAGTATATATATGATAACGTTTTAATTCAGATTTCTTGTACTCAGTATTTGTCCTAGAACAATCATTGGTTCCTGCAAGCGCCAGTACGCTGCATCGTACAACTGTTTTGCATGAAAGAACATAATATAGAAAAGTGAAGAACATATAACTATAATGAAAATAACATACTATTAAAATGCAATAAACATATAACTAGAGTGAATTGAACATATTATTAAAATGCAATGAACATATACCCAGAGTGAAAAAGAACTTATTTACACCAAAACAGAGTGAAAAGAACATCTGTTCATGTTCTTTGATTATCAGTATAATGTGCTTTTATTTGTTACATAATACTCATTGCTTATTGTTTAATGTTTTTTGAATTTTGTCTTCAAATTATGGTGGATATATATAAATAATGTTCATTACATAATATTATCATGTTCTTTATTAATATTACAGATATTCTTTAGATTAAAAAAAAAACATAAAATTATTGGATGTTCTTTACAAAATAACTATATGTTCTTTACAAAACAGTTGTATGTTCTTTACAAAACAGCTACATGTTCATTCCGCGTTTTTTGTCTGTACCAAGCATGGTACAGTCGCATGTACCTTAAAATTTTCAGTCCTCGAATTATCCTAAATTGCTTGATTACTTACAAATTTAACATAACGATACTTAAATTAATAGCAATAATATTGATTTTTTTTAATAACAAAGTTTACTTATAAGCAGTACACAAGCTCGCTGATTTAATCGGAATACAATAACTTTGTACTTCAGAAATTATATACGGAGTACTACTGAAACAACTAAACGATACCTCAAAAACAAGAATGAACTACGAGTAACATATACCGATATTAATATTCTAATAGCAGTGTTATACTCTAAATAACAATATCAAAACAGTCAATGATGTTTTTCCAACACTTTAGTGATCGACAAAAAGTTCCCACCGCGGTATAGAGTCTATAGACGACCATACATGGTAATGACTAGTGGGCAATACTTCCTCATCATCCATGTATAATATAAGAGGCACAGATCATACCTGAACAAGTTAAAAAAGTTACATAAATTAGATCTAAAGTTGAGAACAGAAAACACTTAAATTAACAAACAAAAGTAAAAATTACCTGATCTAACTGACTGTAATCGAGTCCCTTTGGACCGTTACGAAAGAAATCCAATAGATATGGAATTCTAGGACCAAGCTTAAGTATGATTTCGAAGTACGCAACAGGAATAGCAAATGGAAATAACTTGATCAACTCCTTGTCAATGTTTTCAACATCGACATTGACACTTCCGGCAGACCGCTATAAACCATGAACAAATGAATTTTTAAGTATTTACCACTTTCCAAAACTAAGAGAAAATATTTCTACAGTAGTATAAAAATTACCTTCATATGCTCTATATGTTCGTATACGTTTTTATGATATGGTATCATACCACTTGCGCTGTTGTACAAATGTTGTTGATTTGTCCACACATTTATCAAGTCTTGGTCTCGCATAGCGCTACGGTTGAAATTCCGCAACATACGATAACCAGTGAACATAACATGCACATCAAACAGGTTCTTTACCCCTAGTTTCTTATCCTCTATTTGGAGTGTGCGGAGGTTGCAATATGAGGCACAAAAGGAATTCTCTGACGAAGATCCCAAAATATTGGGGCATGATAAACACAATAGGATATTCTCCTACCAAATAATAAATCTAAATCAATATATTTAAATATAAATAAGGAAATTTTGCGAACAACTATCGCAAAATTCCAAATTTTGCGAACAACTACCTTTATTTTATTTTTTTTACGAACAACTACCATAAACTTTGTATTTATTTTGTTACCACTACCAGTTAAAGATGGACGTTTGCTTGCCGTATTTGGGGCCCACCTTTCGTCCTTTTCCCTCCAACTATCTCTCCTTTATATTAACGATCTTTCCCCTAATTAGATACTCTCTGTTTCTTTGAATGTTTGTCTTCAAAAAATTTTAGGGCATAGGTAAAATTGCTCACCTAAAGATTGAATTCAAGCTATTAGGATTGAAAAAACATTTAATATTAATTCATTTTCTTAATCTTTCTTATGATTTCTGGTTAATTGTTCATTTATTTGTGTATTGAACGAATTAGAGTGGGCCCCACATATAGCAAGCAAACGTCCATCAACTAGTAGTGGTAACAAAACAAATACAAAGTTTGTGGTAGTTGTTCGCCAAAAAAAAAAAAAAAAAAATAAAGGTAGTTGTTCGCAAAAGTTCTTTTACGGTAGTTATTCGTAAAATTTCCTATAAACAAATATAACAAAAACAAATATTAAATATCTTACTTTGCTTCGTCTTCATTATGAGGTGAGGTGGCTGGAAAAAGGTTGTTGAAAAATAACCAATCAAATTTACTAGCGTTTGGAAATTTGGTAACACTTGACAGATTGCATACCCAAGCAACAATATCTTTCAGACAAATTAAGTCTTTCCAAACACCATCATGAAACACTAAAAAAAAAAAAAAAAAAAAAAACTGTACTATACATATGAGTTATCTAAATTAGTTATGACATTTAAACGAATGGTTAAAGCACTTACCCAAGCCACTCATAGACTTCGAGTGCAGCGCAAACATACGAAAAGGAGATTTGATACCGTCTCCTTTAACGTATAAACAGTGAAGAAGATCTACTCCGATATATAGCCCATTAAGATGCATGTCATACAATAACTTGGCGGTAGATCTCAAAACCCATCTCAGAGTTTTCCCTAACCTCAAGTAAGTAGACCCAAAACTCTCACAAACATCATTAGAATGGTCAAGATTCAAGATAAACTCAAATACAGGTATCCCAATGTCTTCCCCTATAGCGACTTCTTTCTTGACATCAGTTGCAAAAGAATACAATATTGGAGTAAAAGCAAAAGTATATCCTGCCTTATACCCTAATTTCACAGCCTCTTCTTTGGTAGCACACCCAAAGACACTGACTTTAATTCCACTTATACTTCCCCCATAAACATCTTCATCCAAATGATGTTCCACCGCCACCTCACTCTTTATAATACATCTAACCTATTACAGTAGTGGAAAAGTGTCTGTTTGTAAAGGGCAAAAACAACCTATTCGTATGTAATTGGCAAAGGGCGATACGTATACGGTCGTTACAGATAACTACTTATTAACGGGCACTTGTGTTACCTGTTACAAATAAGTAGTTATTTGTAATAGGCACTTTTTGCCGGTCGTTACAAATAGTGGATTTTTTTTTTTTGAGTAAATTTCGATAACCTATATATATTTGAACAATTTAGAACCTGTTATTATAAACCCATGCCCTATACAACCCTATACGTACAATATTAAACTTTTAGTTAAACTTTATAAATTAAACTTGTACTCGTATAAGTTAATAAAACATACAACCTTCATTATATTATTCTACCTAATAATTACGGTTTAAATAAATATTTTGATCTAAAGTATTGCGCCACATTCAACTTGGCATCATCATTAAAGACTTTTCAACTAAATTAAAGAAATAACACTCATAACATCCTTAATATACTTATATTTTATTTATATGACTTATCAACTAAATATGACAAAGTTAGTAAATTTTAGGAGCATTAAGCCAAAAGGGTTTAAAAGTAGCCTAAAGGACTTCTATCTTTCTCATCTTTCGTGTTTTTATCCAAATTACAAAAATAACACTTATAACATCCTTAATATACTTATATTTTGGTATATATGACTTGAAATCAATTAAATCTGACAAATTACTAATTTTCGGGAGCATTTTAAGCCAAAAAGGGTTTAAAAGTAGCTTATGGGGCTTCTATAGTTCTATCTTTCCCATCTTACATGTTTTCATCCAAATTATTGAAATGACACTCCTAATATCCTTAATATACTTATATTTTGGTTAATACAACTTATAATCAATTAAATATGACAAGTTAGTTAGTTTTGGAAGCATTTTAAGCCAAGAAGGGTTCAAAAGTAGCCTAAGGGACTTCTATATATCTTTCCCGTCTTTTATGATTTCATCCAAATTAATGAAATAACACTCATAACATCCTTAAAATACTTATGTTTTAGTATATATGAATTGAAATCAATTGAATTATTTGAATATGACAAGTTAGTAAGCTTTGGGAGCATTTGAAGCAAAAAATGGTTCAAAAATAACAAAAGAGTCTTCTATCTTTCCCATCTTTCATGTTTTCATCCAAATAACAAAAATAACACTCATAAAATCCTTAATGTACTTATATTTTGAATTATATGACTTGAAATCAATTAAATAAGATAAGTTAATAAGTTTTGAGATCAATTTAAGCCAAAAAGGGATCAAAAGTAGCCTAAGGGAATTATACTTTTCTCATCTTTCATGTTTTCATCCAAATTAAAGAAATACTCATAACATCCTTAATACACTTATATTTTGGTATATATGACTTGAAATCAATTAAATATGACAAGAATTCAATGGAACAATGCAATGCACTAATTAAACCACAAACAAGTTCCCAAATCAATTACTCGTACCAAATTAACAAAAATACCCAAAACCCGAAATTTGAACACCAAAAATTTGCAACATATAGTAGGAGCCAATCATGAGCCACGGCAGACCATAAATTGTGCATGATACTCAATTTAAACACCAATTCCCAATTTCCCACTTCTAAAGAATCAAATTGACACGAATTGAAGCAATAATATCTGGCGATGGAAGCCGCCCCATAGTAGATACAGTACCAAATATATACACATCAAAACAAACCTTAAAAGCCTCATCATTCTACCTCCACACCTCTAAGCTAATTTCTCACTTGAAATTGCAAAAAATAATAATAATAATAATAATAATAATAATAATAATAATAATAATAATAATAATAATAATAATTAAAAAAAAAAAAATCATACTCAAATTCCTCACATTTTCTGACATTATATTATACAACCAAACATTGCATTATTTCATTCCCTTCATCAAAAAAGCAAGCTACAAATTGAAAAAAGTAAAATGCAACTATCAAAATCCAAATCCACAAAAAGACAAAAAAAAAAAAAAAAAAAAAAACAAAACAAAAAATAAAAAAATAAAAAAGAGAGAGAGAGAGAGAGAGAGAGAGAAAAAACAATAAAGGGGTAATTCTTTCTTACCAGAACAGAAGCTTTTGAGCCAACAAACAACCAAAAGGTCAGCAAACTTGCAACTTCTTCATTTGGTGAAAATGACCCAGAATTTTTTTTTTTTTTTTTCTTTTTGAAAATAACAATAAATAAACATTGAAAAATAAGAAATGAAGAAAAACCACAGAAATCTCAACTAAAAATGACACTAACCCAGAAAAATGTAGACACTAATGTGGGTAGCAATCAACACCAGCATTGAAACAAATACAACATTATTGGCTCACTTTTAAAGAAAAAATACAAGGGACACAACTAGAACAATACACAATTTAATCAGTCTATCACAATTAGTATTTACAACACTATTGGCTCACTTAACTCTGGACATACCCGAATAAATAATAAAAGTTGTATATGGTCGAGAATAAATGAGCGAATACTACCTGATATGCCGATTAGGAAAGTAAATTGATTTTAACAACAAAAAACTTAAAATTCAAAATTCTGAATAATTCCACAATACTCTTTTACAGTATTTAACAAAATAATCCAAGAAAGCAAACAGAAAATCAAACATTTATAATCAGTAAGTAAGTCAAAATTAACCTGTTAAAAGCTTCATATACACGCCAA
Source organism: Chenopodium album (assembly GCF_948465745.1). NCBI lineage: Eukaryota > Viridiplantae > Streptophyta > Magnoliopsida > Caryophyllales > Amaranthaceae > Chenopodium > Chenopodium album. Next base: position 5,610,329 of record NC_137851.1, on the reverse strand, counting down.
TTTCCAACAAAATATTGGAATTAATAAAACAAATACAAACGAAAATCGGAAATACCTTAAAATCATCAATTGAAAAATAACATCTCAATTTTGGATTTTCATACTTAATCGGAAAACCTTATCAATAATTGTGTGAGATTATAGTCAATCATGGAGAATAATGAAAGGAAGAAATTGTAAAATTTGAAATTTGAGTAGAGGAGAGAGAAAATTACCAGCAGTGACAGCCACCTGGAGACCGCGGTGGACTCACGAAAGGAGGAGAAGAGATCCACCAGAAAGGGAGGAGCGAGGGAGAAAGGGAGTTGCGCTTCAATGGTGAAAGGGAGTTGCACTTCAATGGAGAAGGGGACTGAGTAGAGCAGAGAGAGAAAGGGGAAACCGGGAAAGTTAAGGGTTTGATTTTACAAATTTATTTGCAACGCTCATCTTATCTTAGTTACGAATACATAAGGCAAATTGCTTTAACTTTATTATTTATAACGCGGCGTTACATAAAGCTTATTATTTGTAATGGCCAATATCCGTTACAAAAAACTATTACTACCTCCGTTTCATGTTATCTGTAACATTTTCCAAAAACAGAAGCTACACATTATCTGCAACAAATCAGAAGTTTTCTCTTTTAGTAAATTTTTTGTGTGAAATTAGTTATTAAAATCCCGATTTAAATCTTCGGATCTTACGATTTTATGATTCATGTAGGTCATACGATTCGATTCACTTATCTACCCGATTTTACATATTTTTCTTAACTAGCGAAATCCTTACAAGTTTAAAACATGTTTATATAGTTTTATAAATATATATTATCAAGTATTAATTGCTTAATGGGTAAAATAACTAATATTTACCAATAATAATTACTCTAGGTTTCAAACTCATAATTTCAATATATCTAATTAAATTTAGATTTGACGTCTTGATTATGCATGTTGATAGAATCTTACGATTCTACGATTCGATTTCACGATTCGATTCTGATAGCCCCTTTCGATTCAAAGTAGAATCCCGATTTTAATAACCTTCCACCATACCCTTATTAAATTTTACTTAACTTCAATAAACAACATATTAATTCTTTAACCCAAATTAATTTATCCATAATTAAAACCCTAACCCACAGTCTCTCTCCTCCCTCACAACCATTCCATCACCAAATTTTCTCTCTCCTCCTTCTCAACCACCAGTAGCAGCATCCCTATTCTCTTTTCTATCTCTTCTCTCACAACCACCACACCACCACCACCACTTTTCAAATCTAAATTAGTGGTGGTTTGTTGGGGTTTCGGTTTGTTGGAGGTGGTAAGGTGATTGTTTCGGGTCGTTGGTGGTCGTGCAAGTTGGTTGGGTGGGTTCGTTGGTGGTCGGTTGGTCGGTGGTACGGTGGTCGTGCGAGTTGGTTGGGTGGGTTCGTTGATGGTCGTGCAAGTTGGTTGGGTGGGTTCGTTGGTGGTCAGCTAGTCGGTGGTGGTCGTGCAAGTTGGCTGGGTGGGTTCGTTGGTGGTTGGTTGGTCGGTGGTACGGTGGTCGTGCGAGTTAGTTGGGTGAGTTCGTTGGTGGTCAGCTGGTCGGTAGTGGTCGTGCGAGTTGGTTGGATGGGTTCGTTGGTGGTTGGCTAGTCGGTGGTGGTCGTGCGAGTTAATTGGGGTTTCGATTAGTTGGAGGTGGTGAGGTGGTAAGGTGGTTGGCTGGTAGTCGGTGATCGTGCGAGTTGGTTGGGTGGGTTCGTTGGTGGTGGCTGGTGACGTGGGGATTCAATTGGTGGTGGTGCGAGTTGGTTGGGTGGGTTTTGGGTGGTTGTGGTGGGGTTTTAGATATTAATGGTGGTGAGAGGGTGGTTACAAGGTGGGTGTTGGTGGTGTTTATTTTCTCACTCATCCAATTACTCAAATGTCTTTTTTTTACTAATCTTTGCTTAAGAAATTTTGTCTTGGGGAATGTGCAACCAAGTTTGTAGTAGATTTTATGAAAGGAAATTTTGAATTTTGGTACCTAAAAAATGGACCTAATTGAATTTTCGCACCCATTTAAAACTTTATTTTATTTTGGTACCCATCAAAGTGTAAAATTATAGGTTTTGGTACCTCCGTCCATGTTCAGTTAACGTTTCCGTTAGTGGGGCCTAGCCATAGTCCTCCCACCTCCCAGCCACCCTTAGCCTCCCTCCCACCTCCCTGTGTGGCTGCCGGCAACCCCGATAACCACCTTCCAGCCACCAAAACACCAAATATCAAGTACGTAACCAACCATATCAGCCTGCCGCCACGACCAGGCACGCAGCCCACAGTCACCAAAGTCACCGAACACACTCCAACCACCACCACCACCACTCGAAACTCCCTAATTTACCTCAAATTTGCCGCTCCATCACACCACCACCACCAAAATTACCTCCTACAACACTGACAGGCTAAAGTCGTATCACCTAATCAAAAGTAATTCCTAAGTCTTCTAGCTAATGTAGATAGGGAAGTAGGGTCGAATCCACAGGGAAACAAGTTTTTCTTTTCCTAATTAATTATTATAATCTAAATTATCATGTAACCAAAATATTGTTGTGAGGGGAATTAAACTAAGGAGAATAAGGAGGGAGAAATCAATAATAAAAAGCCTAGGGTCACAGGTTCACCAATAATTAATATTCAGGGATAAAACAAAACAATTAATAATTAATATTGCAAACATAACATGATTAACAGGCTCTCGCAATTTATTAATCAACATAGATCTAACAGGCTCTCGCAATTTACTAGATCTAAGTTCCTATTGAAAATAACCTTTAATATCAAATTAATATCTGCTCGATTCATCAATTCAATATTGCTATACTTTTACAATCAAATCACATCTGCTCGATTCATAATCTAATTGTAAAGAATTAAAACAATTCAATAAGAAATTATCATGCAATATCAATAATCAACCAAAATAAATTATCCCTTCATATTAATTATGGATCCTCCAAGAACCCTGGAAATAAACTACTCGCACATAGTTAAATCTAAACTAAACAAAGCAATTAAAGTGCATGATAAAAACAATAAAAAGAAAGGTAAAAAGCAATAATAATGAAAACTGGAGAAAAGCAATCGGAGAAGAATTGAAGTAAAATAAAAACATAAAACAGAGTTGCGGAAAACGAACAAAGAAAACAATCTAAACCTAAAACAATCTAACTATCTAAAACTACCTAGGAAAAACTACTATTACTCCTACTTAAATAAGAAAAGAAATAGGAGTTTTAATCCAAGTCAACTACTTCTAATTCCCACTCAAAACCAAGGCTGCGTGAATTTGGAGCAAAACAACGAAGCCCAATTGGCAAGAAAGAACGCTGGAGGACATCTCAATGGGTCCTAGCTACATACTAATGTAGCTACTATAGCTGCAACCAAACACGCGACCCAAATCAAATAACCCATATAATATATTTGTGACCCGCCTAAATCAACTCCACGCTCTATAAAATGAACATTTAGTTTAAAAAAATGAACATGAAAAAATGAACATCTAATAATAATAAAAAATGAACATGTAACATTAAAAAGTGAACATGTTATAAAAAAAATGATTATTTATTAAAAATGAACATGATTATCTAATCATATATTTGCTAAACCATGACCTTAAAAACGAACATTTAGTAAAAAAATGAACATGTAAAAACAGGAATATTCAAGTAATGAACGCGTAAAAAAAACGAAAAAAGTGAACATGTCAAAAAAAGAAATGAACATTTAGTATACTCCCTCCGTTACGAATAACTCGTAATAATTACTAAAAATGGCCGGTACACATTACTTACAACAAACTTATTTCTTTCCTTTTATGGTAAGTTTTTTTGTGTGATATTACAACATTACGCTTACTTTTTTTTTCTTAACACCCTAATTAAACTACTGATTTTATCTTATTAACTTAAACCCTAACATTGATTTAATCACCTCCCATCTAAATTCATCATCACCTTCATTGGCAACCACCACCACCACCACCTTCATTGGCAACAACCACCACCACCACCGATCGCTACTATCACCGGAAATCACTGTCGTTGTCTTCTTCCTTGACGACACCTTCGTTTTCTCTCTCTTCCTTTTCTAGATCTGACTTATTCTGGGTTCGTTGTGTGTTTGGTGGCTCGATTGTGGTGCTTGGTGGGTCGAATTTCTGGGTACGAATTTCAGGGTTTGGTGGTGCTGGGTTTGAATTTCATGGGTGGTTTCATGGGTTCGAATTTCTGGGTTTGAATTCGTGGGTGGTCTCGTGGTGCTCTGTGGTGGTGGTGGGAGGTTTGAATTCGTGGGTTGGATTCGTGGTGCTATGTGGTGATGGTGGGTTTGGTTTCGTGGGTTCAAATTTCTGGGTTTGTGGATGGTTTCATGGTGTTATTTTGGTGGTGGGTTTGAATTTCAGAGTTTGAATTTGTGGTGTTGCTAAGTGGTGGTGGTGGTGGTACGGTGCTGGGTGGTTTCGTGGAGTTATGTGGTTGTGCTGGTAGGTGGTGGTGGTTTCGTGGTGCTGCCTGGGTGGTTGTGTTTGATTTGGGTTTTTTTTTTTGGGTTGGATTAATACTAAACACATGCCCTTATTTTTCATTAATTACACTTAACACTCTTTTGCCTAGGAGTCCGCAATCATATTCTTTGTTGCGAGTAATTCGTAACGGAGGGAATATTAGAAATGAACATCTATCATACAATCATAAAATAGCTAGACCATACCAAATAAAATGAACATTTCGTAAAAATATATGAGCACATTAAATAAATGATAATTTAGTATAAAAAACGTAAAAAAAATGAACACGTCAAATAATATTATGAACATTTAATATATTAAAATGAACATGATTTCATATATTCATATAGGTTCAAATTCGTTGTATATAATTTTTTAGAAAATAACACCACCAAAATACACAAATTTTGATTATAACACCACAAAAACAAAAACTTCTATTATAACACCACAAAAATACTCACAACTTTGATTTCACCACTACTTAACGGATTTTTGGATGAAATCTGTTAGTGGGACCCACCACGTACACGTGTCAATAATCTATTGGTTTTAAAAAAAAAAAAAAAAAAAAAAAAAAAAAAACTAACTAAACCCTAGCCCAACCTAACCACCACCACTGGCGATCCTGACATCCACCGCCAGTGACCCTAATCCCCATCCCATCCCCACCACCGGAATCTCCAGCACCCGATCACGAGTCGTCCCTGAAACACACCAGCCCCAACCACCAACGCAAAACTGGCGTTAAAACCCATCAAAGCCGAAAAGCAACGATTGAAAACCCATGAAATCGACCATGGAAACCGACGAAGGGAACCCTTTACCCTATAACGGTCGAGATCGACCATGGAAACCCCGAAGGGTCTATTTCCATGCTGATTTGGCCGTTTCAAGGGTGGAGGAAAGGGAGGTTTTCGCGGTGGTTAGCGCTAGGTCGGCCTTTGCAGTGGTTTGAAGGGCTTAGGGGGGTTTTCGGGGAGGGGGAAGGGGTAAGCGGTGGAGTAGGCGGTTATAGGGGTGGTAGTTTGGCTGGTTCGCCGGTTTTTGTAGGGGTAGGAGGTTCCGGCAGCTGGGCAGGTGGTGCCGGTGGCGGGGCTGGCTGGGTTGCAGTTAGGGGTTAGTTTTTTTTTTAACTTTTTCCTTTTTTTTTAATTAATTTAATCATTTAAACCAATAAACACTTGACACGTGTCTTCTAAGGGCTCCACTAACGGATTTCATCCAAAAATCCGTTAAGTGGTGGTGAAATCAAATTTGTGAGTTTTTTTGTGGTGTTATAATAAAAATTTTTGTTTTTGTGGTGTTATAATCAAAATTTATGTTTTTTTGTGGTGTTATTTTCTAAAAAAATCTATAATAAATTACGAAAAATAAAGCTAAAATAAATCGTTAAAATATGTTCATTTTTATGTATTAAATGTTCATTTTTAGTCTACTAAATGTTCATTTTTATTCTACTAAATGTTAATTTTGTACAAACTTGTTCAATTTTAAAGTACTCCGTGTTTATTTTTTTTTACAGAAATTATACACAAGTTCAATTGTAATTATTTTACCTCTAAAAATTTGAATATCCACTATAACTCTAATCTTGATTCATCATAGAGACAATAATTATTGATCAATAACATGATAGATTTTTAATCACAATTGCAAAATTGATCGAAATCAACAATTTTGTAACATTCACATGCATATTCATAAACACAAAAAAAAAAAATTAAATTAAATCACCTCAAGATTCATAATCGCGACAAAGATGATAACGATGGATAATGCTTCAATGGCGACGAACTGGAGAATATCCGAAGTAGGACAAAGAAGTTTAAAGATGAAGGAAAGTAATAAAGTAAACTTTAAAGAAAAGGGAAAAAAGAGGAGAGAGAAATATTGAATTGAGAATAAACCAGAAGAGAGAGGAAATTAATAGAGCTAAGAAATAAGAAGAGAGATAGAGTTAAAATATAAGGAAGAGAAAAATACGTATGTTCATTTTTTATGTACTATATATTCATATTTAAACCTGTCGCAGCTAGCTTAGCTACACTAGTGTGTAGCTAAGAATTTGCCAGGACCTCTCACCCGATCGGGCATTGTGTCGCCCGATCGGGCCTGCTTCCTTCACGCCAGCAGATTTCGGGCCTTTTCCACTTGGGCCACCTATGGTTTAACCTTTGTTGTCTTATGATTTGTGATCTCATCATTACTTGGTCCGTAATAATAGCTTGTAAAACTTGGACTTCTTCACCAATCGAGCCCTTAATCACCAAACCAAATTCTTTTGACTAGATCATAGGTTATAAAAATACAGTCATAAAATACGATCAAACTCCAATATATTTGTAGTGGCTCAATAAGCTCGGGAATCATCATAATTTTACAAATTCCTACAAAATAATACCAACTCTACAAAAAACACTAGAAAACGTATATTAGTAATAAAAATAGCTCCGTAGAGCTCAAATAAGCACAAATATGACCGTGGGACGGGGAATAAAAATATATATAAAATAGACTCATCAAACACGCACCAGCAAAACCCACCTGAAACGTCCCTGCAAAACCCATCTGAAACAACCTAGAAAACCACTCATTTTCTGGGTTTAAAAACCCTAAACGGGTTTTTTTTTCCGGGCTGTTTCAATTCAGGTGGGTTTAAGGGTTTCGGGATGAGGCGAAAAGGGGAGGGTGGTTGTTTCAGGGGGAGACAAGAGGTTGGCAAACAGAGGAGGGGGTTATTTTCGGCGAAAGGTGGTGGTATTGGAGGGCAGCTGTGTGGCAGTGTGCGGTGGTTTAGCGGCTGAGATCGGAGGAGGGAAAGGGAGGAGGTGGGCTCGCTTGCGTCGGGGGAATGTTTGGGCACCGGCAGCCGGGACGAGGAGGGGGAAGGGTGGCTGACGGGGAAGGGGGAACGGTGGCAGTGGCTGGTTGATTTTTTTTATTTTTATTTTTTAAAAAATAAATTAAATTAGTAAATAATAATGGGCCCCACTAACGGAAAACTTAACGGAACATGGATGGAGGTACCAAAACCTATATTTTTTACATTTGATGGGTACCAAAATAAAAATAAAAATAAAAAAGCTTTAAACAGGTGCGAAAGTTCAATTAGGGTCATTTTCGAGGTACCAAAATTAAAAATATTCTTTATGAAACTGAGGTAGTATTTAAAACGGACAACATACGTGCCCGTTTATTTTATTTTTTTTTTGTAGCGACTACTATCCTACCGGTACAAGTAATACTTTGGGCCTGTTCACTTCAGCTTAATTTCAGTTCAGTTCAACTCAGCTCCTATCATTTCAATTCAGCTCCAACCAGTTCAGTTCAGTTCATTTCAGCTCAGCTCCAGTCAATTCAGTTCAGTTTAGCTCCTAATTTCCTTATCTAAAAAAAAAATTCATTTCAACTCTATTAAGTTCAGTTTAGTTCAGTTCCAATCAGTTCAGTTCAGTTCAACTCAGTTCAGTAAATGTGAACAAGTCCTTTGTCTACGCAATTTACTTTTTTTTTTTTTTTTTTTTTTTTTTTTTGAAATGGACACTAATTTTGCCCGTTTTAAATGTTGTTATTGTAACATTTATCAATATGCCCGTTACAAATAGTTCGTTACAATTGAGCTTTTTTTTCCACTAGTTTTACTTATGTAATTAAACAAAAAGAGATTAGAAAGTAGGAAACCTTGGACGGTTGGAGCCGATTTGCCGAGGAGGTGGAAGACCTTTCGAGTCGAGACTAGAGAAGGAAGGTGAAGTAGTGGGCCTATTTTCTGGTTTGAAAACCTTATGAACGACGGAGTACAAGTAATTTCGACATTTTTAAAAGATAAGTAGAAGGACCTTGACCATACCTCAACTCTCACGGTTTTTCTAGTCCTATATTTGTGGGTCAAACACTTTGAGAGTAAGGGGGGAAAGGTAAGGTATCCCGACCCTTAAAGTGTCTTTATTGGAGATTGAACCCCCAACCTCAAGGGGAAAAGTACAATCCTTACCACTAAACCAAACTTAGCTTGATAAGTATTTGACAATATAGAAAAAACACATATCAATGTTTGTTAAAGATTGGGGAAAATAGTTCTCTGTATTTTTCCATTGTATTTTCCCATTGTATTTTCTCATTCATAATATTCGGCCACATTACAATATATATAGACAATATGAATATCTAACCCTAATATTCCTTCTTAACTTCCTATAATATATCATATATATCTTTTCACAATAATATCTCATATATATGATATTATTATCATAATATCGTATCACAATATACATTCCTATCTCAATACCCTCCCTCAAGTCGGAGGTGTAGGTCTCAAACGTCTGACTTGGACAATAAAATAAAATCTGCATCATGTCACCATCAAGCGACAATATGTAATCATCAAACGATCCGGCGAAAATAACAAAAATAATCCCCTTGAACTTGATTAGCATGCCACGTTATTCCTCTTCATTAAAATCATCCATTTCTCCACGATATTAGAAAAATAAAAAATTAATGTGAACTCTCACAATAATTCTCACAATGTCATACACAAAAGCTGTGAACTCTCATGCACAAATCTCACACAAGTCAATTAACTCACGTTTTTTTTTTAAAAAAAATATATTAGTATTGTGAACTATCACAATAACTTTGTATTGGACGCAAGTAATAAATAATGCGTGCAATTGATCACTCCTCTTACACAAATTCTCGTGTTTAAGATATTTTCTCCCTTGATGAGAACGTCATTCTTTTCGAAGTCATCAATCAATACAACGAGAACGTCTTTCTTTTCGAACCCGTCATATTTTCTCCTCCTTTCACACGAACTTTCGTGTTTTTCATCCTCTCCTAGATCTCCCTAGGCTCTGATACCATGTTAAAGATTGGGGAAAATAGTTCTCTGTATTTTTCCCATTCATAATATTCGGTCACATTACAATATATATAGATAATATGAATATCTAATCCTAATATTCCTTATTATCATAACTTCCTATAATATATCATATATATCTTTTCACAATAATATCTCATATGATATTATTATCAATGTTACATGGTTGGCTAAAAGGCGGACCTCAAAACTCTTTAGGCCCTAAAAAATTGTAAGGAAAATTACCCCCTTAGCTAATTCCCTATGTTTTTTGTAAAAAATAAAATTTAAGTGTTCTATTTTAATCGGACACCAACAAACAATATATCAATTTATCACTTTGATTAAAACCATTTTACTTAGCAATAAGTATACTTATAGAATTTGATATTTGGAAACTACTCCCTTTATTCCTAAATAATTGACATGCTTTACCTTTTTTTTTTCACTATTCACATGCTACTTTTTACCATCATTTTTTTTTTAGTTTCTTAAAAAAAACAAAATTTATCATGAAATATATTCTTAAATAGGTACTTTTATACAGTTTCATAATACAATACAACCTTTTTATTACTTACTTTATTTAAGGTCGAATTAATACATTGACATGTAAGTCAAGTTTGATTGTTTTAATTATTTAAGGGAAATTATCAATGGTACACCCAAGGTTCAAACATTTATCAATGGTACACCTACTTAACTACTGATTATCAGCGGTACACCCAAGGTTTCACACACTCATCAACGATAATTACTTCGTTAAACAAACGTTAATCCTAGTTTCTTTTTGGCTTTTTTCGATTTTTTTAACTTAAAAAACTCCTTCCTTTTTTTCCCTCTTTACTTTTCCTCTTTTATTTAAACTAACCCACCCACCAACTTTAAATTTGCTTTTTGGCAATGAAAGAAGTTGTTGCTAAATATATCTTTGGCAACAAGTTTGCATTTTTTGCAACGACTTCCACTTGTTATCCATGACGCCGTTACCAAAGGTATTTGCAACGACTTACTTTTGTTGCCAAAAATAAATCTTTCGCTACAATATTTCTATTGCTAAAATGTAGTTGTTGCCAAATTTCAATATTACCTGATATATGATTAGAAGTTTTTCGCAACAATAATAGTTGTTAAAAATTTTTACTTTAACAACAACAAATGTTGTTGCTGAAACTTTTTTTGTTCTATATTGAGAAGTTTTCTGCAACAATAGTAGTTGTTGTTAAAAACATTTTTACTTTAGCAATAACAAAGTTTGTTGCTGAAAAGAGAATTAAATTATCTTGTGATTCATAAATGTAAATTATACTCCATTTATATTCAAATTATACCATCTTATAACAATATAAAGCCCGGGCGTTGCCCGGGGTTACTACTTTTATAATTGTTCAACTGTTAATTTTTAAGAGCACCTAATAGTTTGTATGTAGTATGCGTCTTCAATACTTTATTGTATAATATTATTTATTGTGCAAGGTTAAAATATAATTGGCAATTAGTTTAGATGGTTAAACAATAACCTTTCTTCTAAGAGGTCAAGTGTTCAAACCTTATCATCCATATATTTTTTCAATATAATTGAGACAACATGGACTATTGTTGATTGTGTGGATGACGTGGCATATTGAGGTGCTGAGTGGATGACGTGGCATTATAAAAAGTTGAGTAAGCGACGTGGCAAATTGAGGGGGCCTACGTGGCGTATAAACGTTTTTAGGAACGTCTTTTAATATATTAGTATACATTAAGAAATAATGGATATATTTCCAACAATAGATGGCATTAGGAAGTGAAACTCATTCATAGATTATTAAAATTTACATTATACATTACTGTCCAATAAAAAATTTGCTAGAAGTTTATAGGTAATTTTGACAACACAAAAGAAAAATAAGAGATATGCATTCATTTACTAGAAAAATTTACATTTTCTATCTTTAAAATGATCTCTTTGTGCGTCACTTCGTCATTCTTGATTTTCATTACGATCCTCGAATGCCCCCCTATACCAACACATACAAAATAAAGGAGGGAAAGTAAAGAGGGAAAAAAAAGGAAGGGGTTTTTAAGTTAAAAAAATCGAAAAAAGTCAAAACAAACTAGAATTAACGTTTGTTTAACGGAGTTGTTACTGTAGATGAGTGTGTGAAACCTTGAGTGTACCGCTGATAATCAATAATTCAGTAGGTGTACTATTGATAAACGCTCAAATCTTGGGTGTACCATACCTTGGGTGTACCATTAATAATTTCTCATTATTTAAAGTAGAAGGGAATATATTATGAGACTATCAAAAGTGAATTAGATAAATACTTCAAAATGTCAAAATAAAATTAGAGAGATCAAAGTATCAACGGTGGATGATTATAAAGTCTGTAAAAGATTATCATGGTGGATCATTAAGGCACATTTATGAAGATCACATTAGCAATGAACTATGGCAAAAGCTTTTAACTATTGAACAATTATTATTTTTATATAGTTATGGAAAACCTCTTATTTTATTTGACGTATAAATAAAGAAAAGAAAAAAAAACCTCTTGGTTAAGAGTTTTAATGCGTATTTACTATTTAGTTGAAGGTAAAAACATTGGTAAAGTATGGAAGAGAATCCTTTGATCTATACACTTTTTGTTTAAAGTATTCTTCTCAAACATGAAATGCATTAACATGCTTATGTAAAAGTGTAAAACATGCTAGTACAACTTAAGACTTAAAAAAAAAAAAAAAAAAAAAAAAAAAAAAGACTTACCAAGATTTAGCATAGAGATTAGAGAGAAACTAAAAATATGATGTATCAAAGATGGGATAACAAAACAAAAAAAAAAAAAAAAAAAAAAATGAAGAGAAGACAAAGCTGCTCAATAAGCAAAAATTGAACTGAAGTAATATTTTTTGTTATTTGTCTAGTTGAGAGATATGTACAATCACCTATCTGCAAAAAAAAAAAAAAAAAAAAAAAAAAAAAAACACTATCCAACCAAGAATCTGTGTTACGTACTTATTCTGTAAAAAAACACAGTCCACCTTGTATTTCTAATCTTCCTTTCCAGCGTGTCTGTTCTCTGTTGTAGACAAGAAGGTGCATGAAACCTGATTCATCTAGTTAAATTAATCCAGCATCTCAACCACTGGAGCATACTGCAAAAGTAAATTCAGATAAGTGAAGAGAACAAAAAATATACAATTTTACAGAACCGGATTATGCTATACAGGTCAGAAATCATACTGACCTCGTCATCATCTTCAAAATATAATCCGTCCACAGCACTTTTCTGCTGGAATTTCCAACCCAGTGTGTTCTCGAGCAATTCTCTTAGTTTTCTGGTCTATTGAGGTCATCCAGAGAAAAAGTAGAGGTTTTCATCAATTATATTGATCAGTGTAAATGCATAAACTGGATATGGGAACGGGGAAGCATGAACACAGCAGACCTCATTCTTAGGTTTCAAAATGCATAATGCATGAGTATATTTTTCAATTGTTCCACATACTAGACAACGTACGTCTATTAAGGAAATTTCATATTGTTAGAACATTATGTACATAATTCCAATAGTGCAACAGAACCATAACGTTCTCCAATCCAGTCCCCCTCGCCCAGTACCTCCCCTACTCACACCCACTAAACCACACACAGACCCAAGGCCTCGTATGTACTCTTTCACTTCCATAGTTCCATGCAGATATAATGAGGATGGATTACAAAAAAGAAGTAAATGAAAGACATAGTTATTCCATTATTTCCATTGTCACGTAAGAGCTAAAAAAGCATTGCAGAAACACTGTCAATATAGAACTCACCCATGTTAAAAGATCGCCATCAACAACTGAGGCCTCATCAACCAGCAAAAAAAATTCCTGCACATATCAGCATAGAAAAATGACTAGATTCAATACCAGATGACCAATTAAATTTCAGCTGAACTTTATTAATCTGTCACTAAGTATGATCCTATGAAGCAATTCTGCTTCACAATTCTATTTCTTCAGGGTAAGGGTTTGAGGAGGTTAGAAATACTTTATATTGAACGAATGAATTATTTCCTAATTGCTGCAATCTACTTTCACAACCAAAGGGCAAGGTCAACAGAGAGACAGGACAGATTGTAGGCTACTAGATAAACTATGACATACTAAGAGCCCTCAGCTTTTCAAACAAAAAAAAAAAAAAGATATTATGGAGATGCACTGTCAGGCTTGCAAGGGACATTCATTTGGTGCAGGAATATAAATAAAACAAATATTGCTGGAGGAAAAAATATTTCATCTCAATAACTCCAGGACACAACCCTCATAAGCAAGAAGTCAGTGTTCTTCAGCAGAGTCAATCTCTATAATCTATGTAAATACATGAATATATATTTGATGAAATAATTACCTTGGAAAGGTGATGCAGAAAACTATCAGAAGTAAACCATGAATCGTCAAGCAATAATGACGATTCCTTCTCTATTGTGCTATTATTTGCATGACCCCTTTGAAATCCATATTTTAGTTGATAATATACACACTTGATGAACTGCAAGAAGTGTCCTGAACATTAGGAAGGAAAGAAACAGAGAAAAGTAGTGCACCATGTCCTGTCATCCTCTAAGTAGCAGTCTACCAAAAGCACATCAATCCAACTAGCCATTTATCTCCAAAAGGACAATGGCTATTGAAAAATTTAAGTGATATATGGGTAGTTTTATAAACAATTAGGTAGTAGATTTTACCTTTATGAAAAGCTGGCTCCTAGTATGAAATGGCTGCAAGAAGAAAAAACAAAATTGATAAATTTCGCTTTCAAGAACAGAACTTCATTACAAGCACACTTCGTATGCTCCAGAATGAAACCATAGAAATTCACATGACCCACACCCACCAGACGTTGTGCTTAGGGGGGTTGGAGCTTATTAGAAATGAGACCTAACCTCGCATTTGTCAGAAATCTCATATTGACAACTAAAGTTCCAGCCTTTAAATGACATTATTATAAATCTTACAATATCAAAATACTAGGCTCTTGAAGAGCATCCATGATTTAGTTTGGAGGTATTCAAATATATCAAGGTAAGATGAAAATACTTTACTTGACCCTTGACCCTGCCAATTAAAAGATGAGCCCAGCTACTCTAAAAGGGCCCTATAGTTCTGCTTCCAACTTCCAAGTATGATGAATTGGATCTTCTTTTGTCCACCGCCCTTTCTTCAGTACCTAACTTCGTTTATTGATTTTTGGCATTTTTCAATCCAAATTCAAGACCTCTAGTAACATACAGCAACCAACCATCGACTCTTGCTTAACATCTCAGTCTTATGATGAGGGTAACTTTCCAGCTCAAATACTAGAGTGAATCAAATGACTAAGATTTTCCTCTCCTTGTACTATGAAACAGCAAGCAACCAACATATTCCCCATCAATGGTTAAACAAGGACAAGAGCACTTATATATGAACCTTGTGAAATCATCGAGGTAATGCTATGAGGAATGATTGTTACAAAGCTTCCCAAATCCAAAAAATACTCACAGGTAATGCACAAGGTACAAGTGTACAACTGCTTAAAACCCACAACTAACGTGAGGACCCAAAAACTGAAGGAGAGTATTTGCAAACTGCAATATGATTTAGATACTTATGGACGTCTGATAAGGAAATCCTAAAATGTAAAGCAGTGAGAATTGTGAGTGAGAACACTTACAGCTTGGGTACATCCAAACAGAAGACTGACCAAAGATTTCCACTGTAAAAATCCATCGAGTGATTGCCCCATCTGTGGAAGATCCAATTGTCATTAAGGCACTAGACAGAAAGACATTAAAAGCAACTTGACATGTTCATTTGATGAACTGTAATAGTTTATGTCATACCAGAAACGCAATTAATGCAAATTGCAGCTCACCAAGAAGTCTGTCTTCATCACCCTCAAACTCTTTCATAAGAATGCTTTCCAGAATATAAGTCTGAATATCACTGACAGAAGTGTTAAAAAATGGGAATTAAAATTTATGGCAAAAGTATAAGCATCTCTCTAAAAACTACCTTGTCTAGATTCACAGAGGTAAGTTCTGCTACAGAAATTCCTTTCTGCTTGATTACGCGAGGAACAGGTGTATAGTAGCATCCTTTCTTATCTGAAGTTTCAGCTTCTCTATTGAATTTACTATTCTTTAATTGTTCAGCTAAAGCTATCTCCATGGTAGTTTTGGGAATGTTGCCAACTAGGCTTGATTCACATGCCACTGTGATTTCCCCTCCTATTGGTTCTGTGATACAGGACAAGAATGAAATCATAGGCAGTCAAAGATTAAAATAATTCTCAGAAAAGCTTCATAAAAATAGGATGGTTCTCACCAATACGCTCTATGACATCCTTAGTGATGTAATTTGACAAACGTTTCCAATCTCCATAATCACTCAGTGAGTAAGGGCCAAGATGCCTATCGAATTCAAACTGTTTCACAGCCTGAGCATATCTCTCTTCCTATATTGAAGCAGAGAAAGGATGTTAGACTATTATAGTTGGAAGCTTTAACACACGACACTACAAGAGTATTAACTAATCAATTCTCACACAAGTCCAAGCAAATTGAGCTGTCGCATCAAGAACTTTTCAGATATAAAGCAACAACCGACATGTATTTGCTGTCCTTGCCAAAATGAGTGTTATGAACTTGATTATTACACTAACATGAATAAAAAAGATTACTTTTAATATGAGTGCGGAACTAAGCATAACTATTTCTAGGTACAAGTTCATTCACTCAAATGATAACATCAAAGATGTTCAAGGAATGACAGGAAGCCATCTAGGTTACAGGAATCAAGTTCCTCAACCGGAAGCTAGCATTGTAGCTACGAAATTCTTCGATGCAATGTAAGAGTGACCTTAAGTCCTTAAGGTATCCCCATTAGCAAACCAATGTTACAACTAACAAGTACTAACCTCTCCATCTGGAACTTTCACCAGTCTTTCTTCTTCCAGGTTCCATTTACGAACAACAACCTGTTGGAACCAAAGAAAATGAAATGGAAGAAACAACTGGAATCCAATGGATTAGCTCATAGTATTTAGTAAGCAATCAAACCTCAGATGTGGATGTCTCAATAAAAAAGCCAATGATGGATGAAAACTCCTTTCCATCTCTGCACAGAAAATTGAAAACTCCATACCATCAAATCACATAGCTGGTAGACAAAATGTCAGACACAGAACAAGGTAAAGCTAAAGGGTACAAAGTACCACTAAATAGAAGATTAATTCAGCGAATACAAGCAGACGAAAAACTCTCAAAAGCTCTGAAAAGAACAAATGAAATAAGCAGGGAAACATACTTGGTAGATGAACTGAAAAATACAAAATGAACTCCAGGAGGAATCATCTTAATACCCTTGAATTCAGGGCCAGCAGAGAAAACCTGAAGGGAATAAAACCCATATTTTTAGCAAGTTGCATATCTACAAAAAGATTATAAGTTATAACCCCATCTTGTTAGATAAATTGTACAATGACATGCTAAGCAATTTTGTGAGCAAAGGTACGGGGCCAAGAAGCCGAGAGCGAATACAATTTCAATAAGATATCTAGATTATCATTAATCTGATGGAGAGAATTAAACATATAATGCGCTACACAAGATTTATGAAGCGAAATTCACTTGGAAAATACACATTCAGTCCTCACAACGATCAACTTCCAAAATCATCCTCTCAACAACCTCTCTTATTTTTTATTTTTTTTATTTTTTTTTTGAAAATATACTCTCAAGTCTCAACAACCTAAACCTAATTAAGCTGGCTATTAAGTATTAATCCAATAGAAACTAACAAATATATAATGAAATTCCGCACTTTCCTTGCAATTTTCCAAACCTCCTGCTCAAATTCTAGGTCACTAGCTCAGGTACAAGCCAAGTATCAAAATTTTATGATATTTCCTGAGATTATCACTCAGAAATTAAGGTTCCATGTTGCCATAACTATCAATACTTGAACAAAAAAAACTAATAATTCGAATTCAGCTGAAAAACAAGACAACCCCATCACTATAATCATTAACATTAAAGCATATATTGCTCAAATGAGATATAATTAAACAAAAGCATTGCTTTTTTCTGGAAAACCGCATTAACAACCTTCCAGAAATTTAAACCCCAAAACTTATAATCAAATTATAAATAACAAATTATGCCAACACATGTAAATATAACAAAAATCTTAAATTTCTAACACAAACCAAGAAAATAGAAGAGAAAAAGAAAGAAATGAAGAAAATGACCTGGGTATCAATGCCAATGAGAGTGTACTGAGGAACATCGAGAAAGAGAAGAGTTGAGCCTTGCTTTACCAGTTCTAATGCTTTTTCTTGCTCCATTTTCTTTTATTTCCCAATTTAATTTCTTTGTAGTTATGAAATTGGAAGCTTGGAGCTTTAATAAGTTCTTCGGAGTTTTCGGCTTTACGAGTCCAGAAGTCTCTTTGATTTTCCTGTGACTGTAGATTGTAGAGGAAGAATGAAGAAGCCAAGAACACCCGTCTTTTTAATCGACCAGTGTTATTAATGGTATTGTTTATTTATTTATTTTTTTTTTTTGAGAGAATGGTATTGTTTACTTAGGGGGCGTTTGGTTCGCAGAGTGGTATAGGTTTGAAATCAGGAATATGGTTAAGGTGGTATCGGGTTGGAACTTGATACTTAATACTATGTGTTTGGTTCAATTTTGGAATGAAATATCATCCCCTTAATTTCATATATTTGATACCTAAGGGAATGGAATGATCCAAACCCACCTTCCTCCCAAGGTTTCAAAACCCCATACTTCATAGGTTTGAGGTATGGGTTTAAAAATCATATTTTTGACAACCAAACATATGGTATGGGTTTTAGTCATTCTAAACTCATACCTAATACCTATAATCTGCGAACCAAACGCCCCCTCAATTACTTTACTCCGAGGTTAAAAAAAAGGTTTTTCTAAGCTATGCCTTGTAATACCCCGTATTTTTATACGTATTTTCCGAATTAATTAATTAATTATTATTTTCCAAAAGGGTATTTTAGTAATTTAACTTACTATTTAAATCTTGGAGCCAAAACTATATTTGAATTTTGGCTCCAAAAGTATTTTAAAAACAAATTATTATTTTGGATAAGATTTATTATCCATTTATCCTATTTTAAAAACCGGATTATTTATATATTTTGGATATTTTAATTAAGGCAAAAGCTATATTTTATTATTATTTTAATAAGTCCGAAAATCCCATTTATTTGGCTAATAAATTTCGGATTTTCCTAAGAGAAAATTTGATTTTATTAGTTAAATTATTTGTTGAATATTTGGTATTTTATTATTTAATTATTTATTACAATAAATATTATTTACACAATTATTTTAATTCCTTAAAACTAGCAAAATAATTTCCTAAAGTACTAAATAGGAGGGCCGAAAATATGAGCTTAGGAAAGCTCAAAAATTTCGGCCATCCCAGGTAGATTTTGGGGAAAATATTTTGGTAATTTGTATTTTTAATTATCTCCTTAAAATCTCCTATTTTCCTTAATTCTAATTCTCCATCTTTTTAATATCCAATCATTATATTTCTTTTCCATTCATTAATCTTAATTATTCCCCAAGTAATTCCAATTTCCTTAATATTTTTCATGACAAACATACCTTCCATATTCAATTATACACAATCTCTTCAATATCAAAACTTTCCTTAAATCTTTACTCACTTCTCCAACTAATCCCTTAAACCCTACTTACCATAATTCTTCCCAAATTCTCTTACCGTAATTCTTGCATGAGCTAGCCTATAAATACCCCTTCATACCTCTCACATTCTTCACACCAATTCTCTTCTTTTCTTCTCTTCTTTTTACACAAATCATCCCGTTTATCTTTGAAGCCGATTTTCGGGAACTTTTGTCAGTTTTTGGGGTATTTATGTTTCACAGAAGATTGTTCCTCTCAAAAAATCCTTGAGGTTAGGCTCAAGAATCACCCAATTCGGAGTTATATCGAAGGAGTTATAGCCTCTGCAAGTTCTGCCTATTCTTTCCAACGAAAATCCAATTCTTCTCTTTTCCTTGGTTTCTTATCTTTTCTTCTTCTCTTCTCTTATTCAATTATTATTATTATTATTATTATTATGGGGGATTTATAAAAAAATATTATGAGTAGTTTTAATTATATAAAATTAGATTTTTAATGATGTTTATGAAAATTA
This sequence comes from Chenopodium album, assembly GCF_948465745.1. NCBI lineage: Eukaryota > Viridiplantae > Streptophyta > Magnoliopsida > Caryophyllales > Amaranthaceae > Chenopodium > Chenopodium album. The sequence continues at coordinate 5,590,717 of NC_137851.1, read as the reverse complement.
ATTTAAAAGGTTTATGTACATATAGTTGGGGGTTTTTAATTTAATTGTTGTGATTATTTGTTAACCTTATATTAATTAAGGTTATATTTATTTGTAGGGTGTGTTCGATCAAGCTACTTGAGAGTTCTTTTGAAGTGTTTTTGGTTAAGCGAGGATTACGGTACGCTAGGTGGTTAGATACCTTGAAAAAAAAGATTGATTTGAATGAACATGTTTGAATGATTTTATGGTGATTGAATTAAATTGACTTGAATTATGGTTTATGAAATAAAAGTATGTTTAAAAGATTGGTTTTAATAATTAAATTGGAGTATTGATTTTTTTTATAACATGTTTTGATTAATTAATTTATTATTCATGTTTAAAAAGGATTGGTTTTGAAAGCTTGTTGGATTTATATAAAAAAAGGGGAGTTTGAATTATTATTATTAAAGGTTGGAATTATTGGATTTAAAGAGGATTTATTTAATCATTGAATTAAATTTATTATTTATGCTTTATAAGCATGTTAGTAATCCCACTATGCGGATTTGGTATTTTGATAAGGCCTTGGACTTTGTATGACCGGGTCTTTCCTCAAGAATAGCCTTGTAACATAAGGAGACTAGCTTGGGGGGTGTGCACACTTGGGAGAGGAATTGGTTAAATCGGTTTAATTGGTTTTAAAATAATTGGAATTGGTTTTATTGATTATTGGGATTTGAATATTGAGAATTGGTTTTGAATCATGAGTTTGGAATTACTAGATTAATTATTGGAATTGATTTCAAAAGCATGTTTGCAAATAAATTGAGTTTAATTATCTTGCACTTACCGTACTTAGCATATTTTGCTAACCCGTATTTCTTATTTGTTTTGGTTCGCCCTGTTTACCGTAATGGTAAACAGTGTTATTTCAGGTGGAGTGAATAAATTGATGCATTGGAGTCCCGGGATTTATTTTCACTAAGTTAGGAATCGTGGTCTTTGTATCTATTTTTGAGTACTCATAACATTGGTTTCTATTCATAGTTATTATTAATAAAGGAGAGTTTTGAAGTTTCCGCTGCAAAGTATTGTTTTGTTAGTGAGTTGAGTAGCCTTGCGTAATCACGCGGCGGTAATACGCCTAAGTCTATCTCTACGGTATAATTATACGTATTATACTAGTATTTCCATAGAGGGAGATTTGGGGGTGTTACATGCCTCCCAAGTTATTCGGTTTTTAAGCTTTACCCATGTTTTTTCAAAGTTATAAGTTGTGTCCTCCACCTTACGATATTTTATCAACAATACCCTTTGACAGTCATATCCGTGAACGAAAGTTAAACTATTTCATCAACAATGGTGTCGTGGCGTTATTAATTTGACACGTGTCCAGTTCTAATTGTTTTAACACTTTAAAAAATCAGAAAATAAAATAATAAAAAAAAGTTATTGTTAACGTCAAAGGTTATTGTTAATAAAAATTAGACCCTGTTCTTTTGAGCTTCTGGGCAGAGCAGAGCAGATTTCAGCAGAGCAGATCCGAGCAGAGCAAATGTCATTATTATTATTATTATTATTATTATTATTATTATTATTATTATTATTATTATTATTACTACTACTACTACTACTACTACTACAACTAATACTACTACTACTATTATTATTACTATTATTAATATTATCGCATCATTATTATAATCATTAATTATTATTATTAAATATTAATTATTATTATTAAATATTATTTAATTATTATTTTTATTATAATTATTATTAAAAATTAAAAATTAGTATTATATTTAGATATTAGTTATTATCTTTAAATATTAATTTTTGTTATAAAAAATCAATTATTATTATTATTAATAATAAGTATTATTATTACTATTATTATCCTTATTTTTTTTGAGAAAATATTATTATTATTATTAAATATTAATTATTATTATTAATATTATAATTATTAAATATTAATTATTTATTATTATTATTATTATTATCATTAAATATTAAATTTTAATATTATTATTATTATTAAACATTAATTATTAATTATTGTTATTATTAAATAGTAATTTTTCATATTATTATTATTATAATAATAATAATTCAATGTTAATTATTATTATTATTAAATATTAATTATTTATTATTATTTAATATTAATTATTATTATAATAATTCAATATTAAGCATTATTTTTAAGCAGAGCAGCTCTAAAGAACGGGGCTTTAGTGAGTTTAAGGGAACAACTTAGACGTTTGAAAAAAGCATGAGCATAACTTAGAAACCGAAGAAGTTTGGGGGCATAACTTGGAAAAACCCCCCAAAAAAATTACTCGTACTTTACTCCGTGGAAAATTAAAAGTTTAACATATTATTACAGAGTAACAAATTAAGTTAGAACTTGTGCGATGCACGGTTTATATAAAACCTATTTTAAATTTGTACATTTTAAAAATAAATCGCTACTCCGTATTATACATTAATATAAATAAAAATTACGTACATTTTGTAATTTAAAATCTTTTATTTTTATCAAAATTATGATATAGTATCTATTTAACGTCGTTTAATTCATAGTTCAATGTAGGAGATCATTTATTAGTGTGCTATTTAAAATAATTTCAATTTCCTATGATAAATTGATAGGTTTTAGTTGTAACGTAGAAGCATCTAATATTTAAATTTCAAAAATGTTAAATATGATAGCTCTACAAAAAAAAAAATTAAAATAAAAAATGACATCATCATTGCATTTAGGTGGGAAAATTTCTATTAAGAGAGCGACAAGTGAGTAGTGGTGACGTCAGCATCTTCTATTTTAGTAATATTTAATAGACTAGTTTTTATCCCAGTTGATACCCCAATTTATTGCTATAATAATAAAAAATATATCAATTGTTTCAAATATATATATATATATATATATATATATATATATATATATATATATATATATATATATATATATAGAGAGAGAGAGAGAGAGAGAGAGAGCAATTGTTTATTTTTGTAAATATTACGGAGTATTGAACATCAAAATACAATATTTAATTGTAGGGCTGAGCAAAACTACCCGAAAAATCGATCTGTAACCGTTCCAAAAATTAGGGTACCGATCCGATAATCATACCGGTTCGGGTACCCGTTCCGATAATTTGTTATCGGGTATGGTTATTGGGTATCATTTTAAAATTAACGGTTATCCAATCCGTTCCAATAAGCATTTTTTTGCTTTTTTCCCCTACTTAAATCTATTTTTTTATAATCTAAACACTTACTTTACTTCATAATTACTTTATAATATCAATTTATTAGTAATATTATTAATAATTTGGTCAAAATCATATGATATTGTTGTTAATTAGTGGTAAATTATATTACAATAACTACATAATTAAGTTTAATTATCATTATTGGATATCTTATTGGGTACCCGATAACCGATCCGAAAATTCGGGTACCCGAACTTATCGGTTCGGGTTATGGATATCACTTTTAGAGATTTTGGTTATTGGGTACCCGAATCGTTAGTACTAACGGTATGGGTACCCGTCCCATGCTCACCCCTATTTAATTGGACAAGTCTTGTATGTGGCTAGCCACACGGTGTGGCCACATTGATTTATAAGATTAATCTTCATTTATATGTATGAGTAACCTCATTTTTTTCATAAGAGTAACTCCATATAGTTCATAAAAGTAACAAAAATTCATTATACGAGTAAAATCAAGTAATTTAGAAATAAGTTACCCCATTTGTTCATTCGATTAACTCCTATTCTTTTGTTTTGAAAATGAAAGAATAATAACACTTAATTAAGAAAATAACCTCTTCTTCTCATTTAAGTAACCTAGATATGTTAAGGTAACCCCATTTGCTCATTACTATAACCATCCTATTATTTAAATAATTGCCTTATATGTGATTATGTAAAATGGTCACACCATGTGACTAGCCACATATAAAACTTTGTGTATTTAATTTACAACAACTTAAATTTTATATATATTTAATTTATTTGTTAGAATTTGCACCAAAAAATTTATTTGTTAGAATGATTTTATTCTTCAGTTGTCATAAAAAAATTCCTTTATAAAGTAAACTTACTTTGTACGTGATTAATAGAAAAAACGAACCTTTAAAATTATTACTCTATATTATTAAATTATTTTCATTACATAATATTTATTGCATTTATTTGGCCATTATTATTATTTTTTTTTTTGGTGAGTACGAGGGGCAATCCCCAAAAGAAGAGAACAAACAAAAACAAACTACAAAGAGAAAAGAAAAACAAAACGAAAAAGAAAAAACCAACAGCCAACTAAAAAAAAAACTAAGGCCAAGTAACCAAATGAAAAGTTACACCTTTTTTTTTTTAGGAGAATGAATATAAAAAAATTATGCTCCATCTTTGTTTAAATAAAGGAAAAAATTGATTCTAATAATCGCACCTTTGGCCGGTTCGCTGTTAATAATCCCACCTTTTGATTATTATTTAATAATCCCACCTTTTGATTATTATTTAATAATCCCACCTTTATACGAGATTCTCTTCTAATGGTCTTTGTGACCGATTACCTACAATGTGTAATTTTTTTAATTCTAATTTAGGTGACACATGTTATTACATTATTGGTCAAAAAAAAATTTAAATTTTTAAAAATAAAAAAGCTCAACCACCCCAACCCCACGGGAGGCAAACCCAAACTTCCGACAACCGTTCTCTTCTCCTCCTCCGGCAGCCCCTTCCCCACCCCCACCACCGGGATCTTCATTCCCTTCTTCACGACCCACCCAACGACAACGCCCCCCCCCCCATCTCCATCTGAATTTCTCCATTTCAAGGATCAAAACAATCCTTTTTTCACCATGAAACCACCCATAAAGCCTCCATATTTATCTAACCTAAATTGATGATGCAATCCATATTTCTCAATTCGCTCCTTAAATATCACTTTCAACGCCACTATATACTTTCACTAGTAGAAAAAACCAATTTGGAAGCCCTAAATTGGAAGCGGTTTTTCAATTCCGCTTCCAAAAACCCACAAAAACCCTCCAAAAAAAAACCAAAGATTTGCAAAGGGAAGCGGTTTGAACCGAACCGCTTCCATAAATCAAAAGGGAAGCGGTTTAGCGGTTCAAACCGTTTCCTTTTTAAAAAAAATTTGCCGCCCAGCACAAAAACCATTCTCTATTATTCGATCTCCCTCCTCTCATTTTTCATTCCAAATTCACATTTTCCTCCATTCCTCTCATACTTTCGTTCCCCTCTCATTTCAGTCCGACGAGACTCCACCACCACCACCACTCCTTCTCTGTTCATGGGTGTTGCTGCTGGTCGTGGTTGTTGCTGCGGGGTTGCTGGTGCTCGTAGGTGGTTGCGGGGGTGTTGTGCTGTGGTGGAGCTGGTCGTGTTGCTGTGGTTGTTGTTGTGGTGTTGCTGCATGTGGGTGGGTTGCTGCAACCGGAAGCTGGTGGTGTTCGTGGTGTTGCTTCTCGGGTTTGTTGTTGGTGTTCACCTCTCCTCCCTGCCATAAGTACCTAGCACCACCACTACACCTTCCTCTCTCACTCCACATTCCTTCTCTTTCTCACTCTCAAATTAGGGTGAGTTGTTGCTCAAATTTTACTTTCATTTGATATAATTGTTTGTTTATTCCAAACTTAAAAGTTAGGGTTTCAAATTTAGTTAACACAATTTTTACTTAATTGTTTAATTAATTGTTTGTTTATTTCATATTGTTTATTTTTTGTTTAATTGTTTACATGTTATATATTTATATGTTGTGTGAATTAAAGTAACTTTAAAGTAATTTTATTGAATATATTACTTGTTAGTTAACTAGTTAGTTTGTTAAAATTGGTTAGTAAAATAAAATTTATGAATGGATTGTTATGAATGAATGTATGGATTGTAAAGTAACATTAGTTTGCTTGTAGTTACTCTAATTAGCACTATATAAATGAATGAACTTGTGTATTGTTGAATGTCAAATAAATGCAAATTATTGAATGCTTGCATCATCATTTGCCTAGATACCCGTTCAAGTCTTTCTTATTAGGAGAAAGTCTTGAATAATCCCCGGTTGGGACTGTTCTTGGACGTTTGATCTCACTTAGGTAGTGAATGTATGTCTCTTTTTCGATTTTAAGGAATATCCTGGCTTATCATTTTCCCACCTTATTCTCTGGGTGCATATGTAGGTAAGTTATTACTTACAAAGTGTACTTGGAGAACTGGGGGGGAAATGCTGCCGGATTTTCCCTAAAATTGGAAAGTTGACATACATTCATTAGTGATATTAAACGTTCAAGGATGGGTTAGGTTGAGTGATAAGGACCTTTTTGGAGCATTCATTTTTACGCAATATGAATGATATATATGGATTGTACTCTGATTGACATCATAAATGTGTTGGTATGCTTAATCATATATGTATTGGTATGCTTAAAGGCAATTTAAAACGTCGATGGATCGCGGTTGGATGTATAGTAGACGTGATACATTGGAATTCTTTAATGGTGTTCAAGAGTTTTGCAAGACCACTTCACAATATCATCTCAGAACGGGTGTCAATGCCCTTTATTGCCCTAGTGTGAATTGTAATAATGTCACATTGGTCGATAGTGTTGATACTATCATGGTTCATGTACAATGTCATGGGTTTAGGCCTCAATATCATGTGTGGGTTTGGCACGGTGAAAAGGGATCGTACAGAGAAAATGTTGTTGGAAATGATACGCATGATAAGAGTGCCGAGATTCGTGCGGAAGAGGAATATGGGACTGATGATGGTGGAGATGGGGATGAGAGGAGGGATGAGATCGAGGATGGTGGCGTTGATCACTTGGATGAGATGATGCATGATGTTGAAGGTGACTTCAGGGACCGATCCGATGTATTTGAGTCCTTATCAGAGGCTGCCAAAAAGCCTTTGTATCCCGGGTCCAAAAAATACACAAAACTCTCGGCCATGCTAACACTTTTTAACATTAAGTCAAAGCATAACTGGAGTGACACTAGTTTCACTTCTTTGTTGACTGCGTTATGCGACATGTTGCCAGAAGGGAATGAACTTCCTAATTCCTACTATTATGCAAAGAAACTCATGTGTCCATTTGGTTTGGAGTATAAAAAGATTCATGCATGTCCTAATGATTGTGTTTAGTATCGAAATGAATATGAAGAGTTGGAGGAGTGTCCACGTTGCGGTAAGTCGCGTTACAAGCGAACAAGCTGCAATGCTGGGATGAAGGGACCTCCTGCTAAGGTGTTGTGGTATTTTCCCATTATTCCAAGGTTTAAGCGTCTATTTTAAATTCCAAAAGACGCTAAGAACTTGAGATGACATGCAAAGGGAAGAAAGAAAAACGGTTTGTTGAAGCATCCGGCCGACTCTCCACAATGGAAGAACACTGATATGAAGTTTAAGGCATTTGGTGATGAAGTAAGAAATTTAAGGCTTGGGTTGTGCACGGACGGTATGAATCCATTTGGCACTCTTAGTACCAAACATAGCACATGGCCGGTTCTTTTAGTGATCTACAACTTGCCTCCGTGGTTGTGCATGAAACGCAAATACGTAATGCTTTCACTTTTGATAATGGGGCCAAGGCAACCTGGAAACGACATTGATGTTTACCTTGAGCCCCTGGTTGATGATTTGAGAAAGATGTGGGACGAAGGAGTTTCCGTTTATGATGCCCATAAGAACGAGATGTTCCTATTGCGTGCAACCTTGTTATGGACCATTAATGATTTTCCAGCATATGGCAACCTGTCCGGGTACAAGAACAAAGGGAACAAAGCATGTCCCATTTGTGTCGATGACACACCGAACGTGTACCTTGATCACTACGACAAAGATGTGTACGTGAGGACCCGAAGATTTCTTAGGCGAGATCACCCATATTGTAGGCAGAATAAGGCCTTCAATGGGAAAGTAGAAGAGGATGCTGCTCCTAATCCATTAAGTGGACAGGAGGTTTATGCTCGAGTGAAAGGTATACCAACTGTGTTTGGTAAAATATCAAAACATGTTGATCCACATGCTCTCTTTAAAAAGGAATCAATCTTTTGGAAGCTTGAGTACTGGAAAAAACATGATGTCAGACATTGTCTTGATGTGATGCATATATAGAAGAATGTTTGTGATGCAATTGTTGGGACAATTATGAACATTCCAGGCAAAACAAAGGATGGAAAGGGTGCGCGATTAGATTTGGAAGTGTGGGGGGTTCGTCCGGAATTGTGGGTTAAACCAAAGGAAGGGAAGGAAAAGGAAAAGGAAAAGGGAAGCGAAGATGCTGGCAAAACACGTAAGGGGAAGCGCAAGGGAAAGGCCACGGGTGTATCAAAGAAGACAGATGATGGACCCGGCAAGAAGGAAAAGGTTTATTTACCTCCAGCATGCTACACATTGTCAAAGGTAGAAAAACGAAAGTTCTGTGCTTGTTTGTATGACATCAAGCTTCCATCTGGGTTCTCGTCAAACATGAAAAGATTCGTTTCCTTAAATGGAGAATTGAAGTTGACAAGTATAAAATCCCATGATTGTCACATGATGATGCAAGTATTTCTACCCATTGCAATTCGTGGTATTTTACCGAAGCACGTTAGAGAAGCTATTACTAGTCTTTGTTCGTTTTTTAATACTATATGCAGCAAAGTGCTTGATCCTTTTACACTTGATGCTCTCCGGGCGAATGTTGTTGTTATTTTGTGCAAATTTGAGTGTATTTCCCGCCGTCACTTTTTGATATAATGGTGCATTTGATTCTTCATTTGGTTCGTGAGATTAAGTTGTGCGGTCCAGTCTTTATGAGACGGTGCTACCCTTTTGAAAGACACATGGGTACATTGCAAGATAAAGTTAGAAATCCAGCCCATACGGAAGGTAGTATGATTCAAGGGGTTGTTGATGAGGAGATTGGTAATTTTGTTGTAGAGTATGTTGCCATTGCCGAACATATTGGGCTTCCCACTTCCCGACATGAAGGGAGACTTGATGGTCATGGCACAATCGGGTCGAAACGGATCTCACCCACTCGAAAACAATTCTTGCAAGCTCAGCTATTTGTGCTTCATCATGTTGCGGAGGTTCACCCATATTTAGAAGAGCACATGGAAAGTTTGCGAGTTGAATTTCCATCAAAAGGGGAAAGGGCACTAATGCAGTTGCATAATAAGACGTTTGTGACGTGGTTCCATGATCGAGTGATGCGTCAATTGGATGACAGTGTCTCTGATACAATAAAGTGGCTAGCTTATGGTCCAAAGGAAGATGTTCATTCATTTGAGGGATATGACATAAATGGGTATACATTTTGGACTGAGCGTCGGGATCAGAAATCCTCATCGACTCAAAATAGTGGTGTGACTCTAGTGGCTTCATCAAGAGAGTTTGCAAATGCAAAGGATACATCACCAGTTGACGCACTATTATCCTACTACGGTCGAATTCAGGAAATATGGGAATTGGATTACCGTGAGTTCAAGGTAGGTCTTTTCAAGTGTAAATGGATTGATAATAATAGGCGCAACGTAAGACATGACGACTTCACTCTTGTAGACCTTGTCCATTTGCAGGATAGTTTGGAACCATTCATCCTTGCGTCACAAGCTAAGCAAGTGTTCTATGTAACCGACCCAGCCGATCCAAAATGGTCTATCGTCTTAGTTGGAAAACAAAGGATTTTAGGGGTTAGAGATGTGGAAGACGAGGAAGAATATGATGCATTTGATGATTCTCCCCCTTTCACTGCTCCTAGAGTTGATATAGCAAATGATGTAGACAATGATGCAAATTATATTCGATGTGACCACAACGAGGAAATACTCGAATGAGGTACTTTATTTTTGCGTTTTTGAACTTAATTCACTCTTACAATCTTGTTTGGGCATGAAATCAAGTACTTGTAAGCAATTTCAACTTTATTCAAAGTAAGAACCTCATTTAGGCCATTTTGAACTTATTTCGCTCCTAGAAGCTTGTTATTGCATTAAAACAATTACTTGTGATCATTTTGGACTTATAAAGATGTTATGTATACCAATTATGAGTTTTTAGATGAATTACATGTGATTTTTAATGACTATGTAGAATAAGGGACGTAAGAACCTCATTTAGGCCATTTTGAACTTATTTTGCTCCTGGTAGCTTGTTTTTGCATGAGAACAATTACTTGTGAGCATTTTGTACTTATAAACATGTTATATATACAAAATATGAGTTGTTAGATGAATTAGATATAGACATTTAATGACTATTTAGAATTAGGGAAGTTAGAACCTCATTTGAGCCATTTTGAATTTATTTCGCTCCTAGGAGCTTCTGCAGCTTGAAAACAATTACTTATGAGCATTTTGTACTTATAAACATGTTATATATACCAATTATGAGTTGTTAGATGAATTAGATGTGAATTTGTTTTCAAAACAAAGAAGTTGGGTAATTGTTTGGCTATTTTGGGTACTCACCATTAATTTGATTGTCTTTAATGATGACTAATGATTTGGTTTTCTTGTGATGTTAGGTGTGTATATATAATGGGCAGTGATGATGAGTACCTTCATTGTGATGACAATATGGATGATGAAGACCATGGGAATTCTCAATCTGATGATGAGGCGTATGATATCAATAAGGAGACAAATTTGGGTGAACCAGAAGACCAAGCTCACGATGAGTTGCTACGTAGGCTTGACGAATATGAGAGATCAGCTGAATGTGCCCCCCTATTGCGGATAATGTTGTTACTGAGTTTGTAACTGATTCACAAGGACAAAGGCAAACACAAACTCAATTGAAGACCACTGTTAGTGGAGGGGGGGTAAAGGCACCGGTGAAGAGAAAGGGACGGGGTGCAACAAAAGCTTTTAAGAAACCCGGGGTTCCCATGGTTCTCGAGTGGGATGAGTTTGATCAACCTACTGGCCAATTTCTCCGCCAATATTCTAGTCACATTGGCATACTTACTCGTAAAATACCCATTACACTTGATTGGGCTGAGGTACCCGAAGGGTTGCTTCAGACGTTTTGGGATGATACAATGGTAAGTGGTTTTATTTCCGATTAGCTTTGTATATGTAAATGATAAGTGAAGTGGCAAATGTTGCACGGAAAAAAAAAAAAAAAAAAAGTCAAGTGGTAAGGTTCTGCCGCTGCCCGGGCCTGCTGCAGCTCCCTGTGCAACTGCCTGGGCTGCTGCAACTACCTGGGCAGCTACCTAGGGTGCTGCTGCAGCTGCCTGGGCTGCTGCAGCTGGCCTGGGCAGCTGCTTGGGGTGCTGTTGCAGCTCCCTGGGGTGCTGCTGTAGTTGGCCTGGGCTACTGCAATGGCCTGGGCTACAGCTTGTGGTCCCGGTTTTTTTTTTTGTTTTATTATTTTTCTTTATTTTGCCATTGCCTAACGAGGACGTTTTCAGATAATGTTCCAGAGTATGTTCAATATTGTTGATGAGCCGGCCAAGAGAAAATCTTTTTTCGCATTTGTACAAGAGAGGTTCAAAAACTTCTAAAGTTCCTTGAGAACAAGAGGGATCCATAAGACAAGACGGAAAAGTTCAAAGAAAAAAGTGAAAGCTAATGGAGAACAGGAGGAACCTGAGAAGAAACCATGGGATGTATATCCACAAATAACGGTGATGGAGTGGGAGAAGTTTGTGGCGAAATCAACTAGTTTTACTGCACTTGTATGTAGTTATCTATCTATCAATTAGAGTTGACAAATAAATATGGTTCAATACAAATAATGATGCTAACATTTCGTAATGTGTAGGAAAAAAGTGAGCAAGCTAGAATCAATGCGGGGAAGAAATCGTATAGCCATCATATGGGTTGTAAGACATTTGCGGAAAGTAGACCAAAGTGGATCAAAGAGGGTCTATACCCCACATCAAAGCTATTAACATCTGATAAACCAATGTCGTCCACTGTCTCCACTTTGGTATGTTGTGCAATTGATTGGTGGTGTGTTATGCATGGTATCGACAAGGGCACCGGCAAGTATGTCATCTCGCGTCTGGATACTAAAGTCGTAGCAGATGCACTTGTGAGCAATCTATGATACTTATGATAAATAACAACCTTATTATTATGTATTTTCATATAAACTACAACCTAACTTTGAACAGGAATTTTTTGGTGTTGTTACAGCTCAAGCATACGTCGGAAGTTGTTGAAGGCAAGCTCACTCCAAGCATAGACAATGATCCTTTCACCTTAGCTCTTGGAAAACCATGGCGAGTTATTGGATCGAGAGGAAAACAAATAAGGTGGGAAAAGGTGATGGGTCCAGAATACACCAGATCAGGAAGAAGTAGATCAAGTGTTAATTCGCCACACCGTATGAATGAAAAGGAAAAGGAATCAATTAAGGCGGAGATATGCAAAGAGGTGCAAGAACAATTGCAAAGTCAATTCAATGCCATTTTGAAGCACATGAACTTGTCGATCTTGCCGTTGCCCTCGAATACTCAAGTGGACTCATGTAGTCATCCAAAAGGCGTCGGGGATGATCCAGTTGTTGAGAGCGAGGTAATTTTATTACAATCGGTGAAAATATGAACGTGGTCCATACACTTGTTGAGAGCGAGTTACTAATTTTACTATTGTAGGTTCCTAGTCCTATGCATGCAGACACATTGGAGATTCCACATCCAACACCTGATCCTTTGCCAGATATTAAGGTAAACGTCAGTAACTAATCAAATGTGCTTCTATTAGACTTACGTCGGTCACTTCATAACTCATGTCCTAATCTAATGTGTAGGAAGAGACACCTTGTGAGCTTCTTCACCCCGGGGAAAACATGGATGGAAAGTTGAAGTTGGTGGGGTATGGTAGCGCACAACCGTTTGACAAGGTCCATTTCAAGTCTAATACTAGTACCCGATATATCTCGGTCGGCATCAATTTTATACTACCTGGTTTTGAGGACTTACCACTACCGGTGCCTAGAAAGGAGTATAACTTCTTTAAGCTACAAGATTCGACAGGCAGCTTTGTGCAATGGCCACGTGATTGGGTGAGGTTGATAGGAGGGGTAAGTATTAAATACCTTTTTTTAAAAACAAATATAACATATCTTGTAATATGACATGTGCTTTTATGTTACTAGATTTCAAAGGAAAATCAACCCTCAAAAAGGAAGAAGGTGGAGAAGTTGGAGAAGACAAAACCCAAGGTCGTCCAACCTCCAAACATCATGGAAGAAGGACAAGGGTTGAAGGGTGAACACTTGTCGAAGAAGAGCTCGAGAGGTTCTGCCTTGAGCTGTACTCCACTAGTTGAAGCTGATGTCCTTCGTTCGCTCTCTAAGGCTTGTACTTTTCTTCACAACCGCGTTAGTGAGTTTCCATTTGGTAGATCTATTGAAGTGAATTTACCTAAGGCGTTGTTCCACTATGATGAGGATGCAATCGCATTTATTTCAAGAGTGGATGTGTTGGAATTTCTAACCGGTTCCATGCTTAACATTTCCATCATTCAAACTTTCATGAGGTAATTCAATGGCACTATTCCTAATTATATTGTTGTTGCTTTTCGAATGTAGATAGTGCATTTAATAAATGATCCACACATTGCTTTCATGAAGGTCACTACAGGAGCACCTTCTTAGTAAAGGTAATTCTGAGGCTACACTTGGGTGGTTATGCCTCGAGCAGACCTCCGTTACCAGATGCTTATGCAACCCGCGTGATGTGCAAGATTACCTCGAGCGGAATATTAAGGAATCAACCCGAGCGCGAGACAAGTTCATATTAGCGCCATGCTTTGAGGAGTACGTCTAAATATGTCATAATTCAGTTGATTGCTTAGTAATTATGTTGACGTATAATCATTAATGGATTGTTATTTGGTTAATATATATGTAGTGCTCATTGGACTCTTTTAGTGATTTGTGTTTCCAATAACACAATCTACCATTTTGATTCGGCTCGTGTGAGTCCACCGCGAAAGCTGCTAGTGAAGAACCTACTGAATAGGTACAAATTGCAACCCCTTGTTGAATGTCCTCACCTAAGTTATTGGCTAGTTATATTTCTAACTTTGAGCTTATTTTCCTACAGTGTTATGAAGAAGCTAAATTGTCGTTCGGTTGCGGGTCCTACGTTGAAATATGCAAAGGTAATGCCTTGACATAGTGACTATGCATGATATCATTAACACATTGTATTTTAGTGTGTGCAACAAGACAACGGAGTTGATTGTGCCCTGTACGTGATGAGGTTTATGCTTGACATAGTCAATAGTTGCACGAAAGCTCAACACATTGATGAGCTGCACCCAGGACACCTGCCCAGGCAGCTGCAGTAGCCAAGGCAGGGCTGCCCATGGAAGCTACAGCAGCAGCCCAGGTAGGTGCCCAGGCAGCTGCAGCAGCAGACAAGGCAGGGCTGCCCATGGCAGCTGCAGCAGCAGCCCAAGCAACTATAGCAGCAACCAAGGCAGGGCTGCCCATGGCAGCTGCAGCAGCAGCCATGGCAGCAGTCGAGGCAGCTGCTGCATCGCTGCCGCATCGTTGCCGGGGAGTGGCCGAGGTGATTTTTGTGAATGTGTTTACCTTTCGTGAATTTGGTTAATTTTTTTGTGAACTTGGTGCGTAATTTTTGCTAAAATTGGTTAATAAGTCATTTTAATATTCTTTGTGCCTTATACGATGGAAATGCGTCCTTAAACTTACTAAAATGCTATTTTTCATGTGATTATAAACCTTAGACACCTAGTAATAGGTAATATTGACATGTTATGAGAAAGAAATACTTTATTTTGATAAGAAATGTAGAAAATAGGCAAAGTAGAAGTCGTATAGGCCTTTTATGGGCCATTTTGGATGGAATACGTCCTAAAACTTAGTAAATTGCTATATTGCTGTGATTTCAAACATTAGACACTTAAGATTAGGTAGTATTGACATGTTATGAGAAAGAAATACTTTATTTTGATAAGAAATGTAGAAAATAGGCAAAGTAGAAGTCGTATAGGCCTTTTATGGGCCATTTTGGATGGAATACGTCCTAAAACTTAGTAAATTGCTATATTGCTGTGATTTCAAACATTAGACACTTAAGATTAGGTAGTATTGACATGTTATGAGAAAGAAATACTTTATTTTGATAAGAAATGTAGAAAATAGGCAAAGTAGAAGTCGTATAGGCCTTATATGGGCCATTTTGGATGGAATATGTCCTAAAACTTAGTAAATTGCTATATTGCTGTGATTTCAAACATTAGACACTTAAGAATAGGTAATATTGACATGTTATGAAAAAGAAACACTTCATTTGATAAGAAATGTAAAAAATGGGCAAAGTAGAAGTCGTATAGGCCTTATATGGGCCATTTTGGATGGAATGCGTCCTAAAACTTAGTAAATTGCTATATTGATGTGATTTGAAACATTAGACACTTAAGACTAGGTAATATTAACATGTTATGAGAAAGAAACACTTCATTTGATAAGAAATGTAGAAAATGGGCAAAGTAGAAGTCGTATGGGCCTTATATGGGCCATTTTGGATGGAATGCGTCCTAAAACTTAGTAAATTGCTATATTGGTGTGATTTCAAACATTAGACACTTAAGACTAGGTAATATTGACATGTTATGAGAAAAAAAACACTTCATTTGATAAGAAATGTAGAAAATGGGAAAAGTAGAAGTCGTATAGGCCTTATATGGGCCATTTTGGATGGAATGCGTCCTAAAACTTAGTAAATTGCTATATTGATGTGATTTCAAACATTAGACACTTAAGACTAGGTAATATTGACATGTTATGAGAAAGAAACACTTCATTTGATAAGAAATGTAGAAAATGGGCAAAGTAGAAATCGTATAGGCCTTATATGGGCCATTTTGGATGGAATGCGTCCTAAAACTTAGTAAATTGCTATATTGATGTGATTTCAAACATTAGACACTTAAGACTAGGTAATATTGACATGTTATGAGAAAGAAACACTTCATTTGATAAGAAATGTAGAAAATGGGCAAAGTAGAAGTCGTATAGGCCTTATATGGCCCATTTGGATGTAATGCATCATAAAACTTAGTAAATTGCTATATTTGATGTGATTTGTCAATGCATGACATAAAAGTTTGTGAAAGAAACATTTTTTTTAACTTTTTCATGTCATACGCATGATATACTGATATATAATAATGGTTGGTTGATTTTTTTTCCAAAGGTTTGCAAGATTCAAAGGGAAGGCCCGTTAACAAGCAAAGAAATCAATGAAATTCGCGACATGTGGGCTTTTTTCGTGACATTAGATGGCATCTAGTGAGATCGAGCTAGTTTAGATTACTTGTGAACATTATTTTATTAGTTATGTTTTTAAATATTATTATGTCAATTATATATTAACGTTAATTACTTATAATTAAATAGTACGAAGTATTCGTGAGTGTTATCTTTATATATTTTGGTGTAATGACGTAATACTTTTAATTAAATATATTAATGATGTTACTCATTTTGATATTTATGATAATTACATGTTATTTGTATTTTTGTTGTATTTAATATTAATTAATAATATATTAATTGTTATAAAATATGTTATTATGGATGGTCATTATAGCTTGTAAATATCTCTTTTATGACTACCTTAAGTATGGTAGTAATAGCATCCTTGTAACCCTCCTTTGTCATTAGTCCACATTAATCCTCTCATGAATGGACTCTTCATTGTCCATATAAGTTACATTGTTCACATCTTGTATATATATAGATGTTCATGAAATGGATGAATATAGACATAACACTAATATTTCTCTACATCTCTCTCTCTCTTATTCTCCCTTTCCCTTTATTTTATAATACGTTATCAGCACCATTCTCTAAACGAAACTATTACATTGATCACTCCGTAAGTATACTAGCCAAGAAAAAAGGTGTTCATTTTATATCATTAGTTAACATGTATCAATATGATGCTAGTAATATGTGTTACGTGATCTTTTAGGAACATGTGCTTAAGTATGCTAGGAATTATCATTGTTAGGAATATGCTAGGAATTCTTATATGCGTTCGGAATTCTTATAATTAGTTAATTACTTTAATGACTTAGTAACATACATATATTATGTGAGCAGATTACTTTTGATGTCTTGTTAACTTGTTATAGTCTTTCTTCTATCTTGTGTAGTTTTATTATGTATATTGATTATTAATGTATCCTTTGTTTTATATGACTATTAGTTTTAGTTTATAAAATCAGTATTATCATAACTATCTGCCTTGACTGCTTTATAATGTTATTTATTATGAGCTGTAATTATGCCATATACCATAATTTGTGATACCACATGCTACTCTAATTGTTGTTGTAATATGCTTTTGTGCTTGTACGAATGAGCTTAGCCATGTTATTTTATTTGTATACATTTTTATTATCAACCATTATGTTATGATATGTATATGTTTGATATTTTATGAGATCTAATTTTGAATATTATTTTATATAGTGAAATATGTCGAACCTTGAATTTGTGGCCCTTGATATTACCGGAAAGAATTATTTATCATGGGTGTTAGATGCTGAAATACACCTAGATGCTAAAGGCCTTGGTGAAACCATTAAGGAGGCTAATGAGGCAACACCTCAAGATAAGGCTAAAGCCATGATTTTCCTTCGTCATCACCTCCATGAAGGGCTCAAAAATGAATATTTAACTGTGAAAGACCCACAAATCCTTTGGAGTAATCTAAAGGAAAGGTATGACCACCAAAAAAAACAGTGATACTCCCTAGAGCTCGTTATGAATGGTTGAATTTAAGATTACAAGATTTTAAATCTGTTAGTGAATATAACTCAGCTATGTTTAAAATAACTTCTAAATTGAAATTATGTGGAGAAAATATTACTGATGCAGAAATGCTTGAAAAGACATACTCCACTTTCCATGCTAATAATATTGTCCTGCAGACATAATATAGAGAAAAAGGTTTTAAAAAATATTCTGAATTAATATCTTGTCTTCTTGTGGCTGAGCAAAATAACGAGTTGTTAATGAAAAATCATGAATCACGTCCTACTGGCTCTACTCCATTCCCCGAAGCGAATGTGACAACCCATAACGGGAAAGAAACTAACAATAGAGACCATTCCAGTAGTAGTGGTTGAGGTAGAGGTCATGGTCGCGGTCGTGGCCAATGGCGTGGTCGCGGTCGTGGGCGTGGTTTTAGTGGATATGGTAGAGGTCGTGGAGGTCATTACACAAATTATCATTCCCACCAGAAGTGGGAACGTAGGGATGATAAGGAGAAAAATGAGACCAATATATGTTACCGTTGTGGAGGAAAAGGCCATTGGTCTCGGGTTTGTAGAACTCCAAAGCATCTTATTGAACTTTATCAAGAATCATTGAAGAAAGGAAAGAAAGTTGAGGCAAACCTTGTTCTTGAAGATGGTGAAGGTGATTTTGATTTTGGCAATGCAAATCATTTCGATGTTGCTAATTTCCTTACTTCCCCGGAAGGGAATAATTTTGATTTCGGTAGTACAACTCATTTAGAAGTTGGTGATTTCTTCAATGCCCCGGAAGGGAATAATTAAATTTATATTATTTTATGTCAACTTTAAGCATTAGACTTTATTTAGTTATTTACTTATGTTATTTTCTATGGTTGTAATAAGGACTTTATATGTTTTTATGAATTTATGAACTATTTGGGTGTTTTTATTGAATTATTTATTTTATCATCTTTATTTTTATGCTTAATATTTTGACATATATTTTATTTCATGAAGAACATGGATATTACTCAAGTTCAGTTTGCTATGAATGGTGAAGAATTATGTCTTGCTGATAGTGCAACTACTCATACAATACTTAGAAATAAAAAATATTTCTCTCATTTGATGATGAAAAGGATTAATGTGAGTACCATATCGGGTAGTACAAATATCATTGAGGGCTCCGGAAGAGCCACTATAAAATTGCCTTTGGGAACTGAAATTAAAATAATTAATGCTTTGTACTCCCCATTGTCTCAAAGAAATTTATTAAGTTTTAAGGATATTCGCAACAATGGTTATCATATTGAGACAATCAATGAAGAAAATAGCGAATTACTTCAAATCACAAATATAACTCAAGGCACAAAACATGTTTTGGAGAAACTCCCTACATTCTCCAGTGGTTTGTACCACACAAAAATCAATACTATTGAAACTCATGCTATAGTAAACCAGAAGTTTACTGATAATTTTGTTGTTTGGCATGACCGGTTAGGCCATCCCGGTTCAATAATGATGCGAAAAATAATTACGAATTCATGTGGACATTCTTTGAAGAGCCAGCAGATTCTTCATAATAATTTTTCATGTGCTGCTTGCTCAGTAGGCAAGTTAATAATTCGCCCATCACCAGCTAAAATTAATTTTGAATCAATTAGTTTTCTGGAACGTATACAAGGAGATATTTGTGGGCCCATACATCCCCCATGTGGACCATTTAGATATTTTATGGTTTTAATTGATGCATCAACTAGATGGTCACATGTGTCCTTGTTATCAACTCGTAACCTGGCGTTTGCGAGATTACTTGCCCAATTGATTAAGTTACGGGCACATTTTCCAGATACTCCTATTAAGACTATTCGGCTTGATAATGCTGGTGAATTTACATCTCAAGCTTTCAATGATTATTGCATGTCCATTGGGATAAATGGTGAACATCCTGTAGCACATGTTCATACACAAAATGGTCTGGCTGAGTCATTAATTAAACGTCTTCAGTTAATTGCTAGACCGTTGCTTATGAAATCCAATCTCCCAATTTCTGCTTGGGGACATGCAATATTACATGCAGCAGCACTAATTCGCATTAGGCCAACAAGTTATCATAAGTTCTCCCCATTACAATTGGTTTATGGTCAGGAACCAAATATTTCCCATCTAAGAATTTTTGGATGTGCGGTTTATGTTCCAATAGCTCCACCACAACGCTCTAAGATGGGTCCTCAAAGGAGGTTGGGAATATATGTTGGGTTTGAATCCCCGTCAATAATTAAATATCTTGAGCCTACAACAGGGGATTTATTTACGGCTCGTTTTGCAGATTGTCATTTTAACGAGTCACTTTTCCCAACATTAGGGGGAGAAAAAAGAGAGCTGGAAAAGGAAATTAAATGGAATGAATTATCATTATCCCATCTTGATCCTCGAACTAAACAATGTGAACTGGAAGTTCAAAAGATAATTCATTTGCAAAGTTTAGCGAATCAATTGCCAGACTCGTTTGCTGACCCAAAAAGAGTGACCAAGTCACATATTCCAGCTGTAAATGCTCCATTTAAAATAGATGTCCCGGAAGGACAAAATAAATTTGCTAATGAGTCTAAACCACGTCAGAAACGTGGAAGGCCAATAGGTTCCAAAGATAAGAATCCTCGGAAAAGAAAAGGAGCATTGATTGATGATGGTCAAATTGAAGAAACAATTTCGAAGGATCTCCAGAAGAGAATTTAGACATGATACAGGAAGAAATTCAGGTACCTGATACTGAAGAAATTTCAACAAATTATATCATGTCTGGAATTACATGAAACCGAAATCAAATCGACGTCGATGATGTTTTTGCATGCAATGTAGCATTAGATGTCATGGATAATAATGAGGATCATGAACCAAAATCCATTGAAGAATGTAGACAAAGAAATGATTGGCCAAAATGGAAAGAAGCAATTGAAGCAAAATTAAAATCTCTTGAAAAAAGAGAAGTATTCGGACCTGTAGTCCGTACACCTGAAGGTGTAAAGCCAGTGGGATATAAATGGGTCTTTGTGCGAAAGAGAAATGAAAAGGGTGAAGTTGTA
The DNA here is from genome assembly GCF_948465745.1 of Chenopodium album. Taxonomy (NCBI): domain Eukaryota; kingdom Viridiplantae; phylum Streptophyta; class Magnoliopsida; order Caryophyllales; family Amaranthaceae; genus Chenopodium; species Chenopodium album. Next base: position 5,569,902 of record NC_137851.1, on the reverse strand, counting down.
AGATATAAGGCACGCTTAGTTGCACAAGGATTCTCACACAGACCTGGTATTGATTACGAGGAGACATATTCTCCTGTGGTGGATGCAACTACTTTTAGATTTTTGATTAGTCTGGCAATAAGAGAAGGACTTGACTTACGTTTGATGGATGTAGTCACAGCTTATTTATATGGCCCACTAGATAATGACATTTACATGAAGCTCCCAGAAGGATTCAAACTGCCAGAAGCAGCAAAATCTAGTTCTCGAGAACATTTCTGTATTAAATTGAACAAATCTCTTTATGGATTGAAACAATCTGGGCGTATGTGGTACAACCGTCTAAGTGAGTATTTGTTAAAAGAAGGTTATAAGAATGATCCTATCAGCCCATGTATTTTTATAAAGAAATTTGGATCGGGATTTGTTATAATTGCGGTGTATGTTGATGATTTGAATATCATTGGAACTCCTGAAGAGATTTCAGTGACTGTCAATTATTTAAAGAAAGAGTTCGAAATGAAAGATCTTGGAAAGACAAAATTCTGCTTGGGGTTACAAATAGAGCATCTAGAGAATGGAATCCTTGTGCATCAATCAACGTACATAGAAAAGGTTCTTAAAAGATTTTCTATGGATACAGCACATCCATTGAGCAGTCCTATGGTTGTAAGATCACTTGAAGTAGAGAAAGATCCATTCCGACCTCGGGAAAATAATGAAAAATTCTTGGTCCTGAAGTACCATATCTTAGTGCAATTGGAGCGCTAATGTACCTTGCAAGTCATACACGACCCGACATATCATTTTCAGTTAATTTATTAGCAAGGTTTAGTTCATGTCCAACTCGGAGGCATTGGAATGGGATCAAACATTTACTTCGTTATCTTCAAGGTACGAAGGATATGGGTTTATTTTTCCCAAAGTTGTCCAAAGAAAATTTGATTGGTTTTGCAGATGCAGGTTATTTATCTGATCCTCATAATGGTCGATCACAAACTGGATATGTGTTCACATATGGTGGTACTGCCATTTCTTGGCGTTCCATGAAACAAACCATTGCAGCTACTTCTTCCAATCATTCTGAGATTTTAGCAATTCATGAGGCTAGTCGTGAATGTGTATGGATAAGGTCGGTAATTCAACACATAAAAGAAGTTTGTGGTTTATCATCTGGGAAGGAGGCACCGACAACTTTATATGAGGATAATGCAGCTTGTATTGCTCAACTTAAGGAAGGATACATCAAAGACGACAGAACAAAGCACATCTTACCCAAATTTTTCTTCACTCATGATCTTCAGAAGAATGGAGACATAAAAGTATTGCAGATTCGTTCAAGTGAGAATCTAGCAGACTTATTCACTAAGGCTCTTTCGACCGCAACATTTAAAAAGTTAGCTTATCGTATTGGATTGCGTCGTCTCAAAGATCTTCAGTGATATAATAATGAGGGGGAGTAATTGCGCGTTGCACTCTTTTTCCCTTATCCATGGTTTTTTCCCACAGGTTTTTTCCTGGAAAGGTTTTTAATGAGGCAGCATATAAGCGCATTATTCTATTTTTAAATAATGACCATCCAAGGGGGAGTGTTATAAAATATGTTATTATGGATGGTCATTATAGCTTGTAAATATCTCTTTTATGACTACCTTAAGTATGGTAGTAATAGCATCCTTGTAACCCTCCTTTGTCATTAGTCCACATTAATCCTCTCATGAATGGACTCTTCATTGTCCATATAAGTTACATTGTTCACATCTTGTATATATATAGATGTTCATGAAATGGATGAATATAGACATAACACTAATATTTCTCTACATCTCTCTCTCTCTTATTCTCCCTTTCCCTTTATTTTATAATATTAATATTATTATTAATTAATATTACTAATTAATAGTAATATTAATATTAATAATAATTAATATATATTATTATTAACTAGTAATATTATTATTATTGTCACAGGTCACTAATATAATTATTATATTATTATTATAAATAATAAATTCAAAAAAAAATTCAAAAGGGAAACGGTTTGGCGGTTTTACCGCTTCCCATTACCCTTACCATAATGCTGCCAAAAATCCAAAAGGGAAGCGGTTTGGCGCCAAAACCGCTTCCCTTTCACCCAAAAAGGGAAGCGGTTTGAACCGCTTCCTTTTCCAAAGCCTAAAAGGTAGCCCCCCAAGCCGGAGCGGTTCAAAACCGCTTCCCTTTTGAGGGTTTGAACCGCTTCCAAATTGGTTGTCACAAATTAAAAACGTATTCAAAACAATTGAATAAATAAACTATTACTACTGCAAAAATTGGGGAAAATCCTTTATTTCGCGAGCAAGGTAGATTTCCAATTTTGAAATTAGCTATTGACTAAATTCGCTTGATGTTAGGGTGTTGCGATTGCTATTGCTTCGCAGAATTTTGAATTGGTTGAGGTTTATTAGTACGTTGAAGGGGTTTTTGCGGAGGTTTAGGGATTTGGGCGCCATTGATAAAGCTTCAGTAAGGAGAGAGATTGAAGGAGCAGTGAGAAAGTTGGAGAAAGGGGAACAAAAGAGGGAAAGTGATGTGGAGGGGGGTGTTGTCGTTCAGTGGGTCGTGAAGAGGGGAATATTCTGGTGGTGGTGGGGATGGGGAAAGGGGTTGCCGAAGGGGGAGAGGGTGGGAAGGGACGACTGCCGGAAGTTGGGATGGAGTGGCGTGGGGTTGGGGTGGCTGAGATAAAAGGAAAAATTGATTTTAATAATCCCACCTTTAATCGGTTCGTAGATAATAATCCCACCTATTGATTTTTATCTAATAATCTCACCTTTAAGAGTCATCTTCTATTCTAATGGTCCCTAGTGACCGTTAACCTGAAGATTAGGTAAATTTTTTTTCTCTATTCTCCCTCATCTCCATAGAAAATTAGCCCCAATTCACTCTCCTCCATTTCCCTGCCCATCCCACCTCAATTTATCTCTCTTCCTACAACAATGGCAGCAGTGTACTTATATCTCAGGTAAATTCATTACTTGTTGTCGTTGAGTATCAAGCAGTAAAGTTACTATCGCGGGGGTGAGGGTTTCGTGGGTTGGGTGGCTGGTCAATCTTGGGTAGGGTTTTTCGTAGGTAGGGGAGGTTGGTTTGTGGGTGGAGGTGGCCGGCCATTTATGTGGGTGGGGCAAAAAGGGGGGGTTGTAGGTCCGGTTTTACATGTGGGTGCCCGATTTCAATGGAGGAGGTAGTTGAGTTTGGTTTTTTTTTTATGAAGGTCACCGGCATTAATGGAGTAGAGGTGATAAAAAATTGGGTCGAGCCTTAACACAATTCCTCGTACCCAAACCCGCAAAAAAGTAGTGGGCTTGTCGGGCCTAAGTGAGCTTTTTAGGCCGGGTTCGGGCTTTTTTAACTAAAAATGTGTTTTTATGCTGTCCAAACCCGCCCTATTTTCGGGCCGGGCCAATGTTGATCACCTCTATAATGGAGGATAATGGGAAGGGGAAAAAGAAAGGAAAGAGGAAAAGGGAAAAATGTTATAATATTTTTTTTTTGTATAAATAAAAATTATATATTTGGACGAATCATGAAAGGACATATGTCATGTTAACCTATCTAACCGGTTACCAACATATTTGGGACCATTAGAAGAATATGACCCCTAAAGATGGGATTATTATCTATGAACCGGCCAAAGTTGGGATTACTAGAATCAAATTTTTCCTAAATAAATGAAACGTTTTGACTTTTTTCCACAATTCATTTTTTTCCACAATTCATTTAATTCCCCTTTAACTAATATTTGTGATTTATAGATAACAATAAATATAGTCATGTGAGTACTTGTTGGAATCTTCTTAATGAAAAATTTATTAATATTCAATTGTAATAATTTTTATTATTAAAGATATTTTCTGTCAAAGTTTAACGTTAGCATACGTGCACAAGGAAAAAATTTATACCAAAGTTTTAAGTACAAATTCATATGCAACTTTGACAAAATAAAAAATAAATAGGTGAAAAGTTTATAATAATATAATTGATATCTACAATATAAATTATTTGTAAAAAAAAATATATAACCTTGTCAAAATAAATATTTGAATTTGATCGTTAATTATTTTATACGACTGCACAACACATTATACCCATGTTTGCCTAATTATATTATGTTACGTTACAACGCTATATTGTTTTTATCTTTTTTTTTTTTAATTTTCCATTGCTACCCTAGTTTGGACTCATGGGTCCGCCACTGATTGGAGCAGTAGTTAAAGTTTGCTTGTAGGATGACATGATGCCGCATAAGCAATGGCGATATGTAGCGGGATTTCATACCTTATCATTGAGTTTAATTTTAATAATAAACAGTATATAATAGTTTTTTTTTTGGTACAAATAATATATATATTAGCGTGTCTTCAATTTACAAGCTTTGAATACATTCCACATGGGTAAAATAGGAAAAAAAAAAAGTTAAAAATGAAATATATTCAATTTGGGTAAATCTTTTTTAAACATCCAAAAAAGAGTATGAGATTAACAATTAGAAACGGTTGGAGTATATATTTTAGTGGTGGATGAAGAGATTACATTCCTAACTTGGGATAATACATTCCAAATTTGAAACGGGTTGGTTTGGGCAGAAAGACTTGTGTGGACCTGGTCCACAATAATATTATTGTGGACCCAAGATTTATACACACGCAACTGATATTATATTGAACATAGTGACCCTTATTAACATAGTAACCTTATTTTTAACATAGTAACCTTTATTAAAATTTGTATAATTTTAATATTATTGTGAACTTGAATACAACGTTATGACCCTACTTTTAACATAGTGATCTTTATTTTTCATATTGACCATTATATAAAATATTTCATTAAAAAATTTAACCTCTTATAGCCTATATATTACCAAAATGACTTTTATTTCAACATAATGACCTTATTTTTATTATAGTGACCTTTTTTTTATTAATTAAACAACCATAGTTTCTCTAATATTAGCGGTTCACAATAAATTAGTGTGAACCAGGTTCATTTAAGAATTTGTATGGTTTGGGATAAGGTTTATACTGGTTACTGCGGGCAGTGGCGGATACATCACATATTTTTTTTAAGAAAAAAACAGGTTAACATGAACATCAATGGTAATTGTTAGCACATCTTAACTATTGGTTTGATTGAGATCATAGGTTCTATCCCTCAAATTCTTAATTTTTTTTTTTTGAAGAAAAGGTAGCGCAACCATTTATTAAATTAAATCAAATTTCGCCAGGGGAAACGAACCAATATAAACAAATTTGAAATTGCTACATGTATCCCACCTTGCAACCATATGTGCAACGGTATTACATGCCCTCTTAATATGGAAAAACTAAACTGATCAAAAGATAAACTATTCAAATAAATGTCATCATAAACCAGAAATAAAGGAGAAAAGCCACTAATCCTTCTTTTTACATATTGCACAACGCTGATGGCGTCACATTCCACTACTACCTTGGAGTACCCAAGTCTCCTTGCCACTTGAAGCGTCCATAACGCACAGCCATAGCTTCTGCAACCTCTGGAGTAGTAATTGGACACCTTCTAGTTGCACACACCAGAAGACGTCCTTCACTATCCCGAATTACCACCCCCAGACCAACCAGTACTCCATCAACAACATGTGCATCCGTATTAACTATACCAGGGGTGGGGCAAAGAATTTCAAGGCCTGTGCGATTTTTTAACTTGATCCCCCTTTTTCATAATTTAAAAGGAGGTTTTAGTTAAATAATATTTTGTAAATATTAAATTTAATTATGACAATAAATGTAAAATTACAAAAAAAAAATAAAACCATAACAATTTCACGAGTGACTTCAAGACCAATTGTCTCAATAATTCAAGTATATAGCAAAAAACATTATATCATAAAAAATTTAAAGCAAGTTGTATCTAAAAAAAAGTAAAAAAAAAAAAAACTATGGGTTCGTTTGACATCACTGTGGTTTTCTGTTTTTTGGTTTTTTGTTTTTCATAATCATATGATATATGTTATATAATAAATAAAAAATTAGTCAAACTTGTTAAAATTGTAATGATTTTGAAAACTGACAACAGAAAAGTAAAAACATCTTTCTCTTGTTTTTGGTTTTTTAAAAACTGAAAACAAAAAACGATGTCAAACAAGCCTAAGGTCTTAGTTTTCTACCTAAAAAATAAATAAATCAAAAATATAACACAGTTGGTGGCAAAGGATATTTATTTAAAAAGTTTGGTGTAAGGGAGAGTCGAACCTCTGACTTCTATTTTAAAACTGATTGCTGCTAACTAGCAAGCTAAGCAGATTTCTATTTAATTACACTCATAAAAGCTATTTATCTGATTTTGGGGCCCTAATATTTAGGGAGCCTTGCGCGGTCGCTCAACTTGCTCCGCCCTTCCGCTGCCCCTGAACTTGACGCAACCATCAGGTGGGCAAACCCAAGATGCAAGAGACGCCACTGCCTGACCATTAGCACCCCTCACAAAGACCTTTGATGAGTAGCTTTTGTAGTCTGTAATGAGCTTCACAAAACCACTTGCTATAGCCACGAAATCAGGCCTTACATTATCAAAAAATAATTTATTTCGACATGCCCACGCTGCCCACATCAAACCTGCTAGCACCAGAAGTTCTTCCGCACTTGCCTTGATTCGTAGCCATAGCCAACGATGGACAAAGGAGGAAGATGGAACATCAATTAACCAGCCTGCCAAGACAACCACCCGCCAAATTGCTACAACAGCCTCACATTCGAACAAAGCGTGAATAATCGTCTCATTTTCAACGTTAATTGGGCACACCTTATCTTGTGTTATATGACGGAAGAAGAGTCTATCTTTAACAGCAAGGTGTCCCTTACAAGCACTCCATAGAAAATGACTTAGCTTTGGCGGTCCCTTCAAACTCCAAATTGAAAGGAATGGTGTCCTTCGAACAAGTGTATTATTCCGATAGAAGGTTCGGAATTATTAGAAAGCTAATTATTTAGTGAGATCAAGTGATCGGAATGCCTGGGTGGAGGCCGCTTCCGATCAGTAATATTAATGTATAATTAATATTACATCTTAATCTTGACTGAACCCTTCGGGTCACACCCAAGCAACTAACGAACCAAAGCGATGAATTAATTCGGAAGAAATTAATGAGTCGCCCGAGTAATTAATATTTAGACGTCGGAAATTCGAGCTTGGAGCATCGAAACCGAGCGTCGGAAGTCGAGTCGAAAATGATAAATAGACGAGACGGGAAAATAACTTATAAATCAACATAATGACCAAAATACTCCTAGCATCAGAAAGCCGAGTGCTAAGGGCATGGCCAAGCTAGCAGCCCGCACCAAGTGGGGAGCTTGCTAACAAGCTGCGGCTAGCAGCCCGCACTTGATGCGCGGCTTGCTAGGAGCAGCCCGCACGCAAGTGCTGGGCTTGCTGGCCGAGGGTGGCAGCAGCCATGGCAGCCCACTTGGGGTGCCTTGGTGCCCAAGTGGGGCTGCCACGTGGCGCAAGCTAAATGGGGTTGGGTGTGTGTGTTGGCCGGTTTTGGGAGAGGGAGTGGGGAGCAAGTTTGGTCCCCCCTTCTCCAAATGGTCCTCACCTAACCTCTCATGTGAGCTTGACACTTGTTGATTTATTAGTAGCTTGATTATTAATTTTATTTCAGATTTAAAATAAAATGGAAAAATCAAATCTCCCACATTGATAGGTGAGCATTTCTCACTCTTGCATTTCCCTATAAATACCCAACTTTGGGTATTGGGAAAAGCATTTGAGTAAGTGTTGAAAAAGGCATCACAGTGTGAAAACCTTTGAACACAATTAATTACTCGGGTTTAGGTCGGGCCTTGCTAACTCCAAGGCAATAGACCAATTTCGGTGCTCGCGTTACGGGTGGACTTTATTGGAGGTCCTCGTGTGAGGGGGGCTAAGAGCTTTCGAAGTAAGAACTCAATTAAGTGAGAGAAGCACGCTACAAAGGTATTAGTCTCTTACTTAGTTTTGTGTTTATGTTAATTATGCTTTATGGTTATAATTATTGTGAGTTTGGTTTTGGGTCGTGTTTCTTTCCGCGGTGGGTCGGACTCATTGAAACCCAACACAAATTCCCTTCCACAACTCATCTTCTTCAACATTTGCACTTGTATCACCCTCCACGGCATTCTGATTTGCAAACCAGTAACCTGATCTCACTCTACAGACGCCATATTTTGCCATTCTCTAGTACATTCTGTCTTTCTCCCACCGATTTGAGAGTGGGATAGTGAGGATTAAAGAGCAATCCTCCTCACTGAAAGTATCTCACACCATTTCTTCATCCCATACTTTGCACTCAGGCTTGAGCAAGTCACACACACGCAACTCAAAATTGCTAGCTATCTAGTCCAGGCAAAGGACTAATAGTTTTCCCCTTCTTCACCAGCCATTTCTCATTCCATACATTTATGTCAGTCTCTAATCCCCAATTCTCCAAGCCACCCCTTTAATTAAAAGCGATTTTGCCTCCCACATGCTTCTCCAAGAGTAACTTGGATCATATCCACGAAGAGCCTCAATCACATTAGAGTGTTTAAAGTCGAACTTTGAGAATTTTATGAATAAGAGAGCCATCATCATTATACAGCTAGCCGCCAAATTTGCTTTAGCCAAAAAATCTTGGTTGAAGCATTTGAGGTCCCTAAACCCGAGACCTCCTTTTGACTTCGGCAAGCACAAATTTTCCCACCTTTGCCAATGAAGTTTGCGTGAGTCTATACTCGAGCCCCACCAAAATTGGTTCAAAAGAGTACGAATTTCATATGCTCTTCATATATGTAGGGATAGCCTGCGCCACCGCCTTAATGAGAATCTTCTTCCAGCTGCTCAGATTTTTCCAAATCCTTTCCTTCAAACAAGAAAAAATTGATTTTTTTAATCTGTCAATTATCGTCGGGTGCCCCAAATATTTTTCATGTTTTTCTACCTCCCTTACTCTAAGAGTATCAATAATATCATTTCTTCTACCAATTGAGACACATTTACTGAAACGTTTGAAAGTGACTTCTATTTTGTTAGGATTGACTTTTTAACCTTCCCGTCAATTTTTTTTTTGACTTTTTAACCTGATGCTCGCTCATATTTACTGATGATATCAGCAATCACCGAATTCCTGCAGAGTTACTCATGCAAATAAAATAATATCATTGGCAAAGAAGAGATGTGACACCCTCAGAACCCCATTACATATTTTTGTACCATGAATCCCCTCAAATTCTTAAATTTTATTACTCCATGTCTCCGTATTAGTTTTGTTGATAACTAGGTTAGCACTCGTGCATCCGTGTGATGCACTGGTTTACCAGTAATTTTTTTTGGATTTTTGTAAAAAAAAAAATTGAGTTTAAAATGTTCATAAGTTCACTTTAATTGACCCCAACTATGCTAACAACTCCTATAAAGACTCCAACAACCTAATATCAACATAAACCACCAAATTAATAGGTACTTATTTTAAATTAATTACCTAAATAATAGCTACTATCTGTTTAAAATTAATTAGCATTTTGTTTCAAAAAAAAAAAAAAATTAGCATTTGAGAGGGAAATCTTTTCATAAAATAGCGCCACGTGGACAACTTTGAAAAAAGATGACATCAGCGGCTGCTATTTTAGTACCCCCTCCGTTTTGATATGTTAGTCCCATATGTTATTTTGGGCGTTTCAAAAAGATCTACCCATATTAAATGTATTCCACTTATAACTTAGTTTTTATTTCCAATTTTATACATATTAAATTATGATTGGTTAGATTAATTGATTGTGAATTAATTACATAACTCTAAGTAAAGAAATTACTCCCTTGATTTATGCAATTATGGTTAATGCTTTCCTAAAAAAATCAAAAAAATTAAATAAGGAAAAACTATTTATAAATTGTTTTTTACTTTAATGCTAGATTTCAAATATTCTCCTTTTCTTATTTTATGTGATTGATTCTATATGGAACTATCATATTGAAACAGAAGGAGTATTAGTTATAGATATATAGATTGATACTCCCTAGTCCCTATATAATTGACCCAGCAAAAAAAAAAAAAAATTACTCCCTCCGTCACTTTTTTTACATTCATGTTTGTAAAATTACACGGGAATTAAAGAATCAAGAATAAAACAAATACCAATGAAACAAAACACAATGGGGAGTACAAAACATTAAATGATGTCTTTGAGTAAAACAAAGATAGATTAATATTTAATGATGCCATGTCATCAGTTCTTTGCAAAAAAAGGACCAATAACATGCTCCTATTGGAAAATTAAGAACCAATCATATTCATCTAAATTTAGGAGTGAAAATAGGAAAATAAGAGTGAGAAAATAAGAGTGAACATTAATTACATAACAGAAAAAGAGGGATAATTTGAAATATTTGGAAAAAAAAAAAATACTTACAGAGTACTAAAAAAGAAAAGGAGAAATATAATTTTGAAATACCCAAAAAGAAAAATAAAATTGTAAAAAAGGAACGAAGGGAGGGCTCCGTAAAAAAAACACAAAAAACAACGGACATAAAAAAGTGAACGGTGTGGACAAACAAAATAACGTACAACGCTTCCTCTTCCTCTCTCTCTTCGACTTTGAGAATTGAAACTCAAACATGACGGAACCAGCTGTTACCAGACCTTCCAGCCACCGCACTCCACGTCTCCAGCCGGCAGCTTCTCTCCATCAATTTCAGGTAACTCAATTTCATACTATTGATGATTTGTTATATAATTTATCGAATTAGGGAGTTAGGGTTTCTGATTATTTTAGGAATTGATAATAATTGATGGTTTTTAATTCATATATGTACATTGGAATTTTTGTTATGTGTGTATTAATAGTTTTTTGGAATTAGAACTCAGAATGTTGGATTAATTGGAGAATATAGTTAGATACTCGATGTCTATTGGTTTTGTTTACTATAGTATTACAATAATAATAAATTAATATTCATAATTTTGTTTGATGTTAATGTAAAATTATGGAGTTTTTAGGTTCCACCATGAGTTTAAAGTCTTTTTGGAAACGGATCGGAAGTCTGTATTTTCATTTTTTTTTTAATGAATCCGAACCCACATTTCAGATTTTTAGTGGTATTCTGGGAAACGCCACTGGGTTCGGGTTCATATATTTTGGAGTAAGTTTGTAACAATCATATTAGTGGTTGATGAAGGGATTACATTCCTAATTACAACTAAATTAGCGTTTAAATATGAAAGCTCACTCCTTTATTTCCTGATGTAGAATATGAATCTAAGGGATGAATTTGAAATAGCGGTGAGAGTCCGGGAAGATGGTTCAGAAACAGCATGGTATAAAGTTCGGATACCCTCATCGAAGCTGAATGCATACCATGAATACGACGCACGATACATCCCCCATGACCACAACTATGGTGACCCGTCAAGGTTCTTCTCCAATCACTCCATTCGGCGGTTGTTTAAATCCAGTGCAGACAAACCTCACCGTCGTTGCGCTGTGATAAAAAATACCATCTATACTTTCTCAGTCGATGGCATATTTATGCGTTCAATTCTTTCGGATTTTGACCAAAATAAACTACACTGGAAACCCGTTCCATCTTGCCCCCCTAATCTATTTATCAGGTATTTTTATTTATTTTATCCTCAATCTTAATTCCTACAGTAAATTCTAATGAAAATTGGGTATGCAGGAACACCCCTAGCCCTGTGAGTTTGGGTGGACGAATTTACATTTTCGGGGCTATGCTTTCGCAGGACGATCAAGAATTGGGAGTCATATATGACCCTGTCAAGGACTCCTGGTCCAGCATTTTATATCAGAATGAGAATACAATCATACCCAATTGTAATTGGACATTTGTTTCTTCCTTGGGTGAATCTGTGGGGAAGATCATTGTTGCTGGTCCTTATGTCGCGGAGGTGGAATCATCGGACAAGGGTATGGGTAAAGCTGTACACTACTTTGTGTATGATGTGGCCACGGGAGAGCTCAATCCCTTCACTCACTCTGAACTCTCTACGCATTTGAATAATCTTCCCATGAATCCCGTCGTTGTTGAACAAGATTCTACCATCTATTGGATTGATGAATATAGTGGATTGCTTTATGCATTTAACTGGAGAACTATGGACTTGGTCTCTGGTCCCATTATAGGTCTCGAGCACGAATCCTTCACTACTGCTATCCACAAGAATAACTCTAAACTTCCCTTAATTCATTTGAAAGATGGTTTATTTTGCCTGTTGTGGTACCAATTCGGTAGAAGTGATTTTAGCTCCAATCTTCATTGTTTGATCACGCGGGTCATCAGATACGCTTCCAGTGGCATTTGTATGTCTGTGGTGGGCTGTTTTTGCGCTACTCTTCCTCAATTTATTGAACTAGTAGATGCGTACCTCTTGTAAGTTTTACTACTACTAGTCTACTAAACTTTGCTGCATCTTATTGGGTATAGTGTTACTGGCTTTTTCGTTACAATCATTGTTATCAATTTGAAGTTGTAGAATAACTATGATATATGCTTATGTGTCTTTCTAATATGATATCAATCTGAGTAACACTTATGGTTTAACCGAGTCTCAGGATTTACTGTTCTGGTTGTTGGACATTCATATATTAACTCCATTATGTTGTATATGCAAGTTTATGGTCCTTTGCCAACACAAGGTTTGTAGTCAAGTGAAGTGGAATTAGAGAGCTTAATGCCTGTCTATTTTTACAGTTAGGTGATTTATTTGATTCCGGTTGAATACCATGTTTTAATTGTTGGCTGTGCAAGCAAGATTGTGATCCTTGTTATGGCTAGATCAATGTTCTTTGGTGCTCAGTTTTTATTTTTAACTCAGGACTATTTGGGGGCCAGTGAGGCCCATTCAACTTAAAATTTATTATCAAGAGTTGGACATCATTCTTAAAGTGTTTTACACTTAGAGTGTATACAAGCATTTGTTTTATACAACTTTGATCAACATTCTTATAGCTATCTTTTATAAGCTTTAACTGACTTTTTGAAGTAAGCAAATAAAATTATTTGTTTTTAAAGTATTTATGCCTTTTCTAATAGCATACTAGCGTGTATGAATTTTGATATAATCATCAACCAATTATCTTAATCACAATGCCTTGTTACTTTTTTGAAATACTTGTATAGTTTTGTGTTTTTTAATCAAGCTAAGATTTTTACAGCTTTCCATACAAACGAGACGGCTATTTATCCAAACTTATGTTGTGTCCTTAAAAGTTCAAATTGGGCTATTCCAATCTTCCTAATATATATTGTTAGCATCTTTGAAAATCGGTTTGAATACTGTAACAGAGTGAGTGTGAAAGGTAATGAAGTTATGTGATGGTCCTGATTGATAGGCAAGTATTCACAAGTACCAAATGATTTACACATTGATGTGGTCATATGAGAAGGTAGTATACAACTAAGGAGGTGTTTGGTGAAACTTGTTGGAATAGATTGTAATGTATGCGATACCAAGAAATCTGATATTGGTTGTTTGATTGAGTTATTATGGGTGTGGAACTATTCTTAAGGGATTCCCTCTCTCATACCATTCCATTCTAGTCTTTTGAACCAAACACCCACTAATAATACCGGTAATACAACTTAGGTTAAAAAACCCAGCGAGTTATAATACAATATACTGTTTTGTTTATATCATCTTTTGTGCACATTTTCACATAATTGTATTATGGATGTCGCCACGTGAAATTATTGTTTATGAACTTTCATCTTATGAATTTTTATAAATGCTGCTTGAAGCCTTAAACAACATAGATTCTTTGTTCTTGCTTTGTGGCTTGGTTATTATTACTTAAAATTTGTTGTTGATCCGCAGAATAACTATTTGAAATGGTTTTTACAGCCTTAGAAAAAGTAAGGGGACTACAATTGGGGGAAGGGGCTAACCCCTGTGTTGTTAAGCTAGGGAAGAGGATTAGTTGAAATCAGATTGCAAAAGAAATGGTTTGTGTATAGTACTGAGATGAGATTACTCAAATGATTACCCTTTTTTTTTAACCTTTTTTTATTTATTTATTTATTTATATATATATATATATATATATATATATATATATTTGTTGTTTTGCTGAGGGCTGAGGCTTTGAGGAAAGTCCTTCAACTAAAACAATCAAAGTTCCTTTCCTTAATATGGTGAGTTGAGTGATATTTGAAAGTATTAATACTCGCTAATCGAATACGAGTGTTTCTCTCCCATTGTATAGTCCCACTTCTCTCTTTCGTCTCACACACTTTCACTTGTTTTTTCAGGAGCAGGACAAGTCATAATTGGACTAGTAGAAAAGGTTGGTTGTAGTTATTAATTGTTTGTTGTTGAATGTATTTTTTGACGCCTTATCATTTTGTTATATTTCCTATTTATGCGTCCTAAGTTTCCTAACAGTAATGATCTGTTATGAGTGCACTTCTCGTGGCATCTACTGAAGTATTATCTGCTATGAGTGCACTCATGACAATATAGTTCAGTAGATGGTATGATCCTTGTTATGTTTTGAATTCAGCTAATGTAATTAACGCAAATTAATAATTATATAAGATTGAAAGCTTGAGTATTTGATTGATTGAAGAATTGAATTATTAATTGCGTTAATTACATTAGCTGAATTCAATACATAACAAGGATCATACCAAGGTAAGAAAAGCGATACATAGTTTGGATTCTACTTGATGGACTCTACTTCATTCTTTAACATGTCATGTAAAGTTTGGATTAGCGCGTATATCTTTCTTGCTCGCTCTCACATTTTAGTTCTATCCAGGTAAATATGAAGCTAGGAGCAAGGAAGGTAGCTGTTTAGGTGGATGTATCAGTAACTTCCCCAACTACCCCAACTTCTCTTTCATCAGTAACTTCAAAACTACCACAACGCCCACCTAATTCAGCTCGCCGGCGGCCACCCCAGCTCCACTGGTCGCCGGCGAGTCTTCACCTCGGCGATCTAGAACTTACTATCCGCTCTCATGAGCGTTTCTCTATGAGGTACTAGCTGGTATCCTACCTTGTCTACTTAGTTTGAAGTAATTTTCTTTCCTTTCTTTGATTGTTGGTTGTCCTTAGCTGCTTTGTGACTTTTGAGGTTTCTTTGCTTGGAGTGGTAAGTTTTAGAACTTTAGAGTAATTATGGATCCTATGTCAATGATTAATAATTCAATATGATAAAAAGCAATTATCTTCGCCTTATTTAAACCATATTTAACTTACAATAGAAAGAGGCCCTTCCTCTTTGCGTTTGAAAGCAGCAACGGCAGATTCCAAATCATAAAACCCTCTAAATGTAGCATTTTTGAATCCCTTCACTTGTTTACTACATTCATTCCAAGATTCGTAAACTCCAGGCTTTCTACCGTTCCAAACAACATAGTGTGAAATTCGTGTACCTACTAGAAGTTAATTTAGGAAATGCTCAATAATTTCACGGCAAATAAAACTGACATAGTATGAAAATCGACTCAACAAATTCGAAATAAAACTTACCCTTTTCAGGCGTAAAATCGGAGAGTTTGATAGTATCATGAGAATTGTTGGAATTCATTGTAATTTCCTAAATAAATAGGTGATATGTTTAGCCTTTAAACCAACACCATTTCAGCCTACAGACACCATAAAAATACCTTACGAATTAGCTCTTGAAAACAAAATCCTAAAAATAATACACTGATTTTTTAGGTCCACATTGAATTTTCTAAAGTCTAAACCAAAAATCGCGATTTCGAAGATTATTTTTATATCCTTTTGCTAATATGTGATTAGTGTTGTCAAGTTTCTACAAGAGTTGAATCAATGAATGCTAAGTAACCCCTAAGCCCTAACCACTAGGGATGGTAAAGGGTCGGACTCGAAGCGGATTATGCTAAATCCGACTCCGACCCGACAGGAAGTCGGAGGCTAAATCCGACTCCGACTCCGACATCCGACTCCGAGACTCCGACTCCGACTTCATTATCCGACCTCCGACTCCGAGTTTTTTTCGTTACTCAATATATTTTGAGAAATTGGGCTATTTGGGCCTTTACAACCCACATCCAATGCCACCATGACCCACACAAAAATCCACTATCTATTGGAGTCGGAGTCGGATAATCCGTCAGAGTCGGACATTTGTCGGAGTCGGATTTTTTTCTCGGATTTTTTGTAGGATCCGACTCCGACCCTCCTCCGACTCGGAGTCGGATTATTTTAACAGAGTCGAACTCGGATTACTTTTTTCTCGAACTTGGAGCAGATTTTTTTTTCTCGGATCGGGGCGGAGTAGAGTCGGATCCGAACTGGATTGCCATCCCTACTAACCACACATTTAGAAATTAGGGGCTTAATCTGATCATTTTTTAGAAGGAATATAAAGTATGATCATATTTCTTATGTTTAAAATGATAAAAATTCACATCTAGAATTTGAGGATTTTACAGTTTCTATACCCGTACCTTAAAACAAGGTATGAGAACCAAGAGAAGGTGGATATGACTCATTAAACTTTAAACCTTTACGATTAGATACCAAATACAAGTACAGTAGTAAAAATAAAATAGATTCAGTCTAGAACTCTAGATGGAACTAAACAGATAGTACTGTAATAATACTATATAAAGAGAAAGGATTTTTTGGTTGATAAATTTTATTTTCCTAAAATACCTTTAACATTTTAAAAATTAATTTTTACCAAAAATAAGTGCAATTTTAAAAAAAAAAAAAACTATTCTATTATAATTCATAACTTTCTTCTCATTTTTGTCTCAATAAAAAATAATAAAATTACCATCTTAAAAATAAATCAATCATCAATCAATCATACTATATACTAAAATACACACCAGCAGTGACACGTGTCATCTTCTAGTGTTTCCTTGTTTTTTTTTTTTTTAAAAAATAAAATTTAACAGAGTATTAAACAAACAAATCTTATACAAAATAATTCCCTAATTTTATAAAATGTAATTACTTTAAATAAAAAAGATTTGACATATAATTACTTAAAATAAAAAGATTTAACATATCTTTGACACAAATATTTATATAGCTATAAATAAAAAGTCTTAACATAATTTTAAAAATATTTTACATCATTTTATATCTAGCATATCTTTCGTAATCCTTTATTTTGATCACAATTTGTCAATAATGTTTTTAGATTTTTTTTTGTTAATAAAAAACTAATTATAATGATAGTTTAATAAGAGCCCTTTCTCTAAATAATGTTGGGAAATTATCTAATTTCCAAATTACAGCTACTCTTTTTTTAATTCTCACTATACTGTCCATGTTATCGGTTCAGTGGGATTTTTCCGCTACTTAAAGTAGCTGTTTGTATTTACTAATTATTTTTTAACAAAACCACTTTTCCCCTTTTCCTTGTAAAATAATTCAACAGAATCATCCAAAAAACAAAACAAAAAAATTCGACACTCCTCAAACAGCCTACCAACGCATCAATCCCCACGCCGGAAGCCGTTTTCGCCGCCGGAAGCCGCCTTCCTCACGGTTGTAAGCCGACACCGATTGCTGTGAGAAAATAACCAGAAACAAAGATTTATCAAAGTATTTGCGATTGCTGACACCGATTGCTGCACCGATTGCACGTCAAATTGCACCGATTACCAAAGGTTCATGCAACTTGGGGATACAAGCACTTTCACTTTATCAAATAACCAGAAACAAAGTTCCATCAAAGTGGGTTTATTATTTGGCTGATTTACTGATATTTTGTTTTAAAAAAAAAAATTTACAGAACAAACCGCTACTTGAAGTAGCGGTGTTATGAGGAAAACCGCCACTTCAAGTAGCGGTTTACAAAATTAAAACCGCTACTTCAAATAGCGGTTTATTCTCATAACATCGCTACTTAAAGTAGCGGTTTGTTGCTGGATTGAGAAAAAAAAAATTCGGTTTGTTTTTCCTTAGCTGACGTGGGCATTACGGTGAGAATTAAAAAAAGATTAGCTGTAATTTAGGAATAAATTAAAACCGCTACTTCAAATAGCGGTTTATTCTCATAACACCGCTACTTAAAGTAAGTAGCGGCTTGTTGCTGGATTGAGAAAAAAAAAATCGGTTTGTTTTTCCTTAGCTGACGTGGGCATTACGGTGAGAATTAAAAAAAGATTAGCTGTAATTTGGGAATTAGATAATTTCCCAACAATATTTAGAAAAAGAGCGCGTTTAATCAATCAATCAATTACATATTACTAAAAGTGAATCTAAGGGAACACTTGACAATGCATTATTAAAAAATTTCTTGCTAAAACTACTTTCTAAAAAAAAAAATTATTATATTAAAAAATGATTGCATTTAGATTATGACTTTTATTTTATATAAAATCTAAAGTAAACTTCCTAAAATATCAACTTGCACATTTTAACTACTTTGTATTATATATTTAAATATTAATACGAAATAATTTATTTCATGCGGTTTAATATTTGATCAATTGATTCATTTTTTTTAAATACATAATTATTATATTTTTATTATAATTATTTAACATCCGTGTATGACACGGGAATTAAACTAGTAATAGATATAAAAAATTACCGTACATGGTACGGAAGCTAAGCAAGAAAATAATAAAAACCACATTTAAAAAAAATCCATCTAATAAAAACAGAGAATTAATCATGTACACGCACGAATTTTGGTGCACCTCTTAATAACTTGTAAAAAAAAAAAAATAAATAATCAAACAAATTGCAGCAACCAGGTTCCCTTACGGACTAGTGTCTAGTGGACTAGTGGTAAGAGAATGAAACCTCTGAAGTCTAGGTCCAGGGACCAGGATCAAGCATTGGTACCAGGTACCACCTCTCTTTCTCTCTAAAAAACAAATTGCAGCAAGGGCCATTCTTGACACTCCACGGCGCACACTTTTGTAGTAACAAACTAACAAGACACCCCTTTGAAGCGCTGCCGATCTTCTCGAATCCAACCCCATCATTCAATTCATCTTTGGACCCATCTAATTCAAATGGGTCTTCGTCGGATCCGTCACATTCAAATTCAAAATTTTCAAAGGTATGATTATTGCTGTTGCAAATTCTGTGGATTTTGTTTCTTATTTTAATTGAAATTATATATTCTGGATTATTGATTGGCAATTATGGGTTAGATCCTGAAAATTAAGGTAGTATATTGGCAATAACAGTGTTTTGCGCAAGCTTAGACGTTTATAATGGTGTTTTATAGGTGTTTTGTTCTGGTGTACATAGAATATGGTTTGGATGCAGTAATTTACTTCTATTTCCCTGTTCATTACTCCGGATAATCAGTAAATCCACGTTTCCTTGTTTTGGGATTGGATTTCAGAAGTGTAACAGAGAATCCATTTAATTGATGATATATTCTTTGATTGGGGTTCTTTGCATCTTTTATCCTATGATCAAATGCTTTCTTGGCATTTTTTTTATCTTATTAAAAATGGCTTGGCTTGCAATTTCTCGTCTTTATCACTTCTACTGTAGTGCATTATTCTTCATTCTTGTGATTTTCGATTGTTCTGTTCTTTTTTACATGCTTGATTGTTTGGATTCCAACGTATGTCGTATAACTAATATGAGGGTTGATGTGGCCTCAGACAAGAAAAACATGAAAATTTGCAGGACACAATTGCACCTGAATATATATATTCAATGCCTCACTGGACATGTGTATGGTTTTATAATGTAGTACTCCGTAATATATAATGTCTGTACACTTGTTGAAGGTATATCATGTTGTCTTTGTTGCCTAACATCATGTGTGCATGGATTCACACATATTATGTTGTTTATACTTCCTCGAGTCTCAACTATCACAGGGAAATTGGGAATAGATAGTTGTTGCTAACGTGTTTTTTTTCTTTATTGTATGGGATTTTGGCTTGAGTGGCATCCTTTTGTGTTCTTTATTTTAAAATTTTACAACTACTATGAGAGTATGAGGTTGGGTGAACTACTGATATTTTACGGTTGCAGTTTGGGGGCAATGCAACCATGCTTTTCATTTACACTGCATCTTGAAGTGGGTGAATTTACAAACTACTTAAGCTCATCGTCCTGTGTGTCGTCGGGAATGGCATTTCAAGGACTGATATCATTTCCTCACCCATTCTTTTCTCAATAATCTCACTATCTGGTGAAAAATGGCATATTACCGCAATGACCATGGTACAATTCTTAACCAATCTTACGTGGTGATATCTATTTCAGCTTCAATACTCAATCTTGTTCATGTGATGCAAGTGGTTTGTATTACATTATCTTATTTTGTGGAACAACTCACAATCTTTGCTTTAGTTAGCTATTTTAAAACTTCTCTGTAACTTGGTGTAATGACATGCTTGAACTTACATGTCATCATACTAGTTTGCACTTTATTTTTATTTTTTATTATTATTATTTTTTTATCATAATTAAATTATTTGTAGTTTCATGATTCACAAGGAGCCAAGTGTCATGATGGAGTGATGGAAAGTCAAAATCAATTAGCCAACAAAACTTACCCAATTAGAGTTGTATTTGGAACTAACGCTTTGTTTGGATAGCACATATGGAAGGAAAGGAAGGGGAGGGAAATAAGGGGAAGGGAAGAGGAAAGAAAGGGAGGGAAGGGGAAAGAAAAGGATTGATAATTCTATTGGCCTTTTTAGAGTGATGGTTTTTGATTCAAGTGATTGAACGAGTCTAACGCTTTGTTTGGATAGTAAATAAGGAAGGAAAGAAAGGGGAGGGGAAAAGGGGGAAGGGGAGGGAAAAGAAAGGAAGGGGGGAGGTGAGCTCCATTTTCCCTCCAAATCTTTCCAATTTTGGAGAGATTATGCTTATTAAAGAGAGAGGGAAAATGGATCCCTCCCTCCCCTTTCTCTCCCTTCCCTTAATCCCTTACCCAAAGAAGAGAGTTTGTCCCCCTCCCTTTCTCTTCCCTTCTTTTCCTTCCATTTCCTTTTATCCAAACAAAGTGCAAGTGCTTATGTATTCTATGTTTTATCTGCTTTGCTTGACATTACTGGATTCTGCAGTTTTTAATCTTTTATGGCTCTGCTGGTGTGATTTTTATGTTTTTGCTTGAATTAGTTTGGTTTGTGGAATTATTTTGTTAGTTGGCTTTGAATTGTTGATGGTGAATTTTGTGGTTATCTTCAACAACGAATATTGCAATCCTCTCAACATAATATACACTGCCCAACATTGGAAAAACAGATGGATCAAAGGTAACCTGCTAGCAGCTAGAGCGAAGCCAAAAAATGAAGACTCTAATGATGGTGGAAGCGGAAGCTTGGAGCAGAGTACGGATGGTGACATCTCAAGGGTGGCAAATCAGAATAATGTCACTGTGATTATTGATGGTCCTTGGAAGAAGAATAAGCTACCTTCGATGAATACGTGGAGAGCGGCAGTAGGATGGATTATCAAGGATAAAGGTGTAGTAATTGATAGGGGAAAAGCCCCTGTTTTTGCCTCTACCCCGACTCAAACAGAAGCCATGGCTGCTCTTATGGCTATAAAAAAATTCAAGCCTTAGAGGGAGGAATGTCACAATGCTCACTGACTCAAGTGATTTGGTGAAGGCTTTTAATGACAATAGCAATGCAACGAGGGAAATTAAGCAATTAGTGCTTGATATTAAACAGGCTGTCAGAGAGTTAGATAATTTTGTTATTGTAAAAGTCAATAGACTTAAAGTAATAGAAGCCCACAGGCTGGCTGTAGCAGCTAGGAAGGGCATGTAATTGGCTTTGCTTTCTTGATTGTCAAAAAAAAAAAAAAAAAAAAAAGGTTATAATTTGAACAACCGAACAAGTCTTCTTATTACATTTAAGTTAAAATTTAATTCATATATTCCAAGGATTGATTTAAGGCAAAAAACTCTGTTGCACATTTGTTTGTTCCATAGCATTAAACATTTTTTTCAACAAAAAAAACAAACATTAAACATTTTTAATTTTTGCAAAATATTATAACATTAGTTCTTCCACATTCACCTCACCCCCTCTTGTGTGTTCCATCTGAATCAACATATGTCTATGTCTATAGAATGACAAGATTAGAATAATTATGATGTTAAATTACATACCTTAATTCCTCTATTGTTTCGGGAAATTCGGTTCGAAAAAGCTCCTCGAATAGAGTAAGGGAAGTGGATGCGTAAGCAGATGGATTAGGACAGCAAACTCTAATAAGATCTCTGAATAACAATAACTCAGTCTTCATTCCTGGTACAATATCAATTTCTGCAGGGATAAAAATATATATAAAGAGAAAGATAGCATAAATGCATAATTATTATTATTAATGAGCACAACAAATTTATAATCATACATAAGAATGAATAAAATTACCATTGTTAGGGTCTAGTGGCAAGAATGTAACGAGAAATGAGCCTGGGTTGACAAAAATTGTAGACGACTCTAAAAATCCAACAAGTTGGTTACATTGAAGATGTGAATCAATCAACCTTGTAAGAAACTTTCCAACCTTTAAAAATTCTTCACTAGGCCCACCTTGAGATTTCCATAAAAATCTTTCGTAAGTTTTTGCCCAAGTCGTAAAGATTATGCCAATAGACCGACCCAAAGCATAGACATGAGCTCCTTCACCCTCGCCCTGTGTGTCAATTTCAATTGATTCTCCTTGTTTGTTACAAGAGAACAAAACAAGGGGTTGAAATGTATGTGGTGCATTTGAAACTCGATTAATGTATTCGAGAGCTGACAAATAATTAGGAAATTTGACGATTGTCACTGGACTACGGGAAGGCAGATCCGCATTGAAAACTCTTCCACTTTCCCCTTCTGGCTTTAATGTAAGATTAAATTCCAATGGAATCGTAATATTTATTCATAAGTTGGATCTGTATAAAATATACCAACATTAACATATTTTAGAAAAAACAAAATTAAAATAAAAAAAAGGTTTTTTTTTATAAAGAATTGTAAATTCTCACTGGTAGCAAAATTTATGTAAAATTCTCTAAAATAGCATCAATTCTCTAATTATTCTCTAGTATAGCTCTATTTAATTAAATCTAACATTTCCTCGGCAAAAAAATTAAATCTAACATAATCCACTAACCATAGTTACTTGTGATTTAATTTTTTTCCATCCACCTCAAATCCTCCACCCTCCACCCAGGCAGGGCCGTATCTGGGCCGGGGCAGCCGGGGCACCCGCCCAGGGCCCCAAAATCTGAAAATCAAATTAGTTATTAAAAAAAAATAAATAAATAAAAAAATTAAAATTATAATATTACTGATAACGAAGTAAGCGGCATTTCTTGGTAAGTTAGTCAATCTTTCCCTTAATAACTCCTCACAGTAAATCATTAATATTCCTCCTTGAAATTAACTCCATTTTGGGAAGTTAAATTTGACAAATTAATCCCATAATCTAAGCAATTCATCCGTATAATCTTCTATTTTCATCCATGAAATCAATTATTTATATCATTACCTATATTTTTCTGATTTTTCATCTTCCTTCCCAAATTAATGCTAAAATGATGATTTCCCCCATAAACGTTCTTCTTTGCAATCAATTTTCAACGGGATTAATCTATGAATTTTCCTATAAATTATACTCTTTCAGTTGTTCTTCATATATCAATCTACCTAATCAATTTTTTCTATTTGTTTCTATTAATTTTTCACCATTATTATGGATTTTGGCTTCGATGTTCGAAGATAAACTCATAAACGGTACGAGCCTGCTATTAAGTCATTGGTATGTTCTGTACTTTAATTTTTTTTTTCCAGAAATTACAATTGATTAATTTATTTTAATGTATAGATTATTCTATTTTACAAGAGAAGTTCTGAAATAATCATATTAATTTTATGTCATACAAATTTTAATTTCTGATTTATGAATTATCAGTAGATCTGTAGATAGTATGTCAAATTTATATTTTTCCCAGTTCATTCTAATTTCTAATTTTGTTTGAATTATGATATTTTAAATTTGATTAATGATTAATAATTAATTGATTATGAATTATCAAATTGCTTTCCAAATGCATCAATTGCTTATCGAATACTATTGACTATGCCGGTAACGGTTGCATCCGTCGAAAGAAGTTTTTCGAAGTTGAAGTTATTGAAAACCTACTTGAGATCATCAATGTCTCAAGAAAGGTTGAATGGTTTAGCTACTTTATGTATTGAGAGAACAATGTTAGAGCATATTGATGTAGAAACTATTATTAATGACTTTGCATCTAGAAATGCTAGAAGAAAGTGTTTTGTTTAAGCGTTATTGTAATAATAAAATTTCTTAGCATTAAACAAAGTCTCTCGTAAATTTTTTTGTGCATACCCAAAATAATTTTTTTTTTGTACCAAGGGCCCCATTTTTTTTATCCGCCCCTAGGCCACCAAAGTCTCAGAAACGGGCCTGCACCCAGGTGGTATGTGGTGTTAGCATGTTAGTGGTCCTAAGAATCTGATCTTGTCTTTTATCCCTCAAAAAACTTTTGTTGCAAGAAGAATTCATAAGCAAGAAAAGTTGCAAATGTTAATCAACGGTCCTACTGGCAAGGGTTCATAGAAGAAGCAATTAGTACTACTATTTATGTTATTGGTCCTAAGAATCTCATCTTCTCTTTTATCAAGTACTAATAGTGTGCTACACTACACATAGTTAGAGAACCTACAGTCCTATACTACAAAGGCCCAGTTTTTCTTTAATTGTGAATAAAATCAATCTTGAAAATTTTAACTCTGCTAGTAAAATTTTAGAGAATTTCAAAAAAAAAAAAACCAAACACCCCCAACCAATCTGCCACCCAAGCCATGACGCCGGGCGGCCGCCCTCACGGGTTTCGGGGTGGGGGAGGGGCGGTTTGGAGTAATTGGGACTGGCGTTAAATTTTTAATTAATATCAAACGATCAAATCAGGATATTCAAAGAAAGAAAACAAATGACAAATAAATAGTAAATCTTACCGTTGCTGATTTTTTAACGGTAACTATGGTGGTGGCCATGGTTAACTGTAGCAATTGTTGGATATTGAGTTGAGTGCCAGACTGAATTTGTTCTTGTTTTTCGGAGGTTTTGTACTCGTATATTTTTTTGGACAAACAAATAGGGATAGTTTGGTTTGAATGTGTGAAATGCTTTGAATGTGTGAAATGCAAATTTTTGGAACTTTTATATTTTCATGTAATTTTAAGTGGATATTCTCACAGTAAGTTCTAGTGTATTTACCTGCTCCCTAGGTAATTAAATACCTCTATTTTGTGATCAGTGAAAATTCACGGTAACATGTAAATAGAACTTGCTAGGACAATGATATACATACATTATAATGTATATGGTCCCACATACATTACCAATTAAAAATTAACAACACATCATTAGCTACAAAAATAAGAGGGAAAAGTTTTTGGTTTTTGGCGTCATTTACTATAAGAAAGCGGGACAAATTTCATTAGCGCCAAATAATCTTTCTTGTTACTAAAATAATATTTTAGGTTACTAAAATATACAATTTTGTTATTGAGAAAATAGCATCCTAGTCAACGTCATTAATGAAGAGAAATGTTTATTATAAGAATCGAATAATACTTCATTTGACGATATTTTACAAACTACAAATCAAAAAATTATTATAAAAAAACCAATGGAATTATTTTTTAAAGATCTTTTTTTAGACATCCATATCGACATATTGTTGTCAAACCAATGGAAAGGAGTGGTGTTTTGAACCAAGTCCAATTGTTGTCGAACTATTTTCCTAGCATTAGTGAGGCAGAGATGGAACAAATTTCTCGTCCTTTTGGTGAATGTGAGGTGTTTGCTGCTCTTCGTTCGATGAAACCTTTTAAGGCTCCAGGACCCGATGGTTTCCAACCTTTGTTCTATCAAAGGTTTTGGGATTTAGTCAATCCTAGTGTGGTGAATTTGGTGCGTGAAGTTTTGGAAGGGAGGGAATTCCCCGAGGGTCTGAATGATGCTTATTTGGTGCTTATTCCCAAAGTTGATGTGCCGGAAAAAGCAAATCAGTTTAGACCTATTGGATTGTGCAACATTCTGTATAAGTTGATCACAAAGGTGATTGTGAACCGTCTTAAACCTATTTTGCCGAGTTTGATTTCCCTTACTCAATGCTCGTTCGTTCCTCAGAGGCAGATTACTCACAATGTGATAATTGGGCAAGAAATGTTACATAAAATGAGATACAAGCAAGGTAAAGTAGGTTACATGGCGGTGAAAATTGATTTTGAGAAGGCCTATGATCGACTTAGATGGAGTTTTATTCGAGAATCTTTGATGGAACTTCACCTCCCGCAAACATATGGTTGGAATTGTTATGCAATGCATTAACTCAGCCAAGTTACAAATTTTATGGAATGGAGAACCATTGCAAGCTTTTAGTCCTTTGAGGGGCATTCGACAAGGAGATCCCCTGTCTCCTTACATTTATGTGATTTGTATGTAGAGATTCGCTCATCTTATTGATCGAGAAGTTCGTTTGGGTGGTTGGAAACCGGTCAGAGCTAGAAGAAATGGACCTTCCATCTCTAATTTAGCTTTGCGGATGACTTAATCTTGTTTTGTGAAGCATCGGTCGAACAAGCTAATATCATGAAACATTGTCTTCAAATGTTTTGTGAGGCGTCAGGGAGCAAAGTTAGTATAGCTAAGTCCAAGATTTATTTTTCGAAAAATACTAACTTTGATGTTCGTGAAGCGGTTTGTGAGTACTTGGGCATGGAGGAAACGGAGGATTTTGGTAAGTATCTTGGGGTCCCTACTATTAATGGTAGAACCTCGAAGAGAGAATATCAATACCTTGTGGATAAAATTAATGGGAAGTTGGCAGGGTGGAAGAGCAAGACTCTTTCCATGATGGGGAGGGCTACCTTAGTCCAATCTACGCTCTGTGCTATGCCTTATTGCACTATGCCGTCCACTAAGTTGCCTAGAACTACGTGTGATGAATTGTTTAGAAAATCTAGAAGTTTTTTATGGGGAGAACAAGAAGGGCAGAGGAGAGTTTACCTTGTTGCTTGGGATAGGCTAACGAAACCAAAGAGTGAAAATGGCCTAGGTTTAAGCTCTATGAGAGATGCAAATAGAGCTTTTTAGCAAAGCTTGGTTGGAGATTGCTAGCAGAACCGACAGCTTTGTGGTCGAGAGTATTACGAGCTAAGTATTGTGATAATCGCTGTGACTTGGATATGTTTAAGGAGAAAGTGTGTGCTTCGAATGCTTGGAGGGGTATTATGAGTAGCATTGACATTGTGCGCAAGGGTGTCAATATGGCTGTTGGTAATGGAAATAAAACTTTCTTTTGGCATCACCGTTGGGCCACTAAAGACCCCCTATTGGAGTATGCGAGTGAAGAACCTCCAATTGAAGCTCAAGACTAGACAGTAAGGGAGTTATGGGATGCAAATACTGGCTAGAAATTTGAGGAATTCACTGACTATCTCCCAGCCTCAATTCTTGGACAGATTGCCTCTTTTGAATTGGTGGATGATGAAGAATATGTTGATGAAGTTTACTGGAATGGCACGCCTAGTGGGGGCTTCTCAATTAGATCGGCAATGGAATTAATGAAGAATAATGATGCAGCTCCTTTGGAGAGTGTTCGTGACTGGAAACTAATCTGGAAAACTAGTGTTCCACAACGAATACGATTTTTCATTTGGTTAGCTATCCAAGACAGGCTAATGACGAATAGTAATCGTTTTATCCGGACTTTAACTGATGACCCGAGATGTTTTGTATGTGGAGAGGTCGAGGAGAATTCAGAGCATATTATTAGGAGAGGTCCAGCAACAAAGATTGTATTGCAAAAGATGGGTGTTGATATGCGCAAGATTGTGAACAACATGCCTTTTCGTGAGTGGATTTTGGATGACATTGATGAGGAAAATAATAGTCTGGGGAGTGTGTGGCCTCGAGCATTTGTTATTACCTGTTGGTGGCTATGGCGCTGGAGAAATGAAAGGAGCTTCAATAGAGACCCCAATATCCCCATTGACCAGGCTGCTTTCATCTTCAATCGAATTGGTATAGTGCAACACGCAATGGAGCAAGAGAAGCAGCTTCATGAAGGTCGACATAAGGGTAAAAAAGAGGTGTTTATTCGGCGGTGTACTCCTAACATTGGGTGGGTGAGGTTAAATACCGATGGAGCTGCAAAAGGCAACTCGGGGAGAGCTGGAGCAGGTGGCATCATTCGAGGTAGTGGTGGTGATCTTTTTGAGGTTTTTGCTATGAAGCGGTGTGTGCACTTGTACTAAGGCTGAGCTACTTGCGGTTCAAAGAGGTTTATCCATTACGTGGAATGGAGGACATAGAAGAGTGGTTTTATCAGTTGACTCTAAGGTGGTTGTCCATTTGTTGGAAGGTGACACCCCTTCTAACTCTCCATACATTCATATCATCAGAAAATGCAAGGCTCTCATTCATGGTAGGAGTTGGGAGATTGCCATTAACCATAGCTATAGGGAAGCTAATCGTGCAGCAGATTGGCTTGCTAATTATGGCGTGGAGTTGGATCAAAAGATGGTCCTTATTGAGGCGGTCCCGAAGGATCATCGTGCCGTTTTATTGGAGGACCTTAGTGGTGTGGCGTGGGCGAGGAAGGTGCCGGAAGATGTTGCAATCTGAAGGCTGCTATCTCCTTCTTAGTTCTATGCCTTTTTTTTAGCTTTCTGTCTTTCTATTTTCTAGTTTTGTTTTTTGTTTTCCTTTTATTTTGTATTTTGTTCTCGGGTTTCTCCCCTCTCTTGCACCAAAAAAAAAAAAAAAAAAAAAAAAAAAAACCTAAAGTGAGCACAAAATTGGAAATTTGGACAATCAACATTTCAATATAAGGGAAAATCAACATAATCATTATCAATTTAAATTGTTTCTCGTACAAGATTTAAATTATATTTCCCAAAATAGGTATCTTGAAATACTACGTATTTAATACACCTGGGTGTACTCTCAATCTCTCAGTAGCAAACAAGGTACTGAAGTACCCACCGGAGGTAAACTTCCCGATTGTAACCTATAATAACCGGTTAAAGTGATTTTTCCTTACCAAAAAAAAAAAAAAAAAATGTAAATGTCATCAATTCAACCCCATTTTCATGTATTCTCTCTGCTAAAGGGCAAACTTCTATTCTCCCTCTGTTTAAGTTGTTAGTTTGGAGCTCCTACTTTCCCCTTCAGCTATAGGCGGTGGTTTGGCAGTTGCTAGTTCAGGTAACTGGATGTAAATATCCTGTTGTTGTTCTTCTTATTGAAAGCATGGAACATGGAAATCAGAAGGTCTATCTTCTATTTCAATTTTTGTAATTTTAATTTTGATTGTTATAAAGTTTCAATCAATAATTTTATTTTAATTTTTGTTAATTATAATTGATAATTAAAAAGTACTCATATTTTATAATTGTGTATAAGCATGAATGCGTGATGTATTATTCCTTAGTACCCATAATTTCATAAATAGGCCTCCTATTCAACCAGGATAAATTGTATGTTCTTTTTTTTTTTTGAAAAAAAAAAAAAAAAAAAAAAAATTGAGGTTTGTTCATATATATATGTAGTTCTACATAATATTCGAGATTTTTGGGATTTATTATTTTGTTTTTCTGGGGTTTTTATGTATGTGTAAAGTTTGGTATAGTGGAGATTTTTAATTTTAGAATTATGATTGTTTTGCATTTTCAACCATTAATTTCCCCAAGTTTTTAATTGCTTTTTTTATTCTCTCAGCTGGTACTTGTTTTTTTTTTCCTCCTATGAAAAGGCTGCTTCAATGAAGAGAAAGCTCTCAAGCTGCTTCAATGGAGGCTAAATATACTTGCAATTAAGACTTTTGTGGAATATATCCAAACTTCAGTACCTTCAATTTATTGTGTCAGAATATTTAATTTCCCTTTATTTTAGCTTAGAATTACCGTTATTATAGGTCATTACTTGCTTGAGTACCTTGTTTGCTTCATTCCAAACTTCGGTACCTCATCTGCAACTAATAACAAAGTTCAGTACCTTGTATTTGTGTTTACTCGTTTTTACTCCGTTTTTTTTTTAATCACGTCAATTTTTCATCAATGGAGATATAACCTCTGTTGGCAACTTGGCAAATACAGGCCATCAATTTGAGGAAAGAGAGTAAAGAATGAACAACACTTCAACAATGTTGCTAAGACGCAGCTTCTGTCGCGCAACCTTGAGCAATCCTCCTTGTTCATCATCCTTGAATAACAAAAAGAAGCCTCTTGTTTTCTTGGGTTCTCCTCAGGTTTCTGCCAAGGTTCTAGATGCTCTTTTTAATGCATCCCAGTCTCAAGACTCTTCTTTTGAGGTTGGTTTTCCAATTTTTATTGATTTCATTTCTGGGCTATTTTGTTAAGATTTTTATTTAGTATGTTATGGCTTGATTGGTTTATTTTTGTGGGAAATTACTGATTTTGTATATTTTGAAACTGTTGTATATTTCTGATTGAAATTGGAGTTGGGGTCATGATTGTTGTAGCAATTGAGCATTTGGTGGAAAACATGGAAATGTTTTATGATTGCATTGAGATTTCTACATTAATTCATCAGCTGTTGAGCTGTTGTGTATGCCTGGTGATTATCTTCCCTTATTTTAACTTCCTAATTTGATTAGTTCATTATGTTTTTTGCAATCAGCATTATTAAAACATTCTTGAAAACTGAAACCCTTAATCAAAGACTCCAAGTTGGTGCTAATCACCTCCCTTAAATTAGTCACGTTTAGTATGAGAAGCATCATCGTTAACATAGGACTAGTATAAGGGTATAGAAGCATGAAGCTCTAAGTGGTAATGATTTACATATGTTTTTTGATACGACGAATTCTCTTGCAAGAGCAGTGGCGTTTTCTATTTTTCTTGTAGTGATAGAAGAGTGGGGAACGCTGAACCTTCTATCACATGCTTGGTCCTAATCTTCTGTATCTTATGTAATGAACTGACTTAAGGGAGGGCATTATGGGTAGTTTAGGTGTTAGTAGTTATCAAATGTAGTATGGGCAATTTTGTAAATCTAGTATTATTAGGTTAGTAGAAGTTGTAACCTTAGTATAAATAGAGGGAGGGTAGAAAGAAGAAGGTAGGCAAAAAATTGGATGAAACTTGTTGAGAGTTGACCTCAAGTCACTCCTTGGAGAGTTGTGAGCTAAACTCACTATTAAGAGTAATAGCCTTAAACTATTAAACCTATCCTTTGTAATCTTTCACCATTATCAATCCTTAGTAAAGCTTCCATCTTTCTCATTTCTTCTTTATAAATCTATTTACCAAAAATCAGATTATTTAGCTAATTAAACAACCTATCTTTTTTCTATATTTTGCTGTTATTAGTATGAGTTATAACAGTCCATTACATCTTAGAATTAAGAAAAGGGAAGAGGGGGCTCTAGGGAAGACCCTAATCCTAATATTTGTATGAACCCGAGACTTGATACCCCCAATTAAGCCGGTCATTGTTTCAAACATGGATTTTCACACACTGATTGCTTTGATGCATGAGTCCTTTAAACCGACATTGCAACACAGGCATTTAGGAGTGGGGCAATAAGCCTTGACTGCACTATAAGCCTTGGTGTGTGAATTATATTTTATCTTATTATGATTGGGCTTGGTATATCTAGGAGAATCAATAAAGACTTGATTCTTTCCTCAGTTGTACACTTTCCAGTTTCCACATTCTCTCCCTGTGAAAAAGCTACTGACTTTTTATCTTTCTTCCCCATAATTAAGGACCCATAGTGAGGTATGTCGTCTTAGATACTCCCTCATGACAAATTGACAATCATTGGCTAGATAATTCATCCTTATACTATGTTGTTCCAAATACACGAGTCTTTTCAAAATTAGTATTGTAATTTCTATGGATTTTTAAATACATTATTGGGCTAGGATAGGACCTTGACATATTTCCCATGCTAGTTTTTCCATGCCAATTTTGTTTAGAGGAAGATGGATTATTTTTTTTAATTCCCCAATTTCCCCTTCCCTTTAAGGAGAAAAGTTATTTTTGTGTAATCAATTGAAGACTTTGCCCCCTTTCTTTTACCCCAACTGGTCTTATTGATCTATAATTGAAATAGGTATGAAATTTTCTTAATTAAGGACTGGTTTTGAAGTGGGGTGATTGGGTGAAATAAGATATAACCTACTTGCTTTGAATGGAATTAGGAAATCCATTGTGCAAATTTCTTCCTTACTTTCTTGACAACATTGTATGTGTCTCTTCTTAAGCAGAAGTTGTGAACAATGTAAACATGTATTTTCTTAAAATTATTTGTTATTGCTCTATTTTTAATGACTCGAAGCTTCAAAAGTGTCTTTGCTATAGCTGGCTAAGCCACTAAGGTCATAATTCTATGCAGCATGATCCCTTTGGGTGTACTTTAGTTGTGGTTTAAGCAATCTGTGCTGGAAGTTGATGTTGTCTTTCATTGTTTTGTTATAACACATTTGTTTTTGAGAGCATGTACTGTATATTAGATTCATAAAACTTTAAGAAGAAAATTGCCTGGAAATGAGGCTAATGAATCATCCTTTATGTAATTATGCCCTTGAGAATGTGTTGCCGTTACATTTCAATTCATTTATTGTCATGCTGGTTGGATCATTGATTCAAATTACTTGTGAATATTTGTGATTTAGGTTGCAGCTATTGTCACCCAACCTCCATCTCAGAGAAATAGAGGCAGAAAGGTCTTGCCTTCTGCTGTTGCACAACATGCCCTTGAAAGAGGTTTCTCTTCTGATCTCATTTTCACACCCGAGCGTGCAAATGAGGTGATTACTGTGGCTTGGTCTCTCCAAATTATGCTTTTATTGTAAAATATTATGTTGATATTATTGTGCTGTATATGATGACTTTGGAGTTACTAGGGAACTATAATTGTGTCCCCTAGATGAAGCTTATGTGTAGGATTTTGCAATAGTTTGTTTCAAGATTTAAATTGTATGCCTTGGTTTCTAATAACGAATGAAATATGCAAGAAATATGCTGTAGCATGTGTTTACTCAACAGCTGTGAGCCTATTATATCTACGATATACTGCACCATTAGGGAGATCATGTCCCATACTCCCATGTGCTACCTTGTAACATGATAAAGTTGTGCTTTGATTGCCTTTGTTGCATAAGTACTTATGCATTGTGAAATTTGTTTTATACTGTTGAATTCGATCATATCCATCATAGGTGGACTGCAAATTGGTATACGCTGAGATTCTAGAAGCTTCAATCTCACCAAGTATTAGGTACAAAATTCATAGTTCTGAAAAAGAAAAGGCTACAGGATTTTCAAGAGTAGCTTCTTTCGTATTATATTTGTTAGTGTCAAGGTACTAGGATTTCTTGTAGACCTCCCCAGACCTCGCCTCGGGAACCATAACTGGTCCATTGTCAATGCTGTTGGATTCCAGAAAGGCTACTTCTTGTAGATGCTTATTAAATTATCTTAAGCAGTGACGATTTCTGTAATATCCTCTTTTGTAGCTCTAATATTGAAAGCAATGATTGAGTTGATCATTTTATGTACTCATATTACCCAGGAATGGTTTTTGGCCAATCTTAAAGCCTTGGAACCTGAACTTTGTATTACAGCAGCGTATGGGAATATTCTATCCAACAAGTTCCTAAACATTCCAAAGCAAGGTTGGTATGTGAGTATGTCAATCCCCTTACAGTCCCTCAAATATTTGTATCCCATTGATTCTGTGACCATAGCAATAGAGCACCTTACTCAAATGATAGCATCAGTTTCCTAATTAATACGTAGTAGATTAGAATGGAATCTGTTTATCTTTTCTTTTCCTTTTTTTTTGTTTTTAATATCCACTCGTTTTCCCCTCTCCAGTTCTCAACCCAATGCTTTCTCTGTTGTTTCTGCACATTTATAGGCACGGTAAATAAACACCCAAGTTTGCTGCCCCTTTATCGTGGTGCTGCTCCTGTTCAAAGAGCATTGCAGGTTAAAATGATTTATCAGATCTTTACTATTTACTTTCATGCATGCATATTTTAATATATATATGTTGGGGTGTTTCACTTTTATTTAGGACGGTGTTAGGGAAACTGGAGTTTCATTAGCCTTCACTGTTAGAGCACTGGATGCTGGACCTATCATTGCATCTCAAAAAGTTGGTGTGGATGACAATATTAAGGTACATATACTAATCATGAAACTCAATTATTAATTTGGAGTTGATTGTAGAACCTGAGTCTATATATAGATTATTAAGAAAGTGAAATTACTAAGAAGTGGATGTATCATGATATTTTATTTGCATCAAGAATTATATTGTAGCTCTGAAGTCTTGTTAGACAAAATGGTTTGTTGTAGATTCCACAATGTTTTTCTGTTTGCTCTAACTTCAGTAATTACCTAAATGATGGCTAGGTGTAGATACGTTCTATGGAGCATGGTGTATATAATTTTCAATTAAATTTAGGTCGCAGTGAAAAAAATAGTCTAACTAATATACTTTTCACCAATTTGCATGCAGGCACCAGAATTACTGGATTTTCTCTTTGATCTTGGTGTGTCAGCTGTCAACTTCTTTTATGTATCAACTACTTGCTGCAAAATTTCTGTTTTCTTGCTTAGATAGCTGATATATGTTAGTCTTGACTTGAGCTGTTATAGATCTCAGCTTCCTTTGATGCAACTTCTATATATTGTACATATATGCATAATGTAAAGTTGTACTGTGAAATAGGTGCTTCATTTCTGCACAAGTAGCTTATATGGAAGTATGGAATTATAACTTGAATTTGAATTGATGTTGATTGGGATATTGTTGTTCCCAAATCCTACTTTTTATCACATTTAACTTTTCAACATCTAGCAGACATATTATTACAATGCTAATCCAGGACTAACTTTAATGTTTTTGACAGAGTGGATGGTATCTTAAATTATTTTACTCTGTATACTTTGCTTATGTTGCCTCTATCCTTTTAATACAGAGTAAACTAATCTTCCTCAACCTAAAGCAAGTGCATTTCTGATGCTGTGGTATTATGCTTTATAGGCTCAAAAATTTTGTTGCACGAGCTTCCTTCAATAATTGACGGAACAGCAAGAACTAAAGCACAACCTCAAGATGATTCTAAAGCTACCTTAGCTCCAAAGGTATCTATTCGGTTACTTATGATATGCCATGCTGGGGATCTTTTCTCCATGCAAGCTGAGTTAAGAGGTGATAACTTTGTGCAGCTTACTCCCGAAGAATCGTGGCTTTCGTTTGATCAAGATGCTACTGTCCTGCATAATAAGGTAGTACTCTTGCGGTTTTTTTATATGATTTGAGTCAATTATGACGACAGTTTTAGGTACGCGCATTTGCAGGTTGGCCTGGAACTCGAGCTAGAGTTCTAGTTGTGGATGCAGCACATGCTCAAGAGAACGTTTTAGAGTTAAAAATAATTTCAACAAAAGTTTCCAGTACTTTCAACGCTCGGAATGCTGAGGCAGATTATGTCACTTTCAGAAATGGTGCATTGATCTTTACTTGTGGTGGAGGCACAGCTTTGGAGGTCAGAGTCCTTAACTCTTTAGTTTTTTTAGAATTAGCTATGCTTTTTTCCTTTCGTTTGGTTGCAGGAAGTATCTGTTGTGGGGTATTCCAAATTGCCAATCGAGAGTTATCCAATATTGGTCAAGAAGAGAATCTCTAATGCTATAACGTGAAGTGTGTATGCCCCATAGTCTTCTTTTGTTCTCCCTTCGTATAAATATTAGTATAGTCATGTATATATGAATTTGGGTCGACTGGAAATACTGTCAAATTTCCTAAAATAAAGTATTGGATTTAATATAAATTTTTTTAAAAAACATTTTCATTGATAATTAAAGCAGAGAACATTATGGTAATGCAGGTTCTAGAAGTTCAGCTCCCAGGCAAGAAAGTGGTGAATGCAACTGCATTTTGGAATGGCTTGCGAGGTCAAAAGCTAAAAGTTGTAGACAAGGGAGCTGCAATGTCACAAGTGTAAAAAGTAAGTGAGTAATTCCTTCTTTTTTTCATCAGAACTTCCTAGTGAAGAAGGGGATAGGCTGCCATAGCTCGCTGTAACTGAAGAGATGAAACTTGAGAGCAGCAGAAGCACTACATGAAGTGATGTCCATTGCTATAGCACCATGCCTGATTTTTGTTGATACTGACTTCTCTTGCCAGTAAGTCTTTCATTCATTGATCATTTTACTAATCCCCCAAACAAACATCATGTAGTAACATGAGCTTTGGCTGAGTACTTTTTTGAACTACTGATCTGAGACATCATACTTCTGCTCCAGCAGATTTATGGTTTTACTGGGTTTACTTTGTAACCACTTGTAACAATATTTATTTCAAATCAAAATCAGTTTTGATCAGCAATAATCGTAATTAAGTTTGGTAGCCGGTGATAAAAAGTGACAATGAGAATGAATTTGGAATTTATTTGGCAAGCAAAGTTATATCTTAATTTCCTTAGTGATGTAAACTCATCCCTAGGCTTGTGTTTTTCTTCACTAGGGTAGCCTACGCGCGCGATGCGCGCGGATGGCTAGTTGTTACATTAGGCTCTTTTGGCTTGCGTTTACACTCCACACATAAGTAATGGATTGGTAATGGAACTTTTCACTATATGTCTTCGGTTATAATGTGAATATATAAAGTGAGACATATCATCTTATTAATGTTATATATTACGAAATGAGTGGAAGAATCCTTTTGGCACATTAGAACAGAAGCATCACTGCTTCACAAGTAAAGCTTAAACTTAGCAGACTTTTTTTTTTAAAACAAACCTAGCAGACTTTAGATAAACAATTTATAAATAAGAACTTCTTCACTTGAGGAGCATATAATTTGTTTTTTGTGCTCTTGTGTATTAATTGCTTTTGTATCTCATGAGCAATACTATGTTTCTAATTGTAGCATTGTGAAATACGGCCATAGTTATTATGTGTAATGCTACTACAAAAACACTTGAAGATGTGAACTGTAAGTTAAACTAATATCATAACCATAATAGGCTATTTAATTGTATGACAAAAGAGTAAAAAAGTGATATGAGTCTTTTCAAAAGCAACTATTACAACTGATGGCTCATAAGCAAAGTTTAGTGTTGCTAGTATACGCAATGCATGGGTATCAAAAGCTAATCAAAAAGTATAGTCTGTGCAAATGTTCTTGTAAGAGGCCACATCGTGTAAGTATTCATGTTAGTGCAATAGCATAGCTTGTTCAAAGGAAATGGCTTTCAAAAGAGCCCAGATTCTATTCAGGTTAGTTGTTGGTGCAATCTAGAAAAACATGGGCTTAGTCGCTAACTTGGTAGCTATTGCTTCAAATTCCAATCAATCACCCTGTCCAGTAATACAGTGAATGTGCTAAGGGAAAAGACAATGGAGTTAATCAAAGAAGCTACTACTATTAGACATTTAGTTCAGGCAACTTTAGCAAGCTTTAGAGTAAATAAGCAAGCGCATATAGTTTAGAATATGGCATATATAGAAAATAGATAGTATGTCAAAACTACCTACAACTCTCAAGTATACGTTCATATAGAGATTGTAGTAGGTAACTCTAGATGGGTGTAGAAAATGCTAAATGTGACCACTATTATTTTCAGATTATCTTTATTTTCCTAAGATTAATTATCTAGTTAATGATTTGCATAAGTTTGGGTTAGGTAATTTTATAATAAAAAAAAAAAGTTTTCTTATGAAAAGTTATATAAGTGGTTTAGTCAATATATTGTGTAAGGAATAATTATTTTTGTATTATTTCTGCAAAGAAATAACGGAAGTTAGAATACAAATGATGCTAATTCTATTTTCATAGGATAATAAACCAAAAATAAAAATAATACTAATGCATATTGCTTACCTGACTCTTCTTCGTGGGATACTTGTATTTCAGCATTTGGGTACCAAAAAAAAATCATACCCATTTCATAAAAATCAAATATTTTAAACTTTATTATTCCATTTAATTTCTCATTAATTGAGTAGATGTTTCAAATTCATCCATCTAATGGTCTAAGGGTGTTTTGTGAAAAACCAAAAATGAAAATCCCTAATAAAATTACAAAATAAGGTAAAGGTAAACAAACATTTTGAAGGTCATAAACGTCCGTGCACTATTCATAAGTGTAATTTTCCACTTTTTATAAGGTAGGGAT
The DNA here is from genome assembly GCF_948465745.1 of Chenopodium album. Classification (NCBI taxonomy): domain Eukaryota; kingdom Viridiplantae; phylum Streptophyta; class Magnoliopsida; order Caryophyllales; family Amaranthaceae; genus Chenopodium; species Chenopodium album. Next base: position 5,531,745 of record NC_137851.1, on the reverse strand, counting down.
AAATGTTCATTATCACCCAATACCACCCCCGAGTGGTAGTGACTAATGAGAATTTATGAAGAACCAAAAATGTTTTGGTGAACTAGCATTACCTAGGAAATGAATAATTATTTTGCTTGCAACATTTATATTTATTTAATATTTATATACAAATTAATTCTTATTACCACCTACCAAACAGGCCGTTATATAGTTTATTATTGATCAAGAAACTTCATTAATCCAATAATCCTAACAATCTAATAAAATGACTACTAAGTACTAAGGGTTAATATTATTTTTTTCCCGTCAAAAAAAAAAAAAAATATTATTTTTTTCATTTAATTCTCACATACTTTTAGTGGTCTTTATGATACTCCTAGACGTCCTAGTACTTTTGTCTTTCAAAAGCTATACCTTTTTTTTTCCCACAAAATGTTTTGAAGGTAAAATTTTTTGGTGGATTTGAAAGCTAAATTAAAGGCTTGCTCCAGTGAGGTTGGGCATTATTTATTAGTGGTTCCCTATCTTCAAACCTGGTAATTAGGGGTTGATCAATTATTAGAAGGCATTATTTTGATATCATGGTCCAATTTCGATATCACCCTTGGAAGCAATTATAGGCCAGCCAAGCCGTGATGCGACTCTTATATACACTAAACTCGCAAAAATTAGTTTTAATCAGTAAAATTCAGCTTTAATCTGTAAAAACAAAACCTTTGATTAGTAGAATTCATCCTTAATCGCTAAAAACAGAACCTTGCTCGTAATTAATATATACGTACTCCGTATAATATATATCATCTCTATTTTACTAAGTCTTTGAACAAGATTAGTTCAATGTGGTGTGCGGTGGGATGGAAATTCACTATTTCACAGTTTATTACAAAATTATTTGCTATTTACACGAATAATATTAACCTTTTACGACATTATTGACTTATTCTGGCCCCTTTTCTAATTTTTAATTATAAAATTGAACGATTTAAAAAGCAAAGCCATACCTAACGAACAAAAATGAAAGCAAAACACAAAAGCACTTCAAAAATCCTTTCTCCATTAGCCTAATCAATAATTAATTAATTCTAATATCCAAAAAAGCAAACTCACTCACTCATAAAGTTAAAATATCGAGACATAATATCATGCATTTTGAGCATCTTTGATCATAAATTTGGTCTAATTTCTAAATTAGATCAATCATTCAACCTCCTTTTCATCGAACAAGTATATTTGATTTTTCATTTTCTCTTGGTTAAGATCACGCAATCAAGGGATACCATTCCTAAAATAATATCTTATCTTAAACACTAAAATTGACGTGATTTGTGTCTATAAGTTGTTATCCTTGGAGAAAAAGGCATGGTTCAATTGTTCAAATACGAGTTTGTTTGAAGTTTAGGACAATGTTTTAATCAAGACACGACTGTTATAATTCCAGATAAACATAAATTTGTAAATAGTTAAGCTCGCCTTATCTAGTTATCTCTAACGCCACAAAGTTAGAAGCATGTATGATCGCTCATATACGTTCCAAGAATATTTAATCCAAGGAAGAAGATTAATTAAGTAGATTAACTAATATTCCCAAGCTGTAATACATAATTAGAAATACTGTTAAAACATTTGGAGACAGTTGTTGTAATGATAATCCTACATACTAAAATCTAATTGCAATAACCTATCTTACCTTTTCTTTATAAAGAAAGTTGGCACAAAGTGATTATACTGTAAGCTGGCCAAAATTCTGTAAATATATTAGATAAATTAAGGTTTGGACCTCTCATACAACTAAGGCTACTTACTTTATGTGACATTTGAATAATTTTAACTATTATATAGTACAAATGTACAATATATTTTCTCACCCTATATAAGTCTTCTGCCTGAAGTGCATACATGCTTTGCTTTTCTTCACAGCAAGATAAAATGGGTGCACTTGACTATTTTGCGGACTTTTGCACTGTCACCAGCACAAGGAACAGGCGTAGGCCTTTTCAGGTAAGCGCCTCCGGTAACACTTTGCTAAATTAAACCCTCTGTATGTCCAGAATTAATAGTCACGTTATTATTGTGACTTTTAAGTCTAGACGGAGTTAGTATATGATATGAAGTATCACTAGTACATTATAGATGAGATTTTGGTGGTGTTTTTTCTTGTCATAAGACAGTTGAGATCAAAGTCAAAATGGATTGTGATGGCTGTGAAAGAAGAATAAGAAGTGCTGTCACCAACCTCAAAGGTTCTCTTCTCTTCATAATCCATCCCTCTTTGAATTCTTCCTATTTTCTCACCTCAATAAGTTTATAATCATAATTACTTGAATATGCGATTTAATTTTTGAGTTGTACGTACTTGGGGTACTTCACATATTCGTCTTATTAATCATATACTCCGTAGCAGTTACACGTGTAATAATCTTCTTTAGACTAAGTAATTTTTCCATAATTTCATGAGACTAAATCGTGTATGGTTACGTTTCACATATAACTCTATGATGAATATCGTAACAATTTTTATATGATATCTCGTTTACATCACTGCCTTAATGTGACATTTTAATGTAGGAGTGAGATCAGTAGAGGTAATAAGGAAGCAGAGCAAGGTGACAGTAAGTGGGCATGTGGATCCAAACAAAGTACTAAAGAAAGTGAAGGACACTGGAAAAAAACGAGCAGAATTTTGGCCCTACATTGAGCATAATTTAGTAGCATATCCTTATGTTGTTGGAGCCTATGATAAGAGGGCACCTGCTGGTTATGTTAAAGATGTTCCTCAAGCTTACCCTTCTTACAATGGACCTCAAGATAACATTTCTACTTTTTTTAGTGACGATAATACTGATGCTTGTTCCATTATGTAATTTTCGTCTAGATTTAGTTGTCACATTTGTACTAATTGAAATTTCCTAATTAATGTAATGAATTGATTATTATATATAACTATAATACTCTTTTTTACCCTAAGGTTTTTGTATAATATTTGTGAATTTCATTCATTTAACATTTAACTAGATAAAATCTTTAAAATCATAAGATAATTTATATTTGATTTAACCATTTTTTTTAGTTTTTTAATACCTAGTTGGCATTGTACTTGTCTTTAATCTAATTCGTTATGGCGATTGAATTTTTAACTAAGCCATTAAAGAAATTAACAAGTTTCTAAGTTTTCCAAATAAACATATGTGTGGATGTGTTAACCATCCACCCTCATGGATGTGTGCTCATTTTTTTACAAAACCACTTCCTCCTTTTTTTTTAGTGTTCCACTTTGATTTTTCGGACTACATTGATGCAATATATCACTTTGGCCAATGTTTTTGTTTTACATATAAGATCTAACATAATCATGACATATTTTCAATGTAGTAGTATAATATTTGAAAATCGTTTATAATTTATACTTATTTTTAATTAAAGAAAATGTCAATCAAATTTTCAAATTGACAAATGTACAGATAAACTTGGGTATTAAAAAAACCAAAAACAAAGAGAGTATACTTTTCACCTTATAGTGTTTTTCATGAAAATGAGGTGGCTTGCTAGGAAAGGAGTATGTGTGAGAGTAAATTTGCAAGCATGTTGAGCTTGCAAACTTAAACTGGAAGTTTCACAAGCTTAAAAGTCTTCAACTCAACTATCTACATTTGTAAAGATCAGGAATCTCTGAATAATTTGACTAGTTCAACAGCTAAAGCTCTCTGTTTCACTCAGGAATCCTGAAACTAAATAGTTGAGTTGACACTTGACAGAAGCACCACCACTTCATTGCATATTACACATTTCATAGTGTCTCTACACAATTTTGGGTTCAAAATGAGTAGGGGTATTTTAGCGAAATAAACACTAACTTATTTTACGGTAAGGAGAAGGACCCTGATTGAACCTCAATCCTCACGGTTTTTTTGGTCCGATACTTACGAGTTAGACACTTTGAGAGTGAGGGGAAAGAATAAGGGATCCCCATCCTCAAAGTGCCTCTAGTGGGAATTGAACCCCCAACCTGATACAATCTTTCCTACTAGACCAAGTTTAGCTTGGTGAAATAAACACTAACTTAATGCTGAATTATCTATATGCCGGGAAGAAAAGGTTTCACGTCTTACCTCGAGATGCACCTTATAACCTCTAATTACGGATGGTAATGAGACAAAAGCATTAGTTTTGTAACCCAGATCAACAACTAAATAAACTCAAGAATTACTTATTTAGAACATCATAAGGAGTAGCAAAAAACAGCAAAAAAGAAATGATTGTTGAGGTAGAGTATATCATTATCATATCTTTTGGATACAGAGCAGTACTTTCTAGAGTTGGGAATATCTCGTGAAGCCAAAACAAAACCAAATCAGGAGCAATGGATAGATGACTGATTTGACCTACACGAGGAAATGGTGTACTCCTAATTTCTGAAGCATGTCTGTCTCTGTATCTTTGCCTGAACTACTCTGATCTTAGTCAATTCACAACCTCTTTCTCTCTCTCTCCTCTTTCTTACTCTAAAAATGCACTATTTATGCATGTTGCCAAAGAAGCCAAATGTCCAAAACAAACATACAGTAATATATTATAACAGGGAACTTGGAAAAGTAAAGGGTTTTTCCATTTCAACAGCAAAGATAAGTCTAAAGTCTTCAGAATGCCAACTGCTCAAAACCAATCCCTGAACATGGAGGTTTGTAACTTCCTTGCTATCATATTATCCAGTTTTTCTCTTTTTCTTGTTTGTTTAATTTAGATTAGTTCTATGTGTAATAACTAGCTTAATTACTGACTCATTAGTTCTCTCTGTTTACAGACTGTGGTTCTTAAGGTGAATGTGAATTGCCATGGCTGTCGTCGAAAAGTGAAGAAAGTTCTGAAAAAGATTGAAGGTTTTACACTGCCCCATCTTCCATTTTCGCTTACTGTTAATACTTACTTCACCTTGATTTTCTGTTATGACAAAATGCATTGTACAACTTATTTTTTCTGTGATATAAAAACCTTTGTCTGAACTTCTACACTACGGAAATGCCATGAATTTTAGTACTCTAAACCAGTGAACATACCTAAACAGTTAAACCACTAGTAGTCCTTACAACATAGAAACAAAGACTCAAGTCCCAAAATGAGTTTCTGGGGTCAGCTAATATGAATCGTCACAAGGAACCGTACGTGAAATTGAACAAGAAAAGTAAAGAGAAAGGTTGAAAAAACTAAACAAAGAAAAGTGAGAAAGTGGAAGAAAACAAGGAAAGAAAAAGAAGAAGAAGCTCTACAATGCCTAATGCTTGTAGCTATTTCAGAATTTTTATGTAAAAAAATATCTGTGATTCTCCTGTAGAACTTTTTGCAGTGTGAGCTTTCTGAGTACAACAATTTGCAGTAGGATTCCTTATCTAATCATTTGGCTAATGGTACTTGTAAGAAGTTGGACATTTGGTACTAATAAGATTTCTTTAATAATAATCAGGGGTTTATGCAGTAAACATAGATGCAGAACAGCAAAGAGTCGTAGTTATAGGAATTGCTGACCCAGATACATTGATCAAGAAATTGGCAAGGTCAGGCAAACATGCAGAGCTGTGGACTCCAAAGTACCAGCAGCTAGACTTGAACCAGGAGCTATTCTCTCAAGGCAAAACCAAAAACAAGACCCCAATTCATCACCATAACAACCGCTCCAGAAGAGCGGTTTCATTGGACCAATTGGTTCCTAACCTACATGGTGAGGGATCATTCGGCAGTGAGTGGGGAGTTGAAGGGCATGCAGACCAAGACATGGAGCTGGCAGAGGAGAGGGCAAACCTTTATATGGATCCCATGGCCAACAGGATTATTGGGGATGGAAACTATGAAAATGATATTGGTTCCATGATCTCAATGATGGGCATTCAAGGGCATCATGATCATGGTCAGCGTAACAGGTATCATGACCATTATCATCATCATCATGGATATGATGTGGGTGGTTCTTTTGACTCGGGTCGGTTCCAGAGATTCCAAAACTATCCAGCAGGACCAGCAGTTTATGGATATCAGCAACAGCAACCATCACCCTTGATGGTAGAAAACCTATTGGGAACCCAATACAACCAAAATCTTTACGGTAAATGGCTCAGTACAAACCCTCAGAGTGTGCATGCAATCCTGAACAATAATAGCAAGATGCAAGATGGATATCTCAGCATGTACAATCAGTACTAAGCTATTAATTACCATATAGCCTTGTAGTACACGCAGCCAGAGACTAGATGGAGATACGCCTACTATTTAGGAAGGAAAAGAACATGTTAGCTGAGGAAGAGACATCACCAAATTCACCAGTGTAATAAACAGCAAGTGCTGCAGCTATGATATAGCCAACACTCTGTATTAGTTATGTGTTATAATCGAGTATGTAGTACATGATGATGGGCAATCCCAAGGTACCAAAGTTGGCAAAGTACTATGTTATATAGACTATTAATGCAAATGGAAAGCTGTTTACAGAATCAAGAATTTCAGGAACTTAATCTAGTCATTGTATATTTTCAGTTGAAGAGTTCATTGTGTACAATATATACCCCCCCCAACCCTTCCACCCGTACCACCTCCCGGTACCTAATAAAGTAACAATAGATAAAATAAAACAGAAATCAGAAATACTAAAAAGTTATCAGATACCAAATTAAGTACAGTAAGGCTCACTTCACATTAAATTAGTTGTAGCACCACTAGCACGGCTGAACAACAGTACACAGCCTACACACTACACACAAATATATATATATATATATATATATATATATATATATATATATATATATATATATATATAAACTTATAAAGTATATCTTTACAAAATTGATCATTAGCATGTTCACATGTATGACTATGTAGGGAGACAAAAGTAGCCTACAAGCATAATCAAGAAAAGTTGAATATGAAACAGAGTGGCAATTACCGCTTTTGATCTTTCCGCCTCCTAGATTGTGCCTTTTGCCACTTCTTCCTTCGGACTAGTTTGCTCTTTGGCTTTAACTTCAGTTCTGGAGTGAACTTATAGTTGGGATCCCTCATTTTTGCTTGAATGTCCTTGAAAAATTGCATGTTTAGTTGCTTTGGACCTCCCTGCCTAAGTTCAGCATACTCTGGCCCCGAAACAATATTTTCAAATGCACCAATGAGAATATCTATGTCACTCATCACTTCCCAAACATTAGTGTACCTTCCATCCGGCCCTTTTTTCAACTTCTTTAGGGCATTCTCAACTGCAAGTTTTCGTGCTTTCTTTCCAGGGGACAACTCTTCTGGTTCATCTTCAGATTTCAGTAGCTCTGAGAGAGTTCTATACTTAGGAGTCTCTTCAAACTCAAATAACTTATCTATATACGCATCACTCTTCTCATTTGGATAAGGTTCTGTGGGAATATCATCGTCATCATCTTCTTCACTGCCTGTCCATAGAGTTTTCTCCTCATCACTGCCTGACCATACACTCCAAAGCTCGTCACTGTCATCAGCATCTATACGATCAGAGTGCTCTTTCGCTTTTTGCTTCACTTTCTTAATTTCTTTCTCAAGAGGGCTTGATTTCCTCTCAGAATCGCTCTCATCTTCACTCGCTGTCCATACACAGTCCTCTTCGTCTAGTTGCCTTGCCCATGCCTTCCTAAATTCTTTACTCCCTGGTGGTCCTTGACCAAAAAGATCATACTGCTTTCTATCACCTCGGGCATATGATCTTGCTGCAGAAAGAGTCCATTCAGATTCAATTGTTACCCAAATCTAGTAATCAAACATAGCTTAGACTATATACTTGTAAAATATACAATATGATTCATCAGATAGTACGACGTTTCTTAGAATTGCAAAATGACTCAATTGATAGTAGAAATAACAGAAGTTCAAGATTCAAGAGTCCAAAGAATGAAGCTGATGAATTTAGCTGATGTAATACAGACAACATACATACAAACATATCCACCACTAGTTGACACTCTTGACGGTATCGCTGTAGTAGCGGGCATAATAGTATGATTTGTATCTCACACCAAAATTATTCAGTAATCATTGTGCCACCTTATTAAGTAGGGGATGATTTTGTTAATGGACGACATCATTGATGCAACCAATCAGGGCTCTAAAACTTACCAAAACTTTACCCTTTATAGAAAATAAGTTTTGGCAGCAATTTTTGAGAGTCTGAGTATTAGCATATTAACATGTTTCTGTTAAATCAGTGTCTGTTCTTATAGCAGTAATGATTTCGTACTTATATAGTTATATTAGCCCAACACTATGTTACAAAACCTGAAAGAATCTTTCAACAATTACAAATACTTATAAAAAAAAATAACAGAAAGCAAGCAGCTTTTTCTTGTAATTCAATCATTGATGCATTGAGGACTTTTAACAAACACATAGAGTGCAACAAATACACAACAACAAGTAAACATTAATATAACCAGAAATAATGAAATTAATTACCTTGGAAATAGAATGATGGGGGATGAGAAACCCCATGTAAAGATTCACGGGTTAATGTTGAATTAGCTGCAAATGAATCAGCAAGAAATTTGGCCCTGAAAATAAGAAGAATAAGATATCATCAGAAATTAAAAATAGTGCGATTATTCACTTGATTGAAACAACCCAGAAAATTATAAGTGTGAAAGGGGAAAGAGGACCTTAAGGAGGTAGAGCTCAAAGAGAGGGGAGGTAGGAAAGTGAAGTGGGAATAGAGGAGACGCCATTGTTGCAGAGTAACCTTAAGGTTTGATGCCATTTAAGTACCAGTATAATATTGATTGATTAAAGTGTTTAATCAACGATTTTACTGTGTAGTTTTAAACTTGTACTCTCTAGTCTGTAATACCTGAGGCTGTAAATTAACTAAGCCGATCAATAAACTATTCGTGTTCGGGTTCGGTTGAATCTCGTTCATGTATGTTTATTTAATAAATGAGTCAAGCTTGAACAAATTTTAAAGCTCGTTTAATAAACGAGCTTGAACACGAACATAAATATGCTTATTCACATAAGTTCATGAACAACTCTTTTATTTATGTTCATGAACTACTCATTTATTTATATGTTCATGAATTATTGATTTATTTACAATTGTTAATTTAGTTTTAAATTTATAATTAGATTCAATTATTATGCTTATTTTGAAATTTTCAAATATCAAAAGTACAAAGTTCATTTATTGGAGAAGCTCGATTATTATTAAGTTCGTTCATGAAAGACTTGTTACATAAACGAGTTGTTCACGAATCGTTCGTGAACATATAGTGTACTGAATGAGCCGAGGTTGAATAGAAATTTGAGCTTGCTTGAAAACTCGGGATCATGCTCGAACTCGCCTAAGTTAAATGAACTTGAATATGAACAAGGTAATACTTGGCTTGGCTCGGCTCATTTACACCCCTAGTAATACTTTTGTTTGCGCCCAATTTACCTTTAACCCACTTTTAAGTTCTAACAGTCCTAACTAGAGGTGTCAATTTAGGTGTTTGGTTGGATTTGATGAGGTTGGGTCGTCAAATTGGATCTAAATTAAAACTTAGGTCATGATAATTAATGTGTCCATGCAAATCGAAATTTGAATCAGATTTTTTGCCGACCGGTTTTGAGTCGGGTTAAGTTTTGACACCTCTACTCCTAACTTTAAAAGGGTTGTGTGTGTGTTGACTTGATATACATGCTATAATAAAAGTGCTAATTTGAGGTGAGTTGACTGTAATGAGGTTCGATAAAATGCTTCACATAATCATCAATACAACAAAAGATTTGTTGAAGGTTCACGCTTAGGGGGTGTTTGGTATGAAAATTTGTAATGTAGGAAACGTAAACAAATAAGTGTTTCCATTTCTATTAGTTTGATTTGAGCTACAAGTAACAAATACCGTTTCCAAAGGGTAACAAAATCCCCCAAATTGTTACCCTTATCCAACTAGTGGAAACAAAATGTGTTTCCCTCCTCAATCATAAACTCCTCAATTTGTTTCCATTCCATAAAGATACCAAACATATATTAAAGGTAACGTGTATCATTACCCTTTCCCTTATATAAATCCTTTCCATTCCGTTTATGGAATTTATACCAAACGCCCCCTTAAAGTACACAAGGATAGGTAAAGAGAATCAATCATAAGATAACCTAGATTCGAAAGGGAATGTCTAATCACTTGAGCTATCCCTCGCTTTTAGGGCTGTCAAACGAGTTGTGTTTGTGTCGGGTTCGTTTTCATGTAGATGTTAAACGGGTTGAAAAACCTTTGACCCAAACCTAACTCGTTCGTTCATTAAACGGGTTGAAAACCCTTGACCCAAACCTAACCCTCTTATTAAACGGGTTACCTGAGTAACTTTTTACCCATATAGTATGTAATAAACTAGTTAATATTCAATTCAAAAATAAAAAAGACATACATTATTAATTCATTAAAGATACTACAACAGTTTAAATTTTGTAGTTTTAGCAAAAAATACCACAAGGGTATAAAGCTAATAGTTTTAACAATACAACCATACATAAGTATTGTCTCAAATTAACTGCCAAATTAAATTTTAATTACAAAAGATAAAAACTATAATTTTTTCGCCAAATCAACTGCCAAAAAATTACCAAAATGTATAAATAATGTCAACGTAATTTACAAAAGTACAACTTTTGAATAAAAAAATTCAGTTTGTTTTACTACTTAATCAATAGATTAAGCGAATCGGGTTTGGGTTGATGGGTTGTCGTTCAACCCATTTATATAATCAGGTTGTGTGTGTCGGTTTCGGGTTGACCCGTTTAATTTTGTGTCGTGTTCGTGTCTACCCAATTATATAAACGGGTCGAGAATTTTTTACCCAAAGCCGTTTATTTCGTGTTGGGTTATCGTGTCGTGTCAGCTTTTGATAGCAATATTCACGTTGATAACTACCATTTTGGAGTCATGCCATAATGCATTTAGTGACTGAGACTTGAGAGAGTTTGCATGTGTAGAACTTTCAACTTGATTTTCAAATTTAACTAGTAATTATCTCGTGTGAATGCACAGATTAATTTTTTTTGCTAAAATGATTATTATAACGAGTTGTTTGATTGTACATTGACATTTCTCTTTTATTGGAACTAGGGGAGCCTACGCGCGCGTCATAATTAGTTTAAATGATCAAGTTGTAATAGCTTGTCATGACACCCAAAATTTATTGGCTAAGCTTATGAACGCATATACTAAGAAATAAATCGTTGACAATCATAGCCTTACATAGATACGGAAATGTAACACTTAAAAATATATATACACTATTCATATTTTAGTTGTAATCTTTTTTGTGTTGTAATATGGGTTTTGTTGCGAGGTATAATATATATCCTCCGTCACTTTTAGTTGCAACACTTGAAAATATATATACACTATTCACATTTTTATGACTGATCTTTATTTTTATTGACTTTTTTTGTTGGGCAAAATAGTCATGTGGGATCTTATTAGATTCATCACTATATATATGTTTTAAATATTTAATCTTTAGATTTTTTACACGTCTATAATCAGAGATACGGAAGATCAAAATTATGCATTGACAAGCGTGAAAGTTAAAATGTTGCAACTAAAAGTTAACGGAGAAAGTTTCAAAAGAAAAATGTCTAATTAGGTGATGAGGTAAGTAAAACACAGAGGGAGTGATTTCGACGGGTTCGTGTGCGTGAATGTTTTTTGTTTTGTTTTTTTTTAATTTAATTTAAAAAAATAGTAACAAAGTGGATTTTATCCATCAGCAGGCGCTTTAATGGAGGACTCATTCGCTTCAATGGAGGAGAGAACGAGAGTAGGGAAGTAAAGGAGGAAGGAGAGAGAAAAAGGGGGTTTAAAAGAGAGGAAAAGGTTGGAAGGGAAAGCAGACTAAAGAAGAGAAACAAGTATGAGAATCATAAAGGCCATAAACACACTTAATAAGTTAATATGACATAAGTGGGTATATTAGTAAATAAATATTTTTAGGGGTAAAAAAGGCATCACACTATTCATAAGAGTTCTTTTGAACTTTTTACAAGGTAGAGATTAAGTCAAAATAAGTGTATGCTTTAAAAAATTATACTACATAGTAATAAAATAATAAAAGATTAGTAGTAAAAATAATAAATTTTTTTCATATTTTGAATTTTTCATATTTCCACGCAAAAAGATATATGAAGTGATAATTAATACTTGTATTTTTGTACTTAATTATCTCCTATTATATAATAAATTGATAGAACCAACCAAGAGACACAAATGAATTGTTAATTGTATTTTTGAAAGAAACTAACTACATGTTTGTAAAGAGGATAATCACAAAATATAAGTGTCTTTTTAGTGAACAGCATACAAGAAATGAAGAAATAAATAATTAAAGGGAAAAAAATAAAAAATAAAAAATGTACCAATAAGAGTGGAACACATGGTAGCATATATTGATTGTAAAATTTTCTGTTATTAAATATTAGTATAGATGCACATAATTATTACTACGAGTAGTATATTTTTGTAAATATATATTTCGCCTTTTTCAAAATCAAATTTTATCGATTATCAAGGATGATATTGCAATTGACCAACATTTTTTTATGATCACTATCGAGTATGCCTGAAATTAACTGACTTTTTTTTGGTCTAAAAGCAAGTTCAACCCATTATCACTATCGAGTATGGCTAAGAAATTGACTTTTTTTATTTTTATTTATTTTTATTTTTTTATATTTAAAAGCAAATTCAACCCAAATAATAACTACAATAGATGGGTTAATGAATGAGAACCTGAGATTGAGACGGTTCACCCATCCATCATAAATTCGTCAAAAAATCATTCACGACGACGTTTTGCTAAGCTTAGACATAATTATTTTTATTCATTTTTGATTAGGGGTGTTCAAAAATCGGTGCGAACTGAAAAAATGACCCGGATCGACCTCAGACCGGACCAGACCGTATTAACCGGTCCGATCTATGGGTCTAGAAATTTATTTTTTCGGTATTTGGTCCAGTCCGATCCAAAACCCCATAAAAATTGGTCCTGGACCGAACCGATTTTTTCCTTAAATTTATGCATAAAATCTTAGATAATGGTTAAGATTATTCTTAATAACCTTTGAAAACTTTAATTATATGAGTTTTTTTTGTACTTAAGATACAAAAAAAGATGCTACAATAGAATTTTTCCTATACTTTATTTTTAGTTTTCCATAATATTATAAAAAATTTAGCGTTTTTTAAATAAAATTCTAAAATTGGCCCAAAGTGGTCTGGTCCGGGTTTTGGACCGAATTTTTCGGTCCGGTCCGGATTCGGTCTTAGCTTAATCGGTCAGGTGTTTGATTCTTTAAATTAAAAATTTCGGTCTTCAATCTGGTCCGGTCTGGTCTAAGACCGATGAGCAACCCTTTTTTTTTTTTTTTTTTTTTGTCAAAAGATACAATTAAAGAAAAACAGAATTACAATCTAAACGAACTAAGACATGAATACAAAAACCTACACATACTAAGAACTATTACCAGAAGATCGAAGATAACAAAATACTGAAAAAGATCGTGCAGCAAACCAGAAGCTGCAGAGCCCGAACAACCCAAAAGACCAAACCACATCCAAACTATATCGAGCATGCATTGACCTTTATTTGGGTCTAAAGACGAGTTCGACCCGTGATCACTAGACCACTCCGTAAGAGTTTATGAATGATAAAACCGAGAGGTCGAGACTGAGGCGGTTCACCAATTCACCCATCCACCATCAATTCGTCAAACATCATTCACGACGACGTTTTGCTAAAATTCAAGCACTTGACCTTTGTATAGTTTTAAACTGTGTAAAGACCTCTCTCTTCTCTGAGTAATAATGTCTTCCTTTATTTCGAACATTTTTCCCTTTATTTGATGCAATTTAGGGTTTCAGTTTTCCCCAATTTACACACCTGAATGCAAAATTAACATCTTAATTTTGTCGAATCCTTTTTCTGTTACCGCTATTCATTTATTCGATACCAAATTCTGTTGGTTCCACTAATTTTGCAGTTTTAATTCGGTAAATTTCTCTATCCCCTTTTTATTTAGGGTTTATGTTTGTTTAATTTTTCTCATATTTTTTTTTTTTCAGTGCCTCGTTTACACAGATAATATGACGGAAAAAATGGATCAACAATCACAACAGGAATGCCATTCTTCTGGTGAACATGACAAACATGATGAGGAGGTATTTTTTTTTGAAAAATTTCTTATTTTTTTGGGAACTGTAGTTCAAAATTTGATATTCACTAAACTTTTTAATTGTATTTTTTGTTTGATATATATCAATGCCATATACTTGCAAATCTAATCCATTTGTAATTTTCTTATTTTGAGTTTTGGGTGTGATTGGATTTATGGAAAATAGGCTATAAGATGCGGTTTGTTTGATTGTGTTTGATATTTTAGTATGTAGCTTATATGGTACCATGAGTTTTCCTGTGTGCAATATTTGTGGAAAGATTATTTGTTTAGTGCTCCTGAAAAAAACAAATTATCCCCTTGGGATGCAGGAAGCCGTTGCCCGTGTTGAAGAGTTAAAGAAATCGGTAGAGGCAAAATTGGCTCTTCGGCAAAGTAACTTGAAGCCTGAAAGACCTGGTTAGTGAACGAGAACTTTTTGGTTTCGCCTTTGCTCTTTATGAAATTGTTCTCTTGTTGATTGAATGACTGCAGACACTTGCCAATCGAATAGAAAATTGTAATTTGGTGTTTGGGAAATGATGGTGGATAGGCAATTGAGGGGATATGTTCCTGGGATTTAGGTCATTTGATGGAGATAATCCTGGGATTTTTGTGGGGAAGTTGAGCTCTAGGTGCTGTACTCTTATGACTTTATGAGATACGAAGAATGTTTTATCTATTATTTTTGGAGGAGAATTGGATTTGTGCCCAGCTGTTCATTACGTAGAAGGCTGAAATGCAAAGGCCTAAATTTTTGATCTAAGGCCCATAAATTCTGTAAATTGAACTTATTCGGGAACTCCATTTAGTGATCATTATTATTATTATTATCATTGAAACTATGACAGCTTTTTAACACACTTCATAATAGTTCAGTTGGCTTATTTTTTTTCGATTGGAGGAGTTAATTTTTTTTATCTAATGAGTAGGCCATGAATATGTTTGTATATTGAATTAATGAAACTTGAAAGCATGTGTCCTGTTTGGTATTGTTGGTATCTTCTTGTGACTATTGATTTTGTTTCCTGTTGCTTTTAGATCCTGCTTTTTTGAGGACGCTGGATTCTAGCATCAAACGTAACACTGCAGTTATTAAAAAGCTTAAACAGATAAGTGATGATCAACGTGAAGGGTTGATGGAGGACTTGCGAGGTGTCAACCTTAGTAAATTTGTGACCGAGGCAGTGGCAGCTATATGTGATGCAAAGCTAAAAACTTCAGACATTCAGGCTGCTGTTCAGGTAGCATAGTTTGTGGAGTTGAACTGAGTCTTTGCCCTGAATATTGTTATTGTCCTATTTTGTTTTTTTGTACATTATCAGTAGGCTGTCGTTAGTATGAATTATCTGTTGGCGAACTGCTATGTGATTGGATTAATGTGGTCAGCTCTTTTGAGTTTTGATATTTTACTTCTTTGTTATCTGTCTAATGAATCATATATTCGATTCTTGGACTAGTTTCCATGTCGATGTTTATACAGGAATTCTGTACTGCTAATCATACAAATTCTAATTTTCTGACCTCAGGCTTCCGTACCAGTGTTACCTAATACGCTAAACTCCTTGTGTTTTGCGTATTATGAAAAGCGTATTATAGTCAATTTTGAGCTATTTTTGGCCCATTTTGAGCGAATTGCGTATTATGAAAAACGTATGAGATAACACTGTTCCTTACACACAATTAGTAGGAGTACTGAGTTACTTAGGGAAGATAATACCTTTCTCGTAGCGCCTTTCCTCGTCTTTTATGGAAAGAAGTTATTTTCTTTGCAACTTTTTTGGGCTTCCTGTCCAGTAAGTTGTGTTCATCTTGTCATATGGTTGAGGTTGTTCTATTATTATTTTTTTTTATGGCTGAATAGAACTATTTTTGATACCTCTATAGTATTAGAGTCTATACCCCACGCCTCGTTTTAGTCCTGGTGGAAGGATGAAGAATGAAAAAGAAGAAATATGCTGAGGGAGGGGCTTTTAAGTAGATCTTCATGTTCATTTGTTTGATATGAGACATCTGAAATGGTCAACATTTGACAGATTTGTTCTTTGCTGCATCAAAGATACCTGGATTTCTCATCAAGCCTGACCCAGGGGTTATCAAAAGTGTTTTTTTCTGGGAAAGGAACAGAAGACCTGGAAACGGATAAAAATTCAAAAGCCATGAAGAAGCGCAGCTCTTTGAAGCTTCTTTTGGAATTGTTCTTTGTTGGTGTCATAGAAGACAGTAGCGTTTTTGTTAACATCATTAAAGATCTCACAAGCTTGGAACACCTGAAGGACCGAGATGCTACTCAGACTAATCTGTCTTTGCTTGCTACATTTGCACGACAAGGAAGAGTTTTCCTGGCCCTTCCACTATCCGGACCAGAAGCCAGTGAAGAGGTAATTTTGTCAATGGGACTTCAAAATTCATAAAACTGCTGCTTACATGTCTCTTATGCTGTTGAGTTAGTTTCCCTAAATGTGGAGTACATTTTAGCTAGCTTGGAAAAGTGGTAAATGTTGACCTAGCAAGATAAGGTAGTGTGCAATCGTAAACTTAAAAGAGCTAAGGCAATGCTGAATTATCATCTTTCAAATGTATTAATTTTTGTTTATGTTCCCTGTGTCAGCGTTTATGCAAATACTCCGTTGTTTGTGTCAAGAACTTTTTTTCTAGTTCTGTGAATTACTTCATTGAAGTACTGCTGGAAATTCTAATTCATTTGTATAGTTAATTGGAGTGAGCATTAATTGACCTCCTTAATTCATTTCGTTATGAATTTCTGATGCATTGATGTTCATGTCACCCTTGGTCCTTACGTCAACTCTTTTTTGGTCTTCCACCCCACTTGTTCTTTTACTAACCCCCACTCCAGAAAGAAAAATGGAAAAAGAGGGCTATGTATTTTTGCTGTTTAGATTATCATAACGATAATAACATTTTTGGATTTCAAGTGTTATTAATCCTGTGGTGCATTTTTTTCTGAACACTTGTATCTTGTAACAGTTTTTCAAAGGCCTAAATGTCACTGCTGATCAGAAGAAAATATTCAAGAAGGCATTTCATGGGTATTATGATGCTGTTGCTGAAGTTCTGCATACTGAGCATGCTGTAAGTCTCCATACCTGTCCACCCCATCTATTTTATCTGTTTTCCATTCAGCTTCACTATTATGTGTCTTTTTCATAGTATTTGGGCTGAGGTTGCATTGTTCGTGCAAAATTTTTTGGATGCTGTATCTATTGTGTGCTTTATCATAGGCTTATTCTCATTTTTTATTTGGGGTACTGAGAAGCTAGAGGGCATATCAGTATAGCGCTATCATATTATGCTTTGAAGCGCATATTGTACTCCGCTACTTCCTCTATTCTGCATATAGTGTTCTATATGACCTTTTCCAACTCAAAGTGGGGTTAGATTCTTGTAAAATATGGCGATTTCAGATGCTCTTATCTTATGTCAAGATTTTCTTATAGAGTTTTGAAATACTATTTTAAGTTAAAAACTTTTTGCATAAGTTAGGAGAATTTCTTCGTTATAGTTCTTCCTTTAAGGCCACAAAATGTCAACTTGATAAGTGGGAATGTTTACAAGGGAGTAAGAAAGTAGCATTTCCTCTTTTACTCCCTATCCTTCTCTTCATTTACTTTTTTGAGTACTTTGCTTTTGGTGTTAGCTTCATGTGCTTATTTCTCTCATCAATTTTACTTTCCATTTTCCATGCTGATAATTGTTAAGTTTGCTGTGTGCTGCTAAAACTTTTCACTTCATAGGTAATGTTTCAATATATTTTCTTTCTTTTCATCAGAAGTTGTTTGGGCAGTTTGTCACACCTTAATTCCCTTTGATTGTTAATTACCCTCCACCCCACCTGGGAACTTCTGTTGATTCTTGATTGAATCCTCTCTTCAGTCTCTTCGCCAGATGGAGCATGAGAATGCAAAAATTTTGAATGCAAAAGGGGAGCTTAGTGATGATAATGCATCTTTATACGAGAAGCTGCGAAAATCTTATGACCATTTGTATCGGGGTGTATCATCGTAAGTTTCTCACCATTTTATTGCTGTATTTACTCCCTCTGTCCAATAACAAGTTATTGACAAATGGCATGTAAGTTAATGAGAGAAATTAGAGAGTAAAAAAGAGTGTGAGGCCCAAGAACATGTAAAGTGGAAAATTTTGCTAAAAGATGAATGTGTACTTTAATGCGGGTTATCTTTCAGACGTTCAGTAGATGTAAACTTTTCTATGGGATGGAGAGATTATATCTTGATTGTTATTATTATTATTATTATTATTATTATTATTATTTTTCATTGAAGTGTTTTATTCAGATTACAGTTTTTGTTCTTTGGTCTTGTCAGTCTAGCTGAAGCCCTTGATATGCAACCTCCAGTGATGCCTGAGGATGGTCATACTACGAGGGTAACTAGTGGGGATGATTCTTCTTCTTCTGCTGGAAAGGAATCTTCTGCTGCTGAAGCTGTGTGGGATGATGAAGATACTAGAGCTTTCTATGAGTGTTTGCCTGATCTTAGGTTTGATTTTTATTATCTTTTTCTGCATTTGAACTAGCTGATTTAGCTGTCTGTTTGTGGGCATTCTCATTCCGTTGGGAACACCCTAAAGAAACAGGGGTGTAAAAATAGAGTTAGGAAGTTGATGGTCTTTTTAGCTAGTGCTTTTGATTAGAAGACAATCATTGAATGATTGTTTTTTTAATTTGTTTCCAGAGCATTTGTTCCTGCAGTTTTATTGGGGGAAGCTGATTCCAAATCCAGTGAGCAACACGCAAAGGCGCAAGACCAGTCATCTGTAAGTGATTCTGTTATTAGTAATGCATAATCCTTGATTGTTGATTCGATTATCAGATGTAAGTGATTCTGTAATCTTAGCTAATGTGATTTGATTTCTAATTTGTGCTATTGTCCAAACAAGTCTTTAACCCTCAACTTGACTTCTACTGTTGATTTTGCGTTAATCAGGCGATAGACTAATATCATTGTTGTGAATTATGTGAGGGAGCTAGATCCCGTAATACAACACTCTTGGATTTTCTTGATAGAGTATAAGACTAAAAAAGGTCTGCTATAATCTATATTGTCATTTATTTTTTACTGATATGAAATGATGATTTTTGAAAATGTACTGATTAGATATTAAAAGTTAATTGACTAGTCGCGTCACTCTTTTTGGTTGATGAAAACATCTCATAAGTCAGGGAGTTTAGGTGATGGAGTTTTTTTAGGAATAGTGATCCTCTTGTTTTGTTCTCTTCACTGTTGTTGATGTTTTTAGGGGTTTGCTAAGAGTTAATGGGTGAGGGATAAGGAAAGTAGAATCCAAAAGTCTTTTTTAGTCATGGGTAAGTAGGAAGTTTGGTTATCATCTCATAGGGTCTTAAACTAGTCCAGCTTTGATGATACTTGTTAATGTGTCTATGAACACAAGAATCTATGCATTTTTTGATTTCTGCATTTAATTTTAATGTCCATTTAATAACTTGATTGTTTTATAATCAGGATGCTGCCTCAGAACCTGATCAGTGTCACATAGCCATTGAGGATAATGTTGAACCCTCTGTAGATTCTCCAACATTGCAGGATGGTAAAACAAATGAGAAAGGAAAGGATAAAGAAGGGATGGGAAAAGATAAAGAGGAGAAAGGGAAGGATAAAGAAGTGAAGGGAAAAGATAAAGAGGAGAAAGAGAAGAGTAAAGAAGTTGACAAAGAGAGAGGAAAAGAAAAAGATGCAGATAAGAAAGGAGATAAAGAAAAGGAAAAACACAAAGGACTTGACGGTACCAACTTGGAAACTTTGCTACAGCGGCTTCCAGGTTCTGTCAGCCGTGACCTTATTGATCAGTTAACTGTATGTATTGCGCTGCTTTGAAGATTGATGAAGTTTATCGTTTTTCAACTTTTATTTTACATCTTAGATGGCCTCTTAATAAAAAGATATGCTTTGATGGTTCCTTTTTCAGGTAGAATTTTGCTATTTGAACTCAAAGAGTAATCGGAAAAAGCTTGTGAGGGCACTGTTCAATGTCCCCAGAACCTCCTTAGAGTTGCTTCCATATTACTCGCGAATGGTTGCCACATTGTCTACTTGTATGAAGGATATTTCTTCAATGCTCCTTCAGATGTTGGAAGAGGAGTTCAATTACTTGATTAATAAGAAGGTTATTCTCGAGTTTCTACATGTATTTAGTGGCATGGTTAGCTTGTGTTTTTTCCCCCTTCCTGTCTTCTTTGTACTGAAAGTTAAAATTCTCTTATTTTACCTTACCTACTCCAGGATCAAATGAACATTGAAACAAAGATCAGGAATATCCGATTCATTGGGGAACTGTGCAAATTTAAAATAGCACCAGCTGCACTTGTATTTAGCTGCTTAAAGGTAATTTTGTGGTATATAAATATTTTTTTAGCTTGAGGTTGTTTGTTAGGTGGTATATAGTAACTGTGATTGCAGTCTATTATTGTTATGTCCAGCTTGAGGTTGTTTGTTAGGTGGTATATAGTAACTGTGATTTCAGTCTATTATTGTAATGTTTCTTTCTTGTTAGAGCTGAGGATTATTGTCTATACAGCTTAACAGTAATGCAAAAGTCTCTGGCACTGAGCTACAAGCTCTGAATTACAAGTATATGAGTAACTATGGATTTATTATCACCTTTAGCTATTAGGGTTACTATCCAGATCTGTAGGGTTGTACAGCGCAGTTCATAAATTTGAATTTTTTATAACTCATGTATTTGCAAAATTGGAGACTGATCATTCACAATGGAAATTGGACAAAGAGTGAATCCATCTTAGGTGATCTTTGGTTTTTGTTTGGCTTTATTGTTTTTGGTGTATTAGTTGCAATAGTGATGTTAATCAGCTAGTAGCATAATATTATGACTTATAATTGAGTTTTATCCTTATTAGATGGCTTTTGTCTTAATTTATTCTTAATAGATGTCTTTTGTATAAATATTCCGAACATTTATCATTCATTATAATGATAATGATAACAACTGTTGGTCTATGGTATTAATTCGATCTTTGATTCATTTTTTCCGGATCCCGCAGTCTACTGCTAGGTATACTTTCATTGGAAGTAGGATCTTGATCCTGAATTTTTGACAACCTTGGTAGTTAGTATACATGCATCTCAGGTCTATCACATTGTTTAGATATCAATCATAGAGGGAAAGAGAGGGAAAGGGAGGGATGAAAGGAGCTTAAATTTACCTTTCAAGTCGAAGGATTTGGTTTATTTAGAGGGGAAGGATTATAGGACTTTGAATCTTTTTAATTCACTTCCTTTCCCTTCTTCATGTCATATCTAAAAAGGAGAATATTACTCTTTTTCTCTTCTTCTGAATTTTCTTATCTAAACAGACTCAAATTTATAGCTCCATATGTTATTTCAATTTTATTTAAAAACATTCAGGCCTACCGAGGGATGTGTTGGTCTTTTGACCCATTGGATGGGTGAGAGGGTGTTCTGGGTCATGACCTCTTTTGACATTAGGGTTGTGTATGATATGTATTTTCAAATGTTAGGGTTCTGAACGCAACTTTGTAAAACCTCAGGGTGTGGAACTGATACATATTTGCTATTGTAGTTTGTAAATCTTGAGCAATGGATAAGTTATATTTTCTGATTGAGTGTAGATTCTGCAAATGATATCTATGTAGAGCATATGTTGTTTTCTGTTTTTACTTATGATAATATGGCATTTGTTGTTGATCCAGTCTTGCTTGGATGAATTTACCCATCATAATATAGATGTGGCTTGCAATCTTCTGGAGACTTGTGGGCGGTTCTTGTATCGATCCCCTGAAACCACAATGCGCATGGCCAACATGTTGGAGATTCTTATGCGGCTGAAAAATGTGAAGAATCTGGACCCTCGTCATAGCACTCTTGTTGAAAATGCATATTATTTATGCAAACCTCCAGAGAGATCTGCCAGAATCACTAAAGTTCGCCCTCCCTTGCATCAGGTTTGATCTATATTCGGTTATTTTTTACTTATGTTTTTGCCGTTGTTAATGGTCTTGGTATTAAAACATACTTTATGTTATCTGCAGTATATTAGAAAAATGCTCTTCTCAGATCTTGACAAGTCTTCCATTGAGCATGTGCTTAGACAACTTCGGAAATTGCCATGGAGTGAATGTGAGCCATATCTACTGAAATGCTTTTTGAAGGTTCATCGCGGAAAATATGGACAAATTCACCTTATTGCATCACTGACCGCTGGACTTAGTCGCTACCATGATGATTTTGCCGTTGCTGTTGTTGATGAGGTAGGGTTTTTTTTAGTGATTAATTTCTAGGCTAGCACTTGGCATAATCTTCATAATTTCTTCTGCAGTATCCAATTTTCATATTTTTCCTTGTCTTTTTTTTCTGCTATTTGTGTTGAACCTATGAAAACTTATACTTTGTAGTTCTTATTACTATATATATATATATATATATATATATATATATATATATATATATATATATATATATGGTGGGGGGGGGGGGGGTGGGGAGGGTAAATATGGTTAAGATTTAATGATTAATATACTACTGTACAAGATGCTAATACTGTTGTGTTGAGTAAAGCTAAATGGGTAATTGTAGGCCACCGTTCATGTAATACTTCATATAAGTTTTTACCTAGCATGAGTGTCCTTTTTCTGTGTTAGTTACGGAAGGAATCAATTCGTTGACCTGCATAACAGTTTGGAGTTTTTTATAGTTGCGAATTGTGGCTCCTCTTTTCCCTCCCATTTTATTTCAGTATTTTGCCTCTTTTTTTTCTTTACTGGGCAGCAAACTTTGTTGGTTGAATCTTAAAGAGATATTATCCATGTATCCTCTAGTGAGTTGTGTGATGTTTGCTACTTGGATTTCAGGTTTTGGAGGAAATTAGATTGGGATTAGAGTTGAATGACTTTACTATGCAGCAGCGACGACTTGCACACATGCGTTTCTTAGGGGAGCTATATAACTATGAGCATGTGGACTCGTCTGTTATCTTTGAGACACTATACTTGATTCTTGTTTTTGGCCATGGTACTGCTGAGGTATTAAAGTATTAAACTGTACTTCTCCTTGAGGTCGCTCTTCTTTTATGAAATACAATGCTTCATGATACTGACGAGAGTGATTATAGTACGTATAGCTGTTCAAGTATGTTTGATGTTTTCCTTTTTTACTTATTAGGCCTTGGTTCACATCAATATTTTCCCATCGTAGATTCATAGGCCACACGGTCATGTTTTAATCAATTTTTTTTGACATGGTCAAGTATATTTTCTGCCTTCCTTTTTCTTAACGAGCCTTGGTCCACGGCAATGTTGTCCCATTGTGACTTGAGGCGACGTGATCATCTTTTAAACAGAGTATAGACATGTCAGACTGGCTATAGGTCTTGCCAAAATCACTCTCCATCTTCTGTAATGAAAAATTACAAGATGATTGGAGATACATGTCATGATTACTGAGCCGTGTTTTGAATTCTATATGAGCAATTTGAATTTTTCATCCACAAAATGCCATAGATGACATACCCTAGACCTTCAGATATGCATTTTTTGAATACGGAGTCTCTTTTCTTTTCTGTTTTTTTTTTTTTTTTTTTTCTTCTCCTAGTACAACTTTCATTCCTAATTGGATTTTTTTTCCTCATATCAGCAAGATGTTCTTGACCCCCCTGAGGATTGTTTCCGTATTAGGATGGTTATTACACTTCTTGAGACTTGTGGACATTACTTTGATCGAGGTTCATCCAGAAGGAAACTTGATCGATTTTTGATACATTTCCAGAGATATAGTCTGAGTAAGGGTGTTCTGCCACTTGATATTGAGTTTGACTTGCAGGTTTGTCTCTCACTTTGCTGTCTGTATGAAATTTTGGTAAATATATTTTTAAACTGTTTGTTTTTTCAAAATATGAGGTCATGAACATGAATATGATGACTTTATCATTTATTTGTTAAAGCTGTTTAAAAGCTTCAAAACTACATAGTAGTGGTCTTGTTTAAGCCATGATTGATTCTCCTCTTTTTGGTTATGGCTAGATTGGAAGAAGAATTCTTTTTTGCATAAGTGGTCACATATACTTTGTACTCCGTATATGTTTAGGTTTCATTTATTTTCATTTTTGGTTAAAAATTTGCATTTCACAGGATCTCTTTGCTGATCTGCGACCCAATATGTCTCGATTTACCTCTGTTGAAGAAGTAAATGCTGCCCTTGCAGAACTGGAGGAGCATGAAGGTAAGGCCAGTAGTGAAAGGCATTCGGAGAATGAGAAGCGCTCAAACAGTATTTCTCGAAACAATCTTGTAAATGGTCAAGGCCTTGCAAATGGTGTCGATGAAAATGGTGGGGGACATGAGGATATAATTGGGGATAGTGAATCGGATTCAGGCAGTGGCTCAATTGGTGATGGGGGTCATGATGGCGATGATGACTTGGATGATGAGAATCATGATGCAGGTAGTGAGATAGACGATGATGATGATGATGTCGGTCCTGCTTCTGATGAAGATGGTGAAATTCACGTCAGACAGAAGGCACCCACTCGGGATCCAAAGGAAGAGTCTGAGTTTGATCGGGAGCTCAAAGCTCTTATGCAGGAGAGTTTGGAATCTCGTAAGCTGGAGCTGCGGTCCCGCCCAACGCTTGACATGATGATACCAATGAGCATTTTAGAGAGTTCTTCTAAGGATCATCATGGAAGAGGGCTTGAAGGAGAAAGTGGGGAGGATACATTGGAGGAAGAGAATGGCGGAAACCGAGAGGTCCGTGTAAAAGTTCTTGTGAAGCGAGGGCACAAACAACAAACCAAACAAATGTCCATCCCTCAAGATTGTTCCCTTGTGAGGAGCACAAAGCAGAAAGAAGCCGCCGAGCTCGAGGAGAAGCAGGACATAAAGAGATTGGTTTTGGAGTACAATGACAGAGAAGAGGAGGAACTTAATGGGGTTGGTAACCAGATAATGGGCTGGACACAATCTGGGATTGGCCGAATACCTAGTCGTGGTGCTTGGGATGGAAGTGGTGGGAGAGGTTCTGGATCACGTCATCGGTACCACCATCATTCAGGTGGTGGACATTTCTATAGTCGAAGGAGATGAGGAACAATTTAATGTCATATTTAGAATTTTGGATACCGAGTGAAACTGGGGTCCGATTATTCTTGATTTCTTCCTCAGAGATACTTCATACTGAGTCTGGGGGTCAGCATAAGGTTGCACTAGCTTGAGATGATTTATGGCAGTATCTGCAGATAGATGCCAATGCCGGAATGCAAAGGATTGAGGAGTATCACAACACGGGCTCTGATTACCATGGAAGTCAGTCGTTCTGTGGGATGTTGCGTGACATAATCTAGGATACCAACAGGCATGAGATTGAAGATAGTATGTGTGATTATAACTATAGCTCAAGGGAGTTTCATGTCCAAAATGCGAAGTTTTCATTTGTATTTAGGTTGAAACTAATGTAAATTCTCCATAAAAGATTAACTGCCAATGTAAATAGTTGGCCGCTGGATGGAATGCAAAATGGTTTTCACTAATATAGGGTTAAAAAGACTTGTTTTTATTTTGATGACCAAAATGGTTGGGATATGATGACCAAAATAGTTGGGATACTAATAGTTGGCCTATGAATGTAAATTCTCCATACAAGATTAACCCAAGTTCTCATGTTTGACAGTGTTAAAAAGACTTGTTTTTATTTCGAGCCTACTAATTACCTTGGCGAACATGTACTCTGTACTGTAGTTTATTCACATATAGGTTTGTACTTGTCTTTTGAGTTAGATGGCAATGGACCATAAATCATAATACAAAGTAAAAAGGATATGATCGTTAATAATTCAAAATTTAATTCTTAAGTATTTTTTCATAGCAAGTCATTAATACACCCAAAAAAGTACACATGTCATGAAAATATACAAAAACAATAGCACGCATGCCACACACCTACACAAGTCATATTGAGCGCCAGGGCAATTTTCTTAGTACGTTCAACTAGTTGTGCCTTGAGCATGGTAGATTTAAGGCTATTTGTCTACTTGTTTGCCTTAATTATACGGTATAATAATTATACATTCGTATTAAAATAATTAAAAAAAAAAAAGGAGAAAAAGATAGGGTAGAATTGTAAAAAATACAGGATGAGAGAGGCAACAGAAGAAAACAAAGATACAAATTAGAAAGGGAACTTGAGGTCAGAAGACTCTTTCTCTCTCTCTCTCTAATCAGCTTTCATTGTGATTTGCACGACTGATCTCATTGATTTCCACATCCTTTCGCCAAATTCATTGCCAATTCGATTCAATTAGGTACGATTATCAATTTCAATCATCTTTCACTTACCAATTTCTTCTCCTTTGTCTAAATTAGGGTTTATTTCTGAATTATCTACGTGCTATTTGTTATTTTGGAGCTTCAATCATTCAATTAGGGTTTTGATACATTTAACTTCGTCTTCTGATTTCGTGCGTTAGTGCTTTGATCACTATTTCGGAAATTTGTTGCAATTATTGTTAATTTTCTTAAGGATTTTCAGCTTGATTCGATTTTGTACCCTGATTTGATCGATTCGATGATTATAATGTGACTGTTGATTAATTCAAGCAGTTTAGATCATGTTGATTGATGTTAATTCATACTTGTTATTGTCTAATTTTGATAATGTTGCTTATTTGGTGAAAATTTAACGATCAGATGTAATTCTGTAACGAAATCTGAACTAATTTTGAGTGAGGTTTCGAGTATAGTTATCTATATGGTAATGGTAGTAATAGTTTTGAATGCGATTTTCAACCATTTTGATTCGACTAGGTTTCTGTCAATAATAGGTAAAATGCTTCGATTAGTTATGTGTTTCTTCGGAAGATCAAGTGATATGCCATTGTGGCTTCTGTTATGAATTCATGGTAGTTAAATACTATGATTTGTTGAACTTCTATGTTAGGCTCAATTAGAAGTTTTTGACTATTTATACACTGTTGTGAGTGTTGTCAAATCTGTAGTTTGAACTTTTTGCAAGTTTGAAAATGCTTTTGAGGCTGATTAGGGTCCGTTACATTGATCGCAGAGTGGCAAAGATGAAGAAGTATGGGCGGACACTGCTTACAATTACGGTCATCATATCCCAACTGTGCTCTGTCTTGACGTTGGAAACAACAGGCCCTGCATTCATGTGGTCTCCTCATATCAACATGTATGGATATGTTATGTACTCATAGTTGATGTTTATTTTTTGAAGATTGGAACGTCCCATATTGAAATACTAGTGCTATGCTTTGTTTGTGTGATGCTGTGTCTTACTTTAGTCGCGAATTATAATCGTGTTTCTGAAAATGAATGACTTTGCCAGAGCAATTTTGTGTGACATTTTGCCCTTTTTTTTTTTTTTTTTTTTTAAGCATATGTTTAAAATTTTGACATGAAGAGAATTTATGTTGTCTTTTGAAGAACCACACCTGCTCAAGGGATGAAAATGCATCTTGATTTGAGTGTTGTGAGTATATTGAAGAATTTTGTCTTATAAAACTTTTCCCACCTTTCTGATTTTTTGGTTTTCTAATTTTTATCAAATAAAATTTTCTGAATGCTAATTTTTTTTTTGGTGCTTGCTTTTGAACCATTGGACTTGCTTTATTGTGTAAGCCATTTTTTCAGGATTTTTTTTTTGTTTTTGTTTTTGGGCAGTTGTTGATTATAATCATTTTCAATAATAATTTTCGAATTACCTCTTGCAACGAACAGGGGATTGATATGCGTTTTTGTTTTGTAATAGTTGCTGTTTTCCCTATTCTTATATTGTGTTGTATTTATGCATTCAAATAGGGAGTTGACTGAAAAGGTGAACTATCAAACACTTTCCTCAAGAGATTTAGCAAGGTCTGTCATGTCCGCGGGTGGCTGGTCAAACATACTGGTATTTCTTTTGCTGTAGGCACTTTGTAGTGATATAATTATTTCCCTCATGAAACCATCGTCACTTGTTCTTGGAGTTGTTTGGATTCTTATGTTGGTTTTGTTGCTGCAGTGCGAGGGCCAACAATCTCATCAACAAGTGGACATTGCCGTAGTATTTGTTGGAAAAGAGGTATTGGGTTTGTTCTAATTGCTTTATTATTGATCTATTTTTCTGACAGCTGCCTGATTTTACACATAGGAACTGCTTCCCTAGTCCTTACATCTGTTGTTTGCCATGGCTTTGACATCAAAACTAACCATATAAGCACAGAATGTTATTACCCACACGGCTGAGGCAAAAAAATAAACCTTGAAGTATTGGCTGTGGAACTGGGTTTGGTTTCACAAACTTCAGAATATGAGACATTGGCTTAAGTTGAATGTTATTAAAAGGAACTAGTATTATCACTCCTTTGAGCTTGGTGAGTAAATAAGAAATTAAGAATTAGATTCATGTCATTGCCTAGTAAGCATGATATAAATTCTTGCATCAGATTTGAGGTGTACAAATTTAGGTATGATTCTGTTGTCTGGAACCATAGCCTTTGTCATTCGGGAAATTAAAAAAAAAAAAAAAAAAAAAAAAAAAAAAAAAAAAAAAAAAACAGAGAAATACTATTTTTTTGGGCTTAGGCAGATAATGTTTCTTACTTTCTTGTTTATAGGTTTTTAATGTGTTCGCGTTGCAATCATCTAGTCCCCACTACCCCAATCTGTATTTAACTGGTGTAATTTATGTTTAAATGTCGCTGATTATAATGTCCTTCAATCTGTAGTTGGAATCATCAGGTATAACTGGAAACAGTTTGAATGATGCTTCGCTTGTGGGTTTGCTCAAGGTAATATTTAAATTTAATTTATTAAAGTAAATCTTGACATCATATTAGAATCGTTGTGATATTCCATTTCTTATGGTAATTCATTTTTCTTTTTATTATGTATAAAATAGGACTCCTTCACACAGTCCAATTTCTCAATGGCGTATCCTTATGTGTCATCAATGGTAAAGGAGGAGACCTTTGAAAATTCTTTGATTGAAGAGTTTGAAGAATCTTGTGGCCATAAAATGAGAGTTGGCAATGTTATTGTCACTGATTCTTGCTTGGTAGAGGACAAAGGATATTCCAAACTTGCAGACATGCATGCGGTGGAGGTAGGTTAATCTTTCTAATCTGCTACATTGGCACTTGGTAGTATTACTTCAATTCTGTTATAACGTATTCCCAACTTGATCAATTTGCAGGAGTATCTGGCAACAATGGAGAAAGGAACCAAGGAACAAACTGATTTGCTTGTGGTTTGTCGTGGAGGCTTCAGCTCATTGAAAAATCTTGACAAGCTGCATTCTGAAGGTATTCTTTGAAATAATATGCTTTATTTATTTATATATATAAATATAATTTTATTCTTGTATGGTTACCTGAGCATTCTAAATTTTCTCCATCTGGAAGGTCTAAAGTGTATCAACATTTCAGGTCAATATTTTTCGGAGTTGATTAGTTCATTGGACCATTCTGGAGCAAAGTACACCGTCCTTTATGTTTCTGATCCATATAACCCCATTCAGTATCCATCCAGCCATCAAATAGGAAGGTTGCTTGCTGAGTCTCCTGGAAATGCTTCTTTGAATTCTACCGTTTTCTGTGACGGGGTTTGCCAAATTAAAAAGACCCTTCTAGAGGCAGTTTTTGTTGTAAGTCTTCTTCACCAGTTTTGCTTGATGAAACTATGATTTGTGTTCACTTGCTCCTGCTTTACCTCTACCACCTTTTGTCTTTTATGTATGTGTCTCCTAATTCACCACTTGTGACTGCTCTTTTATTATATCAACAATGATAAGAAAAATGATTAGATGTCCATGAAACTTGGACACTTCCTAGCTTAACAGGGAAAGCTGTGTAAGACTTAAGATAGCCAGCGCTATGAATTCTCAAGTGGTGAATTATGAAGTGATTGCTATACTTCTGGACAAACTAAATCTAAGATTCGAGGGAGAGGTCAAGAGAATACTTGTACTAGTCATACCTGAAGATTCAACTGACTTGCTTTCTTGTGCTAAATCTTTGTTTGCTGATAAAAAAAATTTCCTCTTAATTTCAGGCTATAGTCCTGCTTATAATATTAATCTCGGGCCTCTGCTGTATGATGGGCATTGATACTCCTTCAAGGTTTGAGGTTCCTCAAGAGTCTTGATAAATTGTTCGCATGAACAACCCCTTTTGTAGCATAGCAGCATTCGTACTAGGATGTCGATTCCCAGGGTGTTCAAAGATTTCAAACAAAGAGGAAGGTCGGCTTTGCGAGTTGAAAGTTGAAATTTCTGCTATTTTGTGTATCATTATTAACTATGGCCAGAGAGAGAGATGGCCTTTGTAAAATTTATTCATCTACTTATTCACATTTTCTTGCTTTGTGCTCGGTGATGGTGTATTTTCTTCAATTTGTTATACTCGGCTTTTAATAAAAGCTTTTAGCAAGTCCATAAATAAAGTGGGTTCTTCTCTGGAAATTGTACTCCGTTTATCAGCTTGCAATTTTGGTTACGAGTAAACTTCAAGCAGAAACATGAATGAAGGTGAATAGAGTAGACTGGGATAGGAGTCATGAGACGGTATTCTCTACCTTGGGGGTAGATAAATGTTGCATTTCCTAACAAAAACAATAGTTGCCTGTGAATTCTGAACTCATTTCGGGCTTGGTACTTTAGAGGGATAATTTTTGTTGATAAACAATATGATATTATGATCTGCAAGACTTGGTAGTCTATCGTACATCATTATCATTGGGTTATCAACCCAACCCATCCATATGTATGACAATACCTCCTCTTTACCCATGTCACACCGAAAATGCGAAAGTAAGTTTGAAAATTTTGAAACAAGTAAATCTCACAATATTTGAAAGAATTGAAACAGTAAATCACACATTAAACGTCGATTAGCTTGGTGAAATTGGATTAAAAAGACCAATTAGTTTGAAAAGTTGGACACCTTTTGGTTTGTTTTATTAAATTAAATGAGGTAATCTTTTTAAATACAATTGTGATCGTTATAGGAATTTTGAATCAATGGAGATACCTTTTTTTGTTGGGAAATTAGGAAAATCCTAAGCAAATTTAAATCTAAATATGCATCACTTATCCGAAGCATATGGTATCCATATATTTCTATATGTAATCTAGCAGTATTTCTACCCTATCGGACATAAAACTTATTTTTATACATTGGTACAATTGTATAATATGACCATAACCGAGTACAAAATCAAAGTCGAACTACTATTACAAATTTATAATAAGACATACGTAGATCCCTTAAAAGAAAAGGTTTTCAAAAGGATTGTGATTTGTGAAAGGATTACAAAGTTCAATCTACAACTAAATTATAGAGTACGACTATCAGTATTGGCTAAGAAGTTTAGTTAGTTCAATCAGATGTTAGATACTTGCAGCTAAAGCAACATAAAGTAGCGAAACGGAGAAAGCTCAAGACTTTACAGTTCAACTCTCAGCAAAGATTTCTGGGAATTCTCCAATTTCCAGGTTTTCAACTTCCCTTCTAATACCCGCTTTTTAATTCATCATTCTTTACTTAATTTCATTTATTCTGATTGTAACTTTCATAATTGTAATTTCCGCTAACTTTTTTCCCGAATGTTTTGCTTTTATGTAATTCATATAGAACATGCTCATCATATAGTATAATTATTTTGATTGATTTGATTTGGTTTGTTTCTAATTTATGTATTAGAAGTTAAAGATTGGTTCTTTTTGTTTGTGAATTGAATTGAACCTCATTATATTGCTCGAAAATAAGAAATTCGTGGTTGATTTGGTTAGATTAGTCCGAATTATTGAGGGGTGGAGTTTGTTTCAGTTTTTTGGCAATAATTATGATTAATTCAGACATTTTAAGCTTAATGGCTATGAAAACCTAATACTTTATTGGGTAATGTGATAATTAGCTGAAGATTCAATTGCTGGAAATTTGGTGAATGAGCTATGGGTGATAAGTTAAGATCAAAAGCAAGAAAATCCCTTGAAGTTAGTCCTGTGACCGATCACAAGCTATCGACAACGCCCCCGGATTTATTGGATAGAGCTAAAAAGAATATAGCCGTGATCTTTGCTTGTGCGCTTCTTGTGTTCGATGCTGTTCTCCTCTTTTGTATAATTGCTTACGTCCCTTGTAAGTTCATCTTAAATTCTTGCTACATTGTTGTGTGTTTTGCTGGGTTGGCTATTCTAAGAGATTTCGGTTTCTTTGTCAGACACAAAAATTGATTGGGATGCTTACATGTCACAGGTGTGTATGTTTAAAGCATGAACTTAGTAATGTGGTTTTAAGAAGCTTAGCTCGACTTTTTGGTAGTAATTGCAGTATTGACTTATAATATTCTCAAACAGGTATCACAATTTCTAAATGGAGAGAGAGATTATAGTAACATAGAAGGTGACACGGGACCTCTTGTCTATCCGGCTGGTTTTCTTTATGTATATTCAGCTATTCAGTACATCACAGGAGGACTAGTCCATCCTGCTCAGGTGCTTCCCTCTCTGTGTCATCTTAGTTAATTGGTCATTGATCATGTGAGCTATTGAGTCTTTTGTGGCATTGAGGAAGGTCCGTGATGTCTTGAGTGTATCATGGCTCATCATTTGCATACTGTAACAGTGCTAGAATTTGGTATCCATTTCCTCTTTCTGTAGCACAATTGTCCGCCAACCACCACTAAGGATAAAGGAAGAATATTGTATGTAAAAACTTAAGACAAAGCTTTCATTCACAATCTCTGAGATAATAAATAATTTTTAATCTGTTAATTATAATTTGAAACCATTTGAAAATATATTATAAGGATGCAAATCAAATACGGAGTATTCAATCATTTTAAATATTTTTTTCTCCTCATCTCTTGCTTTGTGCTACTGTACTACTGACTGACATTGAACTTCTTGTTTTTGCAGATTTTATTTGGTGCTCTGTACATTATTAATCTTGCAATTGTGCTGTTCATCTATATCAAAACTGATGTGGTATAATTCTTCCTCCTGTTGTACGTTTGTAACTTTGTACCCCACACTACTGTAATGCTTGCTCTGCTATGTATCATTGGTTTTGTGTTGGCCACTGAAGTATCATAAACTTATACATAGACCAGTTGTTTAAACAACAAGTTGTAGATACACCTTACATATCCGTATTCTGAGAACTCTAGGCTACTTGCTCCTTTACAGATTGAAGTGTTCAAATTATGGCTGGAAGGTATCATACTCTAAAATTTACAGGTTGTTTTCCTGAGCTTATTTTGATGATATTATTGTGAAATTCTAGAGCACAGGGAGGAAGTTAATTTGCTTTCGAAGTTGACTTCGAATTACTTTGTCTCTACTCACCATATCTGCTAGACTTGCTATTTTGCTAATATATTGGGGGAAATTGGAAGGGAATAGTCGTGAGCTAAAAGCAAATTGCAAAATTTTGTCATTCAAAATATTAAACTGAGTTGCTTCATGTGGAATTTGGAAGCAACTGCGATTCTTGGCATGTAAACTAGTATGTTTTTTGAATCTGAAATGACACTGAAATACCTAGGTAAAATGTGATTTGAGACTTAGAGTTTCATTTAACTCATTGTTTTGAGGGGTTTTACATTTACTTCTGAAATAATGTATCTGAATTAATCTGTGCTGACGAGCAGTTGTTCCCATGCAGAAAGTTAAATAATTTTGAACACGACTCATGCTTGTTAAAGTGTTAAACCCTGTAATTTGAATTAGAGGAGTACTTTGAAAGCACTGAAATGCCTAGTTGATTTCAAGCCTTTTGATCTAGGAAGGAATCACATCCAAACACCGTGGCTTGAGGATTTACATATTGGTAGCCTTGTCTTTTCATTTGTATGGCTGAACTTTCGAGTCAGTAGTTAAAGGAGAGCAGATAGTTAAACTATTTTGTTGAAATTTTTTAAAAGAGACTTAGGTATGCTGGTGTGGTGTTTTAAATGAGGGAACTTGAAATCACTGAAGGCTTTTGTCTCAGGAGATTATCATGTTTATCTGATAGAGTTAGATCATCAGATTTGTTTGTACTATGCTCTAGTCTTCCTTTCAATTATTTTATGGATAGATTGACTTGATGAGGTATTGACTGACTTGTAGAAAGTTTTGGGTCTATAACATGAAATATGTTTTTGATGGGATATTAATCTGAGTTTGTGCTGCTACTTTTGTACAGCTTCCTTGGTGGGCTCTTAGCCTTCTTTGTTTATCAAAGAGGGTGCATTCCATATTTGTACTTCGTCTTTTCAATGACTGCATTGCTACAACACTTCTTCATGCTGCACTAGCAATTCTTCTTTATCAGAGGTGGTGGCTGGGGTTAATTATATTCAGGTTCTGTTCAGAGTTCAGACTTTAGAATTTACTAATGTGAGGCTTTGTATTTGAGATGAGTTGATTTACTATGTCCTTTGTATTTGTGCAGCTTGGCTGTGTCAATAAAGATGAATGTGCTACTCTATGCGCCTTCTTTACTACTACTCTTGTTGAAGGTAGATACATACCTTATGTTCTACTATTTAATCTCATATTCTGTTGCTTAAAAGCTAAGAAACTTTTGCCACAGGCTATGGATATCAGTGGAACAATAGTGGCTCTTGGAGGAGCAGGATTAGTTCAGGTGCTTGCTCTAACCTATTAGCCACATACTGGTATTTGTCATAGTATTGATTGATTTTTGGATCCAGATATCTCAAGATTTTACTGAGTGCTTTTAGCAGATATTTCAACCTCAGTTTATGTTAATTATTAATTTGATTGTCCAACTGCCGGTTCTTATTCTGTTAATACTTTGGAATGCTTTACCAACTTTTCAATCATGAGGTCTAAGTTCGTGCTTTCCTATCAGTTTCATGCATTATATTGCAATACAACATATTCAACCATGCGGTCAAACAATAGATAATTCTTATTAATGTGCTTAAGCTTGTATTGCTTGAGAGTAAATCAGCAATAAAACTGCAAATACTGGTTTTCTGTTACCAAAACAATCCAATCTTGAACTTGATCAAACTTCAAACCATTGTTTCCCCCACTGATTATTTTCCTGCTCAAGAAATTCTCTTAGAGATTCTGTTCATAGGGATGTGCTTAATTTTCTTTTGCTTTTGCTATGTATTGTTAGGTAAGATGTCAAGTGCTGCTGCTGTTGTGTCAGGTGCATTGATTTCAAATGATAAATCCATTCAAATTCATGATGGTTCTGCAGATCCTGCTTGGGTTTCCTTTTTTAGTATCATATCCAGTAGCTTACATATCCAGAGCCTTCAATCTTGGACGTGTTTTCATTCACTTTTGGTACGTTTTCAAACTGCTGTTGAAATTATATGGACCTTTTCACGGAAGCTCACATGAGAAAGACATGCCTAGCTGCATGCTAGAAACTGGGATCCATAAAATATTGATTTTACTAGTTATTATATTTATTAGGTCCACACTTGTTAGTCATTAATATATGTATGGCTGTCTCGCTTGCTAGGTAAGAAAGTGTGACAGACCCAGTAGGAATTTTGCCTAATGCTGAGTATTGGGTTAAGGGATAGATGTTGCTGAGAATCCATGGCTTACTGCTCTAGTTATGTTTGAGAATTGTGGGAGGTAGGTTCCTTCAGTATTTTCTTAGTTTTTTTTTGGCATGGAGAAGGCACCATAAAAATAAAAAATAAGAACTTGAACATCAAAGTCTGGTATTTTTTCACATTGGTGTTCCTTCATCTTGATGTTTTATTAAACACAACACAAGGTGTGACTTTTGTGGCTTAGGAAATCATAATTTTTGGCATTTCTTTAATTAGCCAGTTCTAAATCCATTTTCTACTGAAACTTCCTAAACTGTTCTCAAAGGGTCTTTTTAATATGACTTTTGTCTACATGGGGGGGGGGGGGGGGGTTTATTTGACTCAAATGTGAAGATAAACCTGTGACTATTAGGCAAATCAAGGAAGTATCTTGCATCAACAATTCCTGTGGGTTCTCAGAAAGGTTGCACATGAGTTACAGCTTTTAAAACAGGGTTTACCAAGGCTGTTTTTTGTTGTCCAAATGGAAAATTTGGGCCGCGGGTGACAGAGAGGATGTCTGTGACTGTGTTTCTAGGAAATTTCCATTTTGGGTTCTGTCGAGCTTTCCGATATTGATTTTAAGTCTTGTCTTCTGGGCATGACTTACGGCCTTTGCAGCCGGAAATAAATCTTTGGTCTAATGTGGCATCCAGAGTTCCAGACCCAATGATAGATACCACAGGAGGCTTACCTGCAATTTGAGTCTACAGTTGCCATGTGCCTTGGAAGTGTCTCATAAACATGACATATAGCCTTCATAATGTGGTCCATTAGGTGGATGACAGATTTTTGAGGGGACACTAGGATGTATTTAGAAAGCCTGTGAGATTTTAGATTATGCAGAATTGCCATTCTGGTGGGTTGTTCATTCATGGACTATTACCTTTAGTGGGGTTGTAATTTGGTCTTGGTGTGATGGATTATAGGCTTTAAATGTATGAGGATTATAACCTTCACTGTGATATTTGACAGGGTATTTCAGATTTCATGTCTTGTATATCGAGTGTAACTAAATAGAAACGAAGGAAGTATATTGAGTGTTTGTTTACTGTTATATATACATCCTGATGTGTGCCCCTTTCTCTTCTGAGCATATGTTAGCAAATGACGCACTATATATCTTTGATGCCTTTTTTTTTTTCCCTCCCCATAATTTTTTCCCTGGATTTGTATGTACGTTTTATTCACTACAATGTTGATAGTTGAAATATGATAAATTGTGTTCGTTGTTTACTTTCTAAACCGCGATCCTTTGGTAATTCTATCTATTATTGTTTAATGCTATTTTCCTCAATCTTATGCTTCATTTTCAGGTCTGTTAACTTCAAATTTGTTCCAGAGCCAGTCTTTGTTTCAAAGGCATTTGCAGTTACACTGCTGATTTTACATCTCGGACTCTTGGCTATTTTTGCTCACAAGAAGTGGTGCAAGTAAGAACTCACTTTCTGCTTTTCTGGTAGAGAAAGGTGTTCATGGTCTTAATATCTCTTTGATTTCCGATGAGATGCTAAATCATGAACTTTCTTTGTTACAACCCTACATTTAATATAATGGAAATTAATGACTATTCTAGGCTAGCTTGATGTTCTGTGTTTGCTGGCTGGGCTATTTAAATTCAATCACTAAACGTATCGTAGGATTTTGTTACTTGGACAAAAGCCTGGGGTAGAGCTGTAGAGAAATCTGCTCTGCCTTGTTCCTAGAAATATAACCTCAATCATGTTTTTCATAATGTAGTGGCAGTTTTAAGTAGTATTTGTTTGACAATGGAGAGTATTTAAGGATCAGGAGTGTTGAAAATCATTTACTGTCTTGTAGGCATGAGGGTGGACTTCTGAAAGCGTTGCATTCTGCTTACATTTCTACTGTAAGTTGCTTCCCTCTCAAGGGACTTTACGTGTATGGCACAACCTCAAAAACACTAAAGGAAGAGCGTAAGTTATCCATGCAATTGGCTTTCTCTGGGATTGATGGGACACGATAAATGTCATCTTCATAATTAATTAAACACTGAATCACATGTTTCAATTTCAGATATCGTAACTACCATGTTTGTTGGCAACTTCATTGGTATCGTTTGTGCCCGCTCACTACATTATCAGTTCTACTCTTGGTAAGTTTCTGCATAATCTGATGTCTATGTATAAATTTGTCCATATAGCAGTGTATCTTATCACGACGATTTGTTTTTGTCATAGGTACTTCTTCAGCGTGCCTTATTTGTTGTGGAAGACACCCTTCCCTACATTGTTGCGGTATCTATTTGTTCTTTGTTTAGATTACAAGGTGACTAGTGAAGCCAGCATCTAATCTACTTTTCTGTGTTTCATATTGCAGCGTTGCGTTGTTTGTGGGAGTTGAGTGTTGTTTGAATGTTTATCCGTCAAACAGCTACTCATCCGGCATTCTTCTTTGCATCCACTTGGTAATACTATGGGGGCTCTGGATTGCCCCTCCTGAATACCCGTACGTGGATGAAAAGTCATCAGCCAAACAGAAGATAAAATGAAAGTCATACACAAAACTATAGTTATGCTCTACTTCAATGTGGAAAAGAGAGCAACAATATTGAAATTTTGTTAAACTTTTTGAGTTTTACGGTACCAATGAAGGCAATGATGTAAAAATTTTGGAGCAGATTTTTCTTATTCTTTTTAATAACTGATCTGCAGAGCTTGCTAACAAAGTACAGTATATGCTAAAGGCCAAGTTCTAACTAATTGTCTTAAAATCTGATGTGCTTATAAAGACAATATGCGTGTTTGTAAAGACAATATGCGCAAATGCATTATTGCAAGTAACATAAATAAATGGCTCGACACTATGCATCAACTGATTGAAATCATTTCTTGCACTTCTTGGCTTCCATTGCAACAAATAAGCGAAATAGTTGTATAATCAACAAATATCGCGCTCTAGCTGTTAAGGTGGAACTTGATCATAGAGGGGTCCTGATTCAAGACGTGTTCTGCGACCTCTGTCGTTCGAAACCAGAGGATTTACAACATCTCTTTAGAATGTGCTATAGTGCGCGATCAATTTGGAGGGGTGGATGCCTCGGCATTCGCTCAAAATTTAATGGAGACCTTTCTCTCTTAGATTGGGTCCAAGATTATATCCGACTTTTTATTAGTCATGATGGACCTTCTAGTACTCGCTTAGGTACCTTCGTGGGTACGCTTTGGAGTTTGTGGTTATGTCGTAATTCCAGAATCTTTAGGGATTCTTCTGCGTTCCCGTTCCTTTGATTCTCTGTTTGCGGAGGTTATGGATAATCATACAATCTTTGTCAACTTGGACGGCCTTGCTAGTTCCCCTAATGTTGTGGCAACAGATGGAGGGGCCTCTTCTCCGCCGGGTTTTTACATTGCTCAACTTGGCTTGACTTCCCATGGGAGTGCTTTGCCTTCTCTTCAAATAGATGGCTCTTGGTTCAAAGATTCTCAACAAGCAGGAATGGGATGGTGCTTGGATAACGATGACCCACTAGATGATCGGATCAGTAGTGGTAGTAACTTTGGGGTTTGTTCCTTAGCTTTACACGCGGAGGCGTTGGCATGCATGTATGGGCTACAGTGGGCTTTAGATCGAGGGTTTCGGTCTCTCACGGTTTTTACCGATTCATATAATCTTGTTACCCTGCTTCGTGGGGAGGGCCAAGGTAATGTCACTTACATTTGGCTCATTCAGAGGATTTTACAACTTGGCTCAACCTTTCGGGTTTTTAGTATCCATAAGGCGGATCGTCGACGCGTTCAGAGAGCTCATCTAATTGCTGGAGAAGCGGCGATTAATTCTATTTGCTTTAGTATTAATATGTAATTGTTTGTATCCT
Organism: Chenopodium album; assembly: GCF_948465745.1. Classification (NCBI taxonomy): domain Eukaryota; kingdom Viridiplantae; phylum Streptophyta; class Magnoliopsida; order Caryophyllales; family Amaranthaceae; genus Chenopodium; species Chenopodium album. The sequence continues at coordinate 5,492,148 of NC_137851.1, read as the reverse complement.
TTGTCAAAAAAAAAAAAATTTGGTTGTTTATTGGAATCATCTCCTGCACCTCTTAACTTCCTTTGCAACAACCTTAATTCAAAAATACATAGACCTGTCATGGTTTCAAGCCAACTTTTATGACATCAGTGGACACCCCTTACATTCACTTAAATTTTGGAAAAATTTCATGAATTTGGTTCAAAAGCATGGATTCTAGACTTCAATTTTTGTATTTTTTGGGCTCGGAAAGGAAAGAGAATGAGGTGCTTCTCATGCATCCAACGAGACTCCAGGAGACCATTTAGGTGGTTAGAAGTTTAGAACCATCCACATTACTTCTTACCTATCCAGTTAACTATTCCTTAAACAACACAAGGACACCACATGCCCATATGTGACCGAAAAATAGTTGTATGTAGTTTCAAACAATGTTATAGGCCCTGAGACGCTTCCCTTGCCATTATTTCAACTTTCGTTACAGGGTTTTGAATCTCCAAAAATGGTACTATTTCATATATCAAAACTTTCATATTTGTCCTCCAGAGAACATTGTCACACTCGACACATTGTCACACTCGACAATGTTAAGCATCGAGGTGTTTCTCGATGTTCTTAAGGGGCTACCGAAGACCAACTTGTGATCTAATCTAATTCACACCTTGGCTTTAGAAGAGAACTTTGATTTGAGATGAGCTCATGTTTGTCAAACTTTCTACAAGCGAGGCAGCAAATACAAGTACCCTCGTTTGCTAGATTCACATACTTTTTTTTTTAAAAAAAAAAACACAAAAAAAAAAAAAAAAAAAAAAAAAAAAGAGCTACAAAAACGGATGATGAGAATTAACCATTTGAACTATCCCTCACTTTCTAGATTCACACATACTACCTCCCTTGAGGTTGTCATAATTCAAATCTTTATCAGCAAACATAGAGATAAATTCCTCACATATCTGAGCAAAGAAGATAGTCAACTTGTAGAGGGGCACCTATGATAAAAAAAAAAAAAAAAAAAACCCCTTTGAGAACCCCATTTCAAAAATTAAAATGGGTTAACTCCTTTAGCCATTGCTACATATTTACCTATCAAAACACGTCTCATGAGAATTGTAACTAAGAAATTTGACGCATTTCATTGCATCATGTTCATGCTAATCCTGTGAGTACATCTCAAACTTTCTTCATCTCTTCTTTGGTGGGTAGGGGCAGCCTCATTTCAAACCTCTTTGGCAGAACATGTGTTACTAATTTATTATCAAGAAGTATTTCTAATTTCGTTAAAACAAGCAAATAATTGCTGCACTTCACTAGCAAACAAACTTGTCACCAAGCATATTCAAATAGCTTTACAAGAGAATCTACCAGGAGAAAATGTCAGCTAACAATGAAGATGCAAATTTCTTCAGTGCAGGCTTATTAACAGTATAGTACATGCCTTAAATCACTGATTAAATTATTAGAAAATATGAACATACACGACAAGCATTCTGTCTCTCCATTGATCCAGAAGGTTTCATAAATATTACTAGTACATAAATATAACATATATACATATCCATTTCCTAACAAAAAAAAAAAAAAACTTGTAGATTTTACGCCAAACAGTCAAGAACGTCGGACCACTGCTTTCCCAAAATGAGTAAGGCTTAAAAGAGCATGAAATCAAGTTCACTACTTTTTTCAAAAAAAAAAAAAAAAAAAATCACCCTTAGCACCCCTCCCCCCTCTTCGGGGAGGCAAAGGCACAAATCATAGAACAAGCAGAAGGTGAAACGGTGCTCGAAACTCCAGCTATGTCAAAGTCATCGAGATTTTATATCAAACATCGCACTCCAACTAGTCATAATAAAGCAGTGTGGATGCAAAATGATCGTAAATTGCAAACTGTGAAAGCCTTGCTTGAGAATTCAGCTAAAAGCCTAAAATTTGAAGGGGGCCAAATTGAATGTAGTACCGCACAGAACACTAACCTTAGCATGTTTGCAATTTTCAACTGTTAGCATCCTTTAACTGCCAGATAACCCGCTGAGCTCAGTTATTTTAAATGGCCAAAACCAGTGATGACTTCACGAGAGGCAGCTTTACTCAGTATGCAAATTTGCAACTTGAGGGAGCCATCAGACCCACCACTGTGGTAGAAATAATCAGGAATTGGAAAATAATCTACAGAAGGAGGATCACTGAAATGCCTTGTGGTACAATGTGTGAAAGATTTAAATTTAAGAGAGGTGGTGCCTCCCCTTGATAAAAGTTCATATGCAAATCTTCCATTTGATGGGCTTGGATCAATGCATCTAACTGCTATTGAGTTTCCTTGATTCAAGATGAACAGAAAGCCATCTTTCTCTTCCTGAAGAACAAGAAATTTTTTATCCGTCCCCAGAGATACAGTGAAGACAGAGTTGTAACGGAAGCGAGTCACAAGATTAACATGCTCTTTAGACATGTGGCTGGAAAGTCTCATAGGTGAACCCCGGAAGAGGCAGCCAGAAAAAGGGCATGAGCACGGTGCGTAGATGCACTTATCCTCATGCTCATGTTTTATACAATAATTGATACTCTTTTTGCAACCGTACCCTAAATAACAGCATGATACTTGTACTGATTCAATAACCTTTTCAATGGCCCGACATCGGATACTTCCAATTATCCCACGGCATGAGGGACATTTTTTATTAAGGCTGACACAGCATGAGGAGCATGCTATATGCCCACTGTAACACTGCACAAGCAAACAATATTACGTCATATAATAAAAGGCTTGCAAGCACAATCTATCTCCAGTTATTCATGTCTAACACAACTAAACAGCAACACAAGTATGTCACGAAAAGTTGGAAAGTCTAAACCCTGAAGTGAAGTAACAGCCATACACACAAATCCCCCCCCCCCCCCCAAAAAAAAAAAAAAAAAAAAAAAAAGAAAGCAATCCTGCAGATACCACAAGTTACAGCTCATCCGGCCAAATCACAATTTTGCACCTAAAATAGTAAAACGAACAAAAATTTCATGTTTGAGATCAATCCTAGAATAATACTCTTCACACAAGGGTAAATAACAATAATCTGATCTAAGTCATATCTTCAAGATAATCACACTGTAGTGATTTTAATAATTACTTAATGGAATAAATGCTGCGACTCATTCAATGCTACAAGAGAACAAGAAGGCATTGTCATTCTAAGGGAAGAAACTCCTGCACTACTAAAGTAGTGATAGCCTGAGCATGATACTGAAGCTTGCTTGTAAATCACTATACACGATAACCAATAATAACAGGAAGAAGTACATAACCCGAGTGAATCATTGTCCAAGTACCTAACATCATATTAAATCTTTATATTACAAATCTTAATATTTTTGTCCATGTCTTAACATTTCCAACCATCAACTATCCTAAGACATAAACCCTCCATAATAACTTGTCCGTGACCAAGAAAAGATGCATGCTCCAAGAAACCACAGAACATCAACCCTCCTCTATCTTTCACACCATAAAGTCCACAAAGGCACCAATCACGAGTCCTTTTGAACTTACAAGAGAAAGTTGTACACTGCCACTCCACCATCAAATTCATTATGTTGCATTTGCAATTTTGCATACCCAAGTAGAGCAAAATCAAACTAATCTATATAAAACCACATAGCATTAACCTTAATCCTCAACAAACAAGCCCAAAAAAGTTACTTGTTTATTTTGATAGGTTCCTCCTGGCTAAACACCAAATGCATTCCAGCCTCCTAAATACCACCACAATAACTAGTTGAGACACCACCTCCATCCCTATACCATACCACAATAACCAATTGAAAATTCATACCACTTCTGGTACCCAAATTACCACCAAATGCAAGCAATAATTCTTAAAAATTGAAACTTTCCAACACACCCCCAACCAAAACAAAAACCCCCAATACATAATTTCAATTCTTCCTGCAGACTCTCATTAATTAAGATAACACAAGACCTAAAAATGCAGATTATAACCCTAAAAAGCAAAATCATTTCTAAGAACCCATTAACAAAAATCAATCATCGAAATCAAAATGAACTAAAAAGGGAAGAAAAGATTAAAGCTTGAATAGAAGAATACCTGAAAAACAGGAACAGTCAATGGGTTGAAGCAAATGGGGCAATCCAAGACATCCGGGTCGCTTAGAACAACAGAAGTGGAGGCAGGAGGCTTGATGGGTGCCGACTTGATGGGTGTCGGCTTGGTGGGTGTCGGCTTGGTGGGTGCCGAGACAGGCGGGTTGGTGGGTACCGAGACAGGTGGATTGGTGGGTGCGACTGCATAATCGGAATTAGATTCATGTTGTGATGATTGTTGATGATCAGAGTTAGAGGAAGAAGAGGCAGGACTAGAGGTAGAGGAAGAAGAGGCAGGAGAAGTGTGGGAAGTTCTTGTTCTTTTAGGGTTAGGAAAGCGGAGAAGGACGACGCCGGAGTCGGAGTCGGAGTAGGAGTCTCTGGAATTCATGGAGAATCTCGCCATTTAAGGGTACACTCAATTCCACTTCTAAGATTAACCCACAAACAGAAATTGGAGGGGGTGGTGGCGGTAATGGTGGCACGTTTCACTTTTTTTTTTTTTTGGAAAGGGGGGCGTTAAAAGTGGGATTAATCTTCGGTTTTTTTAATTAAAAGGTTGGTAAATGACGAACAAGGTCAGATGACTCAAATATAGTTAAGTTTTGATAACAACGGAACAAGACACAATTAGTACTTCCTTTCAAAAAAAAAAAAAAAAAAAAAAAAAAACGCAACCAGTACATTGGATTAATTAACTAGGTCTATTGAAAGTTGGGAGGAAGGGTAAAAGCAGTGGCGGAATCAGAATTTTTAAATTTAGGGGACAAATAAACATCCAAATACTTAATAAAGAAATCTTAAAAATCTTTTAAACAAACTACATGAAGGGACTTGATCTCGCGTGGACCATATGTTAGTTCTAGTGCTTTACCATCGCATTACTGCATTATCTAACTTGAACCAAATTTTAAACCAAATTTTACCATTGCATCATCTAACTTGAACCAAGGATTGCATATAGCACTACCCTTATATTAAACCAAATTTTGAATCAGCCTGATTGTAAATTTATGGGTATTTAGGTCGAGTTAATTTCAATTTATGTTGATAAAAAAGTTGATTTATGAATTATGTTTTCTTCATTTAGATTTGGATCAATTTTTAGATATGATATATGAAGTATATTTTTTGACATACCCTAGTGTTAGGATTTAGGAATATAGGAAATTATATTATTGTGATGTATTTCCCACATATATTTATTTATTTAGGATAATAATATGTCTTAAGACTCTTAACGATATTCTAAGATATATTTAGGGGCCGTTTGGTTGGGGGTAATCAGGAAAGGGAATCGGAATCAACTGGCTCGATTCCCTTTGTTGATGTTTGTTTACCACTTTTAATCATTCCCTTTACCCTCCCCATTACCCCAAATCCTTCCAACTTCATTCCCCACCCCCCCCCTAAGACTTTCCCATTCCCTACCCACCTTCACACCACCACATCACCACCTTCACACCACCACATCACCACTAGAAAACCATCCCAGACCACCGCCGCCCCTACCCAGACCACCGCCGCCCCTCCCCGACCATCGCCCTCCCCTCCCCCGAGCCTCGCCGACCTCCCCTCCCCCGAAAAAACCTCCCCTAGCCCCGTAAAACCCTAGTCCCGACCTCCCTTGACCCCGAAAACTGCCGCCCAGCCTCCCACCACCGCTAGGGTTTCGAGGGTGGTGGGAGGCTGGGCGGCGGTTTTCGGGGTCAAGGGAGGTCGGGGCTAGGGGAGGTTTTTCGGGGGAGGGGAGGTCGTGGCTCACGCAACTAGTGGTGGCGAGGGGAAGGGAAGGGCGGCGAGGGGAGGGGGAGAGCCGGCGAGGGGCAGGGGAAGGCCGACAAGGAGTTTGGTGGCTGAGAAAGATGAAATGTGTGGTGGTGTGGTGGTTGTGGTGGTGGTGGTGTGGTGGTGTAGTGGTGGGATTGATTCCCTTTGTTTTAAAAACAAACAACAAAGCAAAAAAAGGTATTTTCATTCCATTCTTCTCCTTTCCCTTTGTTCATTCCATTCCGATTCCCTCATGCGAACCAAACGGCCCCTTATAGTAATTTGATATAGTGTAGGATTAGGAAAGCTTCTTTTACCACTTCTACCACAAGTTATGCATATTATTTTGTGAATAATTAATAAAAACAAATCCAAAATATAGGCTATAATACAGTTTTTTCTAAATAAAAAAAATCATCTAGTAGTACCAAAAACGTTCTTTGTTTACCCAAATTCTTAAAATTCCTCTACTGTGTATACCCCTTCACTCCAACCCAGCAAGAGGAGGAGAGAGAAAGATGGAACTGAGCAGTTTAACATTCACAACACCATCTTCTTCAACAAGACCACTCACTTTCTTCAACCATGGTTTCAAACAGTTCAAGCCTTCAACTTTTTCTGGAATTAAGTCATTCAATCAAACCAGAAACAGATTAATTCAAGCTAATTCCTTAAAAGGATCAATTGAACGCAATACTTTGTCTTCTAATTGGGATGTTTCAGCCACTCTTGCCCCCAGGTTGCCCAGATTTGAACAACTTGATATTACAAATATGCTTCTTCGTCAAAGAATCATCTTTTTGGGTTCTCAAGTTCGTAACTTTATCCCCCTTTATTTGTTTTAATTTAATTTTTTTATTGTTGTTATCTTTTTATGGAATAATTGGTTGGAAATTTGTTGGGTTTTTACATGTGATGAAGGTTGTTTTGCTTGATAAGGTTTTAGGGATTTTGCTTGTAATTTCATGTCAAAGTTTTCAATTTTTCGCTTGTTTTAATGAAATATTGTGTGCTAAGTTGAGTTGAAATTTAATGAAATATTGGGATTGCTTGTGGGAATTTTGTGATGAGCTTGTTATTGATGTTAAACTTCTTGATTTGGAGGGGACAAAAGGGGGGAATTGTTGGAGAATTAGATTTGTTCTCTTCACCTTATTTTCACTTTATCATAGGAAAAATAAGTTGAAAGAAGATAACATTAGGAAATTTAAGTTTAAATAAGCGAAGTTAAAGAAATATAAGGGCTACCGAAGTTTGTATGGAGTGGAACGGAAGGCTGCAAGATTCAAATTGATAGTTGCTAGGAGGCTGGCTATCAACATTTAGAACAAGAGTTTGTAAGCTGCTTTTCACAAGGTGCCATAGTCTTGGCAGCTCATGATGTGATTTGATTTTTGTGCTTAGTAACCCCCCTCCCCTCCCCTCTCCTCACCACCCCCGAATATTTCCCTGTATATAAGGGGGCTACCGAAGTTTAGATTAGTTCAAATTAGTAAAGATAAGTTCTACAAAGTGAAAATCAGGTGAATAGAGTACAACCTTAATTCAAGTATTATGGATTCAACAGGGTTGAGAATAAAGCTAGAGGCTTATATTGGGATATAAAATTACAGAGTAAAATCTGTAGGCTGATAAGCTAATTTTCTTTTTGATGTGATGGTCTGCAGATTGATGACACTACAGCAGATTTCGTCATAAGCCAGCTCTTACTATTGGATGCAGAAGACCCCAAGAAAGATATTAGATTGTTTATTAACTCTCCTGGTGGATCGGTGACTGCAGGTATGACTCGTTTACCATTTTAGCAATGTTATCCTTTGTATTATGTTGTAGATTGTTTTAGTTCGACTAACCTAGACAGCTAGTAGTCCCAGAATCCTTTTGTAACAATTGAAATTTTAGCTCGTTTTTCTCTTCAGCACTTTTTTTTTAGAAGGGGTGGGAACTGTGGGGTGATGATGTGGAGTATAATTTGGTTACTTGCATGAGAAAAGTCAAAAGTGGTACTTCTTTGAGCTTGCTAATGGTTCCAATGAGGTCTGGTAGCTCTGTTGCTCTGATCAAGTATGAAGGCAACTTGCCATATTTGGTGAACTTGTTAACTGCTCAAACTCTCTGTAACAGCGAAAATGTTATTCCATGTATCATTAATTAATCACTGTCTTTCTTCTTTAAAAGTTTTGTATGATTGTATCTAGAGAATGATGTGAAAACACCTTATGTATTACACTTTTACTCTACTCAGATGTTTGTCTCTTCAAATTGTTATGCTGACAACAGGCTGGCCTTTTTTTTTTTTTTTTTTAAATTTTTTAATCTGCTCAATTTAGAAACTATCTCTTGTTTAACCAATAGTGGGAAATCAGGACAAAAGTCGAGAAGATCACTCTACTTATAATGTAAAGGGATGGGAATTTATGATGCTATGAAACAGTTAATTTCTCTTGTTTCCAGTTAATTTCTTCAGCTGGTCTATTCACTTTTGTAGGGATGGGAATTTATGATGCTATGAAACAGTGCAAGGCAGATGTATCTACTATTTGCATGGGATTAGCTGCATCCATGGGAGCATTTCTTCTTGCTTCTGGCAGTAAAGGCAAGCGCTTCTGCATGCCAAACTCAAAAGTGATGATCCATCAACCTCTTGGAACAGCTGGTGGCAAGGTAGATTTCCGGCCTTCTATTTGTTTTAAGATTCAAGTATTCCAATAAGGAATAAACCCCCTTTCTAATTGGGAAAATGTGACTCTTTTATCCTCTTTCTATATAATGTTCTTCCCTGAGCTTCCAAATATTTTGGTCTTTTGTTTTGCATCTTGATCGTCAACTATTCTGTCTTTATAGATGCTGTAATGTTTTTCTGTTTTAGTAACACTTCAACCTTTATCCTCTATTTAGACCTTTGATATTTTGTGGACACTTTATTTAATGTTCTTCTGGTTTAGGTTTCAGATATAGTGGATTAGTCTGCATATTAAGTGATAAATTGAAGGGGCGCTTGGTTGGGCCTTTTGGAATGAGTTGAAATGGAGTAGAATCCATTTCAATGTTTGGCTAGGCAATTTTGTCCATGAAACCTCATACTATTAATATCTAACTCTTGTACCCATCCAACCCCCTATAATCTTGTACCCATCTCACCCCCTATGATTCTAAGAGCATGTTTGGTAACAGTGTTTATGTTGGAAACGGATTCAATTAAACCATTATTATTACCAAATGTTTGATTAAAATGTTTGGGTAACAATAACCATTACCTAGGTGTAATGATTTCCACCTATTTCATTCAATCTATTACAAGTATAATTTATCAATTCATAGGCTGGTTAATGTAACAGTTTTCGACTTTTTGTAATGGCGTGACACCCCCTGGCATAAACAAAGTGTTTTTATAGGTTTACATAGGATAAGAACTTAAAAAAAAACTAGTAGATATTTAAGATGTACACAAATTTGCAGTCAAATGAGGATGTTCACTACATCTAGTAGTCTAGAAAAGCCAGGAGATGCATGCCTAAACCTCAAAGGTAGCGGAGGAGGTGAAGTGGTTCATCATTTGAAGAACTTCAGCATAATATGCAGAATGACAGAAAAGGAATTAAAGATTTGATTCCATATTGTTCTAGTTACAACAGCCATACATTGGCTTTTCAAAATACATGAGGCTATTTGTTACCTCTCTATAACCTATGGTAACAATTACCCTTACCTTCCTCAAACAAAAAGAAAGGAGTTAGGCTTAAGTAATTCCTTTCCATGGTTTAAACCAAACAAATAAAAAGGTAAGAGTTAAATGATTCCTTTCCACTCCAATTTCAATATTCATGCCAAACGCCCTATATATATATATATATTCCTGCAAATTCTAACTAAATACAAATCCTTTCTAGTTTAAACCAAACAATTTAGCATAGTATGGGGATTCTCAAGATATATTCTAGCTTTTTGAATCAAACGACCATTGATTTTTATTATCATTTCAAGCTAAAGTAGAGTTGAAGAGAATGTGATTATTGTGCAGAGAATTGAACTTCATGTCATTGAATGCTTGATTTTGCTGTGTCTTCTAGTTACCTTGCTTCTTTTTGAGTAGCATGAGTATATTTTTAGAGAAAACGCCATGCAGCAAAACTGCTGCAAGTCTGCAGTATACATTGTTCAATTTCCCTTTATCCATTTATAACCCAGTAAGAAAGAGTTTATACTTCTAAATGGTACTCATTTTCCAGTTGGCTTTAATGATATGATTTGTCTATTTTTTGTATACAAACTTAGCACAATGCACTTGATGCTACTCTTTTTTTGTCTTTTACATATTGTTGTATTCCTTTTCCATTTTTCAACATCTTATGCTATGGTTATCGATTAATCTGTTAAATTCTCTAATTTCAAAGCTAGCTTAATCATTAGTCCTTGTGCTGTCGATATTTATGCATAGTATTTTTTCATGAGCGTTGATAATTACTCGATTGTCGTTCCAGGCAACAGACATGAGCATACGTATAAGAGAAATGGCGTATCACAAAGTCAAGCTAAACAAAATCTTGTCCAGAATTACGGGAAAGCCTGAGGAGCAGGTTAGTAATATGAAAGAGATCTAGCTGCAATTTTAACCCTTCACATCTTGTGTAGAGTTCTATAACATGTCTTTTATATTCCTTTTCCTTACAGATCGAAAAAGACACTGATCGTGATAATTTTTTGAACCCATGGGAGGCAAAAGAATATGGACTAGTAGACGATGTTATCGATGATGGTAAGCCAGGGTTGGTTGCACCCATTGGAGATACTTCCCCACCACCAAAAACAAAGGTGTGGGATCAATGGAAGATCGAGGGTAGCCGCAAAGCCAGGAAGAATCTTCCATCTGAGCTCAAGATGATAAGGAATGGTTATGCTGGAAGCCAAAGCGACGAGGACAAGGGTACTCAGCAAGATAAGGAAACTCCAACTTCAGTTTAGGGGCTACAACCCAGAATTGCCCGGTGTACACTATTTTATCCAAATTGTGCTACTGAAGTAGTGCATTTGAGATATATGATAAAAACTTTGCAATTTTTGGGAGGAAATTGATCTTATTTTGTTGTATTGTAGTTGTTCCATTGCTATTAAGTCCACTGCTGTTAGCAATAATATATTCATGTAGGATCTTTTAGATTCGTCTCAATTTGTACATTCAGAATATCAATTTTTATAGTTTTATATTTAAAGTTTTTATGGTTAAAAATTTGCCTTGGCAAGCATGAAAAAGGTAAAATGTTAGAAGATTAAGGAACGGAGTTAGTACATATTAATTTTATTGGTGTTAGTTTCGTCTCCCCATTCTATTGTCTAAAAACCTCCCACTCTATGTTACTACATACTTCATTTTAGGTATCGAGTAACTCGTATAAATGTATGCTAATGTGTATTTGTATTGTATATCATTTTGACCAATGCCTGTGCCTTATGATTAAATGTTGTATGAAAACTTATTGGAATCGTCTCAAGTCTCTCAATATATACTCGGTATGTAAGTACCAGAATTTTGTCAATTTTGTTGAATCCGTGTTTTCTTGGAGCAATAAAAAAAAAAAAAAAAAAAAATCCTTTCATGAGTTGATTATCTCATCTAAAGCTGCATTCTTGTAAGACCACGACTAAAATTGGCGCAAATCCGAAATGCCCACAACTTCACACACTTTTTCTTACTCATCAATGAATTCTACCCTCAAATTCCATTCAATTCCCAGAATTCATCCTCCATTTTTCGTACTAGATTCCACCTGCTTAGTGACTAATTCTCTGAAATCTCCCACTGGAAAAACGAAGAACAAATTCCGCCAAAAAATCAATTGTTGTTCCGAAAAACAAATTAAAACCCTAAGGACTTGCAAAAATTGCAAAACCCAGTTCGATCCATCTCTCAATCACCCTCTTGCTTGCCGATTTCACACTGCCCATTTTGGAGGTACCCTTTTAATTACAACATTTTTTAGTTTTTTTTTTTTTTTTTTTTTTAATTGTTTCTATCTATTTTTTTTCTTCTTCATGTTTCTGGGTTTTTTTTAATCATATATCAAATTATTTAATGCTGTTAATTTTCTGTATAGAATTGGTATTTTCAATTGAATCTTGGTGTTTATATTTGTGGAAATAGTTGAATGATTGATGAGGGAAACTGTATAGATAACAAGATGATGTAGGATTGGAGATGCAAACTATATATGATTACAGTAATTACCAAATGTCCAAACTCCTATTGTACCTTTGTTGCGACTGCTATTTTCAGTACTCGTCTCAAACTCTTGACTTTTGCAGGAATTTGTTGGGGGTGCTTAAGAAATGTGTCTATGTTGCTTAAAAGAACCACATTTTACAATGCAAATGCTCATTCCACTAGGATAGCCCAAATATATATTAAGTTAGGATTATATTTGCTACTCAATTTGTAGGGAATTTATCAGAGATTCCATTATACACCTAGGAGTACGCCGAGTATTTCTTGCTCATTCATTCGTTTGAAGAGCTCCGATGAGCTTGTGATGGAGAGAAGCTAAGGATGCTGCAACTATCATAAGCAGAATTAGTAAAAGCGTGTTATTTTAACATATAGGGGAGAGACAATAATATGATCCATAAGTTGTAATTGTGGATGTATTACCTTAAAACTTATAAGGCATAAACATTGAATTTTGACATTGGTTGCATCTTTTGTGGACTGCTTATGATCCTTGGATTGAGGGCAACTCTTGTTGATGATATGTTAGGTTCTACCGAGAGTTCGTGTCCCCTCATGTATCTGGAGAGCCATTTCCTTGATTGTTTTTTTGATAGATTGTTGGCTTTAAAGATTATTGAATAGTATTCCCAGTTCTTTCATCAGGCATATCAAGAAGATATGGATTTGAGAGTTAAGAGACAAGAGTTTATGTACTCTTTCTTTAGTTTACGATGGCAGCAAATATAGTCTCTTGCTTCAAGTTTGTTCTAAGTGAATTTGTTACACTACTAAAAAAAATATGCATCAGAGCTAGGCTCCTGTTCCCATATTGTGCTTTACATGTACTCCCGTCTGCAAGAGAGTATTATTCCCATTTCATTACTGATACTAGCAGACTTCTCCATTTTACACTTTTATTTGAAATCGGTTGGTGACTTCATTAACATCATGTTGCTAAGTCAAACCCCTCTTCATTTTTGCTTACTTTTATGCCGACTCTGACTTTGTTGCTTCTGGATTGAAAAGGAAAAGTCTTGGATGCTGGATGCCTGGGATGAAGCAGGAGTGTTATACCTAAGACTTACTTTTTCACTAACTTATCTCTAGATTTTGTAAATGACGTGATTAGGCTCTTCTCTATCTCTCTCTTTTTTTTTTTCTTGCAAAATTCTGTATGCCTTGTATGCTGCTGAGGACGTACATGTGGACATGTGGTGCTTGTGTGTACTCCTTGATGACAAAGATGAGTTCCTCATGCAGGCAATGTTGTTTTTTTTTTTTTTTTTGGTGTAATTTAAGCCTGAAGGTTGATAAAAAAGAAGACTTGAAATAACATTGAATATTTATCTGGTCTATCAGTTTTCCTTCTTGTTCCTTATTTGCTTCTCATCACCTTATGCAGGAGAGACAAAAAGGAAGTTTGAGAGCGTCTACACAGGAGGCACGATGAACACCCCTAACTCTGGCCAAGTTTTGCAGTACTGGCATTGTTGTGGATCAGAAGACGCATTTGACCGCGGATGCACATCAGCCCCTCATTCATCTTATGATGATTGATAGTCCTGCAGCAAATTTAAGATCATTACTGAATTAAGCTTTTGACCTTTGTAAAGGAGCTGGGTAAGAGCACATTGTTGCACTTGTAGCGTTCAATTGTGAATATTAATGCAAGCAATGGACAAAATGTCTGAACATATTAGAATACAATCTTTGTCGAGTACCCATGTCTGGCACGAGTATGTGTCAAAGTGCCCAACAGGCTTACAACATAGCAGTTGTCTCGATACTGTTGTATATATTCATTTGTTAGTCTATAAAATGAAGATGATTGACAAGCTCTCTTACATTTGTTCTTTTTTTCAAACTCTCAAATGGAAGAGTATTTCGTAATCAAAAATTATTTACAACGAATCTATGATTGGATTCCACATATGTTGATTGTCAACTACGACTTTGTGGTAAGGCAATACTCTAATTATGATTTAGAAAGTACATTATCTTAAATAAACAAACAAAATACTGTTGCAATAACTACTAATTCCAAATAATTAAGCCCTCCTTCCATGTGATCGATGCATCCCAATATGCCATGCCGCCTTGTTCGCCGCATCTAATGAACCATATACATCACCGATGAGGAAATTTCTTCAATAATTTTTTTTTTCTTCGCATTTGCTTCATAATTTCTATGATTAATCTTCATATAAAATTATTAAAAATTTAAAACTCAAATATTATTTTCTTAATTACGCTAAACAAGCCGTCTATTAACTACCATCAAACTATATCGATGCAAAAAACACAAATCACAATTCAACGCGTTGAAATGTCGGCTAATATAATAAACCATGATTAACCAATATAATATTAATACTTTTGGATTGATTGCTTATACATTCTCTTTGTATTTGGCCTATATATATGGACCGTTCCAAGAGATATATGATCATAAGAACATTTTAGCCTTTTCAAACTTGTTACACCAAAGTTGTTAGCATCATGGAAACTACAATTCTTTCTTCTTCAATTAGAAATCCTCTCTACTCATTTTCTCCCCTAGCCAAAACTTCAAAACTCAACTCGAGAAATACCAAAAATAATGTTAGTATAGTCTCAGCTCTTCGGAGGAGTAACTCTTACGAGTCTCAATATGAAGGCCGTCTAGTGGATGAAAATATGATCGTTTTAAGAAAAAGGATCCATGAAATGAAGGTGATTGAGAGAAATTACGAGCCTCCTAAGGAATGGATGGTATGGGAGAAACAAATGTATGGTCAATATGATGAGTGTATATGCGCGATTTTAGGTGTGGTTCAAACTCAATTGATGAATACTCGACCAAGTGTTGCCCTTGGTGCCTTGGCTTTGCTTACGTTGAGTGTGCCTACTTCGATTCTTTTGCTTGCTTTCCACTTTACATAAGTTACTTACTTTATACGATCATCAAGTTTAGTAGTGATTTTTTACAAACATAGATTGAAATTCTGATTTTGAATATGTACATAATTCTGATTTCTAGTGCTTAATACTTAGACTTGGGGTTGATTAAGCTAAGATTTTGAATGGCGACCCCTTAAGAATTAGTGACTCGTTTATTAATTTATTGTATGTATGTTTTATTTACTTAAAATAATAAGGGTTATCATTCTATATTAGATAAATGAACCTCTATGATAATTAAGAGTGATGGATTTTTATTATAATATGTTTATGCCTGAATTTATATTATTTTCTAATTGTAATCAAGGCTAATAAGTAATTTAATTATAAAAGAGATTTACTCATAAACGTTGTTATATACATCCGAGTGCACTGTTTTTTGTTTTTACTTTGATGCAGTGTTAAACTCATTACCCCGTACAATAGAATACAGACAACTCACATATGACTGGAGAAGAGCCAAAACAGTGAATGTGTAAACATAATATAAGAAAAAAGGGTAATCTGCTAATATGGAAAATTTAAATTAATTTGCCTAAAATAAATTACACCCCAAGTAAATGATTATGTAAATAATAAGGAAAGAAAATCATCAATAAAATGAGAAAGAAATAGTAACACTTACGTGCGAAATCAATTCTATTATTCAAAATAAGGTGAATACACTGAATAGCATCCTTAAAGATTACCAAGCCATTATCTATCCGAAATTATATTATTATAGACCATAAATATTAAAATTCAATTATGGAAAAAAAAAAATGTTTCCATGAGGCTATAAAAACCATGCCATAGTTTGGCTTAATTCATACAAAATGATTCTTACATAATACTATTCAAAATACTTATTAGCAGTATAATTTGATTTATTCATCAAATCAAATATAGTTCCACCATAAAAAAAATTCAAGAATAATGAGTATACTTAACAAAGTTACATATGTACCAATTTCTATGTTACTTATCTTGCTAATTCTTGATGCCCCGGTTATTGAAGCACTATTTGAAGTCGATTTACGGGTGACGAATACATTGAGCGATGGTAGAAACCTTCAAATTCATTGCAAATCGAAGGACGACGATCTAGGAGTGCACCAAGTTCCGTCGGGAGAAACTTATAAATTTGAATTCACTCCGATTTTTTTTGGGGGGAGCACACTATTTTTTTGTGGCTTTGTATTTGACGACTATGAGCCTGCCCAATTGCACTGGTTTAATGTTTATGATTCGGGGCCTGACTACGTAAATTGCAACGAATTATGTTGGTGGAGGGTTTATGAAACTGGCCTTTGTTTGCTCAATATGTCAACCGGACAATATGATAATTGCTTTCCTTGGCATTTTAATGGAATTTATTGAAAAATATTCATCAATACTCATCGATTACTCTTGCTAATGCACGAGATATTGTTAGAATTTGTACTGTACGATATATTATATATACTAGTGTATCACACATATTAATAAAATACTTATTTTATATAGTTGTGATAGTTGCACTTATAAAATAGTTAAACACACACATGCATACATGTAAACAAGGCTCCATTGATCCCTTTGATAACCCAATAACATTTTTTACGATAGCTTTAACCATATGAAGTTATTATCCTTTATTCCACACATCGCAATTAGCAGTATACCCAAGATCAAGTAAACAAGGCCCGGGCTCTTTGATAGTCCAATAACAACTATCGGGACAACGTTCTTGATCACGTACTTGATTATAGATATCATACCAGTGCAAAGTATCATCAAACACAAAACCACAGAAAAATAATGTGTTAGGAAATAAGTAATTAGGGAGGAAGTGAAACTCATAGAATTCCCCGAAATTAAGTTGATGCAATCCAAGATCATCATCCTTGGACTTGCAATGCACTTGAAGTATTTTATTGTTTTCCAATGCGTTGTAAATTCGAAGATCTACTGCCTCATATTGGTAGATAAATATGGCAAAAACCATGAATATCATGATAATATAATGTTTAGTGTGTTTAGCCATCTTTGTTTAACGATTGTGGGATTAATGAATTTTATGAGAAAAACAAGCCTTGTATGTTTATATAGGTACCATATTCAAGGCTTCTAATTGATTTTATTTCCTTTGGTACGTTATTTACTTCATCTTTTTTACCTATACCAGATTCTTTGTAGGTAACCAATTGAATTTTAAGAGTAGATTAATTCTTAAGATTAGACCCAATTAGCATCATACAATGTATTACCGTGTACATTGTACATATGTCACACATATATACATGGTATAATGACATGTAATTTATTACTTGAGAATATACTTCCAATTCATACACAATTCCAATAATGCTTATGTTTTTACATTTTTCTGTTATTTTTCTCGTCAATTTTTTAAAAAATTGTGATATTTTCTTATGAGTATAAACTATAAAGCTTCAACATAATGTATGTTGAATGTATGATCATGTAAGAAAAAATTTAGGAAGAACTTGAAACAAGATACTAGATTTATTCTTCACGGCAGCATATTTAATGGCTACAATAAAAATGTAGCCATTGTAATTGTTTTCAATCTCAACCATTAAAACTTTAAGGATAAATCCTATTCATTTATTTATTTGACTGATGAAATATTTAACTGAATAATAAAACTGATTTATTTTTAAAACTACTTGTTTTTATAAAAAAATTTTTTAAAAAAATCCTCTTTTTGTCGCCAAATCAAGTAGTTTCGCTTCCTCTACCAAGCAAATCTCTCAATCTCCATTAATGGTACAGCAGCATACTACCATTGTTAAATTTGTATAATCATCAAGAATCAAAATATTAGATATTCTATCCTTAACTCCGTATCATCTTTTCCACAAAAATAAATATAACCCAACACTATTGTCATACGAAATACATCCTACAGAAAATCGAGTTTTGGTATCAAACAAATCAATGGAAGAAAGGATTTGAAAACAAACTTTAAGATCGACTTTTTAAAATGTGATATCCATTATCATCATTAATTTAATTTCAAATAAAACTATTAATTTTTTTATTGTATACAAATATATCATTTTAATAATTTTGTAGTCAAATTTTATGAATGGTCAAGATTTGATACCAAATTTTAAAGGTACAGATTGAAAGATTACAATGGCTACAATTTTATTGTGGCCATTGCAAAACTGTCCTATGATAAATATTTTCCTAATAATTATTTGACTTTCTTATGGCCTTATGGGTCGGTTACCACCCAAGACTCTAACTCTAGTTTTTTTTTTTTTGAAAGAAGACTCTAACTCTAGTTGACATCAACAAAGCAATTGTATTTTATACGGAGTAATTGTCTCAGTTTTTTTTTTTTTTTTTTTTTTTTTTTTTTTTTTTTGTATGCCATAAATGTCAATTTTTATACGGAGTATCTTTTTCAATTTTGGTAAGGTCTACCATTTTTTGGTTAATTTAAAATTTTCAAGTATTGTATTTATCTAAATAGTACACAGAAAAATTTCGGACATTCCATAGTTTGAACACTAATAGTTTACTCCTCCCTTCGACCCTTTCCCTTATTTATTCCGAAAACCCGTATTTTTCAAGGGTTATTATGAGGTGGCATTTTATATATGTATGGGAATTGGGATTATATATCTTGACTTGTGTCATAAGTGATGTGAACATAACTGATTAACCAAATTTTGGGAATAATATCTTGCTTAATTTTAGGAAACTTAATGCATCTAATGAAACCAATGCATGCATTAGAACTGTCCAAAGTAAAAATTCATACGGAAAAAAAAAAAAAAAAACCAAAAAATAAACAAAAAAACCAAAGTGGTCATTTGGGCACTAGTTGGAGACTATAAAACTAAAAAGTGAGCTAGGTATGATTTACAAACTAACATTCCTCTTCCTAATTCCTATCCTCTTAATCTCAAAGTATTACATACCAAAAAATTTCATCAAATTATTATTAAATAAAATATGAATCAAGCCTATAGAAATGGTGCTATAATTACATTAACCATGGTAATTATGATGTTGTGTGGAGGTATAATAGAGGCAATAGAATTTCGTGAAAAAAATCAAGTTGGAATAATTAACGAGTTAGATAGTAAGCATAATCTACAAGTTCATTGCAAATCAAAGGATGACGATCTTGGGGTGCAACAAATACCATATAACACTTACTATGAGTTTCGATTTCGAGATAGCATATGGGATAGCACCCTTTATTTTTGTGGCTTTACATTTGATACCAACTTACGTTGGTTTGATATTTATGTTCAAAATAGAGATCGTTGTTTGAAATGTTGGTGGAAAATTTACGAACATCAGGAGTTTAAACTTGCTAAACTCGAGGAATTAAGGATGTAATTGATATGGATTATAGGTGCATGTTGATTAATAAGCTTGTTTTTATATTTGTTCAAACAAGTAAATCATACAAGTAATAAATAAATGTGTTTGCTTTCTTCCTTTTTCTTTTATTTTGTTTCTTTGCCCTTTTAATGACATAATGCATGACACATTAATTCCTATACTTTATAGTCTCGATCTAAGATGATCTAACGATCTATAACTTGCATTCTTGAATTAGTACTTAAGATTCAATATCAAATTTTGTCCGTGGTTTTCTTTCCCACGAGACTGCTAAGTGCTAACGCCATAACTCGTGTTAAGATTTTAAAATGAATAGAAATTAACCTTGAGTGTATCTTCATCATCAAGGTTTGTTTTTGAATAGTGAAATAAAAAGATTCAAACGTGTTCATTATTCTAGCACAAAGGTCAGAAGGAGTAACAATAACACCTAAACAATACGTAATATATCCATATACCCCTTATACATGTGTCCTATAAGACTAGTATGGAGTAGTAAGCATAACCTTTATAATTTCCCTAAAATGGAGAGACCATCAGCAATAAGCGGAGACTTTTGGGAAGATATCTTACTTGATTTTGGATAATAAATGCATTTAATGAATATATAACTTCCCAAAGTAACTAACTAGGATGTGTGTTAGTTTAAGACTATAAAATGTTGCTTCAAAAAAAAAGACTATAAAATGTGAGATAAATCTTCATCTCCAAAATATCAAACAAAGTTACTCATCAAAAACTTTAATCTATCAATCATGGATAATGAAGCCTACAAAAATGTTATTATTCCTTCAATCGTAATAATTTTGATGTTATTAGGTGATATTCGTACAATTGAGGCACCGAAATTGACGGACAAAGTGCATGTTCGAATGACTAACTTTTTATATAAAAAGCATGACATGCAAGTTCATTGCAAATCAAAGAAAGCATGACATGCAAGTTCATTGCAAATCAAAGAACGACGATCTAGGGGTGCATAAACTTCAATACGGTTCATACTCATAATTTCAATTTAAGGTAAGCTTTTGGGCAGATACTCTATTCTTTTGTGGGTTTTTATTTGACGACATATTACATTGGTTTGATATATATGACGAGAATAGAGATGCCCATATTTGTTCGGTAAAATGTTGGTGGAAAGTATACGAACCTGGGCTTTGCGTGCTGCATAACTTGACTGGTAAATATGATGTTTGCCATGGTTGGAAATCTTGGAATGGTAGTCATCATAATAGTTATATATCTTTGTATCCATTAATATACAGTATGTAAAGTTCACATAAGGTTATTACATCAAATATCTGTCCTAGTTATTTGATTAGTTGGTTTTCTTGAAAGCTTTTTATGGTTTTCTTACCCACTTTTGTCTTATACTATGTATAAATACACTAATACAGTAATACGGAATACTAAATTGAATCTTACTAACGAGCGCCCCGAAACGTTAGATAAGGAATAATTATATTGGTTAAAATATTATTAAGTTAAGAATGCATGACAAAATCATGCGTTGTTGGGTATAATTAATGTAATAAACATTATTTATTACGCCCAACAATGCATGACAAAAAAACAGATGTTCTTTAGATATTAAAAAAAAAAATACATAAAATTGGATGTTCTTTACAAAACAACTATATGTTCTTTATAAAATAACTATATGTTCTTTATAAAATAGCTACATGTTCGTTTCACGTTTTTTGTCTGTACCAAGCAAGGTACAGGTTGCTGTACCTTAAAATTTTCATTGCTTTACGTATCATAATTAATTAGTTACAATGACTTGAATTCAAATAGAAAAACTAATCATACTATCAATCAATTGATTATTGGATTAGGTTTTGGCTCCCTTTATTATTCCTATAATCTAAGTAATCAAGCAATAACCCTGATTCAGTACTCCTGAATTACAATTAAAGGTTTGAATGCATGTGATTCCTAACACTAGAATAAAGTCGCTAGGAATACTTGAAGTACAGTGCGTGGTTCCTACAGGCGCCTGTACCATGCATTGTACAGACGTTTTTCGCGGAAAGAACATATGATACAAATGTAAAGAACATACATCTATAATGAAAAGAACATACATCTATAGTGAAAAGAACATACATCTATAGTAAAAAGAACATATTAATAAATTATAATGAACACATACCTAAAGTAAAAGGAACATATTTTTACCAAAAAAGAGTGAAAAGAACATATTTACATGTTCTTTTATTGTTAGTGTAATATACTTTTATTTGAAAAAAAAAAAGTTCGTTGCATATTGCGAAATGTTATTTGAATTTTGTCTTTAAATTATGGTGGGTATATATAAATAATGTTTATTAAATAATATTATCATGTTTTTTATTAATATTTTTTTTGACAAGATGTTCTTTATTAATATTACAGATGTTCTTTAGATAAATAAAAAGTAATTACATTTAGTTGTTCTTTACAAAACAGATATATGTTCTTTATAAAATAGATGTACGTTCTTTACAAATTAGCTACATGTTCTTTCCGTGTTTGTTGTATGTACCAAGCATGGTACCACCGCCTGTAGCTTAAAATTTTCACTTGAAGTAGCCTTCATGCCACATCATTTTTCTTCTTATCCATCCTATTTTCTCTAAACATCATTAGCTATTAAAAATCCATACATCCTACTTTCTCTAAACATCATTAGTTATTTGCCTTCAAATTAACTTCAAAAGTACCTTAAATAATTCCATTTATATATATATATATATATATATATATATATATATATATATATATATTTTTTTTTTTTTTTTTTTCTTTTCTTAATTATTGAACATTATCGAAAATAATTAAGCAAAGGTTAGGCATATTTGACTGAGGAACCATACTATTTTCACACACATTCTAAAATTACACAATTCTTTAATTCCATGCTTATATAATACTTCGTACAAATTAAGTACCAACCCTCCTAAGGTCACGTACAACTTTAAAACTCAAAACCATAATTTTCTACGACTACGTACAAATTTTAGCAAGATGATCAATAATCAATTGAAATTACGAGGCGGTCTCATTACCGTCAATGTGTTAATAATTCTTATGTTGAACATGATTATTAATACTAGCGAGGCAGAAGAACTCGTCGTACAAGGGTTAGGCACCATACCACGTCGTGACGCCCGAGTTGTAAACGCGTTAGCCCAAGGGAAGGAGCTAAGAGTACATTGTAGATCCAAGGAGCAAGATTATGGAAAACAAAGCCTAAAATTTGGGAAATACCAAGAATTCGAACTTAATGATAATACACAAGAAATACTTTGTGGATTTGAATGGGATAAAAAGGTACATACTTTTGAAATTTATAATGTCAATAAATATAAACAAGAATGTGGGGAAAGATGTTGGTGGATGATCAAAGAAACTGGTGCTTGCTTGTTTGAAATGGAGAGCAAAGCACACATATCTTGCTTTTCTTTTAAGGATGAATAACCATTTTTTAATTATTAGATTACTACCTTGATATATATGATGCTAATTAATGTACAAGTGATCCCCTTGGATATATGTTACATATCCGACGTGGTTGTATCGAACTTTCCTATTATCTTTATTAAATTTAATGAAATGTAACATGTCTTTTGTGTCGAAAAATTGATGTATTAAGC
Source organism: Chenopodium album (assembly GCF_948465745.1). Lineage (NCBI taxonomy): Eukaryota > Viridiplantae > Streptophyta > Magnoliopsida > Caryophyllales > Amaranthaceae > Chenopodium > Chenopodium album. The sequence goes on along the minus strand of NC_137851.1, from coordinate 5,469,176 downwards.
ACTTTTCAATTAGATTATGGGATACAGATGAGCGATTAGCTTACAGAATATTTTTCAAAACTTGTCATGTTAGCTATAGCATGAGAATTAACTTAAAATCAAATTCAGATCAATAGATAGACTGAATATATTCAACAACGTAATGACCGGATACGTTGTAATAACTTGGAAATGATTGATGATCACGTACAATAGAAGCTGGAAATTAAACTATATAGTATTTTATTTAGGCAAAAGCTAACGAACGTCCCGGGGATGTTGGATAAGCCAACTAAAAGTAGAAAGATTAAATTAAAATGAACATTAATTACACCGATCGACGCGTGATTTTGTCATGCTTTCCCAAATTTATACCACTTTTGATAGTATTTTAAATGCTTATCTAACGCCCTGGGAACGTTCGTTAGCAATATTTTTTTTTTATTGGGTCAAGAATGGTACAATTAATGAGAAATTAGAAGAAAGTTTCATGACAGGACATGTCTATAGGATTTATTCTTATCCTAATTAAGGACGTCCAAATTAAATGCTCCAATTATTATTTTTTGGATACATAGTAGCTTCTAAACTAAGAATAGTATGAAGTGCGGCTAAAATATACATCTAGAATACAATCACAAAAACATTTTAACAGTTAAACACGCAAATTGCATAATAATCCAAACTTGTTTAAAAATTCAAATGAATTACACGCGCTTTTCTGACTTTTTATATTTCAAATTGCACTTCATGACACGGTAATACGTACACTATATATACACAATACAATCATATGTTAACAACATAATTCATCACCTCATTTATACCCAAACTATTTCTTCAATATTTTGCAAGCCTCTTATTTCTTCAAATTCTTTAAGTTACATACTTTATGGAGACAAGTAGCCTATTTCAAGCATCCTCTTGTCTCCCAAGTGTTACGAAACCAACGAATTCGAGTTCGTCTCTTGTTTCTCCGTCATGCACCTCGTTACCTTTGTTACGAGCCAAACTTCCAAGGATGAGAAGAGGTTTTATATTTACACATACGACGAGCAACAAACAACATGATGTACATGTTTATTCGACGACTATTATTACTTCGTGTAAGAGAATGGAAAGTCAAGACTCGGGAGGTGGTGGTGGAATGGTGGATGAAGATATGATTGTGCTTCGATTGCGAATAAAGGAACTTGAAATGATGGAAAAGGGTGAAGAGGTTTCTGTACCTTCAAACTGGTTTGAATGGGAGAAGAAACATATCATACAATTTCAAGGTGGTGTACATGGAGTAATTGGTTTCTTGCAACTTGTTTTAATGAATTCTAGACCGAGTTTAGCCCTAGGAATCATGGCTTATGGTATGTTAAGTGTTTTGTTCTCGAGTGGACTTTTAACAGCCCATATTATAGAGAAAATAGACGAAATTACAGCTAGAATTTCTCCATTTTAATAGTTAGATGATCCAATTTATTGTAATAATTCATGTACATTATTTAGTTTGTGCAAAATTTAATTTACATTATTGTTGCAATTCTGCTAGATTCCTATTTAGACACATTTTATTTTCCTCACCTTAACATCATATGCCATGCAATATTTTTTACCCTATATTAAAACTTAATCAAAGAGACTACCAGATGTATCAGACTATCAAGTGGTTAGATGTTTCTTCCCGCTAGAGAATTTTTGAATTAATTTTCATCACTCGTCTTTGTGGCCTCTAAAGTTTAAACACCAGAAAAAAGCAAAAAACTTAATAAAAGTAACCATTCTCATCATAGCAATTAAGCTCATAATATAAACATTGGGCTGATCATTTGTTTGGAATGTTTGGACTTTCAGTTGGGCTATATAGCAACATAACTAGGCCTAGAACAAAGCCCTCAAGCCCATACAGCTAGAGGTTGTAGCCATATTGCTAATTGCTACTATTTTCTTTAAAAATAAATAAATAAATAAATAAAACACCTAGCCAAGTACCCAGTACATATTGATGACAAATAAATCTGATTATTTAAAGAAAAATTCATAAAAATGCCACGTATTTACATCTACAGCATAATGCCAAAAATACAATTAGACTTGCACCACCATTATCTTAACAAATCAATAAGTGTACTTTCAAATTTCGAATTATTGGTATTTAAGAATAAAATATACGCCAGTAATTCTAGTGTTCACTTATCTATCGAAGCTCTCGTTTTCTCTCGAATGGAATCCAACCGTATCCCAAATCAACCACCGCCACCCACCGGAGGTCACTGACCAGGTGGCTAGATCAACCAAAAAGCCAAAAAGAAAAATTACTCATGAAATTTTCATTACAAATGATAATCCTGAAATGGAAATCGACTCAACGTTTCTCCGAAACCAAAGTCCTGTTTTTCAACAGAGGCCATCAGAGATTCAACCTCCAAAGTCATTCAGGGACTTATTAAGAGACACTCAATTAGAGGCAAACATGAATAATAGCATACAAATATTTGATGATGATGATGATGTCTCTGATGATGATGTCCCTCCGGAAGATTTTGTGGAAAATGACAGATGCCCTGTTATTCTGCTATCTAAGGAGGAAAAAAGAGCTATGCGCAGAACTTGGCGAAATACCCTCATCATTCGAATGTTTGATGGCAGCCTAGGGTATATGGGACTGATGAAGAGACTGAAGAAGAAATGGCAGTTGAAGGGTGAGATGTCTCTCACGGATATCGGCTGCAAATACTTCATAGCTCGATTCAACAACCAGGAAGACTATAATTTTGTGCTTACACAAGGGCCGTGGTTAATAGATGATAAATATTTAACCATCCGAAAATGGACTCCAAATTTTATTCCTGAAGAAGCTTCTCTGAAAGTTTTGACAGCTTGGGTTCGTATCCCAAATTTGTCCGTTGAATATTTTGATAAGGAATTCCTTAGGAAGATTGGAGCAAAAATTGGAAAAGTGATTAGGGTGGACAAATCTACTGCTTATGCAGAACGGGGACAATTTACAAGGCTAAGTGTGGAGATTGATTTATCAAAACCATTACTTTCGAAATTCTGGTTGAAGGGTAGAGTTTGGAGAATACAGTATGAAGGAATCAAGCTTATCTGCTATAAGTGTGGCATGTTAGGACATGTGGAAGATCATTGTGCTTTGACACATTCAAATGAAGACATGATAGTAGATCAAGTTAATAAGGAGATTGCTCATCAAAATGCTCAAGGTGGTGGGAAGACTGGTGAGAAGAAGTCAAGGCCGGAGGAGGAAAATGACTTTGGGTCTTGGATGTTGGTCAAAAAACCAGTCCGAAAACGCAACCCCAGGGTGGATAAAAATCTGCCGGAAAATGCTAAAGAAGGTGGTTCATTGGTTCCAAAAAACCCGACTGCAAAAGGGGTGCCAATTCAAAATTCAAAACAAAATCTTTCTAATGCTACAGGGTCAAGATTTTCTGCTCTAAATGAGGGAAGTGAGGCGCAAGATAAGGAGAATTCTGAGATGGCGTTAGATGATATACTCACAAAAGATATGGGAATATCTTCTTCGCAAGGAATTAGCAAGGATAATATTTTTGGAACAATTGTTAACCTTGGGGATAACTCTCAAAATATTCCCAAGGATTTTAATTTCCAAGTGGGAATTAATAAAGATGGAAATTTAAATATTTCCAAAAATAAGAAAAATATCCAAGTCAATAAGCATATTTCACAAAAGAATTCTTCCCAAAAGCAAACACCTTTGAAGCAAATTGACAACGAACTCCCAAAAACAAACCCAATAGCTAATAAAAGCCAATTTCAGTGTACTGGAAAGGAAAACTCAACGATTGAAACAGAAAGCCCCATCGAAGCCACTCCCTCGAAGTCAATCCAAGAAGCCACTATAGTAGTCGAAACAGAGGAAACAGAGGAAACAGGGACTTTAAGTAGCTATGGACCTTTACAGCACCAATGTGATTTCCCTTGCAATCCCCCCCCGGAGAAAACTCTATTTGTGGGGCAACCAATGGACTCTCCCTACATGACCACAGCCGACCCCCTGACGCATATCATGGAGGTTCGAATGGAGACATGGATGGAACCAGTGCCGGAGCCACCAGAATTAGTGGTGTACCTCCAAATTCCTGTTGAAGTTAATCGAATTATTCGATTGATCCAAGAAGCTTATTTAAGTAATCCAAATTACTCAATTGATACCATGAATATAAACCTTGCTAATCTTGCCTCAAACTCACTGCCAATCTCTTGTATGATTTGGAACGTTCAAAGAGCAGGAAGTAGAGAATTTATTTCTGCACTCAAAGAAATTATTAGAGTGAATAAACCGAATGTGGTTGCTCTTGTGGAAACACATATGGGAGGGGCGCAAGCTGACAAAATTGCTAGTATTATTGGTTATAATGGACATACCAGGGTGGATGCTCAGGGATTTTCTGGTGGAATATGGATTTTCTGGAAAAGGGAATTAGTTACAGTAGAGCCTATCTATAAGCATTATCAATATATTACCATGGAAATTAAACGAGTAGATGGTATACCATGGTACTTTTCGGCAGTATATGGTAGTCCAGATCCTACAAAAAGACAAGAACTTTGGAGAAATTTAAAGGAGTTTGCTGCTAATAATAATGTGCCTTGGTTGTTAGCAGGGGACTTTAATGACACGAGATTCCGATGGGAAAGAAGTGCTAGTTGTGCTGAAACTACTAGAAGATCTGCTAGATTTAACGAGTGGGTGGAGGATGTAGGCCTTCTTGAAATTGAGTTTAGTGGAGCATCTCATACTTGGTCAAGGGGTAACTCTGTAGAGACTTGGCAGAGTGCTCGACTAGACCGAGCTCTTTGCAATGGAGAGTGGAGTCTACGGTTCCCTAATGCAGCAGTTAAACATCTTCCGGCTATTCAATCCGATCACTGTCCTATCATCATTGCCCTTAATGGTTTTGCACCCCTTGCTGAAATTAATAGGCCGTTTAGGTTCCAAGCGGCTTGGATGACTCATGAAAACTTTCGTGATTTTGTTGAAAGTAAGTGGAAAAAAGATGAGCCTCTTATGCCAAATCTCCAACAACTTGCAGAAGAGCTTCAAGAATGGAATAAATCGACGTTTCATAACATATTTAAGAAGAAACGCAATCTCATGGCACGTATAGCTGGTGTACAGCGTGTTCTTGCTCTCCAAAAGGCTCGAGATTTGATCAAACTCGAGTCTAAATTAAGGGTGGAGTTAGATGAAGTTCTTGCTCAAGAAGAATTGCTATGGTATCAAAAATCTAGGGTGGAGTGGATAAAAGACGGAGATCGTAACACTACGTTCTTTCACTTAAGTTGTATAGCTCGTAGATGGCGCAACAAAATTTCTGCAATTAAAGAAAGCAATGATGGTCAATGGTTAACAGACAAAGAGGAGGTCCAAAATAATATTGTTAACTATTTCAAGACCTTGTTCGACAGTGAGGATGAACAACCTCATGAGGACCTACCCCGTGACATTTTTCCAGAATTTACTACTCATGACTGGAATAATTTAACAAGGCCATTCATCAAGTGTGAAATTGATAGAGTTATTAAGGAAATGGGTGCACTCAAAGCTCCGGGGCCGGATGGTTTCCAAGTTTTATTTTTTCAGAAGAATTGGGACCTTGTAGCAAAGAATGTGTACTCTCTTGTTTTTGACGTGCTCAATGGGAAAGGAATGCCGAATAATTTAAATGATACCTTCTTGGTTCTCATCCCAAAAGTCGACAATCCAGAGGTAGCTTCTCAATTTCGCCCTATTAGCTTATGTAATGTTGCATATAAAATCATTACGAAAGCTATTGTTAATCGAATCAAACCAATGATGCCTCATCTTACTTCTAGTAAACAAACTAGTTTTGTCCCGGGGAGACAAATTACGGATAACATTGTTATAGTTCAAGAAGTAATCCACACTATGAAACATAAACAAGGTGCAACAGGATTTATGGCTATTAAAATTGATTTTGAGAAAGCATATGATCGGTTGAGATGGGACTTTATTCGTGATACCTTGATGGAAATTAGGTTCCCTATTTTGCTTGTTGATGTGATTATGGAGTGTATAACAACTTCTTCTATGCGTGTTTTATGGAATGGAGAACCCACTCAAGCATTTTCTCCTAAGCGTGGCATTAGACAAGGTGATCCCCTATCACCTTATATTTTTGTACTTTGTATGGAGAGATTAAATCAAATAATTGAGGAGTCAATTATTCTTAATCGTTGGAAACCAATAAGGGCTAGTAGGAATGGGCCGCAATTGTCAAACCTTGCATTTGCAGACGATATAATTTTATTTGCTGAGGCAAGTTTGGAGCAGGCAAGTTGGGTAAAGCAATGCTTGGATCGATTCTGTGCAGCATCAGGACAAAAGGTGAGTTGCTCGAAGTCACGAATTTATTTCTCAGGAAATACTAGTGAGGGGCAACGTCATGATATCACTGAGTTTTTGGGGATTGATCAAACAGAAGATTTAGGCACTTATTTGGGAATGCCTACGTACTCTAACTAGCCGTGTTATTAGAGATACCTTTGGTTACCTTTGTGAAAAAATTGATCGAAGGTTGTCGGGTTGGAAATCAAAGTATATTTCCTTGGCGGGGAGAATTACTTTAGCAAAATCAACCATCACAACAATGGCCTCCTATGCAATGCAAACCGCAAGAATTCCAAGAACAATTTGTGATGACATTGACAAACGTACAAGAAGGTTTATTTGGGGTGGGGATGAAGAGAAAAGGAAAATTCACCTCATTTCTTGGGAGAATCTGCAAAAACCAAGGAGTTTGGGTGGATTGGGAATTCGAACTTCAACGGAAGCTAACTCGGCTTTTTTAACAAAACTTGGGTGGAGAGTCCTCACCGAGCCAAATGCTTTATGGGCTTGTGTCTTAAGAAGCAAGTACTGTAAGGGAAGATGTGATGTCGATATGTTTGAACCAAAAGCAAATATGTCAAACGTTTGGAGAGGCATTACGGAGAATGCCAACATTATTGCTGCAGGAGCTCGTGTAGCAGTTAGTGATGGAAGAAAAACTCTGTTCTGGGACCATAAATGGGCTAGCTCGAAGACTCTAAGGGATCTGGCAACTGGTGTTATCCCTCTAGACATTGAAGGAGCTACAGTGGCGGAAATGTGGGATGAAAATCTTGGTTGGAAGTGGGCTGCCTTTGCTGACCTGCTGCCACAAGATATTTTGCGAGAAATTGAATCTCATAACTTGATTAATAATCCGGAGCAAGGAGATCTCATCTACTGGCAGAATGGTCCTAAGGGTAGATTTTCAATCAAATCAGCCCTTCAAATAATTAGAAACGATAATATGGAACAAGATGATGGCTCTTGGGAACTAGTTTGGAGACTCAAAGTTCAACAAAGAATTCGAGTGTTTCTTTGGTTGGTTTTACATGATAGAGTGATGACCAATGCTAACCGTTTTAAGAGAGCCCTGACTGATGACCCATGCTGCAGGCTGTGTGCAAATGTTGAAGAAAGTACTCTACATGTTTTAAGGGATTGTAAAGCTGCTAGGGAAGTGTGGCGTCAAGTAGGAGGTCCTTTAAATGCTTCTGACTTTCGTAGTGGTAGTTTACAGCAATGGCTAATTCGAAATATCAAGGTACAATATCGTAATAATTTATCCCCTGAAATTTGGCCGACATATTTTGCTATTGTTATATGGTGGATTTGGAGGTGGAGGTGTGCTGTTGCCTTTGGGAAGAACCATGAAATCCTAGTTGATGTAAAACAATTTCTCTTGGAGCGGTTTGAGGAAGTGTGGAGGGTTATGGGTGATAGTGTAATTGATAATTCTCAAGTTGTTGCAAGGAGGGAGGCTTTTATTAAGTGGAATGCACCACCAGATGGGTGGATGGCATTAAATTCTGATGGAGCAGCTAAGGGTTCACCTGGCCCTGCTGGTGGAGGTGGCATTATTAGGGACTGCACTGGTAGACTCAAGTATGCGTACTCTTTGAAGCTTGGGAATTGCAGTGCCTTTAAGGCAGAAGTATTAGCAGCAGAGTATGGTCTTGAGTTGGCTAGGAAAATGGGTATAACAAGGCTAATATTACAGATGGATAATATGGCAGTAGTGCAGATTCTTTCAAATGCAGAAGATAACTACAATGGTGAGTGCATACATGATGTTAATCACTGTAAGAAGCTAATCAAGTTGCAAGTCTGGGAGGTTCAAGTAAAGCATATATACCGGGAAGCAAATCAAGCTGCAGATTGGCTAGCTAATCAAGGAGTAAATCAGAACAACAAATTTCAGTTGATTCAAGTCCCCCCCTAGCTCTAGGGCGTATTTTACATAATGATGTAGTAGGTGTGGCTATGCCACGTTTAATTCCCCCGTAGTTTTCATGTTTTTGTTTTCCCGGGGCTTTGCCTCTCGTTTGCACCAAAAAAAAAAAAATATACGCCAGTTTGCAATTAAATATTTCACGTGAAGATATTTGGAAAAAAAATATCTCATATTAAAACTAATACATGTAAAATCAGTGATTAGTTTAACCATCATACCCTTACTAATTATAAAATCGAGTGATGAAAAGAATTGAAAATGATAACGACCCAACTACTATGAATGGTTTTTAGTTAAAATTGTGTCGTATATGCTTATTTATGACCCTATGAGGTGATGATTGGTTAGACTATACGATTATACTACTCTATTAATTATATTCGAATGGATGGAAGCTCCTCTTAATTCTTATAGCTTAAAAGTCCCTTTTTAATGTATTTGTCCTATCATTCCTAAGCCTTTTCAAGGTTGCCATAGGAATATTTCTCTGCTACTTTAATTTGAAGCAGTCCATAAAATGTTACTTGTTGTCCATTTCCTTTTTATTCAGAAAGACTTTAATTCCATTTGACTTAAAAATGTTGCTTATTATCATCTTCAACCTTAGCTTAGCTTGCTGAGCATGTATGCCCTGATAATCTGATACTTATATTTTTTTGTTCTCCCTTTAACATTCTCTTTGTTGTAGGAAATTAAACTTGGTCGTTTCGAAATTTTTGTAATAATTTCTAAAATGGCTGAATCATTGTTTTCTTTGGTATATCAAGAAAAGAAGAAAAATGGGAGTTTATATAGTGCTATAATACCATTACTAAAGCTTATTTCCTTAACCTTAATTGGTGTTCTTTTAGCACATCCGAAAGCCAAACTTGTACCAAGAGCTACATTTAAGCTCCTAAGCAAGCTTGTATTTGTCCTATTTTTGCCCTGTTTGATTTTCACTAATTTAGGCCAATCTATCACCTTTAAGAACTTCACCCTTTGGTGGTTCATCCCTTTAAATGCCGTTCTCTCAATCGCTATAGGCTCGTTCTTAGGGTACCTTGTAACCCTCATATGCCGCCCTCCACCTGAATATGTTCGGTTTACTGTGATCATGACCGCGTTAGGGAACATGGGAAATCTTCCTTTAGCTATTATAACCTCGGTTTGTCATTCAAAGAATCATCCCTTTGGAAAAGATTGTGAGAAGAATGGTGTGGCCTATGCTTCTTTTGCTCAATGGGTGGCTGTTGCTCTTGTTTATACCTTTGTTTATCATATGATGGAGCCTCCTTTAGACTACTATGAGGTTGTGCAAGAAAGCGATTTTGAGAATGAGATTCAAGATGAGGAATATGATATGATTATTCGCGATGATAATGAGCTAAGTATGCCACTTCTTCATGATGCAGAGTGGCCAGGGATGGATGATAAAGAAATTGATTACTCTAAGACACCCTTTGTTGCTCGAGTCTTTAATTCTTTATTGTTTGATTCCCTTATATCACTACCCGAGTTAGGGACACTCGAAGAAGGCCAAGAAAATGGTGATCTTAAATCAAGAAGGTGTTTTCCAGAGCCAAAAGTGGTAAGAAAAATCAGGATTGTAGTAGAACAAACACCAATTAAGCACATTCTTAGCCCTCCAGTAGTTGCTTCTTTCTTAGCCATAATTATTGGTATGGTGCCTGAGCTAAAAGGGTTTGTTTTTGGTGAGGATGCCCCTCTTTCTTTCATCACCGATAGTTTTCAATTCATGGCTAATGCAATGATGCCCTTTGCTATGCTCGTGTTGGGTGGGATGCTAGCCGAGGGTCCAGAGGAGTCTAGGCTCGGTGTAAAAACTACTGTGGAGATCATTGTCGCGAGGCTCTTGGTGCTTCCTTTAGCCGGGATTGGAGTGCTTGTTTTGGCTGATAAGTTAGGTCTATTGGTTGAAGGTGATCAAATGTATAGGTTTGTGATTTTGCTGCATTATGTTACACCTAGTGCTATATTACTTGGTGCTATTGCTAGCTTAAGGGGTTTTGCAGTGCAAGAAGCCTCAGCGCTTTTGTTCTGGCAGCATGTACTTGCTGTTGTTACAATTTCTGTGTATATTTTCGTGTTTTTTAAGTTTCTTCTCATGTATTCGCTAACTTAAGAGTTTTTCAGTTTTTGTTAGAGATATGCATGGGAGATCAGAGATATTGAAAATATATTGATGTGATATAACGTCCGATATCTCTAATATCTCATCTCTTACAGGTTGTAAGTGACAGACTAAAATTGTGACTTTTGTTGTAAAAGCATATGTATGTTGGGGTGATTGTATATGACTCGTTAATATAATTATGAGTTGCTATTATCACTCTAATTGCTTACCCCTTCAACTTTGATATGGTGGAGATGGCAACTTGAGGGTTTGATTAGTCCTAATTTTATATGATTTGTCACATAAGATTTGGCTTGAAAATGACGATTCCAAATCATTTTGGAAAAAGTGAGAAGCGCACAAAACAAAGCCTTCATTATGGATGTATACAACCAATGTGCATTGCTTTTGTGAGTGTTGAGCAACTAAACGTGATTTGCTTTTATAAATATCCATGATTTTTTGTTGATCATCTTTTATTGGAATAAAAAAGATTATATTTCCTCAATTTGATGTTATTAGTCAAACTATATTGTAGCTAATTTTTTTAAATCTTTCAAGTCGGTAAATTGGATTTGATCAAGGTTTTAGATATAATCCTTCAAAAATTTTACCAACTAATCTAACTGACATCCATACATTTTAGTACATGTTAGAGTAATAACAAGCCACATTTATATGCATGTCATTGTACTCGTTATTTCAACACCATTCAACCAACAATCAACTTCAACTAAATGCGAGCTAAGCTAGTTATACTCGTATCATTTTAACAAATGTAGATAAAGGCCTTGTTTGATAAAGAGATTTTTGAAAAGCTTTTAACTTATTGAACACTATTAGAGGTTTGACCATTTTAAAAAACTACTTTTGTTGTTTGGTAAATAGCTTGTTAAAAGAACTTTTTAGGGTCAAAAAGCTCTTTTATAAATAGGTATTTATCAAATATTTTGACACAATCAACTATTTACAACCAGCTAGTCAAATCATCTAATATAACGAGCTAGTCAAACCAGTTAATACAATCAGCTATATCAACCAGCTAAATGCTAATTACCAAACAGGATCAAAAAATCATTGAATAGATCAAAATTTGACATCAACAATATATAAGTATGTGACTATTATTTTCGAACGGATACAACAACTTGAATCAAATTGGGCTAATTGACCTTAAAAGACAAGATCAAACAAATGAAAGCCCAAAATTTGGAGGAAGCAAACCGTCCACATACTCCACACCACACTTGACAGGGTTGGAACCGTACGCAATGAGAATTCCAATCACAAATTCTGTTATTACATAATTCCCCCAAATTCCGTTGCTTTAAATCCAACTTTATTCAGAAAACGATTGCAATAACACAATTATAGAAAGATTCGTTACTCAAATAATGCCTTCCTTTTTTCCTTACTTCTGGTTTTTGTACACTCTTATTTACTCGTAACATATAACAAGAACAACACGAAGAAGAAGATGAAGATTGTAGGAATAGTAATTTCTGGGCAAAGAAAAGAAAACTACTATTTAAGGAAAGATGGAGTATAGATAATAAAATCCAAATAATACCTTGCTTTTTTGGTTTGTTTAACATAATTCAAAGATAACTATTTCAAGAAATCATCGCTTGTAAGTCTTATTCTCTCTCTCCCCCTCCCTTTAATATGCTCTTGCATGCCATTATTCTTCTCCTTCCTTCTTCATCAATCAATTTCAAAGGTGGGTTCTTTGATTTTTTTTTCTGGGTTTGTTCTGTTTTTATTCCTGTTTCCCGGAAATTTTGGATTATGAGATTAATCAAGTGAATGAGTTGTATTAGTAGCTTTGTTTCTGACATGGGTTCCTTGTAATTTCAACATATGTTTTTGGAACATTTATTGTACGAAGAATTAATAATCTCTTATTTATTGATTTTCGTGTCATATTTTTGGAAGAGTTAATGAAGATTAACTTATATGGAGTGTTTTGTTGTTGATTTGCCCATTAATTTCTTGCTGATATGATGTTGTAAATTTAATGCAGGGATTTGCTAATGAGTTTGGGAGATTGTTGATGGAGAAGACATTTTGGGTGTCAAAATTACTTACTTGATTAAGGAGATAATAGTGTAATGGTGGTGTAATTTATGTGGATTGAGATTAAGTTGTGAAAGTACCTTGCAAAGCTAGTTCCTTCTGGTGTTGAACAAGTTTGGGAAAAACATTGTCCTTGGAGATTTCCCTGTATGTGCGTATGGACATTTTGTCCGTTGATTAATGAACTAGCTCGTATTTCCTATCAAAGTAAAAAGTGTAAACAAGACAAGAATTGTAGTTATGGAGACAAGTTTTTCATTTGATAGGATGGATGCAAATGATGGGTCATTCCCTAGAAAATTAGCTCAGTGTAGGATTTGCCATGATGAAGATGAATCGTCGAACATGGAAGCACCATGTGTTTGTTGCGGTAGCTTGAAGGTCGGTATAATGTCATGTTATAGTTGATTGTTGGTGTGTTCAATTGAATTTTGATTTGATCATGTGTCTTGTTACTTGTGTATGACTGAAGCTGTGAAGGTGTTTGTATTGCCTTGTTTACAAGAATGTTCTGATATGGAAAGAAGTTTTGTGTGTTTGATAATGGTCAATATATGGTGTTCTTGTGTTTTGATTTTTTTAAAATGCTTTATATGCTTGTGTAATTTATGTGTTTAGATCTTCCAATCGAACCATAATGTCTAAATCATTGCAGTATGCTCACCGTAGATGTGTACAAATGTGGTGCAATCAAAAGGGTGACACTGTCTGTGAGATTTGCTTGCAGGTTCGCTCTAATCTTCTCCAATTATTTCTTTGTGGTCTAGTCTTTTGGTTAACTGTCCACTATATTTAGTATTAAGTCTCTTCAATTTTATGAGGTTGCAGCCATATAAGCCTGGATATACTGCGCCACCCCCTAGATTGCCCTTTGCTGTCATTCCCGTGCGTTTGAGGTACCTCTTACCTCTATATAAATACATGCCAAGAGGTCTTGTTTATTGTTTCTGAGAAACATTTATATTGCTATATTGATAAGCACCCTGTATCTCTGAGATTATCCTCTGAAAAAGCAGAATTGCTGGCGCAAAGCAACTAGTAGTAAATTTAATATTTCTGCTAACTTCTGTAGGGAACCTTGGGAATTTGCAACAAGTAATCAATATAATCATCCATCAATAATTGCTGCACAGAATTTCTTCGATCATAGACTTGATGACTATACAGCTCCCACTGCAAGCATAATTTGTTGTCGGATCATTACAGTCATAGTAATCCCTCTTTCTCCTTGCTTGGTTTTTGCATATCTAAACTTTTTTGAACTGTTAGCATAATTCTCCTATCACAGGAGAGTCATTATTGAGGTTATGGAGGATCAAAATTCTACATTTTACTAGTTTAATTATGTGCTGCCTAGAATTTTGATTGTTATTAAAATACAGCAAACTGTATAATTCATCTCGGATCCTTACCTCTACTGTCTAGTTGTTCTCCCCCCGTCCTCATCTTAAATATGTAGTTAAAAAATGTCAATACAGTAATCTCCAGTGCAAGTGATGAATCTTCTGCAATGAACCTTTTTATCTTTTCTTCTGCCACCATATTCAGTGGGAGGAATGCAGTGTTACGGAGTATATTTACACACCTTTCTTCATGTAGCTTTTGTCTACACGGAAGAATGACGATCATTTCATGCATTGAGAATGACTGATTTTGCTTTTGTTTCTTTGTAAGCAGTTTATGATTTTGGTTGTTCTACGCCATACTCTTCCAATTGTATATAGTGGTGCTGGAGAATACTCTTTTACCTTATACACAGTGAGTTACCTTCTTACTTCAGCCCTTTTACCATTGTGGTGGTGTGGATATGTCAGTATAACATTCAGATTTTTAAACTACTTGCAGTTATTGATGCTGAGGACCATTGCTATTCTTCTGCCGATGTTTGTCATGCTTAAAGCATGCAGTATTATACGCCATCATCGGAGACACCGACAGGTCAGTGAAGTATGCATGAAATCACTTCTTCAGTCTTTCAGATGTGAAAGCTTTGCCTTCTTTCACTTGTATGGAATCTAATCTGGAGTTTGTCCATTTCCTTTTTTTCCCTCAACTGCTCTAGATTGTACTTCAAATTTGAAACATTTCGTTGCAATCTTATATTGTTTTGTTTCAAATCTAATTGCATGATGCCTTAGTAGAAAGATTATATGATCACTTCTTTGGCCATCAATCATTTCAGCACTTCTTTTGCCATGTAGAATCTGTGAGCGATAAGAAGATTGCAGATAATTCACAATGTAATAATTTTTTTCCTCTTTTACCCTACAGACACCTGCAGCATTTTATCACGCTTCATCAGATGAAGAAAATGAGCTAGCACAGCCGCAGATTTCAGCTCATGTTATCCGCATTCAGTAATTTACATGATGATCATCATCTGAAAGTGCAGACCCTCACTTTGGCAATTTCTGATTCATCATAACATTCATAAGCGCCTGACCAATGTCAAATCAAATGAATGATATTTGTCAAACCGAATGCACTTATTCTTGGATAAAGCATGAATGGGGTTGTCAAAAGTGCTGTTGTGGTCTTGTGGAAGTCATTGAGGAAAGAAGGATGTCATTTCTTCAGCATATGACTTCATTAAAGGGAAATTGTATCTCGCGTTCAGCAAATGTAAATAGTAGTATCTCAGTCTCTGTATATAAACTCATTTATAAGAAGCTCTTTAATCTCAGGCCTTTAATGGTTAGGAAAATCCAAAAATCAGGTTGGAAAAGGTTCAACATGCAAAGTACAAGCAGTCAAGCACAAATGTTGCTTTGGCAATTGTATAACTCCAACACACCCCTGCCCCTAATTCTTCAACATTGCATGATACCCTAAATTGTAGCAAGTCATTAATCTAGCTAGCTAGCAGTGAGCAATGGTAAACCACCAAGAATGGTTGAAATTCGTCTATAAATTCTAACATACGTAGGTACAAGATAAGTATTTTTCTAATCATACGCGTAGGTTAGAAAAAAGGGGGATGTGTGTGAGGGCTCAATAATCCACATGTGTGACTAGAATACATTCTTCATAGGCAATCGCTTCACATGTGATACATAGGCTATTACTCGTAAAGAGAACTGAGGTTTAACTCTCGACTTCACTTTCCTTTGTTCGTAATTGGGAGGAGGCGGCTTCTAATCTATGTCTCTTTCTAATTTTAGGACGCTTATAATTTTCCTTAATGGGTACCCCTTAAATTTGGAACTTCGGATAGTGGCCGTAGTACAAGTTATACTCACTCATGGTTGGTTATCAAATACAATATCAACTCAGTCTTAATCAAATTCAATCCAATCTATGATTATCGCATTTTATACTGTATATGTTATGACTTAAACCCTATGTAAAAATCAAATGAAGGAAACATGTCAATTTACTACGAGTATAAAGACTACAACCAAAAACTCGATACCATATAAAGAAAAAGGCTGAACCCAAACAAAAAGCTCACTAGTCTACTACATCAGAACAAATTTTAGTTACCCAAAACTTAAACCTCTCTTTGCTGAAGTATTAAAAATGCTACAACGCCGCATCGGAGCAGCCGCCATTTCCGCCGCCCGCCGTTTTTCAGCGGCGGCTGAGGCTTTACCGGCGGAATCTTCCGGCGAGAAAACCTCCGTAACCACAGCAGCAGAGGCTTTGACGTCGGAATCTTCCGGCAAGAAAACCACCCCAACAACCTCTTCTTCTTCAAGTGGAGGCAGAGATACACTGGGAAGAAGGCTGCTCGCACTGATACACCCAAAACGCAGCGCAGTGGTCACTATTCGTCAATGGAAAGAGGAAGGTCATACTGTTCGCAAGTATGAGCTTAATCGTATTGTTCGTGAGCTTCGTAAACTCAGGCGCTTCAAACATGCCCTTGAGGTTTATCTCTCTCTCTCTCTCTCTCTTTTCATATTAGGGTTTATCTGGGGTTTTAAAAAAAAATGATTTTGTGTTTTGGGTTTTTTTTGTAAGTTGAAATTGGTTATTTTTGTTAAAATGACTGATGGTTGTATCTTGTATGTATTAGATTGGAAATTGCTTGGAATTTGTATGTTAATATAGCATTGAGACATTGATTGAGCATTTGGATGAAGTAAACACTTGGAAATATATGCAAATTTTAATCAATTGATATATTAATCTGTGATAAACTGATATATATGGGGTTATGCCAATCTAGCATCATCATTTCTAGAATTTGCGATTGTTTTTCCACACCCTATGATCCTATTTGACGAGGAATCCGTTTTCGTGAACAATCACGAATCCTACAAACACCTAGGAGCACCGGTTGGTGTAGGAATTGGTAATGAGGGTCGAAAAGGGGTGATAGACGGGTCAATTTGGATTAGCAGTAGTGAAAGAGTGGATTAACTTGTCAATTAAGTTGTTTGATACTTTGATGAATAGACAATAGCTAGAGAAGATTATCAGGATTCAGGAATGCTGCACTCCCTAGAGATTTTTAGGAAGAGCAATCTAAGAGGGAATTTTTATTTCTTTAATCCAGTTTTGGGGTTTCTAATGTTTAAGGGCAAAGGTGTTGCTTTCTGATTATAGTCAGAGCTGTGTCTTGTTTGTGATGGAACATTAGATTTATGAGACGAAATGAGGTAATTGTATAAATGTATAACCTTTAGAGAAGTGGTGAACTAAATTTTAATGTCAGCTTGTGGTGTTGTATATGCTTAGGACTTACAAGCATTATTTCATGAACAGAAATTTTTCGTGTATCTGAAGATATGATGCTATATTATTTAGAGTTTTAATTCATTTAATTGCTTAGATTAGTGAATGGATGAGAACTCAAGAAGATATCAAGCTGTTGTGTGGAGATTATGCTGTTCACTTGGATTTGATTGCTAAAATACGCGGCTTGGACAGTGCTGAGAAGTTTTTTGAAGATATACCTGAAACAATGAGAGCTGAACCTACACTTTCTGCACTGTTGCACACCTATGTACAGCATCGTGCCTATGATAAAGCTGAGGCGCTGATGGTTAAGATGGCAGAATGCAGTTATGTGAGCTCCCCCCTTCCTTATAATCACATGATGTCCATGTACAAGGAGATAGGAAAATTGGACAAGATTCCTGAGCTGATGGAAGAGTTGAAAAAGAATACAAAACCAGATATTGTCTCATACAATCTGTGGTTAACCACATGTCAGTTTCAGAACGATGTTAAAACTGCAGAAAATGTTTTCCTTGAAATGAAGAAGGCCAAAATTGAGCCTGATTGGATAACATTTAGCATACTGACCAGTTTGTATACTAAGAAGGGAATGAATGACAAAGCCGAGTGTTCTTTGAAGGAAATGGAGAGTAGGATCTCCCGCAAAAATCGTTCTGCATATTCTTCTCTTATCAGTTTGTATACAAATTTAGGAAAGAAAAATGAAGTCTATAATACATGGAAGAAGATGAAGTCAGTGTTCCGCAAATTGAATGATTCAGAATACACCTGCATAATAGCTTCCCTCATAAAGCTCGGGGAACTGAAAGATGCTGAGAAATTTTACGATGAGTGGGAGTTAGTTTCTACAAGTGGTGACTCCCGTGTCCCTAATTTACTCGTTGGAGCCTACATCAACACAAACCATATGGAAAAAGCTACTGAATTTTTTGATCGATTTACACAAAAAGGCATTAAGCCTAGTTACACCACTTGGGAGCTTCTCACTAGTGGTTATCTTAAACTTAAGCAGGTAGAACAAGTTCTTGACTGTTTCAAAAAAGCCATCACCAGTGTCAAGAAATGGGAACCCAATTTGACATTCATCGGTGAGATTTACAAGCTTTTAGAGGAGCAGGAGAGTATTAAGGGAGCTGAAGAAATGCTTACAGTGCTTCGTAATGCTGGGTATGTAACAACAGAGATCTACAACATGTTGCTCCGAACTTATGCAAGTGCTGGGAAGATGCCACCTATAATTGAAGAAAGGATGACAGAGGACAAGGTTTTGTTAAATGAAGAGACCAAGGAACTCATCAGACTAACAAGCACGATGTGTGTTGCTGATGTTTCAAACTGTTTATCTTGAGCTTTAGCAAACTTGGTCTTTTTTTTATATTATAAATGCAACAAGCAAAGAAATGTCGTGGTCACGGCCTAAATCAAGTTAAAAGTTGGAGTAATGCTTCTGGCAAGGTCACTGAATGTGCTTGAATTGAAAGCATCTGCAGCAAGAACAGTTGATTGATCAGCATTTGAGGGCTGAAAGAGTGCATGACGAGGGCTGAAAGAGTGCATGACTTCTGCAGATGCAGTTGAAGATGGGTATTGAAAGTTTGGTACTCGAGCTTCATGCTTTATTATATTTACAGATCTATGTCTATGCTTTTAAATACATGTATACAATCAATACAATACTCTAGTTATCTGATTGAGAATTGCTTAAGCTACTGAATGCCAATTTTGATGGTGAAACTGAAGTTTGGACGATTAAATCAGTGGTATTATTGACTGATGATCTTTGTTCGATTACTCGCATCATTTCTGGCTTAATTTGGTCCTTTGTTCTTCATCTTTACATAACTGCTATTGTTCAATTTTTATATAAGTAGGACTAGCTACCATTGGATTTTCCAACAGGATCCAAGAAGAGAATCACTTATGGTTTCCTACTGAATGATTTCAATCCGAGTAGAAAATGATTTGTGGATTTTCCAACAGGATCCAAGTTGACGTTTTTTTTTTTTTTTTTTTTTTTTTTTTGAAACCTCCAAGTTGACGTTTTGTATAACTACAAGGCTGTATTTTTAATGATCCTTTCCTGATTTCAAGTTTGGAAAATCCGATTTTTTTTTTATTTATGTATGCAACCGAAATTTTTTTTTTATCTTTCTTTTATTTCAACTAGAAATCAATCTTCTATTTCACTTTTTTTAATCAACAAATCAAAGAGCAACAACACGCATAAGGTAATATTCAAACGTGCACTATTGAATTTAGAGTGCTCCCACCACTTTTTGGAAACAGGGGCTTGAGTGTTTGACCAATAACTTTCAAGAAGGTTAAATGCTTAAGTTATACTCTGTAGTACTCCGTATAATCAACGAATATAATCGTATTTAACAACATACATTATGAACTAACGTCTGTTAAATATACACCTTTTGTCTCAATTTATTTGATAATGAAGCAAATATAAATCAAAATTATTGTGTATAAGTAAGTGTACCGTTTGTCGAATTTGGCTCCTTTACATCTTTCGGCAGCAGCAAAATTGGTTGTTATTAACTCTGTTCTGGTAGCTTCTCTTAATCATGTTCTCTCGGTGTTCAAGATTCCCTCTTCCATCACAGATAAAATTAATAATCTGCTGGTTCGATTTTGGTGGAAGTCGAATAACCAGTCTCGAGGATTGGCTCTTGCCCCTTCTTCTCTCTTGTTTACTCCCAAAGGAATGGGTGGGTTGGGTATTCGACATTTGGGTCTTTTTAATTCTGCTCTTCTAGCCAGACAAGCGTGGCGTATCATCCGGAGTCCACAGCTCCTGGTGTCTCGTGTTCTTCGGGCTAGATATCCCTCTTTGCTGTGTCTTCACTCTGAAGGTTGTATTCGCCGTCCTTCCTGGGGTTGTCGTAGCGTTCTTCACGGTCTTCAGATCTTAAAGCCTGGCCTTAGCTGGAAAATTGGAAATGGTTCACAGGTTCGTATTCTTCAGGATCCTTGGGTGCCTGACACTCAGGTTCACTTTAAGGATTCTCTTGCTGGATCGGTTCAGTCGACTCTGGTGTCCTCTCTTTTAGATCCCACTTCTAATGATTGGGATTCTACTTTAGTCCATACTCTTTTTCCTCCTCCTATAGCTTCCAAGATTCTTAGTCTTGAACGTCCTCCGCAATTGATGGATGATTACATTTACTGGAAGTACACTAAGGATGGGTTTTTCTCCTCCAAGTCTGCCTATGCTCAGTTAGTTCCCTCTTTACTGAGTCCTCACCCGGTCAATCCTCCTTCTCACTCTCTTGGTTGGAATAAAGTCTGGGCTTTACCTATTCTTCCTAAGTGGAAGATTTTCTTATGGAGAATCCTTCATGATGCTCTCCCTACTGCGGATCTGTTACGTAGGAAAGGCCTCTCGGTGGACCCTTCTTGTTCTTTCCGTCAGTCAGCTCCGGAGTCCACTGACCACCTCTTCCTTCATTGTTCTTTTTCTTCGAGGCTTTGGCTTTGTGGTCCGCTGGGTATTACAATTCCAGCGCCTGATGTTCCTTTCAAGCGTTGGTTCGTTTCCTTGGTGTCCACTGTTATTTCCTTAAAGGATTGGGAAGGTCTTGATTTGATTACTTCATTTACCTGGGCCCTGTGGGTTTGCCGCAATGATGTTCGTTTCAATCACATCTCTTGTTCTCCGCATTTAGTGTTTCACGTTGCTCAGAATTGGACTCGGCGGAGTATGGCTATTACAGACCTTTCCCCTTTGGTTCACCTTCCTCCCCCAGGTTTTGGTTCCCAAGTTCATTCCTTATATCTAGTTGGGAATTCCAGCATTTCCCCGACGGTTGGTCTTATTGTGGATGGTGCTTGGGATTCTCGGGACTGTAGAGCTGGTCTTGGTTGGTATTTTTGTTCTCTGCAGGATGACGCCAGTTTAGGCGGAGCTGCTCGTGCTTGTTTCACTCTTTCTGCCTTTCAGGCAGAATTGCTGGCTTGTCTATTTGGTATGCGTATGGCTATTCGTCGTGGTTTTGATCGAATTTTGATTTATACCGACTGCATGCTCTCCATTTCTGCTCTTCGGTGCCAATCTAAGGATATCTCCACTGTTTGGATTCAGCATCAGATTCGTGATATCCTTCCCTCTTTTCAAGTTTGCTTACTGCAGAAGGTCTCTCGGGATATGGTTCGGCCTGCTCATAATCTTGCTACGTCGGCTAGGAAACGTCAGTTAGTTAGTTATCAGTTTTAGTTTGTTTCTTTTCGAGTTGATCTTTGTAAAAAAAAAAAAAAAAAAAAAAAAGGTAAGTGTACCATAAAACATATATCATGTGGTAAGATGAATATAATTTTGTGGTCATTTTAAAGATAGTCCATATGACGACTCACCTTTTTTTAAAGCCGTTATATCGAAAACGATTGTATCAATTACGGGTATCAAATATTAAAATAAAAAAGTTAAATTCGAAATAAGACCCATTGCATTTCATCAGCAAGTCAATAATTAATAATTTTGTTTATTGTCAGAAGATCTACAAAAATAAAAGATAACTTCACTTTTTTCTAAGAAAAAAAAAAAAGGAAAAGACAAAAAAATTAAACAGAGGTTTTACATAAGAGAGATAGATAGATACAGAAGATTTGCTGCTGAGGGCGCCATAGCTTTTTGGACAGGGCAAGAACATTGAATTTGAAAACCCCAGGTACTTTCTTTCATTTTTCTGCATTCAATTTTTCAGATGTACCTTCTTCTTGTATAATTCATTTCTGGGTAATTTTAAATCAAGTTAGATTAGGGTTTGTGCAATTTTTAGAAATTTCACCCAATTGGATTTCATTGTGATCTTGCTATCCTGAGCTTTGTTTTTGGATTGATCCATTTCAAGAACACATTATTATATGGTGATTGTTTTTAATTTTGGTATTATTGATGGTGTAATTGTTACTGTTATAAATTTCCTCAAAATTCGTTTGATCTTGTATTTATATGGGTTGAGATTGAATTTTCAGCAGCAGAAGATATCAAGGAGTAAGAAAAGATGGAAGAAGATGGTTCTAGGTCAATGCCATCTACTCAAGAGCAGGTTCTCTGAGCCCATTTTTATTATGGTTTTTTTTTTTTCATTATTATTTTACATTATCTTCAATTTATTGAAGATCAAATAAATGGGTTTGATTTTTTGAGTTGTAAAATGTTGAATTTTTTGAAAATTATCTGAACTTACAGGAAGCAACGCTTAAGAAAAAGTATGGAGGAATTGTGCCTAAGAAACCACCACTCATCTCCAAGGTATAAACATGTCATTTGGAATATGGGAATCCCTTAATATCAATGTGGTGGATTTTATTAGATGAACTGAAGCTTTAATTTTATCCCAGGATCATGAGAGGGCATACTTTGATTCGGCCGATTGGGCTCTTGGGAAGGTACCTTCTTGCACTTTAATATGTCCCATTAACTAGCTTTTTAGTTTCATACAAAGATCTTATGTTCTGACTTCCAAAACCTTTTTAATGCATTTTTTTGGTGTCACAGCAAGGCGTAGAAAAGCCTAAAGGGCCTCTTGAGGCACTTCGGCCTAAGCTGCAGGTATTTGTCAAACTTCACCTTGTGAAATCCCTAATGCAATTATGTGAAATTCTTACAGTATAAATATGAATGATTTGTGCTGTTTCTTTGTTGCTGTTAGCTGTTACTTATCCTTTGCAGCACCCTAAGAACATTGAGCTAATCCCTATGTGGTACCCTAAGGAACTTGAGCCAGATTTTGGTTTTGAAATTTTAGTCGTGTACACTACATACCAGACTAACAATGTTATCAAATAATGGTGACCTGACATTGATATCCTTATTATTTTAATTTATTTTGTTGTTGCTTGTTCGTTGTGTGCTTTACAACGTATGAAATTTTAGTTATTTTCTTACTTTATCAAGTTAAAATTTGTTATACTTGCTTCTTTTGAACCAAACATCTGCCAGCTAATTGAAAGCCTTGCATTGTGTTTAGCCTGAACTTTGAGATGGTTCTTGTAGCATTTGGATCATCGAATATATTTTTAGCAGCAAACTAATTTGGGGAACTATTGACCACGGTCTGTTTGATAGTATTGAACTATAGGCTGTAGTCTATTCTTTAAGGATCTTATGCGCTTAAAACCTAATTACTTCTTGATGGGGGGTGCTACTATTTTGGCTGTAGTCTAGTTACTTCGAGAAATCAGCTAACTCAGCTGAGTTCTTAATCTTATGAGATGCCTTTTGTATTATATGTTGTTTCTTAGTGACCTTGAAATTATGCTTGATTTCTTTGTTCTTTGTAATCCCTCCTCAAAATGATTGTCAATATAGCTGTGCTATTCAAACTATCAAGTTATTAGTAATCTGGATGATGGTGATATCTCATATTGTCTCTGTCTATGCAGCCCACTCAGCAACAAACACGGTACCGTAAATCTCCTTGTGCTCCAACAGATGGTGAAGGTAAGTGCTACATAAAAATCTTGCTTTTGTTAGTGATGCTATGTTGTTTGTACATAGGTTCTGTACTGAGCTGAATTTTCATGTTCCATTTTTTGTTGTTGTAGATGGAGAAAATGCTGCTTCTGAGGAACCAGCTTCTACTTAAATGAGAACACACTGCAGCTTTTCTATATTGCTCATTGTTACTCGATCTCTTTAAGATAAAGTGTAATGCTCTGTTGTTTTTACTTAGAATAAGACTTTCACAATTGACTGAACTGCACTGCACAATTGTGTGCTTATGCTTCAATCGTAATTTCTCTTAGTTCCATGGTTATTTTTCTGATGTGGAACATTCTTATATGCAGTAGAGTAATAACACTATTCCTGGACTAATCCAGTTATTATTGAATTGAGAGCTTTACATACAAATTTACGTAAGTGAGCTCATGTATTGTTCGTGTACTGCTTTAGTTTACGCACAAAGGCATTTATAATTGCGAAAGAAACTGCAAACTTAGTGCATTGTGTCAAGATTTCCATAATTTTTTGTCTCATGCTCACGTCTATATGGCAGCTTGTCTTTCCCCAAAGAGAGGGTGATTTGAGACATTCATATGGTAGTAGGTTTTTTTTGAACAATGTCCTGCAGGACAGTAGATTAGTAGATTAGTAGGTTAGATCCGGTGCCATGTACGGTTTTTCAATCTTTGTCACAGAGTATCATTTTTAAATCTTTTTTTTTTTTTAATCTCAAACAAGCTACTTACATTTTTTTTTTTTTTTTTTGAATACATATTATATTGCTTTCTTCAGTTTGATGGCATTTTTCTTTTCAAATATGATAATTTTTCATTCACCAACTATGTTAAGTTGAAAAATATATATAAATGTATAAATGATGTTAAGGTTATTTACAAAATTACAAGTTTTGAATAAAAAAAATTCAATTTTTTACTACTTAATTACTAAATTAAGCGTGTCGAGTTCGGGTTAACAGGTTATCGTTCAACCCATTTATATAATCGGGTTATGCGTGTCGGTTTGGGTTGAAAATTTCAACTCAAACCTAACCCATTTATTTTCGTGTCGGGTTAGTGTCGACCCAATTATGTAAACAGGTCAAGAATTCTTGACCCAAACCCGTTATTTCATGTCGGGTTCGTGTCGAGTTATCGTGTCGTGTCAGGTTTTGACAGCTCTAACTAGTTCTTATACTACTTAGTAAATATTCCGTACCATTTTACTGAACTCAAAAGTAACCTTGCACTCTTTAAACTCAATTTGTTTGGGCAGAACACAAACTGGTAACATTTTATCCACTAGGCAAACAAAATTTTCATGGCGTAAGAAATTATTTCTGTGAACACTACAGTACAAGAGGTTGCTTGACGTAGGCTTATTTTAGCACAACTGCACAAGCCTAGTATTTCTAAGTTGTGAACTGCACATATATGTGAAAGAAAGGGAAATAGAGAGACAAATTCACCCTCTTTGATAATCGCGATTTAGAACAAATAATAAATGGAATCCAACAGGTTCAATTTACAGGGCATGCTTTTTACAACATTAGACTTCCCTTGTGTTAAATTTGACGATCCACACAAGCGAAGTTGTTAACTCGAAAATGTTTCAACCATTGAATTGTAAACAACTTCAATCAATTCGCAGGCACTTTCATTTACAGTCAATATTTTGCCACCCACAAACTTGAACCATATAATAATATTAAGTTAGATGAAACATAGGCCGATATTAAAAATCTACTGATCTTCAGTTGCGGAGAAAAGCTACTGTAGCAACACGTGATCCCTCGACTCCTCCAAACATGAATGTAGGATAAGATCGTATATGGTCAACATATTGGAAAGGAGCAGATGTTAGAGCACCTTGGTCTAGTGAGGTGTCTGGTTGGACAGCAGATCTTTGATTAAATCTTTCTACCTCTTGCATCAACTCATCTTTAGTACTGTTACACGATGTTACAACCTGCACAGTTCATGGAAAGAAATCAAGCATAGAATAAGAAACAAGCAGGAGATCTTCAAAACAAGGTCAATCAATAAAAATAAAAAAAAAAAAAAAAAATCGTTGTTTCTTTTACCAACAAGGACCATCAAGAGCTAGAAATAAGTTTATACTCCTATAGCAAATAAAAGAAACCTTGGCAATAAAAATAGTAAGCAGAACTTACTAGTATTCCACCAGGCGCTACTAATTTTGCAACAGAATCCCAGTACATAAGCCTGAAACAAGAAGGCGAGTATGGGTAATTGTAGCTCAAAACAACAAATCTCAGTCAGTGTCACATAAAACAAACTGAATAATTGTAATGTCCTAATTGCTAATGTACTGCATAGGATTAGCAGTACTATGGGATACAAGACTACTAGTACAGTGATCTACTTGAGAAAAACTCTGTAACAAAATATGAAGTTAGCCATTCACCAGTTCTTGAGAAGACAAGGTATACAAAAAGAGAGGAGTGGGTTATTGAAAAATAATACTCTATGAAGTTAACAGTTGCTCATCAGCTCTCTAACTCTTGAGAAGATTTAAAAAAAAACTAGGGATTCTTATGCATGCGATGCGCGCAGATGGTTAGCCCTTTGAGGAGAATTATTATTGGTGGCCTTTTATGCCTTATGCATATTTGCGTGATATTTTATTATATGTATTTGCATGGTAATATTCAAGTGCTTATTGAGACGAATTGAATAAATTAAACAAGTCATCACACTAAAATTAATTTTTCTAGCCCATATATAATAAAATTAATTTAGAATACTTTGTACAAAGTACTCCGTATTAAATAGTATTTATATTCCAAATAGAAAAAAAAAATGGAAAGAGTATAAGATCTTTAAATATTGAAATAAAGACATATAATTAATCGATGCAAGAGACAATTTTAAGGCTTTTGAATTCAATGGGGACAAATATGTAAAAAACATTTTTAGAGATATAAATGTCCATGCACTATTCATAAGAATTTTTTTAAACTTTTTATAAGGTAGGGATAAAACCAACCTTTTAATAGGGCCATCAGGATGCAGGCCAATGGCATCCAAGGTTCCTTTATCCATCACAAGCTTAAACTGTTTTTCCAACTTGGTATCAAGAACATCATCAACCTGGGTTAAAACATTGAACAAAATAGTAAGGCTAGAGCATTGCAAGGTCATATATATTTTGTAATTAAACATAGATAAAGGTTCACCATAATATTGATGATGGTACAGCCGTACAGGCATAGGAAACAAGAGTAGTTCTCACCATCGAAGTAAGATGTTGAGACAAACTGAATCCAACTTTATAAAACCTACACAGGTACCTAGGCATACTATCTCTGTTTCCAGTTTAATTCAACAATTTCCTTTCTGGTCTATTTCAACTTCTATAATTATGGCACCATGGGCTCCCCATATCTTTCCTCATCCATTCTATTTGAAACCTCTTCCTAAATTAATGCAGCAAAATGTCATAGTAACGAAAATTTGGAAATGGAGGGAGTAATAGACATTGACCTATCTAGCCCTCTACCCCAAAAAAGGCAAAAAAGGGGAGAGAGGTAAAAAAGATGCCCCAAAACCACAGATTCCTTGAAAAAGGACAATTAAGCAAAAACAAAAAGAGAAAGGGTACAAGAGGAGGATTGTGAAGTGTGTAAGTGCTCTGTAGTTTCAATACAAACAGTACACTAGGCCTGCCCTGCATGAGACAGCATATACAATGGAGAACTACATACAAAAGACTAGTAAAACACATATACATTCAATCTTGATAAACCCAAGCATTAGTATTTAAATTGTTATGACTGAGTGGATACCCAGCTTTTGCTAGCTCAGTATAGGAAAAAATAAGTGGAGAAACAGCTAAAGATCTCTCTCTCTCTCTCTCTCTCTCTCTCCCTTTCCCCATCTCCCTCCCCCTCTCCCACTCTCTCCTTCTCTCTCTCCCACCACCCCCCCCCCCCTCTCTCCCCCTCTCTCTCTCCCCCTCCCCCCCCCCCCCTCTCCCCCGCCCCTTCCTCTCTCTCTCTCTCTAATACTACTAACAGCTAAGCTCAACAGATGTTGCAGATTTCTCCTCCTAATCCTAATTATGTTTGCAAATGTTATTTGAAAGCATAAAATATTTAATAAACCAGCTGATGAAACAATTTGAAATAGAAATTTACCGAGAAAGCAATGCTATTAAATCCATCCCTCTCAGCAAGAGCACGAGCAAGGCCTATAGCCCCTTCACTGTAGTCAACGCCAGTCAAATTCGAGAACCTGAACCACACAGACAAAAGGCAGAGTCAGCAAATCTAGCAAGAGGGGGAATCAACCGTGCATGCCTTTATTCTAAAAATATAAAAAATGGTACTCTGCATGACAAGCAACAAAAATCCTTTAAAAACACCACTTATTCCTCTCTTTTGGCTTTTACAAGAAATAAACTTCAAACCACTCACAATCACCGTGCTCTCACTAAATAACTTATAACTCATATTTCCCAACATATCTTGAGAAAATTCTAAAAATGATGAGTAATTGTACGTTCAGTATATATTAAGATGAAAAATAGTAGACCAGGAACTACATTAATCCCATAGAGCTTGCACAGTTAGTGAGAAAATAAATAAATACAAGCATGTCATCATCCCACATGATTTTTATTTATTTTTTCTCATGAGAGAGAGCATACACCAGTAACCAAACCAAATTGACCAGCACAGATTTGCAGAACAAGCTAGCCCCAACTATCAATCATCCAGGAAGCAGACATCCAATACTCAAATTTCTAATCAATAAGCTTATCTCCTTTCACAGATAGCATCAAACTCAATACTTGAGCAAGTTAAAATTAAGCATTGAATTCCACAGCATAGATTACCACCAAATATTCTGAGCATATTAATCAAATCCTTGATTACAAATAATAAATACTAGTGCCTATTCATCCAAGCAACAGTAATCAATGTGTCAAATTTCTAAATTTTTAAAAACCAGAAACCCAAAATTGCGAATCATTCCCATTGCAATCAATTTCCATACATAAAGAACATTAGGAGCATCAAACCAAATAGACACATTACTATGGGTGATAATCAAACTAGAGTTTAGGTAGTGCAAAATGTTGGAGACTAACAGTATGCAATTAATACCCATGCTTAGCAAGCTCTTGTAGAAGCAGACCGTTGCCAGTTCCAAGGTCAAGTACGCTCCAACTTGACAGGTCATGAGCTGCATGATCATCATGTTCCATCTTGTCATCACCAACATGATTTAACAAGCGACGCCGAGAAATATCAATGCATAAATTCTTTGTCCAAGAAACAACAGTATCCATGACTTCAGGTCCAAACCTGACAGCAAGTAGCAGTGAGAAAATAAATATATGACATCCAAAATCTCCAATCTAAATAATCTTCGCCTATGAAAAATTGGTTTTGTCTCACATACAAAAAATCTACCAATGGGGTGAGGTGGGGTGGGGGTAGAGACTATTTTCAAAGACAGAAAAAATTCGAAAGATACTTTAGAGCTTATGTTAGAAGAATCTATATTATATTTCTATCTACTAAAGTGAAACCTTTGGTAGGGAGTTTCGCTTCTAAGTCTTAATTTTTATTTATTTTTTTGTTATTAATTAAAAATTAGATAATTTTGAAAGTCATTTTGGGTCTAAGACTTTGTTGTTGTTCAAAAATAATATTTCCTCTGTTTTTTTTAAGTTACCAAAATTATTGAACATACCAAAAATCAAAGGCTTGAAACTATCGACAAACAATACAGTCATCTGATTGAATGTTTTCAGAGCAGTATCATAGGATACTATAGCTAACTATAACAAGACAATTAATATCTATGCTGGTAACTCACAATAAGCACAACCATAGCATAATAGAGCAATTATTTTGTGATGAATATACAAGCATAAGTAGTGAAAGGCTGAAAGCATGTAAATGAATTTTCCAACTAACATCAGGAAATTTTTCTGCAATATTTACAGAAACATGACAACACAACGCACCAAATTTCACCAGCATGGCCATGCTGGCGGAAATTCTCAAGCTCGTCAGAATATGTCGCATCCCAATAGCTCTGAAGACCAAGCATTGAGGCTATCCCATCACCATCTTCTGCGTCTTTCTCTGAATCCTTATCTGAACTGTCACTCACCAAAGGAACAAAATCCAATTTTTCGTTAACACAAACAAACAAAAAGAAATTCAATTCAGCAGATAGGCAATAATTGTTCCTGTGAAGAGAAAAAAAAATTATTAAGATGATTTCAACTAACTATCGCAAAAACCTGGTGTAAAATTAAATAAAACATCAAAGGTGCAAAATGTTAAAAGTAATGACAAATGACCTAATTAACCTAAGGGAAAACTCCAATAAAAATATAGCGAATAAATTTCAGCAAACAAACACTCCAATCACCAGATACATACATCAATTGCAATGAAAGGAGCCTAACTAAACATGATAGTGACAGATCAATTTAGCAAAATAAACCTCAATTCAGACAGTTTCAACCAACAAAATATGCTATCAAGCCAATAAGTGATCAGACAATAATATTTGATCAGAAAAAACAAATGTCAACGAAAACGAAAAGCAGAAAGATACCTGAAGTAAATGGGAGAGCAAGATAAACTTCAAAACGAAATTGATCAGAAGTCAGAACACACATTTGAGCAAAAAAGGATACGGGATTACGGAGTAACACATTTTGCAGAATGCAGACGTTGAACACAACAAATAAACCTAATTCACAACAACATTAACTGTTTGATTAAGCAAATCCACTGATAAATATGTCTGGAACACCAAAAGTGGAGAGGAGAACACCAAATTAATCTAACATTCAATATCAGAAAATAAAATGCTCGATTTTGCATAATGCTGACATTAATGACAATGAAAAATTAGCTAATTACACAGAAAATTAATCTGATTACACAAATTTCAACAAAAATCAAAGGAATCCAAAATTTTCCAGCAAATAAATACTCATATCGCAAACTACATAAATCGATCACGCCGACAACAATATAAACCCTAATTGCACAAACACCTAATCAAATTACACAAATTCAAAAAAAATTGAAGAAACACCTAATATCAGAAGAAAATCAAAAGGATAGAAATCGAAAGAGAGAGAACCTGTAATCAGAGGAAGGGCGGAGGTTAGCGGCAGCGAGAGCTTCGGTAGCGTCAGCATGACGCTGCTCATCATCCAAAGTACTACCATACTCGCTCTTAATAGACCAGGAATCGGCGGCAATAGAACGATCATCGTCGGAAATGAGATCTCCGGTGACCGGAGTTCTGGGCTGCTGAGGAAGCTCCGCCGTATCTTCCGCCGGAGGAAGCTTGATTCCCGCCATTAATGGAGAAAAATCGGGATTTCGGGGGGAAGATAGAGATGGGGGAGAAAAGAAGGATAAAACCCTACAATAGAGGAAAGAGAAAATTGATTGGATGGAGTATCCGGTGAAATGGAATGGAATGGAAACTCAGTCTTGATGTTTGACTAATCCTTATATTTTGGACCCACGTTTACATACATGCTTGGAGGGAGGGTGTTAATTGTTTAACCCATTTCGTAGGAAGATTGATTGATTGATTCATTATTTGATTAATCCATCATTCTATATGTGATTACTTGCACCCAACTTTAATTCACAAATTGAGGATCATTGAGTGGAGGGACGGTTTGTCCCTGCATCTTCTCTCATAAGTGAGTTAGGTTGGATTCTTATCTCATCTCTCCTGTGATATCGATTTATTGTAATATAAAAAAATTAATAAATAAATAAATAAAAACTTTGATTTAGAAGTATGAGTGTATGAATACTCGATTTTATGGAAAATTAATCGACTCATTGTTTAGATGCTTGGCTTGTTCGATTCAATTTTTAAAAAAAATATAGTCAATTTTAGGTTAATTAGAGTTCAGGTCCAATAGCCTCCCTTTCAGATAGCGAAGGGATTATCTACGTTGCACCATCAACCGACTGGACCTCAGGCGCTTACCACAAGGAGAGGAAGCTCCTAGTCAACCCGTCGAGGTTGGGAATAAGGTGAAAAATTACGGCAATCATATGTATAAAATTAATTTTTGATGAATTCTGGTGATGGAAACGAGTTACTTCTGATCTCGCACGTACTACTAAGTGTTTATTTATTGATTGTTATTATGTTATAGCAGTCATATATTCATATGTTGTGGTATACTGAATTACTGGTAGTTTCTGTTTTATATGACTTTTTTGTTCTCTTTGTTACTATGGAGTACTCAATTTTCACATCCAATAAGAAAAGTTTCAAATGACAAATAAAGGAGAAATTTGCTTTAACAAATTGTGTGGCTAGTATAAAGGAGGCAGCCAGCAAAAACTAGATAAGGTTGAGTAAGAAGAAAGGTGCATTACGTCTAAAATTCCACATTCCATATTCCAAACTTCCAACTTAACAACTGTAATAACATAATAATCCATTATTATAGATTTATAGCTTGATAAAATGATACTCATGATCAACATAGATAGAAGACATTAGAACCGACGCACGAAACATGGGCCCGTTAGTCCACAACTAGTAGACCACAACATCAGACAGGCCCAACTGGAAAACTGTCCATTATACACACAATGGCCCACTTATACGGTATAATACAAATGAGTACTAATAGTATACTTTTATGTACTATGAATCCTCACCATCAACTATGGCCCACCGGACCCCTACTGTGTTTGAACCACATGGTTCCAAATGTGTCATGGTCCCATGTAAATATGTAATGTAGCTCAAGATATGGAGTCATTAAGTTGTGTGTTTCAATGCTCTTTCTAGGAAAATGCTAGTTTGGTTTGAGGAATTGACCTCCTCATAAATTTGATGAGGAAATGAATAGGACCACCTGTGGTTCTTTAAAGTTTAAGGTTAAGACCGCAATTTCATGTTTCTAGATTAACATTTCCAAATTCTAATGCATTTCTCATGGTCGTTATTGTATATTGCGTATGAAATATCAGATCCACCTCTTTTAAGTATATTCATCATTGACCAATAAAAAGCAAGCTAAGAGTACATTCATCAATAATTTTACGTGGACCTAATCACTAGAATGTTGCACTGTTTAAAAAATGATGATGATGTGTACTCTCTCTCTCTCACCGAATATTTTTGAAATAAATCTATGTTTTGACCAATAACTAATTTTCACTCGCAATTAACGTGAAATTTTAGAGAGGATACAAATAATTAACAGGATCAACATGTATTGTTTATATCGAGGTATTTTCAAGATTTTACCTAGGTTATGTGAGGGCATAGAAATATATGGAGATGACGGTGATAAGCCGATAACTATAGACAGCTAAAATTGAAGCAATTTTAATGGCTTCAATGAAGAAATTTTATTTTATACTCCACATATATTTTCATTCAAGTATTTTCATAAATATATAAAATAATTTACATCCATATTATCAAAAATATTCGTTTTTTTTTTTATTATTATTTTAATTATTGATTAAAGTTCAACATCCTTAATTCTTAAAAGTCAAATGTTACTTAACTTCAAATGGAACAAAATTTGCATGGTGTTTAGCAAATTGTAACAATCAAGGTTTAGCAAATTTCAATTGATGTACACGTTGTATTTGAAGCTGAAAAATTAGTTAATTAAGTGGTCAGATAACATGAAAGCGAAAAAATAATCCATGGCGCTTCATTAATATGGGGGTCAATTATTGATAAGAAGATCTGAATTGGAGCAGCCATACAATGCTTTGAAGCTACTTAATGCGTTATGGACGGTATGACGTGTTAAAATTGTCAAACAATACATGCATAAAGAAAGGGTAAATTCCACTTTGGACTACTTTTATAACTAAATTCAACCGAATTCACATCACCAACAAACCTCCTACCAAATTAAAGCTACCATACATTGATACATATACTATTCTACATTTCTACTAATTAATAATAACAACATTTGAATAATAATCAATGAATTATTATGCGTAGAAAATGGGCATTAATTATTGTTTGTTAAATTGGTCATAATTTACGTCGACAAAACTCAAAGTACAAACCCCATATGACTGCCTATTAAGTGGCAATGCCATGTTTTTCATCCTTCATTCCTCTGTTTTGTGAGTTGTGAGCCTTGTACCCTAGCATTATTTTGCGTGTGGACTTTTTCTGTTTATTTAATGGATAGGATTGAAAGGATTTTATACATACAATATCATTGCATATATTGATTGAAAGGATTTTATGATGGACTGTTTGATCATTTATGAGATGATGATAATATATTATTGTATCGGTTTTCTATATATAAATAAATAAAAGGTGTAAAAATATCAACAATTTTAAATTTATTATTACAGAATACATGACTATATTTTGTCACGCTCTTTTGTACATAGGTTAGTAGGTTACTACTTCGAAAAAACATACTCCGTATCTATCAATTAAGCCTATCATTAACACGAAGATTATGAAGGGAGTCGCTATTAATATTAGTTTGAACTTATGGTCTATAACTTTGCAACAGTGTAGATAAGTAGACACGTCTATCGCCACACATTGCCTCTTGCTTGGATACACATACAAGCAACGTATGGTAGGCTGATAATAGTGAGTGGAGGTTTCATCATTAGGAAATTAAAAAAGACTAATAACATTATTATCAATAGTAAGGCCATAACTTATTGAAGTAACTAGGTTAGATGCACTGTGATCTTTATATATAGTTATACATTATTGATTGAAAAGTATTATAATTATAAATTAGTCGAGAAATAATAAAAGTATGTGATATGTTAATTTGGTATTTGCAATTTTAATTTAGCTTCCAATACACAACTAAAACAAAAGTAGGCAAAAAATCTGAGCAATATTTTTTCTTATTGTAAAATAGGTCACCAATTATTTAAAAATGTTGATTTTTGGTATGTATTGCCCAATTTTTTTTAGAAAGATTTGTGAATAGATCTTTTATTTTAAATATAATAATTATTACGTATTAATATGGAATATGTACAAAAATAATAATATAATTTTTGTAAATGATTAGTTTCCTAAATTAATTTTTTTTTTAAAAAAAAAAAAGAAAAAAAATAACTAAGGACACACCAGGAGATGACACGTGTCATCGCTGGTGTGTCTTTCAGTATATAGTATTTTTTTTAAGAAAGATTTGTGAATAAATCTTTTATTTTAAATATAATAATTATTACGTGTTAATATGGAATATGTACAAAAAAATAATATGATTTTTGTAAATGATTTGTTTCCTAAATTAAAATATTTTTTTTAAAAAAAAGAAAAAAAAATAACTAAGGACACACCAGGAGATGACACGTGTCATCGCTAGTGTGTCTTTTAGTATATAGTATTGATTGATTGATTGATGATTAGTACTCCACCGCGCATTGTTTGAGTAATTTAACTTGATAAATTACGAAGTGTACTACTCTAAGGTGTTTCCATTAGAACTCGATGATTATAAGTTGGAAGAACTTTAAGAAACGATAGAGCTAGTATA
The DNA here is from genome assembly GCF_948465745.1 of Chenopodium album. Taxonomy (NCBI): domain Eukaryota; kingdom Viridiplantae; phylum Streptophyta; class Magnoliopsida; order Caryophyllales; family Amaranthaceae; genus Chenopodium; species Chenopodium album. Next base: position 5,434,006 of record NC_137851.1, on the reverse strand, counting down.
TATTATTATTATTATTATTATTATTATTATTATTATTATAATTTTTTAATGTTTTAAAGGGCGTTTTAATTAATCAAGTTGATCATATTATTAATTAAGTTATTTTTCATGGAATAATTATTTTGGATGTAGCTTCCTATTATCAAACATGTCCATATGCCATCCAAAAATATGTCCCATCTGTTATGTTGCTTAATTGCGTTGGCAGTTTGGCACTAACACTAACAAAATCCATTATTAGTTGTAAAGAACGATAGATAATTGAGGGAGCGAGGGGGTTAAAATAAGACAAAGATTTATACAACCAATTTACATAATAGTAATTTTTGTCTTGACAATTTACATTAGAATATATATTTCCATGAGAATTAAGGGTTACAACAATAACTTGATTAGGTGATTAAACACCTCTCAAGTCACAAAAAAAACCCCTAAAACCGTTTAATACAATTCAAATCAAAAGAATACATATTTTCAATACGCACATCTTTTCTCACCCTTAAAAATCTACCCCTTCATCCGAAATTAATAATTATCTTAAATTCCGAATAGAACGAGTAATAAACCACGAGATTCACTTTTTTTTTTTTTTTTTTTTAACTCCCAGCAGATATGAATTCAGTCTCTCTCCCTCCATCTAAAACTAGCAAGAGAGCCTCCAAATCCAATCCAAAAAGCCCATTTTTTTTCTTTTTCTTTTTTTTTTTTTTTTTCTACCTTATAATAACATAAGGATAAAAACTTGATTGCTTGTTCACCTTCTTGAAAAAATGCTAACAGGTTCTTCCACAATAGTTTCCAACACCGGCTTTTTAGACCGGGAAACAGACCTCCTATGCTTAAACTCCGACAGCAACTCCTCAACTACAACTTTCATCTCAAGCGCGTCCTCCTCATGTGCCAGTGGTGATTCTGACTCACTCTCAACAGAGTATGAAGGAACAACCCTCACCTTTCCATTAGAGCCACGTTTGGCAGCAAGGAAAACCGCTCCCATATCGGCAGCAGTAATAAAGGAATTCACCCTTTTCATACCAAACATAATGTAAACTTGGCCAATCTCAAGATCTTCATCTGCATTAAGAGCTGAAAATCTCTTTCCAATTTGTAAAGCCTTTGAATTTACAAGGAAAAACCCGGGCATTTCAAGCATAAGTTCCGCCGCTTTCGTAGGTTGTTGAAATTGCTTGATTTCTCCGGTTGGAAACACCACTTTAGCTGATTTATGTTTGCCCATTGATGATAGCGCACAAGATGCATAGTTGCCCATATTTTTTTTAACTTTTGTGTGGTCGGAATGTTTAAACTTAGATAAGAATCAAATTCTCAACCTCTTAACTCGATACGAAAAAGATAATAATAAGTTAACTCAAATAAGTTTTTGAGAAAAAATGGGTTTTGGTGGATATGAATTTGAAGGGAGAGGGAAGATAGGGTTTGTTATATATAGGGAAGGTTGGTGGAAGTCAACTACGGTTAAAAAAGAGGTAAGTGGAAGATTCATTTGCCAGTTGTTGAAGTAATGAAAGTTTGACAAGTGGAAATTCTATCTTATTTCCATTTTAAAAAGGGAAAATAAAATTTAAGGTTTTGTTTGTTTTTGGTATATTTAAAAGGTATTGCCGCGTTATAGTGATCCGTCAATATTTGTATTTATGTACATTGTTTTTGAGTTAATGAAATTATTGATCATAATTATTGTTATGGTTATAATGCGACGGGGTTGAGCTCGCATAGGGTCCATTTTGTGATTAAAGGTCCCACCATTAGCCATGATACATTGCATGAGCTAAAGGACTAATTGTATCATTTTCATCGTATTAGTTAAGTACTTAAGTATAATATTTCTCTCTAGTGATTAAACTATATGAAAAAAGCATAGTGTTAGTTAAGGACTAACAGTTGATTTCCCAAACTATTCCATAAGATTACTGCTAAAATATAATCAAGTAATTATCACTATAATTCTCATTCAACATAAACGGCCATAAACAAATATATATGGTAGGATACTTGGAGGGCAAGACCAGATATACCTAAAGATAATCACAAGATATTCTAAGATATCTTTTCACAATATTTCACAATATTATCTTTCCTAATACCCCCTCAAGTTGGAGAGTACGAATCTCGAACACCCAACTTGCGAAGAAGAAACTCGAACTTAGCTTTTCCCAAAGCCTTTGTAAAAATGTCAGCCAACTGAACCGTCGTAGGAACATACGAAGGTATAATCGTCCCATCTGTAATTGCATCCCGAACAAAATGACAATCTGATTCAATATGTTTTGTTCGTTCATGAAACACTGGATTCTGTGCAATGTACAACGCAGACTGACTATCACAATAAAAATGCATCCCATTCTCATGTTTAACACCTAAGTCACCAAGTAGTCGTTTCAACCACTTTAATTCACAAGTCACTACAGTCTTCGAACAATATTCTGCTTTTGCGGAGGAAAGAGAAACAGTAGGTTGCTTTTTGGTTTTCCATGACACTGGGGACAAACCAAGAAGCACAAACCAACCACTCAAAGATCGCTTGGAAAGAAGACAACTTGCCCAATTTGAATCACACCAGCCTTCCAACTGTAAAGCATTGTCGGATCTCAAAAAAATTCCCTGTCCCGGTCTCTTCTTCAAATATCACTACTAAAATTCGGCGAAATTGCGACCGCCTCAAACGGTCGCTGAAAATAGCAAAAACGGTCGCAAAACATAATTGCGACCGTCAACGGTCGTAACATGGTGGTCGTTATTCTCCTGGTCGCAAAAAAACAATATTGCGACCGTTTGACGGTCGCAGATTTTTTGCGACTGTTTTTACTATTTTCAACGACCAACCTATAAACGGTCGCAAATACTCATAATTGCGACTGCCACATGAACGGTCGCAAATCTTGAATTTAGCGACGGCTTATGGCGGTCGCTAAAAGTTTTAAAAAAAAACAAAAAAAAAGTCACTCACTGCCTGTACTTCTCAGGCAGCAGCGTCACCACCACTCCCTCCCAAACCAACTCCACCACCGTTAGGTCCCACCCAAGCGAACTCCACCCATCACCACCAACTGTCTGCATATTCCACCCAGCCCCCACCGAAAAATCCTACCCAAACGAACCAACTCCACCCACCACCACCGCACACCTTAAACATTCTCCACCCACCACCACCAGGCACCAGCCACCTAAATTTTTACCCACAAAAATAAATATATAAAAAAAAGACCCACAAAACTAAACCAACAAAATTGTAAAATTAAACATAAAACCAAAAATTCATATGAATATCAAATTCAAAAGTCAAAATAAACAAAAATTATAAAAAAAAAAATCAAAATAACGAAAAAAAAAATTAACGAATTTAACAAAAAAAAACGAATGAATCAAAATCACAAAAATTAAACAAATTTATCATGAACATCAAAACCAAAATGAACAAAACTTAATCATTATAAATCAAACAAAAACTAACGAAAAGCATTCTAAACTATCGATTCAAACAAAAACAAAATAAAAATCATAAAAATGAATGATAACTAAATTTCACGAAAATCAAACAAAACCAAACATGGAAATTCGAAAAAAAAACCCCAAAATTTCCAGAGAAATCAACATACCTTAACAAATATTTCATCCTCTTTGGGTTTTTATGGTCAAATTCGACCGTGAAAACTCCAGATCTGGAATTTTCATGGTCGAATTCGACTATGAACACCAAAATTGTTCAACTTTAAACGAAAATCCGAACACCTAAATTGTTTGTTGCAAAAATTCGAAATCGAAAATAAAGAAAAAATAATGTAGAAAAAGAGAACAAATATGGAGGAAATGGTGATGAAAATGCCGGTTAATGGAGCATAAAGACATAAGAATAAGAAGAAGGAAAAGAGGAAAGAGATCGGGGATAAGACGAAGAGAAAAAGGAGAAGAGGAAACAGATCAGATAAAGGATAAAGGAAAGAGAAGAAGAGAGGAGGAAAGAGAGAGGAGAGAGGCGTGAGGAGAGAAAGAGGAAAGAGAGAGTGAGCGACTATCAACTGATTAGGGTTAGGAGTGGACCTTTTTTATACCTTTTTTTAAAATAAAATAAAAAAGCATCTTTGCGACCGGTAATAGCGGTCGTAATTTTGCGACCGTTTGAGAAACGGTCGTAATTGGTGCATTTTGTGACCGCTACTAACGGTCGCAACCAAATTAATTTCTTTTTGAATTATTTTTCATATGTATTTTATTTTAAAAATATATTAAAATACCTTTGCGACCGTTTTATAACCCCAAAACGGTCGCAAATTTGCGACCGTGTAAAAAACGGTCGCAAATATCATTTTTTGCGACCGTTTCCATGACGGTCGTAGAAAAACGGTCGCAAAATGGCCGAATTTTAGTAGTGTATCTAACAACTCGCAGAGCTGCTTCCCAATGATCAATCCTGAGATTTTGCATAAACTGTGATGAAATGTGCACAGAATATGCTAAATCTGGTCTCGTAACAGACAAATAAATCAGTCGGCCTATGAGGCGACGATATTTCTCTATATCATGAAAATACTCTCCCTGCGCCAAAGCCAACCTGTGATTTTGTTCCATAGGGAACTCTGCAGGTTTGGCATCTAATAAACCAACCTCAGTAATGATATCCAATGTATACTTTCTCTGACAAATAAAAAATCCCTGTTCATTCCGGGCTACCTCTAGCCCCAAAAAATATTTCAACACTCCAAGATCTTTCATCTTGAAACAATTTCCCATATATGATTTAAAATTAAGCATAGCAGATTTATCATTGCCTGCAATAATTAAATCATCGACATATACCAACACATTGAGCTGCATTTTACCCTTTGTCAGAGTAAATAAGGAATAATCATAATATGACTGCTTAAAGCCATAATTTTTCAAAGCTGTTGCTAGCTTTGCAAACCAGCATCTTGGTGCTTATTTAAGGCCGTACAACGATTTCTTCATCCTGCAAACTTTGTCAGAATTATTTTTCTCAAAACCAGGTGGAACTTTCATATATACCTCTTCTTCCAAGTCTCCATGAAGAAACGCATTATGAACGTCTATTTGATGGACATCCCAATTTTTCACTGCCGCGACTGCAAGAAAGGTTCGAACTGTCACCATTTTTGCTACCGGAGCAAATGTCTCATTGTAGTCTAATCCTTCAACCTGATGATGGCCAAAGACAACTAATCTTACTTTCAATCTCTGCAAGTTTCCATGCTCATCATATTTTTCTTTGTACACCCACTTGCTCCCAAGTGCCTTTTTACAGGGTGGTAATTTCTCTAGCACCCAAGTGCCCTGTTCTTCTAATGCCTGTATCTCATCTACCATAGCCTTTCTCCAACCCTCGTGTTTCATAGCCTCCCTGAAACTTTTCGGGTTCATTTCCTCCTGTAATAGCAACAATATATTTTCTATGTTTCACAGAAAATCAGTGAGAATCAACAAAATGTGTTATAGGGGTAAACAGTACCTGAGGGAGGTGATGTCACGAGTGAACTCTGAGTTGGTGTAGATAGACTTTTATTTTGGATAGTATGTGTCAAAAAATCACAGAGTTTAACCGAGGGATACTTCGATCTCATGCCTTTACCCAAGGTACCATCGCCACCACTCTCGAGCTACGCACCTCGCTACTGTTGTGAGGCTTGCGAGTATGGGGCAGCCTGCTGGGTTTGGTCGTCACCCAGTCTGTCCTCCAGGAGGCCTGTACCAGCTGTCGCAAGGGACCTAGCGTGCTGCTCAGTGTGGCTGGCAGTCCCCTCCGCAGGCTGGCTGCGGGTAGCCCCCTCATGCCGCAGGTCAGCTGCGTGTGTCCTCTGTCTCCCCATCTTCAAACCCCTCATCATCACCCAAACGCCCCTCATCATCTCCCAAACAACCCGCCTCATCCATCAAACTACTATCATCATCACTCGTCCCATATCCCCACATACTAAGTTGCCAGGAATAAAAGTAGGAGGTGTAGGAGGAGTAATAAACGGGAATTCTTGTCCAAAAATTGCACATCTCTCGAAACAAAAAATTCTTTGGTTTCTAAATCATAGACTTTCCACCCTTTTTTCCCAAAAGAATACCTAACAAAAACACACTTCCTACTTCTACTTGCAAATTTGTCCCCTTTACTCCGTAATTGTATGCAAAACATAAACACCGTACCTAATATGCTTATATAAAGGTTGTTTGTTGAATAAAATTTGATAGGGGGTTTGATAATCAAGTAAGCGGGAGGGGGTTCGATTTATCAAATGACAAGCCGCTTGCACACACTCCCCCCAAAATTTGAAAGGTAAATTGGCTTGAAATCGCAAGGCTCTAGCTACATTCAATATGTGTTGGTGTTTTCGCTCAACTCTCCCATTTTGTTGAGGTGTGCCTACACATAATGTCTCAAAATATATCCCATTCTTAAAAAAATACTCCTTCAAAGAAGTAAACTCCGTACCATTATCACTACGCACAATTTTAATTTCTTGAGAAAATTGACGTTTCACTAGCAACGAAATTATAAAACATGTATTCAACTTCCGTTTTATTTCTCAATAAATAAGTCCACACACCCCTAGAATAATCATCGACAATTGTTAAAAAATAAAAAAAACGATGGAGTCTTGTAAGGCCCCCAAAAATCTAAATGCACTAGTTCAAATATCCGACTAGCTTTATTTTGACTCAAAGGAAAACTACTCCTATGTTGTTCCTCCCTAAGGCATACATCACAAGATTTAAATCTACTACTACGACTCACAAACGGAAGTTGCTCAAGAACCTTTCTCGAAGGATGCCCCAAACGTTGACGCCACAATTTTGTAGATTGATCCCCATATGTCTTCAAAGTCTTCACTGTTGGAACACCTCGGAAACAATAAAGTCCATCCACACGTTCACCCGCTCCAATCACCTTCCTCGTTGTTAGGTCTTGTATAACACAAAGTTTGTTAGTAAATTGCATAATACAATTTGATTCATCACTTAATTAAGTTGCCGAAATTAAATTACAATTCAATTGAGGCACATAAAGAACGTTTATAATCATCAAGCCGCCATCCAATGTGAAAGTGCCAATTTTAGAAGCCTTAGCATAAGTTCCATCCGGCAATCCCACCGGACAGTGAGTCACATTTGTCAAATAAGAGAGATCACAAGTCACATGATTCGAGGCTCTGGTGTCAATTATCCAACCCAAGTCGTGCTTACCCTGCAATTTGGTTTAAGAGAGTTTAGGTGGTAAAGGAGCCGCTGAATCTAGGCTGCAGAAACCCCCGCAAGAGCTGCTGCTAGGCTGTGAGCCAGCTTGCCCACCTGTCTTGTTTGCGCGCACAGTGGAATTCGACCCTCTGCCTTGTCCCCCTGTGCGCCCTCTACCACAGCCTGGACCACGGCCTCCTCAAGGCCGGTCACCCCACCAATCTGGAAACCCGTGAAGTTGAAAGCACGTAGCCTCATCATGCCCTTCACAGTTACAATGTGCGGAGTTGTCACGATTGTCACGAGTTTTACCCTTCAGTTCATGCTGAAGTTTGAAGGCTACAGCATTATCACGAGTTGTCTCCCCCCCCCCACGCAGCTGCTCCGCTTGAATGAGCTGTTGATAAGCTCTGTCCACGCCTGGAAAAGGCTCTTGCGCCAAGAGTTGGCCTCGAATCAATGCATATGCATCATCTAAACCGATGAGAAAGTGGTGCACATAATCATCCTCTCTTATCTTCTAAACTTGAGCCACAATGTTGCACTTGCATGCACCACACGAGCAATTTGGGACAGACACAAACGCTGTCAATTCATCCCAAATTTTAGACAATCGGCCAAAGTACACTGCCACTGCCTCACTTGACCCTTGCTTGTACTCACCCAACGATCGCTTCAATTGACACACACGAGCGCCACTGACTACACAAAATCGGTTCTTCAAATTGTTCCACAGCAAGCAAGCATCATCATAATCCCCAATTGTTGACCGTACAATCGGATCCAAGGTATTTGACAACCAAGAAACCAACATAAAATGAACGGCCACCCAATCCTCAAGCTTCTCAGAGTCAGTCGGTTTTGCAATCGTACCATCAATAAAGCCAAACTTTCTTTTAGCCTTTAGAGCCGTCCTCACAGCCTTAGCCCATTCATCATAGTTATCACCCCGTAGTTGAATAGGGGTAATCACATTGCCTAGCCCGTCACTCGAACCTAGGTGAAAGGTCAAGTCGACCTTCGATTTTCCTCCATGTCCCCCTGTCATCTCTCACGCACAAAGGAAAAAAAATAGGATTTTTGCAACTCACTCAAATAATTCACAGCCACGAACGGTGTTTATGAAAAACAACGTTCAAGAAAAAAAAAATTGGATCTCACAAGGCTCTTGATACCATGCTAAAATATAATCAAGTAATTATCACTGTAATTCTCATTCAACGTAAACGACCATATACAAATATATATGCTAGGATACTTGAAGGGCAAGACCAAATATACCTAAAGATAATCACAAGATATTCTAAGATATCTTTTCACAATATTCACAATATTTCACGATATTATCTTTCCTAATAATTACACCTTCAATTCCATCCTAATATAATATGCTACGTCTCTATTTGAAATATGGATCTTGCTAACGAACGCCCCCGGGGCGTTGGATAAGCATTTAAAATCTTACCTAAAGTAGTATTAATTTGGGAAAGCAAGACAAAATCACGCGTCGATCGGTATAATTAATGTTAGTTTTAATTTAATCTTTCTACTTTTAACTAGCTTATCCAACGCCCCCGGGACGTTCGTTAGCATTTTCCTTGAAATATTTCAGAAAAATAATTTTCCTAAAAATTTAAAAACTCATAATAATCTTAGTAGTAAACTAATTTAATTATTAGTGGTATCATATAAATTTTTTTGGTAGTTATCAATAACTGCATCTATACTATATTCACAATAATAATTATAATTTTTTGAGAAAGTTCTTAAAAATGACCTCTAACTATATATGGCGTGTAATATAAAACTGATCTAAGACAAGTGAAATCCTATCATCACGAATCAATTATTAACATTTACAACACCTTTAGATCGTTCAACCAATGCAAATGTACTTTCTAGTCTCTTTTTCTCTCAAGGTATGAATGTACTAAGTGTTAACAAGGTAAAACATTAATAAGGAAAAAATAAAATAAAAGTACATGTAAATAAATGAGATTTGATCTCAAACTTGATTACTAGGAGTACTTCATAATTAAATCATAGCCTTAACCAAATAATTAGTTATAGATGATCTGATTGACTTACACTTATTTCTTGGTGCTCCTTGTAAATATAGTTTAATTAATACCTAAGCAAGCATTACAATATACAAGTATGTAGTAACTTTTTCAATTTAAAGAGTACCACACGTATAAAAGTAAGACTTTTTACTTTTATTTTTGGGGAGGCAAGTAAAGCTTAGTTAGTTAGCTTCTTGATTGGGTATAGTGGGCTAACTTTCCATTAAGCTGGCAAAGTAAGATGTGTTGTGTTGTCCACTTAAAACAATGATTTTTTGTCATTTTCAAACATTAACTGTTAAATTAAATACAATGTATCTTTCTGATTTGATTCCTTGTTTTATGATTATGATATTTTTTTTATTTACTCCGTATCTTTGCTTGTTAGATTAAAAAATACAGATGGCTGTCAAAGTTAGACAAAATATGCGTAAAGATTTAACACGGTTATTTATTACATCTCAGTCTAACTCACATGGCTTGGATATTGGATTCTTACCAAATTATTCCACTTTCCAAATCACTATTCGTCAATATTAGTCATTCTTTCGTTTATACAAGTACTATATGTATGTTTGTTTAAGGTAAACGTACTGATGTTCCATACTTCCATCAAAGGATATATTGATCGATGATGTTTCCTGTCTCCAAAGGTTTCATGTTACTGTAACGATGGAATGAAGCAACTTGCAAGATAGGAAACTAACAAGAATACGAGATTATGTAGTATGGAGAAAAGAAACATTTGGAGAAGTCATTGATAATAATAATTAATAATGGTTTTTTTTTTTTTGGAAAATTTGTTGAAAACCATTCTATAAAAACCAAAATTTGTTGAAAATCATCTTATAATTTTTTTTTGTCAAAGCACGCCTGTTTTAAAATTTATTTTGTTAAGTCCCACTATTCCTCCGGATTCCAACTAATTACTTACGTTTCCGGTGTTGACTAACATGTGCACCGCACGTGACCCAGGCCACTTAACCCCACTTTTCTTTTATTTTCCCCCCTTTTCCCTCCATTCATTCCCCTTTTCGTCACTCCTATTCATCATATAAAATTTGGTTTTTATAGCCTTTTATACAATATATTGCATGGAAATGTAAATGACGAAGGGGAAATGAATGGAAGGAAAAGGGGGGGAAAATAATAAAAAAAAGTGGGTTAAATGGGTCATGTGAGGTACACATGCAAATCAATGATTAATATCCCATAGAAAAATAATTAACATTGATATTTATTTTAAACTTGAAACTTGAATATGAGCATTAACGATAAGACAAATAATTTAATCAGAATGAGCAAACTACGAGGTAACAAATATTTAGCTGCCTAATAAATCTTACTCCGTAATTTAATTAATTTGCTAGCTAAATTATATCAAGCACAAATGAAAAATCTGGCTATATATAAGGGTTACAAAATTTTATTGTAAATTTGATTTGTAAAGAACCCTACCAAGCTTATAAGTTAGTCATCAATTTATCAGTCCTCTTCTTTTACTTCAACGAACATGGATCGATCAAATAGTCTCTTCACACATCACACTTGTTGTATGGGGTATAGCTCACTCTAAGATAAGTAGATAACTACACAAACACTTAAGAGATACATGTTCTAAACTTCTGATCAAAATTTATATAGAGTTGATTATTCTTAATTATAATAATTTGTAGACAAATATAACTTAATAATGATCTTAATGCAGAGTAATTAAGTAGCAACAATTTCAAAAAGTGAACAAATTATGTACTCAAGGATATATTGATAAACTTGAATAATAATAATCATAATGTAAAATAAATAAATAAATAAACTTGAATGATATTTTATTTATTTTTTATTAAAAAAAAAACCAAGTAGTGAATTATTACATGATCCCTGCTTCTTGGATGTTTATTAGTCATGATAATAATGTACCAAAGATTACGTAGTCATAATGTGTAGTCATTAAATAGATAAATATCAAAAATCTTATAAAATGAATAATATTGATCACCAAACATAATTGTACTAACATTATTAAAAACAATTATATATGTCAGTATGTAAAATAGAGAATGTATGATGAGAAGAGAGAATTATTCGTACATTCGGAAAGGAGGTAGGATGTCACACAGCACATGATCGATAGATTAAGCCGGTGAGAAGTCGATATCGCAGCTTCGGTTGAGCTTCTTTGGAATCATACTTTCTACTACTAATATGCCCTTACATATTCATATAAGATCAATATACATAAAAACTTTGTATTATAATTTTCTTTGATAATATAGATATGTTTCCGGTTGTCGCGTCACAAGATACTATCATTCCACAGTTCAAGTAATGTATTAGTAATCATAAGTTTCATGAATTATTAGTATCATTATTTAATATTATTCGGACTATTTCTTAATCTTTGTTTAATGTATTCATTATCAATGTAATAAAAATGTAACTACTTTTATTTTGTATGCAAGAAAATGCTAGTGATTTGCCCTCTGCGTAGTGTTTCTTTTTTGTGATTGGAATTTAGGTGCTCATCAACATCATAATATTAATCACCTCGTCAATAAAGATAAGGTAGGAAAATCATATTGTAGTTCATAACATGTTTGAACAAGTATGTTTAAACATTAATAAAACATTATTCATAGGCAGGTCCTTATTTGTAATATGTAGGTACTAATAGTTCGAAGTATGTTTTTTTTTTCCGTTTGAACTGTATTAGTACTCATGACTTATACCTAAAGTCAAACCATACTTATATGAGATCGATATTGCCTCCATACTATATCAATTATCTCGACACTTAACACAACACATACTTTTAGGCTAGGTGGTAAATTGATTTTATTATCAACTGTTATTTAATCAAATAGGAGAATAAACCTCAAAATTTCCATGTTGATTAGACTCAAATAACTCTAATATTGTGTTTAACGACCCATCATCATAAGAATTGAGGGGACATGAAATCAACACTTCATTATCTTCCTATATCTAATTATATTGCTTTTCTCATGTTTTTTTTTACTCACTTTTAGTTTTGATGTGATTTTTTAAATCCACCTATCATCTTAACCGGGTGTAGAAAAAAAAAAAAAAAAACAAAAAAAACAAAAACAAAATGATGAGAGTAAATATAAGTTATGTACTCCGTAGTTCCGTATTACCCTGTACTTAAGTATTACTCCCTTCGCCTCTTAATTTTGGCTCCACTTTTCTTTTTGAAGTGTCTCTTTATTTACGCTCCATTCTATATATGGCTATAGAAACCACTATTTATCTCTCACAACCAATATTTTGGACCCATTATTTTCTCTCATCAAATTCAAACTACCAAAATTTAATAAAGGGAACATGCACCTATGAGACAAAAATAAGGGGACGGAAGGAGTACAACTCAATATCAACCCTTACGACCAATTGATTGTTGGTGTAGTGATGATTGTGATTTGTGACTATACTTGTTATATGGAGGACCCGTGTTCGATCCCCCGCAACAACAATTGAGAGGGACTGAAATCTAACCACCCAAAAATGATCCCCGAATCCAGATTAGCCAAAGGGTAAAGCAGGTGAAACACCAAATAAAAAAAAAAAATATCAACACTTATGAATTGTGAATCTGTGATGAGTTGTTATTCTTGTGAACTTGTGAGTTTAGCCTTGTGAATTGTGACTAAACTGACTATGTTTGAATCTTAGTAGTCTTAAGTAGTGTTAGGATTAAGGAAAATTTGCAAATTACAGCCATTTAAAGTTCGTATTTTGCAAATTACAGCCATTTAAAAAAAATTGCAAATTACAGCCCAAAAGTTCGTATAAATTGTAAATTACAGCCCGATTCAACTTTTTCATCAGTTTACATGTCGAAAGATCTTTGATTAAGGTTTTAAGGGTCATTTTAGCCCTTAGGGATCCGAATTAATCTCGGAATTAGCAAAAAAAATAACATAAGTGTCTCATTTTTACAATTTTCCACAAATCGATACATTTTTGTTACGCAAAACGAGGCACTTGCGTTATTTTTTTGCTAATTCCGAGCTCAATTCGGACCCCTAAGAACTAAAATGGCCCTTAAAACCTCAATCGAAGATTTTTCAACTTGTAAACAGATGAAAAAGTTGAATCGGGCTGCAATTTACAATTTATACGAACTTTTGGACTGCAATTTGCAATTTTTTTTTAAATGGCTACAATTTGCAAAATACGAAGTTTAAATGGCTGCAATTTGCAAATTTTCCTGGATTAATGATATAATGCTGCAAATGATCTGGCCCAATGGGTTATTTGGGCCATAAAATATAGGCAACTTATATCTTCATCGTAACCGTTTTCTGGACTCTTGGTTCGGCCAAAAAAACATACAGTAACTTCTTTTGGCGCACAAATCCATAATTTTCCATTTTCCACCACCATATCAACCAACACCTCCCCTTCTAAAAATGCTCCGATAAAACCACCATTAAAACCGCCATTAAAACCACCATTGAATCCGCCATTAAAACCACCATGTCAACCTCCAAAACCCTAACCCTAAATTCCTCCCAACTCTTCCTTCAATCGCAAAACCCTCTTCCATCATCTCTTCCTCCATTTCCCGCCAATTTCCCACCCTCAAAACTCATCCCCAAAACCCGCTTCATCGTCGATGGCTTCCGAAACTCCGGTGAATTTTCGCTCTCTTACTTCCTCTCACACTTTCACTCCGATCACTACACCGGACTCACTTCAACTTGGTCTCGCGGCATCGTCTTTTGCTCGGAAACCACCGCTCGTCTCGTTGTTAAAGTTCTCGGTGTTTCGGCGTCGCTTGTTGTTGGTTTACCGATTGACGATACTGTGGTTATCGATGATTGTGAGGTAACCCTAATTGATGCTAATCATTGTCCTGGTGCTGTTCAATTTTTGTTTAAGGTTCCTGTTAATGGTGGGAAATTTGAGCGTTATGTTCATACTGGTGATTTTAGGTTTTGTGATGATATGAAATTGATGCCTAAATTGACTGAATTTGTTGGTTGTGATGCTGTTTTTCTCGATACAACGTATTGTGATCCTAAATTTGTGTTTCCTTTGCAAGAGGAGTCGATTGATTATGTAGTTAGTGTGATTGATAGGATTAGGAGTGAGAATAGGGATGATGGGAAGAATGTATTGTTTCTTGTTGCGACTTATGTTATTGGAAAGGAGAAGATTTTGTTGGAAATTTCGCGTAGTTGTGGTTGTAAGATACATGTAGATAGTAGGAAAATGGGGATTTTGCGCGCTTTAGGTTATGAGGATGAAGGGGTGTTTACGGAAGATGAGTTAGCTAGTGATGTTCATGTTGTTGGGTGGAATGTGTTGGGTGAGACTTGGCCATATTTTCGGCCTAATTTTGTGAAGATGAATGAAATTATGGTTGAGAAGGAGTATAAGAAGGTTGTGGGATTTGTTCCTACTGGGTGGACTTGTGAAGTGAAGAGGAATAAGTTTGCAATTAGGACAAAAGATTCTTTTGAGATTCATTTGGTGCCTTACAGTGAGCATTCGAACTACAATGAGCTTAGAGAATATGTGAAGTTTTTGAAGCCAAAGCGTGTACTTCCTACTGTTGGTTCTGATGTTGAGAATGTGGACAGTAAACATGCTATTAAAATGCAAAAGCATTTTGCAGGATTGGTGGATGAGATGGATAATAAACAAGAGTTTTTGATGGGTTTTTATCAGGGAAAAGCGAAGGTCAAGGTAGATGATCCATTGACCGAGTTAGACAAAGGTGTAGAACATTTCAAAGAGGAGTTTGTTGTGTCCACATTGAATAGCGAACATAAAACTGAATCTGGTTCCACGTGTTCCGTAATTCCTATGGACGATCCTGGTTCACATATTGTAGCCTCATTGAGTGATAAGGAAGAGGAGGAGATCATGCAAGAGCTTAGGGATTGTTTGCCTACTTGGGTTTCTGTAGATCAGATGCTAGAACTTGTCAAAACATATGGAAGAAATATTGTTGATGCAGTTTCTCATTTTTATGAACATGAAACAGATTTTCATGAGCAGATTGGAAAACCTTTCCCTTCATCATTGTCAAACTTAGAAAGTCATTCCACAGCATTTCTTAATCCTTGTTCTGTTGATAACAGTTTGCAGACACTGGTGAAGTCACCTAATCAAAAGGCCAAGTTTCTTCCATTGAAGCAGTCAGTTGCAAGCAGTGTTTCTCCTGGAAAAAGAAAGAAAAATTCTGAAAATAAGAAGAGTAAGAAAGGGAAAATTAACTCAAATCTTGAATCTGGTGGCATAAAACAATCTACAATAACCAAGTTTTTTAGTAAAAATAGCAGTGTTTGTCAGGGAAGCATTGCTGCTCCCCTGTCTGGGACAAGTACTGAAGACACGAATTTATCTTCTGAACATTCAGCTGTATGTTATAAGGAAGAGCTGGCACAATTTATTCAGATCATTGATGGTAGTGAATCAATGAAAAACTATGCTGCTGAGCTGTTACAAAAGGCTGAAGGAAATGTTGGCTTGGCACTAGACATGTATTACAATAATTCTGAAGCTCCCGTTGGTGGTAATCAGAAAAGTATAGATGTTAATAGCAAATTGCTACCCTGTGAAGTTCCGGATGAGAGCATCTCTTGCCAAGGGAAAGAAAGGTCTGAAACTGGCAACAAAATTTTTCAATCGGCACAAGATTTATTGGTTGACAATATTGCTGTTAACTATGTATCACTGCCACCAGAGAAGTACTCTCCAATAGAACATGGTTGGCCTTAAAATT
Organism: Chenopodium album; assembly: GCF_948465745.1. Lineage (NCBI taxonomy): Eukaryota > Viridiplantae > Streptophyta > Magnoliopsida > Caryophyllales > Amaranthaceae > Chenopodium > Chenopodium album. The sequence continues at coordinate 5,417,989 of NC_137851.1, read as the reverse complement.
TCACTTATATTTAAATTCTTGCAGTCTTGGGTTTGCTTCTGTTTCTTTTCCTGGGCAGTGTGTGCTAATTTCATGTGCACTTCATGTAGCTTGCTGGAAGCAAGGTCAGCCTGCTCCATATTTACACTTGGCACGGACTTTTGATATTGTTGAAGGTGAAAAGGGAAAAATTAAAGCTACCTCTATGCTTTCCAATATGTTTAGAAGGTTTTGTGCTATGTTGTGTATCAGTTATATAACTTACATTTAGTTCTTTTTGTTCCATTGGGTATCTTTTCTTTTTAAACAGATAGTTTGCAAGTTTCAGAGTTTCCATTTATTTGCATGCAGTTTGCTGGCTTTGTCTCCAGAGGATGTCCTACCTGCTATTTATCTCTGCACTGATAAGATTGCGGCTGAACATGAGAATATGGTTGGTGAACAACTTGCTTTATATAAATTGCTCTATATTTGTTAGAAGATTTTCTTTTCTTTGTAATAATTCTACATATAGGGTGGTATTCTCATTTCTTTCTAGTAACAATTTGCTTAGCATAAATTAGTATGACCTACTTAATTAGAAAAGGTATTCCAGTGAATGAAACAACCACCACCAATCAGTTTGGAATTTGGATCCTTGAAGTAGGATCGGAGTGGTCTAGGTTTATTTAGTACTAGTTTTGTTCCAGGGGTGTTGATAAAATTTTAGGATAATTTTTTTTTTTGCTTGAATGCTAAATTTTATCACATAGGAGTACTCTATAAAGGACATATAATCCCTTTTGATGGTGTAGAGAATTTAGACATACAATGCCATTGATTTATACAATATTGTAATTTTTGTAGTTTTATTAGTAAATAGAGAAGTACTATCATATAGATCTTTATTAGACAAATATATATTTAAATCAAATAGAATATAATACATGTAATTATTTATTATTGTGCTAATTTTTAATTATTTGTGGTGTTTAGCCGGTAATACTCTTAGTATTTTGTAGACATTACATATTACATATAAGGTTGAAAACTGGTTATGTATTTATTACATATGATTAGAATGTTAAATTTACATGTATTACAGTAGTATTTTATTATGTTTATAATTTTGAAATCATTACAAATTTAGTATGTACACAGTTAAAAAATACTTTATATTCTTGGAAATCTAGAAAAATAAAATTTTTACTATTTTTTCCATGTATGTTAAATTAAAAATAAAGTATTAAAAAATTATCCGATATCACTTACCTAACATCTAACATGGCATGTTTATGTATAGTTGTTGCCTACGTGTCGCAACATTTGGCGAAAACTTGGAATGCCAAGTGTCGTTTTCAGGATATGATATGTTTATAATTTCTTACCCTTAAACAAATACCCGCTTTGGAGAGGGCTTCAATTAAACGAAGTAGATTACTTATGTTTGTTTGCAAGAGTTCCTTTAATTTATATAATAAAGGGAGAATATTAATGAAATAATTCACCTGAAACAGAATAAGGTCTTGAACTTATAAAAGGAGGAATTTGGGAATGACTAAAGTGAGAGCAAAAATGGAACCTAAGTGATTTAAAATGGTAGTTGGTGAAGGTCTTTAAATCAGGTCTTTATATCAAAATAGACTTCTCTGGACATTTTTCGACAATTATTTGATGAGTAGTTCTGAGTATTTGAAGATTTCTGCAAAATATATAATGATACTAATATATTATGCTTGAGATGGGAAGACTTTCCAATCTTATAAAACCTGGCGTCTATTGGCTTTACTTGGAAATTATGATAGCTATGTAATTTGCTGTTGAAATTCTTTAATTTCATGTCTGATTTATCTTTGTTGTCGCTAATTCCTAAACAACTGCTATGTGATTTGGATGGTGTTGGTCTTTTGGATTTGGGCAATAGGAAACAAGCTGTTATGATTTAAATGCCTCGAATTTTGTTTCTTTAATCTAAATGTAGGAATTAAACATCGGTGGGAGTTTGGTCGCATCTGCTCTTGAAGAGGCATGTGGAACCAACAGAGCTAAGATTAGAGAAAGGTACAACAATCTTGGTGATCTTGGTATGTGCTACTCAATAATCTGTCTCATTATGATTAATCTTTGTGCATAGTAATTACGTGCATGGTATATTGATATTATATATTAATAGGCGATGTTGCACAAGAGTGTCGGCAATCACAGTCACTACTTCTTCCTCCTTCACCCCTTTTGATACGTGAAGTATATTCCATACTACGGAAAATTAGGTAAGATTCATATTTGGTTTATTTACATCTTTAGCTCAAGGTATGATGTTTGCTATGTGCCTATCTATGGTCAGTGTACAGACAGGCAGTGGAAGCATGGGTAGGAGAAAAGGCCTAATTGTAAGTATGATGCGATCTTGCAGAGAGAAGGAAATGAAGTTTCTTGTCAGAACCTTGGTGAGTTATGATAGAAATCCTCTTTACATACACCTATATGGAGAAGCTGACTGCTTCGAGTCTTTCTGTATTCTTTTTTGAGATTTGACAGCAGGCTTGACCACCTGATCATTTTTTTACTTGTCTTGGGCCTTTTCTTCTCTTGCCAGCTTCCCTTCTGGTCATCTTACTTGCACAATTGCACTTGTTTCCAATGCAACATTAGATTGCTTGCTTTTTCGATAATCTAAAAGGGTAGGATAAGAGGATGGAACTGGGTCAAGTCAAATGCTGTTACAATTTATAAACAAATTCGAATCATCTTAAAGATAAACCAAACATGTTTTCATTGGTTCATATGCTCTGTATTGGTTGAGAAGATTCTTATGATTATATAATCAGTGAGTACTTTGAAGATGGTGATTCTTACATAGTTATGCTATAATGCTATATCTACAACAAAATAGAATAGTAGTATATGATTTTGATAATGTAGCTTATTGTTTAAACATCAATTAAGTCAGCATAGGCTCCTAGGTCAATTTATTTATTAAGCAGCAGATGAAATAGTCTTGTTAAATATATTGAAAATATTCTGCTTTCAGGTTAAGAACCTTAGAATTGGAGCCATGATGAGAACAGTTCTTCCTGCATTGGCTCAAGCAGTTACTTTGAACTGTTATGATGGGGCAGGAAAAAATCAAAAAGAATTGCTTCAGGTCAGACACCTATCTCAGTATTGACTGTTGATTTTAGAAGTTATTTGTTTTGAGTTATTGGCACACGGCACAATAAATCTCAGTAGTCAACAATGGGAATGATCTAATCCTTTTCTTTCTCATTGTTACTTTATATTAGAAGTGAAATTGTCAATTCAGGTCACATGTTTACGTTCTTATTTTGGAGATTTGTTATTGCTTGTAGGGCCTTTCTGCTGCTGTTGTTGAAGCTTATAATATTCTTCCAGACTTGGTAAGTTGTGCAATGTGCTCTTTCTCCGTCTTCTCATTTTTTTATTTTTTTATTTATTTTTGTTTTCATTTTCTCTAATGTACAATTTGCTTAATCTGTGAACATGTATGGTAAATGTTTAATAGTTTAATAATAAGTTTGTGTTGCTACATTAGATGAATATGCATATGGTTATTGTTTAGTTCAGCTATACTTAGGGATGTCCAATTTCTTACTTGACTTTTGTCATAGTTTAATACGTTTCTTGTCTGTTATATACTTTCTGATACAACTTGCGTCTTTGTTATGAAGAATATATTGGTGCCTTCTCTTATGAGCAAAGGCCTAAAGTTTTCGACCACTGCGCTGACTATGGTACCAGGCATTCCTATCAGGCCCATGCTTGCTAAGTAAGTTCCTTTCTTTGATACTTTCTTTTTTATGATATGCTTTTCCGTGCTCTATTGTATTTTATTGCCTTTTTTCTTTCACTCTTAACAGAATAACTAATGGGGTTCCGCAAGCACTGAAGCTTTTCCAGAATAAAGCTTTCACGTGTGAATACAAGTAAGTTCATTATTCGGTTTGTTCATTAGTCATTGCTTTGTGTCTTTCATGCCACATCTGAATTCATAGATTATTCTGATGATGCTCTCCTGTATGTTCTATGATATTATACTTATTTTGTTTTTGTGACAAATTTTGGTACTCATATTCAATGCACCAGGTGGAATGTGAAATACTGTCTTTAGGCTCTTCGTGTGCCATGATTTTTCTTTGACTTGTCTTAATCTGAGACTTTTTGTGGCTGAAGAGAAATTTAATAAAAGATACTCCCTCCGTCCCCAAAACTTCGACCCTTTTGGCCTAATTTTAGTCCCAAAATGATCGACCCATTTGCATTAAAATACCCACCAATTTACAACAATATTTGTGCAAAATTAGCTTCCCCATATAAAATTTTGTTTTTTCATGCATTTTTAATACTTTATCTCTTTACTTTTTTACAAACCCCATGTAAATTTATCTTTCCAATATGTTTTTATTTTTTTTATTTAAGTTTTTTAATAACCGCGAAATCAACCCAAAAGGGTCGAGGTTTTGGGGACGGAGGGAGTACAATTAATACATACCTTCTGTTGCGAAAGTTGTTCTAGAACTTGATTAATTACCTGTGATGTGTCATGAGAGTATAGAATAAGAAATAAATAGAATTCCTAGAGGTTATTTTGAATGCTTTCTGAATGTTTCTGCATTTGTATAGGTATGATGGTCAACGTGCCCAAATACACAAACTTGATAATGGTTCTGTGAGCATCTTTTCAAGAAAGGGGGATGAGACGACCTCAAAATTCCCAGATTTGGTGCACATTATTCAGGATTTATGTAAACCTTCTGCAGAGTCTTTTATTATAGATGCGGAGGTATTCCATGTCCCCTTGCTTGTGCGGTCAACATCTCTTTTGTCTTCTGTTTGAGTAAAGATTTTTTTTTCCCAGGTGGTTGGAATTGATCGCACGAATGAAAACAAGTTTATATCCTTTCAAGAACTATCTTCCAGAAAGAGAGGGAGTAAAGCTTCCTCGGTTTCATTGGATAGAATAAAGGTTCATCAATTATTTATTAATTTCTTTTTATAAGCTTCATAATGTTTTTTCCATATATTTCTTGAAAGCTATTGTATTTGGAGGTTGGTTGGTTCTTGACATGCATTTTTTAAGGATCTTTTTTTAACTAGTAACTTATTTTGTGGCACATTCATCCTTCACTTAGTGCAAGTGATATCGTGCCATTCATCCTTCACTTTGTCCTATTTCATATGGACCTGCTAGATCCTTCCATCGTAATGCAAGTGATTATTTTATATATCTGTTCCTTGGATACTCCAATGATGTGAATATGTGATCATGTCTGTTGTTTTTTTTTTTTTTTGTCCAATTCTCTTCTGACTTATGAAAACCTAAAAGTTTGTCAGGTGCTCAGTGCCACCCTTACTCAAAAATGTTTATTGATGACATTTTTTTGTTGAATTTCAATTGTTATTCTTTTATAAAGGTTTTTATTATTAGGGAGTTTTCATACTTATATATTTCGCATTAGCTTAGAGAAATTCAGATTGATGGATATTTTGATCATGTCCAAGGCCTCAAAAATCATTTTAAAGATACTCCAAATCCCTCGCCCTTTTGCTCGTTTTATGATTTTCATTCACCCAAAATTGCGGAATTGCAGGTTGACATCTGTGTCCATGTGTTCGATGTCATGTTCGTCAATGGAGAGAAGTAATCATCTAGACTTTTCTGCCTAGATTTTATGTATTTTCATTTTATGCCTTTCTTTTCTATGTTTTCTGTTCATTGTGTGATCTTTTCCAGTTTCATTCCTTCTTTTCCAAATACTCTTTCTGTGTTGTGGGAGTTATTGATCTCTATATTAAGTTGAATAGGGTTTTTTTTTTTCCTTTCATAATTGATGATTAATTCTGTCTGTTTTTATAGATAATCTTGAATTTATTTCATTTTGGCTCCAAAGTATTTTTGTATTAGATTTATGCAATTTTGTGCTGACTTAAAATAAATTGTGTGATCCAGGCTGTTGCCTTGCCCACTCAGGCAAAGACGGCAGTGTATGCATTTTTTATCCTTTGATTATTCATTTTTCTTTGCCAATGAGAAAATAAATATTATGCCGAGGGCAATAGTGTCTGATCTAATATTGTTCTGAAATTCGAAATATGCATAGGCATGAATGATCTTTTTAGAGGGGAAAATCCTGGTTATTTGGAATACGCAAAGGAATTAACAGTAAGTGATTTATCTGATTGAATATTGATGGAGTTTGACCTTTTTAATGGCCGTTCTTGAAAATAGCCCCTTGGTCCCCAGGTGGAAGCAGATGAAGCTCGTCCAGACTGTGAAGCCACAGTGATAAAGATTAATGCTTTTCTTGAAGATGCATTCCAGTCTTCTTGTGAAGGAATTATCGTTAAATCACTAGATGCTGATGCTGGCTACTTTGCTTCAAAGCGTGCTGATTTATGGTTGAAGGTGCTGTCTGGGTTATTTCGCTGTTCATTTCTGTTGAATGTTGATAAAAAAATCGTTATGGGGCCTGTAAGTTTTAACAGTAACTATTTTCCTCAGGTAAAGCGAGATTATATGGACGGTTTGGGGGACTCCCTTGATTTAGTTCCCATTGGTGCTTGGCATGGCAATGGGAGAAAGGCAGGATGGTAATTCTACTTTGCATCGAAATTCTCATGATGCCCCTTTCTTGTCAACTTTTTCCTTGGAATTTAAGTTCATGATAGCAGTGTGATACACTTCCAAGTGCAGCATATATCACAATATCAATATGAATTGACTATTTGATTTCTATATCTTTTTATTTATTTATTTTTATATTTTTTTTTTTAAAATCATTTTTTGAATCATTGCAGGTATAGTCCATTTCTTATGGCTTGTTACAATCCTGATACAGAGGAATTTGAAAGTTTATGCCGTGTTATGACAGGATTGACTGATGCTTTTTACAAAGAGGTAATATATTCTGGCTTGTTCTGCTGAAGTCTTGTCAAGACGTTTTTACTAGTAAAATTTTAAAAAATTTCCCCTTCTGTTTTGGCCTTTGGGGAAAGAGTGGGTTGAGGGGAAATTGTGAAAATGTATGTAGTAATTGAAGATGGATTGTTCCAGACTTATAGACTATAAATTGAAAGGTGCACAATACTTTGATTAGAAGTTTTCACTCAGAATGTCCCCTTTGAGATTGGCAGGTAGTTAATGACTGATTCACATGATGTCAAAGATCATGAAATTATGAGAGAATAGACCTTTTGTTTCCCCCACCCTTTCACATATCATTGTTTTTTTTTTGGAAGGGTCCTGTACTCAAGGTGTTAGGTGAGTGATAGAGTAGTAACTAGTACCACTAAGGGCATGCTTGGATTGAGGGAAATGTATTATTAGGGAAATAAAAGTCAAATTAAGCAAAATGAAAGTGAACATAGGGAAGGAGGAGATAGTAATGGTGTGGTTGTAAGGAAAATTATGTAGTGATGGTGTGATATGAGGTGAAGAAAGGAGTATTCCCTCAAAAAAAAAGGTGAAGAAAGGAGAAGTATAAGTTACACTAGGGAGGGTGGGTAACTATTACCCTCAAATTCCTCTATCCCTCTCTTTTCTTCATGGCCAACTACCTTATTTTATTTGTATAAACAACTTGCCTCCTACAACACCTCTCATTACTTGTGTTTTTCAAGTTTGACATTTTAAGTTGAGTTGGGCAGAAATGAAATTGTGACCTTTTCTTTTGATAAACGTAGGAGACAGGATCCATAATTCTAAGTCGTTTTGGTTTAGATACATGACGATGTATCAGCAAAACTGATTATATAAGAGCGTCTCTAGGATCGACATTGGTCCTAAAGGGAGAACTTTGCACTAAAGTTCGAGCAGCTAATGGCTATTTTAGAATTCCTCGTTTAGGTTTTGCCATTCCTACCTACCTATCTATCATTGGTCAACTCGGAAATCAGCTCCTAATTCATGAATCTATCGGTTTGAGAAATCTAAATAAGAGGATCGAACCACTTCCTATCCCTGTTAGTTTGGTATTGGATGCATAAACTTTTTATGTTAAGGTCATCATTTGCTGCATGTGGAATGCCCGTGGTGATTACTAGCTGGCCGGCTGGTTGGATCTCTTTTTTGTTCTATGGGCCTGACCTCATTTATGGTTATTTTCTTTCAATTATAACTGATACTGTGAGTATCAACTTTCTATAGTGCTTCTTTTGGGAGCTGGGATGATATGAATGATGTTGTCTTTCTGATCCTTGGCATAAGTAGCTTTATAATCTTCAGTGTATAAATCCATAATATTGAAGGATAAATATTTAATTTTTACTATTAATGAACTACAGATGAAAGAGTTTCTCTCTGGAGATAAGATCTTGATCAAGAAGCCCTTGTATTACCGAACAGATGAAGTTCCCGATATGTGGTTTTCAGCTGAAATGGTGTGGGAGATAAGAGGTGCAGACCTCACTGTATCACCTGTCCACAAGGCTGCAGTAGGAATCGTTCATCCTTTAAAAGGTATTTCTATGAGGTTTCCAAGATTCATCCGTACCCTCCCAGACAGACAACCAGAAGATTGTAGTACCTCTACAGATACTGCCGAAATGTTTCATTCTCAGACTCGGAAAATGGATGTAAGCGGTGTTCATTAGACTAGGTCTTTATATTTGTACATAAATGTAGTATGTACTCCGTATTAGATATTTTCCTTTTGTCAGTTAGTTCAAAGTAATTCCTCATTAAACCTAAGCATAAATTAGCCTCATGCCTGTCTATACTCGTAGATGTAAATTTTCTAGTCTAGGTATAAAATATGATCTTTTATTCATACGCAGAATAGCAGCACGTATTACTATTTGAACAGTCGTTTATCATTCCAATTTCTCTCTTTTTTGATTGAATTTTCTCAAAGCATTCTTGGCCGCAAAAATAATCATATTGCAAACCTTTATTATGATATGAATTAATTTTTGCTAACAAATTTTCAACGAAAGGCTACCACTGGCCACTGCAACAAACTATGCATAACTCCATCCGCAAATGTACATAATAACATCAAGAATCAAGATATGAATAAAAGATTATAGGTGTTTGGAATGTAAAATTTGGATGACAAAAACAGTATCTGATATCACAACAGTTTACAGGCTATAACAAATTGCTACGGTGTATATGTAACAGCACTGTCTTCCCCAAGTATGAAACAGACTCGGATCAATCTGCATTTTTTCTTCTCCTCTTAGCACGGTTCTCCTTCTGTTGTCCGGAGTCTGGCACGGTTGAAGGATTCTTCTGCAATTTAAACAAAGCAACGCTTTAAAATCTGATAGTGCGCATATATATAAAGCTCATTGTAAAACATATGAGACTAATTCACCTTTCTTTTTAATCGATGCCTTTGCCGTTGCCGCCCTTTGCTTTTCTTCACTGATGTGTCCTAAAATGACAAGTGAAGAAATTCATGAGGATACTGTTGCCATGTCTCAAAGCCCGAAGGGAAAGACTGTCGAATACCGAACCAAACTCAGCTAAATTTGAACAGGAATGTCCTGTTCTTGCCTTCCTTCCAAAAGTTTAATGGCTGACAGTCAAGTCACTATAACAAGAATAGAGGGATTGGATTTTTTCCAGGATATGATAGCGCACAAGGTCCTGTTCTTGCTTTTTTCCCGGGCGCGGGGGGGGGGGGGGGGGGTGGAGATATCGCTATTCTGCCAGCAGAGAATTGACAAACCTGTGCCAGGGCAATAATCCTTGCATGTCTTTCAGCATGAGTCTCACAATCATCGTCAGATACTACTTCTTCTTCCCCGTCGCTATTGAGATAACGCCTCAATCTTCCTTCATTCAGTAATTTCTGTGATCTTGAATGTCTCTGAATGAAAAAAAGAGTAAGTGTAATAGAGAAACATTTCAAGATAAAAAGCATGATGAATCTTTCAGGTCGAATGTCAAACCTTGGATTTGAGGTGGGTTTTCAAACTCTCTTCGTTCAGACAGACAATTTTCGGACAAAGCCTGCACTTGAATACTGATTTGCTTTTCAAAACGCATCTTGGAAGATCATCCACAGCTGATTGATCTTCAGTCTGTGTCTCAATTGTTTCACCACTCTCTTTGCTGGATAAGAGGCTCTCCTTTAGTTGGTCACCATCTTTCTCAGATTCACTGTCATCATCATTTTCGAGTAAACCTGCCAATATTCAGAATTCCTTAAAATTTTGATTAGTTGCTTTAATATTACTGAACTACTGATTAATGTTCATACAAAAATACACCAGATGATGGATATAGAACAGCCATTCGTAGAGTTTTTTTTTTCCCTTCTTTTTTTTCACCCTTTTTATCGTAATTTTTTTCTTTAGAGTATGGACTCAAAACCATTTGTTTGTTTTTTATGTTTGGTTGTGTATCCCTACCTTTTTTAATTCGAGCAAGACGGTTCAAAATCTATGTGTAAAGTTGTAAGATCAATATCCACTTGACATACAGGGAAAAAAACAGGAATTTATAAGAAATTCGCTCAAATCAAAGAGTGTCTGTCAGTTATGTTTCCTCGCATACATCATGGCGATTGATAGATGAATAAACCTAGCAATCTTTCCCCTATTTTCCCAAAACGAATACTCATGGAATTATCTAATTACCAAGAAGCCATTAGTTAGTAGTCAACCTTTTTCATCCATAGCGAATCCTCCCAGTCATTTCACAAATGCTTGACCTATGTCCACAAAATTTCTAGACTGGCCATGCAAGTTGCAATCATCAATATTACTCGAGATGAAGGCATACAATACCTCTACTCATTGTGATCATCTATATTTCAAACCTAGCAATAACACGTAACTAAGGAATCTAATAGAGCCACTCCGTACTCATGAGCAAAATGCCACCTTCTCAAGGCACCGGTGCAGAAATTAAGCACTTCAGTGCAAAACAAAAGCTCAAGATCATCCTTAATATCCACTATCAATTCTCACCAATGAAAATATGCCTCTAATACTCCTTCTATACCTTATTCTTACCTCAGTAGTATTAAACCACACAACAGCAATCCAACATAATACAAACAGCCTTCTTTCTCTTTCTCCTTTCCTTTGTTTTCAATTTTTTCCAATTAAGCCGAAAACAATGCCTAATCATCTAAATAATAACTTGAAACTTAGCTAAATGAAATTGGCAGTACCCATATAAAAATGAAATCTAACAGGAAAACCATTTGCCTCACTAATCAATCAACTTAACTCACAACAATCAAGGATATAAGCACCAATTCAAAATCCAAACTTTTCAGCTTCAAATAACATCAATCACATTATCTATCAATCCTATTTAATGAAAATTACAAAAAGAAGAACAATGTAAATTACCTCCTGATTCAGCATCAATTTCATTAGCAGAACTATCTTCACTCTCATACCCTACAAAATTAAAACCAATAAACAAAAACCCATTACAAATCAAAACCAATAAACAAAACCCAATTACAGATTAAACAAAAATTAAAATTCAAAGAAACCCAGAAAAAAAGAGAGAGAACCAGAAGAAGAGGAAGAAGGGTGTTGGAGTTTCGAAGGAGCTGGAACATCATCTTCATTGTCGTCGTCTTTATCAGCATCAACGTTGGAATCGGGTTCGAGTTGATGGTGTGTTGGTTCATCTTCTTCCGATTCATCGGAGCTCCGAACTTCAACCTCGGAATCCGATGAAGAATCCGATGATGCATCGTCTTTGTCGTTGTCGCCGCGGTCTGCTCTGTAGAATCTTCTCTTTATCATTTTTTTAGATTTTTATTTATTTATTTAAAAATTTGTTCTGCAATTGAAGTGCAAAGAAAGAGAGAAAGATGAAGAAGAAAGTGTAGGGTTTATGTGAGATTTTGGGGAAGAGAAGACAGCTGAGCTAACTATTCAGGAAATTCGGGTCGGGTTGGATTAATTCGGGTCACCTGTATGATGAACTGACGGGTAATTGGGTAAACTCTTTTCCGGTTCTCTAATTCTAAATTGGTGAAGAAAACTTGGGTTGTTTTATGTTTAACTTGGCAAGACTGACGCCAAATCATTTAGCCTGATTTGATTTGATAACTAGTTTTTGGCCCGGACAATATCCCGGGTCATTATATGTATATTATAAATGAGGTTTTATAATAAAAATTATGTGATAAAATACAAATATAGATTAAATTAATTATATTTGTTATAGATAAAGAAGTAGTCTAGTACAAATAGTATAAAAATATTTAAGTAAGATCAAAAACATAATCTCACAAACAATAGAACAATATCGGTGCGTCATGATGCAAATCGGTGACTTGAAAGCAACTACGGTGCTCAATTGTATTCGCTGGCACGAACCCTAAGGTTAACACACCACTTTCACACAAAGACACTTTTGGATAAAAGGTTTGAGTCAAGTAACTTATTCCCAATAAAGAATGTGTTTAGAGTATTGTGCTTAATGTATTTTTTAAGTGTAAAAAAAAAAAAAAAAAAAAAAAAAAAAAAAAAAAAAAAAAAGTCTTCTTCTATATACAGAGAAACATGAAAGAACATTGAAGAAGAATCTCAAACATCAAGGGAGGTAAATAATCACCTTAAACATGTTCTTAAATGGGAGGTTATGAGAGTTACTTATCAAGACAATAATGGTGGTGATTAATTATCTTAAACATACTCTTAAATTGAGGGTTATAAGAATTACTCATAAAATGACATGGCACCACATCATCTGCCTAGTCATAATGACACATGGCGGACTCATATAATCCCATTGAGTTTTAATATATATATATATATATATATATATATATATATATATATATATATATATATATATATATATATATATATATATATATATATATATATATATATATATAGACTGATTAATTGATTTGTTTTAAGAAAATTTGCCAAGAATAAGCAAATCTTTTGATTAACCCAAAGTAATTTGACATTTATGGGGTATTTTCTCAAAATAAGTCATGACCGGTTGTTTGGGTTGCTTATGCCACATGTCATTGTGTAGTTGGCCAATTTTTAAAAATTTAATTAAAATGTATTATTTTAATTAATTTTTAAAATTTTGTAAATTTTTTTTTTTAAAAAAAAAAAAACACTTTTTCATGATAAAAAAAAAAAAAAACCCTTAATTTTTTGGATACCCCCGGGGGATGTGGTTCGTGCGGTGGCTGGCATGGGGTGGAGCGCTGGTATGCGGTGGGTTTTTATTTTAATACAATTTAATTAATCATCAAATATAAAATAAGAAAAAAATTAAATAGAATTAGGAAAAAAGTGACCTATTTGATAGGTTATAGGTCATCTGACTAATTTAAAGAAAATATCCAATAAAGATCAATTTACTTTGGATTAATCAAAAGATTTGCTTATTTTGGAAAGACCGGGTAAAAATTTGCTTATTTTTGACAAATTTTCCTTTATTTTACGAAGTATAATTATTGTTGGGGTGAACTCGGAATCACATCGAACAATTTTGCGCATGATTTGACCTGTTTTGACAAGATCCAAATTTGATTCGAGTGACATAATTATATTGAATACTACCTTTAGTTGTTAGACTACGGATTTTGGTGTTCATGGAATATGGACCACCAAATATTATTGTTCCTTACTAAGTACTAACCTTAATAAATAAAGTGATACGGAGTATTATTTTTAATTATGAAGATTTCTCTTAATTAAAAGATGGTTTTAAACTAATATTTGTCCATAATATCTAACAGGAACTTATAAGGCACATGTAGATTTATGCAACCACCAACACATGTATATGATAGCTCAAGTGCTTAGAGCTTTCCTCCCAATTCCAGGAGATCCTGAAATCGATTCTCATCACCCTCGCCTTTTTAGCTCTCTAAGCACCAAAAAAAAAAAAAAAAAAAAAAAAACCAACACATGTATATCACTAAAAACAAATGACTTGTTTTGTTCCTTATATTACTCTAATTAGAATTGATCAATTACCATTCAATCTGCTTCAAATACATATTGTAATTAACATTGATTGGATTTAATCAAGATTACCAATCATGCAATTATTGTGTACAAGTTGCCGAACATACAATTATACAAACAACCTTAGTTTCGTACTCCTTAATTCTTTATATTGTCCAAATTAGTTGTCGCTTGAAGAAGTAAGTAATGTTGCATGCAAATTTCCATTAGAAAAAGTTAAGTCTATTATGTTTCCACAAATTCCGTTTGAATGAAAAAGAATTACTCCACCCAAGTAAGTATATCCAAATCAAAGATGATACTTGTATATACAAATACAACATTAGTCCATTACAAGTTTCAACAGAATAGTAATCAAATCATTACCAAACTACCAAGTCTTGAGGATGATGTTATCAACTTTAATTTCGCTTTCTCCATTCAATTCCTTCGCGTGCCGTTCACCTAATCTCAACTTTTTTTAGGCCAACTTTGTCTTCATATTTTCCACTCCTCACCCAAAAAGAAGGAGCCACTAATTGCCCTAAATATCTAAGACGAGTAATAAATGTCAATGACAAAACGTATCATTTGAATAGAACTCTTTATCGACCATAATCTTGAAATCTTCATATAACTTTTATTATGTAGAAGTAGAAAAAATAGAGTTAAACGTTTACAATTGTGTGTGTTTTTTCATGTATGAATTACAAAAAAAAATAGTCAAATACATAGACCCTAAAAATGTGTATATATTGTGTAAGAGGGGAGTCTTATAGTCAAATACGGAGTACATAGACTGATAGGCCTTTAGCGAAACAATTTTGTAGATGCTTGATTTACAAACTTTTTTAAAGAAGGAATATTAGTAAAATGTCCTTAATTGTTATTGAATTTATTGTTCAATTCGATTATAATAATTTAATAAATATAATCACTCCGTCTCTTTATTAGAGTTCCCTTTCTCTATATTATGTGAGTAATAGATGTTAGAAAGGGGATTCTAATAAAAAAACAGATGGAGTACTAAATATTCAATGGCTAAGATATTATAAGAAAAAGCGAATACATTTAATTAATTGATCATATGTGCATTGTAACTGTTAGGGATAGAAGGACCGTAATATTGTAGTGTTAGTTTAAGGAGATGATGATTAAGTCCACAGAGAATCCCCCCATTTCTGTACCTAAGAGGTGGTACTCCGTATAATAATTAGGGATAAAACATACATTTAATAAAACCAATTCAACCTTAATGAAATTAAAAGATTAAGGATAGAAGGAAGAAATTAGTATAGGTAATTTAATGATATTATCGCTTATTCCAAATAGAGTACGGACCTGTTCATATTTACTTAATTTCAGTTCAATTCAGTTCAGTTCAGCTCCAATCAGTTCAGCTCCAATCAGTTTAGTTCAGTTCAGTTCAAATCCTAATTTCCCTCTCTCATAAAATATTTATTTCAGCTCAGTTCAGTTCAGTTCAGTTCAGTTCCAATCAGTTCAGTTCAGTTCAGCTCCAATCAGTTCAGTTTAACTCACTTCAGTAAATGTGAACAGACCCTACTTGGTACTTACTTAACATGGTATTATAATTATTTATCTTTATCCAATTCACCAATTCTCTATCCTTGTCCTATTCCTCATACTAAACGCTCGGTATAAATCAGTTATCGGAAAATTACGCCCTCAATTGCAAATTACTTGTAGATTACTACATCACGTCTACATGTTGATGTAATCATGTATGATTGTATGAACATAAGAAAACATTCACTTCACTCTACAAATCTACAATAACCTCATAAACCGCGTACTATAAAAACAAACTCATATATAGACCCCAAAATTTCTGACTTCCCCTTATTTCTCCTTCCATTCATCCACACTCCACGTCCCTATCCACTACCTTACCACCACAAACTCCGACCTCACTAACCTCCTTCAATGGCGGAAATCGACGGCAACACTCTCGTCGCCAAAACCCTCGCTCATTCCGGCGTCACCCACATGTTCGGCGTCGTTGGAATCCCCGTCACCTCCGTCGCAACCCGCGCAGTTTCCCAAGGCATCCGCTTCATCGCCTTCCACAACGAACAATCCGCCGGTTACGCCGCCTCCTCCTACGGCTACCTCACCGGAATACCCGGAATTCTCCTCACTGTTTCCGGGCCGGGTTGCGTCCACGGGCTTGCCGGGCTCTCCAACGCCGCCATTAACACCTGGCCTATGGTCCTCATCTCGGGCTCATCCGATCAACGTGATTCTGGTAAAGGAGATTTCCAAGAGCTTGATCAAATCTCAGCCGTTCAACCCTTTTCGAAATTATCCGTTAAACCCACCTCCATTTCCGAAGTTCCGGGCGCAGTTCTCCGGGTTTTGAACCGGGCTGTTTCGGGTCGGCCCGGTGGGTGTTACCTGGACTTGCCCACGGATGTTCTTCACCAGACTGTGTTGGAGGCTGAGGCAGAGGATCTCATTTCAAAGGCGGAAGAACAAGTGAGAAAGGAACAAGAATCATCGGATTCGTCGAATTCGACGCCAATTTCCGATGTAGAAAAGGCGGTGGCTGCGCTGAGGAGCGCGCAGAGACCGCTGATTGTGTTCGGAAAAGGGGCCGCGTATTCGAGGGCCGAGGATGAATTAAGGAAGTTGGTTGATAGTACAGGGATGCCCTTCTTGCCCACGCCAATGGGGAAGGGTTTGATCTCAGACAATCATGAATTGGCTGCAACCGCGGCGAGGTCGCTTGCAATTGGGCAATGTGATGTTGCTCTTGTTGTTGGGGCAAGGCTAAATTGGTTGCTTCATTTTGGGGAGCCCCCAAAATGGTCTAAGGATGTTAAGTTTATATTGGTTGATGTTTGTAAGGAGGAAATTGAGCTTAGGAAGCCTTATGTAGGGCTAGTTGGGGATGCTAAGAAAGTGGTTGGTTTGATTAATAAGGTGATCAAGGATGATCCCTTTTGTTTAGGGAGGAATCATCCTTGGGTCGAGGCGATTTCGAAGAAGGCTAAGGATAATGTATCTAGGATGGAGGGTCAGTTGGCTAAGGATGTTGTGCCCTTTAATTTTTTCACTCCTTTGAGGATCATTAGGGATGCTATTATTGGTGTTGGGAGTCCTGCTCCTGTGTTGGTGTCTGAAGGGGCTAATACTATGGATGTTGGGCGAGCTGTGTTGCTTCAGACGGAGCCTAGGACGAGGTTGGATGCCGGTACTTGGGGAACTATGGGAGTTGGTTTAGGTTACTGTATTGCGGCCGCTGTGGCTTGCCCTGATCGCTTGGTGGTTGCTGTTGAAGGAGATTCTGGTTTCGGGTTTAGTGCTATGGAAGTAGAGGTATGCCTATCTGCCTTTTATATTGTATGGTACATTGAAATCATGTGTTATTTGTTTATCTTTTGATGCAATGCAATTTATTATGTGATTATCATCAATTTTGATAGTGCAATATAGTTTTCTGTTGAATGATACTAATGTAGCTTTTTTACTTGGGATCATGCTATGAATTTCCATTGTTTAGTAGTTGTTATCAATTTGTTATAGTATAAGGATTGGATTGCATTTGTTGGAGCATTAACAAATTCAGGGAGACATTAGCATCTTTTGTGGATTTTGGTTCATTATAGTGAATCAGAATTCAATTACACTTTGTTTGGATTGAAGGAAATGGAGGGAAAGGAAGGGAAGAGAAATTGAGGGATTGATAATCTTTCATTTGGATAACAAATGAGGGAGGAAGAGAATTGGAGGGGAAAGAAATGGAGGGTCAAATTGCAAGAAATTGATCTCTTCAACAATGCAGAGATTTGGAAGGAAAACTCTTCATTCTTCCCTCCCATCCCATCCCCTTCCCTTCCCACCCCCTCTCCTCCGTCCCCTTCTTTTCCTCCCCTCTAATCTATCCAAACACACTGTTAGACTGTGATTGGGAATATTTAAAAACTTTTTAATAAGCTTGGGAGTGTTGAATTGTGAAGTGAATAATGTTTCTGAATTCTGAATGATAGTTTCCACATTTATCTTTTACTTCATAGTATACACTTTCTGTGTTTCCATTTCTTGACTGCTTGTCTCCAATTGAGTTCTTCCTAATCAATTGTGAAACTGGAGAGATTTGCAATTACTTTTCTTTCTTTTATTTATTTGGGTACCCTTTCCATAGCTTGGTGCACTTCAAATTTCAAATCCTCAAGCCTCTTCACATTATGATCACCAAAGCTATTGTATAGTATTGGGGGTTTTGTTTTCCTCCCTTGGGGACACCGTCATCTGAACATCTGGTAGATGATTCTTCTAATTGTTTTCACTAGTGTTAGTGGTCCAGAGTAGATTGCAGAGATGTGTTGCTTTCTTATTTATGCTGGATCAAACATTTGGTGATGTGAGCATGCAATTTTTAAGTCTGTAAATCAGCAAAAACGCTCTGAGAGCACCAGTATAAATTGAAATCTTAATGGGATTAGGATTATTTTCATATGTTCACATAGGTTTGCTTTGTTGGTTGCATTGTTTACTAATAAGTGTAAGTTAAAATTCTGTCCTTGTATCTTTGCTTTACTGTCTTGTATATGTGCAAGTTGGATTCAGCTGATCCCCGTGTTCATTCAGAGAACTAACATGAGGGCAGTTGCAATTTTACCTCTAATTTTGTGTACAGATCAAAGAGCTTGCGTGTGGGTTGCAATTATAATGTGCTGTAGATGATCGTTGTGTGCTCTGACATGTTTGTATCTAATGTTTTACTTAGAATTGGTTTAGCTCTTTATACACCATCAGTTGTTTTTGCTAATGAAATATGATGAGTTGGATTTGTGACAGTCTACCATACATATCCCAAATGCTAATAGTTTTCATGAGGTTGTCACCTGTGGTGGGTTTTGTGAAGTGTGAAAAGCTCCTGGCCTTATAAGTTTGTAAGCCATACCCTTGATTTGGAATAAGGCATTGATTGGCCTAGTACTTTACAACAAATGCTGTAGCTGCTTTACTATACCCTCAATTTGGCATCTGCTTTTCTATTATGTTGTTGCTCTCTTTATTATTAATAGAGCAAATAAAATCACTATTTATTGTCTTTTAGGATTATGCTCAAATAAACTATGGTTTTTTTCTTTTTTTTCTTTTTTTTTTTTTACTTTGCCTAAATAATTCATCTTATGTATCTGAATATGTAAAAATTTGTGGGTAACCTTCTTTAAACTAATCACATACATCTTAAATCATCAAAACTATGCAAGCATAATGCAAAGAGATTAAGGCCCTTTTTTTTTTTTTTCCTCAAATGGTTCATTAGTTTAATATGCTGTGAAAGTAACTTAAATCTTGAATCATGTACTAGTTAAATACATTTTTTTAAATTTTTTTTTGGTGATCACCACTGTTGACTCTGTTGAGGCTGTGTGCATAATGAAAAGCATAAGCCATTAGGTATTGTTGATATTATTGTGTGAAGTATAACTTGACAGTGTTGGTAAACATTGTCATATTAATACATTATGCGTCAACCCCATACTGAATATTATCATGTAATTTTATGATAAAAATAGAACAAAACAAGTCGTGCACAGTAGTGTTATTACAAATTTACAAGATCAACATGTTATTCTCTAAAATGCCTGCCTGCATTCTCATCATCTGATGAGTTATACGGTTATATACCCATTCATTTCCTAGAAATATGTGAATTGTTAATACAAGTTGTGCTTCAACATAATTTGTGAATTGTTTTGGCCAAGTGATTTCCTATAGAATATAATTGTGTAACTTTTACTGTCAACTTATTTCTCATCTTAACCTCTCTGCAGACTGTAGTTCGATATCAGTTGCCCGTTATAGTTATAGTCTTCAACAACAATGGTGTTTATGGTGGTGACCGAAGAAGTCCTGAAGAGCTCACAGGCCCTCATAAAGAAGACCCTGCCCCAACCTCTTTTGTTCCAGAAGCAAAATACCATGTTTTAATTGAAGCTTTTGGTGGAAAAGGTTATCTTGTCAAGAATCCTGCTGAACTGAAGTCAGCTTTGGACGAGTCTTTCACAGCGAAAAAGCCTGCTGTGATAAATGTCATAATCGATCCTTATGCTGGCTCAGAAAGTGGACGGATGCAACACAAGAACTGAGGTATGAACATATCATATAACGGAAATCCACAACCTCTTCATGAGTGTAAGTATGTGAGTACAGTGTGGAGTGCGCCTTGAGCATCCACTGCCCTTTCGATTTTTCCAAAATGATTCACATCACTAAGTTTATATTTGTTGAAATAAGTTGTATTAAGTAGTATAAATCTGTTATTTTCCTATGAATTGAAGTTGGGATGTATCATTCAAGCTGAGTGCTTGCTGATTAATATAGGATGTGTAACTCAGATACTTGTATTTATCCTATTAGGCTTATTACCTTATACTCTACTTTCTAAGGTTTAACCGAGTAGGCATGTACAAGTATATACTTCGTATTTTTTTTCCTTAATATATTAATAAATTCTGGAATTAGTACTGTGCCAAAAGAGACGTTAGATTGGTTAAAAGTTAATTAAATTTCAGATGCGATTTGAGAATATTTTAGTTCCGGAAAAATAACCCTTTTCTTCAATATTGAAAATACCTTTGCTACAGCCAGTGTATACGAAGTACTTTGTATTAGTTTAAGTTAAAAATTCTTTCCTTAATATTAACAAGATCCGTTGTAGTCTAGTTGGTCAGGATACTCGGCTCTCACCCGAGAGACCCGGGTTCAAGTCCCGGCAACGGAACTACAATTTTTTTTATTTTATTATTATTATTATTATTATTATTATTATTATTTTTGTGGCCTCACCGAATATCACGATTATCCAAATCTTTGCATTCCAAACTAAAGATAAGCTTAATACATAAATTTATTTTGTATATAAAAAAAATCTGAACAAACATCACATAGCTCAAAATCAGCTTGATTTTCATAGATCTTCCTAGAAGAGCATACAGATACAATAAGATATACTAATACCAATTACTTAATAACACTCTAGGTCTCTGGCATACACAAAATTTTATTTATAGAATATCAAAGGAGGATCAAAAAGATATCAATCCATAATCCATTTCACTCTGAAGTAGGATCATGATCATCTTCAGCTGGCTTGATCCATTTAATAAGGCCGAGGCGGTGGCGGTGCACCCTGGCGAGGCCAAGGAGTAGGTGGACCGTAAGGATCACGGTCCATGTACGGTGGTGGAGGACTATAAGGATCACGGTCCATGTAGGGAGGTGGAGGAGGACCATAAGGATCACGGTCCATATACGGGGGTGATGGGCCGTAAGGATCACGGTCCATGTAGGGTGGTGGATCCGGGCCTGGGCCTGGAGGGCCAGGGCCAGGACGGTGATGGGGTTGTTGATGATGATGTGAGTAATAAGGAGGTGAAGGTGGTCCTGGTGGCCCATGATGAGGTTGGGGAGCATAGTAATTAGGCCGAGGTGGCGGTGGTGGGCCAGGCCCATATTCGGGCCGTGACTGACCATATATTGGTGGTTGTGGCGGTGGCGGGCCGTAAGGATCAGGTGGTGATGGTCCAGAGGGATAAGGACCTCTATAGGCCATAATGGTCTTGGTATCAAACAAAGGTTGAAGTTTGATGCTTAGGTAGAGTGTATGTGGAAAAAAAAAAGGATGATATGAAGAAATTGGTTTATTTAGAAAAAAAAGGAGGTTGTTTATGAGGTTAAGAAACTAATACATTGATGTTAATAAGGTCGGTGAAGTAGCTTTCAGTGTGTATATTTTTGGATTACAAATTGAATAATAGTGGGGGCTAGAAGTGGTTGAGAACGTGTCCAATTTTTCTTGGCAAATATCCATGTGGTTCACACAATTCTATGCAAGCTATCACATGAATCTAGGGTGTGCATTCGGTTTTCGGTTTGGATTTAGCCCAAATTCAATCCGATTCGAAATAAATTTCGGTTTTTAATTTTCAAATCCAATTCGATCTGAATTACTTACAAAATCCAATCCGATTCAATCCGAATTAAAATTCGGTTATTTGGATCTAATTCGAAAATCTGAATTAAAATACGTTGCTGATTGGGTCTAATACGATTATAAAAATAAAATTGCAATAATAAAATTCAATTCCTGAAAGTATAGTAGTACATGATTTATACAACTATTGAAAACATAGGTTTACATGATTAATATTATTATAATCATAAACATAGTTTAACATGATTAATATTAACAATATTTTTTTGTAAAATAACGCTTTCATAATTCGGTTATTTCGGTTTTTTGGATCCGAATAAGGTCAATCCGATCCGATCTGAAAATCCGAATTTTCAAAAAAATTCAATGCAATCCGATCCGATTTAAAGTTTGAATCCGATCCGAATTGATAATTCGATTTAGATTGGATTGGATTCCGGTTTTTATCCGAATAATAAACACCCTTACATGAATTTATTAACTTCGTATGTAATGTTGTCTAATCAGATGTAGTGTATTAGTTTGACTAAGCTTTGTTGTCCTTTATATTAGAGTAGTGTATAAAAAATATCATAGAGTAGAAATATGTTGGATTTGTTTTAAAGTGTATATATTTCAAACATGTAACTTTTGTAATTTTTTAATTAAAAAGCAATTAAAGATGTTTAGTAGTAAAAAGTAAGCACTAATTAAAGTTAAGTTGTATGTGTTATATTTATTTGGTTTGATCTAAAGTGATTTTGCTTAGAATAAGTTTAAGAAAACAAGTTCTTCATGCTCGTAATTGTTACGAGTATAGTTTATTTAAACAGTCCGTCTAGTATATTTGCTTCATTTGATCCTTTTTTTTTAATAAAAAATGTAATATAGAACAAGTAATATGTGGCAAAGAAGTAAGCATTACATTCCTCAAATAAAATCAATAAAAAAAAAACAACAACAAAATTAGGAATAACAATATAAAAATGAATGATTTATTGGAATAAAAGGGAGTAAAATTTACGTGTAACTTATAAAAAGAATAAAAACATATTTGATACAATAAAAAAAAAAAAAAAAAAGAGAAGGTCCTTGCAAAAGTTGCAATTTGACAAGTATTGTGATTTAGTCAATTGTTGTAATCCGAATTAATTAGAAATTAATATAGTAGTTTGAATATATTGTTCAAAAAATTGAATTTTCGAATATATTAGATAGGTTTGTATGGTTTGTCAGATTTCAAATTTCACCAGATCAAAATTGCGAGCTAGGATAAGTTTGCGAAGGGATTGAATTCACAAATATTAAACATACTATCTAACATTAATCCATGACTTTAAAATTTTCAACATATCACTGATCATCAGCAGTTTATACCTACAATAAGGTCATATAAACTATTGTAACATACTAGAATTAGAGGTACTACTACTACCTTCTGCCACTAGAACATGGTGATTCTAGTTCGAGATTTATTTATGCTATCATGCAACACCCTAAGATAAGCTAAGTACAAACATTACTTTCCATTACAACGCGATTTTCTACTATCACAAACTTATGGAGGAGGAGGTGGGCCGAAAGGTGGTTGTGGCCCAGGTGGAGGACCCGGTGGGCCTGGTGGAGGTGGACGATATAATGAGCCTCGAGGTGATGGAGGATGGACAGGGCCTGGGGGTGGTGGTGGTGTTGTAAAGAACGGCATGGGTGGTGGTGGGCCAGAAGGTCCAGGTGGTGGTGGTTGTCGCGGTGGCGGCATTGGTGGATCATGGCTGTGGCCTTGCCCATGATGTGGCATATTGATTGTTTTCTTGTAGACCAAAGTTTGAGATTTTATTTAGAGGTTATGTATTGGGCCTTAGCTAAGAAATAACTCAATATGGTGGCCTCATTTATAAAGACGAAATGCAATGGGCAAGACTAATATTTTGTTGACTTTTAGGTAGGAAAAATGTGGACTACCAAGCCAGTCACATTGTTTGCAGTTAGACTGGTAGATATGTATAATGGCAGAATGTGAATAATATCATTGAATAATTTTTTCTTGATTACTAGGTAGAATGTCAATTTTACTTGGCAATTTAGGAAACCCATGCTTAATTATAACTCTGATCGTTTGGTGTTTTGCTCTTTGACCATCCATTTAGTGTAGTTTTCGGCTTGTTAGTTCTCATTGACAGCTTTAGTTGAGGTTCTTTTTTGGGCATGTGAGGAGGACTTGTGAAAAATATAAACATTTTGGAGAAAGTATAAATGGAGTTTTGTGAGACATGGTAAAAAGTCTCACAGCTATTTAAAAAACATAAAGGTATAAGGAGGAGAGAGATAGGAAGAGTGGAAAAGGTGATGTGGGCTTCACTAAAACTTTTCAAACATATATTCACGTGTAAAATGGACAAAATTTACGAGGACTACTACCATTAAGGGTCTGTTCTCTTCAGCTTATTTTTAGCTCAGTTCAGTTCTTAATTTCCTTCTCTCATAAAATATTCAATTCAGTTCACTTCAGCTCAGTTCAGTAATTCAGAATAGGCCCTAAGTCTATATTTTGTTGTACCATTGAGACTATGTTTTGTACAATTGAGAGTATATTTTGTAGAACTGAGACTCTAGTGATATTATTTGACAACTTAATGAGACATTTTTAAAATAACGCCTGAAATTCCTACATTACCCTTGTGAGACATGACTTTATTTTCTCACAACTCCCCTAACATTTTGAGAGGGTTACCAAAAATATTGAATACAACATGTTAAATCACATAGTTAACTTAAAGTCACTGTAACAAAGTTAGTGGCTTTCAAATGAGTGAATGACTTATATTACAAGATAATTTAGATTGGGGTACGTAACGTCTTGGCTTGTCATAGGCACCGAGGTGAAGCCAACTCAAGGCAACAATGCCAAGCTAAGGCAATTAAGCTATGATAGTGAGGGATAGATGGATCAAGACATGAACGGAATCGTTCCACCCACCAAGGCCCTAGAACCTTGGGAGGTCCCTCCCGGCTCCCCAAACTCCGATCCGAATAACGAGCACCCTAGACCCTTGGGAGCTCCCTAAGTGTCAAATACGTACCCATCCCTATTTATTTCCTAAACTTAGTCTTTTATTTTCTTTGGACACAAGACAATGGCAAAAGGCATGAGGACATGAAAAAGTTGAGATTAACTCATCAACAATTTAAGTTTGTTGAGAAATAAAGGAAACACGTACAAGCAAGTTTAGTAATTGTTAGACGTTGGGTCGTTGGAGCTCTCTTCAATTATACACCAAGCAACTTATAATTATTCAGGTATCCTTTTAATTTTAATGAAGTAACAAACGAATTGAAGTATATATTTTAGTAATAATAATTAAGGTAAAATGATTAAGAAATTGTTAATAACGTTTGTTTGTTAATGTGTTGTTCACATAAGGATAGAATTAAAAAAAAAAAAGGTTAATAGTCAGAAACATTCTAGACGAGTATCATACATTATTGTTTCAATGAATTAATTAGTTGCAACTTACAAGTTGCTGCTACTACTACTACCACTACATAATTAAGTACAAAATATATGTGATGGTGGTACGAAACCATCCCTAATATGTAATGACAACGTGACTAGCCTGCACGATGCTCATCGAGGAAGAACGACAAGTGAGTCCACGCGAGTAGCGGCTCATCATCATCAGTAGTTGGTGAAGTGTGAATTTGGCCTGGTGGCGGTGAGTTGTCCGGTATTGGTGGACGGTGAATTGGACCTGGCAAGTGAGGAGGCTCAGGTGGTGGTGGATCATTATCTGATGTTGGTGGAGATGTTGTACTTTGTATATTTCTAGCTTGTAATAAACCAAAAACCTTCATTTTTTGGTAACAAGTACACTTATAGAAACAATTAAACAACGAATATTGTGGTCTCATTTTTCTCTAAAGAGGAAATACAAAAGGAGGGGTAGAAAGTTGTAATTGTGGACTAGCAGATACAAAGACTAGTAGATGACAAACAGTGCTAATTATAAGCTAATTTCCGTTGTTTTTAAGTCATGTTGGTCTATCTTTTTTATGTTAGTTGAAATGACATATGTTACCTATAGCTATATATATAGGGTGATGAATTATTGAGATTATGTTTTCATGCAATTAATTATATACGAAGTATAATTATTGACATGAATTAGATTCACTACTACAAATAAAAATAAATACTCGTACATAAAGCATAATTACTAAAAAAGTATCACGAAAATTTGAATGATATGTTTTTAAATTACTGTAATGCTTTATGTGACTCTTTACACCAAAAAATTACATGGCTATTGTCATTTTTCGACAATACTGCATATATCTGTTTTTTTTAGTTATCACAAGTCCTTGACCTACTGTTGTGTTACCTTCATGATTGTAGGTTTTTTTTTTTTTTTTTTTTTTTTAATGATAAAAATGTTTTTCACTTTTTTAAACCCTGGCCTTGTATTATACGGAGTATATGATCACTTGACATTTACAATGATTGTAGGGAATTTTTTTTTAAGAAATACTCAGTGTTGGTTAATTGAGAGACTAATAGGTATGGAGCCATGGAGGAAGTTTCACGAATATTAATAAGTAATGACTAATAGTTTAATGTGCGTTGAGAACTTTAATAATTTAAACAAGTAGAACATATTACGAGTATATTAGAAAAATATTTTAGTCATATAGGACATATACACCAATACACGTATGTACTTAGAGCCTTATAGGTTACAATATGTACTGCAAAACTTTGTTTTAGCACTAAAAGAATTGTCCATATATGGAAAGTGTGTACAACATGATATTTGCTACATATGGAAAGTGGGTAGGTTGACTAATAAGGAAAGCTCTCATCTTCAGTACTCTTCACATGATCAGAGGACAAATAATATCAACTTCAATTTCTGCCAAATTGCATGTGAAATGACTGAAAACAAGTCGTACTCTTTTATGATACCATGAAACTTCGACTGACTTAAGTCTTACTGATCTATAAGAGCAGACAATCACCGGCCAATTGTAAGTCTTTCTCATGGACTATGAGAGTACAATGCATTTCACAAATAGGAATAAATTAAAAGAATATAGAGTAACGTAGCGGCTCGTTTTAGACAATAGAATGACCTCTCGTGCCCTGCTCTCGCCAAGGGACTATACTATTTTTAATTTGTATGGGGATGAGATAGGGTAGTTCGGTCCAAAGATACGAAAACTGCTTTTGGCACACCATCAATTGATGTTGGCACATCTCCACATGAAAAGAGCATAGAAAACTAGATGTGCAAGAACTTGGCAGTTTGTAGTATTGCAAGTCATTAATTATTACTAGAATCGTTAAATGGTTGTATTTTGGTATTAAATGGTTGTCAACTAACCACAATTTTAGTATCTACAAATTAAATTTTTACTAGAATCGTTAAAGACTCATTGTATGTACTAGAGGTTGAGATGTTCTTGAGATGTTCTCATCTAGTCCTAGCCCATATGTAACACTTCCTTCTTTTTCATCAAAATTTGACCAATTATTACCAAAAAAATAATCTATTCTTGCTTTTATATATGAAATCTTCTAGGTTTAGTCGTGCCATAATCTATCATCACTTCTTTGCTAATGATTTGATTGTGCTAATATTATCAACGTACTAAGCTAATTAATACGAAGCACTCCATTTTATTAAATTTTGATGTAAATTTTGTTTTTAGTTACATCTAGAGGAAAAAAAAAAAACTGATCCCTATCTAGCTATGACCAATACCATATATTTCAGCCACAAAAATCAGTATATAGAGATATGCATGCAATAAATAGGAATATACATAGAGCAAATAACAATAATAATATGTTGCCAATCAATCAAATTAAATGTTATGTCGATTATCTATGTATGTCCATGCACGCTAGCTACCTCAACTCCATGTATACACCTAATTCATTAAAATTGATACTATTTTAAGATGTCCGACAAGAAGTAGCCCAAGTTTGAGGAAAGGTACGGTGATGACAGAAGATGGGGAGCACAAAGGGAGTGAGGTGCAACTTCATGGGCATTTCACCCATCTGTGCTCCCTATCTTCTGTCAACAACTTTGCATCATTAAACTAAGAAAATATCAAAATTAAAAAACTAAAAAAGAAAGAAAAAAACAAAAAACAAGTTTATATACAAAAGAAATAGAAAAAGAGAGAGGGGCTGAAGGTGATGACAGAAGATAGAGAGCACAAAGGAGTTGAGATGCAGCAAAGGTAATCTGTATATCATCCTTAGTGCTCTCTATCTTCTGTCAGCTTCCATTCACCACTGCCGCCTCCTCGCTCACCTTCTACACAGAAGAGATACTACGAACACTAAGCTAGAAGAAACACGTACGACTTTGATTAACCTACCGGATTTGAATTATGTTCCGATTAACATGTTATCTATCAAAATTCTAGAGCTAGAGAGGGTGATCAATAGATTTTGAGAATTGATGGCTTAAGGCCGGATATGTAGGGAGGGATTTCTTATTTATTTGGAGGAAGTGAGTAGCATACTAGCATGCATAGCAATACACAACCCTATTTATAGGGGAGAAATATTTGTGTATACGTAAGATTATTTTTGGTGATCAATGTGATAGATGTATTTCTATTATTATTAATATATTAAATACACAAAAATAAGGCGGTGATATATAATCTTTATAATATTCCCTTTTGTAGCCAAATTATGCATGAAAATGTTCTGTAACAGTACTTATTTTAGAGAATAATGCACATGATTTTATGAAATATAAATGTCACAAAATATGCAAGTTTTTGTTACAAAATTCTACTTCTGGTATAGTTATGTACGTTATTATTATGGTCTGTATAAATAGTCAGTTCACTTGTATATTTTGGTCTTTGGACATTAATCTGTTATTATTATTATTATTATTATTATTATTATTATTATTATTATTATTATTAAAAAATTATCAAATGTAACACAAGTACAAAATTTCAATAAGTTATATCTGATTCATACATCATATATGGATCTAAGTCTTGTTTTAGTCGGTTCATTATCCATTAATTATATGGTTTGATTGATATACCGACCTATTACTACAAAGTTTAATTCTAGGTAATCAGATAGCTTCATAGATGGCTTAACTATACGGTTTATCCTCTCTTTGTATATATGAAATTATGAATAGCCAAATAGGTTATTAATTATATTAGGAAATGACGAAACAAATTAACTAATACTCCGTAACATGTTTATTTGGTGACGGGATCCAATCGTCTTTGTAAATTTATTTTGATACTTGACGATCATCGAACACGTGTTGACTTACAAATAAAAATTATTTTCGTTTGAATTTCAATCCTATGCTTGTATATATATATTCATTGTTATTAAGGATTTGAATTTCCAATAATGCAAGCTACGCTGTATTATTTATTTATTTATTTTAAGATGGTGAGAAGAAATAAACATTAGGAAGCCCTAGGCCTCCTCACGAGGGGAATTTCTAATATAACGATGTATTATTTATTGATGGTAAGACAAACTCTAAAGAGTAACATTGTCATGTCATGTTTGCTGTTATGTTGTGCATGTAAATAAAACAAATAAAAGCTTTCAGCCAATTAAAATTGAATATCTTAAGGACAACGTTAACTATTACAATATTATAGCTTTGGAAAATTCAATGCCTCTCAGCCTCCCAAATTCTTAGTAAGCTATAAGAGGGATACAATACTTTTACTACATACGTATTAAATTTCATATACAATGACCTTTTTGTTTAGTGCTTATAAATTATCACTCTTTGTGTAATTTCAATACCGCTGTATGTAAGAACGAAATAAAATCAACTAACATCAATCTAAGGTCTATATCAAATTTCTACAATTGCAATTGGAAAATAAATTGGTATTTCATAAAAGCCTAAATCTATTGGTTAAATTAGGTAAAAGCATGCACATATGTCTCGATCATTGATGGTAACTGGTTGGTCAATTTGCTCCGAAACCTTGTCCCCATCAACCCTGCACTTGCAATGAATAAATGATAGAAGTAGGTGTTTATATATTATTGCAAATTGTCAAGTAAGCCAACAATATAATTTTACTCACAATTAGAATATTTTACTGTACTATAATAAAGATCGAAATTTGATGGCTTGTGAACTCAAGTATTGCAGATTTGAGACCGAATTAAGTCTTGTTATTATGTCCCTTAATAGAAGTATGTTTAGTGTAGTAACATATAAACATGTACGTATTAATTTAAATGGGATTTATATATAATTGAAGTTACACATAGGAAAAAATAGGTAAATTATTCGACCATATTTCATGCAATTTATAATTATCAATCAATTTGAAAGGAAAAATCATTTCATCGAGGTTGCATGCTTGTAATTAATACGAGTATAAAATTGAATATATAACTGCATGAAACAATCTTTCTGTATTTAATTAATTGTATGTAGAATGATCAATGGTTGTTTATAAATTTTCCTTAGAAGTTCACCCGCCCCATTCTCATGTATGTTAACCCTTTTCTTCAATTCCCAAGGTTTTTTTTTTTTTTTTTTGATAACTTTTGTTTAGAGCTAGAGTTTTAATTTGTAACTTCTGTTTGGAGCTAGAGTTTTAAATCGTAACTTAATATTGCTCAATTGAACGCTTTAGATAAATATAGTGTCCAAGACGTCACAAATTTGTTGAGATATAAAGCGTAGAAAAAATCAGAGAAAGGTGAAGAAACCCTATCTTCCTTTTCTATTCTATCACCTGCCCATCTAGTGATACTTTTTAATTTGTTGGTGAATTAGAAGATATGGAAAAAGATATTCTTTATCTTCTATTAAAAGATTATGTTATTATTTAGCCTCTCTTTTTTTAAACTGTTTGTCTGTTTGTTTAGAAGTCAATTTAACGTGAAATTTGATGTGCTAAATTCTAAATTGAATAAATTAAAGAATCTTTAGACCACTTAAGAGCTAAGAGCCCAAATTAGGCTTATCATCTCAAAATTACTACGTAATTGGCAATGTATCAAGAATCGGAGGAATATATCCCCAATTTTATACCATGGTCATTTTATCTCATTTTTCAATGTAGAATGACTCACATACACATGTATATTACGTCGTTAACAATCTTAAATTCGTAGATTTCGGCAATAATATGAATCAGCAAAATAGACTAAAGAAGTTTTTTTTTGACAAGAGACTAAAGAAGTTATATATGGTGTAGATAATTAAGATAATAGTGGTGGAAAATATATTAGTGGAACTATTTGCCTTGCACACCAATTTTATTCCTAATTTAAAATTTATATAAGTTTTCAAACATTAAATTTTATAGTTCAAAAGAATTTTTTTTTATACGAATGCAAAAACTAATAATCACTATATTAAGAAATATGGATCGGAGTATTATTAAGATTTTTTATAATTTATACTAGGTACTTGGATTACTCATGTAGTTACAATCACATCAATTCTATACCATTATACTGTAAGTAACAAGAGTTGATTCAAATGACAAGCAACTTGATGTCGTTTAAGAGAGGTCTCATATTCAAGCCTCATCGTTTGTCAAAACTCTTGTTGGAAGACCACCATAAAACAGTACAGGTGTAGTGCGACACAGGTCGAATCCGAATGTAGATAGGTAAATCGGTCGGGTGGGCATCCTTAAAAAAAAAATACCTATGTTTTAGAACATATAGTTGGTCATGATTGAAGAACACCTTTCAAAAAAAAAAATGATTGAAGAAGAACAAATGAAAGTAATTAATTAAATTTCCACCTGTCATAACCCCAAACCCCATATATCTTCAACAATTATTCCCAACTAGGATTGTGGTGTAATTATTCAAGATATGATTCTCTTACTTCCTATCCATACATGAAAATTAAATACCAGCATCATCTTGAATTTTCCATTATTCCTTTATCATTGCATGCTTTATATGATCTTTGTTGGTCCAAACCAAGAAAGTGAAGGAAGAAGTCGGCTGTGAGTGATTCCAATTCATGAAACTTCTTTATAGGTTGGATGGATCAACACAAAGTTCTAAGCTCTAAGGTTTTTTTTTTTTTTTTCTTCTTCTTCTTTTCTTTTCTCTTCTTCTCTTTTGAAATAAACCCTAAGTTTGGAGTAATAAATAATTAATTTCAGTGTTTCCGTGTCTCATCGTGTGACACTTCACATTCTAACGTCTTCAAATTTTTGACATATCTTGAGAGCGAGTACAAATGTACAATAAGCTCCAATTAGGGTATGTTCACATTTACTGAACTGAACTGATTGGAGCTGAACTGAACTGAACTGATTGGAACTGAAGTGAGCTAAAATGAATATTTTATGAGAGAAGGAAATTAGGAGCTGAATTGAACTGAATTGAACTGAACTGATTGGAGCTGAACTAAACTGAACTGAAATTAAGTTGAAGTGAATTGAATAGACCCTTAGTCATGGATACCGCAATACTGAACCAAAACCTAAAATTGTACCCTTTTCTTTAACACTTATTGTTTGAAAACGCAACTTTTCCTTTCTTTTTTTTGGGGGGGGGGGGGGGGGGTGGTGGCTGAGTTGAGTATAATATTTATACAAATCCTGAAAAAAAAGAAGGGCGTATGTTAATTTGTAGTAAATAAAACGGGTTAAATTTATGTTAAAAGTACTTTAAAGTAATTAGCCTTTATATTGCAAAAATTATTAATTTTCAATTAATAAATTTTATCTTATAAAAAACTTATAATGTATTAGATTAATATTAATTTTTATAGTATGTAATCATGTATATCTATAAGAAATTACACATTAAAATTAAAATCAACGACAAATCAAAAGTTACCCTTTAATTAGTTAAAGTTATTATAAAAATAGTTAAAGTTACGCTCAAACTTATTTTTTGACAATAAAATTAATGTACACCCGATGTATACAAGACTTATTCTATTATTTATACACGATTCAACTTATTTGAAGTAATCAATCCACCCTATGATAAAAGATATTTTTTCATATTTTAATTATCCACTTGATATTTTAAATTTTTATTTTGTTGATAAACCATTTTATATACGAAGTATATAATATCTTGTTTGAATTGTTGCAATGAATAATATTATAATATTTATTTTTATAATTGTGGGGTTGGACTTTTACACTTCGTTACACCTACGGTTAAGTATTGGCGCATAGCTGTTATTTACATGTCAAGTAAATAGTAGTTATACGACAAAAGAATGGTGAATTTTTTTTTTTCCTTCTTAGTGGTACAATATTTGTACCACTGTTATCTAAAATAGCTATAAATAGTACTACTAAAATAGCTTATACTCTAGTAGTACATTAAATTTCACTGTTTTCACTGTAATTATAATGGTACATTAAAAATACCACTGTAGCAATAAAAAATCTCAAAAACTAAGTGAATTTACCAATTAACCCTCGTATATGCATCCTAAACATATAGGAGCTATGCGGCTATTTACACTCATACACATACACGACTACACCAGGCCAACCCTTTTTTTTCCTTCTAATAGGCATCAATGATTTTTTTTTTTTTTTTCTTTTTTTGTCATGAACAAAAAAAGGTACATTTATGTAGTTCTGAGCATGGACGGTTGTGGGCCTATCCAACAGAAGTGGATGGGCCCAAGTGAGAAATTGGGCTTTGCAATTGCGGGCCAGGATTTAAGATAAGGCATTTTAAAATCATAAATCAAACTTAATTTTATCAAATGTGAATGGACTCAACTTTAAATTTGGGCCCATTTTTGTAAGGGTTACTGGACAAGCGGGCGAGGGCTCCGACTCGGTTTTTCTTAGTTAGTACTTGTACCCCTAATACCTACTCTTTATTCTTTCTAAACATAAAAAATGGCATGCTATTAAATATGTTTATACTAGGTTAATCAACCGAGCATTAGGGTTTTAATTTCTTCTAGGGGTCATACATATTTCATTTTTTATAGAAAAATATAATTAGTACAGATGTTGATAAAATTTTACGAAATATTTTATTTGTAAGACAATCATTGTTCAAACATGAAGAATTTTTAGAGAATGATGAAGTAGTATAAATATTTATTCTTTAATGATAATTTTAGTACTACGGTGTATAATACTTCCATAAAATTGTGCTTTCTATACATTTTGTTTGTACGTATTTTTTAAAATGCAACAATTTGAACTTTGTTTTATCATGTTACATGTGTGCACAGAAAATGAATGTTGCAAAATGTACGTGGGTTATTACAAAAGGTTACAAAATGCTACTCCATAATTTATAATTGAAAAAATGAAAACATTATTTTCCTAGTATATAATAGTCGATTGTAGCCTTTTATTTTGGGGTGGGGGGGGGGGGGTGGGCAGGGTGAGGATTCCTTAATACCATAAGAGTTGAGATATGATAAGGGTCTTTTCCCTTCCTATAATCCTATATATATATATATATATATATATATATATATATATATATATATATATATATATATATATATATAAATTAGATATTCTACTTTGTTAGTGATCAATTATTGTACGTACTTAAAACTTTGTAATTATACATGTACCTTTTAAGTACTGTAACATAGTCTTTTCCAATTGTGGAAAGTGTACATTTTTTACCACATATGGAAACTGACTAAGGTAACTTAATATAGTAAGGTCTCATTATCACATGATTAGCGGACAAATTACATCATGGTCTGCCATTTCCATGTGAAAACTTGTATTCTATTAAAAAGTCTTCTATCAATTTAAAAGAATATAAGCAATTAAGTACACAATCGTATAATTAAAACTTTATATAAAGTACAAAGTAACTATTTGCTGGAATAATTTAATAATTAAAACACATAATTACATGTCTTAAACTGACAATCACCGCCCTTTATTATATAAACTACCTTAAAAATTTAAAAATTTCTCTAATTTTCTGTTAGCAAAGTGTTGACTAAATAATTAAAAATACAGTAATAAAGAAGTAGCTCGTGCTTCAATTAAATGTTGTTCGTCTTATTGATCATCTCCTGCTCGAGATTTATAGACAATTTGGTTCCTGATTTACAAACACAATAAAGAATGGATCATGGATAATATATATTATATTTATACCAATTTAAAAACAATTTAATCAATGTTTAATGCAAGAAAGTACATAGGATAAGTACAAATACTAAATACAATTAGTGAACTTACTAAAGATGAGCTAGCTTATTAGTTCGTTAATCATCATAAATACTGAATATTTATGGGGAGATCTATCGCCTAATTATATAACATTAAACGGAACAACCTTAGCAATATGACGGGTTAAAACATTGTCATCGATTTTTTTTTTCTAAGCTTGAACCAATTACTAGACTTAAAAGAAACACTCAATGCTAAAATATCATATAAAAGAAAGTCACGATAAATCAGAAATTGGCAGACAGATTCCAAGATTACATACATCATGCATGCATAGTATATGGACTAAATTAGGTTTTTGAAACTTTATTACTGAATCAGACTATCATTATTATTTCATCAGGAACCAATTACGTCACACTAATTAGTTTAATTAATTAAGTAATAGAAATAACTAAAAACATGGAAGAGAAAATTTGGTAGTGGATAAGCATAAATTAAGTATGGAACTCGATCAAGACATATCATTTCCTTTACAAATCACGAAGAAATATGATTTCTTATTTCATGAGACTTACCCTCTTAATCTGAGGTCTTCAACATCCATTCCAACTTCTTGCGCTTTTTTTCAATTCTCTATTAAATATTCCTTAATCAAATATAAACTGAATATATGAAGACAATGATTAGTCAAATTGAGAATTCAATTTAAGCCTCTTAATCCAAAAGAAATAGACTTACCATCTGAAATTTAATTTGCATAAATAAACATGTAAATGTAAATTAACTAGGACATGAATTATTAAGCATAACAAATGCAAATAAAAAAAAAATCCCTAATTAATTACTAAACATACTAATTAAAAAACATTAGTATTTGTAGAAGGGAGGAAGATGATGACAGAAGATAGAGAGCACAAAGGTAATGAAATGCAAATTTCAAACATTTCATCCATCTGTGCTCTCTATCTTCTGTCAGCGCCTCGCATTCGCCAATACTAGCTACATGCTCATATACAATTGCAACAACAATATCAAAACCTTAATCCCAATGATAGAGTCGGCTACATGAACCAAAAAATGAAAACCTAACAACGAATTTTAATTCACCAAAAAAAGGAAAATATAATTAATATAAAGATAATAAAATTAATTTAAGGATAGAGGGGCTAAAGGGTGGTGACAGAAGATAGAGAGCACAAAGGAGTTGAGATGCAGCAAGTTTAATCTGCAAATCATCCTCAGTGCTCTCTATCTTCTGTCAGCTTCCATTCACCACTGCCTCCTCTTAAACATATTCCGAAACACCGCGATAAATTAAGTAAAAACCTTGAAGGTTGGTGTAGATGTACTTAGCTTCAATTTCTCCCTTTGAGGTTTGGTTGTTTGTGGATTGTTGGAAGAGAGTTGAAGTACAGAAAACCTATTTATAGGGGTGAAGGGTTATTGTACTTTAAATGATCATATAACATATAAAAAAAAGTATAAAAATGTGAATGCACTAATTAAAAAAAAGAAAGATGAGATATATACCTTATAATATTCCCTTTAAAGGAAATTATTTATTTGTTGTCATATTGGGAGAATATGCAAGTGATTCATATTTCCCAAAATGAAAGGCTCTATCTGTCAATTAGTTTTTTTTTTTTTTTTTTTTTTTTTTTTTTTTTTTTTTTTTTTGACAAAATATCTGTCAATTAGTTTAAAATTTGGTATATAATACATATTTGCAAATAGTTAATATAATAATATCAATGTTATTTTGGTAAAATGTAATTTGTGATATTTTCTTTTCAATTTTTTTGCTAACGTGAATTGGAATAGTGAACCTATGCTATGCTGAATATCAGGAAAGATAACAAAGAGAATCCTACAATATCTTACAAAATCATAGAATTTCAAGTTTTTCCACATGAATATAGGTAAAGTTTAATATGTTTGTGTCTTCATACAATGCACAATTTATGATTATAATCAACAAGTTGTCGAGTTTAATTTACATAGGGTAATCAGGTCGGCAAGGTAGTGAGAATCTAGATTATAAAAACAGATGCATTCAGGCATTGTAACGACACGTATATGATAAAATCATGACAATCCAAATGTAAATTACATAAATACGCACTCGCTTACATAAACGGGCATTGCTATGACATAATACAATGGAAAGAGATTATTCTACACAAATTTGAGAAAATGACAATCCAAATAAAACATATGGATAAGCTTTGAATATATGCTACTAGATGTATATATATGTGTCAATATGCAATTAGAGTGAAATTAATTACCGCATGTGCTATCTCTAGCTAATTATAAATGTTCACTTCCTTCAATTTAATTAAATATGTATTCAAGTTTCTCTTATACGAGGTTTAAACATATACAGTAGTCTATAAATTAAATATGATATAATTTTGTGTACAATTTTATATTATAAGTGTAAAATGAAAGAACTACAGACAAACATAATGTAATGTGACATTATGTCTCAATCTTTTATATGTATAATTAAGCAACCAAGGTAGTCTAAGGTCTAATAATTTATGCTTTTGAAATAGGGGGTATATATTGGTGTTTTATGCAAGCTTTTTATGAATTGGCAATATTAGTAGAAAATGAAAAGGAAAAAGGCCAAATAGGCTAGGATACGTCTTAATCTTTGATAGCGGCTTGTAAAAAATTGTCCCCATTAAATAAACCTGAATGCATAGATAGGCACTATTTTAAACCCAAAATTTAGCTTGCTTCACTACTTGTAGTATAGCTTAGCTATAGGATCCAAATACTTCATCTCTATGGTCACCATTTTCTTTTGAAGATTTTAATGATATATTATTCTCCTTCTTTTTATTTTCTTGGACCCAATGCAAATTTATATCAAATCAATATAATAGATTAATTTCAATTTCAATTTGATATGAAGCATATTTGGATTATTTTGGAGTTTTAGCTCTATATCTTTGAAAAATGACATTTTATTATTGTAAGACATTTTGTTCTAGCTCTTGTTGATACGTCGCTAGAATAGCATTTTGTGAAACTATGGGTCTGTTCTCTTCAGGTTCAGTTCAGTTCAGTTCAGTTCAGCTCCAATCAGTTCAGTTCAATTCAGTTCAGCTCATTTAAGTAATAGATTAGGCTCTAATTAAGACGAATTCTTGTTGCAAGGAGCAATCTTTTATACCTTTTTAGGTAAATCTGACATGTTTGGGTAATTTTGTGTGACATTGTCATCATATGACTTCTTGCTCAATCAAATTAAACAAAGTTATGTATGAATTGTGTGATTGGAGTTCAAATTTTTAACAAGTTATTTAACAATCTACAATGGTATATCTAGATCTAAACCATACACGTACTAAGCCCCACATTTAGTTAATTAAATAAGATTATTAGTACGTTTAGTGGTACAAATATATGATCCCTAATTCATATGCGTTTCCCCTTCTCGCAAACTACCTATCATTCAAGTTGGGTATCCTCTGCGATAAGGAGTCTAATATGAGGGCCCCACGCACTTTGTCTTGAAAAATTGCATTTGAATCTAGACTAAAGAAGCTATCAAGAGTCATCGGTTAAATTAATTGGCATCTGTTTGTCTTGTCTAATCTGATAAAAAAAAAAAAAACCTTTTTTTTTTTTTTTTTTAACGAAAAATTAAAGCTGGAAGATGTGAAAAGGCAGAACGAAAAATAAAGGAAAATTAGACATCACAAGAATTCGTTGCAAGTTGCACTTAGAAAGATAAAGCATGGGAAGATGGAGAAAGTTGGAGAAACCCTATTCACAAGAGCCTTATCTTAACCTCTTTTCCATTCTATCGCCTGCCCCATTTGTCTTCCTACATGTTTGCTTTAAATTTTGTTGGTGCAAACCAAGATTTTATGGGCGGTCATTGTGATTGAAACCATAATGCAAACTTCCACCTGTCATCACCCCATACCATCATCATATTTATATTCAAATAATACACTATACTATAGTTTGAAATGTAATATAATGTCAAAAAGTATATAATTATCTTTTAAGAGCATTTGATCCCCAATTTTGATGTGATGATTCAACATTAATCAGTCAAGGTGAGTATGCATGTTTCATGCATGTATTTTCCAACCTTATGAGCAGTTATTCCTTATCATTTTACTATTTGTTTTGCCTTCTTGCCTAATTTTTTTTATCATAGAAAGTTTAAGCTTTCGACCTTTCGTAGTGCATGCAATATTAGAATTGAGAGTGGGATGGACTCTGATAGTCCGATCTTATTTCAATAACTATGAGAGCTTGTTCGTCATTGGAGTTTATAATTTTTATTATTTAAAAATATGAAATACTTAAATAAAACTAACTTTATGATACCACTTAATTTACTATCGTTGATTTCAACATGAATTTTTTTGTTTTAAGGTAAGAAAAATTATAAAATTTTATTTAATCAGGCCTCAATCATCACATTTTTTTTTATTTAATTTTTTTTTATCGATTTATGGGTTAGATACTTGAGAGTGAGGGGAGAATAACGGATCCCACCCTCAATGCGCCTTTAGTAGGGAAATGGACCATTAACCTTAAGGTTGGAAGGTGAACCTACTATCTTGACCAAGCTTAACTTGGTTTAACATAACTAATACATATATGTCAATGGGACCATTTTAAGTAGTTAATTAAGTAAATAGATGGTTATATAGTATAAAAAATAAAAGTTAAAATTTTTAGATCCTTCTTACATGTTTCCATGGTATAAATATTGTGTTACATTGGACTACCAGAAAAAACCTTTTGTTTTTATAAATATACCTCTGGATTATATATACAGTAAAAATTTTACATTATTGCTTACAACATTACAAAGTACCATCTACCCACACTGAATTGTATCACTATAATTTCTCTTGGGACAATCAATATAATATTATAATCTATTTAAATGTCCTTGAATTATAATTATAGAGAATCCATGACAACACTAATCTTTATGTACTTGTAGAATTTGAGATATTCTTTGATTTTATACAAATACAAAGTGGTTGTCATTATGAGAAAACTTTTAATTTTTTTAAAAAAAATATATATAAATGAAATTCAAAAAATGTTTTAGTGAAGAAATTCGAAATCCT
The DNA here is from genome assembly GCF_948465745.1 of Chenopodium album. Classification (NCBI taxonomy): domain Eukaryota; kingdom Viridiplantae; phylum Streptophyta; class Magnoliopsida; order Caryophyllales; family Amaranthaceae; genus Chenopodium; species Chenopodium album. The sequence continues at coordinate 5,377,909 of NC_137851.1, read as the reverse complement.
TCTATTAGATCACCGGTGACCGAGGAAGGAGATAAAGGGGGAAGGGGAAGAATGAGAATCATTTAAATATGAACACATGTTGATGGAAAATGGCGAAATTCAAATTTTTACAATAATCATACTATCTCTTTAAATGTCATCCATTCACTACTTAACTATTTACGTTACGTGGTACGTTGAAAAATCTTTTTAATATTATATTAAACTTGTCTTTTAAAAAAGTCAGATATATGTGCTAAGGTCCCAAAACCAATTACATTCACAAAAATCAAATTATAAAATTTGGTGGCAAATCCTAATTAAATAATAAATAAAAAAAATGTAAAATAAAAATAAAAATAATAATTTTAAAAAAATTAAGGAAAAGGAGCACACCCTGTTCACTGGGTGTGTAGGGTAAAGAAATAGGGGACCCAAAAAATTTGGACTATCCCAAAATTGGTGGAGCGCGTATTATTCCTTTCTGGGGAATACCAAAGTGCTTACAAGTCCGTCAAGAAGAGACCAACCGTAGGCCATAGTTAGTTGATAAGAATCTCTAGTTAAAAATCCTTATTTATTTATTTATTTATTTTTCTTCAACTTTCATAATACAAGTATTATTATTGGGGGGATACATACTTTAATTTTCTTTTCAATTCATGCCAAAGCATATAATAATAAAAAGTAAAAAAGATATCTTAATGAAAAGAAAACTCACTTTTAATTTTTTATCATAAGCATATTTTGCTTCATTGTATGGCACTTGATGAAGAATGAATCTTGAATTTAAGGGCAAATAAAAATGCATGGTTTACATTTCAAGAGTTGGCAATTCCTATGTGTTGTATAGATGTAACATGAAAATTCCTTTTTGTTGGGTGTAGAATAATGTGTAACATAAACTTTTTTTCGAGCTGAGTCAATTCATGATTTGTTTTGATATGTCATATATCTAGGAGTAAAAATATTCTTAATGACGTGCAATAGTCAATTATTTATGATGTTATGAGAATTTAGAGCATAATTATTATTATTATAGTTAAGGAATTAATCTATTTACAACGTTGCTATACTTCTACGTTGTGGATACTCTATTCATTTCACTTTTTTTTTTTTGGTAAGATTTAACAGCAATGAGAAAACAACTAGCAAATTGCGTTCCCCTACGTTTTTATAAGTTGTTCTTATTTTTGAATTCGAATATACTAAAACTGTAATATTAATCATTTAAAGAATTTGTCGATTATGTAAGAAAAACATAATCACGTTGAATCCTATTAATAAAATTTGTTTATATGTATAAAGACAAATTATTAAATATAATGTTTGCACCACTTACTTATTACAGTTATGAAATTTCAAATATATATATATATTTTTTTTGACGGGTTCAAATATATTTATTGAAAATTATTCAAACAACAAACTAAGGCTTTGTTTAAATCACCTTATTTTTACTTATTTAAAAAAAATAAGTTCACATCAGATCATCGTTTTATGTGCAATTATTTATCGCTAAATATCTTTAATTTCGTAATGAAAAAAATTATAAAAATCACATATTAATAAAATACATATTATTACGAATCTAACAAGACTCCACTTGATATATTTTTTCCATATAGAATTATAGATTATCGTATATTTAAGGTCAAAGTTTGGTCAAATCTGACATTTAGATCAGATCAGACCAGACCAGATCAGATAAATTCAGATAAGCAAAAATAAGGTGAACCAAACAAGCCCTAAGACAACCGGTAAACCAATGGAACAACTAGTTATCAAGACATACCTGCCTAGCTTTCTAGTCAAATTAGCTTTAGCATCTAGAACTACAAGTATAAATTCTATTCCATGAGTTATCACATATCTTGATATCTATGGCGAACATAGAATTCTGCCAAAATGAGAAAGTTATCTACAAAATATCTTTTAGGGGAAGAATATCAATGAAGAAACTTTGCGAACCTCCTTTCAATGAAATCTGATAATGGTCTATCCAAATTCAAACTTTAATCTCCCCTATAAGTAAGCCAAAAGAAGAAAATTTCCTATTCCCTTATTCCAACTCTTTGTAATGTTATTTAGCCGAATGTATAGTAGCCTACTTAAATTTGAATTACTTTAATCAATCAAACAAGTTGAAAATCAAATAATTTATTCAAATCGTCGTGAGCACAATAGGTTACAAATTCGAATTCCATTCTTGAGTTTTTAGACTGACAGTAGTAAGTTAGTAACTGGATTTAGAATTTGTAGAAACTCTTCTTAAACATTTAGCTATAGTGTCCAAACAAGCAAGAGTGAAAAGACCACCTTTGCCAAACCTTGTTACAAGTGTTTTTGGGCTTACTTGAAATTATTGGGCTTGGTTGAAATTATAACAAGTGCTTGGGCGCCTTTTTTTCAGTCTCTAGATCGGAAGAATGAACAAAAGCCCAAAATTCGGCCTACACATCGTCCGGCCCACCCGCCCACCTTTTTTTTTTTTTTTTTTTTCATTTTAATAAATGAATTCACCCAACACTTTGATATTGCCCATTTGCCCAACACACTTGCTTTAGTTAGCAATCTTAGCATAAGTTATCAATATTTATAAAATATTTAAGTGATGAATTTTTAAGGAAAAATTAGCCGCAACAACACTAACTATTACAAAGGTGCGTGTAACATCATAATCTTTTAAGGGTGCGTTCTAGATTGTATATTATGCTCTTGGGTGCACATAACAACATAAATGAAAACGGAAAACTGAAATTACACCGGAAAACTGGAATTTTTTTTTTATATTTTATAAGTTTTTTTTTTTAATCTTCACGTGAGTGACTTATTACACTCCTCTAAACTCCATTTAGTTTCTACCTTTTTATTCCTTTCATTCTCAACCTCCACCATTATGGTAATTCCTTCACAAGTCTAAAAATCAATTTGCATTATCTCCCCAAATCTAACTATGAAATAGTTGTCTAAATCGAGTAATTATGAGCTCTAGCTCTTGTTGTGGAAAAAGTCTATTGGGAGTAGAAGACAACTTTTGGTACGCAAATCTCATACCCCAAAATTAATGCAATTGAATTTAATTTGTTGTGGGTAATTGAGAAAGAAATTTTATTATTATGTTGATAAATGCAAATTTTTTAAATGAATGGATACGGAAGAATAGTTGACATGTACAATTGAGGTGATGAATGGTTTGGTATTTGAGAAGGAAGTATTAGAAGGTGAAATAGAAATCTGATCTGGTAAAACAAATCATTGAACTTAAGTTGAAGAGTGAAAAATAGAATATTGAAGCAACAATCCACTGAATACAGTGATGGTTATCGAATGATTTTTCTTTATTTTATCATTTTAGTACTCTGTATTGATATACTTCGTATAATGCAATATTAGAGAGTAATTTAATAGGAAATTAACATTATGTTGTAGTATTTTGTGAGGCTTGGTATCACTAAGTGACTTTTGTATCTTAAAATTTGGTAGATTGAAATGATTTTTCTTAATCAATAACATAATACTAAAACAGACACCAAGAATGACACGTGTCATTTATTGGTGCTGTCATTTTCCCTCCAAGACCATCCTCCATCTTCTCTTGCCAAAAACGCTTTAGAGAATATTTATATAATATGATTTGTTATTATTGGTTTTCTTATATATTCTATATATACACATTTAACTAAAATTTTATTCTAAATATTCTAATTCGTATCTTTTCTTGACAAAATCTTTTAAAAGAATATTTGTATAATATGACAATTTCCTATTTGGTCATCATTTTTTTGGATAATCATGTTTTTTTTATATGATGAGATGCATTTTTTATTTAATGAGATGCATTTAATATTGAATGAGACGCATTTTACATTGTATTGGGAAAAATAAATTAATGTAACTATTTTCTTTTCTCCAAAAAATTGCAAGATCACTTTGACTATCAACTAAACTCCATTTCCTCTATTTAATCTCATTTTACCATATCACGTCCCTATTTTGTTTGTTTTTCTTTTCACCTCGTATGTACCATTGAATTAAGGACTAGATTATCAAACATTATCATTATTATTATTGTTGTAGTAAGTTACGCATTGATTTTAAAACTATTTCAATAATATACAACTTTCATGCAAGCAAAATTAATTTTTTTGTTAAATCCGTGCATCGCACGGGCACTAATCTAGTTTTATCAATTTAGTACTCTTGTTCAAAAAAAAAAAAAAAATCAATGTAGTACTCAGTTCGTATTGAAATAGAATGCAATATTGGAAAGTAATTAAACAAGAAAGCAACATTATAAAGTACTCTGAGAATAACTAGTGGAGGTTGAGAGTGATGGGAATTGAGAATATATAGGGAGAATATGGGAGGTGAAGCAGAGTAATAAATAATCACGTAAGAATTTTAAAAATCTTCAAATATTAAAATATAAAAAAAAATTCCAGTTTTCCGATGAAATATTAGTTTTCCGGCGGAATTTCAGTTTTTCGTTTTCATTTATGTAGTTATGAGCACCCAAGAGCATAGTATATGATACAGAACGCACCCTTAAAAGATTGTACTGCTATACGCACCTTTGTAATAATTGGTGTTGTTATGATCAATTTTTCCTTTTTTTTTTTTTTCAAAATTGCTACCCACCTATTGTAGGTGGGTGCCAATTTTTCCTATTTTTAATGATAACATGACAAGTTAAAAGTGATCTACAATAGAGATGCAGTTATTATTCAAAGATATAAGGACTATAATATTAGAAATATATCATATTACTCTTTATCAATTTTCTATATAAAAATTTAAGAATACGTGTAACATCAACTGAGATTTAAAAAAAAATCAACATCAATCATCATGTAAATATTATTTGACCATATATATACGAGTATAAGATTATTGACATACATAGATCCACGTCATTGCTATGGCAATTGACAAGCAATAAGTATAACATTAACCATGACTACATTTTAACACTTAATTTTCTTCTAATAACTCAACTTCAAAAATAAAGACAAGATTATTTGATAATTTCAGAACTTATTACCGGAGTATAAACATATAACACAAATATACATAATAAGTGATGAGTTTAGGAAAGTGAATGACGGAAATGGCAGCGGTGGCCGTAGGGGCAGGAGACGCCGGAGAGGACCATACGGCAGACCTGAGTCTTGTATCGCGGGTGCCGAATCACGGGCCGGAGCTCTGCCACCCCATGGGCAAATTGGCATTGAGGTCCATAAGGGCAAGTACCTGTTTCTTGCCATTTGTTGCATAACTCGGTTTTGTACATGCCTTGGTTGAACACATCCATCTCTACTGCTTTCTCTTCTTTTTTCACCCTCAATATCTGTCACAATAAATAATCATTACGTACATATTTACATTTTTTAGTACTAGTTTGATTTTTGGCTAGGGTTATATTTTTGTCTTCGTCTAATTATGTACAAAAATATACATATCTGCACGTAATAAATAACCAAATAACGAACGATATATTATAATACACGTTAATTAAAATCTTATTATAACTAGGTCAGTATTTATTTCGCAAACAAATTTTAAAATGCATGTCAACTAAAAAAAATAGTAATTTAATTAGTTCGATGTTTTTTTTTTTTTTTTTGAAAGGAAGTACTTTTTAGGGACGAGTTTAATTAAGTTTGAATAAGTATGAAACTCACTGTTCCATTGGCATGTTGAGATGGATATTGAGACTGATTCACCGGCGTAGGCGAATTCGAATTCACAAGCTTGAAATAACCCGGTGATCTAACTGATATACTCTTCGGCAATGTAAACCTCTCATCCTCTTCATCCAAATCATCAATCACAGTACTAGTAGGACTATTAGTACTCCCACCAAACACAGTGTTATTTTGATGATTATCATCACCACTACTAGTATTGTTATTATTACTCCAACCACCAGAAGCAGGATCTACACACGGCTGTCCCGAGATCGACAAGGCACGGTTGAGGCGGCGGGTGAGATCATCATTAGTCAACTTGAGCCACTCATTCTCCTCTTGAAGGGTAGTGGCTTCCCTACTGAGCTCCTTGAGACGGGTGATCGCTAGCCGGTACCTGCTTAGGAGCTCATCATAGAGGTGGTTTTCGAGGATGAGGCGTGCTCGGTATAGGCTGGCCCCGGCTGCTGTCGATCCGTCAGCAGCCGTGGCCGAGGGGGTGGAAGGAGGGGAGGTGGAGGTACTACTAAACAAACAGTAATTTTTGATGTTGTTTGATATAATGTCATCAGAAGCATAATAATCATCATTGTTAACATTACTATTTTTGTAATCCATGGTATTAAAATTTTATGTTAGTAAAAGTAACATACCATGCATAAAAATTATATATAGTGTGAAATAAATTAAAGTTGCTTAACATAGAAGGAGAAAAGGGGGTGGAGGTGGCTTCAAGGCTTCAATCGTTGGGTCAATCATGAGGTTTATTGGTTAGATTTAGAACACTTTTATAATTTATTTTATATTTATTATTATTTGGTTGTTTGATTTATTTGGTTGAGTTTTAACTAATTTTGACAAATAATATTTGAAAAGAAAAGGTGGAAAGGCTAACAGAAAATAATCATGGCATAGTAGTATTGTTTGCTTGTTGTTCACAATTGTAACTAACTAACGTAACATAAGCTGTCTTATTCTTGGTGCTCGTGTATTGTGTATCTGAAATAGACAATACAAGTTTTACGTCCAATGTTTTTTGTTTCATCCCTATGCAAGTGATCTATTTCGCAATATGTCTCTCAAGTTTGGTAGCTAATCTTCTATGCATCCCAACCACCGTCACTTTTCGATCTCCATGAAAATGTTACTCCCTCGATACCATTTTAATCTTATCTTTCTATTAGCAATATGATCGAAATTTTGTGAGAAACTACATAATAAAAAAAATAAGAAACTATCTAACAAAAGGTAAAATGTTGTAAGATACTACCTTTGACCAAATTTTCACCGTTGACTTAATTTTACGACGTTGATCCACCTTAAAAACCACCGTGATGAGGGTTGTTTATTTTCAAGGCGGTAATGTTATTTTATTTTGGGGTGGTTGGAGGATATTACGAGTTGGTGAGGGTAGATAAGTGCTTATAGGGATGATGATTTTTGGGGTTAGAGGTAGTGGTTTTGGGGTTGAAAGGTGGTTTAGGTGCGGTGGAGGCAATTTCAAGCAAGTTGTATTAGTTTTGGGAATGAAAGCGGTGGTTTAGAGAGTGTTTTGATGAGTTCGGTCAATAGTGGAAATCCGGTATAAGCAGTATTTTACAACATTTTACCTTTTCTTATGTAGTTTTTTTTTTTTTACAACATTATACTTTTATTAGGTGGTTTATTAGAACATTTTTTTATTAGGTGTAGTTAGTTACTCACAAAATTTGGGTTTTATTAGATAATTTTTGACAAAAAGTCCTTCAATACTCCGTAAATTAAAAAAGAAACAACATAACTTTAAATTTGTACGTACTTACTTGATACTTCATTCATAGACAACTTAAATAATAAATACTTCTAACAGGGGTGTTCAAAAATCAGTTCGGACCGAAAAAATGACTCGGACCAAACCGGACCGAATTAACCGGTTCAGTCTTTGGGTCTATAAAAGCATTTTCGGTCCGGTCTAGTCCAAAACCCCATAATAATCGATCTTGGACTAGACCAATTTTTTCCTTAAATTTATGCATGAAATGAAATCTTAGATAATGGTTAAGATTATTCTTAATAACCTTTGAAAACTTTAATTATATGAGCTTTTTTGTACTTAACATACAAAAAAAAGACGCTAAAGTAGAGTTTTTCCTATAATTTTTTCGAGTTTTCCATAATATTATTAAAAATTAGCCTTTTTTAAATAAAATTCTAAAATCGGTCCAAAGCGGTCCGGTCTAGGTTTTGGATCGATTTTTTCAGTCCGGTCCAAATTCAATCCTAGCTTAATGTTGAGCAATTAGGTTTTGATGATTATAAACTAATGATGATTATCTATCTAACGTGTATGTTAAGTTGTGCATAGAAAGAGCAAGTTATGTTTGGAACAGGATACAAGGAACCTGAGCAATGACAAGTATATATATAAGCAACTTGAGCAATATAGGATAAGCAATAGAGGAACAAGAACAATGATAAGTGTTCGGTTGATAAGCATGATGATGGCTAAGGAACCATGAAAGTAACTATGTAAATATGTGTTTACATATGTTAGCTTCACGAGGTAAGTATCCTATACATATATATGTCATGTATGTGTAGAAGTCTTTTAATTTAGTTTAGTTTTCTTTATTGTTTTTATAAATGAAAAAACTAACCTTCTGAGTTACTTTGTTATCCTCAGAAGTTTGCTCAGTTTGTCATCATTAAAAAGGGGCAACTTGTTGACCCTTATGAGGTTTTGATGATGATGTTAAGAATTGAGCAAACTTCCATTTAATAAGGATTTTCTAGTGTTGTGATGTTTGTAGGTTCAGTAAGCGTTGAGGGCTGAAGTAAGAACTGAAACAGAGGAACTTTAGAAGATCCATGAGGATACAAGTAAAGTTAGAAGAAGATTTCCAGAAATGGAACTTCCAGAAGTTTCTTAACAGGAACTTCAAAATGGTTTGTAACGACCTGGTTCCGGTGTAATGCTGGGGCAAACCCTAAGATCCAGAATATATCAAGACTACAGGATTCCAGAACAAGAGTTTCAGAGAAGCAACATGAAGACAGAGAAATAGAAGTATATTGCTCTAGGATTCATGTAAGTATGTTGGACATAAAAGTCGGTCTGGAACAAGTCTTTATAGAACCAAGGTGAACTCCAAACAGTCAATGAAATTAGAGTAACTAACTTGTCAGGAACTCGGAGACTGTCAGAGTTCAGGAACCTAATAGGAACTTAAGTGTGCACGTTGTTAAAAGTCGGTTTTAATGATATGTATATTTACCTTATACGTGCATATCTTTTAGGGATTTGGTTTTATTGAATAAAGATATTTATCTTCTAATAAATCCCTTTTGGAAAAAGATAAATTTTGTTTAAAAAGTATTTTTAAACTAAAAGATAAGATTGAAATAAAATCTGATTTTATGTTAAATTTATCTTATTATTATTGACAGATTTTATTCTTAACAAAAAGATATATTTTCGGAAAACTTGTTTTAGAAAATATCTTTTAAACTTATCTTTTCAGAAAATCTATCTTTTTCAAGATGAAATGAATAATTCGAGTGTACTATAAATATGCTCATATGTATTCATTCAAAGTTGAGGCTGACGAAGTGAGGTGGTCGTGCTTAATAGTTTTATCCTTCACCACGAAGCTAAGTCAGTTCTCCTGGTCAAAGTTCCTATCAGGTTTTGGTCACAGTACGTTCAGTGAGTTCCAGACAGGTCTCGAGTGTCCAACATATTAGTTTTATCTCTTTATTCATAGATATGTATTTAGGGATATTCAATGAGATCTTGTAATGGGAAAAAGGGTTTTGAGTGTTTTGTATTTTGGGGTGAGATTGTGAATTCTCTTAAATTCACACAAGTGATGAGTTTGAAATCTCGTAAAATTCGAGTGGTAGCTGTGAGTGCACAGTGAGTGAAAGGAACCTGAGAGATGTCTTGGGTCACCTAGGAAGTGTCTTGGGTTAAGGGAGAAAAAGGGTCCTGAGAGGTGTCTTAGGTCTGGTAGAAGGTGTCCTATCATATAGTCAAGTGTCCGTGGTGGAACTTGCGAAGCAAATGTCTGTGTAATAGGTTGTACTAGGAGAGTTGCCTATTATAGTGGAATTTGTTTATAAGTCCCAATAGGGCCGAGGTTTTACTTCCAGTTGGGCACTGGATGGTTTCCTCGTAAAACTTGCTGTGTGCTTTAAGTTCCTTTACGTTTTAATTGTTTATTTCCGCTTAAGTTTCGCGATTGGAACCTACTACCATTCACCCCCCCTCTTGTAGTAGTTCATCTACACTAACACTTAATCGGTTCGATCTTGGGTTTTTGAAATTTAAATTTTCGATCTTGATTGGACCGATGAACAACCCTACTTCTAACTTCTATGACCAAGAATAAGCATTATAGAAAAGTATGTACGAGTTCAGTGGCGGATGTAGAATATTTAGTGTGGAGGGGCACTAAATAGAAAAACAAAAAAAAAAAAAAAATGCTTGTGTGATGGCTTAAACCTAAGACTTTTTGCATAAACTCAATGCATTACCACTATGGCAAAGCTAAATTTTAATGTTATTTATTACATTAAAATTGTATTTAACCTATAAATTTATACCTTTACCTAAATAAATAAATATAATTTTTTTTTTTGGGAAGGGTGCCACCCAGGACCCTTAATAAGTCTGCCTCTAAAGCATTCTTTGAATCACTTCCGTTTCAATATAAGAAGTCTAATATGTGATTTTAGGTTACTATTATTGAATTTAACTGAATCTCCCTCCATTCTTTAAATTTTTCACACTTATTATTATGCATTTTGGATCTTCCTTATTATTTTCACACTTCTTTCATTTGATAATCTGATGTCTTAGTACACAACCCTCTATTTTATTTAATATGGAGTATTCCATTATACAGTAATTATGACACCTCACCATTCACGAAATTAAATTGATTTATACTCCATAAAATTGACTAGAGCAATAACATGGTTAGATTGTTAAAGTGACAAATGAAGGCACTACGAGGAAAGATTTTCCCTATTAAAAAGGCATGCAAGGATAACGTGGACTGTTATTATTCACAAACAATTTGTTGTATTATTGTTGCAAAGATTCTGATAGATATTATATTTAGGATAATATTTGTCGCAGATTAGGATAGATTTAATGTATATTTTATATCCTTATCGTACTAGGTTTCCTAACGTGATTAGGCCTAGCGATTGTAAACTCTATATAATGAATCAATGGTACACACTCCAATCTTGAGGAGTTTTCCCAAAATCTAACATGGTATCACAGCCTTAGTTTTTAGATCTAGCTTCCGCAATTTTTTATTTTTTTATTATTCAATCCCTTCATAGTTCCTTTTTTAAGTTGATTAATCACATTATATTTCTCTTTTCTTCCCACGATTTGCCCACCAAGTCAGTACTCTTGCTGCATTACTTTTAGGCAAATCACTTTATCTTTTACTTTTAGGCAACTTGATAATATTTGATTAATCAGCTACCATTCTTAGTCTGCTACATCATGACGAAGGATACTCCGTCTCCATCTACTGAGTTTCACCCTGCACTTTCCGTCACTAATATCAAGAATTGTGTTCCCCTAATTCTTGATCGGGAATCTGTTAGATACTCAAACTGGGAGGAATTGTTTTGCACTCACGCTGAGGCTTATAATGTACTCGATCACATCGATACAAAGACCACAAAACCTAAGGATATTTCTGAAACTTTGTGGAAACGACTCGACGCGATCGTAAGACAATGGATATACGGAACTATTTCATCGGATCTTCTTGACACCATCCTTTGCAAAGGGGACACCGCACAACAGGTTTGGGATAAACTCAAGAACATCTTCCAGGACAACAAAACCACCAGGGCCCTTTACCTAGAAAACCAGTTCAATGATCTCCACTTGTCTGCTTTCTCTGATGTTTCTTCCTATTGCAAGCAACTTAAGAGTTTGAAAGATCAACTAGCAACCATTGATCAACCTATTTCGGACCAAAAACTTGTTCTACGCCTCATTGCAGGTCTCCGTAATACGGACTATGACACGGTGGCGGCAATATTGGCTCAGACGGAACCTTTACCGTCCTTTGAATCTGCCCGATCCCAACTACTACTCGAGGAAACTAGGTGCTCCAGTGATAAAGGCACGCAATCCTCTAGTTTTGTGGCTCAACAATCTTCCTCAACCCATCCCGGAAATTCAACACAACAACAACAACGGGCACCGGCCACTGGTGGTGGTGGTGGTAGGGGGGGTGGCAGAGGACGCGGTCGGGGCGGAAAGAATGGTGGCAAGGGACGTGGTCGCGGCGCCACACCTAGCCAGCAGCAGCAGAACACGCAACAACCGCAACAACAAGGATGTCAACCTCAACAGCAGAACACGCAGGCCCCTTCTAATGTTCAAAATTGGGCCAATCAGCCTCAATGGCCCAACTTCAACCAGCCTTATTGGCCACACGGCTGGGCAATACCCCCTGCACCTTTCCCTACGTCTGGACAGTACCAACAAAGGTCCAGTTTTAATCGTGGACCACCTCAACAAGCTTACACAATGGGGTCATCCAATTACGGGCCTCCTATGTCTCCAACGGAGTTTAACAGTGCTTATTCCTCCATGACTCTCCCAAATCCGGACAACGGATGGTACATGGACTCCGGAGCTACGTCTCATATGACAAATAATACTGGTACACTTCTACCCCTTTTTAATTTAAGCACTCATAATCATATTTTAGTAGGTAATGGTCACCGCATTCCAATAACGGGTTATGGTCATACCACCCTCCCTAACAATAATTCCCTTAGCCTTAAAAATGTTCTACTTGCACCTCAAATTATTAAAAATTTAATTTCTGTCCGTAAATTTACTTCTGATAATAAGGTGTCTATAGAATTTGACCATAATGGTTTTACTGTGAAGGATCTTCGCACGGGGAGGGTAATAACGAGATGCAATAGCACCGGAGACCTCTATCCAGTCACCTCAAGCTCACCAAGCACTTGCCTAGCCACTACTCTCACTGCAGTCACCCCATGGCATGATCGTTTAGGACATCCAGGAGCCTCTTCTTTAAGTTTTCTTAGGAGCAATAATTTTATTTCTTGTAATAAGGAACATGATTCCTCTTTTTGCAATTCTTGTCAAATAGGAAAACATGTTAGACTACCTTTTTATGATTCAAATAATAATACTTTCACTGCTTTTGACATTATTCATGCCGATTTATGGACTTCTCCTATTCGAAGTATTAATGGTCACAAATACTATTGTACTTCTCGATGATTTCACTCATTATGTGTGGGCCATACCCCTTGCTTATAAATCTCAAGCCTACCAATCTTTCATTCATTTTAGACAATATGTGCAAACACAATTCGAACGGCCTATTAAATCCTTTCAAAGTGATCATGGTCGAGAATTTGACAATGATCCATTTAAAAAGTTTTGTGTTGACAATGGTTTGGTTTTTCGATTTTCTTGTCCCCACACATCATCACAAAATGGGAAAGCCGAACGTATGATTCGAACAATAAATAATGCAAGCGCACCTTGTTATTTCATGCCTCATTGCCCCCTTCTTATTGGTCACATGCTCTTGAGACGGCCATATATCTTCTTAATATTCTACCAACCATATCTCTTAAGCAAATGACCCCGGCTCAGGCTTTGTTTCGTAGAAACCCATCATATGACCACTTACGGGTTTTTGGTTGTCTATGTTTTCCTAATCTTTCGGCAACTGCTCCTAATAAACTTGCTCCTAGATCCACTCCTTGCGTATTTTTGGGGTACCCCTCCAACCATCGTGGCTATAAATGTTTGGACCTTGCAACCAGCAAAATAATCATCTCACGTCACGTCACCTTTGATGAGTCTACTTTTCCCTTTAAAAATTTGGAACATTACACTTTAAAGGAGTATGACTTTTTGGGATTTGATGAGAATTCCCCACTTTTGACTCACCATTTCTTACGCATCCAATCCCCTAAGGCCCACGTGCATCCAAGCCCAACCCCAAATGCACATCAAGCCCACACCCCACCAACTTCACCATCCCACAATTCTGCACAGCAGAATAGTCCGCAAGGGACTTGCGACCCTTCCTCATCAGCCGCAGCCACCTTGCGGACCCCACTGCCCCACCATCTCTAGGCCACCACCCCGGCCCAGTCAACCACAACATATTCCCCGCCACCCTTGCGTGGCATACCGCCCATACAACCAACTCGGCCACCACCTCCTTTTCCCCGAGTCACCCGTAGTCAACGGGGTATTTTTAAGCCTAACCCGAAATATTGTAACCTCACCGTTCAACCTTCGGGTCCCCATCATTATAAATCACCCTTCCAAAGTCCTATAAACAAGCTTTAAATGACCATAATTGAAATGCGACGATGAATGATGAGTATAGTGCTTTAATTAAAACAGGGACATGGGAATTGGTGCCTAGGCCTACGGGGGTGAATATTGTTAACTGTATGTGGCTCTTTAAGCATAAGTACAAGTCTAATGGTGACCTTGAAAGGCACAAAGCTCGTCTTGTATGTGGTGGAAGGTCGCAGGAAATTGGTGTGGATTGTGATGAGACGTTCAGTCCGGTAGTTAAACCGGCCACTATTCGCACTGTTCTCAGCTTAGCTACGGCTAAAAAGTGGTCGATACATCAATTAGATGTCAAAAATGCCTTTTTACATGGTGATTTGCAGGAAACTGTTTACATGCATCAACCCCCGGGATTTATCGATCGGAGTGCTCCTTCTCATGTTTGCCGACTCCGAAAGGCTCTATATGGTTTGAAACAAGCTCCTAGAGCTTGGTACCAGCGTTTTGCAAATTTTCTGATCAAATTGGGTTTTGTCATTGCTAAGAGTGACAACTCTCTTTTTACTTTCCGGCAGGGTGATGATATGGCATATTTGCTTCTATATGTTGACGATATTATTTTAGCTACCTCATCTGACAGGTTGCGTACAGGGATTATATCTCAGTTGCAAACTGAGTTTCCTATGTCTGACTTGGGGCCTCTGAGTTATTTTTTAGGGATTGCAGTGACCCGAAAATCTTCTTATTTGCTACTTTCACAGGAAAAGTATGCACAGGAGATTTTAGAGCGTGCAGGTATGGCCTCTTGTAAACCTGCAGCCACTCCAGTTGATACTAAGTCCAAACTTAGTGCAGATGCAGGACCACCTTTTCGGGATCCTACTTTGTATCGCAGTTTAGCAGGTGCTCTTCAGTATCTCACTTTTACCAGGCCAGATATCTCTTATGCGGTACAACAGGTGTGTCTTTTTATGCATGATCCCCGGGAACCTCATTATGAGGCATTGAAACGCATTCTGCGTTATGTTCAGGGTACCATTGATCACGGCTTACATTTATATCCTACTGCTTCTCATCGCTTGATTACTTACACTGACGCTGACTGGGGAGGTTGTCCCTGTAACACCCCAATAATTCTCTCTTAAAAACCTGTGAGAAACCTGTAAATAACCTGAACAAATCCAAGAGAATTACTGGTGTGCTACCGCCACGTGTTCAAACGTTAAGGCTATCTCAGAAGTTAGCAGCGGAAAACCAAAACAGTTTTAAATAAACCTCAAAGCAAAGTATTTAAATCAAAATAAGTATTACAAGTTGGAACCTTTAAGGCCCTTATTCAAAACCCAAAAGTAATAGTAAGTAAATAAAATTCAGTGTTAAAACAAACTTAAACCAAGAGGAAAAGTGTCAATTAAAATCGAGTTAAATAAAATCAAACTTGCAAGGAACGCGAAAATAAGCAACCAACTCTCTACTCAAGATCCCACAACCCTGATGAATGCTGCATGTGAGAGAACCTGTGGTTATTCTGCTCCCCAATATTACAAGTGTAAAAATTGGATCGTCACAGGGTCATTGGAAGGCGAAGGCCATGACCAAAGAAGGACACACACACAAAAGCACGCAATCAGCAAAGCTAAGTACATACAAGCTGCAAAGTAAAATAAGGAAGTACTTAACATGCTACTAATAATCAATCATACGCATCATTAAATCACAAATTCAACACACGACTCGATTATTTAATTTATTAAGACTCCACTAGCTAATAGTAGCTAACTCATTTCAATTTATTCATTGGATTTAGCAATAGACAAGGTTGTCCAACCCATGTCCCATTTGGAACATCAATAAAGAAAAACCCCATGCCTCCTTTCGGAAACATCAATAAACATCCAACGACCACGGGCGCGACTCCGTGACCGTAGTTAGTATGAGATCTCACCTAACTCCTAGTTTTAAAAAAAGTATTTGAAATAAGAGACTCGTAGATCAGACGGCCTCGAGAAAAGTACACGGCTAATACCCCATGTACCCCAACCCCTGATTGTCATTACTCCAGAAGTGCACCAATCCAGAGTTTTATTGCTCATCCATCTTGCACTTTACGTGATTTACATGTTTAGACTTGGTGATGACTCACATGCATAACAATTCAATCAATCCAATATCAATTAAATCAAGTAAAACGACTTTTCACTTTCAATTCTTGATTTATTAGTGGCAAGCAACATTTATTATTTTTTTCTTTACTACCTCGGTGTATAAACACCTTGAGTGCATAAGGCACCCCAAACTCTTAACCTTGTCTTATAAGACATGAACCATTCCTTTACTCATTCTATTTCATTAAATCATGAATGAGTAATAATTAGATCATTTCACCAATCACATACCTTTGCCTCTAAGCACACCTTGCATAATTAGTACATAACCAATAATTGCAATAAGAAATAGTGCACATCAAATGAAATTCACAATGTATAACCAAACAATTTCACCCAGTCATCCCTAAACATGATACTAAGTTCTCGATCCATCCTTAAACATGCACCTAAAAGCAAGGTTTTGTAACTTGTACGTACCTTGAGTAAACAATTCGATTGGCCACTTTAAAGACTAGAAATCACCTTCTACAAAGTCCTCTCCTAAACCAAATAATAAAGAATAAATCAATACCAAAGCAATTAAAATTACAGCAATACTAAAGTATTTAAAAACCTCTCAAACCATTAAAATAAAGTCCTTAAATTACTCCAATTAGCCAAAACTAATAGTACAACATCCCAACTACAAGTTTAGGTGTTAAAATCATGAGAATATAGTGTTTAATAATAAATTACAGCAACTTTAAAGTGGTAAAATAAATCTGAAAATTTGGTTTAAGCATATAAAATAATCCCATAAGCATAATTGTTTGAAAAAGCCATCATATAGCAATTTAGTGTGTTAAAAACCTAAAAATACACCACTTCAACGCAATTAGAGGCTTCAAAATAGAAGATACAAAATCTGAAAATTTATTAATAATCAAAATAATTGAACTTAAACATAATTTACATATAATATAATTAGATAATTTAATTAGTACGTTTTAAACCCTAAAACCATGAAAAATCAACATTTAAACCCTAAATTTATAATTAAACCAAATCTGAAAATTCATTAAATAAATTAAACATGATGAAACTCATAAATTTATAAACTTTAATAACCCAAGTATAAAATCAAACCATGATAATAATAATTCATAAACAAAATTTTAATAAAGATCAAAACTTTAATTAAAAAAAAATAACAAGAATAAGAGGAGGAGAAATAAGGGAAGGAGAAAGGAGGAAGGGGCAAACTGCTGCTGCTGGTGGCTCGGCTGGAGGCGCGGCGGTGGCTGCTGGCGGCAGCACTGTAGCAGCAGGTAAGTTTTTTTTTTTTTTTCTCTTCTTCTCTTCGTGAAACAGTAGGAGGAAAAGAGAGAGTTTTTTTTTTTTTTTTTTTTTTTTACGTGAGATAGAATGAGGGAGGAGGGGTATAAGGGTTTTTATTTTGGGCTTTTTAATTTCCTAATTAAATTAGGAGTGGTATTCCTAAATAGACTAGGATTATTTGTAAATCAATAATAAAAAAAAAACACTACTTTATTTTAAAAACTTCCATAAAATAATTTATTTAATAAAATTACCATAAATATAATTACAAGAATAACATATAATTAAATTGTAATTAAATTAAAATGTGGGGGATTACAGTCCCGATACCCGGCGTTCCACTTCGGGCTATTGTTGTTTTCTTGGGGACAACCTCGTGTCTTGGTCATCTAAGCGTCAACATACCTTGTCTAAGTCGAGTGCAGAAGCTGAATATCGAGGTGTCACAAATGTTGTCTCTGAGGCGTGTTGGCTTCGTAATCTTTTACTTGAGTTACATTGTCCTCTACGGCAGGCTACTATTGTTTATTGTGATAATGTTAGTGCTATCTACCTTTCTGGCAACCCGGTACAACACCAACGCACCAAACATGTGGAGATGGATATTCATTTTGTTCGAGAAAAGGTTGCTTTTGGGCAAGTTCGGGTTCTCCATGTTCCTTCTAGATATCAGTTTGCGGACATTTTCACTAAAGGCCTACCACGAGAGTTATTTCTGGATTTCAGATCCAGTCTTAGCGTACGACCTCCTCCCGCTACGACTGCGGGGGTGTGATAGATATTATATTTAGGATAATATTTGTCGCAGATTAGGATAGATTTAATGTATATTTTATATCCTTATCGTACTAGGTTTCCTAACGTGATTAGGCCTAGCGATTGTAAACTCTATATAATGAATCAATGGTACACACTCCAATCTTGAGGAGTTTTCCCAAAATCTAACAGATTCATCAATTAATTAAACAATAAAATAAATATACAATAGTTTGATAGAATGATAGTTTCATTTTTATAGTACTTCATTAAGTTTGCCCATGTTTTTTCCACTGTGGTCCTAATTAATTTGTGCAGTTCGATCGTGATATGTATTTGACTATTTGTTGTTTTAGTCGTTACTCCGTTTACCAATTTGTTCAATGCTTATCTAGATGTTAATTGACCTCTCAACGCAATGGTTTGTCTTATATCTTAGCGATTTTACTCTAATCTAAAGCAAACCAAATTATGCATTCAACCATCACATAAATAAATAATTAATACAAGAAAAGAAATACATAAACAATTAATTAGAAAATGTTCAATTTCAACTAAAAACTTACTTAATGGGTTATACTTCGTATATATGTTTTAAATTGGACATTTTGGTCAAGGAATTTTCTTTTGAGACTTGAAAGAGAATTTAATTAGAACTTTGACAATAGTAAATGTTTATGGTGTGTCAGAACTCACAAGAACCTCGAGGTACAAAATAATCATCTATTAAGTACTTCAATATAAATCGGTCAATCCAACAAGTAAACAACAAATTTTTTACACCCAATACCATAACAATCTAATCACTATAATTGACATATTACGTAAGTTGGAGGTATCATGGAGAAAAAACATACGAGACTCCCTAATAGAGAGTTAACCAAGACTCATCTTATGACTTTACTATCTTACAAAGACTCATCAATAGGCATCAATGAAAAAAAATTGATACATGAAATCCAACCAAATTTTGGTGTATTCCTTAGTTTGGTTTACAATTGATTGATTGAGCTAGACTTCTAAATATATTATTTTTTTGTGAATGCTCACAAATTAAATCATTGCAACAATGACAGTTATACGTCATGTTAAGAGAAGTGTCATTCAAAAGCTAACAATAGTCATATGAAGATTCAAACCTAAGCTATATATGGTTACTATTCAAAATCTTAACTAATTAATTAATTAATTTTATTAAATCTATTAGTATTATAGCTAATAGCGGCTACCAAAGTCTGATTAATCTTCTTCACTTTTTCCACTTTTATTATTACCTCTAATTGTTTAATAATTTTGGTGGAGAGATAAAAATCTTTTCTTTACTATATAAGTAAAAAAGGATATAATAGAACTTATTAGGAACCTGAAATTTTCATTTCCACACCAGCAACCTTTCCTTCTGAGGTGTTGAAGTTGAATTTTCCAAGCAAATTAATGTAATAATATCTGTTGTTATCCGCAGTCCAATTTTGAAAGTTGATGACCACCTTCTCCAGTCTCCACACAACATAAAAATGCTTCTAGACTTGAGGCATGCAACTCGATTTAATTTACAAAAATGATACGACTTATATAAATTGTTTTATTATGATAAGTTGATTGACACACTCGTATAAGAACAGAAATAGAATCAAATAGCTTAGCATCTAGAGTAAATATGACCACGCAGTCGGAATTAATGGAGGAAAAGCAGCGCAATTCCTAATACTAACCAACATATTTACAAGCGATAAATCTATAAAAACTCTGAAATTCACAAGTGTAAAACTCTTTATAAATTTTATTAAAACGTCAAAACTGATTATTAATGACGGCTAAAACGTTTAAATAGTCTAAACAAAGCCCTTATACGAAAATAAAGCAAAATTAAAATCCTAAAAATGTTTAAACGCTATTTTCGAGCCTTAAACGAACTCGGATAGCTTAAAAAGCCTGTCACTCACACAGTTGTGAGTTGGATTTTTTGACCCGTTTCCATTTTCGAAAATATTTTATTAAGCAATCTGAGCCCGACTAGTAGAAATCATGACCCTTAAAAATTGAAATCAAACTTTGCGACGCTGAACTTCTTCGTCGAACTGAGCCCCTAATCTTCCTACGTCACAAACCAAATTGACCAACAGGATCGAGTCCAATTCAATCTACTAGCTACTCATTTGAAGTGTTCATCTTGAACTCGTCTTGCAAGAGTATTAACATTCACATGAGACAATCGTGTGCACAATTAACACAAGTTCTTCACGTAATATTATTTCTAATAAAGATATGAAGAAAATTTACAATTTTTCTGGAATTGACATGATTATTAGTTTCTAATTTAACCATGTGCAAAATTTTAAAACGCATCTCAAAGGCTCTCAAGTGCAATTACACGAGTGACAAGCCTTGAAGATGTCATCATAATTCAACTCTTAGACCTAAATGCAAAAATCAAAAAATAAAATAAATAAATAAATACTACAACAACAATAATCATACACGTCTCTTATCTTACTAGGCAATTTCGGACAACCCTTTAGAAGTACTCAACGACTTGTAAATCTCAAAAACAAGCCTAGCTTCAAAATCATCTTGATTCTTATACTTAATCTTAAAATGTTTAGCTTGTGAAATCCTCTTATTCTCAAACTCAACACCTCCATCAATCTGCCCTACTCCGCCGGCTATATTTAACATCATATTTACGTACCCATTCTTGAACGTATGCCATAGTTTCTTTGGCGTATGAGTAATTGTCTTCCTTAGACTCTTAAACTTTAGCGTCTTTTTAATCCTCCAAAATCTCCTATAATTTCTCGTAGTAGAGTCGTTTGATCCGCCTTTGATCTTCACTACTTGTATGCTCCTCTTTGTTTCACTAGCTCCATCTAAGAGATTGTACCCATTTTTCTTCCAATAGTTACTCCCATTAAAAGGCCTAGATATTTTCTCCATTTATTTATTTTATTTATTTATTTATTTTTTTTGTATGGGATTTTTTTGTATTTGGAGAATGTGTAAGATATAAGACGTTGTATAAATAAGAAAGATAAGGTAAGGTGTTATATAAAGCAATATATGCGGCTAATTTTTTGTGGGTATAATACTATACAATATAAATGGGTTGTCTGTTGTTTTATGTAGTGACGCAAACTCCGCTGAATAGATGTGAATATAAGGAGTTTGGCTTTAACTGGGTCAATATTATTATTCAAAAAGTCCACAAAGGCCGGTTTGAAAACTCGTGTTTCAATTAGGATTTTGCGTGCCTCACAAATATTTATGCTGCTGAAATTATTATGATTTTGTCAACTTTTTGTGTATATACGTGGTTATATACATTTTAGTACTACAGTATGAATTAAGAAGCTCGTTTAGTAGGACTAATTAGGTCAATAATTACAGTTATCTTGTAGGAATAGCATGTGTTAGCTGTGTTTGAATTATTAAACGCTACAGTATCTGTTTATTTATATTTTTCTAATGGTTGTTTGATTAGACATAGGGCGTATTCGACGCTAGCTTTTAAGTAGTTTTTAGGTAGCTTTTAGTGGTTGACCAAGTCAAACCACTACTTAACAAAAAATGTAAGTGTTTGACAAAGTAGTGGTTAGAGTAGCTTTTATGAAAAGTTAGAAAGATTAGCTTTTGAAATTAGATGAAGCTTTTCTGGTAACTGTTGAAAATTTAATCCATAGTTTTAAAAATAAAATATTGATTTTTATATATAACAACTAGTCAACCGCTACTTTACCGAACACTCATATCTAAATTATTTATTTTCACAGTTAACAGCTTGTTGACAGCTAACAGCTACCTCCACAGCTACAGCTACCTTCATAGTTATATTTTACCGAACACGCCCATAGGATATTGTACCATTCTTTATAAATGCTCGGTAGAATATAATTTACGAGAAATATCATAGTTTCTTAGTGGATAAATAAAGGACATAAAAGTAGGAGTTGTAGAGGATAATTACTTACGGAGTATTAGAATATAAATGTCTTTTTTTGACACATTTATTTGCCAAAATTTGCTAGGGACCATCTTAGTTAGTTTTTTTTTTTTTTAATATATATATATATATATATATATATATATATATATATATATAAAAGAAGATAATAAGCTGTCAAATCATTTTACTACTTCAATTCTGATAGATGTACTTGTATATAAATTGTGTAAAAGTCAACTATAACAATTATATGAGAAAGAAACTTACATTAAGTCGTAGGAGTGGACAATTGAACATGACCATACCATTCAACTGGAAACTAAATTGAGTAAATGCTAGTTATGATAATCAACAATAAACTTAGAAAATGTGCAAATTAAGGGTGAATGATTTAAATTAAATAAAGAAGCGGTATAGAATTCATATTGCTACACTTCCTAGTAGGGGTGAAAGTAATTTGGATAAAAACCGAAAACCGAACCAAACCGAACCGAATAAGCAATTCGGTTCGGTTTTGTTCGGTTTTCGGTTTGGATCGGTTTGAGAAAATGAAAACCGAATTATATCGGTTTGGATTCGGTTTTGGGATTTTAAAAACCGAAAACCGAACACCGAACCTAAATTTATAAGCCCAATTATCTCAGCCCATTTTCCTACATATATATACCCAAACCCTAAATAATTTCCCTCAGAGTTTCAGTCACAGCCGTTTCTCTTTCCCTCACTAAAACCCTAGATTTTCCCTCATCTCTCCCTCTCACCACCTCACTCCGTTCGTCCACCACCACCAATCCACCACCTCAATACTTCCTGCTTTCCTGCTTTCCTACTTACCACCTAGATTTTCCTGCTTTCCTCACTACTCCGTTCGAGTGTTCCAACGCCGGCCGCCGCTGACCACCTGTTGGGCTGTTGGAGTGTTCCGGTATGCTTTAATTTCAATATTTCATATTTCACTTCTCTTTTCCTGCTCGAATTGCATGTTTTCGCTCGAATTGCATGTTTTCTTTGTTATTTTCGAATTGGTGATAGATTGTTTAATTGTTTTCTTTGAATAGTTATTATGCTCGAATTGTATTATGCTCGAATTGCTGATATTCCTTCAGAGTTCAGAATATATGTTGTTCTGTTATAGTATTATGCTCGAATTGCATGTTTTCTTTTTGATAGATTGATTGTTTTTCATAGATTTGCATAAAAATTGTTGGTTATTGAGTGAGTTCTTTTTTCTGTTTTAAATCAGATTATCAGAATGTCCACAAATATGGATAATATTGAGGAACATGAATCTGACAATGAAAAATCCAAACCCAAGAGGAAGAGAATGAAGGATCGTTCCGAGGTTTGGGAGCACTTTATCAAGGAAGAAACACCCACTGGAATGCAAGCACGTTGCAAGTACTGTGGTATGAGATACAAGTGTGGTACAAAGAGAAATGGCACTAGTCCATTGTGGGCTCATATAAATAGATGCCGTAAGTACCCCTATAATACTCCTAAAGAATCAAAACAAAGTTTGTTGTCTTTCAAAAGCAATAAAATTGAAAGTGGTTGTACTAGTGGATTGTCTTATGTGAAATATGATCCAACTGTAATTAGAAAAGCTTTATCTGAGATGGTTATAGTTGATGAATTGCCTTTTAAGTTTGTTGAGGGAGTAGGCTTTAAACAATTTTGTAATGTAATGGAGCCTAGATTTCATGTCCCTTCCAGAATTACTGTGGCTAAAGATTGTTATGAAACTTTTTTAACTCAAAAAAGAAAGCTGAAATTGGTATTAAAAAAGTGTAACTCAAGGGTTTCATTAACAACCGATACATGGACATCTATTCAGCAAATTAATTACATGTGCTTGACTGTTCAATTTGTTGATAATGACTGGAATTTGCAAAAACGTATTCTGAATTTTTGTCCTATATCAAGTCATAAGGGGGAGGAAATTGGGAAAGAAATTGAGAAAGTATTTTGCATAACTGTTGATAATGCTAGCTCAAATGATACCGCAATAGGATATATGAGAAGGAAAATAAATGGTTGGAAAGCTGGGGTTCTTAAGGGCCGATTCCTTCATATGCGTTGTGTTGCTCATATTGTGAATTTGGTTGTGTCTGATGGCTTGAAAATTGTTAATGAGTCTATTACTCGTGTGAGACAAGCTGTAAGATTCATCAAACAATCCCCTTCTAGGTTGGTAAGGTTTAAAAAATGTGTTGTGGAAGAAAAAATCAACTCTAAAAAGTTGTTGTGCCTTGATGTGCCTACTAGGTGGAATTCCACCTTTTTAATGTTGGATGCTGCTTTGGTGTTTGAGTATGCTTTTGAGAGGTACTCTGAGGAGGACCCTCATTATGTGATTGAGTTAAATGAGAGGGAGGGGAAGGGTTGCCCTACTTCTGAGGATTGGGAAACAGTCAGAAGGTTTTCTGAATTTTTACAAGTCTTTTATGATCTTACTTTGCGTGTCTCTAGGTCTTTGCATGTGACTTCCAATTTATTTTTCCATGAATTGGTGAGTGTTGCTGTCCTTTTGAAAGATTTGATGACAAATGATGATGTGGAGATGTGTCTTATGGCTACTAAAATGAAGGAGAAATATGACAAATATTGGGGTGATCCGGAGAAAATGAACATGCTGATTTTTATTGCTGTTGTGCTTGATCCTCGTTATAAGTTAGATTATGTTGAGTGGATGTTAACTGAAATTTATGATTCTAAGCATGCATTTGTTTTGGTGAATAATTTGAAAGAGTCTTTGAATGCATTGTATGAGGAGTATCGTGGTTCTTCTGGTGATGTGATTAGGGAGGAAATGTCCTCAAGTATGGACAATTCCCAATTTTCTCCCAAACAAAAGAAGCTTGAGGTATTGAAGAGTAAGTATAAGAAACATAAGTGTGAGAAAGATGGAGAAGCAAAAATTGAGTTAGACAAATATTTAGAAGAGAAACGGAGGAGGAATGTGAAAATTTTGATATTTTGGGGTGGTGGAAGTTTAATAGTGCTAGGTTTCCAACAATTGGAAGAATGGCCCGTGATATACTTGCTGTCCCTATCTCAACAGTAGCCTCTGAGAGTGCATTCAGCACTGGTGGTAGGGTTCTAGACCCATTTAGGAGCTCCTTAACTCCAAGGGTCGTTGAAGGACTTGTTTGTGCTCAAAATTGGCTACGTTCTTCTCCCTTTCCTAATATAGAAGAGTGTTTACAAGAAGTTGAATATCTTGAAGAAGGTAATATAAAACAACAATTATCATGTTATTTTTTTTCATTATTTCATATATATTATGTAACTTGTTTATTTTTTTTAATGTTATTAGACTTGAGGAATATGACAATTGGTGATCAAAACCCGGACTTGGTTGAGCTTGATTGAGAGTTAGCTGCCAAGAATGAAGCTGCCCTATTGATTGAAGACTTGAAGTTGCTGCCAAGAGCCTAAGAATGAAGCTGCCCTGTTGGTTGAACTAGTTCATTTGTGGACTGTTTGTCTGTTTTATTATCAATTCATCATGTGGACTGTTTTGTTAGTTTTAAGACTTGTTAAGTTCTTATGTCTCAATGTGGACAATGTGTAAGTGTATTTAATTACTATGGCAGTATGGCTGGACTATTTAGTTACTATGGCAGTATGGCATATGGTTGTGACTTGTGAAAGTTGTATGTTAAAATTTATGCTTTAATTTTGTTCAGGAACAGGTACAAAATTTAGGCCTTCAAAAGGCCCAAAATTATATGCCCAATAAAAAGCCCAGATTTTAAGGCCCAATACAACAGCCCATAAAAATTCGGTTTGGATTGGATTTAATTCTCAAAACCGAATTATTTCGGTTTGGATTGGATTGGATTGAATCCAAATTCGGTTTGGATTCGGTTTCAAAAATCCGAAACCGAAATAATTTGGTTTGGATTCGGTTTGGGGTGTAATCCAAACCGAATACCGAACTTTCACCCCTACTTCCTAGTAAGTTCTCTAGCTTTGATTCCAACCTTAAAGTAAACATGTTATAATTCGTAAAAGCATCTCTTTGCTGAAAATTTCATCAGACCAAATAACGTCAGCACACACAATCATCAAAATAAGATTAATTAAATCAAAATATTTCGCATAATCAAATTGACTTGGTGAAACTTCTTTGAGACCAGCAATACGCCAATACGTCATCATGTGCTTAAGAAGTTTTAATTAGCATGAGCTATGTTGTATATACTGCTTAAACATTGCTGGTATTACAACAATTGAAGCGATTAACTAATTAGAGAACTCATTGAATTGGGTATAAAAATTCTCTAATATCAGAGAAGTGTCGGCAAAAAATTTACTAATATTTTAACTTAAAAATGATAAAAATCATTCTCGTAATTTGTAACATAATAACATGGATGATGTGGTGTTGTTATAATACGTAATACCAAAAAAAATCTTTGCAACACTTATTGTATACGTAATACAACACCATCTTATATATGATTAATGCATAGTTTATAACGTGATAACATGAAATAGTCATTGCACACGAAGTACTTCACATATTTTAAGATGGAAGGGAAAATGTATATGGAATGAACAACACTTTGATGGTGATGATTGATGAATTGGTGATTAGTTGATTACACATTACACTGACTAGGCTAGGCCAATACTCCTAAAGTGAAAGTCAAATAAAGAATACAAGAAGGTTGGGGCTTGGGCTTTGAATATTACTCTGGACTTGAAACTTTGTAGTGTATGTTGGCCCAAACTAGCTATTAAACTACTTCGTATTTATCATGTTATGAATAACGGCTAAGTGATAGAGCAATGAATGACCACCTTTGGACTTTGGAGCACTAATCAAAAGTCCTTCAAATATTTCCAAACATAACTTTTTCAACTCCAAATTTTTTTAATACAATAACTTACGATAAAATAAGTCGATCAATCATACAAGTAAATAAATTAGGGTTTTCACCAAAAAAAAATAAAAAAAAAATTAAAAAAAAAAAATTATGGTCAAACAACTATAATTTTAATTTATAAAATACTATGTAAAATTAAGCTCAAAACTTATACAAAGTGCAGGGCGTATTTCATCCATCTAATTTCCTTACCTAATCTTGATTTGCAATATAATCCTGACCTAATCTTCTTCTAAAAGAGTGCATTAATTTCACTTATCTAAACATGAAAGAATTTACTTGAAATTTTTTAAGCTTATTTAGTTGTAAGTTAAATTTAATTAACTCTTAATGCTTTGTTTAAATCAAAATATATCAATTTTCAATTCCTTAAATTTTACTCCTATTTATTTTGATTAAGTAAAAATAAGATAAATAGACAAAACCCTAGTAAAATATCTGTGGCGACACGAGTCCTTTAAAGTTTAGAGTGAACCAATGCTAGTAATCTAAACATTTAAACAAGGCCCAAAACTCAGTTTTGTGAACACCTAGATTACTGGAGTAATAAAAAATGGATGTTTCCTATTATTTCGCAGATCTAAAAATAGCAAAAATCAAACTCTCAATTTCGAAGGCCTTATCCATTCAAATCACAAAGTTACGCTCAACAATCACTTTTCTACACCAATGGCTTTCTCCGACAAAGAAAGAAGCAGCATCGATTTTCTTCACAAGGTTGACCCCGTTGACTCTTTCTGGAATTGGAAACAACATCAACCCAACAAAAACAACAAACTCAGTAAATGGAAGTTTGACGAGAAACGTTTCTCTGCTCCCGATCTTTTCGGTACGAATCGCCGGAAAAACGCTGCAACTGATACCTACGTTTTGGGCCCGGGAGCTGGGGCCGGTGTTGGATGTGGTGTTGGGCTGGGTTTTGGGTTGGTAGGTGGAGCTGGGCTTAATACTGGGCTTTGGAATCATCTTCGTCTTGCAGTCGGGTTCGGGTTTGGGTGTGGTGTAGGGGTTGGGTTTGGGTATGGGCAAGGGTTCGGTTATGGTTCGAGTTGGAAGTCGATTAAGTCGGATGTACTTGGGTTTGAGGATTAAATGGATCCTAACCGGTTGTGCCGTGTAGCATGTACTTTTATTAATAATAATACAAGTAACAATTTATTTGGTTTTCTATTCATTTCCAATTCCTTTTGATTTTGGTAGTTCAAATGTTGAAAAATATTACATAGTACGTATTTTGTCTAACTCATAAATATAAATAGTTGAACAAAATTAAGGGTGAAAGTAGGAAATCTCTTGTTAACATTATTCAACAAAAGGTATTTTTCTTTTATACTTCTTTTTCACTGAGCTCACCAACGCTACACAAGTACACATCATTAACATGTCCAACCTACCACTAAGTAGGGGTGAGCGTAGCAGGGTACCCTGTAAAAATATCGGTACCCGGAACCGGAACCTGTTGCAACAGGTTCCTAAAAATAGGAACCGGAACCGGAACCTGTTGCAACAGGTTCCTAAGAATTGGGAACCGGAACCGGAACCTGCAGGTTCCGGTTCCTAAACAGGGTACCCTGTTTTTCAAAGTAAGCTTAATAGTTACTTGATAATTGTGACAATTCTATATTTTTAAAAATGGATGTTCACAATTAAAGCTTACAACTTTAGTAAACTGCTTCAAATATAACAAACCAACACTAATTGTCTAGAATATTCAATACCATATAGGTTTCGGTTTCATGTATCCTATAGGGAACATGTACTAACAGGGTACCCTACAGGTTCTAGGTCCAAAATTTTATTACCCGGAACCGGAACCTGTTGCAACAGGTTCCTAATTTTATTACCCGGAACCGGAACCTGTTCAACAGGTTCCGGGTTTGGAACCTGCGGTTCCGAACAGGTTCCGGTTCCAGATCAGGGTACCCTGAATTTTTGCTCACCCCTACCACTAAGTATACCATTTATGCAAATAATTAATAACACGAAAAACCCCTCCCAAAAAAAAAAATGAGCCAAAGAATAGGAGTGACAAATCGTTTGACATACAATCATACAAAGTATAACATGTAGAGTAAAATTAAAGTAAAATTTCATGAAATTTTGTTTTTATTTCTCTTTTGGGACTAATACCATAACACAATGAATCAATATTAGCTTTACAAATAAGAGGGAGAAACATTAAACACTCGACCCAGCGCATGAATGAGCATCATATAAAAAGATCTACCATAACCAACCCCTTGCCCATAACCAAACCCGGCCCCAACACCGCAACCAAACCCAACTCCAAAAACCGGGCGAAGGTGATTCCACTGCCCATTAGAATGCCCAAACCCATCTATCAACCCAAAACCAAGCCCAACACCACACCCGGCACCGGCCCCAAATCCCGGGCCCAATTTGGACAAATCCATTGTGTCAAATCTCTGGCAGTTGGTGCTTAACCATATTTTAGGATTCTTGTTTTTGGGTTGTTTCCAGTTCCAAGGAGATTCATCTTTGTCAAGGAAGTTAATTCTTCCTTTCTTGGAATTCATGGTGATTTGGAATTTGAATATAAAAGGGTGGTTAGAGGTTAATTGTAATTAGAGTTTTTTGCTAAAGGGTTGCCTTAGTAATGCCTGCTATAGTATAGTGCTATAGTGAGTAAAGTCCATGTTGACCATAAAGTAATACAGTACATTGTTTAATGATTAATAATTATGATTCCACCCTTCCTTTTATTAAATAATCTTGTATTAGCTTAACATGGACATGCCTTTTGGACCTTAAGTTATTCATTAAACTAGAGTATACCTGTATTAGTCTTTTAACAAATGAAGATTGAGGAGATGGTAGAGTTAGGTTTGGACCGTTCACAAGATTCTAAACCTCTAGTTGGCTTTCAGGTCAGAAGTTGGACAAAGAAAAATCATTGTAATGGCGTTACTACAACTTCAGTAGTGTATTCATACCAATCATACAAACTTATATCACTTGACGTATAGAACTTCCAATATAAACACGTTGCAAATAATTAAGGAGTTGTCAGCAAATCAACAATTAGTAGCACAAAGTATCCGTTAAAAAAAAAAAAAAAAAGGGTAGCATGAAGAAGAAGAGACAATTGTTTGACATTAAAATCATACGTAGTATAACACATAGAGTATACTGCAACACAATGTTAAATGATTTATTTGACAAAGGCATAAGTACAATTTCCCGAAATTTGATTTCATTTCTCTTTTGGGACTAATACCACAAGTTCTAATACGGTAATACCACTGCACAATGGTGCAATATTAGCCTTACAAAAAGTGGGGGAAACTGGAAACATTTAGAAGTGTGAATCAAACATTCCACCCAAATACCACCCGAAGCACCGTCGCATAAAAACATCTACCATAACCGACCCCTTGCCCACACCCAAACCTGGCCCCAACACCGCAACCAAACCCAAATCCAAAAAACGGGCGAATGTGATTCCACTGTCCATTAGAATACCCAAACCCACCTAACAACCCAAACCCAACCCCAACACCACACCCGACACCAGCCCCGAAACCCGGGCGCAATTTGGACATATCTATTGTGGCTAATCTCTGGCAGTTGGTGCTTAACCAATTTTTAGGATTCTTGTTCTTCTTGGGTTGTTTCCAGTTCCAAGGAGATTCATCTTTGTCAAGGAACTTGATTCCTCCTTTTTTGGAATCCATTTAATTTTGAGATTTGAATAGATAAAGGGGATTACAGGTTAATTGTAATTAGAATTTTTTGTTTAAGCGTTGCCTCAGTACTGCTGCTACAGCGCTATATAATGAATTATAGATCTAAGTCCATGTTGACCATATAATAATATTTTTTTTTTTTTTTTGGCAGCAGTCTAAACAAGTGGATTATCTTTCTGTGCTTGTAAAAAAAGGTTAATAATTATGGTCCAACCTCCCTTTTCTTTAAATAAATCTTGTATTAGCTCATCACTAACGTACCCTTAAAGTTAAATTAGAGTGTACCCGTATTAATCATTTACAGATAAAGATTGAGGATATGGTTGTAACTTGTAAAGCGTAGTACTTACAAGTTACAACCATCTAGTTGGCCTTCTAGTCCGAAGTTGGACAACAAAAAAACAAGCCAGTACTTGTAAGTTGTAAAGCATAATATTGGCGATTTGGCGGTACTGTACTGCAAGTCTGCAACTTCAACGAGGTAGTCATACAAAATTATATGACTTGACCTATAGAACTTCCAATGTGAACACTAACTAAAGGAAGATTACTTAAACAAGCCTTAGTTCTTAGAATACACTAAGGATGATCTCAGACGTGCAACACTAATCGATTCCAGCACAAATAAAGGAGCACTAAAGTCAGTCTTTAATCTGACTGGCAAACAAAATCTATACAAGTTACTCGTAGTGATATAAATGTCTAGCACTGCTGTCTGCTCATCCAGCTTTCGCCAATATCCTAGTGACTGAATGCATTTACACGAAGCGAATAGAATTATAGAAGCTGCTTACTGCTATGGACATTTAGGCAGCATGAACGAAATCTTTGATCAAGATTAGAATATATAGCAAACTAAAGCCAGTATGTTCCCTGCATTTATCCAAGAAGAAATGCAGACAGTATCACTTTGACCAAATTCAGGACTGATCAAAGTTGAGTTGAAACCAACAACAGAGGAGGACCTTCCACCGGGGCCATTCGGGGCCTGGCCTCCCATAAATTATTGTAATTAATTAGTTGATGAACTAAAATAACCTATCTTTACTTATAAAATATTGTGACATAGTGATTAGTTTTGAGGAAGAGGTTAAATATTTAAATTCCAGCCCCTCTAATGTTTTTAGCCAAGATTCGCCACCAGCAACAACCTACACTGGCTAAGAAAAACCCTCTTTACTTTTCGAGCTCAGGCCTTCAAGTTCTTTACTAATCATCTTTTGATCCCCGACATTGAGAGCCTAATGCAATTCCTCATACACCCAACTTCACAAACATCACTTATCCTCAATTGCACTCAATTATGTATTGTGTAATAAATACATCTATAATTCCAACACCACCCATTGATTTACCCGACTTCTTCACATATATCTGAATCCCCTTCAATTGCATTACCATCATCCTTAACTACAACAAAATCCAATATTAACCAACTCCTCCATGCTCTATTCTCACAACTACAACAACCCATGTACTACGAAATTACACTAATCAAAATGTAGTACAATCAACATCTCCAAGACTCCAACAACACCCAAATGGCATGGGAGAATTTACACACTTAACTGTATCACCAAATGTCATTTTCCAATGTTAATGCAATTTCAAGTGAATTGATTAATCAATTTAAGAACATATTACACAATAAAACAGGATAAATTACCAAATTTCATCAAAAATCAGACAAATCAAAAAACATACCAATTCCAAAAAAATCTAATCAACTTGAGAATATGACCCTTTCCCCTTCTCATCATCATCACTAACCCAAAAATCAGACAAATAAAAAAATACATACCAAAATGGATAACCCACTCTTTTCTGAAGCATTGGAAATTTTACCCTCCCTGCTTTTAACGTCCCTCGCACAACCTGAACCTCGTCATATTTGCAGACAGGGTTAGATCGGACATTGTGCTTACTTCTTAAGTCGGTGGAAAGTGGGGCCGACATAATTATACGGCGGGTACTTGACTGCGCTGTGAAGCGGGATTTCCGGCATTTTCATCGAGAGCTTGTGTTTTCTGGGTTTATTTTCTCTGACATTTGCAGGGTTTTAGAATTTTTGAAGAGAAAGAAAATATATACAGCGATTTGGGCGGGGTTTTTGAAATTAGGGTGGTTTTATTGTTGGGTTTTGTTGGGCTGTTTGTGTTGAGTTTCTTTTGTTACTGTACAATCCAATTTTTAAATTAACAGTTTTAAGTCTTTTAGGCCCAATTTAAGTTTTTAAATTTAACCTATTTTTTGTTGTCTAAAAACAGTAATGTAGACGAGATTTGATTTCAAATTGGCACTACTTTTTATACTTTAATCAACTAAATTAGTTAGCAATCAAACATCCACAAATTTAGTGGATCTTTTACATCTTTATGTGTGTTTTAGGTTTTTTAAAATTTTTTTTTTTTTTTTTTTTTTTTTTTTTTTTTTTTTTTTTTGGTGTTTAGAGAGCCACAAGGGCGGGGGTGAGAATTGATCCCAATATCTCCTGAAAGTGGGAGGGAAGCTCTAACCACTTTAGCTTTAATTTATAAGTATACACCAACCATTTTTAAAGAGGATGTAAACATAAAAAGTATTCATACTACCACTTTTTCCAGGTTTTTTATTTTATTTTTTTTATTTAATATTTTTTTGTAAGAAATTTGATCTTGTTAATTTAAGATGATTATTTGTTCATAAATTTAACAGAAGCTTTTGTTCATAATTGTATCATGTGTAAAGTATAAATTTGACTATATTACTTTTATAATTTCAATTAATACTAACTATAACGTTGCGTTGGAGGGTAGCTTAAAGTTATATATCATGTGCGTGTCAAAAGAAAAAAAGTTATATATCATGGGTCTCCTAAACATTATATATAGCTTAAAGTTATATATCATGTATTCATGTGTCTCCTAAACCTCAAAAAAAATGGTATATATCATGTGTTTGTCAAAGTATATCCTATGATAGTATGTGTGAACTTGTTATTTACCAATAAAAGTAGACTCAAGTGGTAAGCAACTTGATGTCCCTTAAAGGAGGTCTTGAACTCGCTTTTATTAAAGGAGTATTTTTTTTTTATGCTTACGAGGGGGTTGTCCCCGGAAAATAAAAACAAAAAACTAAACAGAAATTAAACGTGGTAAAGCCACCCCTGCGATATCTTCTCGCAAGATTCGTCCTAACTCAATAAAAGGAGTAATTAAACTAAAGGAGTAATTGTTTTGTTGCTTTAAAAGCAGCATTTTAATGCTCTTTGGAAACAATAATATCTCTTCAATTCTCATAAATAAGCATATGATATGATATTATGATTTCATTAAATTCTCTACATAATGTTAAGGATTTAATTAGGTTGTACATTTTCAAACTAATATACGAAGTTATTTTGCCACTTTAATGTTAGTTTTGACTCGATCTTCCTCATGGAAGACTGAAGTAGGGTATAGAAGACTAAAAGTAGTACACATTGCATATAGCTATGGGCTCATTGTAGGAGTGCAAAAATCAACTTTCACACTTATTTCTTGCAATACTGATCTTCATCATCCATATGCTTTAGGAATTTTATTTTGAGCTTGTCAAAATAGTATATTATGAGCATTAATATAATAATATTAAAGAATGATTTAGCTAGAAGGCTTAAATAATAAAGGTGGAAATAAGAACACTTAAGAGACGTATGACCACTTTAATAGTTTAGTCCATTAAAATGATTGAAATTGATAAGTAATTACACATAATTAAGAAAAAAAGAATATTATTTCCATACAAAATACTTGTATAAAAACCTCAATATATTAGCAAAACAATTAATTATTAATAAAAAGAATATTACTAGCTAAGAGATTTTTTTTTATATTTTATTTGTAAGTCTAAGAGATTGTAGCTTTGCTGACGGAATATTTTTATTTGATTTAATTATCATGTAACTTTTATTTATGAATCAATTTCATTTCAAAAAAAAAAAAAAAAAGATATCGTATAATTACCATCAAAGCCTAAAAATATAATTACCATCAAAACCTATATTTTCTCATTTCTTGTGAATTTTTTTTTTTTGACAGAAAACGGGGAACATATTATTAAAACTAGCTCAAAATGTCAAAAGTTACAGCATCCGATGCACAGTCCGGCACCTCTTCCATCCAAACATGCATAACATCAAACATCACACTACTTTGAGCAAGCCTATGAGCTACCCCGTTCCCTCTCCTACCCACATGAGAAGTAGAGAAGCTAACACAAGAATTAGCTAGGGTGAGAAATCCATGACAATCAAACCAAATCTGGAATTCTGCCTTTTTATGAGCTACCCAGTTCCCTCTCCTATCCCTCATTTCTTGTGACGTTAATCCCTACTTTAACGTATTTATATTTGCGACATTCTATTGTTAGATAGGTTAATGTCTATTATTGAATGCCCAATTTCTTGACTAGAGTTACTGTAGATTTGTAGTAGTTTGTAATTCTTTGTCACTTTGTGTGCCGCAAAGCTTGTTATTGAGAAGCATTACTATACATCTTTTCAAACAATTATTTCTATTGTGGTTAGCTGCATTAATTCTTGGTAGTTACCGTATTTTAGTGTATAGTACCCTTTGAATCATAATCAAGCAATGTATTAAGGTGTTGGATAATTAAATTAAATTATGTGTAGTTGCACACCAACTCGTTGACGTAATGGTCCTTACAAAAGAAAAAATTATTCATAACATTACTTAAATTTAATTGTTACCTAACTAATACTTGTAATTAACTACATATACTAGTACATAGTCTTACATGGACGATGAAACACAATTTTATGGTACCATTGAGCCTATATGTATTCAACTATTCATTTGCTCTAAGTCCTTACAAAGTTACAATTCTTTAAGATAAAGTGTCCATATAAATTGTCATACATGCGTTTACATAATACGTACTGGTACTCCGTTATGCTTATGTTGACCACATTCACTATGCTAGCTACAAGTATCGCTCCCTCCCCCCCCCCCCCCCCCCCTATATTTATTCAACTATACATTTGCTCTAAGTCCTTACAAAGTTACAATTCTTTAAGATAAAGTGTCCATATAAATTATCATACACGCGTTTACATATACGTACTGGTACTCCGTTATGCTTATGTTGACCACATTCACTATGCTAGCTACAAGTATCGCTCCTCCCCCCCCCCCCCCCCCCTCCTACCATAATTAAGTTTTATCTATGTCTCGTGATTGCGATTATCGTACCATGATTGGTTCATATCTTTGACATATCCTTAGAGGCAACTTTTATAGAAAAAGGGTTTAGTGATCAAATGTTACGAGTACAAATGTACAATGAAATTGACAGGAGCGTCATTGAGTTGCTTTGATTGTGACCAACGTAAGACCAAGAACAACTAGACAAGCTACAATTGGTTGGGACTAAACTTTGTCAACAATTTACGCATCTTATTAATCAATTTAAGATTGCAGTTGGATTAATGGATTTATTATTGTTCAAGATGATGGAATTGACAAAATATAATTTCAGCCATTTTTATTTTATTTTAATTTTGACAAAGGAAAATATAATTTATTTTAATAAAAGAGAGTAATGTAATTAATTATTAGTTCATGTCGTTCTCATCAATCCAATGCTATACATGTAGCTTTTTGATCTTGAAAGACATGATTCGTGCTGATGCATCACCTTATCAAATTTTTTTATTGTAAATAGTTATTGAAAATTTTTATAATGTTAACTCTTATGTTTTTTTAATTTTATAATGTTAACTCTAATGTTACAAGACAACTATGTATAAAGTACAAGTAAATATCAACTCTGCAATTAGCCACACTAGTTGCATATATTAAGAGCAAGTTTAGCTCTAAGTCATAAAACTTGAATGTAACATCATTTTTGGTGGTCTCCATTGAAAATGATGTCATCAAATTCTTGTTAAGACTCGCTAAGACTTGTCCAAATTTATTACTTTAACCCTAAGACTCAAATATATGACAATTTTTTTTTTATCTCTTTATGTGTAGAAAAGTGTAAAAAAAAAAAAAAAAAAAAAAGGATAATACAAATAAAATTTAAGTGGGTCCCACTCTCAAGTCTTAAGTTGAGTATTGAAATTTCAAGACTCAACTTAAGACTTGCTTGAGATTTAAGAAGAAAAATGGAGGAAGTTTTAAACATAAGTCTTAAGACTCGAGATGATGATGTCACCCCAAGTCTTAAAACTTAGGGCTAAATTTGCTCTAATATTGATTGTGAAAATGGTGATATATACTGTACTTCGTATCATACAATTAAAGAGCATAAATAATAAACTGTACTTTGTATATTGGATAATAGTTACCAAATAAAGCTTGGTAAAGTTGGTGGGGAAACTCAAAATTTGAGTCAACTAACTTCAAAATGCTTGAAAGTATTGGAATTTCCTTACCTAGCTTTCCTCTCTACTCTCAAGCTGTCAAGCATCAACCTGCAGAGTTAGACCGACTAAACCAAAAAAAAAGGTCAAAGAGAATGTAATACGGAGTATAATTTATACTCCCTTCGTTTTTAAATATTTGCTCCACTTCCCTTTTTCGGCCGTTTTTAAATACTTGCTATATTTCCTTATTTGGAAAGCTTTTACAATATTAAATTAATTTTTCTTACCTAGTGGACCTACCATGATCATATTTTATTATTTTTATATTATCTCTCCATTACTTTTGCTTTTTACAAATTTTTATTCTTCCACTTACCCCACTATTTCCATATTTTATTACTTTCTCCAATTATCCTAAAACTCCGCATATGGAGTAATGGAGCAAGTATTTAAAAAACGGATAGAGTATACTTGTAGTGGAAGTGGTAGAGGTGGCTATGATGTTTGGATGCAAACGTTAGCCAGAACAATGGACCATTCCCCATGCGGCCATATACCATGCAAGAGTGCAAGTGTGTGCTGTATTCCATGTGGATATATAATTAGCTCACCCTTCTAAAGCTGTTTTTACACCTTCCTAAATCCAAACACTTGCTTTTTAATTCCCTATCCTAATTCCGATCCATTTTTCATTATTGGTTGTCACCCAAAACTTATACGTGAGGGGATTAGATCAAAACAATTGTCGCTTTCTTTATCATTTAAAAGACGACTTGTCACTTTACGAAAATATAATCGTTATATTTACATATTAGTAGATTTATTTTCCGTACAATGAATAAGGTTTGACTTATAAAATTAGTATCTACAACAACAACAAAATGAACTATCTCCTCAATCATATAGATTAACAACAATAATTTACAATAAAGTGTCCATGAACTCTTAATTATAATTTTGAAACTATTAATATAAAAAATCCTTCTTAAGAAATCAATAAAATGGTTTTTATCTTTAATGACTTTAAAAATTTAAATAGCCCTTATGTCCTATAAAATTTGACACAACACGATACAAAATCAATAACTTGTCCATAAATTTAACCCACTCAACTCACCTTTTAGGTACTACCATATCTATCCCACCTCAAGCCAAGCTTTATTGGAATTGGTTGGGAGGGGTGAGTGGTTACAAACGTCCAATTTCCTTAAACAAATCCAACAATATTTAATTGAATCCTACAAATATTCAATCTAATTTACAACTAAGTTACAAAGGTCTAAATTATTTTTATCTTTAATGATTCAATACCATAATAAAGTACTTAATAATTTCAACATTTTAGTATTAAACTAAACTTGTTAACATCGATAATATAACAATGTACTCTCCTCGTCCCATACTTACATGCCTATTTCTCAAAAAACACGAAAATTAAGGAAAATGAAGGGAGTGAAGACATGTTGTTTGTTGTATGAGAAATATATAGAGTAAAAAAAAATAAAGAATACTCCCTCCGTCCCCAAATTACATTTCTAATTCTAGCATTTATTCCTCACATAATAGAGGAAAACAGGAATGTAACTTAGGGACGGAGGGAGTATATAAGTATTTTGTATGAAAAAGGTAAAAAGTTGTATGAATTATGATAGAATTATGTGATATTTTTTTTAAAAACCGGCATAATATTTTGAAATGTCCAAAATAAAATACTCCCTCCGTCCCTTTTTGATAGTCTCTTATGGGCATTTTTTACGGG
Source organism: Chenopodium album (assembly GCF_948465745.1). Lineage (NCBI taxonomy): Eukaryota > Viridiplantae > Streptophyta > Magnoliopsida > Caryophyllales > Amaranthaceae > Chenopodium > Chenopodium album. Next base: position 5,339,089 of record NC_137851.1, on the reverse strand, counting down.
AATTAAGAAGCACAGATAAAAATAGTAAAAGTATATTGAAAAAGTAAATTGACATTGGGTATGCAAAAAAGTAGAGAGAGAAAGTAATAAAAATACATGGAAAAACAAAATTTATATGAGAATTTTGCACAAATATTGTTGTAAATTGGAGAGAATTTTGTTAAAACATTAATATTAATGGTTGTTGGAAAAAGTAAATGGGGCGAATATTTAAGGACTAAAATTTGTCCATAAAAAATTATCATTTAAAAACGGAGGGAGTATATATGCATATAAATATGGGACGAAATGAGTATTACGGGTATATATCCACCGTATTTAATTCAAAATAATAGTTCATTTAGTCCACCTAATTAGTAATTACCCCTGCTCTAAAAATGAAAAACCCCACTAAAAGGGGAACAAAGCCGCAAAACGAGAGAAATTACACATAATTTTGTCTATTAAACATACCCGCGCTATAAACAACAAACCCACAAAAACCACCCTCCAACTTTTCTCTCTCCTCCTTCTCTCTCTTCCCTCCTCCTCAGATCCACTCCCATGGATCTCTCACCGTCGACACCGCCGGCGACGACATCTCCCACCGTCGTCGTCGGCGGCGCAAAGAAAGAACCCAAAACCTCCGCCCAAAAACTCCGGCTAATGGTCAGCTTCAACGGCCACATCCTCCCTCGTCCTCACGACAAAACCCTATTCTACGCCGGCGGTGAAACCCGCATTATCTCTATCCCTCGAAATTCATCACTTTCTCTCTCCTCCCTTTTCTCTCATATCGCTAAATCCTTCTTCAATGGGTCCCTCAATTTTCTCCTCAAATACCAGCTCCCTAACCATGACCTTGACTCCCTCATTTCTATCTCCTCTGATGAAGATCTCTCCAATATGGTTGATGAGTATGATCGAATTTTGTGCTCCGGTTCTGGTTCGCGTATCAGATTCTTTCTCTTTAAGAAAGAGGAACCTGTTCGTGATTTCAAATGTGATGATGATTGGTTTTCTGATGCGCTCAAGGTCGCGAGTTCGAATCCTGCCAACAGTAACAATAATAATAATAGCAACACCAATAATAATAACAATGATTCTTCGTCGTCGGCGCCGGAATCGATTGTTCTGGAGAGTAGTTCGTCGTTTGGGTCAAATAGTTCGTCTTCAAATTCTCCCGGGAAGAATAGTAAAGTGGGTGTTGCGGATGATTTTAAGGTTGTTTTGCCCTCTGTTGATTCTCTGGGAAGGTAATTTAGTTTACTATTTTTTAAATTTTGAATTTATATTTTTAATTTACTATTGTGGTTTTTTTTTTTTTTTTTTTTTTTTTTTTTTTTTTTTTTTTTTTATAATTAATATTATCATTTTTTTGTGTGATGAACTTTGAGTAATTGAAGATGGAGGATGAAATTTGTGGGTTTTGTTTGGTTGTTTTGTAGGATAAATTTTGTAGAATTACTTGTTTAAAAGGACGGAAATTGCTTACAAAACTTTGAAGTATGATATTTTAGTTTTGATGTTTTCCTGTAATTTATTTGATTTAATTGAGAAATGGAAGAAATCAAACATAGCTATCATATTATCTGCCTGCAATTATCATATTCAAGTTTAATGAGGTTTAGGCTTTTTGCCATGTTTGGTATGGATTGGGTGGTGAATTTATTCTTTTAAGAGGAAAGACAAAATGTCAACGATTTTTTTTTTTTTTAAAAGCATATATTGGGTTGTCAATGACAAATTGAGAAGTAGTTAATTGTCTTTGTGAATATCTAGTTAGGTTGCAGCGGAATATTGTTTTTATTGGATCCATAGGCGGAACTCGGTCTTTCGAGTGGTTGGTACGTTGTACGGAATTGGTATTGTGTTTTTGTAATGGGCTATGTATGTCATTGAGTTAATTTGCGATAGTTGGGGGTTATTAAGGTGGTTTTTCTGAAACACTGAAACCAGTATCTGTTCAGATGTGGATTGGTTAGAGCTAAGACTTTCATGGGACTTGTGGAATGACCGAGGTATGACAATGGTGGTGGTGGTGGCGGCGGCTGTGATGATTGTAGGATGTACAGAATTGAGTGATGAATATTGTGCAAATATATATGGGGTAGTTACTAATTTACTATTCAGGTTTCATATAAGGGTCACATGTGTTGATTGTCCAGCAGTTAGGCTATATGACCTAGGCAAAACCTCTCCATGTATGGTGATAATTTGTGTCGGCGGTTGGCAAGTATGAAAGGAGGTGTAGCTAAGGCAATACGAGTTTGATATTTTAAGTTGTGATTACTTTAGTAATTGGAAATCCTTTGTTGTTCCATGTTTGGTGCTTAGAATTGTTAAGGAAAGGTAGCGGAGATGTGATAATTAATACGAAGTACAAAGTACAATATCATTACTGGGATCTATGGTCTTCATTTGCCGTGCCAAATTCTCTAGACTTTATGCAATATTCTGAAAAGCTCCAACAATTTTCAATGGGTGTCTTTATGTTTAGGATGTACAGTCATACATGCTTGGTGGTTGGTCTTGAAATTTACTTACAAGATGCTAGTCCAAATTAATTTGCACATGTTTATAAATAAGTTGTCAGTAATAATGCCATAATTCTCTCCCTATGCAGTGATCCTTTGATGACCAGATCTCAGAGTAAATTATGTAGATTCCTTTGCTTTCCTGTGTTATCTTTAGCTAAGCCTGTTGACCACCAGCAAGTGTGCCTTGGGTTCATTGTCTTCCAGTAAAGTTAACGTTAGGCTTTATTATCTACTGTACTATATTTCTACGTTAAAATTTGCTGACTATCTAGGGAGTGGATCATTCTCTTATGTATATTGGGTGGAGGTGTTTGCATGTACATTTAGTTGCTAGTAGTCCTATTAGACAAGAAGTTAGATGAAAGTAAAATTTTGGATCTTAAGACTACTCTGTAAACGATCCTTGGTCCTACACTTACTTCTTTGGTAGCTGTATGGTTTCTCCTCTTTACAGCCTGAACTCTGCATTTGTAATGTGTCTTTTCTGAAACAAATGTCAGTTTATTGTGGCTTAATGCATTGATGGATCATGTCTTGGAGCGCTTTGTTTTAGTATTCACCTATTGGTCATCCAGATTCCAGAGTAGTTAACCTTGGTAGTTTCATGGATTGTTGTATTTTACAGTGATTGCAGCATTCCCAGCCCAAACTTCAGCCAGCAAGGAATTGTGTATCAAGACGCATCAGGATTTTTTGACTCTAATCTTGCTTCTGTGAACCCTGTTGAGACTGAAAGCAATGCTTCTGATCGTTCACCTCGGAGTGATATTCTGACTTCCGTTCAGGTTTCTGGTTATATGGTATCTAAACCAATGGATAAACCTCAGCACCAGTCCCCACCTCAGCCACCATCACTAGCAACAGCAACGCCACATTACATTCACTACGCCACTCCGCAATCCAATTATGCTCCCCAATATTATCCAAATTCTATACCTGTTGTATCTTATCCTCCAATGTATCCAACTTATGTCCAACCACATCAACCCGTCCAATATCAGCTAAATAAGCCATACCCAGTCTACATGATGCCTATGGGACAAACACAAAATATATATGATGCGTCTATGCCTTGTACGATGACAACTGCACCAAATGTTGCTAGGAGTCAACCCCATGTGCCTTCAAATCCTGTTGTGGTTTCACCCCCGATAATTTATGAAGGTTACAATAAACCTGCTACTCCAGCGTCTGAATTTGCTGCTGAAGTATACATGCCAGCTGCTATGGCAACCCAGCCTGTGACTTTGCCTGCAGTGCATCAACCAGCTCAGCCTGTTACTGTTCCTCCCATTGAAAAAACCAACTATATCAGTGAATATGAAGATCCTATGCATGCCCAGATATACAAAACTCAACCTTCTGGTCTTATATTGCCTTCTCAGCTTCAAATGGCACACAGTGCTTCAACAGCGATGCTTCCAGAAAGTTTTACTCAGTTACAGTTGGATAGTACTAAACATTGAGGATTCTGAGCAACGGAAAACTGCTGCTTCGAAAAACAGTTTTGAGTAAGATGCATAGAGTTCAACACTGTAATTTCGCTTTCCCTGCTTTGCCTGCACCAGTTTTCTTTTTGTATTGCAGTACATCGTCTTGTTACTCTAATTCATGTTTGTTTAGTATACATTTTTTTGACCTTTTTTTTTTTAATTTTTTTTATTCACAAGCTTAATTAAAGAAAAAGTGCTTTTGCTGTAAGCATTGTGGTTCTGATTATGTAACATTTTGGTAAAGTAATGTATAAGTATTTGCTGTTATCTTGGATGTGTTATTGAAGTATAAAAAATGATTAATTGATTCTTTTAATTTTTTGTATCTATGGTCAATATTTTATCTAGTTGTGTCCTTGGTCCGTACTTGAAGGCACAGGAAGCTGCATAATCATATTAGTGAAATTTCATGTGGAATCAAAATTTGGAAATTAGTCAGCGAATCTTACATGCATTCTTATCATATCCTACTAATCTAATCTAATAAACTCTATGTACTGATTATAAAATCTCCCAAATAAATACTCTAAAGAACCTGGTTTGTATGTACAACAATGCTTGAATGTAATTTTATTAAATGAATACTCAATGGTGATTAATTGTCTGTGTCTGCCTTCAAGGGGGCTGAGTTTTCATCCTCAATCTGCTCATTAGCAAAATATTTTGCAATTTTGAGCATTACTTTTCTCCTTCTTTTCATAGATAAAGAGGTTGAAGTGCTTATACGTCTTGTAGCTGGAGAGCCAGATCTTCGCAACTTGGCTTGTCTTACTGGGGTTGAGCTATAATCATGATCTTTTATTGATCTACTCCCCTGGAGGCTCTTGCTGCTATGATTTATCTCTTTTTGCTGCTGCTCTGTTTCTGAATCCTCCGTGCTTTCTAATTCTTCCATCCTCTTGACCTCCTGCTCTTCCTCTAGCTTCAGCTCTTCAATCTCCCTCTCTACCAAAGCAGTTTCTATCTTAATCTCTCTCTCACTGGCCTTTAATGCTTCTGCCCATGCAAGAGCAGCTGCCACTTTCTTGTCAGCAGTCTCTCGAGCTCCAGCTGCACATCCTGTTAAATATTCGTACTCAAATTTCGATATTGTGATGGTAGAATTTGTCTGGGAAGCCCTTGCTTTCACTGCATTTTCTACAAGGATTTGCAATTTCTCAAGAGCATTTGCTTCTGAAGTTTTGAATTCTTCTAGCTCTTTAAATACAGTCTGTAGTTTCTCTTCCTTCAAATCATTTTCAGACTCAATTTTCTGAATCTCAGCCCTGATGCAGCCTGTCTCCTCTTTCAATTTCTCCTCCTCTTTCTTCGCGGCCTCCTTATCTCTTTTTAAATTCTCTAAAGCAAGGGAGAGAGATGGTAACATTGACTTCGCCTTTTCCTCAGATGCTCTGGCAACTTCTAATGTATCTTTGGCCCTTAGAAGTTTTGAGTTCATCATCTTTATTAATTTTTCGGTTTCTGCTTCCTTTTTTTCAAGTTCACCCTTCTCCTTTGTCATGTTTATCAGCTCGATTCTTATTATATCCATACTACCCATAAGCTGAAACCCTTCTGCTTGGATAGTCTCCAATTCTTTCCTCGCTGCCTGCAGATCTTCTGTGACTGTCTTCAAAGCAGAGTTGTTTAAACTTACTCTTCTCTGATATTTACTGTCCATTTCCTTAATCAAATTCAGCTCATTCTGCAATACATCAACCTCTGAATTTGTAAGTTCTAGTATATCTTCAAGATATTTCATTGTCTCAATTTCATCCCGCAATACACCGATCTTTTTTCTAGTGTCAGCAATCAGTTTTGAATATCTTTCCTCTTCTTCTTTCTTCTGAGCTTCAATCTCTGCAAGTTCTTTCTGTGCCTGGATTTGAGCTAGCTCAACCAATACCTCCTCTTCTTTAGCTTCTTCAATCTCTTTCCTTGATTTATCAGCAGCATTCGTATAAAACTTGAGTCTTGAACCAGCAGCATCTGCTTCTTTTTCTGCCTTGAATTTCTCTTCAACTGCGCGTTCTATCTCAAGTTTAATTTTACTGGTCTCTCTTTTGACTGCTTCAACCTCTTTCACGACTTCTTCATACTGATCATTTTCCTCTTGGCCAGGTAATTCCTCAACTCTCTTTCCCTTCTGAAACTCCTTAACCCTTAACTCCGACTCTTGTATTTGTGATGTGAGCTCCCTAACTAACTTTTTCGCCTTCAGGATTTCAAACTCAGCCTGGTTTATCTCTGACTCTGCTATTATCCTGTTTTCATTGATTTGATTGATCCTATTCTTTGCAACATGAAGTTCTTGAGCCTTTGAAGAACTTATCTGCAAAGTTCAAACCAACCATTAGCACGAATAATCAAATATATATACTCGTAGTATAATCTAGTAACAGATAAGAAAGTGATAATGGAGAATATACTCTATTTACCTCAGAGTTTGAAGCATTATTCAGAGACTTCTTATATGTATTAGTAACTTGATTAATCTGCCCCCCTCCACCATATTTGTTAATGGCTGCTTTTACTGACCCAATTGTTCTCCCATTTCCCAATTTGCTCCCATCCATCTCAACCAAACACTCGAAAAATCTCTCCTTTCTTGCTGAGGTTCGCGGTATATATATGAATTCCTGTGTTCTCTACAAAATCTCATATTTTTGATTCATTTTTTCAGTAATTTGTGCTCTAGAGGAAGGCCACAACCCAAGTTTAAGAAACTAAGATTAGAAGAAAATAATGTTTGGTTGTTATTGTTACAAGTCCTCAATAGTGTTGCTGCCATCTATCAAGTGGGACATGCATTTTGCTTGTGCTTTCTTTTTCAAGCTTTTAAAGATTTTGGATGAAAATTAAAAAGCCAAACAGCTTTTAGTCTCTACTTTGTGCTCAACTCTCGTGAGTCTTGATTGCGGTAAAGGCATAAAGCTTCTTCATTTTATATGCTTCAAAAGTGAGAGATTGTCCGCCATTTCAATTTATTTTTTCAAACTGCGGAGTACAATCTCAAATAAGGTAATTTAAAGGGGGGGGGGGGGGAAGTTCAAATATGTCAAATATAATTTTAAAGTTGGATAAAGCACTCATTTAAACGAAATATATTTTTTCTTTTCTACAAGTACTATCACAATCCTCTTAAATGCAATATATTTCCACCACTCGTATTTACATAATTACATGTCAACCTATTCATTTCAGGAATCAGGTCGCTTTGAATCGGGTCGATTCGAGTCAATCAAATTGGGTTTAAATTGGGTCGGGTCACTTTCGGTTTCGCGTTATGTCAAGTTCAGGTTTTGGGTCAAGTTCGGGTCATTTCGGGCATCAGGTCATGTTCGGGTCAGCTCCATTTCAGCATTTCTGGTCGAGTTTGAGTCGAGTTAGTTCGGGTTCAAGTCATTTCCGAGTCAATGGTTTCAGGTCAACTTTTGAGTCACGGGTCGAGTCAAAATTGCCAGGTCTATCTAAGCTTAACTACGAGTATTATTTTATAACACTCCATGTCAAAAAAAAAAAAAAAAAAAAAAAAAAAACTTTAACAATGAGACAACCGCAGGTAAATCCGTAAATCACCAATACCGACAGCGTCACGTTTCATTTTTCTAACCAGATCATCAAATCCATCTGCATTCTGCACCAATTTGGCAATTTTATCCCAACCAAAAAATCGAAAAAAATTACAATTCTCAGATCGATTTCTATCGAATGAAGCTTCGATCGAAAGCATCAATGGCGGATTCTGATTGATAAAACAGTAGAAATCGAGGAGAGAGAAAGAAGACAATGGATGTGGAGAGATCATCGCTGTGTAATTGTGTGGTAAACTTTCTATTGGAAGAGAACTACTTATTGACTGCTTTCGAGCTACTTCATGAGCTTCTTGATGATGGTAGAGATGCTCAAGCTATTCGTCTCAAGGATTATTTCGCTGATCCTTCTCTTTTTCCTCCTGATCAAATCTCTCGCTTCAATTCTCTTCGAGGTTTGTCTTTTTGTTTCCTTAGATTCTGATTTTATTTTGATTTGTATTTGTAATTGATTGATTAGAAAGATCTGATTACGGCCTGTTTGGTAGGCGATAATAAATTGTGGTAATGAGAATGAATTCAAATGTAGTTGTTGTAGGTCAATATTTGTATTTTAGGCGAATTGCGTTGGAACTTACTGGAACAAATCGAAAGGTTTATACTGTAATTGAATTAGGCAAGGATTTGTCTTCTGCCATTGCATGATTTTGTTGAAGATTTCTTTTTTTTATTGATAGATTTGAAATATTACATTAGAGAGAAAATATTCAAGTAGTTTCACATGCAAGCTTGATTTTATGGCTATATAGTTCTGGGAGACTTACTTGAATTAGTACACTTCATACAGTCACACCATAAGTGAGTATTTATAATGCTTAACTTGAATTGTTTAGGTTGGAGTGGAAAGCTCTCGACATATAATGTAGTATTGATTCGATCTATTTTCAAATTATAGTCTTGTGTACTATTTTGGGATGTTCGGGAAAAATATTGCATTACCTGTTAATGAAATGGTTGGTTGTTCAAACATACTCTGACTCCCTCTTGAAATGATTAGTAGGGTGAGGATGGAAGGGCATAACTATTGCGGAATATAAAGGATGTTTTGGTGAATGTCAGTGGCGGATCCAGGATTTTTTAAGTGCTAGGTCACCGTCAGCCATTGTAACGAAGGTCGTAATTAAAAAAAAAAATAGATGGAATAAAAGGGTACTTTTTGTGAGATATAAAACGGACGTAGTTATTAAGCAAAAAAAATATTCTAAAAGTAAATATCTATCCATATTATAATTAAATAAAAAAATGTAAAATTGTTTCTTACTAGTTTTCGTATTTTGATACGGAGTAATAAGTAACCATCACCCGCATACCAATCACACGTTTTTTTCCCTTATTTTCATTCCAAAAATTAGGACACAAATTTAATAAGAATAAACATATTGCTATTGTCAAGAAAGTTAATTACACAAATGTAAGCTAATAAGCTTGATACAGAGCAACTTATATTTTCAATTTAGCAAACAATTCAATATTCACCTTTTTTTAGTTTAAATTCAACAATTATTCTCAATTTTCTCAATAGTCAGTTTTGCAAACAATTACAATACCCAATTTCATTTGTCCCGTAGTGGAATAGTGGATTAGTGGCTAATGGAGTTATGGGCTTTTGTAAAATCTGAGAAATTTGTAAGAAAGGTAAGTTTTGGGTTTTTTTTTGCTAGGTCACGTGACCTACCTTGCCCAAAGGTAGGTCCGCCACTGGTGAATGTATGGCGAATTCTTAATTGTAAGTGTTTAGAGAAATGTGGCACTTATTCAAATGACGAAAAGTGTAGTATTTTGGAATTGGTGATATGAGGCTACTTGCGTAAAAAAATGTTTTTTTGTGAATGGGAGGGGTGATATGATGAAATCTTAAATTCAAGGACAATAGAGGTAGCCTCAAAGCCAAATTTAAGCTAGCTTAAACTAAGGGCTATATACTTCCAAAGACAAAAGGCTAAACCACATGCCATGTATGAACATAGAAAGATGGGGAGTAGGCATCTAGAAAAGTTGGCTCTGCTGCTAAAGGGTCAAGTATGAAATCTATTGATACCGAACCTAAGATTCAGGGACAATGATAGAGACTTATAGCCTAGTTTGTGGGTCTTTGGTTCAGGGATGAATTGTATGATTTGAAATGAGCTTTGTGGTACATGTAAATTCAGGAAAAACCATTGATTTGTTAGGTATAAATTTATTGTAGATGAAAGTAAGGAAATGAAAGGGTAAAGCGAAATCTTTACCACTATGGATCTGGTCACAGTTTTAAAATGTGGTAATTATACTTTCTTACTGTTTCCTAGCCAGCTATTCTTGTTGGCAGACATTAAGGATGGATGCTAGCCAATATTGGAGGAAAGTTTCAGCGCAACCCTGTAGCTTTAATCAAAGAGCATAAATCACATAGTCACTTGAGTTATCTAGTGGATGATTTTGCAGTTGCTTTACGAGACTGTTAGACCCTATATGATCAAATGGGGAGTGCAAAAGGCTGTAAAAAAAGAGATTATCATGGCACATACACAGAATTGTAGGCATGCAGCCCACACTCAAGTGCTCAACACTAGGAGGCCATTCCCAAGAGGAATTTTTTAGTTGCAACCCTATAGCTTTAACTAAAGAGTATAACATGATACATTACATGAGTTATCCTGTGAATGATTTTGCAGTTGCTTTATGAGATTGTTAGACTCTATATGATCAAAAGGGAAGTGAAGAAAACTAAAAAACAATAGGTTATCATGACGCGCACACACAAGTGTAGGAATGCAGCCCACACTCAACACAAGGAGGCTTTTCAACTACTAGCAATTTTTAGCGATTTTTTTGTCTACAAAGGGAAGAAGGGTGTGGGCTGTGTGGCACAGCCTGACTGAAATGCTGACGCTAAAGCAAAGAAATGAAGCAAGCCTATTTCCTGGGTTTTTCATCCTGAACCTTAGATTGCCATAATTTCTTGTAATGCCACAATGGTGGAGCATTCGATGGATCAAATTTTATCCGGTTATCATTTTTTGTACGATTTGTGTCTCTTCCTCAAATATTCATTTTAGTTGTACTTTCCATACTTCTTCAAGAGAATGATTGAATGCCCATGATCTTTTTTATTATTGCAACTCAGTGAAAAGTTTGAAAGTTAATAGGGCATTCTGGTGGTTGCTGTCTAATAGTAATAAATGTATGGCTTATAAGAGTTTATCCAACTCAAGTACGTCTTCAGGTGGTGGGCGTCAATTATGATTATTATATACTATGATAATCTTTGAACTTGAAAAAGTAACGTGTCCAACTTTAGTGCCATGTCTCATATGATGATTTCTACATATGTTGAGGACATTAAAGACTGTTATATTATTGCATGATTTTATTTTGTGTATCTGGATTGCTGATTATGCGTGAAATTTGCATTACTGACTTCTACATGTAATTTGTCTGTTGTGGGTTTTGTGGCTTTGGGTTTTGGGGTGGGGGTGGGGGTGGCGGGAGGCTATTTCTCAACTTTTATTGAGACTGTTATATGCCTTATCCTTATTACTGTTCTGTTTGTTTGTCTGAAAGCAGTTGCAGATCCTCAAAGTTTGTTGGAAGAAAAACAAGCATTACATGAAAAATTGGCATTATGTGAGTATGAACTTCGATTAGCTCAGGAAGACACTTCAAAACTAAAGGAAGAATTGCAGAAGAAAGCAGAACTTCCATCGCTTGAAAACAACAGTAAGTCTCACAGTAGGTTGGATTCTATATACTTTATAAGTTTGTATGTTTCTAGTAGAGTATTCAAAAAGTGACAGGAGAACTTACAGATTTGGACTTTTGGAGTGTCAACTTATCACTTCTTGAGCCAGTGTGATTATCTATTAAAAATTCAAAACTGTTTCAGATCTTCTCCTGCCGCTTTTATATGTGTCCCATTTACTCCCTTTACATTTGACTCAGCTATTAATTACTATTAGATCAAGTGCAGTTGCTCATGTAATCTGTATGGATGTACTAAGTTATAGCTTGATGTTTTCCAATATGTTTCAACTCGGATACTGATAATAATTAGTAATTGATTAGTGCAATTGGTCAAATAAACCTAGCAGATATACTATGATTAGTTTGTTGTTTATTATATATATGCATGCTGACAGTGCTGTACTGCTGTGGGCAAAGGGCCAGCAATACTAGAGCTTAAATCTGCAGAATCTATAAAGTTTTTGCCTTTTCTGGTCTTCTATGTTACTTTGACACCTTGCTTTACGTCAGGTGTCACGTGTTGGATCCTCCGACCCTTTGACACGACACCTAAATGCATAGTAGCCTTATATTAAACTTTATAAAATTTGGAGTGTCATGGATCCATCACCGTGTGACACACGACACCCCATCCGAGTCTGTGCAACATAGCTGGTCTTGGTCATTTGATATTATGCTGTAATCTGTGCTTTATTTTTCAGTGTCTATTAATATTCTTCTGCTTTTGTTATGGTAAATTTTCTGATACTACAGCAGTGAAGCGATGTGATGGCCCATACCCCACCCCCCCCCCCCCCCCCCCCCCCCCCCCCGGCAAAAAAAAGCCATAATCCAGTGTAGAAATATTTTCTGAGCTTTGTACTCTTTTGTCTGCAGGTGCAAATGGAAATGTTTCTTTGGACCCACCTCTTGATATAATAAGACAGAAGAAGGGCACCACAATGTCAAACTTGGGTCCTGTGAAGGATAATGAAAGACACGATCTTAATTGTGCTGTGAAGGAATACTTGCTCATGGCAGGTTATCGTCTGACTGCAATGACATTCTATGAAGAGGTAATGCAAACTTAAAGGTTCCGTGTATGTTTCTTCTTGGTTTTTCAGTTCCTTGCCTTCCTTCTTGTTTGGGCTCTATGTCTATTTTTATCATTTTATTTGATTTCTTTTTGTATGGGGATATATTTTGGGTGATTCTCTGGGTAAAAGAGGCTGTTCTCATAGATGTCTCTCTTCTAAAGCCTTAAGAAATTCAGTTGAGGAATTATTTCCTGATTTGATTAGATATTGACCTTTCAAGTTTTAACTAAACCAAGTTTGCAAGTGTAAGATAAAGTTTTAAAGGGCTTAACTGTAGCACTCTACAGGACCAGTGTCAAAGCTGGTATCCAGTCCCTAATCTTCCTTTTGTTTATTGTTTGAGGTGTTGCATAGAGCCAGATATCCTTGTTGGTGTTGGTTACTTATCTATTGTTTCACGTATAAAATTAGGTTGTGAAATGTTTGGCATAATTTAGTGATCAATTATGATTTGGTTCACTTGAGTCATGCTCAATTTGGCACTCACTGCTTAGTGGAATAACAGAAAAAATGGTAAAATTGTAAGTCAATTCTCTATGTTAGAGACACTCACTCGAATCACTCCAATGAAACATAAACATGATTAAAAAATTGTTCTTGTTTAGATTGACTTGATTGTAGGGTAATTGTATTAGTTGTATGAAAGTTAGTACTTGCCTATTATAATACAGATATTGACCTGTAGGTGACCGACCAAAATCTGGATGCTTGGCCTAATTCACCTGCATGTGTGCCGGATGCTTTGCGTCATTATTATTATCAGTACCTTTCATCCACTGAAGAGGCTGCAGAGGTATGTCTAAGATACTATTCTAAACTTGTTCAGATTTTTTTTTTGGTAGAACTAATTATCCATATTTCTTATGACTGAACTCAGTACATTTTAGTGTAAGCTGGACATAGGCAAAGGTTATTGTAGTTAATATTGGCTCAACAAGTGATGACATATGGCTGTATGAAGCTCTCTCACTGGGCTATATTAGTAAAGGTGTTAGCTGATATGAATGCCTTGCAGGAGAAAATTGCAATTCTAAGGGAAAAGGAGTCACTGTTAAAGGAGAATGAAAGACTAAGCCATGAGAAGGATTGCTTGCAGAGGAACAAAGAAGTAGCTGATGGTCAAATAACAGCTTTGACAAGATCAATAGATAGCTTGCAGAAGGAACTGAAAGAGAAGGATATTTTGGTATTGCCAATATCTTTATTATTTGTGCTTAAAATTGCTATCTCTTCTTCTATCCGGAAAGTTTATACCTCTTATATATACAAATAGGTGCAAAAGATGAAGCAGTTGTCTGAGAATCAAAGAAAGGAACTTAATGACTGCAGAGTGGAAATAACTTATCTTAAAATGCAAATTGAAGGTTGGCGATCTGGTAAAACTCAGTCAACGAGTAATGCTGATCATTCTCATTCACATTCCCTTGAAAACCCCACAGAAGAAACCAATTCCATGCTGATAGACACAGGAGAGGCAGAAACCTCTTTAGCTAGTGCCGTTTTTGATTCAACAATCCCTGAGGAGATTGAGCAGAAAGAGGTAATAGCTGTTGAAGTCCCTGAAGGTGAATCAGCTTCATCCGTTCCGGTCCATGGATCAACTGAATTTGAGGCTTTGAGAAGTGAAGATGCAGAGTCTAATACTGCCGAAATGTTAAAAGGCCAAGCGAATGGTGTCCAGAAAAATTCTCCTGAGGCAATGAGCCCTGAAAGTGGAAGCCAAACAGATGCTGACATTTGTGGAGATAAACTTCCAGACAATACAAGTGTATCACCTGCTTTAGAAAAGATGGCAGGTTTTCTGCTCCTTTATCAATTATGCATGCAAGGCTGAAAACCTGTCATCTGTACTTCCTTAATTCTGTTATATTTTGTATGATTTTATGATGTAGCATATATCCTAACGATATATGCCTTTGTTTGCCTCACAGAATTTGGAGACAGTCCAGATTCTTGCTGATGCACTCCCAAAGATTGCTCCATATGTTCTTATACAACATCGAGAGGTTTGCTTCTAAATTCTTATCATACAGCTTGCATATACATTCCAAGTAGATTGCTAATCATGTAATATTATTTTACCACAGGAGCTTCTCCCCTTGATGATGTGTGCAATCGAGCGCCATCCAGAAAGCACCACACGGGACTCTTTGACACATACACTGTTTAATTTAATCAAACGTCCAGATGAACAACAAAGAAAAATTATAATGGATGTATGTAGCATTTCCCTACTCATTTAGTCTAATTTTAAGACCAAAAAGACAAGAAGAATTAAAAATGAGGCAGTTTTTTCTTTACTGAAATCTTCTTTCTTTTCTGCAGGCTTGTGTTAATCTTGCCAAGAATGTTGGTGAGATGAGAACAGAGACAGAATTGCTTCCTCAATGCTGGGAACAGGTAATTTACTTTATATTTATGTATTTACTATTAAAGTTCCCAGCAAATGCACAGTGTGTTGACATTTCCAAATTTAATTTTGAAGATCAATCACAAGAATGAGGAGCGTAGGCTGCTTGTTGCTCAATCATGCGGAGAGCTTGCAGGATTTGTTCGACCTGAGATCCGTGATTCTCTGATCCTGTCTATTGTGCAACAATTGGTAGAGGATTCTGCAACAGTTGTACGTGAAGCTGCTGCACACAATCTGGCATTGCTGCTCCCACACTTTCCCAATACAGAGAAATATTTCAAGGTCAGCCTCACTACATATGTTCCAAGGCCATCATGGAGAAGAATTGTGACTTGACAGAATTGGCCACAATGTAAGATTTAGAGCCAGGTTGAGGAAACATGGTCTAGGGAGAGAGGCCTCATCCCTTAGTTGTAACATGATGAGTAGAAAAGTATATCCAAAACATGTCTCTCCAAGGTTCCTTTTGTGTTTTGATAGGTTGAGGAATTGATGTTCCAGTTAGTCTGTGATCCTGCTGGAGTTGTTGTTGATGCTACACTTAAGGAGTTAGTACCTACTTTGGTCAGATGGGGAAACAAGCTGGACCACATGCTGATTGTTTTGCTGTCACATATCTTGAACTCTGCCCAGGTGTGCTGGTCTTACAGCCTGACTCTTTATGCTTATGTTCAATGCTGATTTTCTTGCTTGGTTAATGACTCTTTTTATAAAAACTCAGCGTTGCCCGCCCCTTTCAGGGGTTGAAGGTTCTCTTGAGTCGCATCTACATGTCTTAGGTGAACGTGAGCGCTGGAACATAGATGTTCTATTAAGGATGTTATCAGAATTGCTTCCATATGTGAAACAGAAAGCAATTGAGACATGCCCATTTTCTGCTGCTTCTGAATCAGCAGGGATGTTATTTTCTGAATCCTTGCTGCAACTATACGCCAGGTGATCTTCCTTTACATTATTCTCTCTTTTTTCCTCATGCATCAATTTGAACCTTATTTTTATTACATCTTTTGTGCTGAAAGAATCCTTGGCCAGGGGTCAGGTGGTATGGTCTGCATTTGAGTGGATGCACATAGAATGCTTCCCCCATTTAATTCAGCTTGTATGTTTGCTACCCCAGAAGGAAGATAATTTAAGAGCCCGGATTGCAAAGGTTTGTCTCTAGTACATATGTTTGATGCTTCTAGGTTCAAGAATACTTCTCTTGCATTGTTCATGACGTAATACTTGATTTTGCAGTTTTTGTTGGCTGTACCTGAACAATACGGAGACTGTTATCTGACACACATAATGCTGCCTGTTTTCTTGATATCAATTGGTGACAATGCTGACTTGACATTTTTTCCATCTTCCATTCTACCAAAGATTGAAGGTCTTTTTGCTAGCTTGGTCTACTTTCTACTGTCAGTGTGCAGTTGCATTGCCATCACATCATTATAGGAGCTTATATTGTCATTTTATTGCAGGTTTGAAACCAAACAGCTCGGTGATGGAGAGACTTGCCACCATGTGTGTGATGCCACTGCTATTGGCAGGCGTTTTAGGTGCTCCTAGCAAGCGTGAACAGTTGGAAAGTTATCTGAGAAAGCTCTTAGTTCAAGATACTTCAGAAGAGCCACACAGACTCCATGCTGAAATAGTTGATGCTGTCCGCTTTCTCTGGTATGTAGTTAGCATTGAAGTTGGTTAAGAGTTGGCTTTTGTAATGCTTGTATTTTTCTGACCTGTATTATCTGGCACAGCACATTTGTAGAGCACCATAGCATGATATTGAATATCTTATGGGAGATGGTTGTTAGCTCCAACATTGATATGAAAATAAGTGCTGCAAACCTACTGAGAGTCTTGGTAGGCCACTCTTCTTGGCTTGTCTGATAGTGACATGTTCTGAAACTGTTACTGACTCTTGTTTGCTATAGGTTCCATATATTGATTCAAAATTAGTCTCAACTCATCTTCTTCCAGCCCTTGTCACACTTGGTTCTGATCAAAACCTGAGTGTAAAGTATTCCAGCATAGATGCATTTGGGTCTGTAGCTCAGCATTTTAAGAGTGATATGGTATATCTGATTTTTGTTATTTTTGCTTTCCTTCTGTAATCAAATTGCGTTTTGTAAATCCAGCTAATTGCAAATTGAACTGTTCAGATTGTTGAGAAAATATGCATTCAAATGGATGCTTTCTTGGAGGATGGATCTCAAGAAGCACTGATTGCTGTGGTCCGTGCATTAGTGGTTGCTGTACCACATACCACAGATAAACTTAGAGATTATATCCTTCAATAACATTTTACAACTTGCATGTCCTTTTATTAGAGCTGAATTTGACTTCATGCCTTTAGTGTTTGGGTACTTGTTTTCGTAATTTGTGTCCTTGACATGATATACATCTTCTCTCTAAGATTTTCCAGTTTACAGCTTCTCCTGTTCCTATAAGTGATGTCATGCGTCGCCGTGAAAGAGCAAATGCATTTTGTGAGGCAATTCGTGCTCTGGATGCTACAGGTTTGTTTTATTTTTGAGTTTTATTGTGTTTTCTTTCCATTGAATGCTGACATTGTGTCATCTTTACCAATGTTTATTTCGTAAACACTTGAGAATTCTAAGCATTAACTCTGAGAAGAGTGAGAACCTTCTAATGATCATACTTGCTAGAGTCCTATGATAGAGTTCATTGACCATAAGTTAGGTTGGCTTTGGAAACAGATGTCTGATTTTCCTAATACTGTTCCTTGTATTGTACGAAGTATTTAAGAAGTCTATGCCACTAATAGTTGATTCCATCTATTTTTACTTTTTATTAGATATAGTTTAAACAATCATCAAAGGATGACTAAACTCATTTTCTTTTATTCAGATCTTTCTGCTGCTAGTGTCCGAGACTATCTTTTACCTGCCATTCAAAACCTGCTCAAGGATCATGATTCACTTGATCCAGCACACAAGGAGGCATTAGAGATCATAATGAAAGAAAGATCTGGTGGGACCTTTGATGCTATCAGTAAGGCAATGGGTGCTCATCTTGGAATTGCGTCATCAGTTACCAACCTATTTGGTGAAGGTGGGTTGCTAGGCAAGAAAGAAGCTCTGGATTCTGTGGTGGAATCAAGTGAACCCCCTCAGCCATCCCCACCCCCAGCGGCAGCAGAAGACACGAGATTTAAGCGGATCATGAGGGGCAACTTTGCTGACATGCTTCGAGGTAAAGCAAAAAATCAGGACGACAATGTGCCTCACCAATGAAATTTTGTATAAATTGTGCAGCATCTCCTTTTTTGTGTTCAAGTGAGGAGCAATTCGACACAATGTCAAGTTTTTCTTGCCTCATTTAATTTGTGTTGTTCCTTCTACCAATTTATATGTACGAAACACTCGTGATTTTATTTGTACTTTTTATTGAGCAGATAACCAATTCTTAATACATACATGCAATGATGCAATTAATTAAATAGGAGTATACAAAATGTCCAAAGTTATTCTAGTTGATGGCTCATGGAACAAACACACTAGTAGATCAGGTACGGGTTGGTGTCCGGAGGTTCAAGAGTAGGGGGAACAGGGGTGGCCTCTAGTGGGCTTGCTCAATCAGCTCTGCATCCAAAAATGAATGCCCGTTTGGCAGGGTTACAAATTACAATGGGCAGTCGCTAGGTCGATTTGTGCGGTCACTATATATACAGATTCTACTACGGTCGTCCGGTGCCTTCTGAGGAGCACAAGATTCAGAACATTCAGTACGATGGACAGTGGCTCGTATTCAGGATATTAGTAGCAGTTTTGATTGGTGTAGCATTTTGAAGGTGGATTGGGCAGTGGTAGAGAGCTCACGTTCTTGCTATGACGGCGAACTGTAGTTTGTCCTCCTTTAATTTTGTCTTATAGTTAGTTCTTCCTTTCTTATTGTTTAAGCTCTTGTCAAAAAAAAATAAAAAAAATGTCCAAAGTTGCTTGTTAGGCCAAAAGAAGTAACTTTGCAGAAATCTGAATTAACAGTTTTGCAGCATTTATTTGGCTTCTCAGTTTGCTTACTCCTAATCTCTGAAGCTTTACCTATACCGGCTATGAAGATTAATATTTGATAAGTTGATTACTTGATCCCCTATTTATATTGATCATTCATCTTACATTTCAGGATATAAAGTTGGATTTTTTTGGAAAATGTGGGAAACAATACTTCCTTTGTCCAATCAAACGAGTGAACAACTATTATATCTTTGACATCCTATAACTACATTATAGAGAAATTTAGTAGGTCAGCCAGGAAACTCTCGTCCTTTGAATGAATCCAAGAGCCAGTTATGTTGTTTTGACACCATAGAAGCCATAATTAAGTCCTGGCTAATCACAGTTAACTCAAAACATTTGGATGCAAGTTATAAATATAAATCGCAAGTCGAGAGTAATAAATAAAAGAAAAATAATGTAAAGGTAAATACTGATTGACATTATACAATCGATAACGGCATAATTACGCGTGTTTGTGTGACAGCTGAAAAGGAAAGAGATAAGGCTTAATTTAGTGTTAATTCATCTGTCGGTCCACCTATTATATTAGGTAATCGACATCGGCCTGTACTCAAATGTCCTGTGAGTACTAAAGGTCGTGTGTAATAATTCCCCTCATCTTTTATTACTTGTTACACTTGATTTTTTTACGGTTTTCAATTACCGTGTTATGCATAATTGCATAGTGTACGTATCCAAAATTTATATCAAGCTCTGCGTGACTGTGCAACATACGCACTCTATGTACGGAAACATGGTTGAATGTTAGTGCACCCAACCCATATTGATGAAATCGGACCAAAAAAATCGTGAGAGTTGAGATTTGATCCAAATCTTTCTCCTTACCGTAAAATAGAAATAGTAAATAAATAAATGATGAAACCATCTTAGCCTCTCATCTATGTAGTACATAAATGGGAGGTGCACGTAGAATCCCTTCTTTAAGGGCATATAGCAAGAAACAAGAAAAATACCTTCTGATCTTGTGTTGGTAACTTTCATCATTGAGGCCTGTGTTATTCTACCATAAATGTTATTGAATTTTCAATTAACTGTCCCATCAACTTGAAGAGGAGGATGAACGTACATATTTGTTTCGTCTATACTAGCAACTTACCTTGTCGAATGGTAACTATTAACTAATGCGGACTATAAAATAAGAACAAGCAATTGCAACAATTTCGATGAAACAAGTATTGATACTTTATGATTTGAGAAGGAATATCTTGTAGAAATTGACTTGTTTGTGTCTTGGAGGAGGTACATATGTATTTTGTCTACAACATCTTAGCTTGCCGATTTACAAATTAATTCGCATTTTCTATGGACAAATGATGTAAATGAGACTTGATTCTAAGTAATGGACGGATACAAATTTCTAAGACTTTAACTACATTAGCTATCATCCACATGCCGTACTTAAGATTTTAAACATAGGTTTGAGGATTTTGGAAATTTCTTACATGATTGTCAAGTACAAAACTAGCCACCAACTACATAAATTGTTGTCTTATTTAAGTTGATAATTCTTACGAAAGAATACTAGTACTAGTCTCGTTTGCCATGAGAAAATATGTAGATGTTGACTTGACAAATCTACTATAATTTCTCGTCAAGATGCGTGAAAGTTCAATATCTTTTAAAGAAGTTGATTTGTGCGCATTTTAGAACTTTTTCTAAGATAAGATGGGTTTTACTGGACTAAAATCCCCCATGACTTGAACTCCATTAAGTTAGGCCATAGAGCATGTAAAAAGTACAAGCAAAATCTTTATTCACGACAACCATATAGAGATAGACAGATTGGACTGGATTTGAATTTGTGACTTCAAAACTCAAAAGTATTATATAATGCGGAGTATCATTACCCGTATTAGGAAGTATTGTGTACCCTTGACTAAAATTAAAAATGATTAGTAAGTTTAATTTGTTGAACACTATAAGTTAGAAACATATAACATATGTACTAGTATAAATATAATATACTTCCTCCTTTTCTTTATAATCGCAACACTTTTCTAAAATGAAAATGTCACAATAAATGCAACAATTATATAAGGAAGGTTTTTATGGTGAAAATTGTACTATTATCTTTATTTAAAGCTCATGGTCCACTTAATTTTACTCATAACAACCTTTTAACTTCATTTTAAATGTGAAATATCATGTGAAACCACTTTTTTTAAATACCGTGATTATGTGTGTGTTACAACTATAAAGAAATGGAGAAATTATGTTGTTATAAATTCCATCAAAACGGTAAAATCAGTCTATTTATGGTACTTGCATAAGAATATGATTATTGTTGTTGTAACTAATATGGCCATCAATATCTGATACCATATTTTTAGTTAAAAGTTCTTGTCAACATGGCCTACAGGTAAGGTTAATAGGTGGTGAGAAGAAACACAAATTAAATCCAATTTTTCACTTCCTAATAAACTCGTTCACCAATTAAAGCTAAGGCTTGCTAATACGTACGGTACATATATGCTCCGTATAATCTTTAATCTCTTAATTAGCTCATTGTCGTTAATTAACTTAAAAGTTAAAATAGTATTAAAGTTTCTCTAACATGACAATATTTTTGTATTTAACAATTAATCACCAAGTTTTCGATGGATTAGAGTAGATCATGTAAGCATAGGACACGAGCATATCGAATTATAATGCACGAGCAAAAGGTAAATGATATATGTATGTTAAAGAAGAGACCGGGAGAATGAATTCGGCCATTCGAGATTATGAAGTATCACTTGAGATCCGGTGAATATAATGAATATGATTATGTACATTATGAATTATGATCCCCATTATTGATGAGGCATGGACTAAGTAATGATAATTGGCATGCTCAATTAGGCATGATTACAAACACTAATTCAAGGCCTTAATCTAAGGCTTTTGTGTTTTTCCACTTGATTGATTATTTTCTCCTTATAAAATGCATTATTCAATTAATTTGGAGGACTTTAATGCCCTCTTAGAGTCTTTATTTTTTTTTAAAGGCTAAGAAATATGTCTTATTAAACTGAAATCTCATTTGGACTAAACCGGTTTGAATTATATTAGCAAGTTAAACACTTTAAAAATGAGCGAAGAGAATTCTGTAATATCCCTTAGATGATGTGAACGCATTGTATAAAAAAAGGTAGCCGAAAATCAAATATCATATTTTTAATGGTTATACTTTATAAGATTTGCTATTATAATAGATCGAGTAGATGATGATGCTTCTTTTGGCAGCCTTCGCCCTTCGACTATGCATGCATGTATTCTTTAACCATCTAATAGTAGAAAGAAAAGACCTCAACTTTTTTTTTTGGTAAAAAGCTAGCCCATACATGCATGCTTATATAATTAGAAGATGGATTGCTTAAAATTATATGAATATAACTTTTGACATGTAACAATGTGATCACATGGTACCTATTAATGTATGTAGGATAATTTAAGTGACAATTTAAAGAAATACTGTTAACTTTCTTTTCTTGCAGTTGGAGAGGAATTGAATCTGTTTAGAAACGAACAAGAACTAGAACTAGAACTAACTTTTTCCTAATTTTGTTACTCCGTACTACTTTTTTGCAATTTTTATCCTAGCTATAGGCCGTACTGTGGCATGTATGGTGTAATTTTACACTTTTTCATTGCTGGTTCTACAATGTGTAATTTTACACCCAAGTGTTCGATAGAGACCTTATATGCCTTAACTAGTATTATATTACATTATAGACTCTTTGTTCTAGCTATAAACCTCTTTCTAGCTTACTTTAATTTCGTTAATTATTCACTTGCTCCTTCATTGAATTGGTAAATAGTTTAATTGAACCTTCCTTATCTATTTTAAAACATTTTCGCTACTTCTAATTGGTTTTTATTGGTACAATAACTATGAACAATTTTGTAAAACAGATGAATTTTAAGTAGTGTAACTTTCATTAGGTGATATTCTTACATATAATTACAACTAAAACAAGCAATCAAATTTCAAGATAACATGAGTATCCAAGATCTAAAATTATTATAATTTTTCCACTAATTTATCATCCAATAATTCAAGACTTCAATTCCCCAAATGTTCAACAATATACTTCCTCCGTTTTTTTATTATTGCACCATACATGTTGGGCACACATTTTTTATTAGTGAGAAAAATGAGGAGAGAGAAGGGTAAAAGTACAAATAAGGCCATGTGATGTAAACATAAAGTAAAGAATCAAGTGTAACAAGTAAGGGTATATTGGGTATTTAGAGTGTGAACATACATATTTTGTTTCTTTAAATGGAAATAGTGCAATATTTATGAAATTTCCTTAAAAGACAAGTGGTGCAATAATAAAATAACGGAGGAAGTAGACCACTTGGATCAAAATGATCCCTATGTCAAATGTCATTATTTGCGCACATTTCAAAACACTACTACTTACGTTCACATACTACTCAAACTAACTATACCATTATTAGCTCCAAAATTGCCCAACCTTAGTCATAATGATATGTTGGTCCATAAATTTTCATTATTTGGTACCCCACACTTTTCCCTCTTAAATTCCTTCTATAAATTCACTTTTTCTTACCCAAATTCTCACCACTCTAGCTCATTCTTACTCTCTCCTACACACTAAACTCACACAAATATCCCCTCTTCTATTTAAGCAACATGGCCAAGTACATGGCTACCCTAACCCTACTCGCGGTAGTTGTCGTGGCAACACTACTAGCCGTGACACCATCAACTGAGGCGGTGACCTGCAGTCCGGTGCAGCTAAGCCCTTGCGCGCCGGCAATCATGTCCAACCAAACACCATCAAAGGCATGTTGTGATAAACTAAAGGAGCAAAAACCTTGCCTTTGTGGATACAAAAAGAACCCAACTCTTAAGCCTTACGTTGACTCTCCTGGTGCTAAGCGCGTGGCTTCCACTTGTAAAGTCAGTGTTAGTTGCTAAGCTAAACATTTGGATTACAAAAACTATATTATTACATTGATCTTATAATATACTTAAACCGAAGAAGTATGCTTTATGAAGTATGCACTTTATTAGCTTGATTACTGTATTAGTGCGATTAAAAAAAAAAAAAAAATGGGTGAGGGTGTTTCTAAGGTAATTATAAATTAAGTAATTATGTGATCGATCTTGTGGTGTCAAATTGTTACATTTAAACGGTTACACACACTTTGTGTGTGCGATTGCAATTGTATGTGTTTCGGGGTTTATAAATGCTCCTTTCAATAAAATGTTATGTTATAAAATAAGGAGCGATTTAATATGTTGTAATGATCTCGTTGGATTGTTATAGACACATATTGTTCTGGACTCATCTAATCGAATAGCATTTTTTCCCCCAATATTTGCAACATACCGTATTTGTAAATTTTGTATACTGGATTGAATGACGTAGTGTTAACAAACGTACACGTAACAATTATTTTGTTTATTACAAATTTGCAATGGTCTGTTTCCTTAAATCAGGAGTGGAATAATATTCAACTAATTCAAGTTAAATCTGGACCACAAATATAACTTGACTTGTTGACTATCAGTCGTATCGATGGAGACTAACACCGACGTTGGGCTTAAATATTGGACCCCCCACTATGATAGTGATTGATAAAAGGCCCGATCTGTAATGGACCCTATCCCATCCTGTTAGGTCCAATTCATAATAAATTGATCCGCTAAATTATGGTATCATCAGCTATGAGATCCAAAATTGTTTCCCCTTTTCAAAAAAAAAAAAAAAAAAATGCATGTAATAATACGTTATATGTGTAATATATGAATTTTATTCTCTAGCAATTTTTTGTGAAGACTCCATTCTTCTCAACTTATTTAAATACTCCGTCATTTAAACAAAAATAAGTTAAATTAAATTCAGTTCAGTTAAAAATTAAAGTTGAATAAAAATGATTTAGTTTCATAAAAATGAGTTAAACGAATACTTTTTAAGAAATTATTTTCAAATAAGAAAAACTAAATTCTTTTCAATAACAATAAGTTAAATTGTGCATCTATAAATTTAGTAAAATACGTAAATAACAAACAAAACATAACAAATTTAATTAGCTAACGAAAACACAATTTAATGTACCTTTTAAAAAATTTAGTGCTTTTTTAAACAATGGAGAGAGACTGAGTGCAATTTGAGAAAGTGGCTGAGTCACCCTCTTAAAACCAGGGGCGGGGCAAACTAAACGGACCCTGTGCGACCTCTTAAAATTGGGCCCCTAACCCAAAGTTCTAAAAAAAATTAAACTTGAGTTATTCTAAAAGTTTACTCGTAACTTCTACTTATTCCAAAAGTTTACTCATAATTGGATCTAAAAAAAAAAAAGAGTTTGCTCTTAATTTTCTTAAAATATAAAATTTACTTTCTAATAATATCAAATCAAGATCATTTATAGATAAGTCTTTTTTTAAATACAAACGTACATGATAAAGTAACAAACACAAATATTATGACCAAGAGTCCATAGAAATTAGGATTTTCAGATAAAATTTGGAGAGAGAAAGCAAAAAGTGGATTTGTAACATTGAGAAAGAATGAGTGTAAAAATTAAAAAAAAAGAAAAAAATTCTTACTTGACTTTTTGATTATTTTAGACTACTTTTTGTCAAATCATGTAACCAAAAATTTAATGTAGTGAGGTACAGCTAGTGGCCAAATACTAAATACTACTAGTATTTAGTTCCAAAATTAGACTAGGGAGTTTCGAACTCCAGACCTTCATGTTGAGCGCT
This sequence comes from Chenopodium album, assembly GCF_948465745.1. Lineage (NCBI taxonomy): Eukaryota > Viridiplantae > Streptophyta > Magnoliopsida > Caryophyllales > Amaranthaceae > Chenopodium > Chenopodium album. The sequence goes on along the minus strand of NC_137851.1, from coordinate 5,313,547 downwards.
TCAAGTTTAACCGTTGAGCCACGGAGCATTCCAACCAAAATTAGTCAAGCAATAACATTATAAATAATTTTGGGGCCCCTTTTTTATGGGGATCCTGTGCGGTCGCTCAACTTGTACCGAGCCTCCGCCGTCCCTGCTTAAAACACAAATTATTTGTAATCAAATTTAACTTCTAAGTGTCTCACCTTCCTACTTCCTCACCAAACTCAAGTCACAAACCTAATTTTAAGGTTTTTTTTTTTTTTTTTTTTTTTTTTTTTACGCTCAAGACTTCAAGTATGGATCTTCTATTTCAGAGATTTTTCGTCCATCACAATAGTCTTTGACATTCTTAACCAACTTCAATTTAAAAAAAATTAAAATAAAAAATAAAATAAAATAAAATAAATAATAATAATAAAAAATTAACTATTTATACTAGATACTACAATATTGTAAATTAGAAGTAGCAGTGTAGCACTAATGTTGTTAGCAAATAGTATAACAAAGCCAAATAATCCAACCACCCCACTAGAACCAAATTGGTATAGTCGGTGCATTAATTTGATGATCAACAACATATATTCTATTTATATGTCAAATATTAATTTATGCGCACTTCTTGACACTCAAACTACCACTCACAATTTCCACCTCTGAAATCCCACATCCAAAAGCTTGCCCAATTTTATAATTTTGTTTCCTCTTTCTCTATTTGACCCTTACTCTTAAATCCCCCTATAAATTCACACTTTGCATAAACTAATCCCTCACCAATTACACTACACTACACTCTCTCATACACGTACTAACAAATCTTTTATTAGAGCAATTAAATTATCTCTTCTAAGCATCATGGCCAAGAACGTTGCCCTACTAGTGGTGGTTGCCGTGGCAGTGTTGCTAGCTGTAACACCAGCAACGGAGGCAGTCACTTGTAGTCCCGTAGAGCTTACCCCTTGTGCACCGGTTATTATGTACAACCAAGCACCATCAAGCGCGTGTTGTGCTAAATTGCAAGAGCAGAAACCTTGCCTTTGTGGATACGCTAAGAACCCTAGCCTTAAGTCCTACATTGACTCCCCTGGAGCTAAGCGTATGGCTTCCACTTGCAAAGTCAACGTTAGTTGCTAAACTAACACATCAAAAAAAAAAAATAGTACCTCTATTCGGAATTGATTGTCACACTGCTCATTAAAATAAAATATCGGTAATATTTATAGACTTGACAATTAATTCCGAATATAGAGTACGAATTATGCCCTTGATCACGTACTTATTATTGTTATGTTTATGTTTTTCTATTGCACAATGGTCTTATATTTAGTAGATGTATGTATAAGTGCATGTTATTGTATGTAAACTCTGTCGTGGTGCTCTGTACAACTATTTTAGCCTGGATTATATATCCTGCTATTTAATAAAATGGTTATTTGTGAAATATGGAGCGGTATGCAGGATATTCTAATGAAGTTATTTGCTTGATTTATTGTTTGATTTTTGAGCACCATTGTGATCTTAAACACATTTTTTCTTTGGTAGTAATATTATTGGGAAAATGATAAATATAGCCCGAGAATAACAAACACGTAACAGTCCAAATCAACCGTAACAAATTTTTATTTTTTTTTATTTTTACAATAGCAAATTATATTCATAGAATCAGAGTTTACAAACTACAAAAAAAAAAAAAAAAAAAAAAAAAAAAAAAAAAAAAAAACAATTGTAAAACTTACCACTACACGGCTTTTAACATTTAAGACTTTATAACTTTCGACACTAAAAACAACATTACATAACTAGGGTTACGTTGGCCGGACATGTAAACGTAACAATTGACGACTTTACTAATGTGTTATTTGACAATCACTTCGTAAAGCATACATACACTAGAATTTTCAATTTATACACTTTCTCCATTAAGTATTAATTGCAACAAAGGGCTAATATTTGTGAGTCATAAAATATTCCTTTGTTGTAATTAATATTTAACGGCGACTCAATAGGTGAGTTTTCTTATCTACGACTCTCACCTACTGAGTCGCCTGATATTTATAAGGCGACTCGATAGGTTAAAAAGTCGCACCTTATACACAGGTGACTTTAAAAATCTAATTTAAGCCACCTAGTAAGTCGGGTTATAGAGTCACATGCATATATGGTGTGACTTGTAAACCTATCAAGTCACCTCATGTATATTAGGCGACTCATTAGGTGCTTTATTGATTTTAACCCCAACATAACAAGTCGCCTAATAAGTATGAGGCAACTCGATATGTTTACAAGTCGCACCTTATATATAGGAGACTCTAAAAGTCCGACTTGTTAGGTACTTTATTATATGACCACTACCTAATAAGTCGCCTAATACGTAAGACGCGACTCGATAGGTTAATTCTAAAAACGTATATAAAATAGTTACAATATCATATATATATGAAAAGTAACTTTGGCATAAAGGCAAGAACTTCAACCTTCCATGCAAAGAACCAGAGATCAAGCATGCAAAGTGTCATAAACACTGACATTATATGAGCTAATAAAAATAGTTGGAAAAAATGTTGATTTTTATGTGTCGCCTCTTTCAACACAAGCGACACAATAGATTAACCTATGGAGTCGCCTCTTTCAACACAAGCGACACAATAGCTTAACTAATAGAGTCGCCTAACAACTAATAGGCGACTTATATAAAAGCTATCAAGTCGCCTCAGAGGCGACTCCTAAAGTTGGAAACTATTGTGTCGGTGGCTGTGGAGTCGCCTTTAAAGAGACTCGTTAGGTCATTTACAGGCGACTCGATAGGGGTTTTTTGTAGTAGTGCATATTAATCAAACTCATAGATCTTACTTTTATTTTCATAAATTTTGCTTAACGTATCTCATATTTCAACTTATCTCATATTCATACAAGTACGATTTATAAAATAATTTTTTTAAAAAAAAGTAGGGATATTATAAAAATTGGAGAAGGATTACCAATATTTCCAACAAAGAACATAATACCTCCAATAGTCCAACCACCCACTTAAACCAAAAGGGTCCCCCTATATGAAAGGGGTCATTATTTGTGGCAGTGCACACTTCTCAACGTTCATACTTACGCACGCTCAAATTACCACTCACAATTGTCCACCGATAATTCCCACATTCTATATCCTGGTGTCCCTAATTATCAACTTTTTTTTTGTTTCATCTTTTTTCTTTTTACACTCCAAAATTCCACTATAAATTCACACCTTAATTCTACACAAACTCCTCACCACATTCTACCCCTACACACACGCATTCGGCATTACACTCATTACTAAGCTAATACATTATTTATCTCCCTCATAAGACCATCTTAATTTGTTATTCTAGTGATCATCATGGCCAAGAATGTGGCTGCCCTTGCCTTAGTGGCGGTGATTGTCGTGGCAGTGCTACTAGCTGAGGCACCAACGACTGAGGCGGCTTGTAGTCCAGTGCAGCTAAGCCCTTGTGCTCCCGCAATTATGTCCAACAAACCACCATCTGGCGCATGTTGTGCAAGACTAAGGCAACAAAAGCCTTGCCTTTGTGGGTACCTAAGGAACCCCAATCTTAAGCGTTATGTTAACTCCCCTGGTGCTAAGCGCGTGGCCTCCACCTGTAGAGTCAGTGTTAGATGCTAAATGCACAATTCATCGGGAAAAAAATTATTAGATGGCTCGGGATAGAGTCTTACTATTGTACTATATAGTCCTAATAGTACTCTACTTGTGCCCTTGATTACTATATGAGTGTGATCAAGGATGATCGCGTGAGTGTTAAAATAAAACCATAATATATGTGTTTGGTTTATTAGGTGACTATTATGGTATGTCTTATGGCACGGAAAATGGGGTATGCATACGTGCATGTTGCACACTTGTATGTTGTATTCTTTGTGTTCAAAGATTATATACTTGTATGTGTTGTTTTATTATACTACTAGTTTAATTATATGTGTTAAAATATATATAAAGTGGTTACTTATTAATTAAAGTTCTCTTACTATTATATTAGTTCCAACTTGTTGATCTACTTATACCCTTAATTACTATATATATGAATGTATCAACGATGAAATAAACGTACTACAACTTAATTTACATAGGATAAGATTAGAACTCTAGAAATACAACTTGCAATAATAGAATTCTATCATATTGACAACTTAGAATCCTAATCCTACCCGAATAAGTTACGTGATTGAAACAAAGGTAGTAAAAGTTTCAATAGATAGGATTAGAGCTTTAGAAATACTATTGCAATAGAATTCTATCATATTGACAACTTAGAATCCTAATCCTACCCAAATAAATTATGTGACAAAACAAAGGTAGTAAGAGTTTACTTACATAAGATTAAAGCTTTAGAAATTGCAATAGAATTTTATGACAACTTAGAATCCTAATCCTACCCAAATAAGTTATGTCTTACACTATTACCATCTCAAATAATCTATAAATAACCGCTCATTCAACCCAATTATTCCCCAACACAAAAGATCGATAAAGAAAAACACTACGACGTACGCCGCATACACATACAATACAATGGCTCGATTTCCTCAATTCTTCGTCCTCTTAGCTTTCGTTTTCTTCGTTTCAATTTCTTTAGCCAATGCAACAAGCGACTCCCCTAACACAGCCTTCATCAAAAAGACATGTAACGACACCACAAACGTCAACCTATGCCTAAACACCCTCCTCCCTAACGCCGGCCGCATCAACAGCCATCCCATAAAAGCCACCCGTCTCGCTATCGTATCAACCCTAACCGAGGCTCAAACCGTGTCTAGTAAACTCATCCACCAAGCAAAACAACCTAAACTCCGATCCCACGAAATCAACTCCCTCAATGTAGTAGCATGATCGATTTCTCGATCTTGGGATTGAAACAAGCATTGGATGCAACCAATCACTTGAGTGGTGGCACTAAGGAAGTCAAGGAATCAAAGAGGCTAAACATGGTGCGAGACGTTAGGACCGTGCTTAATGTTAATAATCAATACATGAATTATTTGCAAAGTTCACATGTTAGAGACGTCTTGATTAAACGGGTTACGGACATTGTTACACCACTTAATCAGCTTGCTACTAATGCTGTTGATCTCATTCATCACTTGATGTTTTAGGGTTTTTCATTAGTTTTAATAATTACAATTGCAATTACTTGTGGATTGATTTATTAAATTTTACGAGTAGTACTATTCGTTAGAGATAGTAGTAACAAACGATGTTTTGGTGCTGTTTTATTTATTTTTAAAGTTGTTTCGAAATTTTTAGGTTTTTTTTTATACTCCATAAAAAATAAAGTTAAATTTGTAAATAGAGATTCTTTCTTTGTTTTCTTAGTTTAATCTGTTATACTTGTAAGGATGATTTTCATCGTATTCGCTTTAACACATTTGAAAATTTGACAACCGTTGCAATCCTGAACAAATTTTTACCAACGAATTGACAATAGAGCAAAAAATGATTACTTTTTTGATAAACTCTAACACACAAACAGACCCTAAACATGAACAATTAACAAAAACTAATAACTGCACCATAGGGAGACACTCCATCCTAAGGAGACGAACGAATAATCTTGAACTCTTTAGATATAAAACTCATCTACAAAATTTTCCTCACAAAAAAATTATATTCAAAGATCAAGTAATATTATCTCAATATTACGGAGTAAATAGGTATAGTCTACACTTTGGCCCAATGACGACCCAACAGTAACGTAAAATATTGGGCTCTTAGTTTGGGCCACATTTTTTCAAGTAATTACTGTTCCGAAGGCCTGCGTTTAAAATCATATAATGGAATCACTAATCAAGTCTTTCTCAAGCTCATTTGAACATTCACCATTTGCCCGTCCCAAAAAAAAAAAAAAATAAATAAAAAATAAAAAAAAACAAAACATTCACTATTTGAGAGTTTGAGATATTTCTATCCTTTAAAATATTCCATTTTTCCAAGTTTTCTTTTCTCTTTCCATTTTATAAGTCTTAAATTCATATTGACATATAATTTTAGATCTTACTTTACTCATAAGATAGATGGCCGTAGTTTCAATTTTGAAACATTGTATTTTCGATGTTGATATAGATCTAAAATGAAACAATTTTATCAATTGCATTTAACAACCATGTGATTATAAATTTATAAGTCCTGCCCTTATAGTAAGGCACCTCTTGTTATGCACGAGATCATCATAATAATCTTGTAATTAGATTTAAATACAATTTTTAATGTATCGGATTATCACTCATTTTGATTCATTTGTCAATTAATTTAGATCTTCTATCCATATTATATAACCAAGATTTAAATTTGAGTGGAGGAGGAAAAAAAAAAAAAGCGACCAGTGTTTCTTCCATCTGAAACAATTGCACGTTGCCTTAAAGCTAGGAAATCCTCAACATTTACCATGTGTCAATTTTATTGTCATCAACTCGTAAATGCAACTTCTTAATCAATGTGTTTCTCTTGTCGCAAAATCCCAAGGATGATTTGCCAACAATTTAACTACCATAAGCATAGGGGACTATATATTTTAGTCAATACTCCGTATACGAATATATACTACTTGTATTGGCTTTTATACATTATGAATTATTTTTCTGAGATAAATTTTATTTCTTACTTCATATAAAAAAATTCCATCTATTAACATACCAAGTATTTGTAAAAAAACAAGAAATATTATTGCAAAAATGATAACTTGGGAGACAATTATGCACACCTTCAACCAAAAAAAAAAAAAATGGGAGAATAAAGGACAAGTAGGGTTTTTCTGATATATTTCCTCTCCAACCTTTTTTTATTCTTCCTATTTAATTAGAATCAAAAGTTTTAATATTCTAAATTACTCTAAGTGTATAAAGCATACTATTGTCACGTTAGATCTTTAAATTATTTGAGTCATATTAATGAAAAACTTATTACGGAGTAATATTTAATTTTATACGTGTATTTATAAGTTTGTAATTATAGACATCCATAATCAAGGCAATACATTGGCATTCACTGTCAAAATGGATCGGAAATAACATTTAGGGTCTGATAGAGTACGAATTAAAAAGACTACGTTCAATGATTCGGATTCAACATTTGTTTTTTCACATTATCTTAGTCCTTGAAAATCATCAAGAAATCGATTCATTAGTATAATTAATGCAACTTATAAGTTAATCTAATTATCTTATTTGCATGCTCCCAAGAACGATATGCCAACAGATTATGATTCTCTTACATTAATTGCACCCTAACACTAATACAGAAACATAACCCTAGTATTTTTCACCCTATAAATAGAGAAAAGCTAAGCCCTAATAATCTCACCACCTCATCCCACTAATCACCTACTTATTACTCTAACCTTCTTCAATTCCCCTCTCTAATCAATCCTCCCATCCCTCACTAATCAAGATGTCGAAGAAGGCGAGTCAAGTCATGACAACTCTTATGGTGGTGGTGCTCCTCTTAGGGGTGGTCGTCGAAATAGCGAAAGCGTGTAACCCTTTAGAGCTTACTCCATGTTTGTCAGCAATTCAGCAAATTGGAAGCTTACCATCGCCAACATCACCTTGTTGCGTTGCATTGAAAAAATTGACCAAAGAATGCCTTTGTTCTTTCTTCACTAACCCTGAAACTTCTAAATATTTAAGCTCTCCTACTGCTCCAGGTATTCCTCAGGTTTGCGGTATTGCATTCCCTTCCGATTGCTAATTATTAAGCTCTAATTATGTAGATTTCTCTCAGAAAAATATATACATGCATTTTTTTTAATGCATTAATTATTTTTCATAATTGGGAGAAAATGAAGGAGATAAGTTTGTTAGAATATAATGTTAATTATATTCTGATTTATTGTATATATCTAATTATGCCATGTATTTATCTAGTGCATATATTTAGGAAGTATAGCAGTAGAATAGCATAGTTAGCTCCCTAATCTAAGCCTCAATTATAGGCTCAATATTCTGTGTACAGTTGTATATATTCAGCTATCGTATGGAATGCAGATCAAGCAATTACATTCTATCTTCCTTCATGGTATCAGATTAAGGTTTCGACCTTGGCTTCAACCTCCCTAACAATCGCCCACCTTCTCTTCCGCTGCTCACCATGTCTCCCGAATCCTCAAAATTCCATCCCGCTCTCACCATCACCAATGTCAAATCTCTCATCCCCATCACATTGGATGATCAAGGCATGTATCATTCTTGGGCTACCTTGTTCAAGGTACTTTTTAGGGTCCATGATTTATATCATCATATCATACCTCCTACGGAGGCAACGGAGATTACCGCCTATCAAGCCACCAAAGCTGCTGATCCGGCTCTATGGAAGCGACTTGATGCTGCGGTTTTGAACTGGATTTATGGAAACATATCCCCCGATCTCCTTCATGCCATTCTTCTCAAAGATGACACCGCTTAGGACATCCCAGTGATGCTGTGCTTCGTTCTCTTAGTAATAGCAAATTTATTGATTGTAATAAGGCTTGTAAGAGTTTTTGTTCTTCTTGTCCTCTAGGGAAACTTACTAAGTTACCTTTTCATGATTCTATGTCAAACACTGTTTTTCCATTTGATATTATTCATAGTGATCTTTGGACTTCGCCTATTGTGAGTTCTTCTGGCCATTGTTATTATGTGCTCTTTCTTGATGATTACAGTAAATTTTTGTGGACTTTTCTTATTGCTAAAAAATCCCAAGTTAAACATTTGTATAAATCCTTTCATAGCCTTATAAGCACACAATTTAATCGTAACATTAAGACTTTCCAATGTGACAATGGCACTGAATATATCAATGGCACTTTTAATGAGTTCTTTGATCAAAATGGTATGCTATTCCGCCTCTCTTGCCCCCATACCTCACCTCAAAATGGAAAAGCTGAGCGACACATAAAATCAATCAACAATATCATCCGGACCTTACTTGCCCATGCTTCTCTACCTCTCTCTTTTTGGCACCATGCTCTAGCCATTGGCCACCTACCTACTCAACATTCTTCCAACCAAAATTTTAGGATTTCAGTCTCCAACTCAAATTCTATACCAATGTGATCCTATTTACTCGAATTTACGTGTTTTTGGTTGTCTATGTTTTCCCCTTTTCCCTTCCACTTCCATTAACAAGTTACAACAAAGGTCCACCCCTTGTGTCTATCTTGGTCCTGCTCCAAATCATAGAGGGTCTAAGTACTATGATATGTCAACCGGAAAGATACTCATATGTCGTCATGTGAAATTTATTGAGCATGAATTCCCTTTTGCTAAACTTCACACTCCTCATATTGATGATTACAACTTTCTGGATGTCAATCCCCTAGTTAGCTATATGTACCAACACTCCACTAATGATTCTGGACAGCCCACTTCTACTCCTAACTCTCCTGGGCCGCAAGCAAGCCCAATCCTCTCACCTGCTCACTCGGCTGGGCCGAATCCAAGCCCACCGCACTCTCCTCCTTCATCACCTGGGCCGAACACAGCAGGCCCACCTCCCTCTCCTCCTTCCTCACCTGGGCCGAACACAGCAGGCCCACCTCCGCATGGCACTGTCACAAATCAGCCCCATTCGCCACCTCACTCTTCTCCTTCCTCACCTGGGCCAGCCCAACAACTCCACATAGATCAGCCCACCCCACATCTCACATCCGTACCTTTATTACCTTCCCATTCTATGACAACTAGAGCTAAAAATGGAATCTACAAACCAAACACCAATTATGCTGCCAACCTAGCTTCCACGACTACTACTACCATTTCTCCAATACCAAAAGACCCGATTAGTGCTATTCGTGACCCTAATTGGAAAGCGGCAATGTTAGATGAATTTAATGCTCTAATTGAAAATAAAACATGGAAATTGGTACCTAGGCCACCGAATGTGAATGTCATTAGATCAATGTGGATTTTTCGTCACAAAAAGAATTCTGACGGTTCTTTTGAGAGGCATAAAGCCCGTCTTGTAGGTGATGGAAAAACTCAACAGCAGGGTGTTGATTGTGATGAGACTTTTAGTCCGGTTGTGAAACCGGCTACTATTCGTACTGTTCTTACCATTGCTATCTCCAAATCTTGGCCTATTCATCAGTTGGATGTCAAGAATGCTTTCTTACATGGTCATCTTAATGAGACTGTCTACATGCATCAACCTTTGGGGTTCCGTGATAAGAGTCGACCTGATCATGTGTGTTTACTGGATAAATCTCTTTATGGCCTTAAACAAGCACCTCGAGCCTGGTATCAGCGTTTTGCGGATTTTGTTGCTACTATTGGTTTTATTCACAGTACATCTGATAACTCATTGTTCATTTACAGGCAGGGCTCGGATATGGCTTACCTCTTATTATATGTTGATGATATTATCCTTACCGCCTCTTCTGACAGGTTAAGGAAGCATTTCATGGCTCTTTTGAGTGGCGAGTTTGCTATGAAGGACTTAGGTCCTCTTAGTTTTTTCTTGGGGATTGCGGTTTCTCGCAATGACGATGGTATGTTCTTGTCTTAAACACAGTACGCCACAGAGATCATAGAACGAGCTGGCATGGCTAATTGTAGTCCCTGCGCTACTCCGGTTGACACCAAACCGAAACTCAGTGCCTCAGCAGGTTCACCATGTGCCGACCCATCTAAGTACCGCAATTTGGCCGGTGCTTTGCAGTACCTTACTTTCACCAGACCCGACATTTCTTATGCAGTGCAGCAAATTTGTCTTCATATGCATGATCCACGGCACGAGCATATGAATGCTCTCAAGCGTGTTTTACACTACTTACAGGGTACTCTATCTTTCGGTCTACATCTATATAAAACCTCCCTTAGTAAAATAATTTCTTATACTGATGCTGATTGGGGAGGATGTCCGGATACTAGACGCTCTACATCCGGCTACTGTGTTTATTTTGGTGATAATTTGATTAGTTGGTCATCCAAAAGACAACCAACTCTATCAAAATCTAGTGCTGAGGCCGAATACAGAGGAGTTGCTAATGTTGTTTCTGATTCTTGTTGGATCAGAAATTTATTACTTGAGCTACATTGTCCTATTCACAAAGCTACTCTGGTTTATTGTGATAATGTGAGTGCCATCTATTTATCAGGAAATCCGGTACAACATCAACGTACCAAGCATATAGAGATGGACATTCATTTTGTCAGGGAGAAAGTTGCTAAGGGCGAGGTACGTGTTCTCCATATTCCCTCTCGATATCAGATTGCCGATATTTTCACCAAGGGATTACCTCGTATTTTATTTGAAGACTTTCGAGCCAGTCTCAGCGTTCGTGATGCACCCGTTTCGACTGCGGGGGTGTGTTAGAATATAATGTTAATTATATTCTGATTTATTGTATATATCTAATTATGCCATGTATTTATCTAGTGCATATATTTAGGAAGTATAGCAGTAGAATAGCATAGTTAGCTCCCTAATCTAAGCCTCAATTATAGGCTCAATATTCTGTGTACAGTTGTATATATTCAGCTATCGTATGGAATGCAGATCAAGCAATTACATTCTATCTTCCTTAGCTTCAAAGTTGTACTATCGTACGACGACGTAGCTATATATGCTACTATATCTTATTTGCATGTCTTTTATTTTGTACTTTAAGAATTTGTAACCAAGTAGTTCTCTTTAATTTGTTGGCATTCTTGCTTGACTAATTATTGTGTACTACCGGAATAAATATACGAATCTTTTATTTGTGTCTTGGATTTGTCTTGAGATATCCATGCAATATGAATTCGATCTATAGCTTATTCTATGTTGTTTTTAATGATCAGAGCTAATTAAAATCATCATACTCTTTCTGTCCAAAATAAATTTATGATGATCACGTACATTATCATGCAAAATTGTTTCATAGGTATATACATCAAGGTATACATACCATATGGTGTATTAAAGGTACCAAGTACAATTATACAAAGCAAAGACGACGCTCTATTAGTAGTGTACGTAGTTATTATATTTTGTTCATCTTCAATCCCTAGCCTATCATTATATTACTAATCTTATGAAAGTAGCATCTCGTGATCATATTCACATCTCCCAAAATGTTCCTAACATTATAAATTCCATTTTAAAACAAAAGGGGACAGAAATACTACGTGCAAACTGCAAATTGCACCGAAAGAAAACGATTTAGCAAAACTACAATAGCACGCACTATCATATCACATGTACGAGTACGTTTAATAATAGCCAAAATCCACAATCCAAGCCGCCCTAATCATAACCTTAATCTCTTTTGCTAATTTTTAATCTTTCATTTTCCTCTATAAATAGAACAATGAACCATCAATACATTTACTTCACTCTACTATCCCACTTTCACTACACAACACACATTATTTCACTACTCATCAATGGCCAACAAGGTGTGCACTTTTGCTCTGATCACGGTGATCGTAGCGGCTGCAATGCTGGCAAAGGGACCGATCCCGGCATCGGCCGCTACATGTGATATCAGTCAGCTGATGTCTTGTGCAGGGGCATTTTTGTCCCAAAATGTGGCACCATCGGGAGATTGTTGCAATAAGCTCAATATGCAACGATCATGCCTTTGCGGGTACAAAAAGAAGTACCAAAGTTATGCTAATTCACCTAGTGCTAAGCGCGTTATTTCTGCTTGTCGTGTCAAGATTTCATGCTGAAAATTTGTAAGAATTTGAATAATAATAAGGTAGTCTTTTTTAATGGATCTTTTATGGTAACGTCGTGTGTGTTTTTATATCAAGGTTGTAAGATTTGTATTATGTTTTTTTATGGGGTCCAATTTAGAATTTTAAAGAGACATAAAGGGTAAATGATGCGCATAACGATGTTTAATTACAAACAAGCTAGTATTAGTATCACGTCAAAGCTTGACCAAAAAGCTAATTGGTGTGCACAAGGATCATTGTTATGTACGTAATAATAGTGTGTTTTGGTTTGCTTATTAATGTCATTGATCTTTGCCGTTTTGCTCTCAACTCATGATCTCACGAATGTTTTCTCCGTAGTACGTAGTAATTGATTGCTACAACTTTAATTCTAAAGCTTTACTTTATTCTATGGCCTTATTGACCACTCATATAGCTTCCTTTCAAAACCTTAAAAAAATAAAAATAAAAAATAAAATATAAAATAAAATAAATAAATAAAAAAAAGAAAAAAGTTCAAATGTAGCTCTTTGTGAGAACCAAACATCATCAATAGTGAAAAGAGCGATCAGTAAATCCTTAACCGGACTAAGCCCAATTCACAACATTTGACGTGTTAGGGAATTGGACTATTAGCCCAAACTGGAATGGGCTAATAACCAAAACATTATTGGGCTACATCTAATGGAAAGACATTAAAATAGATTAGCAGATTTTAAATCCAACGTGCCATACAGAAAGTGACCATGTTGCCTTTTGTGGTTTTGCCCGATTCCTAGGGATCCAAATTATCCGCAAATCATATAAGAACCCCAAAATATTTTATCTACCAAACAAAAACACTTGGCCTTTTTTATTTTTGGGGGGTTTATGTACGTAGCACTTTAAAAGTACCCTAACCGAATTTTAACACTCACAGTTTTTTTTTTATTTAATATTTACGGGTCAAATATTTGAAATTAGAGGGTAAGGTAAATGATTCTTTATCTCCAAATAATCTTAACTTATTAGGTTTCGAACCTTAGACCTCTAAGATCTAAGGTATTTTTTTCTTACAACTTATACATAGCACTTATATTATTCAACCTGAACTTAAATTCATCGTATCATCATAACTTACATATGAGCATGTCAAAATTAAGTTTATCTGAACTTATCTTTAACATTTTTTTAGACATAACTTATCTTAGGGCCTATTCTGATTGATTGAACGGAGCTGAACTGAACTGAACTAAATATTTTACAAGAGAAGGAAATTAAGAACTGAACTGAACTAAATATTTTATGAGAGAAGGAAATTAAGAACTGAACTGAGCTGAAAATAAGCTGAAGAGAACAGGACCTTGCTGTATGATTATTATGTTTGAAATTGTACAATATTAAAGGACATTTTGTGAAAAACTACCTTATAAAACACTTTTTTTGCAAGAAACTACCTAATAAAAAAAATGTTGTAAAAAACTACCTTATAAAAGGGTAAATGTTATAAGAGACTACCATTGGTCAAAAAGTCACCGTTGACTTTCATTTTCCGGCGTTGACCACATCACGTGCCAATCGTGTGATTTTTAATTCACCCTTACCCTCCTTTTTTCTTAATTGGCAAGTGACGTGGTCAACGCCGGAAAATAAAAGTCAACGATGACTTTTCAACCAAAGGTAGTGTCTTACAACATTTACTCTTTTATAAGGTAGTTTCTTACAACATTTTTTTTTATTAGGTAGTTTCTCACAAAAAAAAAAAGTGTTTTATAAAGTAGTTTTTCACAAAATGTCCAATATTAAATTAAGTAAGTACTTTGAAATTTCTCGCCTCTTTCCTCTCTTCCTCTCTAAAAACCCTAAAATCTCCGGCAGCTGCAAGGGGCTACCATCATCATCTCTTTGACGATGGTAAGCCCCAATTCTTTCTTTATTTCCTTTGTTTTTTGTTTTCTAGTCATTAATAATCCTCCTTGCTCTCTCTTTATGAGAGTTTTCTTCCAATTTTTGGGTTTGTTCTCTCCTTCTGTGAGAGTTTGGTGTTTGTCTTTCTTATCTTCCCTTGTGGAAGATTGAAATTTATTTTTAGGGTTAAATATGAAAGATTGGATTCATGGGTTGTTATTCGTACAATTTTGCAATTGGCGTTGGAATTAAGGATGCGATCGACATGGTCAAGTGATGAATTTTCCCGAAACTATGTCAAGAAGATGGACTCCCTCACAGAAGGCTGCATAATTCAGCGAACAATCAGGGACTGTGCTTCATCGTTAGATCTAGTTTCTCATCATCATAGTTTCTTTAAAGAGGATTTTTACTTGATTAATTTAGATTTTATTTTACTTTTCTATATTATTTATTGTAGATGCCGTATGGCTATCAATTAATGATATTTTATCTTATCCTTAAAAAAAAAAAAAAAAAGTAAGTTCAAACAAATAGACCAATAACTGTCGTCAATCACTTCGGATATTCGGTATTATATCTTGCACAGTTGCACTTGATAGTTGATATTATGATATAAACTTAAATGTGTTTAAAAAAAAACTCGTAATATAATACTCTCATTTGCTAATCACGTTATGAATAATACGTATATTATTTCAAAACCTTGACCAATCACATTCAAAATGCTTATCCGGCTCATCCCTCACTTAATTAACAATAAACTGATTTAAAGCATGACACTTTGAAGAATTTTATTTGCTTATGTAGTTATCAGACTATTAGGAGAATTGATAGATAATATTTTCAATTAATTCATCAATATCTATCCGCGTGTACATATGGATTAGAGCATGTATGTACATTCAATATTCAATATTTTGTATAATTTAAAGACTTGATATGATGGTCGTTTTTATAAATGTATGAAATATTTGATAGAGTATATAAATCGATCATGTTGAAGCCCAGAATCGGTTTATAGACTCTATTAAATAAATCGGTTTATAGACTCTATTAACTTCAAATTAAATTTGTTACAATCGTCACTTTCAGTACTAATAGAGTTAAAGTTTGTGTATTTCGTGTTGGTTAATTATTATTAGAGTTTCAAATCAAATAATATAAGAGAATGGGTCCCAAATTAAAGGGTTGTAATTTAATGGAATGATATAAGCCTCAAAACTGATACAAGAAGGTGTGGTGAGAGGTGAGACCAAGTGACGAGTGTTTCTGTGTTAGTCCTTGAATAGTTGAATACTACTTTTCTTGATGTGCCACGTGTGCATGTCGTGTAATCAGGTACAACGACAGTATTATTAACTCTGGTCTTTTTTATACTACCTCCGTTTCATAAAATCTGCAAGAATTACCTAAAACGGAAGATACACATTATGTACAACAAAAAAAAAACTTTCCTAATATAGTAAATTTTTTGGTGTAAATTTACAGTTATACCCTTACAAAATTTTACTTAACTTCAATAAACATCATCTTAACTTTTTAACCCAAATCAATTTATCTATAATTAAACCTCTACCCACATTCTCTCTCCTCCTCACAACCACATCCACCACCAACATCACCAATTTTTATCTCTCCTCCCTCTCAATCAACCACGACCACCACCACCACCAGCACCAGCCCTATTCCCCCCTCTCTCACAATCACCGCACCACCACCACCACTCAGATCAATTCGCCGATCATTTCCCCTCGCAAGTTCGCCGCTACCGCCCCTCTTTTCCCCTTTTCAAAGTCGTCGCCGCCTCTTTTCTGCTTTTTAAAGTTCACCCCTTTTCAAAATCGAAATTGGATGGTGATAAGTTGTGGTTTTAGATCTAAATTAGTGGTGGATTGTTGGGGTTTTAGATCTACATTATTGGTGGTTTGTTGGGGTTTCGGTTTGTTGGAGGTGGTAAGGTGGTTGTTTCGATTCATTGGGTGGGTTTGTTGGTGGTCGACTGGTCGAGTTCGTTGGGTAGTGGTGCGAGTTGATTAGGTGGGTTCGTTGGGTGGTCGCTGGTCGGGTTGGTTGGTTTGGTGGGTTCGTTGCCGGCTGGTCAGGTTGGTTGGGTGGTGGTGCGAGTTGATAATTGGTGGCTGGTCAAGTTGGTTAGGTGTGTTTTGGGTGGTGGTGCGAGATGATTGGTGGTGGTACAGTGCGAGTTGGTTGGGTGGGTTTTGGGTGGTGGTGCGAGCTGATTGGTGGTGGTGTGAGTTGGTTAGGTGGGTTTGATTGGGTGGTGATGGTGAGAGGGTGGGTTTCTAGGTAGGTGTTGGTGGTGATTACTTTCTCTCTCATCCAATTAATCACATGCCTTTTTTTTTTATTAATCTTTACTTAAGAAATTTTGTCTTGGTAAATGTACAACCAAGTTTGTTGCAGATTTTATGAAACGGAGGTAGTAGAATAAAAGTTCTACCTCTTGTTTATGTCTTAAATAATTGTAACATTTAACTTTTTAAAGTCAAAACTTAGCTTATAAGACTTGATCGTAATTCTAACAAGCTAAGTAGTCAATTAATTAATACAAACACCATCAAATAAATGAAAACTTGGTAAAATGAACTAAACTTTGTTATTAATTCATGATGAATGTTTTTATGATAAAAGGTTTGTTTCACTAACCAAGATGTACGGAGTAATACTTAATTTAAAATAGAGGTAGTAACTCTAGCTTACTAAAAAGAACAAAACGTTGTACTCTGTAATCATTGACAGCCAAGCAATTTAGTACTCCGTAATACACTTGATTGGACTCTAGCAAGCGTTAGCTTAATTATACTTCTAATTGATGTGTAAATGAGGTACAACACGTAAAAATTTAATCAAATTAAATAAATTTTCTACTAATGAGAGGAAAACGATACAAAAACAACCAAATTTTTCTCATCAAACCAAACACGTCGCAAGTGAGAATGCAAAATAAAATCGTAGGAGTCATCGAGGTTGTGAATTTGATTAAGGTCCACAATCCACATGCATGGCCGCATGGAGATAGAAGACTGTGAGATTCATGACTTGCCTAATTCCTTCCATTTCTTAGCAAAAAAAGAGAACACTCTTCTCGAGCTCTCTAGCTGCAAGTTATGCTGTATGGGTACGTATGAATGTTAATTAGGTTAATTGGTTACGACGGTTAGGTTACTGTTACGATTATAAATATGAATATGAAATAGTTTTTGGCCAGGGCAATGCCCCGCATCATTATATGTATAATGTATTATAAATAAGGTTTTATAATAAAAATTATATGATAAAATAATATAGATTTAATTAGTTATATTTGTTGTAAATAAAGGGGTTATCTAGTACAAAATAATAAGACAATCTCACAAACAATGGAACAATATCGGTGCATCGTGATGCGAATCACTAATTTGAAAACGAAATTCCGGCGCAACCAAGGTGCTCAATTGTATTCGCCGGCACGAACCCTAAGATTAACACACCACTTTCACACAAAGACACTTTTGAGTAGAAAGTTTGAGTCAAGCAACTTATGCCCAATAGAGAATGTGTTTAGACTTATGCTTGATGTATTTATCAAGTGTAAAAATCAGAAATAAAACTTCTTTTATTTATAGAGAAACATGAAAGAACATAGAAGAAGAATCCCAAGCATCAAAAAAGTAAATAATCACCTTAAACATCATCTTAAATGGGGGGTTATGAGAGTTACTTATCAAGAGAATAATGATGGTGATTAATCAACTTAAGCATCCTCTTAACTTGGGAGTTATAAGAATTACTCAAGAAATGACATGGTGTAATATCATCTGCTTAGTCACGATGACACGTGGCGGGCTCATGTCTTCTCATTGAGTTTATATATATATATACACACACACGAGTGTTGGAGTGCAGGTCGATATTAAAGAAAATGCAATTTATCAAGTTTAAGGACCTGTTTTTTCATCTCAAATTAATAATCACGCACGTTTATTGTTTTATGATGCATCTCGATAACATTTATTGTCATTGTTGTTTTTAACAACAATCTAACTATGATTATGATTTATGATTAGATAAAACAACAATTATAAAAGGATTACGCAATATTTATTATCAACAACTATGAATAATATACAAACTAGTTTTTGGCCCGGGCGATGCCCCGAGTCATTGTTTTTAATACAATTTTATCATCATAAGATGTTATTGGAGCGGTGATTAGTTAAAGTTTAATTTTAATGAATATGAGGTTATGGGTTCAAATATTAATGCTAATAAATTATAAATTTTTATGAGAAAACATTGATGTATAATTATTAATAATAGGTGACATGACAATACGTGGCGAGATTGACGACACGTGGCAAGATTACAATCCTTGTCATTGAGTTTTAATATATATATTGACACTAAACGTTTTTTTTTCCTCAATTATGTAGGAGTACCTCATACTTTTTGTAACGTATCCTTAATTAAGTATAAGACGTAGGGCCATATAATAGGTAGTTTTGAGCATTTAATATTTAATCAAGTTGTTTTGTTAACATAAAACTTCGGCATTAAAAATAAAGAAAGGGATTAGTTAACCTTATAGCATAAGAAATATGGAGTAACAAATATACCGATCAGTCCCTTAGGATATGAAATTCAGGAAGAACAAACGTAGTACGATGTAGTATTTTCGAGATCGTGAATCACGTGTAAACAAAATGATATGGTGTGAATCCTTATTTATTTTTAGTATTCATTTGAGTATAGTAAATTTATAAACATAAAAAATAGTATATAAACATGGAAAGCATGATATTATTTTAATTATTAAAAAAATTGTTGAGGATAAGAAGCACTTTCACAAGGAGTCATCAACTACTTGAAAGCGATACTTTACTTTCAATAATTTTACTAAGCTAATGGATCAAATTTGGATCAAAAACGAAAAAGAAAATGACGTCAAATATTTATGCTAAAGACATTGATTATAATGTCTAAATTGAGACAGTAGTTTCAAAAGCCGGGTTCTTTGACTAATCCTATAGTTTAATTTATTTACAAAAACATGATATATAGAGAAGTAAAGTAAAAAAATACAAATTTTAGACATATTAATACGTTTTCAATTTGTTTTATTTATTCATGCTTTGACTTTTTGTATTATAAAAAGATTACAACTCCGACCAACAACAAAATGAATGGATTAAAAATTTAAAATATAACAAAAAAGATATATACTTTGTATTGAATATATGTATGTATAATTGGAAATGAAATATCCGAGAAAATATAAGTTTCTGACTTTTTTTTTATTATTATTAAATATGGGTCCACAATTATTGATATAAATATAAAAAAAAATGTCATACTAAATCATATTTTTAATTTGCTGATATATCTACAATTTTGCCAAGTTTGCATGCTCTTCCAACCTTATAGGGGCTTTAAAATGCCTTATCTTCCAAAGATAAACTAGCCAGATAATCGCTTACTTGTAAATTAATTATCATAATGTAAAGACTCAAGATAAACATGGCAGGTAGACATAGCTTAGTTGGCATTACATTTTAGATAATAGTATATTAGAACAGATAATTAATTAAATTTATACGAGTACTTCAATCCGTATTTTATACTCAAAAGGTATTCTTATTAAATTTGTTTTAATATAATTTTTTTTCAAAACATCAACTTAACAATGTTTAAACTTTAGTGATTAGGTTTAGTTCCACGTTAATATACTAATAATATAACTCCACCGAAAGAATAGAAATTAGAAACTAGAGCATACCGTTAATAATACGTCATATAATATGCGATGAGATCATGAAATCAAGAAACAAATACGTGGACTTTGGTCTGACTAAAGTGAGATGTAAATGCTAAATAGAGTTAACTCAATCGCCTGGTCCAGATCAGCTCATACTCAGCTTTGACCCGTCCTAGACATTCCCTCCCTTGGATAATCACTTTCTATCCCACGTTCTATGTTTTTATATTATTTTTCATAATTTTAATTACTATGAAGTGTTAAATTTATTTATTTTTTGTTTAGTTAGAGAGCCACAAGGGTGAGAGTGACTGTAATCAGGAGAGAAGCTCAAACAAATTGAGGTAACTTTCATTCTCTTAATTACTATTATTATATGACTTCTAAATATACCCTGAGTCTTCTGTACGAAAAAAAAGGATAAATACGTACAACTTTTAGCCTTTTAGGTTACACATAAGAAGATTAATTACAAGAGAAAGATTATGAATAATCAAAGAGTAACAACATTCATCGACACTTATTATTAAAAACATTAATAAATGTTTTTAATAATAAGTATATGTATCACTAAGTTAAAATATACTATTAATTAATTTTTTTTCTTATATATGTATAAATCACTATCATTATCAGTCAAAGTAGATTAAATAATGTAAAAGGTTGAAACGCTTCATTAGAGTAACAAATAATTATATATCAGATGTATACTTTCCTATAATATAATTAATATATAGTACAAATTTTTTACATATTTAAATTGAAATAAGCGATTTTCCATAAAAATTGCAACAAACTTTTTAGGTGTAACCAAACGACGAGTATCTAGTTAGAACGGTGAGCTTAATTGGAAAGAGAATTTGCTTACGCGGCGCATGAGCCCGTCAGCCCGTGGAAAGTGGATGTATGTTTTCTTACATTTCTCCGCCTCTCACTTTCAGCAATAGTGAAATGCAACTACCACCTTTCTCCCTATTTCCTTTTTCTTTCAGGTTCCAGATTTTCCTCATTCTCTTATTATAAATAGAGACCAATTTTCCCATTCATTTGCATTATACACCAATACTACTATATCTAAACTCAAAATATTTAATTACTGAAATTTCATAAAGTTTAATAACTAGGCTGCCAATTTAATCTCCTAGTCGTCGTTGTTGTTGTCGTCGTCGTTTAATCTATAATATATAAATGGCTGCTGCTGCTGCTGCAAATCTGTCGGCGATCCTCCCACGAGTTCTCATTGTTTCTCGACGCACCGTTCGTAAGAACAAATTTGTCGATTTCGTCGGTATATCTCTCTCTTTTTCATCGTTTTTTGTCTATCTTCAAATATTATGTGTTACAAAAAAATACATGCAGTCGTGTTTTATTATTGTTGATTTGCTACGATATGAGATATAATCATTTTCGGAAAATATATTATTCTGTTTAATTTTTCTTTCGGATTATATTTGATGAATTAATATGGAGTAATATCATTCGGATTATATTAGATGTGTTACTTTGGCGGAACTTTATTTGATTTAATAAATGTTCTCCGTGTTTGTCTTAAAAAAAATAATCCTAGCTAGTTTAAAATGCATTTTCAATGAGTAAATCATTTATTACTTCTTTTGTTCGGAATTTGTCAGCGGCTGTCTCATTAATTTATCTGCCTCCAGCATAATACACAAGTGTACAAGCTAGAATTAAGGCTACAAGTTAGGCTCATTAAACACATTATGCATGTTTTGTTAAGATATGTATAACGGAATACAATTAAACACATTATCATACCATCGTATATTCGTATATTTAGGCATATATATAATCCCTTTTCTTTTTTTTTTTTATTTTTTTTTACAAGTAATCTTTATCAAGTTATTAGTAGAAAATAGAAAATGCAGAGAAAGTTATAGGGGAAAACAGAAAAAACAGAAATATAAAGTCAAAACAGCAACTGACTTCCTTGAGAACAGAAATTTATAAGTATGTCCAATCAAATAATAAAAGAAAAGAGAAACTTACACTAAAAAACCTTGCCAATTAGGCACTACTAGTACACATCAGCAATTACAATTTATTTTTTTTTTTTTTTACATAAACCTCACTTAAATATGAATATAGCATTAATTAGCATGTTATTGCTCCATATGTTTTTGTTAATAAATAATATAAGTACGTAGTATACGAAGTAACTCGAATTGAATCTATGGAAACGAGGTAAATACTAATCTTTAGAAAACTCACTAGTATAACTAATTTAATTGGTGCAAACAGAAGAGAAATTAAGTATAATAAGAGCTACAAGCAATTCGTACTTTCAAGAAAATTATTTCTCATTTTAAATACAGAGTAGTTTTGTGAACTCTCATCTAACTATAGTATATAAGTTTAAAAATCGTTGTACATGTATGAATTTGAAAATTACTTGTTGATAAAGTTGTACGTCAGCTCACCAACAATGTCAAAAATTACCCTAGTACTAATGTAACTATTGTTATAACCTTAGTAAACTAATAAGAAATTTGTTACTCAAACAATAATGATATTTCGCACTAGCTAGTAATTTAGAGTGGTATATACTGTAGAGAGATCCGAATATACGTATATAACACTGATTAGCAAGTAACAACTCAATCAATATTATTGGGGGACCTTCTTTGCCCTGGCCTTTTCAAATTTTAATTTTCCAACAAACTTTGCTTTGGTGCAAGAAAAGCACCATCTTACACGAGTAACAAGTGATCCTTGAAAAATAATTAATACTTCTCATCCACTAAATATTAAGTGTCAATTTGATTAATTAGATATCACTAAAAATTTGTACAGTCAAAATATTAATAATAATATATACTCCGTAGATAATCTTTTATTTAATTTGATGATGGATATTTAATTCGATGTATGTACGGATTAGCTCATTTCCACAAAATTAAGCTTAACAGTTTTATTGGTATAATTCTCGTGTTATCACTTAAAATCAAAATGACCATAGCTAATAATAAAAATAATAATAATAATATTAATGAAATAATTTTTACACTATCTTACTTTTTCGCGTATGTCTCTTAACTTGTAATAATAATGTCTTATTTTGGGCTTGTGTGTGATTAGGTGAATACCATTTGGACCTAATAGTGAAGTATGGGGCCGTGCCAGTAATAGTGCCCCGGGTCTCGGGCATTCACATGCTACTAGAGAGCTTTGAGCCTATTCACGGTGTACTCTTGTGTGAAGGTGAGGACATTGATCCTTCTCTCTATGAATCTGATTTTAACTCCGGCGAACTTTCACCCGAGGAAATTGAGGAAATCCGACGACTACATGCTAGTGACACCGCCATTGACAAGGAAAAGGACTCAATTGAGCTCAGGCTCGCCAAGCTCTGCCTTGAGCGCAACATCCCTTACCTAGGCATTTGTCGTGGATCTCAGGTATATACACGCATCCCAATGTAAATTTTAAAATTAATTCTAGATTAAATGGTGTAAAAAAAAAAGTAATAGACTAATATTAAAAACTTAAAGTAGAATATGTACATTGAGGGATATAAAAGTCAAACTATTAAGGCTGTAAAATAATAAAAAGAATTGCTAGTATAAGTACGTCTATACATCTGTTATTCTCTGTTAACTAAAAATTTACGTTATATTAATAGGTACTAAATGTAGCTTGTGGTGGAACGCTCTATCAAGACGTGGAGAAAGAGTTAGCGAGAAAGGTACCCGAAGAGCAAAGAGTGGCCCATATTAACTATAATAACTACGATGATCATAGGCACGTAGTTAAGGTGTTAGAAGGTACCCCATTACAAAAGTGGTTTAAGGAAACTTTGGTGTCACAAGAGAATTTGGAGATTCTTGTCAATAGCTACCACCATCAAGGGGTTAAGCGATTGGCCCAACGATTCATCCCCATGGCTTACTCGCCGGATGGGTTGATCGAGGGATTTTATGACCCCGACACGTACGAGCCGGAGGACGGAAAGTTTATCATGGGACTCCAATTTCATCCTGAACGAATGAGGCGATCTGACTCTAATGAGTTTGATTATCCTGGTTGTCCTTGTGCTTATCAGGTAAGACTATGTTACAAAATTATAACATGTTTTTCTATGATCAATTTTAGCATTTATGATTATTTTGATCATGTATTGAAAATAATTGAGTTGTTTTTAAAAAATTTGACAGGAGTTTGTGAAGGCAGCAATTGCATACCAAAAAAGGATTAGTAACAATTCAATAAACGTGCCTAAGTTATTAAAATTGGATCACACATTGGAGAAAAAGAGGAGAGTTATTGTTAGGAGTTTCTCGCTCGCCAAAGATATTTATTCAAGCGGAAATGGTATCAAACCATCTAAAGAATCCGAGCTTGATGTTGGGGCTAATTTTCTCGAGGTATTACTTCATTATGCACATACTTTATGTTCACTAGGTTAGATCCCGTGCCGTGTACGGTAATTTTTAATAACTATTTTTAAAATTAACACTGTATTATATTTTTTGACTTCCATATACTATATTCATATCAATTGAATATTGTAAATCTACCAAAATGACGGGAAAAATTACTCTAAGAATAATAAACATGTGTTTTTCTTGACATGTATTATTGAAGTAGCCATACAGTACTAATTGATTGAAATTCTAATCATAAATTATTCAAGGAAATAAAAATAAATAAATAAAGCATCATTTGATGATTTGATATTCGCATTTCGATTTAAGCCTGTAACTTCTATTACATAATTAAAAACAAAACCAAGAAAAATTTTATAATCTTGTTGTAATAAACGTACATAGTACCTAATATGTCTTTCCTACCAAAAATAGTCCGTAACAAATTATGTTAAGACTTAAGAATATTATACTTAATTTTTTTTGCTTAAGTTTATGATTGTCAATCTGTTTTATTTTGGAAAGATTCATCAAAATCTTCTATTATACTTTGTAGGAAATTAATATAATACTTTATATATTTAAAAAGATTTTTTTCTTAAATAGTTTTTTTTAAAAAAAAAAAAAATCTAAGAACACACTAGGAAATGACACGTGTCATTGCTGGTGTGTCTTTTAGTATATAGTTATCGACATACTTAATACCGATGTGCATGTGCTACATATAATCCGTAGTGAAAAATATAATAATAACCTATAATGTATAATAAGAATATATTGTATATCTCACAAATAATACTTATTATATATCTCACAAATAATACTCATTTGTTGTACACAATAATAGGAAACGGAGTCCAGGTTGTAACATAAACTTACCTTCTAAATAGTGTGTTCATGTAATTAGTACACGTACTATTATTCGAAGGCTTTTGTAAGTTTTGTCAAGGAACATAAACTAATCTTATGAATAATTTGTTCAATACAAGAATTAGTACACTGTCATTTGAAAGCTTAAAACTTATGTGCATTGTTTTTGTGATGCAGTCTAACACAGTGATGAGTAAGCAGCAAGAAGCAAGGTTGATAGAAGTAGGAGCAACAGTAAGAAATGCGTTTACATATTTCGAGAAGATTAAGGTGAACGAGGAGAGAGAAAATTTGGCAAAGAAAATAATGGAAAAAATGTCAGTAGAACAGCTCACTGATCTCATGACTTTCTACCAAACAATGGGCCAGACTTGCTCTTTTGTTTTGGACAGAAAACTACATGAATTATGACTTTATGATATTGTAAATGTTGAATTGGGCCCCATATAATTTTTAGATTTGGGCCCAAATTAGGCCAACTCTGAATTTGTAGGCTCTCTTATGCTTGGTTTAAACAATAAAGTTTAAATAAGATAAATAGATTATGGAATTTGTAGCAATTTTTTATTTTTTTGACGTGAAATTTGTATCAAATTTGTAAATAAATATTAGTACTCCGTATTATTTTCCTTCATTGTTTTGTACGGAGTAGGATATTTTATTTAATCATTTCTTTATTTAATTTTGTCGAATTAGATTTGACTATAATTACGCCACTAGATCAATAACATAAATACAACAACTATACTAATTCCTCTATTTGTTTTTTATACATACATCGCTTTTAAAATTCTAAACTCTTACACAATTTTTAAAGAGGCAAAAAAAAAAGGAAGTAGAAAACTCATTTGATGCAATAGAAATATAGTGAGTTTATTAAGTAGAAAGGAAAGTAATACATAGTAGAAAGAAATGTATTTAAAAAGATGGAGTTATAAAAATAATCCCTCTATTTTTTTTTTTTTGGTTTTTCCTATTTGAAATCTTAAGTAATTGTATTAGAATGAAATCTAATACTACATTTTGATGATCTTTCTATACTTCAAAACAGTCATGTGAAAGCTTATTATATTCATGAATTTTAATTTTCAAATATGAATTTTTGTAGAAATTTTATAATACGTAGCCTGACATAATTTAATTACAATACTGCAGAAAATGTAATGATACATGGCACAAACATTTGGATATAGAGGGAGTAATAATAATAATACTCTGTAATATAAGCACTGTTTGATGTTAAGAACTTGGGACTTATAACAGTGCAAGGAGTGTTTGCAGCTAGTTTTCACTACAGTAACAATCACCATTCTCCAACAAAACTGCAATATTAAATTGGATTTGACGAATTCAAGAATCAACTATCTTCACATTCAACATCATCGTCATCGTACATATCATTCTTCAACAATTGGGTTTCACGAATCCAAGAATCAACCATCTTCCCATTCAACATCATCATCATCGTTATCCTCTTCCTCTGGTAGAGGTTCAGCTTGAACGTTCAAGTCGACCGTAAAGCTTTCTCCAGTGTTCCCTGCTAATCAATTAACATTAATCGACCGACGAATGCAATACTACACCATAGCTACCAAGGTGAGCAGAGCTCAATGCAACTATTTAGAGACTATAAAAAAGAGACATTTACCTGAAGGAGTAGCTTCTTCCCACACATCCTCATCTTCGCTTTCGTCCTCACGTTTTGATTTCATGCCAACTTGACGATCTGAAGATGTACTTTGACCTGTAACATCTCCATTAGATACATCCTGCTGCCCCTTGGCATCTTGTTCCCGTTGTCGTTCCAAGATAGCGGCATAATATGCTTTAAAATACTCGTCCTACAAAAGTTTCCGGCCAAGCCAATAAGTAAAGCAATTATCATAAGGCTCGTATCACTTAACAATTTTTAAATCAAATTATAAACTATAAAAGACAAACCTGGATAGTTTTTTCGTCTTTGACAACAGTTGACTTTTTGTCATCTGATAAATCAGAGGGCTCTGAAGTGACATCAGGCTTAGGTTCCTCTTCCCCCTCACCACGTTGTTCCTTTGTTAATTTCATACCTTGTCTGATCATCCAAGGAGGCAGAACTTTCATGGGCGCATTTCCAGTACCAGATTTAGAGTCTTCCTTATCTTCCACACCACTGATTGCAACATGAATCTGGAAACACAACGTCAACTTTAACATCAACCCACCATAATGAGATGCATGATGTCAGTCCCTCTTTAACAGCTGACATGTGAGATGTTAATGACATCCTCATAAATCAAGTCTCTCACATCCCCGTACCCCAACCCCTAACAAAAAAAAGGTTTGAGGGAGGGCCAAAAAAGATTGGTTACTGGTAACTGTTGATAACACTTGCCACAGAAAAGTAGGCAAGTAGCAGCACCAAAAACAGGAGCTGTACATGCACGCAAACAAACACAATTACTGTTAAAGATAGAAGTACCTCACCTTAGGGTCACCAAGAAAAGGCATGGGTGTTCCACCTTGATATGACCTAGAGGGATCATTGGGATTATCCCCACCAGCTGCACGAGCAGCAGCACTAGCCCTTACTTCCCAGGCCTGTAGAGTTCCAAAATCGGGAACTGCTAGATCTTTGACTCTATTGAGTTGCTCAACTAACGGCTTGAGTTGCTCCTGAAATTTGATTACCTTATGTTATCCCCAAGAAAACATAGAAATATCGTAACTGCAGGACTACTTATATAAAGCATATAAATGTACAAAGAGAAGGAAAAAAAAAGTGTAAATAGCAAAGCAGAAGTAAATAGCAACAGCAATGATCCTAGAGATCCCTAGGGCAACTCAGGAAAGATACTAATCGTTACCACCAATAACAAGAGAAATTACTGTAATAAAAAGCGCAACAATATCAGAATAGGTAGTCAGACTTCTCAAACATCAACATAAAAGATTACGAAAAGGAAGGCACTAAATAAAGATGCTGTACAGCAAAAATCTAGGAAGAAAACCTGACAACATAAAAGTGACCATTTCATTACATGTAATTGATACATTTAATATTTCAAGATATCACTCTAAAAAATACTCTCTTCAGTTAAATTGAACATGAAAGATAATATTCACACACAGTGACCAGCAAAATAAACTAAAATGTGGCACTAAAAGCCGCTTAAAAGCTGCTTAATAACTCACAAACCTCCATTTTCTGAAGCATCTCTTTCAGCTTTTCACGGCGGCGCCGCCTCACATTTTCATCAGCATCTCCTACTTCCTGAGCAGCTAACTTGTCACTTTCTGCAACAAGTTCCCCTTGACAACTTTCACAAAGAAAACTTTCACCATCTTCAGAAATAAGCCTTGCTGCATCAAGAGCCGTATATCTAGCCATACAACATCAGAAATCTTTAGTTTCCATGAATGCTGGAATACATTAAAGCTTTTAAGCTAAAGAAAACAGTGACTCCAACCTTTTATTACAGCTGGGACATATATATTCCTGGATTGTGTTCTTGCTATCCAATTCATCCTTCAATTTTTTCTTCATACGATGCATTCTGTACCTCACAACATCATAAATCTGCAAGAAATTACAAATTTTCAGCCTTTGTAAAATACTCTAATATTTTCATATAAATCAATAATTTCACTCCACACGTAATAGGCAACTCACAAGCAACTTAAGTTTGAAACTAAAAATTAACATGGCAAGGTGGTAACAACAATGAATTTGAGGCAGATAATGAGACAACACCACCAGCATACAAAATGTAGCTTACTATGATAGCAACAGAACTTCATTGCTAAGGAAAGAACAAATAAAAAATCCATTAATATACATAACAAGAGAATCATGGACATCAATGATAACCAACCTGTGCATAATCTAAACAACAGTATGAGTGAGTGTGCAGCTTAATCTTGTCTTCACCCTCTCTTCCATGATGGTGATTAACTGTGGCTGAAAGTGCTGCATTATGCAATTTTACCGCTTTTGCTGTCTGCAGGTTATTAAGTGCACATGAGAAAAACAGACATGTTTTCCAGAAAGCCAAAGCTTCTAAATGCAAGATTCGCTGTATATATTGGAAATCTGGAAGCAACAAGAGGAAAAAAAAGAAAGAAAACCAACATAACAGCACTTTCACAACCACAGAATCTACTAAGAGAATGAAGTTTATTTTCAATCTGCTAAACAAGAACTATGTCATGGTATCTGAGAACAACTTCCTTCTACACACCATCAAGTATTGTTCTAAATGGGAATTGCAACCTAAAAATACAAAATATTGTAACAGGCAACGGGAAGCTTGTTTTACAGAATTACAACCTAAATTTATCAGCCCTTTAGGTGCATCAGTATAACTAAAAAGAAATATGTATTACAATCATGAGAGAATCCTAAGATGAGGGAAAAGTCTCATATATATATATATATATATATATATATATTAGTTAATTGTAAGCCCGTATTCACAATACACAAGCATGTGAAAAACACTGCCCCCCTAAAACCACCATCACCATCATCCTCCAAATGCATTCTGCTTCTGTGTAAAGTGTTCTCCCTCAAGTAGTTCCTTCCTAATTGAATTTACAGTCATAAAATCCCATCTCCAAAATCATCGAATTTGGATATGTCCCATGATTCATGACGAATGATTTAAATTAATAATGCTTGACGGTGTATTTACTTACCAGCAAATGGGGCAGGATAGTTAACACTGAACACGGAATTTCCCGGATAAAAGAGTGAAGGAGCAACAGCAAAAGTCACCAATTTCTTTAAAGAAATTTACTTTTCTAAAGATTTGTTGACAGCAAGGGAATGGCATTCTACATCCTTACACAATAATTCACCTCACCCCACTGTTATGAATTGGGTCAATGGAGTCAACACCGCAAGTCAACCACCTCTTTTGGTGTATACGAGGCGCGCAAAGAAGGGGCAGCAAGGGTCAAGTGAAGCCAGGAACAAGGAGCAACATGACAAGGCTAATTAAAGAGTAATTTAGGAAGGGAAGCAGGACTTCTTTAATCATGTTCCTTATGGGTTTCTATTTTAGTTAATTATTGTCACATGTATTATCTAGGCTTGAGTATATGTATGGTAGAGTAAGAAGCAGTAGAAATCATCCAGAAATTTGAGAGTAAACACTAGAGAGAGTTGTGGCCTAAAGCTACTAAGAGACTCATAACCTCAAGTTATGTTTATCCTTTGTATTCCAATCTTCAATCAATCAATTACTCAAGCATTCAACCTTTAAGTACATTTTGTCTGTTCGTATTACATTACTCAAATTTAGTACATAACAACTTGGTATCAGAGCGGTGGTCCTGCGACCGCCGGTGCCAGAAACCTCCAGCCAGTAATTCAAAAAAAAAAAAAAAAAAAAAAAAATCAAATCCCAGTAGACATGGAAGCAGACATACCTCAACGGCTCACCGCCATAGAAGAAGTGCTAGCGGCCATCCAGGAGAGGTTACAACCACAAGACGACAACCTCACACGCACGGTGGCGGCGGCCATTAAGGCAGCCATGGAAGAAGAGCGCAAGGAAATCGAGAAAGAGAGAAGGAAGATGGAGGAGGTGATGGCTAACATGGTCAACCACTTGGAAGAACGCCTAGATCAATTCCGTGCCACCGTGAATACTCAGGCCACCTTAGACCGCAGCAAGTTCACGAAGATTCAAGAAGAATTGGAGAAATTGAAGTTCTCTCAACCACAACCGCAACAACCGCAACAACAACCAGTCATACAACCCGTCATACAACCGGGGGAAGGGGGATTGAGCGGTGAAAACAGCCTGCACGAAGACAGACCTTTCGACGATCCGGGGTGGCACCCGCCTGAGAATCGAGGCTGGGTCGGTGGTGGGGGAGGCAACGGCGGTGGTCATTGGAAGCACCGTAAGTTAGAAATGCCTCTTTTCGACGGAGCAGATCCCGATAATTGGACAGCAAGGGCTGAAATGTACTACGAATTTTGCAAGCTGACGGAGAGGGAGAAAATGGAAGCGGCGGTGGTCGCGATGGATGGGGCCGCCTTGAAATGGTTTCAGTGGGAGCAGAAAAGGCGGTCGTTCTTTGGGTGGCCGGACCTCAAACATCGAGCCCTGAACGAGTTCAGACCTTCACATTCGGGGACGCTCCATGAACAATGGTTAGCGGTGACGCAAGATGGCTCCGGATCAGTGGCGGAATACCGTCGGAAATTCATAGAGATGGCGGCGCCGTTAGAGGACGTGCCGGAAAGTCTAATGCTCGGGCAATTCATAAACGGGTTGAACAAGGAAATTAAAACTGAGTTGAGACTCCTCAATCCTCCCAACCTTGAAAAAACCATGGAAATGGCTGGTAGGATTGAAGAAAAGAACCGTGTGCAGCAGGGTAAGAAACCCGTTAGTAATTGGAAAGGGGGCTTCGTGGTTGGGCCATCCAATCCTGGCCCAAGTCACAGCAGCCCAAGTGGGAGTAAGGGTGGCTTAATAGCTTCTTATGGGCTGCCCAGCAGTAGTGGGCCACCCAAATCATGGCCCAAGGCTCCGGAATCCCAAAGCTCAGTGAACATGGGCCGGTCCAACCGTGGCCCAAGTCAGAATTCCATCGGAGGCACTAGGCGGTTAACCGAGTTCGAATTGGCGGAGAGGAGAGCGAAGGGGTTGTGCTTTAGGTGTGATGAGAGGTGGGGTGTGGGTCACCGTTGCAAAAGGAAGGAGCTTAGTGTGTTACTAGTGGCGGAAGGGGAAGTAGAGTTGGAGGATGAAGGACCGAAGTTGGAGAGTGACACCCCTTCGGAGGAAAACGGGTCAATGTCACTATGTTCGGTGATCGGAATACACAACCCAAAAACAATGAAGTTGAGAGGGATAGTCAAGGGACAAGAGGTGGTAGTAATGATAGATCCGGGGGCCACTCATAATTTCTTAGCAATTTCGGTAGTGGAGCAAACGGGTGTTTCCATTACTCAAGGTGGGGAATTTGCCGTCTCTTTAGGGAATGGGGATACCATCCGGGGTAGCGGAGTGTGTAAGGGAGTCAAGGTGGAGCTTCAAGGTGGACTTACTATAACCGAAGATTTCTTTCCACTCACCTTAGGTAGTGCCGAAGTAATTTTGGGGGTGCAATGGCTTGAGAAATTGGGGGCCGTGGTTACTAATTGGCGAACCCATGTCATGAGGTTCACCGTGGGGGGAGTTCCGGTCACCCTCACCGGAGATCCGACCCTCGAAAAATCACGAATTTCACTCAAGGCTATGGTTAGAGTGTTGAAAAAGGAGAAAAAAGGCTTTTGGGTTGAGTGCAACAGTTTGGAGGATGAGAAATTAGGCCCGAACTCAATCAGCCCACCTTCATTTTTGGTTGAGGTTCTGGGCTAGTTTCAAGGGGTTTTCCAAATGCCAAGTGGGCTACCCCCAAATAGAGGCCATGAGCACTCTATTGTGTTGAGAGAAGGGGCCAACCCAATTAGTGTTAGGCTTTATAGATATCCTCAAATTCAAAAGGATGAGATTGAGAGGCTAATACGGGAAATGCTCGAGTCCGGCATCATCAAACCATCATCAAGCCCTTTCTCAAGCCCGGTTTTGCTCGTTAAAAAGAAGGACGGGTCTTGGCGATTTTGTGTAGATTATCGAGCTCTTAACAAATAAACGGTTCCGGATAAATATCCGATCCCGATTATTGATGAGCTACTTGATGAATTGCATGAGGCGACAATTTTTTCCAAGCTCGATTTAAAATCGGGCTATCATCAAATTCGGGTCAAACCAGAAGACACTCATAAAACGGCCTTCCGCACTCATGAGGGACACTATGAGTTTTTGGTGATGTCGTTTGGGCTCACAAATGCCCCGGCTACCTTCCAATCTCTCATGAACGAGGTCTTTCGACCTTACTTGAGAAAATTTGTGCTCGTTTTCTTTGACGATATTTTGGTTTATAGTAAGGCCGTGGAGGAGCATAAATATCACTTGAAATTGGTGTTGCAAAAGTTGGTGGAAAATCAGTTATATGCCAATTTTAAAAAATGCGAGTTTGGGAGAAGAGAAATTGCTTATTTGGGTCACATTATTTCCGAGCAAGGGGTCGCCATGGATGCTGATAAAATTCGAGCCATACTTGAGTGGAAAATACCGAAGAACCTTAGAGAGCTCCGGGGTTTTTTGGGGTTGACGGGATATTATCGAAAATTCATCTCCCACTACGCTCACATTGCCAACCCTCTTACCTCACAATTGAAGAAGGATTCTTTCGGGTGGTCGGAAGAAGCTACAGCAGCGTTTCAGAAGCTAAAATCGGCGATGACCACCGCTCCGGTTTTGGCCGTTCCTAATTTCAGATAAGCCTTTGTGGTGGAGACCGATGCCTCCGGGTTCGGACTCAGGGCGGTGCTTATGCAAAATGGTTGTCCCATTGCTTTCTACAGCAAAATGTTGGGGGTTCGAGCAAGAGGGAGATCGATTTACGAGAAAGAATTGATGGCAATCGCTTTGGCCGTGACCAAGTGGCGTCATTATTTATTGGGGCGCCAATTTGAAATTCATACCGACCAACAGAGTTTGAAATATCTCACGGAGCAAAGGGAGGTCGGAGGTGAATATCAACGATGGCTGAGGAAATTGGTTGGGTTTGATTTTACCATTCATTATAAGCCCAGCGCCGCGAACAAGGTGGCGGATGCACTTTCTCGTAAGGACGGAGCTCTGCTGGTGCGATCAGAGAAACTGATCGAAGGAAAGGAAGAAGAAGAGATGATAGAGCTTGGGGCCTTGGTCCATTCATGTTATGTGGATTGGGCCGAACTTGAGAAGGAATTGGAGGGGGATAAAGACTTGGGCCAGATTGTCTTGGGCCTTAAGGAGGGAAAAGAAGGTCCAAAAGGGTTCCATGTTGAGGGGTCCAGATTATGTTACAAGAATCGAATTGTTCTGCCTAAGTCTTCAAAGTTCATTCCCTTACTCTTGAAGGAGTATCCCAGCACCGCCACGGGTGGTCATGACGGTGAAATTAAGTCCTATCTCCGGTTGGCTGCCGACTGGTTTTGGTCCGGAATGCGAAAAGATGTCAGGAAATTTGTGCGAGAATGTGATGTGTGTCAAAGAAACAAAACCATCACCAAGAGCCCTCTCGGGTTGCTCCAACCGATTCCAATTCCCGACGCCGTGTGGGAGGACATCTCCATGGATTTCGTGGAGGGATTTCCTCTTTCTAAGGGGGTAGACTCCGTGCTCGTGGTGGTGGACCGCCTTTCAAAATATGCCCATTTTATTGGGTTAAAACATCCCTTCAACGCTCTAAAAGTGGCAGACGCTTTTGTTAAGGAGATAGTCCGTCTTCATGGTTTTCCGGCATCAATTATTTCTGATCGTGATCGGGTTTTCATGAGTATCTTTTGGAGGGAGCTTTTTCGTTTACAAGGGACACATCTCCGCCGAAGCACGGCCTACCACCCTCAAACCGACGGCCAAATAGAGATTGTGAACAAAAGCCTCGAAACTTACTTGAGATGCTTCATCGCCGAACAACCTCGCACCTGGGCTCGCTGGTTACCGTGGGCTGAATATTCCTACAACACTTCACCTCACACCTCGACCAAGATGACCCCATTCAAGGTCGTTTATGGTCGAGACCCGCCGAAGCTATGGCGATTGGGAGCAGGACAGACAATGGTGCGTAGCCTTGAAGAGAGTTTGCAGGAAAGGGACGGAATTTTAGAGGATTTGAGAATGAATTTGAATCGTGCCCAACAAGTGATGAAGTTAAATGCTGATAAACAGAGGAGAGAAGATAAGTTCGAGGTTGGGGAGAAGGTTTTTCTTAAACTACAGCCCTATCGGCAAAAGTCCCTTGCAAGGAGGCCCTTTGAGAAGTTGTCTGCTAGATTTTATGGGCCATTTGAAGTTATTGAGCAAATTGGCAGAGTTGCGTATAAGTTGAAGCTACCATCGGATTGTAAGATACACCCGGTTTTCCACATATCTCAACTTAAGAGAGCCCTTGGCAGCACTCCAAGTCAGCCCGCCCTTCCCAAGCAACTGTCTCCCGACTTGGAGTTGCTTGTGGAGCCAGAGGAACTCCTTGATGTGGGCAGGGTACAGAAGGAGTCGAGGTTCGTGCTCGAAGTACTACTCACGTGGAAGGGCCTGCAGCATTTTGAAGCCACATGGGAGGATTTTGAAGCAGTCAATTTACGCTTCCCTGACTTCCACCTTGAGGACAAGGTGAAACTCAAAGGGGGGAGTGATGTTATGAATTGGGTCAATGGAGTCAACACCGCAAGTCAACCACCTCTTTTGGTGTATACGAGGCGCGCAAAGAAGGGGCAGCAAGGGTCAAGTGAAGCCAGGAACAAGGAGCAACATGACAAGGCTAATTAAAGAGTAATTTAGGAAGGGAAGCAGGACTTCTTTAATCATGTTCCTTATGGGTTTCTATTTTAGTTAATTATTGTCACATGTATTATCTAGGCTTGAGTATATGTATGGTAGAGTAAGAAGCACTAGAAATCATCCAGAAATTTGAGAGTAAACACTAGAGAGAGTTGTGGCCTAAAGCTACTAAGAGACTCATAACCTCAAGTTATGTTTATCCTTTGTATTCCAATCTTCAATCAATCAATTACTCAAGCATTCAACCTTTAAGTACATTTTGTCTGTTCGTATTACATTACTCAAATTTAGTACATAACACCCACCCCCACACCCCTCCAAATCCACCCAAATGATGAAGCAAAATTAAAATAAAACAACCCACCATGTACTAAAGATATAATTTCTAATATAGCGATGAGAACATGAGTCTTTTCAGTTTTCAACCTAATTTAGATAGAGAAGGCAGAAGAGGTAAGGAATGGGAGTAGGAGAGTTGCCCAAGAATAAGAATTTATGATACTAAAGAAATTACTTAATTGGCACAAAAATTCCATATAGGAGACATTGGTACAGTTACACACGTAAATGGCAACAGTCAATAAGCCACAGGCCTCTGACAATAATATGAGATCAACAATTTATATGAAATATATATTTGAACAAGGCCGCAGACAAATGGTCCAAAAAGGCCAATAACATAGTTTTGTATGTTAAATAGAAGCAAATGTAACCTCTTTTCTATGATCACGCATAACCAGCTTTTCTTCCTCGAAGAACCGCAATGTTCGACGAAGTTGCTTCAAATGAAGTTTTAAATCTTTTGCAAGATCTTCCTCTCTCACCCACTGACGCCTAGAATTGCGCAATGTACATTAAAACCAGAGATCAATCATTTGAGAGACAGTAACAATGGCAATTGAAAAATAGGAACAGAAAAACAAATTATCCATCCAATATGTAGTAAGCATTCATCTGTGTGTTTCCTTCCTCTATAATGACTGTATATTCTAAAGAATTGATGTTGCATGTGTACATCCATAGTTGGCCAACGTAAACACATTTTAACTAGGGTTTAGAATTGATCACAAATGCAGCTCTCTCAACAAATCTATGAACTCACACAAACAATTATGCAACAAAGTTTGCCCAAATAAGAAATATAAGAAAGTTAATAACAATTATTCGAAAGCACATGTAATATACCTAGTGAGTGCATCAAGAATTACCACTGCCGTCCCCCGATTATCACTACGGCTCGTCTTGGGTTGATTATCGCCTTTTGTTGAGATGTCATCATAAAATGCTCGGGCCGTAAGCTTCACCAACCTGTACAAAGATTAAGTAAGCAAACTATACCATTTAAAAAACATCTAATTAGAAAACTTCTCTACATAAAGATATGATAAATCACCTGTTAAACGGTTCGAAACTCAAGGAATTACTCATGCTTCACCAGAGTTCCCAGGATTGACTTCCCGGGTATCCTAACAACCAAAAGAGAAGCAAAAACTCAACAATATTTTCAATTTAACCCTAATTAATAAGATAAGCACTCAATCAGGAGGTAGAAGAGGTCCAATTTTATAGTTCAATCCAACATCAAAGGGTTAAAAATTAAATTCAATTATTACATCACATAATTTTAGAACGAAAAGGCATATTTGAATCTGATTCAATTATCAAGAATCAATTAGGTTCATAATTTTCATGTCTAGCAACATTATCGCAGGTAAGAAATCATAACCAATAATTCAAATATTCAAACCCTAATTTAATATACTGAAGAATAAATTAAATTAGAACAACGACTAACCCTAGATTGTGAAATTGATATTCGATGATTACAAAAAGAAACAACTACTTACCTCGGAAGCTACTTCAATGGAGGATTGCAATATCAGAAGGCGCCTCAATGGTGAACACGGAGTGCGCTTCAATGGGAAACAGAGATATACAGAGTTTTCTTTTTCGGGGGGAGTAATAGAGAGAAGCAAGTAAAACACGCCTTTTAAAAAAAAAAAAAAAAAGTTAAACACGCACTTGGGGACTAAGTTTTTGGGTACTCAATCACGGGGATGAGGGATCGGGGAAGCCCTCATTTATCATTTTTGCTTGGTTGTGTTTTGGGAAAAGTTGAAAGTTAAATCTGATTGTGTTAGCTGATTTTAACTAACTGATTATATTGACTAATTTGACTAACTTATTTTATTAGCTTATTGTTAAAAAGTGTTTGGTAAAATATCTGATTGTTTAAAGGTGATTGATAATGTGAAATGACCAATAAGCTAAATTGTGGGGTAGGTAGTTCATATAGTATTTTCAATTAAATGGAGGTATAAGTGTCATTTCACCGTAAGAATTGAAAAGGCTCCTTTTTTAAAAAAAAATGAGCTTATTTAGGCTGTGTTTGGTAACAGCTTATTTGAGCAAAATTAGCTTATTTGACCAATATTAGCTTATTGACTATTAAATAAGCTAATTCAAGATGTTTGGTGGGAAGCTTATTTAAAGAACTTATTCCACTAAATAAAATCTTTTTTAAAAAACTTAGGAGCTTTTTCAATTAGCTTATTCATTAATTATTGTGAAATGACACTTATACCCTCATTTAATTTAAAATCCTACCTAAACTACCTACCTCACAATTAGCTTATTGGTCATTTCACATACTCAATCACCTTTAAGCTGTCAGCTATTTACCAAACACTTTTATACAATCAGCTAATAAAATAAGTTAGTCAAATCAGTTAATACAATCAGCTAACATAATCAGCTTCAGCTTTAAACTATTCACCAAACAGCTTCAGCTTTAAACTATTCACCAAACACGGCCTTAGTGAAATAAGCTTCCCACCAAACACCTTGAATTAGCTTAGCTTATTTAATAATAAATAAACTAATATTGGTCAAATAAGCTAATTTTGCTTAAATAAGCTAGTTATCAAACACAGCCTTTATCTAGTGGCAATTTGGTGAATTTGGACAACAACAAAATGTGACACAGCATGTACTTACAATGTGGGCACATGCGATGGAAGATGCAATATTAACGGTGTTAGTTCACCTTTTTCCTCCTCTAACCAGCTTCATCTTTTTCTTCCTCCTATCTCCAACAACACCACCAACAACTACACGACCAACTACGCGAACAGGTCGACCACGCACCACCTTCAAATTCGCTAACACCAGCACTAACAATAACGAGTAGGTCGACCACCACCTAAAAGAAAACCCTATGAAAACATGGTAAATATAGGGCATGGTTAACCCTAAAGGGTAGGGTATGTCATCTACTTCCAATTTTCCATTGTAGCTAGCCAATTCTCCATTTAAGTTCATCAAATTTGTGTGATGGAGGAGAGAGAATGGTGATGTTAATGAAGAGATGAAGAACAGTGTTAACGAAATCTATTTGGGGTTAATCTGGATATTACATTAATACCCTTAACCTATAAGGTGCAAAGACCAATATAACCCTAGATAAACATCAATTGTTTATCATGAACATAAACTTGTATTTTCTCCTCAATCATAAATCGCCCAAATTAATTATATTCGGAGTAAAAAACTTACTCGTATTATCGTTAGTTAAGAAAACTTTTACCTTCGATTGCAAAAATGATGTTGCATTTTGTTGGATGGTGGTGATTATCGCTCATAATTATCTTTGATTACTTGTCTATGACATTAATTAACCTCTCATTAAAATTCTTGTCTTTGAACATGTGCAACTAAGTTTGTTGCTCATAGCGATAAAGGAAGGCCACTGAAGGAGCACCTACAAACAAACGAATCCTAATCATCAAAACCAATTGTGCTGAAGCAACGTTAAATTGAGATAGCTGTGAGAAGCACCCACAAATAAATGAATTCGATGATCAAAACTAATTGTGTCGAAGACAAACAATTTCTATTCAAATATCAGACGACAATTGAAACTTATTCGTGAAGCAACATCAAATTAAGATAGTTGTATGTGCTATAGCAACTCCAATGGTTATAGGTAGGGACTTGCTTGCAATTTTCAAAAGTCTTTAGCTATTAGCTTGACCATTGGAGCTAAAAAATACAATTAGCTTGGTCAAGCAAATTAGCTTGGCAAAGCTAATTGCTTGAGAAAAAAGTTTCTAAAATTTTAGAGATTAATATACTAATATAATTAAACTTTTAAAGATAATTGAGAAAGTTAAGCTCATTTAAATAGTAAGTCATTAGCTAACCATTGGGGCACAAAATAGCTACATAAAAAATTAGCTTAAAATCCTATGTGGCATGGCAAGCTTATTTGAGAATTAGCTTACCATTGGAGATGCTTAGAGCTACTCCAATGGTTGTACCTAGGGACTTGCTTGCAATTTCAATAAAATCCTAGCTACTAGCTTGACCATTGGAGCTAGAAAACTCAATTAGCTTGGCTAAGCAAATTAGCCTTGGGAATTAAACTTGTCAAAATAAAATGCTCATTGCACCAATTAGCTCTTTCCATGTATTTATCCAACGATTACTACTAAGCTAATAGCTAGCAATTGGAGCAAAAAATAGCTAAAATGATAATTAGCTTAAGCTTATGTGGCATGATAAGCTAATTTTTAGCTTGCCATTGGAGTTGCTCTCAAGTCCCTAAAAATCATGACTTAATTAACTTCGTTCGTTCTTTTTAATTGCATCACTTTTTTTAAAGTGGAAATTTCAAATTAGTTGCATCACTTTTTTTCGTTAATAAACTCTATCTATATTTCTCTTGCGTCTTTTTTTTTAAATTCTCCACCCCTTTCATCTCTAAAAACTGTTTAGAATTCCGCAATTTACAAAGTGATGTAATTTTTCTTAAAAAAAAAATAAAAAATTGTTGCACATAAAAATAAATAGAGGCCTTATTAAAAAAAAAAAAATAAATTTGAATTAATAAATGTTATAAAATGCTTCAAAAGATTTTTTTTTAATAAAAAAGTGTTCTTTAAATAAATAAAAAAAAAAAAGTGATAAAAAATTAAAAAGTGACTTAAAAAAAAAAAAAAAAAAAACCATGACGGTTGATATTTTCTAAATCTAATGGTTTACATTGTATGCGTGTTAGTTTGATTGGTCTTGTAATCTTCCTCTTTTGTTTCCTTCAAAAAATAATCTTCTTCTCGTCAATACAATATTTTGCCCTTTTGGAGCTTATCAATTTTACGCAAACCTCCGCTTTTTCCATCTCCTCCATTGAAACGTACTCTGAGCTTTATTTCCTCCGTTGATGCAGATTCTGAGGTAAGATTTTTATTTTATTTTTGAATCATTGAATATCAATTTCACTATTTAGGGTTTTTCGTTGATTTAATTGTTATTTATTGTCAATTTAGGGTTCTTCTAAGGTGGATTATTGAACAATTGGTTATAATTACTGAATTTATCAAAGATTATAATGTGCGATTTTGTTGGTAGAAATTTGCTAATTGTACGTTACGTTGGTATTCTAAAGCAAGAAGAATTTATGTGATTTTTTGAGCATAATTTGATGATTAAATCAAATTTGTTTGCTAATTGCGGGTTGTTGTTTATATTCATTAATGTTAGGACATAACTATGTAATCGGTCTTCTATTATTGATCATAAAGATGGATTTTTTTTTTCTTCTGAGAATTTGGCATAAAGATCCTATAAAGGCGTGTTTTTTCTGAATTTCTGTATTGATTTTGTGGTATGTTTACACGGAAAAGGGATGCATTGTTCCTTGATTATGGAATTTGATTCTCTAGGGTAGAATATGGTAGAAAATTAGAGTAGTAAGAATGGATTAATAGCTAGCTGTGAACCAAACTATTGATGAAGTGATCAAATTCAGTTTCGTTTGCGTGAACGTAGGAAACAAAAGGATTTTTAAGTTTAGAGTTGTTAGAGACTTGGCGTGACCTTTAAAAAAACACTGTGCTTATCACATATATTGTAGTTTGAGACTCGAGAGCAGTATGTGGAGCAATCCTTTTCTTGCCGATTCAGTTAACATTATTTAAATGTGAATGAACATCAGTTGTTGAATTTGTTAGCATCGTTTGCAAATGGAAGATGATAAATTAGCAGCGAGAGTTGGGCAATTAAGTAAAATCATTAAATCAATTGGGTTTTTGAATTGTTTTTTTCTTTGAATTGGGGTTTTGATTTCCTTCAATTATTCAATAGCTGGGTAGTAGAGAGATTATATGGTGGAGTATTTATAAAATTAGGAGAAATAATCAAATAAATAGTTGGGCAAGCTGGTGGAAAGTGAGATGGAGGAAAGAGAGAATTAGCTGGAGGAATGAGAAAAGGAGAGGGAAGAGTTGGGAAAGCCTTGCATTGATCATGCTCTTTATGGACTGTTTAACCTCAGCGGGTCAATTCTCTAGTCCATATAGTTTCGAGTAACTGGTATTGTCCATTGCATTCCCTCTGCTTTATACCTATAACTAGGTAATCCCATGGCCATGGTTGGTTTTTAAAATTAATATACACTAAATACATAATATGCATTTAAATATTTAAATTTCCCCAGACATTATCGACAAATTAAATGCTTACATTGGGTATACTATTTTTGATGAATAGTTATAATTGAGTTTACAATAAGGTCCTTGATAATAATATTAAATGCAATAATTCATTCATTCTAAATTAGTTAATGTATTTAGGAGGAAAAACTTGATTTTGTGGGCTCTACTTTAGTATAGTGTATAGATGAGAAATAGAATGCAACACTTTTCATAGCTTGATGCAGTTCTTTTTATCATTGCATATTGCTTCAGCCCTTATTCCCTTATCTTACTTTGTTCTGGTTTTTAGAGTTCAATCTAAGCTAGCCTGTCGTGATATGTACTTTAATTTTTTTATTTTATTTTATTTATTTTTTTTTTAATGTTTTTGGTGGTTTCTCTCTGTGCTATAGGCTTATAACACCTATAATTTGTGTCTGATCAATCCTTATGTGGGCATAGTGTATGGCGATGTCTGGAAAAAGTGTTTCATACGCTTCACTGAATAATGTGGGAAGAGAAGAGAAAAAAGGTCACTATGATGATGATGACTATGTTGATTCTGCGTGGCCTATGTCAGAAAATGACACCTGTCCTTCAGGATCACAGTTTGTGAAGGGTGCTTTATATCCATACATTGGTGACTCTGAAGATTATAATGATGGGGGCTACGATTCAAGTGAGGAGCCTCCAAATTTCTCACAATTTAATAGAAATCCAGATGTGAACTTGAAAAATGTTTTGGCTGGGATAATTGCTATTGTAACTGGAAGGAACAAGGGTGGTAACGTCCAACAGCTTCCCACTTCTAATGTTTCTTTCCTGGGATCTGGAAAGAATGGTGATACAGTCTTGAATTCATCAGTTTATATTCCCAGTGCTCCACCACTTCTTGAGGCTAGTGGGTTCAACTATAGTGCTTATAAAAATGTTTTAGAAGCTGAACCTCCAGAGTGGCTGCCAGATAGCTGTACTACAGTTTGCATGCAGTGTACTGCTCCATTTACTGCACTTACTCGTGGCCGACATCACTGCCGTTTTTGTGGGGGTATATTTTGTCGGGTATGCTCAACAGGGAGGTGCTTGCTTCCTGTTAAATTTAGGGAACGGAACCCGCAGAGAGTTTGTGATGCCTGCTATGACAGGCTAGATCCTTTGCAAGGGGTACTAGTGAACACCATCAGCAATGCTGTACAGGTCGCAAAGCATGATGTGTCAGATTGGACGTGTGCTAGAGGTTGGTTGAATCTTCCTCTTGGTCTATCGATGGAGCACGAGATTTACAAAGCATCTGTCACACTGAGGAGTTACAGTCAGGTACAAAAATGGTCTTATAATACACATTTTTTTTCAGCGACTAGATTCCTACTGCATGCTTTCATATGTTAGGGGAAGTATATTGCTTTTACCCTGATGAAAGTTACATTTTTTTCAGTTACCACATCCCCACTGCATGCTTTCATAGTTTGGGGATGTGTATTGCGTTTACCTGTTGACTTTGAGTATTAGTTTTCCGTATGGTAGATTTGTCTAACTAGGTACTTGTATATGTTATCCTGTAAAAAAATATGTGGCTGACACATTAGATGTTGTAACAAATTTATCCTGT
Organism: Chenopodium album; assembly: GCF_948465745.1. Taxonomy (NCBI): domain Eukaryota; kingdom Viridiplantae; phylum Streptophyta; class Magnoliopsida; order Caryophyllales; family Amaranthaceae; genus Chenopodium; species Chenopodium album. Next base: position 5,269,550 of record NC_137851.1, on the reverse strand, counting down.
AAAAAATTAGTTTGGGGATGTTGAGTATTATTTTATTTTCAACTTTCCCCTTGCAAGACCTTGGTAATGGCTGGATGCTTACTGGCTTCTTGTTTCTGGTAAGTGGAAACTGTGAAAAGTGTCTACTAAGGGATTAGGTCTGGCGTATTGTTTATTGGTATGCTGATCTGGAACTAGTGTGCTAGAATCGGGTTGAATTTTCCTCACAATTTGATGGTCAAACACAGAATAATGCGAGGTTGAAAATAATAACAGTATTAGAGAAGAAGATAAAGCTTATATTGAATGTTCAGTGTAACCAAACAATTACTAATTACCATATTTTGAGGGCTGAGTAACCTCTTCAGTAAGAATAAAAAATTCCAGTTTTTCTGAATGTTTTTTCCACCTTCTTCTATTCTTTATTTATAATACTGCTCACAGATTCCTTTTTTCATTCCTCTAAGAGCTTCTCTATCCTCTTACAAACTTTTAAAAACCTTACTCTACTACCACCCATGTAACCGTTTCATGCAATCACTGTATGGTGTCATTTCTCTTTTTAGATCGCCTCCTAAAATAAGTGAGCAGTACAGGTTGCCTAGTTTGATTCCTTGCATTGCGTGAATGGATGTCAGCTACCCCCGTATTACTTTAGTTTTGATCGGCTAGGAGTGAGGCTGTTTACATTCAGGCTATTAAACCTATGTGAATCCAGTTAGCATAAGGCTATCAGCGTCAGCATCTTACTGAGATGTCATCATTATTATATGTTTCAACAGTGTGGAGATTTGGGAAATTATAATGATGGACAGTCTCTCCACTTGTCTAGTTTCTAGTGTCTTGTGACATGAATTAAGTTTTATTGATGTATTTTGTGGTTAACATCAGACTTTTATATTTGTGGACATTTTGGTCATTTTGCTCTTTGCGGATCATTATTAATGTCAATCCACAAATCTGTTAATTGCGTTCTATATCCTAATAGTTTCACTGGGCAACTGCCCTGTCCTTATCTAATGTCCTAAATATTTGTCTATTATTTAATTTATAAGTTCATTCCTCTAGCCACTTTATATTTTTTTCTTATTTAATGGCACTAATTAAATGCTGTTATAATCTAACTTTGTTGTAATTATACCGAGTGGTGCAGGTTGCAAGATTGAATCCTGAGAGATCTATACCTTCAGCAATTCTTAAAGGAGCTAAAGGCCTGGCAATTTTAACTGTTGCCAAAATGGGTGCTGTAGTTGCTTATAAGATGGGCACTGGTCTAGTAGTTGCTCGAAGAATGGATGGAACATGGTCTGCTCCATCTGCAATTGCTTCAGTTGGCCTGGGATGGGGTGTTCAGGTAGGGATAATTGCTGTTGTTTGGTTTGAGTAACTGTCATAATGTCATATTTTGGATAAATTTAATGCTTATTCTGATGTAAATTTGATCAGAATGATGTGTGATTAGAAAATAGGAACCACTTGGTGTTTGTTTTATTTTCATGTAACTATACCACTCTCAGGGCTCTAGACATCTCAGTGAAGGTGTGGAAATCTTAGGACTGTATTTGAGGATCATATATCCTATTATCCTTGAATCCCATAGCTGATTGATTTGCAAGCCTGTGAATTCTGTTTAATGTCTTGTTTTAAAGTTATGATATTAAATATGCAACTGATTGTGTAAATGGAAAATCGTGATTAGCTACTTTGAGAATACCTTGAAATGCCTGCACTTTTGCTAGGAATCTGACTTATTAGGTTTATCCACTTTGCTTCCAATTATGAGGTTCATATCTCAGCATTTGCTGCTTTGTAAGAAATCAATTGCAAAAGTTGATGCCTATGTTTGATTTCCATGACAAACTTGTATGCCAAATTGTTTTGACTTCAGGGTTGAATAATGTTTACCGTGATTTGCGAAAAATAGGTAATGCTGCTGAGGCTGGGCATAGTTTTTTATGAGAAAGATGTTATACTTTTGGCTGATGATATCATGATAATATAGGTTTTTTTTTAAAAAAAAATTTATACTAGTATATGTGATTTTTATTGTCATTCCAGTTCTGTATTGGTAATGATTGTAATACTATTAATTTGGTCAACAGATTGGAGGTGAGCTAACAGATTTCATAATTGTGCTTCATGATTACAAAGCTGTGAAGACATTCTGTAGTCGCATGCACTTTTCTCTCGGGGCTGGCTGTAGTGCTGCAGCCGGTCCAGTGGGAAGAGTGCTTGAAGCAGATCTTCGAGCTGGGGATAGAGGATCTGGCATGTGCTACTCTTATAGTTGTAGCAAAGGTATGATTTTATCAATTCATGATATAAACCTTAAAGTATTGGTTCGAACTGGAAATCCTAGAGCACTAGTTCATGATGCATCTAGGAAACATTATTGAAGACTTTGATACTAAGTAATCACCATTTTTTATTTATGCTTCCACTAGATCCTTTTCTCTTCTGCTGACCAAATAACTAAGCCGTTGTTTCCTTCACCTTAATGTTCTACTGAACCGATTTTTTGCTGGATTAGATTTAATTTTATTGATGAAATCGACTAAGATTGATTTTTACCAATCGAAACTGAGTTATGCTGATTGATTTCTGATTTTCTGTTATTGCCACATGTGGTTATTATTATTCGTTTTTACTGATTCTTACTAATATTATTATCAATTGAAACTGATTTTTAGAGTATAGTCAGGCGGCTAGGGCCTGAGCTGATTTTTGGATTTTCATTAATGCATGGTTCACACATGCGACTCTTTAACGTTCTATTTCAGAACCTTTCATCTTTTGGCCTTTGGATGGTTAATTATACTTTGTATTTATTTAGCCGATTTTTTTCCCCTAGACTAGAAGAGTAAACAAAATTTTGTTCTTTTTTTACCATGAACATGGAATTTGATAGCTTTTGGGTTATTATTGGATGTTACAGGGGCGTTTGTCGGAGTATCACTGGAAGGGAATATTGTCTCAACAAGGATAGATGCAAATCTACGCTTTTATGGTGACCCTTACCTTACAGCAGCTGATATCTTGATTGGGACGGTGGATAAACCAAAGGCTGCGGAGCCTTTGTATGCTGCTCTTGAAGACCTTTACACGATAATCCAACTCTAGAAGTTGTTGGAAGTAAATTACTTTAGTCCTACATGCATTTTCCATGTACATAGTTTGTTCATAGTTTTTATAGATCGTTACATCTTAATTTTATGTGATAAGACTCTCAGAAGGTATATGTGCGATCATTTTATTGTTTGAATATGTAAAATGTAAATGACCTTAGATGTTTATTTTCTTGGTGACGCTATGTAAATATCCTTCTAAAATACGCTGAAAGAACTTGTACAGTTATGAGGATTTTTTTTTTTCCAAAGCTTAAATGGCCCAAGTTTTATGTTCAAATAATTATCGGCTTAAGTAATGGCATCTTATATTCAATCAACGAATTAGTATTGTACTTCCCAATTTATGCAAAAATAAGTTAAATTCCGTAAAAATAATCCAATTTCGTAAAAATAAGTTCAATTACTCTTTCTATGTTACTCCCTCCGTCCCCTATTGATAGTCCCTTATGGGCATTTTTCACGGGAATTAATAAACACAAATAAGAATAGTGAAAGTACATTGAAAAAGTAAATTGACATTGTGTATGCAAAAAACTAGAGAGAGAGTAATAAAAGTACTTGGGAAAACAAAATTTACATGAGAAATTTAAATTTGCACAAATATTGTTGTAAATTGGAGGGAATTTTGGTAAAAAATTAATATTAATGGTTGTTAGAAAGCCAAATTGGGTGAACATTTTGGAAGTAAAATTTGCCCATAAGAGACTATCATTTGGCGATGAAGGGAGCATATGTTACACTTTAACCACCACATAGTTTTAATCAAATTAATTGACTTAAATAAAATAAGAGGTAAGTGGGGTATTTAAACTATTAAAAAAGTAAAGAAAGATACTGGATTTAATAATTTATTGAAAAGTAATGAATGTGAGAGGAAAAAAATAATAAAAAAAGTAATAGTGAGTTTAGGTGATATCCATAAAAGGAGAAGAATATGATATTAAAATGTAACTTTTTGCCAAAAAAAGGAAGTATACATTTATTAAAACATTGTCGCATTTGGTAATTATAACACGAGATAAACTAAAATACGGTCCCTTAACTTTGCCATTAGTTGCACATATAGTCCCTCATCTTTCAAATGAGACAAATTGGTTACTCTACCACCTTTACCTTACCATTTTTGGTGGAGGAACTTATGAGTCAGCAAAGTTTAGGGATATTTGTGCTAACTAAGCCAAAGTTCATGGACTAGCAAAGTTTAGAGAGTGAGAATGATGACTGAGTGAAGTTTTGGGACTAAGAGTGATGACTAAGCAAAAGTTTAGGGCCTTTACAATTAATGTTGAAGGATTTTAGTACAACCAAAGTAAAATTAAACTGCTACTCTTTGTGCTCTTTGAATGGATAATTGATTAGCATTATCCATTTAAATAATGACAATATTAATATATACAATAAAAAAAATGAGCAATATTAGAATATAAATAATTATATTATTTGCAAATAAATAGATGAATAAATATATCATATACGAAGTATAAGTTAATAAATGATATAAAAATATCTTGTATGATTTACATAAACAAATTGATATATTGACACATAAAATTTCTTCTTAATAAAAGCATGCATCTAGTAAATTGACACACTTCTTATAAGTGCGCTCGATGCTCAGTTGGGTGTCCCAATAAATCTTTGGGAAGTCATGCATTACAAGAACATCTTGACAGGAGAAGAATGAGTTAACTAATTATTAAAAAAAAAAGGTGCAATAAAAAAAAAAAGTACACCGTTCATATAAGCTTAGCTAATTATTAAAGAATTTGATATGATTTTTAAAAATATCTTAATTAACTTCTTATAGTTTAATATAATATTTTTTTTTGAAAATAAAATGTTTTTGTCTAATTATTAATCCTTAATATCAACATAGTCTAAACATCATGGAATTCATTAAAATATGGACAAGTCCCTAAATTTTCCTTTGCAATTATGAGCTCCGTCACATAAGCGTACTTAGTCCCTAAACTTTACGTCTTTATCCCTTCATTAATTAAATGTCAACTCATACTCAGAAGGTCCTTAAACTTTAATTATTATTATTATTTTTTTTACCACATGGGCACTACAATCCCTAAACTATGCTGACTCATCATTTTTTCACCAAAAAAGTCAAGTAAGGGTGGCAGAGGAACCAATTTGCTTCACTTGAAAGATGAGGGACCAAAATACTACAAATAGTCAAATACTATAGTTGAGGGACCGTATCTATGCTTAACTCGTTATGACACTTATTAAAACACAAAAGGAGTAAGTTTTAACCAGTAAATTTTAGTTCATTATTATATTAGTTGTTTTAAGTTTTTCAAATACATATGAATTTTTTTTATATGAAGTACAAGTACTAGTAATTTTCTCTTACACAGGTGAAAATATATCAATGATTCAATGATCAAATATGCATATTGGAGACTACATGCACTTCAAAAATAAGTCGAACTTTTAGAGATAGAGAATATATGATTTTACGACTTTACCCATAGTCTCATGTCCGACTGTCCGTTCAATCAATCAAGAAATTCAATAGACAGCTAAGGGGTATTCATGTAGTTTTTATGTAAATCCGGATAAGACTATCTTTTTTCCTCATCACCACCCAACTAAATGAGAAATTCACAGTAATTCAGTGTTCAGAGAAGCTTCAGAAAAATGGAGTCTTGCTCTTACCAAAGAGCTCCCACTTTAATCTGCCCAAATAATTCAACTCCTACCGTTAAACCCACTTCAAAATTCTTATTTCCCACCTCAAAAATCCACAAAAACATACTTTCTCTCTCCTCAAAACCCACCTACCTTAAAGCCACTCTCAGAAACCCTAAAGGATTTGGTGCCCCAAATAAAAAGATCAAAAAAAGCAAGAAAATCAACAATGAAGAAGATGAAGAAGAAGATGATGAAGATGATGATGAAGTTGAAGAAGCAGAACAAGGGATAATCCCAGAAATTGTTACAAACAGGATGATCAGTAGGATGGGATTTTCAGTTGGGGTACCTCTGTTTATAGGGTTAGCATTTTTCCCATTTTTTTATTATTTAAAAGTTGGGTTAAAAATTGATGTACCAACTTGGGTGCCCTTTATAGTGTCCTTTATCTTCTTTGGGACTGCCCTTTTAGGGGTTAGTTATGGGATTGTGTCCTCTAGTTGGGATCCTTTAAGGGAAGGTTCTTTCTGGGGTTGGCAAGAAGCTCAAAAGAATTGGCCTGTTTTCTGGCAATCTCTTAGAGGTACTGATTCTACTAAGAAATAAATTGATTATATACTGTTGATACTATGTTTTACCAATTTATGAGTGCTTTAATCACAATTTTGGTTGATTGTTATTGTTGTGAAGTTTATGCATCTGATAACTGGTTGGTTTTAGGCTTACATTGATTGGACTACATGGCCTTTTTGAGTGCTAGAATTGTCAAAACTGACCCGACTTGAAAACTCGACTTGAATTTGCTAGGAAATTTGGAGTCTTGAACAAGAACCTAATTCAGAACCTTGAACGAAGCTAACAACCATATAAGTCTGGTGACTATAGGCTTTAGCCATAGTGACAACAAATGATCAAGTTATTGCTCAATATTCCCCCATTTTATACTGCTTGCCATTAATTAGGCAAATGCAATGTAGATTTTTAGAATGCTCCGAGAGTTTCATTACATGAAATGGTTATCTGATGTCTATTTCTTGCTTCTGCAGAGGAGCTAAATCTAGAGACTAATTATACCCTTCCAAAGAAATGATTTTAGAAAACCAATTACAAAATTCTTAGAAACATTGTCTTCGAAAGTGTATCGGTGATATTGTGGTAAACTGTTACTCGGTTACTCCGTAATAGTTGATCAAAGAAGTATATGACTATAGGCTTTAGCCATAGTGACACCAAATAATCAAATGTTGTTCACAGTGCTCCCATCTCCAAAGTTGCTTGGAACCAATCTCCTATTCAGATGACCCGTTTATCAGTTGTATTTCTAATGTCGCAGTGTTAGTAGATGAATCATGTTGATGATGTGACTTAGGAGGAGAGGACAGAGATGGGATGGGAGGAATCTGCAGTAACTCAATGTCTCCTTCGAGCATTTCCAGTGCTTTGCTGATTGATGGCCGACTTGAAGGATTCGTTTGGATGCACCACAAGCTAACTATTACTAATTTCTTTTGTATTGCTTTCTCTTCATCATTTGAGATTCCCAGAAGCTCATGGTCCTCTTTAAGCTCAAACTGCTTATATATGTAGTGAGGAAAATATAGCTCACTGCCTGTCTTCTCACTTCCAGCAATACTGTTTTTTCTACAACCAACTAAATCTAAAACCAGCATCCCAAAACTGTAGACATCTGATTTGTGGGAAGCACCGCCAAAGCCTCTACAAAATACTTCAGGAGCAATGTATCCTGGTGTGCCTCTTGTGCCAGACATTGTCATCAAACTCTTTGTTTGTACATATGACTTAGCTAAGCCAAAATCTGAGATTTTTGGACAGAATTTTGCATCCAACAGTATGTTGTGAGGCTTAATGTCAAAGTGCAAAATACGTGTCCTACAACCTTGGTGCAGGTACTCTAAGCCTCGTCCAATGCCAATTGCAATCTGGAGTAACGTTTCCCATGCTATTGAATTCTGATTTTGACCACAGTATATGTACTTGTCTAGTGAACCTTTAGGCAAGAACTCATAAACTAGAGCCCTAATGTGTCCTTGATAGCAATAACCTAAAAGAGTGACAATGTTAACATGATTAGTCTCACTAATGCTGGCAATTTCATTAATGAAATCTGCTCCCTCGCTATTATGATTTTTCAGTAACTTAACCGCAACAGGAGAGCTATCTTGTAGTATGCCTTTGTATACACCACCATAGCCGCCTTCACCCAGTTTTTCTTGAAAGAAACTAGTCATTTTCTTTATTTCCCCATAGGTATATCTTTTCGGAGCATGTTCTCCATAGCGCTTGAGCATAACTTCCACATCTTGGCTGTCTTTTCTTTCATCCTTTGTTAAGATAAGTTTCTGAGGTGCCTTTTTTCTTTTGAAATAAAATAGAACAATTGCAACCATGGCCGACCCAACTACCAAAGAAGCTATATGCAGAAAAATACTTCGTATTAGATTTTACAAGGTTGAAATAATAATTAGTTCCTGTACTTATTGTAAACAAAGTTTGACATATATCACCTGATAGTGTAATCTTCAACCATTTCTTATGGGATGATCCTGCAAGAATATTCTTGAAGATTCAGCATATTAAGTGAGGTTGGTAAATCATCAAAGCCATTAGTCATTACCCTTGTTTTGGTTAAAGGAGTTATTTCAAATCCTGACAATCTAGTTGTAATTTCAATTTCCATAAGAGCTCAAAGTATAATTTATACAGAGTGTGTGCCTAAATTCTAGCATTTCAAGGTTAGGTAATGAAACATGCTACTACTGGATGGTACATTTGTCTAGAAGGACAAAGAACAGTTTCGGGGGGAGGGGGGGGGGGGGGGGGGAAGGAAAGATGCAAGTCTATACTAATCTAGTACCGCTGTGTGCTCCTTCCTCACGCTATTACCGATCTCATAAACAATGAAATAAACTATGATAATTAAGAGATAGTGGCTTTTTGGGTAGGGAATTACATAATGTTTATTCAGGCAGATGATCACTAGGCTGACTAATCAAGATTGAACTTAGATTTAGGTAGGAAAATTAGTGTAAGGAACTAAGATTTACCAATTGAAGGACAAGGAATCACAAGAACATATTCCCTTAGCCACCAGCTTTGACAACAGTCTTTTTCTCATGAGTAGCTGATTGCCTGATTACTCAATGTTAACAAGAACCAAAATAGCATGCATCATTCTATTATTAGTTGCAGTCTCTCCAAAGTAATCGACTGTCATAATCCAACTAGGACAATAGGTGATCAAGAAACAATCAAATGAATACAATAAAAAAGGATTAACTGAAATTAATGTTAACAATCATAAGGGGCACAACTGCTGAATAACAGCTTGGTACTAGACATTCAATTCTATACAGAAAGTCTGCTTAATTTTGTGATTAACTCTTATTGAAAAGTTGGTTTGCTTGACTCGTTAATTCCCCCATTAGTCACTATTAGTGGCCTTGAAGAACAGAACAAACGAAGTATCTGTCTGAAAAATCTACAGCATATGTTTCCAGTGTGGAATTGACTTTGACTAAAAAAAACCCAACTATTACGTAGTAGAATTGTATTGTCTGAGTATCAAATGGTTTACTCTTCTATGCATATTGCAGTGATAGTAAAATTATGATCAAGACATAATAAAGCTTTTGGTATGGAGTCGCATAAATTATTTAAGCAGCAGATCAAATAACAGAAAATAATCAAAGGTATAATAAACTTTTGGGTATGGAGTCATAAATTAAGCAGACCATCTAATATTATTGTTTAATCTAAGTTATTCAGAAGATTCAGCATAACCAAATGAAATTGAAAGGATTCATACCGTAATGGTAATAGCAAGTGGAATTTCTCTGGCTAAAATCATACCCACACTCCCCACCTCTTTCACGGCATTCATCACAGTTTTCGTTGTCAGCTATCCATTTTAATTGGAACCCTTTTGCAAAGGCACTCCTTACGCTGTCTGAACCATTCAAAATGTCTACAGATTGATTGAATAATGGGACAATGATATTGCTTTGGCATGGAATTTCCCTCTTGAGAACGGTCAAGAATTAAATCACCCCACTCCCGGTGCAACTCCTCGACTCAGTAAACACTACTGAAAAGTCTATCTGCTAGACTCGTTAACTTCCCCATTTGAAAAATCTACAAGATATGTTTCCAGAGTGGGAATTGACTAAAGACTTAAAAACCCAACAATAACGTAGTAGAATCATGTTGTCTAAGTATCAAATGGTTTACATCTTTTATGCATACTATAGTGTCAGTGATATACTCCGTCCATCCCTTGTATTTTGCCTCAATTTCCTATTTGGTCCGTCCCTCTAATTTTACCCCATTATATTTTTGGACATATGGACTCACGCCTTTACTTTGACAATCATCCCATTAACCCCACCACTTTTTTCTCTCACTTTTTTCCAACCAAAAATTAATAAAGTAACATTACACTATGGGGCAAAAAATTAAACTAATACTCATATTAGAACTTCTGAAATGATGAGCTAGATCGGCAGAGTAAGTTATACGAGTATCATAGAAATGGAAAGGTTAACTCCTGAATGGTTAGTTCTTTCTCCTACAATATAATTGCCTAGTGGTGAGTAGATCGATCATTCATGCCAAGTATTCTATATAGGCCAATAGACTACGTGAATGATCTGATTTCATAACAATTTATCAATTCAAGACTGCAGTTAAATGATCAACAACAGAAGTTTGATTGCATTAAACTAAAGTTATACAGTAGGTTAAGTAGCTAACGAAAAATTTGCTAGAAAAAGTACAGGGGTTTTACCAGGGCATTTAGAAGCATAAGGTTGATCAGGACAAAAGCAAGTAAATCTACTCATAGTAGTATTATACCCACATTCCCCACCTGATTTGCGACACTTATCACACAAATCATTCTCTGCTTTCCACTCTAACTCAAAACCATAGCGCAATGCTGCCATTAAGCTTAACGTATCTACTATCCTCAGAGCAGACGATTCAGAATTGGTAACAGGCACAGTAATGCTTCTGTTGCATTTATCCCGTGGGATAGTCCTGCCTAAGGGGGACGACTCTAAATCCTTGGAGTACGAGGATCACTACTAGAATAAGCACACGTAAATGAATTAGTCATTGGCATAGAAACATTAGGACAACCATAGTAAAAGGTGACATTATCATCCAGGTCTACATAACTGAAGAGGTCGCAGTTTATGCTGGTATATATTATGCAGATTCCCAGGGCAATAACCATCCCAGTAGTCTTTTCTCGCAACAGTAATAATAGGTTGATCTGGTTTCACCCCAACAACGTAATACCTCTCTGACGACGTAACTGAGATATCTGGAGGGCTGCTGCTGCAGTTAAGCTGAAACCCGGGATAACCACAGTAATCAGGACGAGTGTTACCGCCATAGAAAGGGTAACTTAAGTTAGAGAGAGTTCCACAGTCAAAGGGCTTGTTGCATTCTTCGTACCTCTCATCATCAGCATAAGCATAATGTTGGAGGTGGAATAAACGAAAGATGATGAAGAGGACGAGGAAGAAGGAAGAGAACTCCATGTTGAAGTGAAAAATGAAGAAAGATTGATTATCAAAGTGAAGAGATAAAAGGCTATTGAACGTATATGGAACTTTCCTGTCAACTCATGTGGAAATTTGAAAGATATAGAAGTGGAGGAAAAAATATAGACCTGTCTTCATACAGAGTATTATTTTATAGTTAGGGGTGTTTGCGGTCCGATTTGAAATTGTGTCAGAGCAAACTGCACCACATAAAAACCAAAAAACTTTAAAAACCCAACAAGTGAAATTGTGTTAGAACTTTATAATACTACGTACTATAATACTTCATATGAAAGATTCTATTAAGTGTAAGCAATAAGTGAAAAATGGTGAAGGGAATGATTTGAGGGAGAAGGAAGCAGAGAAGAAAGATCCAAGTAAGTAATGAATAGATTAAGTTTGATAATCATTTGTCATCTTTGACTACTTTTCCTAGGACTGTCCCTTTTGATGGGGCTGGAAAAAGGGGTTAATTAGTTCAATTTCAAAAAAGAGGGCTATTGATGTTGAAAATTCTTAAGAGTAATAAATTAATTATGGCCAACACGTAAAAATTGAACCAAACACTCCTAAGGTATGATCAAGACACGTTATTACAACACAACTACTGAACGATGCAATTGCCAATATTTATCACATGTCACATGTGACAGACAATTGTGGCCTAAGATGCAATCAAATAAGAACAATGAGCATACCTGATTTAGCAGAAGATATTGAGTTGTTGCATGGTGTATCTCCAATACTTCCATCTAGGCAAAGACATGATATCTTATTTTTACTAAGATCAAAACCACATCTACCCTTTGATGCTTCACATTCAACACATAAATCTTCACCCTGAACCTTATAGATTGCTTCAAACCCTTTCCCAATGATTTGACTAGGACTCCACTTCCCTATTTGTGCAGCTGAAGAATCAACAACCGGGACCACAATGCTAGCAAAACACCCACTTGGGCCGATTGCTCCTTCTACCGGATAACCATCAGTGTCATTAGTACCATAGATTTTGCAAGTAAATTGACTAGGATTAGGCGTATAAGGAGGGGGGCACCCGTATAGAACCGTAAGATTACGGGATCCAGGCGCATAATCAAATAGCTCGGGATCAATAGTGGTGTTTATAAATTTCTGCAGGCAAATTCCTTGAAGAAAATCCTCCCTGGCCATCTTCAGAACTTGTGTATTTTGATTGATGTCAAGGACATGATATTTCATACCCTTGCTTTGTATAGTAGTGGTAGCATTGTTCTCGCAACTGAGCTCTAAGTCCGGGTAACCACATTCCTTCGGCCTAGTGTCGCCTCCCCAGAAGGGAAACCCAGCTTTGACATTGCCACACCTAAAGTAATTCCCACAGCTATCATACAATTGTAGGTCACTGCCAAAACTGGTTGGAAAACAGAAAATAACCAAGAATATTGTCATGGACAGTACTATTGGCAGATGAAAAGGAGCCATATTTGGTAGATGTTGGTTAAGTGAATAGAAAAGTGCAGTGTTTAAAGTATATGAAGGCACTAATTGATTAAATAAAAAAAAAAATAAAAATAAAATAGATGTAGACTGTTGACTTACAAGTTTGACATAATCTTGATTATTCCACTACATTGAATACGTTGTCGGCAAAATCTTTCAAACGTTTTGATATTCTAAATTAAAAAATAAAATAAAATAAAATTTCAGAGCAGTTATGAGATAATGAGATTGAAATTATTATTGATTTAAGCATAATTCAGTTTAGAATAACACAAATTGATACATTTTGTAAGGGGTTACTACTTTATTCTACGTATTTCTTGATGAAATGATTTAGCTGAGAAGAATTTATTTTAAACGTAAATAGATGGGGAAGCTAGTAACATAAATTGATTATCTGTTGTTTATTTCTTGCAGAATAACTATATATAGATACAAACAAACCCTTCCAAAGCAAATATTATTACAAAACTGTTAGATGCAATATATCTTTGAAAGTGTATCAGTTGATTTTGTGGTAGTAATGAGTAATTCCCTGTTTCTCCTATTGATTAACAACATTCGTTTCTCATGGGGGCAATACAGTAATTTCCGGGGATATGAGTGGTTTTATATATTGTGAGGTGTTTCTGACTATGTCCAGCTGTACAAGTAGTGCAAAAGAAAAGATGACGGAGTTAACTTTCACCGTTAACTTACAAGTGAAGATCTGCATCTTGTTCGCAAATTCAAGTGTACCCAAAGTGAAGATCGAGGGATTAAGTCTATTTCCCTTAATTTTGAAATTAAATCTGGACTCATGACAAAATTTTGATATATTTGTAAATTGGTCTTCTTTTGGCATCCACTCTTTGCTCTTCTTCTTCCCTTTACTCACCTCCATCCATGGAATTCAAAGACTTTCAATGGAGATTTTAAAGCTCGCGAACATGTTCAATGGAGTAGGAAGTAAAACCTTACCATTTGGGGTTAACCATGCCCTTATTTCCCCATTTCTGTTAGGGTTTTTCGTTAATACGGCGGCGAAGCCGCCTGAAAGACAAAGGAGGACAATAAAGATGGAGGAACACAAAGAATATGGTGGAGGTGCGAGCTGAAGGACACGAAGGAGATGTGGTTGACAGCTTTAATGGAGGACGAAGGTGTTGGAGGACAGTAGAATGAGGAACATTGATAATGTTTGATTACATTAACGGCATCCCATATACTCAGCTGCTCATGCCAACTAAGCATGTCCCACATATGTCTACTCATCAGCACAACAACACCAAAAAGTTGGAAAAAATTGCAAATATGCCACTAGAGAAACAAAACCCGTTTCTCATGAAGAGTAACTGGGGTCTCCTCGGTAGTAATTAACCATAGTGACACCAATAATCAAATGTATACTGCCTCCATTTCCAAAGTTGCTTTGAGTCAATCTCCTATTCGATCAGATGACCCATTTGTCAGTTGTAATTCTAATGTCGCAGTGTTAGTAGATGAATCATGTTGATGATGTGACTTGGGAGGAGAGGATAGAGATGGGATGGGAGGAATCTGCAGTAACTCGGTGTCTCCTTCGAGCATTTCCAGTGCTCTGCTGATTGATGGCCGACTTGAAGGATTCGTTTGGATGCACCACAAGCTAACTATTACTAATTTCTTTTGTATTGCTTTCTCTTCATCATTTGAGATTCCAAGAAGCTCATGGTCCTCTTTAAGCTCAAACTGCTTGTATATATAGTGAGGAAAATATAGCTCACTGCCCGTCTTCTCACTTCCAGCAATACTGTTTTTTCTACACCCAACTAAATCTAAAACCAGCATCCCGAAACTGTAGACATCTGATTTGTGGGAAGCACCGCCGAAGCCTCTACAAAATACTTCAGGAGCAATGTATCCTGGTGTGCCTCTTGTGCCAGACATTGTCATCAAACTCTTTGTTTGTTCATATGACTTAGCTAAGCCAAAATCTGAGATTTTCGGACAGAATTTTGCATCCAACAGTATGTTGTGAGGCTTAATGTCGAAGTGCAAAATACGTGTCCTACAACCTTGGTGCAGGTAATCTAAGCCTCGTCCAGTGCCAATCGCAATCTGGAGTAACGTTTCCCATGCTAGTAAATTCTGATTTTGACCACAGTATATATGCTTGTCAAGTGAACCATTAGGCAAGAACTCATAAACTAAAGCTCTTTTCCGTCCTTGATAGCAATAACCTAAAAGAGTGACGATGTTAACATGATTAGTATCACTAATGCTGGCAACTTCATTAATGAAATCTGTTCCCTTGCAATTAGGATTTTTCAGTAACTTAACAGCAACAGGAGAACCATCTTGTAGTTTGCCTTTGTAAACACCACCATAGCCGCCTTCACCAAGTTTGTCTTGAAAGCAATTAGTCATTTTCTTTATATCACCGTAGGTGTATCTTTTCGGAGCATATTCTCCGTAGCGCTTAAGCATAACTTCCACATCGTGGCTGTCTTTTCTTTCTTCCTTTGTTAAGATGAGTTTTTGGGATGCCTTAGTTCTTGTGAAGTAAAACAACATAATTGCAACCATGGCTGACCCAACTACTAAAGAAGCTACATGCAGAAAAATACTTCGTATTAGATTTCACAAGGTTGATATAGTTGGTTACTTACTCCGTACTTAAAGTAAACAAAGTATGACATATCACCTGTAATTATTAGTGTAATCTCCAACAATTCCTTATGGGACTTTCCTGCAAGAATATTCTTGAAGATTCAGCATATTAAGCGAGGTTGGTAAATCAGAGCCATTACCCATTTACCCTTGTTTTGCTTAAAGGAGTTGTTTCAAACTTTCAAATCCTGACAGTCTAGTTGTAATTTCAATTTCCATAAGAGTTCTAACTTCTAAGTATAATTTATACAGAGATTATTGTGTACGTAAATTCTAGCATTTCAAGGTTATGCAATGAAACATGCTTCTACGTACATTTGCCTAGAAGGACAAAGAACAGTTTTGAAAAAAAAAAAAAAAAAAAAAAAAAAAAAGGAAAGATGCAAGTCTACACCAATCTGAGCTATCTAGCACTGCTTCCTCAAGCTATTACCGATCTCATGATTAAACAATGAAAATAACCTATAAATACGATAATTAAGAGATAGTAAAGCTTTTAGGTATGAAATCACATAATGCTTATTCAGGCAGATGATCAATAGCCTTACTAATCAAGATTCAACTTAGATTTAGGTACGAAAATTAGTGTAAGGAACTAAGATTTACCAGTTGAAGGATAAGGAATCACAAGAAAACATTTCCTTAGCCACCAGTTTTGACAACAGTCTTTTTCTTATGACTGGTTGATAACTTAATGTTAACAAAAACCAAATTATCATGAAATAAGATTAACAACCGAAGGCATATTGCATCAATAATTTTGAAATCAATATTAACAATCAAATTAAGGGGGCACAACTGCTGAATAACAGCTTGGTATGTACCAGACATTCAATTCTTTACAGAAAGTCTGCTTAATTTTGTGACTAACACATACTGAAAAGTCGGTCTGCCAGACTCTTTGTTTTCCCCATTAGTCACTATTAGTGGCCTTGAAGAACAGAACAAGCGAAGTATCTGTTTGAAAATTCTACAGGATATGTTTCCAGTGTGGAATTGTGACTTTGACTAAAAAAAACCCTAATTATTACGTAGTAGAATCATATTGTCTGAGTATCAAATGGTTTACATCTTCTATGCATATTGCAGTGATAGTAAAATCATGATCAAGACATAATAAAGCTTTTGGTATGGAGTCACATAAAAATTATTTAAGGCTTAAAACAGCATATCATCAAATAACAGACAATAATCAAAGGTTTAATCCTGGTTAATCAGAAGATATTGTATAACCAAATAAATGCAAAAGAAAGGATGCAATTTGATACACATAAATAAGCTTGCAGAGAGCTAGTTTGATGACATCGGAGGACCAAATCAACAAGATATAGTTAAGCTTTTGCGTATGGAGTCACGTTAATTAAGCAGACCATCTTATCAGGATTTAATCTAAGTTATTCAAAAGTTTCAGCATAACCAAATGAAAATGAAAGGATTCATACCATGAAAATGAAAGGATTCATAGCAAGCGGAAATTCTCTGGCTAAAATCATACCCACACTCCCCACCTCTTTCACGGCATTTATCACAATTTTCGTTGTCAGCTATCCACTCTAATTCGAAGCCTTTTTCAAAGGCACTCCTTACGCTGTCTGAATCTTTCAAAATGTCTACAGATTGATTGAATAATGGGACAATGATATTGCTTTGGCATGGAGTTTGTGTGATATAATCATCATCAATATTAAATAAAACTCCAGGAAGACTACTATTTATGTTGGGACAATTATACGAAATTTCTGAACTTGTGGATACAGGACTTGAAAGTCGAGGGCAATTATAGTAAAAGGTAAAATTTGCAACTTCATCTGCGTACTTGTAAAGGTTGTATTTTAAGGTGGTATTGAACAAAATATTCGGGCAGGGAGTATTCCGGAAGTCTTTTGGAGCAACACCGATAGTATGTGAGCTTGGATCCATCCATAGAAGATGGTATTTCTCCGATGACTCTGTCACTGAAATCTCTGGGATTTCACCATATTCATGGCTGCAGTTGAGCTTATAGCCAGGATAGCCACAGTAATCTGGGCGGGTATCATCGTCATAGAAAGGGTAACTTATGTTTAAACCTCCACACTGAATCACCATTTTGCAATCATCGTATTTGCTAGCCTCGACAGACACGTGGAGTAGGATCAAGAGGAAGATGATCATCATGAGTATGAAAGATGATTGAAAAGAGAGCTTCATCTTTCTTAGTCTTAGAGAATGTTTAATAAAGAAGGAGAAGAGTTTTAATTTTGTTGGCCTTATTTCACTAAAGTCAGTCAGTCTACTAGACTCATTAACCTCCCCTTTTGAAAAATCTTCATAATAATTTTCTATTATGGCCTCCTTTGTCTTCACTCGTCACCAAACATCCTTAGCCTAATTAATGTTCCTAAAAGTCAAAACGTTGGAAGTAAATAAGAAAAAAAAAAAAAAAAAAAAGCCAGAGGATTTTTTTAAGCTTTTCAAGCTTAAGCAATGAAACCTGTTTCAACTGACCAATAACCACAGTTGGCCAATTCAAGACCAGCGCCAGTCAACCTGGAATTGGAACAGACGAAGTTGGTTTAAGCCTCAATTGGTTATGTTTGGCAATAGTAGTGTTTTACTCCGCTAAGGTTAGCCTGTAAAATGGCTTTCGAACCCTTGAATGAATTATTAGAAATCAGAACGATTTTTGTGCCTTTAAAAAACCAATACCAATCCAACAAGATAAAAGATAGGCTTTAAGTGTTCACAAATTACTACCTTTACAAATCTCAATAACATCCAACATTATTATTTCTAGAGTCAAAAATCTAAAGTCTACCCACTTAAAATAACTACAGGATTCAAGCCTACCCCAACACACAGGTCGGTAGGAAATGGGTGGGTTCGGTACTTTAGGGCTATGTTACTCAGACTCGAGTACACATGTACGACATGTACTTGAGATGAAACGAAGAGTACGAGTTACATAGCTTCCGGTACAGGCTAACCCATGGAATGGTCCTCCCTATCCTAAAGCCTGTGGTTACCTACACCAGAAACTCAATGAAAACAGTTGATAAGAAAGGAAAAGATGCAATTTCATACGACTAGATAAGTTTACAGACAGCTAGTTTGATGGCATCAGAGGATCAAATCAACATAGTAAAGCTTTTGGGTATGGAGTCACATAAGATTAGCAGACCATCTAATCAAGATTTAATCTAAGTCATTCAGAAGATTTAGTATAACCAATTGAACATGAAAGGATTCATACCGTAGCAAGTGAAATGTCTCTGGCTAAAATCATACCCACACTCCCCACCTGATTTTCGGCAATCATCACATTTATTGTTGTCAGCTATCCATTCTAATTCGAAGCCTTTTTCAAAGGCACTCTTTACGCTATCTGAATCTTTCAAAATGTCTCCAGATTGATTTAATAATGGGACAATGATATTGCTTTGGCATTGAAATTGTGGTCTATAATCATCACCAATCTTAAAGTAAACTCCAGGAAGACTATAATTTATGTTCGGACAATACAGACTTGCTGAACCTGGGCGTGACATAACAGGAATTGAAGGAGGAGTAGGACAATCATAGTAGAAGGTAAAATTTGCAACTTCATTCGCGTACTCGTAAAGGATGGTGTTTAAGGTGGTATTGAACAAACTTTCCGTATCCGGGCAGGAAGTATTTCAGAATTCTTTTGGAGTAACAGAGATTGTATGTGAACTTGGATCCATCCATAGAAGACGATGTTTCTCTGATGACTGAGTCACTGAAATCTCAGGAATACCACCATATTCATCGTCGCAGTCGAGCTTAAAGCCAGGATAGCCACAATATTCTGGGCGGGTTTTTTCGTCATAGAAAGGGTAGCCTATGTCGCTTAAATCTCCGCACCGAATCCGCCTTTTGCATTCTTCGTATTTGTTAGCCTCGACAGACACATGGAGTAGGATCAAGAGGAATATGATGATCATGAGGAAGAAAGATGATTGAAAACAGAGCTTCATCTTTCTGAAATTTAGAGAAGGTTTAATGAAGAAAAGGAGATCAAAAGATAACAAAACTGAAGGGAATGATGGACAAATGAATGCTGGTTTGATTAAAAAAAAAAAAAAAAAAAGATTTTGATGTCTGTACTTCAAGTCATCTCCATAAATATCAAGATACACAAAAAACAAAGACGGAGATCAACTAAATAAAAGTCTATTACAAATTTGCTTATATCAACTTATCAATTGATGAAGAGAAAAGACTATGGAATTTCCCTTTGAGAACGGTCAAGAATTAAATCACCGCACACTCCCGGTGCAACTCCTTGTCAAGTGAACCATTAGGCTGGAGCTCATGGTTCAATGACTAATCAGGCAATTAAAAGTAAATTAATGTGCATTAAGGTTATAATCAATAAAGAATTTGCAATAAAAAGTAAATTAATGTTGCTCACTTCATAAAAGAGTAAAGCAATTTGATCATTTTTGCACAAGACCATTAAAATGAAAGTAAATTAGGACTATCTCTTTGAAAAGTCCAAAATAAAAAATAAGACTAATATTATGAAAATTAAAGGACCAAGGGAGTAACAAAAATTAAAAAAGACGCTAATTTGCTGACTCGGGAAATCAACTTGACCCAATAATATTAATCTTTCCAAGCAATTGGGGCACAATGGCAATGGTGCAAAGATCGTGGAAACTTAGGTATGAAATAGAAAAAATGACATGAAGACACTTTTGCAACTCTTATGAACTAAGTCTGCATACTTCTCATATATAGAATCTAGGTTATACAAATATTTATACTACATATTAACTTCAAATTCCATGAAAAAGTTGTGCCTAGCATCTCCAACACAAATATTTATACTAGTCAATATTAACTTCAAATTCCACACTAGTTGCTAATGATAGTAGATGCCAGCAAACAACATTCTTGTACATCATGCTCACATCAAGGACTTTTTTAAGCCACTTTTGAAAGATGCCGGATGAGAAATCCACCCTTCAGGACATATCGAGCAGTCGCCTTCGCATGCAGCTTCAGCACCTATAGGACATCAAGTAAATTAGACCATCAGAAATTAAGGAGCCATGATTGTGTGTGAGAGAGATGTGTTCATTTTCATTATAACTTTTTTTTTTTTTTTTTTTTTGACATTCCTTTCTTCCTTACCAACCCTTGAACCCTTGTTCAAGTGCAGCCAAGCAATTGATTTATGCCAACAAGACACAAGGAGGGTTGGTCATTTTCATTATAACTTACTGTATGAGATAGTGTTAGTTTTTCTATTAAAAAAACAGGGGACCAACTAAGCATACATACAAACCCACTGCAAGAATAACACTGCTCCACAATCAGGCCTACTTGCGAATTTGGCAAGCATCAAGGCCTGCCACAGCCAACACGTACCCCTCAGATCACACAGCAGCCTCACACATTCCAATATTTAGGGCATCAACAAGGTTTTATTATATTACAAAATTCATATAACTTTCATAAAAATAATTTCTCACACTTCCTTGAGACCTATGCTAGATTTTGGAAGAATATGATGTAATCATGTAACCATTAAGCCCTTCATCACTCCCCTCTGCCCTCAGCATAAAGTCATTTGAGAGCCTTGGGTTTAGGAGGAGGAACAAACTAGCATCAGTAATTTAATGAGACAAAATAAAATTAAAAAAAATACCGCCAAAACAAAAATAATACACTGATTAGTAATTTCTGACTACATACAAAAAAAAGTAGATGGCAGCATGAACCAAAAAAAAAAAAAAAAAAAAACACAAAGGTTGAGTTAACTATGATAGTATGTATGGCATAGTGAGCATAATCACAAAGAACTAAAATCAAGCAGCAAAATACTGATCGTACGGAGCACTAGCACCAAACATTAGGTAAGATTAAAGGCATTACACAATACAAAGGCATACATTTTGCGGGATAATGAGGCCATTCACTTTGAATCCTACGACAGACAAAAAAAACTACAAAATATCAAGGATGCCAAATCTCAAAGGTTCAAATGATACACCAACAAGAAACCATGCCATCCAAAATATTATTCATCGATTTATACCATGCCATCCAAAATATTATTCATCGATTTATACCATGCCATCCAAAATATTATTCATCGATTTATACTCAGTTATGTTATACAGATTCACATTAACAGTAATGCAACCTAACAACCCAAGACAAATCTAGTCTCTCGGCTCTGTCCTTAGAAGGTTGGCCAGGTAAGACTGGAAAAGTAATTAGTTTACATGAGATGGGTAAAATATAAAAGAATATACACTTAAATGTTGAGTATTAAAAACATAGGTAAAATGATGATGAGAGGCCTTACCGTCTAGCATACTGCAAAAAGTGAGGGACGATATCGCAGCAGGTGTATCCATGAATTCCGCAAAGAAAAGTTTGGTGGAAAAATCACCAGGCTTGAAAGGTGCTGATTCAGGTTTGGCAGTGAAGTTGCAATGACAAGCGTAATTGTTATCCATTCCAGAAACGATCAGATCAACACAATCCTCATACTCATAATCTGTGTTCTGCAGGGCATTTTAAAAAATTAATAATAAGAAAAAAAATTAAATTCCATGACATAACATAGTGCACCCCTACTTGGCTACTTATAGAGTACTCTTCCATATTAAGTGTGCTATAAGGTTATAAACAAGTTTTTAAAGAGGAACGGTCTTTCAATATTTACAATTGATAATCACAACGGACATATAATAGTGCATCCAACTTATGTAGTAGCCTTTGAGTCACATTATCTGCCTTATGATATTATGCACACATTTTCACACAGGAACAGTCCTTAGGTAACTGCGAGTTATAATCACAATGAATGAATTGACAATTATAGCGCATCCAACTTATATAGTAGTCCTTGCTCCTTTCAGTTGTGTCATATAAGGTTATGCACAAGTTTTTACATAGGAATGGTCAATTGGTATTCACAAGTGATAATCACAACGGACAAATAAAACTTCACCAATATTATATTAAAAGTCCCTTCACACAAAGTTTAACATAGATACGATACTTTGGTAATTGCAAACTCGCAGTATTAATCACAACGGACATATAAATATAATGGTGCACCCAACTTATAGAAATAATCACTTCATTCAGGATATTTAAGTTAATATACACATACATATTTTTTGTTGAAGTAAGCCAAAGCCATGGGATAAAAATCAACCATCTTATCACGACGACCCTGATCAGTATTGTGCCTAAAACAGTCGGTGCCTGGGATTTGAGTACCCCTCTCGGGAATGGTAGTTGGAAAATAGGCCATGGACTTCAACCTGGTAATAGTATGTTTAATTAGCCAGATTTAATTTGATCATTAAATACTCGCAATTTCATGAAATTGAGAAAACAATTATATCAAACCCTAACTACATACTGAAACTGAATTCCAAACACACACACACACAGTTGAAATCACAAATTTCACAATTACAATACTAAATACCCATAATTAAGTTCAATCATCCCCAATTCACGAATCTGAAATCTGATAGATTATGACATGGAAAACTAATTATCCCAAACCATAAACACACTGCTACCTGAGACTACAATTACAATTATACTCGTAATTTCAACCCCAATTCACGAGTTTGAAAAATTAAGGCATGAAAAATCAATTATCCCAAAACCTAGATTTGATATGAAATTAATTCTGCTGAGATTGAAATTACAATTCACTTACTTTTCACTCATTGCAGCAAAAATCTTACACTGTGCATCAAAATCAAAGCGTTCCGCGCTGTAGGGCTCATACCCATCAAACGGATCTCGAGGAGGAGAAGAGATTGTCAATGAGGCCATTGATTCTTCCATCACAGTATTTAGGGTTTCCGACATTTTTTCGTTTTTCGATTTGTGAATTCTGCTAGTTTTGAGGGATAAAGAAATATCTCTGCTATTTATGCTGGCAAGAGCCGACTTAAACAAAATAAAGACGCTTTTGGACCAGAACACCCTCAAGGAGTCCAAGCCTAAAAATTGATCAAACTCAATCAATTAGTATTACGTGCATCATGATGCAAATATTTACAAGGCCCAGGAAGTCCACACAAAAAAAGCCCACATGGAGTTCAGTTTTTATTAAAAAATAACCGTTCCTACTCTCTATAATCGCCATATCTATTTTTTATTACATTTAAAAAAAATTCTCTCTCCTCTCATAAATTATGAACCTTCCTCGATTAATTCTTTTGTATTTTCTTTCTTCTCTCACCATTTTTTTCTCTCTAACAACTACAATCTGCCATGGCGAAAAACGAAGAACACACTGAAAAAATCACTCAAAAAGATAAACAAATTGTAAAATTGAAACTATA
Organism: Chenopodium album; assembly: GCF_948465745.1. Taxonomy (NCBI): domain Eukaryota; kingdom Viridiplantae; phylum Streptophyta; class Magnoliopsida; order Caryophyllales; family Amaranthaceae; genus Chenopodium; species Chenopodium album. The sequence goes on along the minus strand of NC_137851.1, from coordinate 5,245,784 downwards.
TTCTACTATATAATTGTCTTTTTGATTTTTTCTTTTTTTTGGGTAGAAAATCGAAATTATATACTCCTACTGAAGAGGGTGAAGGCCATATGAGTTTTTTCACCCAAAAAACTTATTATTTGTGGATCTCAAGCCGAATTAGTGCTAACTCGCATATTGTATTGCTTCAGATGAAGTTTTTTATTAAGGCGATCGTTGATCGAATCTGCGATGTAACTAGTTCTAAGGTGATTTGTACTTGTGTTGGAATTTTATATTTCCTAGGAATTGTTTCTAAGTGCTGTTTGACTATCTTTCATTAATGAACTCCTATTTCTTCTCGTCAAAAAAAGAAAAGAAGATGTGTAAGCAGGGGCGAAGCCAGGAATAAAAACCTAAGGGGGCCAAAAAACAATAAAGTTAACCCAAAAAAAAAAAAAAAAAAAAAAGCTCATAAAGGGTAGTCGAACTTGAGACCTCCCTCTACATACAAAGCTCCAACAACCAACTAGGCTATCACTAACAACATAATATATAGGGTAAATATTTGCTATTTATTAGTTAATTTAGGGGGGCCAGAATACATATTATATACATCACCACTTGGGCCACGGGGGGCCGGGCCTCCACCAGCCCCCCCCCCCCCGGCTCCGCCCCTATGTGTAAGTAATTTATTGTTCAAATTAGCTACCTAAAACTTCTGATGAGACACAAGAAGCAACACAAAAAGCCCCCAACACTTCTAATAACACAAAAACCTCTGAACCCCCTACAAAAACTTCTGAATCCAGATCACTGAACACCCTTCAAAAACAATTGAACCACCTTCAAAAACCTCTATATCCCAACCACAAATCACTAAACACCCTACAAAAACCTTTGAACCCCTTACAAAAACTTTCAAACCCCAATCACAAGCCACTGAACATCCTACAAAAACTTCTAAACCCCAACTATAAACCACTGAACACCCTACAAATACCTCTAAACCCCCTACAAAAACTTTTAAACCCCAACCACAAATCACTGAACACTCTACAAAAAACCTCTGAACTCCCTACAAAAACTTCTAAACGCCCTTCAAAAATTTCTGCACCAAAAGACACTGGTCAGAATGCTGCCAGCCTTCAAACTTTCCTTAAAAGTACAGAATGCCAATTTTTATTTATTTATTTATTTTTTATTTTTTAATGATTACAAAATACATAGAATTAAATAAAGTTCATAAGTAATGTATCATTTGTTCAGAATTATAATTAAGATGTTCACAAATCCAAAAATATATGTCAGTAAAAATATATATTTATAGGAAATGTATCCTACTTTCATATTTTAAACTTAAAATGTTCAAAATACTAAATTATTACCAAAAACAAAACCGTTTATAATAGAATACACAAATATCACTAAAAAAAAATCAAAATAATATGAAAGCTACATATTTCGAAACTCAAACCTAGTGATTTAGATAATGGAGTCTTATCGAAAAATAATCATCTCTGTCGTCTCAACCACCTTCTCCTCGTCAAATCCGTCATTTTTAACTTCACTTCATTGCAAAAACTCCATTAACAAAGCTTTAAATTTAAGGTTGAAGAAAACAAACTTTGAAATTAATATATAGTGATCAACAATGGTAATGAAGGAATTAAATCAAAAATAGAATAATGAATGAATTTAAGAAAAAGAAAAATAGAGGAGAGAGAAATCAGAAATTATGAATTGTAAGAGGTGGAGATGAAGGATCTCAATCTATGGTGATCAACAATGGTCAATGGTGATGAAGAAATTAAATAAAAAACAAAATAGTGAATTAATTTAAGAGAGAGAAAAATAGAAGAGAGAGAAGATAGAGGAGAGGGAAACCAGAAATTTAGAAAGTGTGGGGGAGGAGAAGAGAGGAGAGAAAAAAATACTAAGGAGAGACTACTGAGAGAATAATTTAAAAGAAGAAAGTTACGGCCGGCAACTAATAACTACGTGGCGTCAATTCATTGGTGGTGCACACAATTTCAGGTACACCATGGTGCATCTTATAATTTGCGCAAACTCGATGTCCAATAGCCCAAAAAAAACATTTGTATACATAAATACATCTAGACCTGTCAATCGGGTCGGGTTCGGGTCGGGTTCGGGTCGGATCATTTCCGGTCACGGGTCGAGAAATGCTCAACCCTAACGCAAAGTTTCGGGTTCAGGTCAACCCAACGGGTTTAGAAGTATTTTTTATTTAATTCTTTTTTGCCTAATTTTTATAATTTTCTGATTTTTCAAGCTTACTTTGCTATTTTTTTTTCCAATTTTTTAATCGAATTTTTTTTTTTCCAATTCAAAACAACTAAAATTGGGAACTCATTGTAATAGTATAACAATTTCGAATGACCCATATGAACTAACAATACTTGAACAGAAATAGTCTATTACAACCCAGTTATACAAAGCAGCCAGAACTGTTATAATTATACGAAGCAGCTACTACTATTACATCCCAATTATACGAAACAAATTCCATTGTTTTAGGCCAACCATACAAAACAGTCAAATCCATTTCATACCAGTTACACAAAATAGGATACATTGCATTAGCCAATTTCTCTAATACGGTATTACTACCCAATCCCAATTCGATTTTTGTCAATTGAATGAAAATTTGATCCAAACAAAGATTAAACAACCACAAATAGAATAAAGAGTATACAAAAACCCCAAAATTCATCATACTCAAGCGTTAAAAAAAAAACGAAATTAAACCCTAAATTAAATTGTAAAATGGAGCAACAAAATTATGAGAGATTGTGAAGATTACCTTGGCAACAACAACGAACAATTTGTAGGGAAGATCAAGCGACAAATTTCGTTTGAATAATGATAGCACAAGCTCAAATTGATTTGAGTATTGAATGAATTTTTTGATTGAAAATTTTGGGGTTTTAGATTGAAAATCAGAGGGAGTTTGAGAGAGAGGGTATATTTGGGTATGTTTTGAAATGAAAAAAATGAACGGGGAAGGAAGAAATGAAAAAAATGGTTTTGGCTATAAGAGTTTGCTAAAACTTGACTCTGAACAACTTTGTGCCGCAATATTTTGATTGTCAATTGCAATCATGATTGATTTTTTCTTTTCTTTTTTTGAAACCATGTTTGATTTTTTCGTAATCAACTTAATTTCATTTTTTTTTTTTAGGGAATCAACTTAATTTCATTATATGCTACATAATACAACCAATATGTTTTTATATAACAAAAAAAAAAAAAAAAAAAAAAAAAAAAAAAAAAAAGGTTGGGTAAAAAAACAAAAAAAGTTGTCTAAAAGTAGTACATCACAACAAATAGAAAATGAAGATATTGATATACAGGAAGAGCAAAAGCACTAAGAGTAACTAGCAAATTTTTTCAAAAAATAAAATAAAATTAAAAAAAATAAAATTAACTAGCAATAATTAAAAAAATAACTAACCTGTTATAATAGGTTTAACAAGTAAATTTTTTTTTTTTTTTTTTTTTTTTTGAAACAAGGTTTAACAAGTAAATGGAGTAATAATAGAAGACCCATACTAAAATTTAGATTATACAATGATCTCATAGTTGGGATTAATATGAGAATACCTCTCATAGTTTAGATTATTCATGTGAATTTTTCCTTTTTTTTTGTGGATCCCAAAAGTTAACCCAAGGTACTCAATTTTTAACTATGGGTACTCAATTCTTTTGAGTGAATTAATTTTTATGGCTGGAAATAGGAAAAGAGTACCCAAACAGTGAAAAAAAATAAAAAAATTTGAGTACTCAAACGGTGAAAAAATCAACAATTGAGGGCTCATTCATTGTGTTAACTCGTTTCTTTTGTGTTTAGAGGCAAGTAAGTTGGCTAATTCATTTAATAGCTCCAATAGTTAAGCTAATTGTAAATTAATTTATTTAAAATTAATAATAACTTTTATCTAACAAATATTCACCAAGCTAATTAGAGCTAATCTATGTTATATAGACTCGGGTACCCATGTCCGACATGGATATGTGTCTAAGCATCCGACTCGGCTATCTTGTGAAAAAAATCCATGATTTTGAACCAAAAGTGAAGTGTGCAAGTGTCATACCCATGATATCCATGTCCGAGTGCCTGACATGGGTACTTGAGGTGAAATGAAGGGTTCATGTAACAAAGGAGCTAATTAGCTTACCAAAGCTAATCAACAAGATGTGCAACAATGGTATAACTATTAGCTTAAGATTTTTAATATTTACAAGCTAATCCCTTTTTTAAACCATTGGAGTTGCTCTAAACGCTAATCGTTACCCCATAGTAACAAGGATAGATTAGTAAAACAGAAGAACAACATATTTGCTGAGAAGAATGAAAAGAGGGGGAAAAGTTGTGCATATCACCTGGTTTAGCCACAACATGAAGAAAGCAGAATGCATGATCTGTAATTGAACATCCTCTAACATCCTCTAACGAATATAACCGTCGATGAAGAAAGCAGCTATTATCAGCAACATTCAGCGCAGCCCATTTTCTGTTGATGTTCAATTCACTAAGGGCCTGTACCATGGCAGGGTAATATTCAATCAGCGAAACACATAGTAAGGAGAAAAACCCGTAAAAACTATTCTTTTTTCCATTTTTTCAGGAGGTCCAAAATGTGCAAGTAGCAAAAAAACGTATTAGCAATTAATTGAAAATATTGGGTCACACATATTTTAACACTATATAAGCATATAGAAACCTTTCTCCTAGAGATAGTATGCTCAAAGAATTTTCCTAACCAGGCCTTTTACACATCCAAACACAAACATTTGTGCCTTTTACTTGAGAGTGAACTGATCCCAGGAAAAATCTTTGAGCATACTAAATTATTGCTTTCTGAGCCCAGACATAGATGTTACTTGAGAGTGAACTAATCCCAAAATAAGTTAGCCTCTGTAGTAAGCCTTTTCGTAATTATTTTCCACTGAGAGATGTTTGTATAAACATTGTTTAAGGATCTTCCAATTTTTGTTAGGTCTGTGAGACATCAAATCCTTTTGAAACAACTCAATTCTATCTAAATTACGCAGGATGATTCATGAAATCATAACTATTATTATGTTCCCTTGAATTTTATGTCATAAACCAGTTTATTGAATAATGAGACCAGCAAAGTAATATTCAGTATATCCACTAGGAAGTCATTTCCAAAATCTTGCATAATTTCCACCACGAATAGTAATGGAAAAATCTAATAGACAAAGGATGGAATTACACATAACATGCCATTCCAGTTCAGACCTCAACTGTTCACCTGTCATATACGAAATTAACCAGCATCTGTGTCTCCAAGCACGGTGGTAGTTCATCTTTGACTTCTACAGAGAAAATACAGAATTAATATCCTTCTCTAGGAAAAAAAAAAGTTAATTACTTGTCCCATTCAATTTTTATTTAAAATACACTTAGCACATTTTCATGGTAAGTACAAGTACACTTCCTTTTCAATGAGAAGTTGGAGAAAAAAAATTCACCGCCCAAAAGTAAGAAAAGAAGATGAACATGAAACCAGCAATTTGCTATGAAGCCACACAAACAATGAATAGGAAATAAACCTTTACGATACTCAGTTCAGCAACTGAAATTAAACCTCTGCTATTTTGTGAACAAGCTCAGATTCTTTTGCCATCTTTCAGCAATTCTCTTGATAACTCACCTCCTATCAAGAAGTGCAGTTACGGAGGTCAGAAAACACCAAAACCACATAAATAATACGGTGATAAAAAGAGTAGCAGACAAACACCAATTTTCAGTAAAAGCATAAACATGAAATTGCCTCCCTGACAAAATTGACAAAGCATAAAACTTATCGCCTCAGCACTTGAATCCAAAATGTTAGCCCTAGATTGAACAGGTCAAACAACCACTATTCCATGTCATAAGTGACAAGAACCCTTGAAAGATTAAAATTTTGCCAATTAATTTGCAGCACAATCACAGTTATACAAAAAAGAGGGTTTATTCCAACTGAGATTGATTAGAAAGAGAAACATGAACAAGCACTTTCAGATTTAGGAGCAACAGAAAGAACAAAAAAACAAAATTCTTCTCTCTTTCACATGATATTCAGTCCAAGTCAATAAATCCCACCTCATTATTTTTCCTTCAACTTCACCATCTTCGTTGTAATCATTTCAGCATCTTCCCCTTCATTGAGCTGGGATGCAAAATGAATTAAGCTCATTTATATGTTTTATAGCAGGGAAATCGAAATAAAAAGTGTATCAAATCATTAATCCACATCAGGGAATTGATATTATATGATGAAATCCAAACGCAAACACCCTTCTTTTATTCAGGTATAACAATCATAACATCAAACAAATCTAAATATATAACATAAATTGAAAACATTACAAAACATATCTTGTATTCTGCATCTATCAAATTAAACAGAGATAAAACCATAAAATAATTGTCAAAAAAATAATACGAACCTGGTAATCATGTGTAGCCATAAAATTAAAAATGATGTTTTCCATTTGAGCAGCAGATGGATCTGCGAAAATTTTCTTTAATTCATCTCCATTTTTTTATTTTTTTTAGGAACGGAAAAGCAAGAGACAGAACTCTAGTTTTAACCTATAATTTTTTTCTTTGTTGACATGACAATTTTTTTCACTTCACATCTACTGTACACATTATCTAGTGGGGATTGTCGGATTGGGCACTGCCGTTTTTTACCGTTATTACTAAAAAAAAAAAAAATCAATTCACCCACACTACGTCACTACCTACCACCAAACAAAATTTACCACATATTCTACTTTTTTTTTTTTTTTTTAGGGGCGGAAAAGCAAGAGACAGAACTCTAGTTTTAACCTGACAATTTTTTTTTTTTTGACATGACAATTTTTTTCACTTCACATCTACTGTACACATAATCTAATGGGGATTGCCGGATTAGGCACTGCCGTTTTTTACCATTATTACTAAAAAAAAAAAATCAATTCACCCACACTACGTCACTACCTACCACCAAACAAAATTTACCACATATTCTACTTTTTTTTTTAGGGGTGGAAAAGCAAGAGACAGAACTCTAGTTTTTAACTTGACAATTTTTTTCTTATTTGACATGACAATTTTTTTCACTTCACATCTACTGTACACATTATCTAATGGGGATTGCCGGATTGGACACTGCCGTTTTTTACCGTTATTACTAAAAAAAAAAATCAATTCACCCACACTACGTCACTACCTACCACCAAACAAAATTTACCACATATTCTACTTTTTTTTTTTTGTTTGAGTTAAGGAAAACACAGTACTTTTATTTTTTATTTTAATTTGTACAAAACTACAAAGGGCAAAAAAGTACAAAACACACATATAGTAATACTTCCTTCGTCCCTGTATATATAGTTTCTATTTATGTTTTTTTTAATGATATTTAAAAATATGAGGAGTAGGTGCATGAGATACATTGATTAAAAAATATTTCGAAAAAAAAAAGTACATTAATAAAAGTGAAAAGTATCATTATAGTAAAAAATTAGAGAGATAAAGTAGAAAAAAGTACAAGGTATGTATAAAATTCAAAGGTAATGTAGGAAGTACGTTGAGACAATTATAACAAGCTAAATATCCATATATATGTGTGAATCGTACGTAGAGCTGGGAATGGGTCGTGCTGGCCCGCAGGCGGCACGAACTTTTTGCCCGCCAGCACGGCCCATAATAATAAAAATAATTTAGAAAACTATAAGTAATAAAAATAAAAACAATAAAAAGGAACATTATAAAAAATATTAAAAAGAACCATAATAATATAAAGAACTATTAAAGGAGATAAACTTGTATTTTCTCTAAATGATAAAAATAAAAATAATTAAAATTAACTACTCCCTCCTGTTATGCATTAGTTGCAACACTTTCCATATTCGACCGTTTCATATTAATTGCAACAATATTATATTTGGAAATGAGCCACTATTATTTTATAATTTCTCTCTCACACTTTCACAAATATTTTACGTAGTATTATTTCTCTTTCCTATTAACTCCACCCACACTACTTTTTTATTTTATTTATTTATTACTATTTCTATCTCTTACAAATAATACTTTATATTATAAGCCTATAAGCCTAGTGTATAATTTTCTTAAACTATGAGTCAAGACTACTGTTGCAACTAACGCGAAACGAAAGGAGTAATTAATAATAAATTTATCTACTCCGTAATTAATAATAAAAATACAAAGCTGGCCCACAGCCTGGCACAACCCGACCTGCCAGGCACGTGGGCTGTGTCGTGCCGTGGGATGGGGTGTGCCATTTGGTGGCCCGGCACGGCACGATATCCAATTCTAATCGTACGTGAAAAACACCAATATTAGTCAAAATGATATATGTGAATAGTAAAAATGTTAAAATGGGACACTTTTTTTTTTTTTTTTTTTTTTTTTTTTTTTTAAATGGGACACTTAACGAAACGAAAGGAATATACTTGCGAGTTGCGACATCAAAACCCATTATATAAAGAATTAACTCAATTTGTACAAATGCCTGTTCTGTTTAATTAATTTATTTATTTTTTATTATTATTAGATTAAGTGCTACCCCTATCATGGATCCGCCACCATTTAGAACTAAGGTTATTTTGGATTTTTGGGTAGTTGGCTAGTTGCCAAACTTTTTCCTAGTGCCTCGACCCTACTGCCAGCCTCAAGGCCCCTAATAATAAAGTTAATATATTCCCACTTCTTGACGTTGACCATATAATCACTATATTCCTCTACATTTGATGTCATTGCTTACAAATATCACATTTGAATAAAATCTTCCCTCAAATTCTATCTTTTCCCTTTCTTTCTATCTTCATACCATACATACAGTATGAATTACTTAATCCTATCTTCATGTATCTTCTTCATTTTAGCATTATTATTAACAAACCTTCCAACATCTCTTTGTCGCGTTAGCAAAGAGTTCAAAGCATGTAGTCAGTCATTCAATTGTGGTAACATAACAAATTTAAGCTACCCTTTCTATGGTTTGGACCGACCTTCATATTGTGGCCACCCCGGGTTTGAGCTCTTAGGGTGCAACCAAATCGCTACACCGGTTACCATGAGCATGATGTCCCAAACTTTTGATGTTATGAACGTTAATTACACAACATCAACCGTAACAGTTGCTAGGCAAGATTTTAAAGCAAAGTCAGGGTGCCCTGACTCCTTACAAAACATTACAATAGACTTCTCGATTTTTCAATATACTCCTCGCGATGCCAACCTTACCTTGTTTTATGGTAATTGTTCGACGTTGTGTAATTCTACTAAGACTTGGAAAGAGTTTTCGTGTCCTATGAATCCCACGAATGTACCGGTTTGTTGGTTGACTAAGAATGCCATGATGAATAATAGTATCTCGGTATCTTCATGTCCTAACAGTCTTTTTCTTCCAATTCATATGGATGACAATTTGGCTATGGATCAGATAGGTGGTTACATACTTACATACCTAATGCTGCTTGGAATGGTTTTGAGCTTAAATGGAACGCGAATAATGGTTCGTGTGAAGCATGTCTCAAATCCGGAGGGCAGTGTGGACATGAGCCGCTTTCAAACAAGTTCTTTTGCTTCTGCAGAGATGAATCCAAGTGCCCTTTCCCAGGTATATTCGTGAAATAATACTCGTAAATGCACCTAATAATTAGACTTATTTATCTGAAATCTAATTTATATCTCTATAACTGAATCTTGAAAACAGGATCCACTCCATACAAGGTCATTCTAACCAAGTCCAAGATTGCGCTAATAGGTAATGTTACTGATGTACCTGAATGTTTTTTTGTTCCTCATATTTCAATTTTTTCTTACATATGAAGATTGCTGATTGAACAAGTCTTGGGTAAGACGATCTCATAATTTAATTACATGTTTTACTTGATGGCCTTGCAGCTTCTTTCTCAGCTGTTGGGATAGGAATTATCATTTTATTAGTCTTCTGTCTAAGAAAAAGATGTTCATCAAAGGAAGAGGATCCTCAGCGAAAAAAGAAGCCAGATGTTGAGGCTTTTCTCAAGATTCATGGAACTGTTGGTCTACAAAGACACACATATTCTGATCTGAAGAAAATAACCAATTCTTTCAGAGATAAGTTAGGTGAAGGAGGCTTTGGTATTGTCTACAAAGGAAAGATTCCGAATACTGAGAGTCTTGTTGCAGTAAAGATATTGAAAAAATCAGAAGGAAATGCAGAGGATTTTATAAATGAGGTTGCAAGTATAGGAAAGACCAACCATATAAACATTGTCAGTCTCTTGGGTTTTTGCTATGAAGGTCGACATCGAGCTCTTGTGTATGACTTCATGCCTAATGGATCACTTGAGAAGTACCTTTATGGAAAAAACAGCCACCATACTCTGACATGGGAAGAATTATTTCAAATCGCGGTTGGAACTGCAAGAGGGCTAGAGTACTTGCATAGAGGTTGTAACACAAGAATACTTCATTTTGACATTAAGCCACACAATATTCTCCTAGATGAAAATTTGTGTCCAAAGATTTCTGATTTCGGCCTTGCTAAACTGTGCCCTCAGAAGGAGAGCCTAATATCGATATCTGAAGCCAGAGGAACTGTGGGATATATTGCTCCTGAGGTATTTTTAAGGAGTTTTGGTGGTGTTTCCTACAAATCAGATGTTTATAGCTACGGAATGTTGGTTCTAGAAATGGTTGGATGTCGAAGAAAAACTGATATTGAAGGCATTGAATGCAACAGCGAACAATATTTCCCTCAATGGATATATCAGAAACTCGAATTAGGGGAAGCATTGGATGACCAAGAGATGTTGAGTTCTGATGAGAAGGATATTCAGAAGAAGATGATTTTGGTGAGCTTATGTTGTGTTAAGACTAACCCATCAAGCCGGCCAGAGATGAGCCAAGTGGTCGACATGCTAGAGGGAACGGTTGAATCACTACAAATTCCTCGCATCTCTTCACTCGCTCCCACCTCATCTTATGCTGGCTCGCCGAGGTCACAGTCACAAACCTCGTCCTACAGTTTCAGTATGACATGACACCTACACTTTAATAGTTTGTAGTAGTCAGTAGATAAATATAATATGCTCTCCAAAATATGCAAAATTGTATGGAGATATGCTGCCATATTCATGTTCTCAGACCATCTAATGTATGTGCCTTCAGTGTAATAACATGATGCAGGTAGAAGAAAATTTCTGAAACTAATTACAGGACAGTTTTCCAATGGCTACAATAATCTTGTAGCCATTATAATCTTTAAGTATGAACCATTGATATGCAATATTAAATCATAGCCATTCAATAATTTGACTACATAATTCTAGTAATTATAAAAATATTAGTTTTGATTCCGAAAAAACTAAATATATCAAACAGTACGGGTTTAAATTAGATACTTCATCTTCCCAGGCGAGTATTCATGTTCTCAGACAGATAAATGCTCATATGGAGAGTACGTAATAGTTAGTTAAATGGTCATAGACAGATAATATGAATATCGAGGAAGAATCTTACATGTACTTGGCCCTGCAAGAATGTGACATTTGAACAATGTATGATTTGATATGTCTGCATGCAATCAAGGCAAGCAAACTAAGATCCAAAGAGGCCAAAAAGAGCTGAAAAGTTAGAATATTCATAGTCCAAAAGGCAACCTCCAGAATAGTCAGAATTAAGCTGCTGTCATTAGAATCATACTCACTGTTGTAAGTGTTGTTAAGTTGACTAATCAACATTATTAAGCATAGATTATTGAAATGTTCTTCATCAAAGCATGGTTGGTGAAATAATGTGTAACGGCGTCATAGGGTTGTCAAAATACTTTAACCATTGTACTTGTATTTCGTATGTCATTTCTATAATCAAACGTTGCTGTAACAATCGTTAGCAGATTCTGATGAAGATTTTCCGCGAAATGTAGACTTTTGAGTGTTTAGACCGTAATTCTGGTGCATTAGACATCATCTTTTTGCATCAATAATTTTTGCTCTTGCATCATGTATTTAATTAGCTGGTCAAAGTTGACTGCTTTTATAATTTATATTGAGTAATCATGTTTTGGTCTGTTATGTGAAATATCTATGACCATTTCAGATAGCTCCAAATCTAAACATTAATTATATAAGATGTACTTCTACCTACGAATATTTGACAAAAATGATCAACAGGAAGTCAGAAATAAGATATGAGTGAATTTTCAATGTCTTTCTAAGCTTCTAGCAGATCACATGTACATTTTGTGATAGATGACGATTACTTAAAAAGTAAATTACAAGTGATTGGATTAAAATAACAGATTAAATAGAAACTATCATCCCGTGTATGACATATTGGTTCAACTTGTTTAATGTATTGTTTTCTCTTATCATCCAAAAAAATGCTTTAGGTCGAGATTCCACTAAAAATGTATTTCTTACTTAGAAAAAGTGAACTTCATACGGATTACTTTTGTTAAAATATCACTGCGAACTCGCTCCTTTCGTTAGGGTAATCTAACTTTGTTACTAATGCTTCCTCCTCTATCCACTAAGTGAAGTCACAGTCACAGAGTAGAGGCCAGAGGGTAGTACTCCCATTTCTCAGACCTCCTCCTATAGCTTTATTGTTTTACAATTCAAATACTATTTTAAATTCGAAAATAATTGTCACATTATTAGTTCAAACATATAATATAATATATGTGAGTGAAGAGAATAAAAACGCTCTAATGGCCATCTTTAGAAGACTCTACGCAACTGTTCATGTACGCTGCTGATAAAAAGTGCTCCAATAACCGCACTTCGTTCCTACGAAGAAAATTGTATACGAAGCAATAGAATTTACAAGTAATTTTTATTTAAGTGAATATAAGAAATTTATTAATGTAACGGTGAGGACTGAACCAATTATATCTAGCAAAATACAAACCTGCATTAACGACACGGCTGTGCAACAAACTGCCATAAATTACAGTAAGGATATAATCCTTAAGATGCAACCGAGGGAAAATAAACCAAAGCAAAAAGGACAAACAAAATTGTAGATGCAACAAGCTACATTATTACCCTGAGATTAATGTAAAAACATGATTGTTGATTCATCAAGGCGGAAAAAGAACCGGAAAATCAGTCAGAGGATTCAGTCTATGAGACCAGTATCAGCAAACTAGGGATATTTACCATCACAATCAATATAGTAAGGGTAATTATTCTTAAGGTACTCTGCATCAAAACCAAAGAGGCCACTATCATCAGAATCATACTCACTGTATGGACTGCGCAACTAGTAGCCAGAATACTTTTCTGAATCAGTACAAGCTTGGTAGCTATAATCTGCAGTGGAGTCATATGGTAACCACAATCGCTTTTAAGCCTTGTACATCTTGTAGAAACATCTTTTACCCAAGTCTCCAGATAAATCAATGTAGAAACATGTACGTAAATCAAGGGATTCAAGAAGAGGACATCCATCAAGGATTGCTTTTAAGCCTTCATTTGTCATACAGTTTCCAATCAGTTGAAGATTACGCAAATTAGGCATGGTTTTAGCAATGGCTAGTGCTTCTTCATTGCAAGTAAAGTTTAAAGTTTTAGACCCAACACTATTTAAGCTGAATGCTTTCAGTGAAGGGCAGGCATGGCCAATAGCTTCAATAGTATCCTCACAAAATTTACACATAATAATCTCCACTTCCTCGAGTGCTGGGAGCTTTTTTACAGCTTCAACCAGTACCTCATCAGAGATACGAATATAGTGCCATAATCGCAAATGCTTAAGATTCTTTGACCTGTTCAAAACATAGAGTTAGAATAACTGGTTATGGGCATGAGGGGCCTGAGAAAGCTCCCTAATGCTCAATTGATCAAATCATCAAAAAACCCATAATTACATGACATAATGTGATCAAGAATGTCCAATTCAATCATTATAAATGTTGAAGTGCTACATGCTACATCATATGATTTATATCAGATCTAAAACCAATTTATATCATTCTAAACATTTACATGTCCTACTCTAAAGGCAGGCTGGCAACTAAGGTCAGACAACACTACGAGAAGAAAACTAGGAAGTAGGAATCAATGTACTCCTTTCAGTCACAACCCAATTTCAGCTTTCAATGTAAACCTTTTGTAAGATTAAAGAGCACCTAGCCAAAATTATACTCCATTTTATATTGATCTTCTTACTTTGACCAATTATATCTCAAAAAAAGATTCCAAATAAGAAGAACAATATATATCAGAGGGAATAACAATAACTTGCCGCTACAAATCTACAATTGTCAAGGGAAAACATGGCCAATAGTCTGTTGAGAAAAATCACCAAAGTTCTAATCTTGAATCATTCCCTGATGTACATGCATCTAATTGCTACTACATGAAACATTGAAACATGATTATTTTGCAGCACTGAATGCTTGATAGAAGTCAATACACCAAACTAAACACAGTAATTTGCCACATACTCCATAAATCATGTTAACCAAGAAATGAGGTAATATCAAATAATCAATATACTGGTAATTCATCCTATTTAAACTATTTCAAAGAAAATTCATCATAAAAATAAATAAATAAATAAAAAATAGGGGGGGGGGGGGGGATCCTCAAGGAAACTAGTCCAGACCTTTGCACATTCTTTTACCATCTTTATCGACGTCGATTAAAGCATATGGAATGCTGATTGCAACAATTTCAGAACAGAGTAATACCACCATTCACCCCATATCCAAAAAAAACTCAACCTAAAACATAGATTAAAAAAAAAAAAAAAAAAAACAGACATTGCAGAATCAAAATTCGATGTATATCCATTCTCCATGAAAAAAAAGAGTACATCAAATTTCTTGAACTAAATTAGGGTATATCTGAGAAAATTAACCCAGAAAACAGGGGAAAACACTCAAATTAAACACTATAAACTCAAAAAATAAACAAGACATAATTAAAAATAATAATAACGCACGAAAGAAATGATGTAATTGTGTAATACCTATCAACGATGTACATCAAAGTATCATCATCGCAAAGATGCTCCAAAAAGATGTCAATGATACAGCCACAAGGCCCACAACTTCGATCAACAATGAATCGAGTTAAAACATTAGCACTAAATTCCAAGTCCATATAAGCATTAGGAATGAACATATCAACGACCTTGAACAATGAGGGTTGTTTGCAGAGTTTACGGAATAACATGCAAACTTTCTGAACATTTTCAGTTAGGTGAATTGTGTTTAATTTCGACAAAATTAAGGAACAAATATCTTCTGGAAGCTCTACTCAATTCGGAAATTTCTTCTTCTTGTTCCTCTTCCTGTTTCGATTGTTTCTTTTTTTGCGATTGAATTTGGTTGAAGTTGAAGGTTCAAATAAATTAGGGTTAGGGTTTGGATGGGAAGGGGAAATCGAAGACATTGTTGAAGTGAATTGAAGGAATGTGAACTGGAGGGAAATGACTCAATGAGAGAATGAATAATTCTACGAGTACTTTTTTTTTTTTTCCCTATTGGGCAAATAAAGTGCCCCTGTATTCTGTAACACACTCATATATCAATAAATGGGCCATAGCCCATAAGTCCATAAGGTATTAAGGTCCATAACCTACATTTTGAAAATCGTCTGGTGGTCGGAAATAAATTGCGATAATGAGAGTGAATTTGTAAATGCAATTTAGTACCATATAAATAGTCTATAGTTTCTGTGGGATTATAGGTCACTAGAGTGTATTGTAAAATGCACGGGATATATAGAGGGAAAAAAAAGAAAAAAAAATAGAAGATGAGCTAAAAAATAAATGAATATAGTAGTGGGATGGGTAGATTTTTTTAAAAAAAAAAAAAAAATTGAGAAAACTAAATACATGAGGGTTTAGCATTTGAGTTTTGGAGGTTTCTCGTTAAACTGACTCTTAAATTATATAATAGATGTTTCAGAAAAATGTAACAATATAGATAATTGTTAGCTTACTTAGCTATATTGGTAAAATTAAGCTTTTGTGAGTTATTGATCCAAGATCAAGTAATCCACTTAGAAGCTCCATGGATCAAGAACCGGTTGCCCTTATATTAGAAACTCTTGGATTTAGTCCATTTGCTCTCAAGCCTGAATCTGTCACTTTGTTCACTTGGGAGATCACTTGAAGCCCACAATAAAGTGTACATGGCCCATTTACTATTTTGGGCTATATAATTAAGTTTGATTTATCTTTTATATAAGTTTTTTTTTGACAAAATCTTTTATATAAGTTGTAATAAGGCTTAGAGGAGTTACTAATTTCCTCTCTTATTAAGCCGTAAGTTAATGTGTGATTAGGAGTTGTTGTAATTTTTAATTGCTGTTTTGTAACTACCCATTCAAATAGGTGTTACAAAGAAGTGAATTAAGAGTTAGAGGTTCATTTAGTTTTTGTAATCGTTGAATTAATATCACGATGCTAGAAGATGTTAAGTGGCAACTTATTCAGTTACCTTGTTGTCCATATTTCCTATAAATAGTAGAGCTGATCACATTGAGCCCGGCCCGATTTTGGGCGGGTATTGGGCAAAATTTTCCGGCCCAATTTTGAAAATTGGACGGGTTTGGGAAATGGATTTTATGCATTTTTAGTTGATTTTTTTTGCCCGGCCCAAAAAGCCCACACAGCCCGACTAGTTTGGGCGGGTTTGGGCACACGTTTTCCGGCTCGAAACTTTGCCGCGGCCTGAGAAATGGGCAAATTTTTTTTAACCTCGACCCCGCCCGGCCTGCCCATTGATCACCTCTAATAAATTGGGAGCTAATAAAAAGAGAATTACAGCTTTTGATTATTGATAAAAACCGAGTGTTTTAGCATTTTGCTTTGAGTTTGTCTCGAGTTAAAGTGTTTCCTTATAGCTGTGAGTTTGTTCTTGAGTTACAAGATTAAGGTGAACTTTGAGTGTGTCTTGAGTTCTTGCCTAAGATCCCAAAACTTTGAGTGTGTTCTTGAGTTTTGGTTGTCTATCCCGTTTTGTGAGTATTCTAGTGTAATTTGAGAGTAACCCGTTTTAAAAAGTTTGAATCCATCAACCTATATTCGGGTGGGTGTATTTAGACTTACATTAGTAATTCCCTAAAAATAAAAAAAATAATAAAAAAAAAGCTTTTGTGAGTAAACTAATGATATTAACTAAAAAAATTATCAACATTTACTTTTGTGAGTAACCTTTTGGAGTAAAGATTTACTTTTGGAGTAAAGATTTTATTTTTTTTGATAAAATAAAAATTACCTCCACCATTAAAAACTACTACTACTAATTCAGAGTCTACTACTACTTTATCAAAAACTTACTAAACACTAATATTGCACCTTTTCTAGTCCACCACTGCCTTACCAAACACTCACCAAATATTACTCTTACCAATCTACCACTGTCGTAAAAAAAAATAATTATAAATAAATAAATAAATTATTTGT
Source organism: Chenopodium album (assembly GCF_948465745.1). Taxonomy (NCBI): domain Eukaryota; kingdom Viridiplantae; phylum Streptophyta; class Magnoliopsida; order Caryophyllales; family Amaranthaceae; genus Chenopodium; species Chenopodium album. The sequence goes on along the minus strand of NC_137851.1, from coordinate 5,228,362 downwards.
TTGGTTTTACTTACCTCTAAAAGCTGCTGTACTTTTTACTCAAAAGCTAATGTCAAACACATCTATAATCTCATCTTTGTTAGTATGTTACCATCTTTTTTTTTTTTTTTTTTTTTTTGAAAGCTATTAGTATTTTTTTTTTTTTTTGGTGAAAGAGAGGGGCAAGTCCCAAGATACAATCACACACTACAAACGAAAAAATAAAGCAACACCAAAACAAAAGAAAAGCAGAACACAAACTAAGGCCTGTTCTCTTCAGCTTATTTTCAGTTCAGTTTAGCTTCAATAAGTTCAGTTTAGCTCCAATAAGTTCAGTTCAGTTCTTAATTTCCTTCTCTCATAAAATATCCAGTTCAGTTCACTTCAGTTCAGCTCCAATAAATTAAGTTAAGTTCATTCAGTTCAGTCAATCAGAACAGGCCCTAAAAGCAAATTAAACAGAACCTCTAAGCAAAGAAGTAGGCATCCCAACAGCATCAAACTACGCTTCTTGCCCTCTCCGGCACACTACGAGGCCAAGCCACTCCCCCCCCAAGTCCTCCAATAAAAAAAGCACGAAGGTCCTTCGGGACCGCATCCAATAAGACCCACTTACGATCTAAGTTTACCCCATAGTTAGCAAGCCAGTTAGGCACCCGGTTTGCCTCTCTATATATAGCTGTTAGTATGTTACCATCTATTACCGCTTAGAATGTGATATTACAAAGTAGGTCTAGTGAAAATTTAGGAAGAAAAATAGACATTTTAAAATTCTTCTTGAACAATCATAGGGATGAACATCATTCTTCATTTTAAATTTACCTACAAATCCATTCTCATTATTATTGTTTATGGTCGGTTGCCAAACAAACCAGTTGTTATAGGGAAGAGAGGATTAAAGCCTCGCAAGGGTGTGATGGGTAGACTTTTAAAAAATGATTTGACCCAATAAATCCCAACTTAAATGGCCGAACTTGGAGATCCGATGACTTGTATCCAATTCAAAAACACGATCTTAATCTAGCCCAAAAGTGGGGCAAACATGAATTGACTAGGGCACAGAATTACAGATCACTCTAAAACTAATTTAAATATTTATACATGTACCAGATACTAATATTAAACAAAATTTTCGAATAGGTTAAGACTGAAAATAAGATATCAAACAAAACTGGATCTAGCAAAAACGTGGCTATGCAACAAATTGCCCCTGAGACATTACGGAAAACACCATTGTAGCCTTTGCAGATGCAACAAGCTGTTAATCTAAGGGTCAAATAGGAGCTGAAGTCACTTAGATGCAAGTCATGCAACCACGGAATATTTAGCAGAAGACAGACGGGAAAACATGAATGACAATTCAGCATTGAGGAAAAGAGCTGAAAAATCAGTCAGAGGATTCATAGTCTACGAGGCCAGCACCAGCAAACTGAGCAAAGAAGTGGAGTGGGAGATCATCATAATCATCAAAGTAGTCAAGGTATTCATCCTCGAAATCAAGGTACCCTGGATATCCATAGAAGCCACTATCATCAGAATCATACTCACTGTATGGACTGCCCAACTTGTAGGCTCCGTAATGTTCTGGATCATCAGCACATGCTTGGTGGCTATAATCTGCAGTAGAGTCATACAATCGCCGCAAGCGCTTGATCTGCTCACATCTTTTCCCCAGATCTCCCGATAAATCAATGTGGAAACATGCACGTAAATCAAGGGATTCAAGAAGAGGACATCCATCAAGAATTGCTTTTAAGCCTTCATTTGTCATACCACTTCCAATCAGTTGAAGATTGCGCAAATTATGCATGCTTTTAGCAATGGCAAGTGCTTTCTCATTGTAAAATTCCAGTCTTAGATCCAACTTCATTGAAGCTGAATGCTTTCAGTGAAGGGCAGGCATGGCCAATAGCTTCAATATCATCTGCAGAGTAATCATTACATATAATAATCTCCAATTCCTCGAGTGCTGGGAGCTTTTTTACAGCTTCAATCAGTCCTTCACCAGAAATACAAATGTAGTTCCCTATTCGCAGATGCTTAAGATTCCTTGACCTGTTTCAAACATTTTCATTGAGCTCAAACCAAACCAAAACAAAACTCTCCTTGAGAACTTTCAAGCACAATCCCCCTAATAGCCCAAAGTACATGACAGATCAGTCATTATTAAAGCAAAGTGCTACTACTATGTACATCATATCAGGTCAATCCTATTCTGGCAGAGTTACCCCGTCCAGCTATAGCTGCAACAATGGTCGGAAAATACAATGAAAAAACTAGATACCGATGCTCTTCTTTAGGTCACTACCCAATTCATTTTTCAATCTACAACCTTAAAAGAAAATAGGAGTACACTTGGCAAAAACTACAATTTTATCACTTCAATTGTCAGGAAAAGTACAACAATTAGTCTACAAGAGTAAAATCACAAAGGTAATTTCTTGGATAGTTCCCTGATGCACAACTCATAGCTGCTACATGAAAGTGATAAAACACGATTTATTTGACATATTGAATAATTGATAGCAGTCAATGCACTAAAAGCTGGAAGCATTAATTTGCAAATTACTATATCAATATTGGAAAGCATATAGACATCTTGCGACCACAGAAATATACACCCAAATGACTTTCAATGCCAATATTCTCTAAATCTCTAAGATGGATAGATGATAAAAGTTCAATTTCTTTTACTAATTTAAACAACTTCGAAGCAAATTCATCAAACACCATTGCCAATTAGTCAAATGTGTCCAAATTTTGAATGGAAACATTAATGCAATGATTCCAGAACAGGGTAACTCCATCAAACTCAATTTTTATGTTTAGTTTTGTACCATTACACATTTACACTATACCAATATTGAGACCAATGTTCACCTAATATCAGAAATGAGGTCACGACATAAATTCGGCCAAAATATTTCCATATGTTCTGACTTCTTTAATTTACCAGCATGTGCATATTGACTCAGATTCGGACAAATTAATACCATAATACTAAAATAAAATTGCAAAATTAAACTTCACATAATCTCATTTTTTTTTTTTTTTTTTTTTTTTTTTTTAATTTCTAAGCTACTCAAACAAAATATTCAATTTTTTTTTCCAGAAAAATGAACAAAATTCAGATAATTCAACACTATAAAACTCCAAAAATTGCAAAAATTAAACAACACAAAATCAAAATTAGAGAGCCTAAGAATGATATATCTGTCAACAATGTACATCAAAGTATCATCATCACAAACAAACTCCAAGTAGATATCAAGCAAACAGCCACAACTTCGATCAACAATTAATCGAGTCAAAACATTAACATCAAAATTATCTAGAAGTGTCATATCAACGACCTTGAACAGTGAAGGTTGTTTGCAGAGCTTGCGGAATAACATGCAAACTTTCTGGACATTTTCGATTAGACGAATTGTGTACAATTTCGAGAAAATTAAGGACCAAACATCTTCTGGAAGCTCTAGCCAATTCGGAATTTTCTTGTTCTTGTTCTTCTTCTTCCTGTTTCGATTGTTTCTTTTTTTGCGATTGGATTTGGTCGAAGATGAAGGTTCAGATAATTTAGGGTTAGGGTTAGGGTTAGGGTTTGGATGAGAAGGGGAAATTAAAGACATTGTTGAAGTGAAATTGAAATGAATGACGGAATTTTTGTTGACGGGACTTGGGAAATGGAGGGAAATAAGAGGACTGAAGGTTTTATACTTTCGTAGTGGATTGGGCCTTATTTTTAAAGATGGTCCCACATTGTCACACTATTATAATCCGTATTTTTGTGGATTTTAGTTGCTTGTCAAAGTGTTTGGACTACTGTACTTGGTAAGTGTTTGGAGTACATTATCTTGTTAATTTTTGTGATGAGAAAGAGTGAATATGAGATGTCACTCACGAAGTCACGAGTTATCTAGATTCAATGGGGTTAATACTGTTTGTCGGTCAAACTTTGGCTCGAGTAGAAAATAATTGATAATTGAGATGTTGGCGAACTGAATAAATCTAAACATAACTAGTAAACTCATGAGAAGCTAGAAAAAAATACTTCATCAAATAATTGAAAAAATACATTGTCACAACCATATACAAGCCCATATGCTGAACGAGGGTAAACTCTAAAAAAAAGTCAAAACTTATGGGTAAGAAGTATTTTGTAAGTAGCATCCACATTCCTGTACTCTCTTGTAAGGTAAACTTTGACAAAAAGTTACTTTAATCAATTAATTGTACTTGATCTTTGTCTCAAAACATTAAAAAAAAAAAAAAAAGTATTGAATCTTAAATTTAATGTACTTCCTTAATTCATTAATTGTTGATTCTCAAGTCTGAAATCTGAATCTCCTTTTTGTGGTATTGTTTTTTACAATCCCAAGTGGTATCCAGTAGTAATAATCTTCCCTGGGAAGCTTAATTTGTAGAAGCTGTGAAGTTGAAGCCTAAAACGTAAAACTCGTGAGACAGCATCATTATCCCATTCAGTTCGCCAAGGAGATTGCAGCCAAAGAGCTCAATCAAGTCACTTATCTAAATCATACTGTATAAAGATAAGCTGCATATGTTTTGTTCCATTTTGAAAGAGCTGACTGCAAGTTCTGAACTCTGTTAATCTTCTTTTTGTTTTTGTATTGTTTGAGTAGCAAGAGGAAATGCTTCTGAAAGTATTGATTCTTCGTACTATAATCAATGTGTGTACAAGATAGATTCTTATCAGGGACTACAAGTAATAAGTTTCTAAATGTCAGGGCTGACAGTACATATGATAAATTACATAGTACATGAACTAGGCTAGTAAAAATGTTGCCATATGGAATCAACTGCCACTCACCAAAAAAAGAAACAAAAAGATCTATTACATTGGATGCAACCAAGGAAAAATTAATTCGCTGGAAACATGATTGTAAATCCAGCAAGTTAAGGCCGAAAAAAGAGCTAAGTAAACATTGGAAGCAACCAAGGCAAAATCAACCTGATACAGAAGTACATACATGATTGCAGATCCAGCAAGACTGAAAAATAAGGGGTCTTCGGTCTCTTCACCAGCAAAGCAAAAGAGTGAGGAGTCCACGAGACCATCAAATAGTAAGATATTTTTTTTATTTTATCCTCAACACCCCCCAAAAAATATATGTTGGCTACTTGGCTAGAAACCAAAGAAGCCGCTACCACCAAAGTCATCATCATTCTGTAGGCTGTTCCATTTGTCAGCAAGGAATTCTTCACAAGCTTCATGGCTATAGTCTGCAGTAGAGTCAAATGGTAATCGCAAGCACTTGATCCGAGCACATCTTTTACCTAAATCTCCCGATAAATCAATGAGGAAACATGCACGTAGATCAAGGGATTCCAGAAGAGGACATCCATCAAGAATTGCTTTCAAGCCTTCATTTGTCATATAGTTCCCAATCAGTTGAAGATTGTGCAAATTAGGCATGGTTTTAGCAATAGCTAGTGCTTCCTCATTGCGAGCTAACGTACAATTATTAGACCCAACTGCATTTAGGCTGAATGATTTCAGTGAAGGGCAGGCGCAGCCAATAGCTTCAATAGTATCCACAGAATAATTACAGATAATAAGCTCCAATTCCTCAAGCACCGGGAGCTTTTTAACAGCTTCAATCAGTCCAGCATCTGAAACATCTAAATAGTGCCCAAGTCGTAGATGCTTAAGATTCTTCGACCTATTCAAAAATTATATCAGTTAAAAGATATAAAATGCAAAACCATCAACAAGTGGAATCTAGAAGAGCTCTCTTATGCTCAATTGTCAAAAGCCAAACCCCAAAAAACCAATTTATACATAGAAGCCTGTTCTAAACTAGTTGTAGGAAGTATAAAGTTGAGATTTTAACACTAAAGTTGTCATTTCTAGAGGAATTGTTATTTGTCGATTCAATTTTGAGCAATATCCCTACATCCAAGATAGAGTAATTCAATAATTCAACATAGAAGCTACAATTAACTGAAACAGAACAGCCGCCACAATACTTTCAGGGTGTGTTTAGCACAACATATAATAATTTGTTTCCAAAGAATCAAATTCTAATACTCCATAAGTTCCAATAAGTTGCAATAATTTAAAGTCGAAATCAATTGAATAGAACGCACCCTTATAAATCCTGCAGCATAACATGAAACAACAAGTAAAGAGCATATTTGACAGAGAAAGACTATTCCCAAAACCTAAAGATAATCAGGTAAATATATCCAATTTTTCTCACATTTCTTTCACCAACATCATTTAGATCATCCACAATATAAAAATCCCAAGAAAACTGCAAAAATTAACAAAATCAAACAACAAAATTTGCAGGACAAAAATTCAAAAAAATTTCAAAATGTTGTACCTTTCAACGATATACATGAGCGTATCATCATCACAAACATACTCCAAGTAAATATCAACCAAACAACCACCACTACGATCAACAGCGAATCGGGTCATGACATTCGGGTCATAAGGCAAGTCCATATAAGCATCTTCCAAAGTCATGTCAATGAATTTGAACATGGAAGGTTTTTTGCAGAGATTACGGAATAACAAGCAAACTTTCTGAACATTTTCGATTATATCAATGGTGCTTAATTTGGAGAGGATTAAGAACCAAACTTCTTCAGGAAGCTCTAACCAATTAGGGGTGTTCTGGGATTGAAACTTCTTGCATTTGAAGTTGGCTGATTTGATTGAATTTGAAAGTTGGGGGAATTGGGGATTAGGGTTAGGGTTAGGGTTAGGGTTAGGGTTTGGATGAGGAGAGGAGATTGAAGACATGGTGAACAGTGGAGGAGCTGAGTTGAGGAAGAGAGGGTTAGTTGTTCATTAGAGTGAGAAAGCGGGGGAAATTAACAAAGGAGAAGTTTTGTTTACCGAGTACTATGTTCGGGCCATTTTGGGCCCTATATTAACTATATGTACTTCCGTATATGGATAAATGATGATGGATATCTTAAGCGGAATTCGATCTCAAATTTTAGGTGTCATTCAATCATTCTAAAACTAATTGACACTTATAAAACTTGAGATATTAGTTTGATGTCCTTTTGTCGTTTGTGAGCATAGTGTAACAAAGTCGAAATAACGAAGTATGGGTGTGATCCTATGGATGCTAATGAGTATAATGGTTTACTATGAATCAGTCGATCCTAACTTAAAATTTTCATGAATTGTACATCGAAAAACGTGAACAAGTTTAATTTTTTTTTTTCAAATATTTTATTCTACTCATCTATCCTCAAATAAAAGTCTCACTTTTTTATCAACTTGACAATAATATTTTTTAACGAAGATTTAAATTATATGGAGTATTGACAAGAAGGTTAAAAACAAGGCATAATCATAGTAGTATCTATAAACTATAATGTACCTAAATAGAAGGAATAATATTCAACTCAAGTTGAGTTTGATGACAATTTGAACTTGAAAAATTTAAGAGCAAAAAGTTTATAATTCGGTATGAGTTCGATTGCAAGCGTCATGAGCCAAGCTTGGTCTCGGGCCTCTTAGATTAGCACCCTTATTAAAGCAGAAGTGTAATATAGGTGAATATTGTATGGCTTAATATAAAAGTGACAAATCCACCGTTACGACTTGATGACAGTACTCAGATCCGTACAATTTCCAGAAAAAGTTGCAATTCTGCTCAGGTACTGGGTAGTGAAGGTTGAAGTGCGGAGTATATCATAATACAAGAGTAATTGGAGAAATTGTCAAAAACTACAACAGAAGAAAATGTTAGAATTCAGAACTGGACATATTTAAATAGAGCTTGTAACCTTAAATCCCATCCATATGTGCACAACAGCAAAAGAGAGGCAGTAACAGCAACTACAAAGTTTCTAAAAAGGGCAAGGAGTGGCCATATCGCACATATGATATCTTACAAGAACTAGGCCTAGCATAAACAAGGACGTGCAACAGACTGCACCCCACCAACAAAAGAAGGATATATAACATTGTATGCAACCAAGCCGAAATTAGAAAAACCGATTGCAAATTAGGGCAAACACGGTCTTTCTTCCGTAACTTCCCAACTGTAACAAGGCAAAATCATTCCAAGACAGAGTAAACATGGTTTTTATACCAAGGCCACAAGGAGCTGAAAATCTCAGTAAAAGGTCAAGGCATCATTGAATCAATCCATTCATCATAGTCCATATCTGGAGGAGGAGGAGAGTAACTGGGCGACGAAATACCAGAACAGCAATCACAGTACCAGTCAGGGTACTCCTCGTCAACATCATCATTGTCAATGAATTCTTGGAGATCCATCTGACCGGGGAACTCGTTGATCACATGCGGAGGCATATTTTGGGGCTGCAAATCATCAGCATGGGCATAATCACAAACATTATCATAGCCATAATAATAATCAGGATTGTCATGGTCAATGAATTCAAGGTCATCATCCCAATCTGGATTGTCAGTACTAAACCTTGAACAACCCCTGTTACATAACAAATACCCCGCTATCAAAGAAGGAGTATGAGTATTACCAGCATCACACTTGCAAGCTTGGTGGCTAAAATGTTCTAGAGAGGCACTAGGTGGTCGAAAGTGTTTGATCTGTTCACATCTTTTACCTAGATCTCCCAATAAATCAATGTGAAAACATTCACGTATATCAAGGGATTCAAGAAGAGGACATCCGTCGAGAATCGCTTTCAAGCCTTCATTTGTCATGTAGCTCCCAATTAGTTGAAGATTGTGTAAGTTAGGCATGCTTTTAGCAATAGCCATGACTTCTCTATTGCATTTATGATTTTCAGGCCAAACATTATTCATGCTAAACGATTTCAATGAAGGGCAGGCATGACCAACAGTTTCAATAGCTTTTTCATGGAAACAAGAGAAATTAAGCTCCACTTCCTCAAGCATTGGAAGCCTTTTGACAGCTTCAACCAGTTCCCTGTCAGATATGTCAACATGGTGGCCAAGTCGGAGATGCTTAAGATTCCTTGATCTGTAAATAAAAAAGGTTCATTAACAATAATTCAGGTTGCATACTATATTACTATCAACAAAGAGGGTCTGGAAAACACTCCGGGCCATATGTCAGCGACATTGGAACCACGAAAGACATACATTATGACAAATAATTAAACGTTATGCAGTTCAGATTGTCATTTTCACGAATCATTAGAAGGTGAAGATATTTCCGTCATCATTGAATAATTAATTGGATATAGATTTTCACCTGGCCAATTTTTCCTTTGAATTTTTACGATGAATTTAACACGCCCTACAATGGATCTTACAAACAATATACAAAAATCAGGCAGAAAAAACAGTAGAATTCAAGTAAAGAAACTCCCAACAAAACAAGCAAGATACACATTGCCACACTTGATAACATTTCAGATGATTCGACAAGAGAACTCTAAACCCAAAATAAAACATGTCATGAAAAGTTTGCAATTAATCAAACAATATAATTAGGATAAACTAGGAAAAGGCCAAATTTTTCATCAGGGTCAGATATTAAAATTAACACACTAATCAGTTACACACCAACATACGTCATTACATAGATGAAACAAGACATTAGTCCAAATATCACCTTTATTGCAAGTTTGCAATTAATCAGACATTACAAATCAATTTTATAGCAACAATCCAAAACTACTACAAACGGTTTAATTAGTAACAATTAGTTTTATAAAGAAAACTCAAATAAAAAATATATTAAAACAAGGCACTAGTCCAAGTATTACATTCAATTTGGAGATTAGACTACTTCCAACCAGCAAATAAATCCAAAAAATTATGAAAATTATTCAAGATAAGTACAATAATTTCACAAAATTTCTGAATAATAATAACATTAAATCGACTAGTTCTCATAGTAATAACTAGATATAACATGGATATTATTATAGAGATAATAACAGAAACAGTATAATAAAAAAAAAAAAAAAAAAAAAAACAAAATTTAAAATTGGAATACCTTTCAACAATGGCCATTAAAGTATCATCATCGCAAAAAGTTTCCAAATAAATATCGACCAAATTCCCAGAACTTCGATCAACAGCAAATAGAGTCATGGAATTAACATAATCAGAATCATCGTCATCAATGTATTCATCTGGAAGAGTCATGTCAATGACATTATACATTGAAGGTTGTTTGCAGATTTTGCGAAATAATTTGCAAACAACCTCAACACTTTCGATTATGTCAACTGTGCTAACTTTTGAGAGAATAATAGACCAAATTTCTTCTAGAAGCTCGGACCAATTAGGGATATTCATCTCTTTGTTGTGAGTAATTTTCTTGATGGGATTGAATTTGTCTGGATCAGAGATTTGGGGGTTAGGGTTTGGTTTGGGTGAGGGAAGTGAAGAGTTGGAAGACATGATGAACAATGAAATGGTTTAACTGACGGACGGGAGCAATGCCCAGTTAATACAGTGGCAATCTTGAAACTTAAATGGGAAGTAGTAGTACTAGAGGTTTCAAAAACACGTTCGATCTAACCCGATCCGATCCGAAATCGATTCGAAAAATATCCGATTTAGATTTGGACTCACGTGAACATAACAATTTAACATGGCTTAACTTTAAAAATTGATCCGACCCAACCCGACCATGTCAAACCTGATCCGATCATACGAATTGACATCTTTAGAAAGTACAAGGGTATGGAGAAGCTAATAAAAGTAAATTAACTTAGGCCCCATGCCATGCACGGTAAATTTATTTTTTTAAAAAAAATTATTTATATGTAACAAATAAAAGTAATGCTTTAAAATAATTTCTTTAAAATCAATAATATGAATCAATTTATTATGGAATTACTTTTTTGACAAAATCTAATATTACTCCGTTTATCAAATAATTAAGAAGTTGGAATGACATTTTAGGTGAATGTGTATGGGAAAATTAAAGTAATATTTATGTCAAAAAGTTAATACAGAAGATTTGGAATGATATAATTATAATTGTAACAAATATTCACACACACACAAAAAAAATGTTTAAAAAAAGAAGGAAGTTTTAGAGGGAAAAAACAGCATCAAGATGTGATATGTGTTACTCCTGGTATCTGTTTTAGTATTAAGTTATTGATTGAAAAGGTAAATTTACATAAAATTTGAAAAAAAACATAGAAAAATAAAGTAATAAAAGTACATGATAAAACCAAAATTTACATGAAAAAACTAATTTTATAAAAATATAATTGCAAATTGGAGGGTATTTTATTGCAAAAGGAATTAACATTTTGAGAATAAAATTTAGCCAAAATAATTGTTTTTTTTTTTTTTTTGTGCTAGAGAGGGTCAAGCCCCTAAAAAGAACAAACACACAACAACAACGAAAGAAAAAACTTAAATAAAACTAGCTAAAACAAAAGCGAAAACAAAACTTAAATAAAACTAGCTAGCTAAACTCTCATCGTTGTAATCATCCGAGCCTGAGAGACACCGCTTAAATCCTCCAATAAAACAACAAGAAGATCCTTCAAGATCGCCTCAATCATAATCATCCGCTGCTCCAAACAGACACCATAGTTAGCAAGCCAATCTGCTGCCACATTGGCTTTTCTATAGCAATGACCCAACCTAATCTCCCAAGTCCCAACCTTGACGACCAAGGACCTGTTCACTTCAGCTTTATTTCATTTCATTTCAATTCAGTTAAGCTCCGATCAATTCTGCTCCTAATTTCCTTCTTTCATAAAATATTCATTTCACTTCAGTTCAGTTTAGTAAATATGAACATGTCCTAGTTCGAGCTTTGCACTTGTGAGTTGGTTGGTGTAGGGTTGGTCAAAAGACGAAGGATTACTTCTGAATCAGCTTCAAGCATCACTCTTCGATAAATCTAATGTGAGATGAAATAGAAAGCCTTTTGATTTTTTGAATATTAAACCCAATAATATTCATCAACCGGCAAGTTGGAACTTTGAAGGATCACTGTCCACATCCACTTTGGTTACCTTCCTAAATCCTAATCCTAAAAGTCTACAAAATTAAATTAAGAGATGTGTATTTTTCATTAGTGATTAAATTCTTCGTTTTGTAATTAACGTAGAAAAAATTCAAGGGAAAAATTAACATCTTGTCATTTTACTATTATTATTATTATTTTTTCACCAAAATCTTTGATTATTATTTATTTATTTATTTATTATTATTATTATTATTATTATATCTCAAAAATAAAAGTCATACAACCTACAATAAATTAGTGAGAAGTCGAGATACAATCTGAGCCTCACTCCTCTAGTACTATTATTATTATCTCAATTATTATTATTATTATTATTATTTTGTCGGTGCAAACATATCTTGTCCACACATAATTCTTGTATTTTTTTCCTTTCAAAGGTCACACCCAATTTAAAAGCTGGTAGAGAAAATACAGGCAATTAGACAAATAACGTACCAAGCACTACGTATTAAGAGTAAGCTGATTTATAACTTCATCACTGCAACTTTATTTATTTTTCTTTGAAGGACTTTATCATTCCAACATACGAAGTATTAAGATTATTACTCCGTAACGTGTACTGTAATTATAGTCTTCGGCACTGTGCGATACAGCGATAATAGGAATAGTAAAAACATTTAATCAAACGTTCAAACCTCATTTCTGTCAAAAAAAAAAAAAAAATAACATTCAAACCCCATTATTGCGTTGACTCTTTGCTAAGTTCACATAATGCTAATCCTTAAATCCTACTTCTTTCCTTCTTAATTAGTGCTTACCAAGTTACCAGTTTGACAGTTTCACATATTTGGGAGTATTTTTCATCTAGCCTTCTAGCCCGTGTAATGCACGAGTTATTCATATAAAATTGTATTGTGAGATAAGTGAGGAAATATCAATAAGTCATTATGGGGTATAATATGTAATCGGAAACATGAATAAAAATTAATATTTTGTAACTTTTATCAAAAAAGAGGCTTAAATAGAAGGTGAGGAGAGGGGGGGGGGGGGGGGGGAAGGGGGGGCTAAAATTAAAGAGAGAATAAGAAAAGGTTGAATTGAAGAGGAGAGATAAAGTGTGTATGGAAGATAAAGTATAAGTTTAATGAAAGAATTAAAAAAATGGTGTAATACAAAATTAATACTGTAAGAAGACGTGTGACACTTTGGTTAAAGAAGAAGAAAGAGAAGTGTAATAAAATGGATGGAGATATGTCACATGTGTCTTTCTTAGTTTCTTGATTATAGTTTTTAAATACGGAGTAATAAGTATAGATATGATACTAAGCTAAAGCCCATTTAGCAATTCATGCTCAAAACTAATCTATGGGACACAATATTTTATAAGTAAAATTAGAGTAATTTTGGTTTAATAACTAATAAATCTAAATTTATAAACAAGTGCGGGCTCCGACGACTAGCCCAAGAAGAACACCATAAAGAATTTTGTCTAATTGCACATGATCCAATGTATAAGGAACTTAACTAATTAAAAGAGATGTAAGAAGTAATTAACTATTGTGTATAGTAGTACGGGTAAAAAACAAAATAAATGGATAAATAAGTTGATAAGGCGTGTAATGTAATTTTTGTTGGTATTGAGTTTTAAGTCTTTTTGTAATTCTTTGTAAATATAATTATTATTTAAAAGAACATTTTAAGATGATGTATAATTCTACCATAAAAGACAATAATGTAGACAATTTAATCCACATTTTTGTAACTAGAGTTACGACATATTTACGACATATACTTCTTATGTTTAATTTAATAACATTTGAAAATTTAAATTAGTTACTTAGGGTCTGTTCTCTTCAGATTATTTTCAGTTCATTTCAGTTTAGTTCAATTCAGCTCTAATAAGTTTAGTTTATTTCAGTTCAGTTCTTAATTTCCTTCTCCCATAAAATATTCAGTTCATCTCCAATAAATTCAGCTCAATTCAGTCAATCAGAACCGGCCCTTAGTGTATTCACTCACACTTATTTTATCATCTTTTGATATTGGTTATGTCATTATGTTATCCTGATCGTTACAAATGAAGAAGTATGGCTACCACCTACCAGCCAGGTAGCTACAGGAGGCTACGGAAGTCAATAATATATATGAACCCGAGCCCCACCTCTTGACATTGACCATAAACTCCCGTTATATTACTTCCCAAAACGTTGCCATTGCTTGCATACATCAAATCTCCCATTAAATATCACTTGTATCATTTCTTGATTTCTTCCCTTTTCCTTCTACCTTCATAAATGGATGTCTTAGTGTCATCTTCATATATAATTACCCTTGTATTAATGACCAGCTTCCCAACATCTTTTAGCCGGCTAAGCAAAGAGTTCAAGACTTGCAGTAAGCCATTTAACTGTGGAAACATAACGAATTTAAGCTATCCTTTTTATGGTTTAGATAGACCACAACATTGTGGACACCCTAAGTTTGAGCTTTTTGGTTGCAATCAAAACTCCCAGCCAATTACCATGACAATGTTGTCACAAACTTTTATGGTTTTGGGCATAAACTCGACGTCTTCCACCATGAATGTTGCTAGGGAAGATTTTCGAACCCGGTCCGGGTGCCCTGCCTCCCTAGTAAACATCACAATTGATTTCTCCATATTTCAATATACACCTCTTGATACAAACCTCACCTTGTTTTACGGTAATTGTTCCACACTGTGTAATCTTACGACGTTCAAAGTATTCCCTTCTTGTCCTATGAGTCCTTCAGAGACTTTACCAATTTGTCTCTTGACTAAAAAGGCCATGTTGAAAAGTAATATCTCAGTAGCTTCATGTCCAAACCATCTTTTCCTACCAACTCACTTGTCGGACAATTTGATCATGGATAGGGTGGGAGATTACATACCTCAAGCTGCTTGGAATGGTACGGAGCTCAAATGGAGCGCGAATAATGGTTTGTGTGAAGCATGTCTTAGATCAGGAGGGCAGTGTGGGCATGAGCCACATTCAAATAAGTTCTTCTGCTTCTGCACTGATGAATCCAAGTGCCCTTTCCCAGGTAATATATACTTCGTATGTTGCTAATATATATATATATACACATATTCTTAAATACACTTAATAATTCGACTTCTTTGACTTAATGTAATAAAACAGGAGACCCTCTACACAAGGTCACTCTAACAAAGGCAAAGATTGTGCTACTAGGTGATTTACCTCTATGATTAATTCCCCTTGTTCCATATTACAACATTTATTTTGACATATCTACATGACAGATTTTGAGCTTACAAATTAAATTACATACTCCGATCCTTATGTGTTTGTTCCGTGATCTGATCATCTGAGCAAGTCACTGAAATTTATTCCATATAACATCATCTTATTCATCTATCTCAATCTCACATCTATATATTAATCATAACTAGAGTTTCATTTTTATTTTATTTTTTTAACTTCTCACCACATCATTTCAAAACTTCAATCCTTCAATTTCCTGTACTAAATTTTTTTCCCTGTTTTGAGAATGACTTTCAAATAACTTCCATTTTTCCAAATTAGGGGAAAAAAAAACTTTTCCATAATTATTTAGTTTTTTTTGGTAAACATACCTATTACGTATATCCTACGCATTAGCATGGGTACACTCTAGTTGTGTTAATTATGGGACGGTCTTATACACAATTCTTGTTTAGCAGTTTATAACGTCTTCATTTACTACTTGACTGTTTCCATTTTCTACCCTATTAAATTGGCAGCAATTCAGGCACATCTGCATAATAAAATGTTCTGGTTGAATGCCTTGCAGGTTCTTTTTCAGCTATTGGAATTGGATTTTTAATTGTTTTAGTCATCTATCTAAGAAGATGTGCATTAAAGGAGGAAGATTCTCAGCAGAGAAGGAAGCCAGATGTTGAGGCTTTCTTGAGGAATCATGGGACTGTCGGCTTACAAAGACACTCGTACTCTGATCTGAAGAAAATAACCAATACCTTCAGAGATAAACTAGGCGAAGGAGGTTATGGCGTTGTCTACAAAGGAAAGGTTCCAAACACCGAGTGCCTCGTTGCAGTAAAGATATTGAAAAATTCACTAAGTGCAGAGGATTTCATCAATGAGGTTGCAAGTATCGGAAAGACAAACCATGTTAACGTTGTCACACTATTGGGTTTTTGCTATGAGGGTCGAAGAAGAGCTCTTGTCTATGACTTCATGCCTAATGGGTCACTTGAGAAGTACATGTATGGAAGAAATAACCAGTATTCGTTACCATGGGATAAATTATTTCAAATCGCAGTTGGGATTGCAAGAGGGCTTGAGTACTTGCACCGCGGTTGTAACACAAGAATCCTTCACTTTGACATTAAGCCCCATAATATTCTCCTAGACGAAAATTTTTGTCCAAAGATTTCTGACTTCAGCCTTGCTAAGTTATGCCCACAAAAGGAGAGCATTATGTCAATATCTGCTGCTAGAGGAACTGTGGGATACATTGCTCCTGAGGTATACCTCAGAAGTTTTGGCGGTGTTTCCTACAAGTCAGATGTTTATAGCTATGGGATGTTGGTTCTTGAAATGGTTGGGTGTAGAAGAAAAGCCGAGACTGAAAGTGATGAACATAGTAGCGAACAATATTTTCCTCAATGGATATACGAACAACTCGAAGCAGGGGAAGCAGTTGATGAGCAACAGATGTTGAGTTCTGATGAGATGGAGATCCAGAAGAAGTTGATTTTAGTGAGTTTATGGTGTGTGAAAACCAACCCATCGAGTCGGCCAGAGATGAGTAAAGTGGTGGAAATGTTAGAAGGGACCGTTGATTCACTGCAAGTTCCTCGCATCTCTTCACTTGCTCCCTCTTCCTCCACGCTCACTGGATCTTTAAGGTTACAGTCACAAACCTCATCAGATTAATAAGAGAACCTGCACTACAGTTAAAGCACTAATAAAAAAGAAAAGGGTCCTCTGGTCATACTCATGTAATTAGACCAACTTTGGTCAATGCCTTTAGCTTAACAGCATGCAAATCTCACATTCAAATTATTTGTAATGATTTAATATAAAGTATGAGTAGAAATTACTCTGTATCTAATCGTTATAAATAATTTATAATGATGATAGTACTTTGTTAATTTGTTTCTTATTCTCGGTCCGTGTGGCTTTTTATAAAAGTGAAAAATCTAGCATTACAACTTACAAGTTAAAACTTTAATGACAGTACTTGAGCCCGTCCCAAATTCTTACAAAAAAAGGAGGCTGTACTCTACAAGGGGTAAGTGAAGATTGAAGTACAAACGATAGTAATTGGAGAGCTTATCACAAAGTACTAGAAAATGTCAGAACTCAGAATTGGATATATGACATATTCTCAAAATGAAAAAAAAGAACTGCATAAAATCTTTAAATCCTTTAATATATTTATTATACGAGTAGTATGTGCACAAGATAGGCATTAACAGGCTACTATGAAATTTCTAGAAAGGCAAGAAAAGGCCATACAATATGTCTAGCATAAGCTAGGACATGCAACAGACTGCACCCGGCAGGCCGGCACCCTACCAACATTAGAAGGACCAAGATAACATTCAATGCAACCAAGCCAAAATTAGAAAATCAGATAAAAAGGCGAACGTGATCTTACATCCATCAAGGCTAATAACTATAACTAGGGAAAATCATTCCAAGACAAACTGTAAACACTGTTGTTGAACCAACAAGGCCACAAAGGAGCTGAAAATCTTAGTAAAAGGTTAAGACAAACTGTAAACACTGTTGTCAATGAAATCTTGGACATCATTCCAGTTACCGTTGATCAGATCCGGAGGTATGGGTTGGGCATAAGCAAAATCATAATCATTTTCATAGTAATAATCATATTCGAGTTCCTCGTCATGGTCAATGTATTCAAGGTCATCATCCCAATCTGGATAGTCACTAATCCTTGAACTCCCCCTGTTACATATCAAATGCCCTGCCGCGACAGAGGGAGTATGAGTTTTATCAGAATTACACTTGCAAGCTTGGTGCCTGTAATGTTCAAGAGAGGCACTAGGTGGTCGAAAGTGCTTCATCTGTTCACACCTTTTACTCAGATCCCCTGATAAATCAATGTGAAAACATGCGCGTATATCAAGGGATTCAAGAAGAGGACACCCGTCAAGAATCGCTTCTAAGCCTTCATTTGTCATGGAATTCCCAATTAGTTGAAGATTGCGTAAGTTAGGCATGCTTCTAGCAATAGCCTTGACTTCATAATTAGGCGGCGGAGAGGGGGTGCAAGTTGAGCGACGGCACCGGGCCCGGGATTAAATGGGACCCCAAAATTAATTATATATTTTTAACTTGATACTAATTGTCATGAAAACGTTGTGCGGCTCAACGGTAATGAATTAACTATCATAGTTGCAATTTTCGGATTCGAATCTCTATTTCGTCAATTTTTGTAACTGCTTGGTACAGTTGCCAGCTGTAAGCCTGTAACTTTCTTTTTTTTTTAAAAAAAAATTGGTTTTCAGTTTTCAAGATAATACATTCACTCTCTCTCCTCATCTTAACTTTCTCTCTTTATTTGAGCTGAATCCATTTTCTTCCAAATAACTAATTATATACCTTAAAACAAAATTTTACAGAGTAAATAAGTAATTAGCTACCTTAAAACAAAATTTTAGTATTCTTTTATCAAAAAAAAAAAAATCAATATTATTATTAAAACTCAAAGGCAAGGAGTGTCATATCGCCATGTGTCACTTTTTTCCTTCTTATTTAGCCACGTCATCAATCAAATTGCCACATAATCAATTACATGTACATGTTAAATATGTGTCAATAAATTGTATGATAAATTAATTAATTGTATTATAGTATTGATTGTATAATAATCAATTAATCAGTTGTTACAAAAAAACAATTAAATTGATTTTCATCACCCAAAATAAGTTTTGTAACCGGTGTATTTATTTTGAGCTCAATTAAAACGATGAATAATTACAATAATTACAATGTATTTAAATTGCTTTGACCCACTTAATTTGTAACGGTATGTATTAATGTGATTTATTTATTGAAAGTTTTCCTATCAAAGTTTAAATATTTTTCAGTTGCAAAAATGTATTATACCAACATAAAAAGAATAATTAAGTAATATCCACAATCTTCCATACCAAAAAAAAAAATAAAAAAAAAAAAAAAAAAAGAAAGAAACCCGGGGCATCGCCCGGGTCACTAACTAGTTTAGTATTTAAAAAACTACTCCGTATTTCTTTCAATAATAGGGTAAGGGCCCAATTTTAAGACCTCGTACCGGGCCTCGGATTTGTTTGCCCCGCCCCTGATAATTGCATTTATTATTTTTAGGCCAAACATTATTTACGCTAAACGATTTCAATGAAGGGCAGGCACGACCAACAATTTCAATAGTTTTGTCATAGAAACAAGAGAAATTAAGCTCCACTTCCTCAAGCATTGGAAGCCTTTTGACAGCTTCAACCAGTTCCCTGTGAACATGGTGGCCAAGTCGGAGATGCTTAAGATTCCTTGATCTGTAACAAAAATGTTCATTAACAATTAATAACAGGTTGCAAATTATCAACAAAGAGGGTCTAGTCGTCTAGAAAACACTATATGTCACTAACATTGGAACCACAAAAGATATACATTATGACAAATAAAACGTTATGCGTTTCAGATTGTCATTTTCACTAGCCATTAAAAGGTAAAGAAATTTCCGTCATCATTATATTGAAACACAAATCAATTACATTACATACCAAAAATACAATACTATTATAAGTGATGAACTAATACTCGAAAACAGGGCATTACTGCATTAGTCCAATATTACTATCAATACTAACAAATAGTACTAATAACAACCACCTAAAACTACTAAAATCAATTTTGATTAGTAAACATAAGATTTATTAAGTAAATACACTCATAACAAATAGATAAAAACAGGGAATTAGTCCAAATAATGCATTAAATTTGAATATTCGACTACTTCGGTACCTTCCAAGTTCCAACTAGCAAATAAATCCAAAAAATATGAAAATTAGTCAAATCAAATCTAATAATTTCACACAAATCTTAGACAGTACTCCCTCCGTCCCTTAATTAGATTCCTAATGCTTCATCATAAATAAATAAAATAAAATAAAATAAAAATGGAATTACCTTTCAACGATATCTATTAAAGTTTCATCGTCGCATAAAATTTCCAAATAAATATCAACCAAATTCCCAGAACTTCGATCAACAGCAAATAGAGTCATGGAATTAACATAATCAGTATAATAATCATCAATGTATCCATTTGGAATAGTCATGTCAATGACATTAAACAATGAAGATTGTTTGCAGATTTTGCGAAATAATTTGCAGACAATCTCAACACTTTTGATTATGTCAATTGTGTTAACTTTTGAGAGAATTATGAACCAAATTTCTTCTGGAAGATCCAACCAATTAGGGATGTTCATATCTTTGTTCTGAAAAATTCTCTTGTTGGGATTGAATTTGTCTTGTTCAAAGAATTTTGGGTTATTGTTAGGGTTTGGTTTGAGTGAGGAAAGGGAAGAGTCGGAAGGCATGATGATTGACGAACAGTAAAATGTTTTAACGGACGGAAGGAGCGAGGATTTGTTCGCTATAAAGAGGCTATACGATTACTACGAGTATTTAAAGACTTAAGACATTAAAATAAAAACTGAACTGAATTGAAAATAAGCTGAAAAGAAGAGGCCCTTAGACGCTTTATACAGTTTAGAGAGATTACGAATGCGAGACATAGTTTAGTCCTCGTTTATTCAACTTATTTTTACTTAGAATCTGTTCACATTTACTAAACTGAGTTGAACTGAACTGAACTGATTGGAGATGAATTGAACTGAAGTGAGCTGAAATGAATATTTTATGAGAGAGGGAAATTAGGAGCTGAACTGAACTGAATTGAACTGATTGGAACTGAAATTGAACTGAACTGAAATGAAATTAAGTAAATGTGAACAAACCCTTATTTGAAAACAAGTTTAAATCATGTAATTGTTTTATGTGCGGTTTTAATCACTAAATACCTTTAATTATACAATGATGTGCGAAATTGCCTTAATCATACAGAGTATTTGATACTCCTCTATTTTTAAATACTTGCTCAATTTCCCCATGCATGGAGGTTTAGGAGAAATTAGAGAAAGTAATAAAATATAAGGGTAGTAAGGTAGGTGGAAGAATTAGAAGTTGTAAAAAAACAAAAATAGTTAAGAGAATTGGAGGAGAGAAAATATAAAAGTAATTAAATACTCCCTCCATTCTATAATACATGAGACGTTGTACTTTTTTTTCACTATTTATGCATTAGGTTTGCCAAAAAAATTTATTAACATAATAATAATATATTTTATATGTTATTAGATAGGTTTTAATACAAGTTTCATAATATAATTTTTAAAATAATTTTTATTAATATTTAATTATATTATATAAAAATAAAGTCAAACTAGTGCATTAGCATATGTGCAATGTTTGACTGTGTCATGTATCATGGATTCATGGGACATATGGAGTGTAATTTATGTTGGGTCTATTAGTTGAGATAAATGAATTAAATATTGTAAAAGTTTTCTAAATAAAAAAATGGAACAAGTATTTGAAAACAGCCGAAAATTAAAAGTGGAGCAAGTATTTAAAAACGAAGGGAGTTTATTTTTTCGTTATAAATTATTGTACACATAAGGTTAAAGTGTGGTCAGATTAAACAATCAAATCAGATAAGCAAAAATAAGATGAACTAACACATGCCTTTAAAATTTAATAAAAATAAAAATAAAAAATTATATCTTCACTTTACCATTATTTTATTAGTGATTATTTTTTGACAAAATTTATTAGCTAACTTATCTGTTGCTCGATTAGTATCTATGTATGTAATAATACTTTCTCCATTATTTAAATATTACACCATGTTAATTTTTACATTACTAGGGCAGTCAACGCGCGCGATACGCGCGGAATGGCTTACCCTTTCTTGATTTTTCTATTGGCCTGGGTTATGTTTAAACTCTTCACGACATTGGGTTTTTAGTTTGATAAATTAATGGAATGTGTATATTGGGTTGCTTTTAAACTTTTCGTTTTTTCCTGCACAACTTTTCTAATTGTTTACAACTTTTCCTCAGGAAACATCATTCAATAGTGCAATATTGCAAAAACATCTACAAACTTAATTAGGAATAGATTAAATATAAATCAAAAATCATAGAGCACATATTATATACTAATAGAAGTAATTTCACATTACATATGCATATAATAATGGAAAAGTTTTATAATACCCCGTATTTTTTAAACGTATTTTCTAATTAGTATTTTCTTAAAAGGGTATTTTAGTAATTTATTTTACTATTTGAATTTTGGAGCCAAAATGATATTTGAATTTCAGCGCCTAAAGTATTTTAAAACTTAATTATTATTTTTGGATTTTAGATAAGATTTATTATCCATTCATTTTATTTTAAAAACCGGATTATTTATATATATATTTCGGATATTTTAATTAAACAAAATTATATTTTATTATTTATTTTAGATGGCCAAAAATTCCTAATTTAATGACTATGATTTTTGGATTATCTATGTATAGAAAATCTGATTTTCTTAGTTATTTTATTTAGTGAGTAATTGGTATTTTCCTAATTAATTATTTTATACAAAATATATTATTTACGCAATCATTTTTTAATCCTTAAAATCTAGCAAATATTTCCCTAAAACTATAAGTGGAGGTCCAAAAATATGAGCATAGATATGCTCAATATTTTCGGCCACCATATGCTAATTTTAGGTTAATTATTTTGTTAGTTTTGTATTTTAATTATCTTCCTCAAAACTTTATTTCCTTAATTCCTATTTTCCATCTCACAAACATTTGATCATCTTATTTTCCTACCTTTTATTTCTCTTGATTATTCCCCAAGTAATCTTCCTTGCCATATTATTTTTCATGACAACATACCTTCCATATTTTTGTTATACACAATCACCTTAATATCAAAAGTTTCCATATTTCTTTATTCACTTCTCCAAGTAATTCCTAAATTCTTTTTACCATAATTCTTCCTACATTCTCCTACCATAATTCCCTCATTCATGAACCTATAAATACCCCTTCATACCTCTCATATTCTTCACACCAAAATCCAATTTTCTTCTCCTCTCTTATTCTTCTTTTCTCTAAACCTTTTCATACTTTTCTTCTCCTCTTTTCATAAAAATATTATCCCGTATACCTTTGAAGTCAGTTTTCGGGCACTTCTGGTCAGTTTTTGGGGTATTGATGTTTCACAAAAGATTGTTCCTCTCAAAAAATCCTTGAGGTTAGGCTCAAAAATCACCCAATTCGGAGTTATATTGAAGGAGTTATGACCTCTGCAAGTTCTGCCTATTCTTTCCTACGAAAATTCAATTCTCTTTAATCTTATTCCTTTATCTTTTTCATGGTTAGTTTTCTAAAATACAAATACCTATTTCAAAGTTATAATATTAAAGTATTATTTTAAAAGAGTTTTATAGTCCATGCACATTAGATTTGAGTTTATGTTGTGATAACCTTATGGTTATGTTATTTGCAAGGTGTATTCATGATTGAACTTTGAAAGTGCGAAGTGTTGATTGATATTCGGAATCAAGGTTCTTGAGGTTCTTTTTGTGTGGTTTTTCTAGCAAGGATCAAGGTACGTTTAAGTGGCTAGATACCTTTGAAAGTGATTGGTTTAATTTGAATAACATGTTTTACATGATTTGATTGGTAATTGAATTAAATTGATTTGAATTATGATTTTGAAATAAATTATGTTTGAAGGTATTGTTTTTAATAAAAGTATTTTGAAGATTGATTTTTAAATCATGTTTTGAATGGTTTGAATTACTTATCATGTTTAAATAAAGGAATTGATTTTAAAAGGTTTGTTGAATTAAATAAAAGGTTTTTCAAGAAAGAGTTATTAATTTTGAAAAGTTTTTAATATGAGATTTTATTCTCAAGTATCCATTTAAAAGGTTTTGATTTTGAAAGTATGTGGAATTATTCAAAAGGAGTTTGAATTATATTGGAATTTATTGGATATTAAAAGGATTTATTGAACCATTGAATTATTATTATTAATGCTTTATAAGCATGTTGATAATCCCACTATGCGGATTTGGTTTATTGATAAGACCTTGGACTTTGTATGACCGGGTCTTTCCTCAAGAATAGCCTTGTAATATAAGGAGACGAGCTTGGGGGGTGTGCTCACTTGGGTGAGGAATTGGATTAAAAGAAATTGGTTCTTAATAAAGGAATTGGTTTTATTAACTATTATTTTGAATATTGAATCATTGGAATCGGTTTTGGAATAATGAGTTTGGAATTTATTGGATTAATTATTGGAATTGATTTTTAAAGCATGTTTGCAAATAAATTGAGTTTACATTATCTTGCACTTATCGTACTTAGCATAATTTGTTAATCCGTATTTCTTATTTGTTTTAGTTCGCCCTGTTTACCGTAATGGTAAGCAGTGTTGACTATTTTCAGGTGGAGTCAATAATTGAGCATATGAAGTCCCGGGAATGGTTTTTCTCCTAGATTAGGAAATGTTGGTCTTTATGTTTTATTTTGGGTACTCATGACAATGGTTATTATTATGTTTTATAAAAGAGTATTGAAGTTTCCGCTGCAAAGTATTGGTTTATTTAGTAAGTTTGGTAGCCTTGCGTAATCACGCGGCAGTAACACGCTCAAGTCTATCTTTACGGTATAATTATACGTATTATACTGGTATTTTCGTAGAGGGAGATTTTGGGGTGTTACAAGTTTTCCGAAACATTTAATATTTGCAAGTGTATACTCTCACCCAACCAAGTAATTACTCTAAATATATTATATGGGAATAACTATGTATGAAACTAAAAAAGAGAAACAGTTACAGTTGACTCGCATAACACATTAACATTTAGGCAATTAGAGAAAATATCAGCTTGCATTGACAACTTTCTTCTAAAAACGTGGATTTGGTTATGCAATATAAAAAGCTTTATGCAGCCTTAATTGTAGCCTTTAAACCCTTGATAATTCCCTTGGCTTCCTTCTTGCTTTTTTTTTTCCCTTTTCAATGTAGTGAGTTTTGGTTTCCTTTCTTCCTAGTACATTTACTTCGGCACAATCATCAAATTCATTTCATTGGTCTTAATGTCATTTAAACACAATTATGTGTAAGTCGTTAATTTTGACCTGTCGTTAATTTTGACCTTCACAAAGAAACAACTTTTTGCTTGTCCAGTTGATAAACTTGTCAAGCCATTAAACTATATCCCCCATTAAATATCAAACATTTTAAATTTTATTATTTCATTTTCCATTTAATTTAATTAATTGAGTAGAAAGATCTTTCAAATTCATCCATCTAATGGAGTCGCCTTATTAATTTTGATCATGAGAGGCGAACTTTAAATTTACCTATAATAATAATAATAATATAAAAGTACATAAATGTAAAGAGGGAGAAAGCTCAATACTCATTACATCTATACACGTGGAATGACATAAATGTAAGAAATTACATATGAGGGTAAGAACGTAAACAAACATTTTGAAGGGTATGTAGGTCCGTGCACTATTCATAAGCGCAATCTCCTACATTTTATAAGGTAGGGATTCACTTGATTAGCGTTGGCTTTTTATTGAACACTTAGATAATCTACTCGTATAATATCCTATCGTTGCCTTCCCTAACATTTCCAATCTAAGGGCATGTTTTGTTTAGCTTAATTTTAGTTCAGGTTCAGTCTAGTTTAGCTCCAATCATTTCAGTTTAGTTCCTAATTTTCTTATTTCATAAACAATTCATTTCAATTCAGTTCAATTCAATTTAGTTGTTTTCAGTAAATCGAAACAAGCCCTAAATCCCCCCCACCCTCAAAAAAAAAAAAACATACTAAGGAAACTAGCAGTTAAGTTTGTCACCTTACAACCAGAAGGTTGTGGATTCAAACTCTACTAAAGAGGGCTGTCAATCTCTAACTTGATTTGATAACACGGCCTGAAGTTAATGAGGGAAACCCAAACCCAACCCAATCCGAACCTGAACAACCCGAATTCGACCCAAGTTTCATATTTCGTAATAATATTAAGTTTTACACTATTTTTTTTATAGTTTTCAAGCATAATTTGAAATCGACCTGAAATCTGACCCGAACTCGATATGCTCACCCGAATTGCCACCCCTCTAGAGGTAATTTGGGGCTTTGGGAATGGAAATTCCCTTATCCCCACTTTTAAATTGTCTTGCTCGCTAACCCGGATTGGGTTAGACATGTGAGAGATTCTGACCTAATAAGATCTTTCTCCTCACCATTAAAAAAAAAAAAAAAAAAAAAAAAAAGCCTACGTAGTAGTGTAGTACTCCTTAAAAAAAAATACGGTGCTACCCAGTCGTTGTCATCTGAATTACCCAACTCGTAAAACTTTTCCCGCCATATCTCTCATACCAATTCCAGTGTAGTTACTCCTCCCCTTCAAAAATCAAAACTCCAAATATGCTCTTGATGTTTCATTCTAATGCTGCAATGTTGTCAAATGTAAGTTTCTGGAATAATTTCCATTTCTGAGTAACGCACACCAAATGTTTGATGATTTGCCTCAATGAAAATAGTTGTATAGTTGTATATATTTGAATTCTGGGTTTTAACATTTTGAAGCTGTCAATTTGATCATAAATCCTTTACTTTGTTCATATTTTGTTTAGTTTGTCATTGATTTTGTTCTTTGTCTTTGGATCATCGGTGTACTTTCAGAGTTGTTAATGGAGGTTTCAATGTCTTATTTATTTTCCTATTGCAGGATTTGTTTGTTCCTTCTTCCGTTGCTTCGATGTTGATGAGTTGGCGTTCGGTTTCCCTGCTTGTTTCGCCGCACACTCGGTTAGTTTACGTTCTTTTGCCCTCTCTTCCATCTTTTTATTCTATCTCAAGTATTGAAACCTTTTGATCTTTGATTGTATGGAATTCAAGTAGTCTGTTTATCTAAGTGTTTAATTGATGGCGTACTACTATTGAAATCAAAGTAGCAGTTGTTTTGTAGGCATATGCTAGCTCATTTCCCTTGCTGTGGTCGCGATAATCTATTACTATGTTTTAGAATCGTAAAAAACCGTAGAATGCTTTACCTTTTGAGAATCCTCTAAGTGACCATGTCAATGTATGAACACGTTTGTTTCTAGTGCTCATTGCATGACTGCATTTCGGAAGATCAGCTACGTGATAGCTTTAGATTGGACATTCCTCGATTTTCCCTGGGTTTATGGGATAGAAATGAACTAGCATAGTGAGTTTGGCCAAAATAGAGGAAAATTGCTGTATACAGAGAGATGTAGAGCAACAATCGGATTAGCTGCTTGTATTTAATGTCCGAAGTCTATCAGTGCAGCTGATGGTTATCATCATTTTGGAGACAGCTAGTATACCATTCCCAAGTGATGAAATTACAGGCATTGTTGAAGAATATGGACCCGGCAAGGTGGCAATGAAGGAGAAGACAGAGTTGGGCCAGTTTGGCATTGGAGGAATTTGTAAAAACTCAATAGCCCCTTCTAGCATTTCCACCATCTTATATTCTTATTCATAGCCGGACGGCTTAAAGGATTAGCTTGAATGCACCATCACCACTAGCATCTTCCTTTGTATATCTTTTTCTTCTCCTACCAATCTCCCTTTGTGATCATGCTCTTGCATTTGTATTGGTTGCTAGTATATCAAAGTTGAAAATACTGTTAGTTATGTTCAGCTTCAGTAAATGTGTTGTTTCTACAATCAACCATTTCTAGAACTAACATTCCATAGCTATAAATATCTGATTTGTGTGATACACTCCCAAAACTCTTGAGAAATACGTCAGGAGCAATTAACCCTATTGTTCCTCTTGCTACTGACATTGATTCAGTACTTTCTTTCCGCTCACACAACTTAGCAAGGCTAAAGTCCGATATTTTGGGCCGGAATTTCCATCTAATAGAGTGTTATGTGGCTTAATGTCAAAATGCATTATTCTTGTGTTGCAACCTTGGTGCAAATACTCTAAAACTTCTTATCCCAACTGCGATCTGGAATAGAATTTCCCAGATTAGTGGTTGACAATTATTCCTCCCATATATAAATTTCTCTAGAGATCCACTAGGCATGAACTCATAAACAGGAGCACTTTTCTGATCATCTAAACAAAACCCTAAGAGTGTCACTATGTTTACATCATTAGTATAAGATATTGCTGAACTTGTGGATGGTACTGCAGGATTTGCAACAGGACAACCATAGTAGAAGGTAAAATTTGCCACTTTATCTGTGTACTTAAATAGGTTTAGTTTAATGTGGTATTGAACAAATTATCCGGGCAGTAAGTACTCCAGAAGTCTTTCAAGCAACTGAGATAGTATGTGAACTCGAATCCATCCGTTGAAGAAGGAATATTTTCAATGACTGTCACTGAATCTCTGGAAAACCACCGTATTCATCATTGCAGTCGAGCTTAAAGCCAGGATAGCCACAATACTCTGGGTAGGTTTGTGTAGAATATTATATATAGTTGACTACTGCTGGGGTACCAATATAGTGAAAAATTCTTGAATTTGACGTATTGGAATTTCTGAAGTGACTGGAGAAAATAAAGAAGAAAAAAGTTTGAAAAATCCTTAGTTCATTAGGGAGGAAGCTTCACATTGGGATGGAAGATTTGCAGTTCAGTGACTCGCCTAAAGATAAGACAGCAGGGAGTATACAACCGACAACCCCCTCCCCCCCTTCTTAATTTTTTTTTTTTTTTTTCCTCTTCCTTGAAACAGTACAAAACTCTCCCCTTCTTGGCCTCTTCCCATAAACCTTTTCCAAACCTCTGAAATATGAAGCTTTCTGCTAAAGTGCTAATTCTTCTTTCTTCTTCATGACCATCATTTTCCTCTTGATCCTACTCCATAAGTTTATCGAAACTAATGATTTGAAGATTGCAGAAAGCCGTTTGTTTGTGGAGGTGTAAACATGGGTTACCCTTTCATGCTACTGATGCTTCTTGAAACCAGGTTCACTTGTGGGCTTGCAGGTTTAGTTGTTGTTAGTCATAGGGAGGCAAGTCCAGGTGACAGGGAAAGTGATCTTCACACCCCACATAAAAGTATTAATTAGCAAATATGACCACAGGTGCACACCACAGTGGCCTCGTGCAGGCTTATCATTATTCTCTAATCTCTTTACAGTAGCTGATTATCAAAAGTGGACTAAGTGATAAAGATGACGAAATTGAGGAGCTCATCACCTTGATGTAATTGCAACCAATGTGATTTTATATTTAAAAATTATCTACCCCACTAACTTTCCTTTTAACTGAGATTTTATTTCTTCTCAAATGATACACCATACACCTGTGCATTGACACAGAAATATTTCAGATTTCTAGTAACATAAAAATTCCCAGTACCATCTAGCCTTGGGGGCTTACTAATTTGCCCAACACTTACAGGAATACTCTGTAGTGTTTTTTTTTTTTTTTTTTTTTTTTGACAAGGCTCTATTTTTACCTTAATGGACGACTTTTGTCTGTCACCTATTAAGTTTCCATATTTTCTCAGCACAAATTGTAACAAGAGCTCTGAAGGCCCAAAGTGAAGCTTTAATATTTCCCAGTCATAGATTTTTCTAGATAGTTATACACATGGACTGTGCTGGGCCTGATATATATAAGGTTCACTGGTTCAGGCCCTTCCCCTACGGCCCAACCACCCAAGAGAATCAAAGCCCGCCCGTTGGGTTGCAGGTGTGCAGACCGGGTACGAGCAGTTACCAACTCTATACCTGATTCTCCCAATTATTTGAACTTCAATATTCTACAAAATTTGATACTATTGTGTGTTATATTGAATTGATTTATTCAAAATTTTCGTGTAGGATTTGTATGGTGCTTTCCATGAGGGTTTTTAATCAGTCTTACAATATATCATGCAGGATATGGTTGATCTCCTCTTCCCTAGCTTCAACTTCCAAGAGCTAATGTTCAATTTTATTGCTTGTTTTGCTTGCACACTTGGTAAGCTTACACTCTTTAGCTCTCCCTTATATCGTCTTAATTTGTCTCATGAATGGAAAACCTCTTGGTGTTTACATTTTAAATAGTTCTAATACTCGTTTATTAACATGTTTAATTGGTAGCATATCGCTACCTCCGTCCTAAATGATAGTTATACTCTGGTGGGCTCTTTCAATTTGAAAAGCAAAAAAGAAATTCTTGTGAAGGGAATTTGTCTAATAAGAAAAGATTTGACATTTAGTAATGGAGGATACTGTCCACAAATTAGTTTTTTGTGATGTGTGGCTGCTATGTCTTTGACTTACTCTAGCCACTGTATTAGTACCGTGTTGCTGAAGCCTGCTCTTATGTTCTGTGGAGTAATAACCTACTTGGAGTACGCTAGTCGCTAGTTGCTCAAATCCTTGATGATTAATACAAAAGCTTGTAAAATTTCAATGCAAACACCATCTTATACTTGGTGAAAGAAATCTTCAAATTGCAAAGAATTATATTATACTTATAAGTAAATTTTTTAACCTTGTTAAGAGGCACAAAATATTACGTGCCACCATTATTCTTAATTACTCAAGTGATACAATTTACCAATTTGAATGTTTTGTTGAAGTTATCTAATGTTTACAATTGTAATTGTGAATTTATCCCCACCTTTTAGCGAATGTAATTGGTTATATCATGTGTGTATAAGAATCGTATACGAGTATATCATTGTGTGTATAAGGTGTATGTGAAAATTTAGAATCTAAATAGTTTCAACAAGCTTCTAAGCAGCACGTGCACAACACACACTCTTACGCTAGTCGTACGCCATGCATGTATACCAATTACCCACGGTTGTATCTTGTCTGGTGGAGGCGCTAGTTTCCATGAGGTTCTTTATCTACTTTTTCTAATCTTTAAAGAAAGATTTTGTTTTCTTCAATATTATAATAATGCAATGAAAAAGCGTGTAAAAGCCATCGATGTGTTTGTATCACCCGGAATAGGATTACTATCCTAACCTGCATTGGTCCAATCTTCCACATTTTGAATCTGCAAGATCTTTTAACTATATAGATTAAGCCTACTTTTTTAAATTGTCAATTGTAAATTATATACTACGTATATTTCTATGATGTTTGTTTGGTAGCTGGAACTAATAAAGATTCCACTTCACCTAATATGTATATTTTCTTGTTACATTTGATATTTCTGCCCATTTATACTGCTGGCTAGTGTTACACACGCAAGACAACAAAAAATACTGTTCTGGCGCTTGTTGGTCAAAAAACAATCACCAAAACCATTTTTTCCTTTGAAATAATTTCCCTCCTTCATAAGTAATTAATGATCAATCATTTATACATCATTCCTCAGCTTACTTAACCTACCATCTTTCAAACATTTTTTTTCTTTATCTAATTCTTATGATCCTTTGATATGAAATTCTTTCAGTTGCATGTGTTTATTTCCCAAACAATATGGCACATCATATTCTTGGTTATTTTCTGTTTTCCAACCTGTTTTGGCAGTGACCTACAATTGTATGATAGCTGTGGGAATTACTTCAGGTGTGGCAATATCAAAGCTGGGTTTCCCTTCTGGGGAGGTGACACTAGGCCGAAGGAATGTGGTTACCCGGACTTAGAGCTCAGTTGCGAGAACAATGCTACCACTACTATACAAAGCAAGGGTATGAAATATCATGTCCTTGACATCAATCAAAATACACAAGTTCTGAAGATGGCCAGGGAGGATTTTCTTCAAGGAATTTGCATGCAGAAATTTATAAACACCACTATTGATCCCGAGCTATTTGATTATGCGCCTGGATCCCGTAATCTTACGGTTCTATACGGGTGCCCCCCTCCTTATACGCCTAATCCTAGTCAATTTACTTGCAAAATCTATGGTACTAATGACACTGATGGTTATCCGGTAGAAGGAGCAATCGGCCCAAGTGGGTGTTTTGCTAGCATTGTGGTCCCGGTTGTTGATTCTTCAGCTGCACAAATAGGGAAGTGGAGTCCTAGTCAAATCATTGGGAAAGGGTTTGAAGCAATCTATAAGGTTCAGGGTGAAGATTTATGTGTTGAATGTGAAGCATCAAAGGGTAGATGTGGTTTTGATCTTAGTAAAAATAAGATATCATGTCTTTGCCTAGATGGAAGTATTGGAGATGCACCATGCAACAACTCAATATCTTCTGCTAAATCAGGTATGTTTTCGCACTAAATCGAATGCATTGCATTGGTATGTGTTTATGTACAGTATGTGCATATAAAACTGGCTGTTAATTAAAGTCAGAAATCATCTGCTGCTGGTATATAGCGTAGTGTTTTTTATTCTTAAATCATTAGATTTACTCCAGGACATGCTAAGTATATGAGACTAATAATTTGATTTTTGTCCACCCAAAGGCTGTATCCCTATGTCCATTGTGTTCTAATCAGAAAATGCAGGTGTTAAAACCTCATTTTTGACTAAACAACTTCAAAACAACTTGTCTAAGTTCTGGATCTTGGTATTCTTTCATTTTGATCGTTGTTTTACCCATGTTCCCCTCCTTGGGATTGGTTGAATCCAGTGTATCAGCATATGTATTAGTTGAACTACTCATAAGTTTGACTTTGTCAGCTTAGAAATCTTCTTGTGCTCTAATTTCTCATGGTGGTAGGTATGTGATTAATTTCTCTTAACAAACTATGATGTTACTTGTTAGTTTTTTCTTTCTTTGTTCAGTCCAACCTACTTCACCTCATAAAAGTGAAATAATTGTTCTTCCAGCATAAGATATATACTTCATCGGACTCTAGGTAGAAGTCATGTAATTGACATCAACTTTTATACTCAATAAGCCTTTTATAGCATATGCTTCCTTTCACGATTAAGTTATGTTTTCCCTAACCGAGAAGCGTAATAGTCAACAAATTCTAGAGAAGAGTGCCAGTTATCAACTTTGTCACCTAGGATCTAAGCTACTATTTTATGAGCATTTTGCATGTTCTTTTTTTATGCGATGTAATGTCAAGTACCCATACCCATGTTTGAACTATCAAGGACCAGTACCCATGTTGAATTGTCAAATGTCGAGTAAACAACGCGGTAGTGTTATATATATAACATGGATATTGAGGTAGAATGAAAAGTCTGATGAGTTCACTAGTATCAGAGGAAGAAGGAAAGTTGACCAGTTTGTGACATGGACACATGGTGTGTTCAGCCAATTTTGCAGTCTCCAGGGTTAAGGGACAACTAACTTCAATTGAGGCAGGGATAGAAAGTGTGACCTAATTTTAAATCATGATTTGTTGGCCTTGCTCAACGCTTTGGCGCAAAGAGCCTCCCAACTCCTAAGTTTTTGCTAGTTCTTCCAACAGAAACTACAGTAAGATAAATGAAATTTCTTGCAAAAATAATTTAGTCCAATATGTGGAACTGCACTTATTCGAGTCTATTACTTGAAAAAAAACCCTCAACCCTAACAAAGTAGAAATAAAACGGGCGAAAGCAAATGTGATTTGACAATTCTATTCGACGGAGTACTAATTTTTCTTAGACTCCAATTAGTTCTTCCCTAGAATTATATCTTGGAAAAATTTTCAAAGATAAACCAAAATAATCAGATTTACTGATCTTTCTTCAGGGCAAAATTAATGACTTATATTGAAGTGAATGAGTCAATAATCTATTCCTTTCATTTCATAAACAAAATACTCATCGTCTAGTTTCTTTCATGAGCTTCATACAGAATGAAGCACCAGCTTTCCAGATCTCTTTCATTAATTACTCTCAATTTCTTCATACTAGTAATCAGCTCCTTAAAATTCATAAGCTCCTATGATGAGCGTTTCTTAAACTGCAGTCAACCTTTTAACTGTGGTGTCGTAGAAAATTTACAGTATCCCTTCTGGGGAGAGAATAGGGCACCATATTGTGGCCTACCTGGATATGAGCTTCAATGCCTTGGCAATGATGTTCCAATCATTACCATCGCATCTCAGAAATATAGATTCTTAAAAGCTGATGCTGAAGCACATAAGCTTACAGTGGCAAGAGATGACTTTTGGGATGATCTTTGCCCTTCATCCCTGGTAAACACCAGCATCAATAACAGCCCCTTCGAGTATCCCTTTAACCCCGTCTATTTGACTCTCTGCTATGACTGCCCTATTGCGTCCATGATAAGTTTGGGCTTTCTAGGTTACAGTGTTTGTAACGAAAGTGGTTCCTTTATTGATGTCTGTTTCAAAACTGGGGTGTATACTCCTAATATAGGGTGTAGGAGTGTGGTAAACATACCAATTCTCAAAACACTAGCTCCAGAATTAAAGATTGACAAAGCCTTTGTTCTCAAGGCTTTGCGTGATGGTTTTGAATTACAGTGGAAAGTGAACGATGATCAATGCAAGACGTGTGTAGAATCAGGTGGTCGGTGTGGGAATGATCTCCGCGGAAATAAATTCACTTGCTTTTGCCCTGACCAACCTTATGCATCAGAATGTCCGATCCCAGGTATGTTTGAGAGTTCAACTGAACCAAGTTTCAGTAGTTTATTATGGAGTATTAAGATGTGATACAGAGTACTTTCATAATTTTAATAGACTTTGGAGAAGAAAATCTATGGGATTTAGTTGCCGGTTTATTTTATTGGATATGGTGTCGGAACTCAGCTCATTGGGTATTTTTGACAACTAAGGCCATCAAGCCATCAAGAAAAAGGCTATATGTTTTGAAGATCATGCTTATTACCAACTGTAAAATAGTTTAAAACCAATCAAGAATACCTTTTTCACTGAAGTCTTTTAAGTGTTAATAATTCTGACCTGGTTTAAATGATGCCTTCCTTTTTTTTTTTTTTAAAAAACAAGTTTGCTCGATTATTATTTTCTAGGCTCTTCTAGGAGTATAATTTCCTGAATAACCAAAAAAAAAAAAAAAAAAAAAAAAAAAAAAAACCTTAGTAACTCCGGATGTAGAAGTTACACCAGACCCAATGTAATGGCGTTGCAACAAAGATCTGATGATTTAGCAGTGAAAAGTAGGGAACGTAGTAAGCATCATAGCGGTTTTGGGATCTAGTTTGATTCGTCTCGGTGAGTAGATTATTAATATCTAACTTTTATAATTTTTGCTAGTGTGAGATTAAAGATATTTGCAGTCAAAAATGGATAAAAATTTACATCGATTTACGAAATAGGAACATCATTTTGAAACGAAGGGAGTATATTTTATTTGCTATCTAAACATAGAACTAAAATATTCCCAGTTGGATGATTTGGAATACCAACTTGTTTTTATAAGAATTACAAGTACTAAAATGGGAGAACACATGGTTTTAGCAGCCAGTAATATATTAGCAAAAATACGGAGTCAAAGTTTTGTACTTGGTGTACTGAACATTTAAGTTCATAGTTGATTAGAAAATGCACTTTGAATCCAAACAATGCTTCTCCCCAAAGAAGAAATTGATTAAATATCTGCCATGGAGAAAGCCTCCAAAATCCTTGCATCACCTATTACCAAAGCTTTTGTTTTATCTCTAAGTTCTTTTATGGAGAGGGTTCAAAGATCCTAGACTCATATATGTTGTTCGAAACCTTCTTTCTTGAGGTTATACCGAAACTCTTCCTCCTTTCTCCTTAATCTCTCCGTAACTCTCAAAGATGAAGCTGTCTTTTCTATCCTTCTGCTTCTACATTCTCATCATCTTCCCCTTAATCCGACCTCTTAAGTTCATTGATGCCAATGGAGTTAAATATGAAGAATGTAAAAGGACTATTGAATGTGGAAATATCAGCCTAGGCTACCCTTTCTATGATGATCAATATCGCCCTGCATATTGTGGTCATCCTGGCTTTAAGGTCAGTTGCAGTGATGTAAACAATATGCCAGAAATCTCATTGAAAGCATCCTCACCTGAGAAATATTACCTTTTACATGTGAGTCTAGATTCACATACTATCTCTGTTGCTCGAGAAGACTACTGGGATGGTTTCTGTCCACCAAACTTGCCCGATACCAGCTTAGACTACAGCCTTTTCAGTTACACAACTGCAAATGAAAATGTTACCCTTTATTATGAGTGTTCTAATGAATATCCAGCTTCAAGAAATCAGTTTTCTTGTACTAACACAAACAATGGTATGGGTTACTTTATGACTGAAGTATTGGAGTCCTACCTTGGTCATATCCCACCGGGTTTATGCAGAAGCAATGTATCTGTCCCAGTTTACAGATCTGTTGCTGCAAATATAACCGATATATCAAGCTTACATGCAGCTTTACAAAGTGGTTTTGAGATAGAGTGGATTGCAAACGATGACTTATGTGATGATTGTCGTGGATCAGGTGGGGAGTGTGGGTATAATACTAATCTGAGTAGATTCACTTGCTATTGCGCTGATGATGTTCATAGTCTCAGATGTGATGGTATGAGCACTTACATATTTTTTAATTTTTATCTTTATTTTTTATGATCTTTATATTAGGTTGCCTAAGGTATTTGTTACTAACTTGTTGAGATGTGATGCTTAGCATGTTTTACTGTGTGTATGCGCGTGCGTGTGTTCATGTAGGGTGGGGAAGTATAGGAATTGAATTAGTATGGAATTGCATTGTTTCCTGGTAAATAAACCGGCCACTGTCTTAGTTCTAGATGGATGGTTGGACATGCATGATAGGGAAAAGGCTTTAAATTTTATTGCTTGCTTAGGTATTATATCTAAAGACGTAAAATAGATCGTCAAGAGTTCGGGTTATTTATTTTGACCACCTTAGCATGTGTAAGTAGAGAGGAATTTACCTAGAAAATGTGCACTCTCGAAGACACCGACATCCTAGATAAGGATTTGTGAGACTAGTCATAAATATCTAAAGGTAAACCAATAAGGTTATGTATAATTATCTTAGGTAAACCAGTCAAGACTACAAAATTTTCTTGCCTCCCTAAAAAGAATTTTTGTTCCTAAACCCGCTTTTGACAGGAAGCTTCTCTTTTTCTGTCAAAAAGTAAAAGGAATTAAAGTTGGTATCTTTAATTCACTGTGATACTACGTATTTCGTAGTTTACAAAATTAACAATTTATTAGAACCGGTCATACCTGGGTAACTGTTGAATTTTTGTGTACGTCTATACTTTCAGATTTTAATAATGCATATAGACTATAGAGCTGAACAACAGCCGGCCAGGCCGTACCCATGAAAAGCCATTGGTCCGGGTCACATTTGTAGTGAAAAAAGTCTGCACAGCCCTGGTAATCTACAATTATTCCAAGGAGCCACCCTGATTAAAAAAAAATTAAGCTTACAGTTCAGACCGAAAACCTGCAGCTTGAAGTATTTATTAAATTACCTATTTTATTTATTTATTTTGAAGGAATTACCTATTTTATTTATTTATTTTGAAGGAATTACCTATTTTATTTATTTATTTTGAAGGAATTACCTATTTATTTTTTAATAGACATGTTATTTTTTAAATCATGTTTTGTCAACATATAAAATTAAAGATTACGGTAAAATTACTAAAATATCAATAGATAAAATTTATGAAAATATAAAATATATTAAGTCGTATTTAATAAGATCCTACATAACTAAAGTCAAAAATAGAATTTATATATACAGTGTCAATAATGGTGGATATGTCATATGTTAAAGGAAAATGAGAAAATGAATGAAATTCTGCCGTATGCATAAGTGCATGGACCATGGAGTCAAAAGTTTTGAACTGGTATTTTGACAAGTTCAGAATAACAACAAAAATGCCTTCCTAAGTAGATGATGCTTATATTTAATTGTCTGGTACATTGAAATAATTATATAAAATAAAACCTTCAAGTCTTCAACCTGTGCTTACATCACCATAGAATTTCGAGGACAATTCTTTTTTTCTTTTTTTTCTTTTTTTTTTTTTCCAATTTTCTTTGAGAGGATGCTTTTGTTAACTTGACTTATATCATTGATTATTCTTCATGAGCCATCTTTAAGAAATTGTAGTTCTTGAATAAGTTATCAAATAAGGCCAACAAAATTAAAACTCTTCTCCTTCTTTATTAAACATTCTCTAAGACTAAGAAAGATGAAGCTCTCTTTTCAATCATCTTTCATACTCATGATGATCATCTTCCTCTTGATCCTACTCCACGTGTCTGTCGAGGCTAGCAAATACGATGATTGCAAAATGGTGATTCAGTGTGGAGGTTTAAACATAAGTTACCCTTTCTATGACGATGATACCCGCCCAGATTACTGTGGCTATCCTGGCTATAAGCTCAACTGCAGCCATGAATATGGTGAAATCCCAGAGATTTCAGTGACAGAGTCATCGGAGAAATACCATCTTCTATGGATGGATCCAAGCTCACATACTATCGGTGTTGCTCCAAAAGACTTCCGGAATACTCCCTGCCCGAATATTTTGTTCAATACCACCTTAAAATACAACCTTTACAAGTACGCAGATGAAGTTGCAAATTTTACCTTTTACTATAATTGCCCTCGACTTTCAAGTCCTGTATCCACAAGTTCAGAAATTTCGTATAATTGTCCCAACATAAATAGTAGTCTTCCTGGAGTTTTATTTAATATTGATGATGATTATATCACACAAACTCCATGCCAAAGCAATATCATTGTCCCATTATTCAATCAATCTGTAGACATTTTGAAAGATTCAGACAGCGTAAGGAGTGCCTTTGAAAAAGGCTTCGAATTAGAGTGGATAGCTGACAACGAAAATTGTGATAAATGCCGTGAAAGAGGTGGGGAGTGTGGGTATGATTTTAGCCAGAGAATTTCCGCTTGCTATGAATCCTTTCATTTTCATGGTATGAATCCTTTCATTTTCATTTGGTTATGCTGAAACTTTTGAATAACTTAGATTAAATCCTGATAAGATGGTCTGCTTAATTAACGTGACTCCATACGCAAAAGCTTAACTATATCTTGTTGATTTGGTCCTCCGATGTCATCAAACTAGCTCTCTGCAAGCTTATTTATGCGTATGAAATTGCATCTTTCTGTTTCATATAAACTGTTTTCAATTTTCATTGAGTTTCTAGTGTAGGTGACCACAGACTTTAGGATAGGAAGGACCGTGCCAATAGTTAACCTGTACGGAAGCTATGTAACTCTGACTCTTCGTTTCATCTCAAATACCTACACGTATTCGTATCGGACATGGGTATTCAAGCTTGAGTAACCCGAAAGTACCAAACCCACCCGTTTCCTGTCGATCTCTGTGTTGGGCTAGGCTTGAATCCTGTAGTTATTTTAAGTGGGTAGACTTTAGATTTTTTTACTCTAGAACTAATAATGTTGGATGAAATTGAGATTTGTAAAGGTAGTAATTTGAGAACACTTAAAGCCTATCTTTTATGTTGTTGGTTAAGTATTGGCTTTTTAAAGGCACAAAATCATTCTAATTTCTAATAATTCATTCAAAGGGTTCGAAAACCATTTTATAGGCTAACCTTAACGAAGTAAAACACTACTGTTGCCAAACATAACCAGTTGAGGCTTAAAGCAGCTTCGTCTGTTCCAATTCCGGGTTGACTAGGGCTGGTCTCGAATTGGCTGGCCAAGGCTAGCTGTGGTTATTGGTCAGTTGAAACAGGTTTCATTGCTTAAGCTTGAAAAGCTTAAAAAAATCCTCTGTTTTTTTTTATTATTTACTTCCAACGTTTTGATTTTTATTCATATTATTCACATAATCTATTCTGATTGTGATTTTAACATTACAAGTAAAAATGAAAAAACAGAAGAAAAAAAAATTACTGTCAAATATTAGGGACTAAACCAACTCGCAACAGAAATTAAACACATTACAGTGGTCTACGAAGTCAACGAAAACATTTAGAGCAGTGACCAGGCTAAGGATGTTTGGTGAAGAGTGAAGACAAAGGAGGCCATAATAGAAAATTATTATAGGAGATTTTTTATGAAGACAAGTCTAACTTTCCCTCCACTTTAAAATCTTTCGAGTTGAGTTGACAAGAAAGTTCCATTGGCCTTATAAGTCTACGTTCAACGGCTATTTAGTCTCTTCACCACCCTTGGCCCTCAACAGTGATATTTTGTGGACAAATATTATTCAGCATTAGCTGTTCTTTTCAACAACCACTCTTTGAAAGAAAAAATTGATCAAACATGGTATTTGATAATCAATCTTTCTTCATTTCTCATTTCTAACATGGAGCTCTCTTTTCTCTCTACCGTCTTCCTCGTCCTCTTCATCATCTTTCGTTTATTCCACCTCCAACATTATGCTTATGCTGATGATGAGAGGTACGAAGAATGCAACAAGCCCTTTGACTGTGGAACTGTCTCTAACTTAAGTTACCCTTTCTATGGCGGTAACACTCGTCCTGATTACTGTGGTTATCCCGGGTTTCAGCTTAACTGCAGCAGCAGCCCTCCAGATATCTCAGTTACGTCGTCAGAGAGGTATTACGTTATTGGGGTGAAACCAGATCAACCTATTATTACTGTTGCGAGAAAAGACTACTGGGATGGTTATTGCCCTGGGAATCTGCATAATACCAGCATAAACTTCGACTTCTTCAGTTATGTAGACCTGGATGATAATGTCACCTTTTACTATGGTTGTCCTAATGTTTTGATGCCAATGACTAATTCTTTTACGTGTGCTAATTCTAGTAGTGATCCTCGTACTCCATTTGGCTACTTCATTCCCAAGGGTTTAGAGTCGTCCCCCTTAGGCAGGACTATCCCACGGGATAAATGCAACAGAAGCATTACTGTGCCTTTTATTAATTATGAATCATCTGCTCTGAGGATAGTGGATACGTTAAGCTTAATGGCAGCATTGCGCTATGGTTTTGAGTTAGAGTGGAAAGCAGAGAATGATTTGTGTGATAAGTGTCGCAAATCAGGTGGGGAATGTGGGTATAATACTACTATGAGTAGATTTACTTGCTTTTGTCCTGATCAACCTTATGCTTCTAAATGCCCTGGTATGACTCCTTTATTTACTCTATGCTGATATTTTTATCCAACTTATTCAGGTTCAGTTCTCTCCAGCCGAATTTTACTGTACTAATCAATTATCTGAACTGGATTTTACAAATAAAAAACTGATTATTACTTGTTATTAACTAAATGTTACTGAAGAAAACTGGTTTTTACTGTAACTAATGACGATTAGTTGGAGAAAGTGGGGTTTTGTTCAGTAGTGCCCATAATAATCCTTAGCAGCCTTTCAGATTTGGTAATCTTGAAATTAAGCAGATTTTTATACACATTTGATGGTTTGTACCATTCTGAAGCTAAGCAGCCGTGTTCTTATCACAAAATTAAGTATAAATCATAAGTTACTGATGCTTTTATTGTACAAAGCTCTTCTGGCAGCTACATAGTGACTTGCGTCAGTTTCTGCTCACATATTTTTGTTTTCATCTCCGTAAAATATTTGTGCATTCTGTGTTTTATATTTTTTTTTATATTTGTGCGCTTTGCATATTATAAGTCCTAAACTTCCAGATGAGCATAACGCTAAACGATTTTAGTATTTTAATGTAGTTAACTATTTGTTAAAGATCTACGATTACTTTATATTTTGCAGCTTACTAATAATGAAGTTTTATAATCTTACAAAGTTGTGAAATGATATTCTTACTACGCAAGGGATGACTGAATGTGGCGTATGCTTATTCAATTCAACCCTTTTTATTAATTTAAATAATATTCTTCGTATTTTTTATTTGGCTGTATTTGTTGAAGAATGCTGTGAGTAGACTAAAGAATTCAACTTTTGTTTTAGGAACAAATTCAACTACCCACGCTTCCTCTCTTATTTCTCTATTTTATTTTATTTTTAGAATCTGTCTTTGTTTTCATGTTCCATTATAATCTATAAACTGTGTTCCTTTTGATCTCTACTCTGACTAGTCCACATATTGTAATTGTTACTGCAGGTAAATCTGGCACCAAGCCGGCAGTTATAATAGGTATAATTTGTTGTTCTGAAAATTACTGTATTAACTCCTGCATAAGATAAGTTATATATATAGTAGTCTTAAAAGTTTCTTCTGATTTCATTTTCAGGGTTATCTGTTGGAGGCGCACTTGTTGCAGCTGCTCTTTTATGTTGCTCCATCTTTGCTGTTCGAAGGAGAAGGCAATCACTTGCCCAGGCTCAATCTAAAGATCTTGGTCCCAGTTATCCAAGCAATGGCCTTCCTACAACTGCTACAAGCAATGAATATCGTTACAGCCAAGGCTACACGACTAGTCCTTCAACCAACCTGTCTCAGAGCCTTCCCTCTTATCCTTCCTCAAAGTCAGAATTTGAAAATTCTGCTGACTACCTAGGTGTTAAGGTCTTCGCCTACAATGAACTTGAAGAAGCCACTGAGCATTTTCACGAGTCTCGGGAGCTGGGAGATGGTGGCTTTGGTACTGTCTATTACGGTATGATGAACTCCATTATCCTGATTATTTGTCCCATTTAACTTTTCATACATTAATAATTGGTGAATTAATAACTACCAGATTAGGAAAAAGAAAATTCTCCATGCTCCATGCCTTTAGTAACACATCTATGTTTAGTTATCTATTACTGCATATATCAAATTCCGAGTAATGATAATCTTTCAAGGCTATTCATTTGAATAGACCAGGATACGCCTGTCAATATGTAATGGAGGAAGTTAGGACTATGATTTTGGTGCTGGAATAATGTTTGATGAGTTTATCTAACATCTTTTTCCTTGATTATCTCCCTTCAGGTAAGCTCAATGATGGGCGCTTAGTTGCTGTCAAACGCTTATATGAGAATAGTTGC
This sequence comes from Chenopodium album, assembly GCF_948465745.1. NCBI lineage: Eukaryota > Viridiplantae > Streptophyta > Magnoliopsida > Caryophyllales > Amaranthaceae > Chenopodium > Chenopodium album. Next base: position 5,185,594 of record NC_137851.1, on the reverse strand, counting down.
AGGCATATGGGACAGTTCATGAATGAAATCCATATTCTAGCGCGCTTAAGGCACAAGAACCTGGTTGCCCTTTATGGATGCACCTCAAGGAGAAGCAGAGAGCTCCTCCTAGTTTACGAGTACATCTCCAATGGAACAGTTGCTGATCATCTTCATGGGAAGCTTGCACAGTCCAATGTACTCCGTTGGTCCACACGGCTCAGCATTGCTGTTGAGACAGCAGAGGCCCTGTCTTTCCTCCATGAAAATGAAGTAATACACCGAGATGTGAAGACCACAAATATTCTCTTGGATGACTCCTTCAAGGTGAAGGTGGCTGATTTCGGGTTATCAAGACTTTTTCCAGATAATGTAACCCATGTGTCCACAGCACCACAGGGAACCCCTGGTTATGTTGATCCTGAATATTATCAATGCTATCAGCTCACAGAAAAGAGCGATGTTTACAGCTTTGGAGTTGTTTTAGCAGAGCTAATATCATCAAAAGTTGCAGTAGATATCACACGGCATAGGCATGATATCAATTTGGCCAATATGGCTGTTGACAGAATCCAGAAACACGCATTCACTGAGCTGGTTGATCCGAAACTTTGGTGTGAAAAGGACCACCTTGCACAAAAGATGGTGAAACTAGTATCAGAAGTGGCTTTTCAGTGTTTGCAGCAAGAGAAAGAGGCAAGGCCTTCAATGAAAGAAGTGCTTGAATCGTTGAAAGGAATACAGAAGGAATTGGATAACTCGCAAAAACAAGTAGTAGTGGATATCCATGAAAACGATGATGTAGGGCTTTTGAAAAACGTCCCTCCTCCAGTTTCACCAGAGACAGAGCCGAGTAACAAAAGCATCAGATGAAGAATGACTAATGGTAAATCCTTTCTTATAGTTATCGATTATAGCAAGAAATGTCATTGCGATCATTACTAAAATGCTTGATATAGAGGATTAAAATTGAAAATGCTTTACTTATCCTACTTAGTTGGAGGTTGCTAGTGGAGCTTAGTTAACGGGTGCATAGTTTAGAAATCTGTAAATAGTATTCCATACAATATAATGTAAGTGCTGCTGTGTGAATCCTAGCATGAATTTTGACTCTGTACTCTTGATCTTAACTAATACTTTCTTGTGTTTTTCCTGTAATAACATGTGCATGCACTTAATGTAAATTCATTAAATTTTTAAGTGAGAGTGAGGGATAGCTCAAGTAGTTAGAGCTTCTTTCTTGATTCCAAGTGTTCCCGAAATCGATTTTCTCCCCTGTCGCGCCCTTGTGGCTTTCTAAAAAAAAAAAAATTGTTTAGTGATGTACTCTTTTAATTCGATAGCGATACACAAACACATATTATGGTACACAATAACAGGAAAGATCAACCATTTTAATCATTTTGCATATGACAATACCGGCGACTCATAGATGTTTTTGGTCACTATTAGTTTCTTGAAAAATGGTTCAAGGAGAAAAGTTCCATGAAAAATAAGTGAAAATCAAATTTCTTACTTTTTCCTAAGAGATACCACGCTAACCCTATAAACAAAATTTCTAATTTGTTGATTAGAGCATACTATATACTGTATGCTTTTAATTCTTTTAATGGACGTTCTTCTTTTACTCCTTTTTCGGCGCATTGAATATTCAAGAAAGCTTTTTTACTCCCATATTTTGAATGGATCTAAACATTACGTCTTGGGAAAATCTGGACCAAAAGCTGCTAAAATATTATGGTACTGTGTGTATTTGTTGTGTACTTGTGTAGTTGTGTGCATACAAATAGAGGTTTCATACATTTGCGAAATTTTTAGATGGATTATAATTGGTCAAAAAATTACAAAATCACCACAAAAGTGATTTATCCTTGTTTGAAAATGGTACCACATTTGTTTTTTTTTTTTTCTTTACTTAGATTTGACACATTTGCTTTTTTGGTATTATAAACGAGTAAATTTCAAATTTAAATTTTATTAAATTTTTTAAATTAGCTTTATCAATTGAGTTTAGTTTCCAATTATTTAATCTTCGTACTTGTTAGTTTTGGTAATTCATATTCTAATGGAAAAAACTAAAAAAAAATTTAAATGTGATACGTACGTGGTAAAACACAAGTTTGAATCAGACTTTTATCTAAGTGTATAGTAGTAATTTTTATGCACAACCTATGAACGATATGGAGTATTATTCTCCGTACAATTTATAATATTTGCCAAATGATCTAATGATCATAATAAAAGGGAGGGGGAAAAAAACCCTTAAAATTAGTTAGTCTCTAGCTCCCACAAACAATTTGGTCATTTCGTCGCTATTACCGAGTAAGTCATGATGACATAAAAATAATTTGGCGCATTACTTTAATTGTGCTTAGAATTAAAGAAATTTAGAATTGGATCCGTTATGTTTGGATACAACGTGTGATGGAAATTATCAGATTATATTTTTGGATTGCATTGTGGAAAAGAATCTATAATTTGCACCATATTTGTCTATTTTGTTGGCTTCTTTCTATTATTGCTATATACCCATTGTCTTTCGTTCTCAGTTTAGTATCAATTCTCATAAACACGCATGAACAAACAAATTACTCTTTTATTACAACTTGAGCTTAAAAATACCCGTGATAATCATTAAACAATTACTACGATCTACAAAGTACTCCGTACCAAGTTTAGTTGATAAATCTACCTATCGATATCCCAATTATTATCACATATACGATTATACGGAGTACAATTGTCTATAAAATTTACACCGATCTAAAGGTGTGTTCTGATTTACTGAACTGAATTTAACTGAGCTGAATTGTTTATGAAAGAAAAAAATTAAGAACTAAAATGAACTAAAATTAAACTGAAGAGAACGGGTCCTAACTTGACTCAACTCAACTTTAATTCCAAGGACGGACAATATTCCTGTGTATCAGTGACACAACAAGGACATTACACACGTTGATTCAAAGAACGGTTTGAAATGGATCAAACCTTAAAAAAAAAAAAAAAAAAAAGAAAAAAAAAAAAAGAAAAGAAAAATGAAAAGACAAAGCATTTAAGCAATACTCCCATAATATTCTCCAAATAAAAAGGAAAGCTTCCTAATTACCCTTTACTTTCCCATTTCCCCACTTCCCTCTCTTCATCTTCTTCTGCCTCACCCCCAAAGCAATCTTCACTTTCTCTCTCCTCTCATCAAAAATTCCCCCTAATTCAAATCCAATCCCTAATTTCAGGGATAACACGCCAAAAATGGCGACGCTACAGAAATTCAAGTTTCTAGCTACACAGTGCGCAGTTATCGGAAGCCCGACCCGAAGCCCGACAACAAGCCCGGTTATCCACATCCGCCGTCGCAAAACCCTACGAATGCTGCTCGGAGGTCGAGGCAATAGCACCAGCGCATTCAACCGCCGATTCATTCATCACAGCAATCGCCGGGTCGACTCGCCGGATCGCCCGAAACTCGCCGACCAGAAATCGGCGAGTGAAAAGGAGAGTAATCTCGGCGCGAGGCTTAAGCTCAAGGATCTGTTCGTATCTTCTTCTCCTTCGCCGACGAAGGTTCCAGAAGAAGATGAACAGCGGAGATTGTTACCGGCTACCGGAGGTTCCGGTGTCGGAGACGGCGGATTAGTGGCGTCGCGGAGAGTGGGAAGCGGCGGAGTGAGGCCGTTTTCGGCGACGTTGAGGCAGAGATTGTTGATGAGGAGAGCGTGGCGGCCTGTACTGGTCGCTATTCCTGAACAGTCGCCATAATTTTGTGTTTTTGCAGAATTTTGTACGGATGATAATGATGATGATGATAATGATAAACAAATATTTTTGGGGGAAAAATATGATGGGAATATATAAATAAATAAAATCGATTTCCTTTTGTTTATTACGATAATTTTACGATTATTACAAGTAATATTATTACTCATATTATTTTTAATTATAAATTAGGGGTTTGATGATATTCTGAATATCTGATTTCTGAACGTTTGTTTTCCCTTTGCCCTAGGTACTTCGAACATGGAGTATGAATTTTTTTTATTTATTTTTTTGGGTTTGATTGTATTCCGTTTTGAGTTGTTTTCAATGCCTCATTTGGTTTAGTTTTAGTTCAAGTAAGGATTAAAGAAGAAATCAAGTATAGATTATCTTTAGTGTAAAAAATATCAATTACTCCGTAGTTATAGTCATTAATCCCTAAGTTAAGTTAGTTGAGTGAGATTGGATTGCATTCATTCACAATTTTACAGGTAGGTTACATTATAATTAAGCACGATTTTTCTCATGAATTGTGTCACTCGTGGTGTCTTATTAAGGAGATTAATTACACTAAATTTAATTTTATAGTTGTCGATTCTTGTTCAAATTACATTAGCATTTAAGATTAATTGAAATATGGTATACTAGTATTTACTGTAACTAAAGAAACAACAAATATTGCAACATTTAGGTTGTGAGGTAGAATTTGAAACAGAATTTGTCCCTATAAGAGATGTGGCATCTCAAAAATTTGTCTCACTTAAGAAAGATTGAGCTGAAATAATTTGGAAATTTGTTGTTTAATATTTGGTGGAATATAAAATATTTAAAAGGGGAGAATAAATAATTTAAAGAGGTTAGGGAAAAAGAAAGAATGTGGGACCCAATCAGTTAGAGTGAGGGAGTCAGTCCAATGTGACTTGCGATGCAAGTGGCAAAGGAGACTAGCGAGCACTTTGATGATAAGGACAATTGATTTGGCCCTAAAGGTGATCAATCTCTCACACCCCACATCCCCTTTATTTTAAAAAACTAATTTTGGTTTAAAAAAAATAAAAGAAAAAAAAAGTTTATGTCGTTGGTTACACTGTGTGGCCTGAATTACTCAATCAGTCAGAAGCCATCCGATCAATGTTTTAGCGTTAGATTGCTGCATAATGTGCCTAACCACACCAAAAATAATAATAATAATAATAATAATAATAATAATAATGTTTAACAATTTAATTTTACAAGAATTTCTTATAATTGTAACTTTCATTATTGTATTGTATAGATAACTTTCATTGAATGTTTAAAAAATTATTGCATGAAATTTTACGATAAATTATTATACTTATGTATCTAATTGTATTTATATACATACTCAACAAAACCTTATTTGAAAATACATTTACTTGTCAATAGTAATATTTGAAGTAGCTAATTAATGATGCAAGTCTTGTGAAAAACGGAAAAACATGGTGTTGTAAATGTAAAGTGATGTTTTTTGGTAGGTTTTAGCATAATTTGATTGCCACCGCTAAAAGCCACACATACACTTTTAAGTTTTGTTTGATTCGTCTCATTTTGTATAAATTATATTTCTACTTATTTAGTTAACTGTTGAATTTGTATGAACATACTTTATTTGAAATTGTAATTGAAACTTTTTTTTTTTTTTTTTTTTTTGAAGGGGGGGAGATTATATTCATTAATAAAAAGCCATACGGCACTTACATAAGAGATCAAAATCGAACAATACAAAGACAACCGAACCAATTACAAGTTCGAAATAAACGAAACTACAATTGCACGCGCAGAATGACTTTCTTAAGTACCCTTGGCTCATATAACGCTGTCCTATGCAGCCTCTTGCAAGGGGGTCTGGCAATATGATGTAATTTCTGACGAGAACCTTCATTGGCTCAGAATCCCGTACTCCTCGACCTGAAATCAAAATTGGTGTCGTACACTTCACCATAGACAAGATCAACTCCGATTCAAACACGGATATCGGCATGGAAGCAAAACCCTTTAGCCCAAACCAACAGAAGATCAAACCGAAGCCCCATAGCCAAAAAACCCGGATTAAATCCTGCACCAGAAGATCGGTACACCGATCTGCAAGCCCCATATCACTCCAACACACCACACAAACAGAAAAAATAATAAAACTAAAAAACACACAACGACTTCTAAAAGGAAAAACAGAACGAAAACTAAACCCTAAAACAAAAAACGAAACCCTAACATCCCACCCCGCCGCCAAACCGAGTCCCACCACCCACGCTATGGGATTCACCGACCCAGCCCACGAACCGCCGGAAATAAACGCACGGACCACCGAGGCCCGCCAGAGAAGCCCGAACCCCACACGCCCCTGAGCTGCTGCAACGACAACCCTACACGAGGGACTTAGAACGGCCCTACACGAGGGACTCAGAGGGAGGAAACTCCCCCTCCCCGTTCTCGTAAACCACGTCGCGGCAACGGACAAAGGGGTGGGGCGAAGGCGCGGCGGGGAGGCGGTACAAAGAAACGACGACAGGCCGGCCTCACAGTCGGAGAGGAACAACGGCGGCGGACGAAGAGGCGGTGCGGCGCCAGATGAAAGGCTGAAAAAACGAAAAACCATAACAGAAAAAGAAATAAACAAGCTAGAGGGGTAGATCGGAGGCTCGCCGACGCTGTGGCGTGGGCGGTGAGCCACACGCCCGCCGGCGAGCCTCATAGCCGGAGAAGAAGAAGAGGGGCGGCGGTTTATGGGAGAGAGAGAGGATTTTTAGAGAGAGAAAGTTTATTAACTTTATTTCGTGACTAATTACTACGACTAGATTCTTTATAATTGAAACTATTTAATTTTGAATATATTCTTGTTTAAATTATTTTGACTGAGATAAGTTAAATAAACAAACTGGATCTGAATCAAAGTCGTTCACTCTACTATTAGCCATCGGTCTATTATGACATTTAAGTATACACTAATAATGTGACAATTAACCTTTAACAAAATAACTACTACAAATGTACAATAACTAAATGCAATAATAACAACTACTTTTAGTACGCTTGCGTTTTTAAATTGATATAAACAAATGTGGCTATTATATAATCGTCGTGTTTCTTTAAATGTCTTTTTTTTTTTAAATAAAGTCTATGAAATATTATGCAAATTATTACTAATTTGTCTTGTAATTATAATCCTCATCCTCAATATGAAATTATAGCAACTCTAGCAATTCAAGTGAATTAAATTCACCAAACAAGTTAATTAACATATTAAATTAAAAATTACCATATATATAACCTTGAGGTCATAAAGTTGAATATTTCGAAATACAACATACAAGTGCTTATATGAGCTTACGACTTACGAGTATTGGTAACCCTCATATAAAAGCGACAGTGTAATTAAACTAGCCTTTGATAACTTGTGTAGCTTGCTAACATAGTACGTACCATGAGTCCATGACAAGTTGGCAATGTGATTGTAAATACAACCACGTGGTGGGTGTGGTGTATTATAACATTAGCCACAAAAATCTTAATTTGCGATTAAGAAACATAATCATTGAGTTAAGGTGTAAAATGACGTTAGTTTGTAACTATTACCAAACTGATTGCATGAAATTAATAAACTTGTGCCTAGTGGATTTCTCCATCACCAATTAGTAAAGCTTCGATGTTACTCAATTAAAACTAGCAAAAAACTCACCAATCTCTATCAAGAATACACTTTAGTTTTCTACTAATCATACAATTCACTTTTTATAGTGAGAGTTAAAGAGCTAATTTTTTGTTTAAAAAATATCTTAATCATTTCCCACTTACTATAAAGTATAAACCCCGCAATAGTTTCATTTTATCATAAATAGATGCAATGTAACATCAAGTAAAGTAATTATGTAGTGATTTGATTAAGGATGATCTTCTCAAAAAACTAGAAAAATTGACTTGAATAAGTAGAAAAATATAGATAGTTATTAAAATGATATAAATTTTGAACCGGGTATTAAAATTAAGTTGATTTTTAAGCTTTTTTTATCTATTTCGAACCATATCAGGTAATGATTTAATTTTAAAAATTGGATGAATTATATTTATCATTTTAATGTCTAGCTTGGACCTTTAGCTATAATAATATGGCAATAGGAAATTACACTTAGGAACAAAATCTCAAACCATTATATGCTTGGTACATATTTGTGTATTACTTCTCTTTCAATGCTCTTAAATCTTCAATAATCTCTTCACAATCTAACTTTGCATGATTAGGCAACTCCTGAATTTCCAGAAAAATTGCAAGTTCATCAAGTTTTTGTTCTTCATTCATCATCCCCATTATTCTGCACAAACCAAAAAAAAAAAAAAAAATAACTCTATGACAAACAAATCTCATGTAATATTGACTCACCAAAACTTATCACAAAGCATTATTACAACAAGTTATTGCAACAAAAAAAAGTCACCCCGTAAAATATATAGAGTACAAGTACTTCGTGTTATAAAAGTCACTCGGTGTTACAACAAATTAGTTATTGCATGTCAGCCTCATACAACAAATGCATGCTTTAGTTACTTCAAAGGCATCAAAGCTATAAACATTGGATCCACAATCACATTATTACCTAAACATTAAAATGGGCTTTATACGTTTGGGCAAAGACATAATTTTGCTTTTATCATAATCCAAATTTATCATAATCCAAAGGCCCTAAAATGTAATTAGATTATTAGGCCCACTATACCAAAAAGATTTATATAAAAGTAGGAAAATTAATACAGTGTATTGATTAAGCTAATGACCAGGGGCCTGCATGGTTGAACATGGACATGACGAAGGTACATCCTGGTACATCATCGAACAATTTCTGACATAAATCCAATTCAATCAATATTCATACAGAAATTTATTCATGTAGATTAGATTTGTGTCATTTAATAAATCTTGTAACTGCATTTTGTTAATTTCTCCGTACTTAGTAAGTACTACTTGTATTAGAGTTCATAATTTATTGAAACTATGAAACCTATAATTTCTAGTTTTAAAAAATTAAATAATAAAACAATTGATTTTAGACAACACAATCAATGGTAAATGTAGAATATTACGGAGTATAAATCAATCAAACAAGTGATTAAGAGAAATATATTTTAATCTACTAAAAAAATAAACGATCAAGTGATCAACAAATAACCTACTAAGGAACAGGTTTACTTTTGGAAATGTAAATAGTCATAGTAGTCAATAGATTTTTTTTTTTTTTTTTTTTTCCCTTCACTCTTTTTATTAATTTTTTAATTTTAGACGCCTTCAATTCAATCCATATTCATAAACTACTCCCACGACTAGGTATTTTACGAGAGTATTTTACATAGGACTTTCAACATTCAAATGGATGCCTTGTGCCCTCTATATAATTATTCTAATTGTCTAACACATAAAGGATAAAATAAAAATTAAAAAATACTTCATACACTATATAAACATGAACATGAAATTTTATACTGCTATAAACTACCATCATGCTAGCATGAAATCGTTGACTTTTTATTGCCTGTCCTAATCAACATTAGCAAAGAATCAAAGATTAAACTTTATCTTAATCAACATTAGCAAAGATTAAAGTGTAAAAGTGTATAACTATAATTAAGAAAAATGAATGCTTATAAAGTTAAAATACCCATTAAGTTTGCAAGCTATATTTGACTCCACAAATTGCACTGTGCTTCTTAAGCCCAAACTTCCACAAAGTTTATAATGTTTCTGCAAATAATATTTCTGGTATTGATTTTCTGCCAAAAAAATTTCACAATTTTCCCTTGACAAAATCTTTGTGACAATTCTCTTATTAAGCCTCATTTGCTTCCAAATCTTTGATTTCTGTGCTTCTTTTCTCTCTTCTTCTGTTGAGTAAAAAATTACTGATCTTTCATGGGTGCTTAACCCAAAATTCTGCATTTTTCCAAATCGTTACTCCATGTACAACAGACTTAGTCACGTTAAATCACATGTTATGTAAAAATAAAATAGAAAAAGAATAGTAGTTAATGAAATTTACAAGATAGTCCTTGTTAGTGGGATCATGAATATCCCAGAAAAGATCACAAAGTGATGAGAATGAAATGATACTGCTATCATATTCTACTTTGACAGCTTCTGTATGACCAGTTCCCCCTTCACTTACCTGTTAAATCCAAAATTAACTAAATTAAATTGAATCATACTTTTTAAAGTAATCCTGATTAACATTAGAAATTAATTAATACCGTAAATAATTACTAATTACTTCTTCATATGATGGTTTTCTAAGGCTTCCTCCAAAATAACCAGTGGAAGTTTTGTTAACTCCATTGATGCTTCCAAAAGCCGATTCGAGTACCCGAAAACTTCCTAAATTAACCCTTAATTAGAATTTAATCAATCATTTTAGGATCAAAAACAGAGTAAAAAACAGAGCAAAAAAACAGAGAAGAGGATAGTATTATTGTACCTCCAGCAAAGATTGCTGTTTTCAGGAATTGAGGTGGTACTTGTTGAGATTGCAATGATGCAATTTGGAATTCTGGGTAATCACTGATTTGAGGGAGTAATTCATACATTATTATATAATTATAGTTATAGAATTATTAATTATGAGAATTTGAGTTTATCTATGATAATTTAGGTATTATGAAGTAATAAAGCTAGAAGATTTGGGAAATGAGTGTGGATTTTTTGTGCATTAGCGTGTTAGATCAGTGTAGATTTAGATGTTTTTGAGTATAAATAGGGTTAATTTGACCAAAATTTATGAAATTATGGTAATTAAATTAAGTGGAAGTGAAGCTTCCTTTGATACTCTTTAGCACACAACTTGCAGACCATTGATTCACACCTTTGAGATAGCTAATTACAAAGTACATAGAATGAAATATTAAATGATATTACTTTCACATTATATTAGTTTAGTTCTCAACCCACTTAAAAAACATGGTTTGGATAAATTTAATGTCAAAGTGTGTTAATTTTGACTATTAAATATATTGGATTATCAACAAAGATATTTTCGTAGTATGTAACAACCACTAGTATATAAATTGTACCACAATATCAACCCGTGGTAAAACCTTATTTTGTGTGAATTGGAATATCGACAAAGCTAAGAAACCACTATTAATATACCAATTGCATCACAACAATCCATAGTAAAACCTTGTTTGTGTACATTATTATCAAGAATGATAGGATTGCAAGTCTTGATGTTGGTCACAGGAGTGGGTGGATAGAGCTTGCTTGATTTGGCCATGGGAGAAAAAATGAGGGAAAGTGCTGAAGAGAATTAGGAATTGAGAGGAAAGAAATCTATACTCGTGATACCATGTGAGAATATTTGTCGTGTCTTTCTCATACATTAAACAACTATACATACAAGAGTATTCTAGGTTAAACTAGGAAATTTATACAACGTACAAACAAATGTTAACATAAATAGATTTTGCAATTTGTCGAGAAAGATTCAATTAGATGTTAAATTAATACTTTTCAAGCCATGAAAACTAACACTAAACAAAGAGAGTTGATTTAGACAAGATAATTAGACGATAGTAGTCCAATAATCCAATTAGTGCTAAAACGGGGTATTTCTTAATTAATTTTTATGGTAAACTTCAACATTTGAAGTAAGGATGTCAGTAGGGCGGGTCAAGTAGGAGACCCGTCCCATTGGGGCGGGGATGGATCTCGGTTTGGCGGGTGGTGGGGCGAGGATGGGAATAAAAACCATACCCGCCATGGGTGATAGGGCGGGGTGGATTTTAAGTAGTACCCGTCCTATCCCCGCCCCGCCCCACTTCGTACCCGCACCATCCCCACTTCATACCCACATCTATATATCTTTAAAAACAAAAATATATACTTTCATACTCTTTTATAAAATAATTACGTGAAATAAAATATTAATTATAATAACACTTATATTATAAACAAAAATATGTGTAATATTAAGAATGTTTTGTTTAATTGTAATCCGTATTAATTATGTTGGATTGTGTATTTGAGAGGCGGAGATTAGGTGGGTCTTGAGTGGGGATTAGGCGGGTCTTTGGTGGCGAAAAGGTGGGGGTGGATATCCAAGTGGGGGGTGGGGCGAGGATGGTTTTGAAGTTATACCCGCCGGAGTAGGGATGAGGATGAATTATGGACCCGCCACGGAGATGGGGATGGGGATAAAAATGAAAATATTAGGTGGGGATGGAGATTAAAAGACCAATATCCGCCTCGCCCCGCTCCATTAATATCCCTATTTAGAGTATACATTTCTTACATCATGATAATGATAAGCCAACCTCCACCCTATAAATTTTACACTTTTTAACATTTCAAAGTTTTTTGGTCCCATAAAAAGGCCAATAATGCAGGCAAAGTTGCATGGTCGTTGGTCAAACCTCCAAGCTCCAAGGCCAATACCACATTTGCTTTTCTTGAGTTGCTACATACCTTTGAGTTTGAGTTCTCCCTAAATCTCTGATTTTTATAGGATTGAACATGAATGTTCTATAAGATAGAAAAAATATATATATATTTTTTTTTTTTAAAAAGGCAGACTTGTTGTATGATATAGTATGTAAATTCATCTCTTAAACTTGAGTTTTAAGAGAAAAAAAAAATAACCCACAAATAAATAACTGAGTAATAATTTATTGAATACATTTTTATTTACCTCATAAATTAAACAATGCATGTTATATAGTGTTCATGTGTTCTTTCTTTTCACTTTTTTTTTTCTTCTTTTTACATTTATTTGTCAAAAGCTTTTGTTTATTGTGAGTAAAAAGAAGAAACAAAAATTATCTTCCAAAAATCACTTTATATAGAACTAAAATAGCCTCAAAATAATCATCTTACAAAAGTTAAATGCAACAGGACAAAATTATTATCTGGAGATGATGATTATTGATTATAGAGAGCCCCTACTATGCATGTTACTTGCTATCCTTTTTTTTTATTTCTTCTTTTCTTTTTAAAAAATCATGTTAAGTTTTTTAAAAAAAAATACTGTAGATATCAGATATAATAATTAAAGCCCATAATATGCAGACTGGAAGCCCACAACAGTACACCAAAATGTTACCACATGAAATGAGTAATGCATCAACTTCAATTCAATACTTCATTGCATGATTTTTTTTTTTTTTTTTTTTTTTAATTTTTAACTAGAGCTCTTTTGTTCTATTATAAGTGGATCTGTAGAAAAATGATTTTCTTTGTACATATGTGATAATTTAATAAGGGATTTCATCATTAGTTAATGTATGGTGAAGATTATGGTGAATTATGATAAACATAATAATAATTTAAAGAAAAAGGAGAGTGAACAATGAGGTGGTTTTAATTCCAAATGTGGATAGATAAGTCCTTATCTTTGTCTAAAAACATTTTGCTAGATATTAACAATAAGAAAGTCTCACTTCAATCATGTATGTAAGTAATGTTATCCAATTAAAATCACTAAGAGTTATGCAAATGTATTCTAAATAGTCGTGTTATTTTTCACCTTAAAAACCTCTACCCTAATTTTTCCCCCTTATAATGGAAAAGTATGGTATAGGCATGCTAGACCATCCACACAAACATGCATAGTCTCTTCCTCTTTCCCTTACCCCATCTTTCTTAGGCCTGTGAGCCTATCACTAACTTCACCACCAACAAGACAACTATAAATAGCCAAGCATCATCAACAACTCCTTAATCAAATTTCGATACAATCTAAAAACGGTTGTTAGCCTTTATCTAAAACATTATCATATAGATGCATAATCAACCGTTGATTTTATCAAACATCTATACAATCATCGATTATATCAACTGAATAGCAACTAAAGCATCAAATCAGTAAATTTAATGAAGTCAAACCTACAACTAATAATTGATTGTCAAATAAGACCAAATCATATAACTAAAAAGAAATAAAGACGGAATAACGAATTTAAAATAGGGTAGAACAATGAGATGGAGGAGGAATTTGATGTATTATTAAAGTTTAATGCTTTGCTACAAATATGGTGAATTTGTTTTCACTAGCAAAGAGCCAAAGACTAGGAATTGAATTGACCAAAATGAGAAAATATCCTTAAACTGTTAGATTATATATTAAAGTGATACAAACATCCACAAAATTTCAGACAAATCAATAAATCATCCAGTAATATTTTCACTAATCATCTCTTCTTATATTAAAATAAAATAAAAACCTTAATATTCCTCTCCACCCAATAATCAAATAAAATAAAATCAATCATATCATATCAATCAAAAACACTGAATTTATTTTTGACTCTCTGATTGAGTAAAAAAGGATTGAGTAAAAAAGGAACCCAAACTTTTTTTACCATATCTGTTGTAAAAGAAAAATTTACCATAAATTTAACAATTTACAGAAACCCCTCTTTTTGCAATTCTGTAATCCATCAATAATACAAGTATACTAATACTCTGTTTCTTTCTAAATTATAATCAATCTTCTTTCTTTCTGATTATTTTCAATCAAAATCATACCTCCTCACCTCACCTTACCTTACAACCCCCATTGTCGCCGTCATCACAATTCACAAATACCCTCTCTTTCTCTCTCCTCTCAAAAGCTGACTTCCCTCCTTCAACGTTCAAAAAACCCCACATCGTTAAAGATTCCCCACCCCCACTTTTCCAGGGTTTTGATTGAACTCTAAAGGGTCATCTTTATACAAACTTTAATTTTTCTGGGTTATCGATTTTGTGTTTAAATTTTTATTTTTTGGGTCTTCAATTTTCAGCTCAATTTTTGTTGGGTCATCGATTTTGAGCTGAAATTTTGTCTGGGTAGTCGGTGAATTTATCTGGGTCATCGTATTTCAGCTCTAATTTTTCTGGGGTATCGATTTTGAGCTGGAGGGTAGTCGATAGTTTTTTCTGGGTCTTCATCTATTAGCTCAATTTTATCTGGGTTGTCGATTTTGAGCTGGAATTTTTTTGGGTTGTCAAATTTTGAGCTGGAATTTTTTTGGGGTTTTGGATAAGAAGAGATGTCTTGAGGAAGAGGTTTATGAAACAGGAATATCTGATGAGAGAGAAGAAAAATGGGGGGAGTGACGTCATCAATTGCTGCAAAATTTGCGTTTTTTCCGCCAGCTCCTCCGTCATACACGGTGATCTCCGACGAGAATTCCGGCAATGAGAAATTGTCAATACCGGAGGTTCCGAGAAGAGATGGTGTTGATGTTTTGAAGCTCCGCAATAGGAGAGGAAACGACGTCGTTGCTGTTTATGTAAAGCACCCTAAAGCCTCATCTACTTTGCTTTATTCTCATGGCAATGCTGCTGATTTAGGTCAAATGTTTGAGCTTTTTGTGGAGCTTAGCAGTCGCCTTCGTGTTAATCTTATGGGGTAATTTTCTAATCTTTGATCTATTTTAGTTTTCAAGTGTTATTTAGCTGAAATTTGTTTGCACCAGAAAGTATGAAAGTTAATAATCTTGTATTGTATTATTTTAGATAATAATTGACGGTTTCCAATTTTCTATGAATAGATGATTAAACAGTGCTTAGGGTTTTGATTAGTTTGGTATATATTACGGAGTACTATATTAGACTATTAGAGGCTTGGCCACTTGGATAACAGGTTTTTGGAAAGTCATGAAATTTACAAATATGGGTTTTTATAATACTATGTACTATGTAGTGTATCTTGAATTTGGTCCTTGAAAAGAAAGTTTTTGATTGTATTGTATAAACACAAGCTGACAAGCTACAAAACAGAAGTTGGAATTGTCATTTAAATTGGGATGGATGAGTAGAATTGAGATGGAGCAAAATGAGGAGTAATTGAAGCTTGTTCATCTTATTAAGTCTTTATAAGGAAATAGGTTGACTGCAATTATTAGGCCTATTGTGCTTGATTTGGAGCCTTATATGTTATGTGTCAGAACAAAGATGTTTATGTGTGAGGAGCTGAGGACACAACAACGAAGTTTAGGATTTGGAGGGTGCTTAATATATTGTAAGGGGTCAAGATTTTGTTCTGATGGGTGCTGTTTTTGTTAAAAATACATTCTAACTCTTTCTATTTGCAAGTTGATAGTAGGATTCGAGTTATTGGCTGTGGTAATCACTTTCTTGTTATTATGAGTGGTGTCTATAATATCATACCTTATACAAGATTTTCTTTGATTAAATGGCTAAATAATAAGAATTATAATCATGTATATTCCAGTCATATTAGTGGCACTAACCATAATAAAGGAATATAGATCCCTTATTCTGATGTGTCTCACTGTCTCATATAGTGCCCTCTTTTCATATTTGTAAAATTATCTGGCTGAAGTTCGTCTTTTAAATTATCTTGTCAATAGAAGCTACAGATGCAAGATGAAACATGTAGTCAAATTGTGGATCTCAACAACGTGTTTGTTATGTAGTTTTTTAAGATTAGTCTACTTAATCTTATGTATATTATAGCTGACCAATTGACCATATGTGTGCTGGTACATGGAGCTACAAATCTGGCATCATTGCTTTTGAAACCTAGGCTACTTAATTTTATGTATGCTGACCAATTGACCATATGTGTGTTGGTACATGGAGCTACAAATCTGGCATCATTGCGGTGCTAAGTTTGTCAACATTTTAATACCATGATAAATATCCAAGAAGCTTGCGTTTCTGATCACAATATCTTTATGGGTTTTTATAGGTATGACTACTCCGGATATGGACAGTCAACGGGAAAGGTAATGACTCATCTTTGCTGCTTGCTTTTGTACTAGTCAGCAAGATCATGTGTCTTTGTATTCTAGAATTTTCTTTAATGCATATTTTCATGTCCAATGTTTCTAACTTCCAAATTCTAAGCGGCAATTACGGAGGACTTTAGTAATCTGCATGAACCTACACCCCCTCATCCAGGGTCCAAAAAATACCCTTCTACATGCTTGGTATTTGCTCAAATGGGCTCTGTACCTCTATGTTTAATCTTCATTTTTTACAGGGTATAGCCCAACCTGCTCCCACACATATAATTAAAATCAAATAGCATCTGAAGACCTAGGCTGCTTGGAAGTTGATTTTCTCTGATAATATTGCCATTCGTGTGTACATGTAATATATATATTAGGTACATGTATTTCATTATTTTGTAAAATACTGTGTATTATGATGCTTGCTGTTTGTCTTTATTCAAATCTTGAAGAAGATGCAGATTCTTGAATATGCATCATAATTAGCATCAGTGTGCTAGCTCTAATGAACTGTATATGGAGGCTACGGGATGCCTTTTAGCTGCTATTAGCTCTATGAAAAATCTAAACAAAACAGATGTACTTTGTTTATGTTTTGTCTTCTGTATTTATTATCTATCACATTTGTCTATTATTTAAAAACTCGAGTGTTCATGTGGTTTTGTTCATCATGTTTTACAGATGTTTGTTGTCAACTTCATGTAGTGGGTAATGGCCTAGTTGCTTTGGTTCTTATCTTGCAAAGAAAGGGTTTATTCATTATATGATGTTTCTCATGACATACATTCATTGTTTTTTCTTGGAACAGCCTACTGAATCTAATACATACGCCGACATTGATGCAGCATATAAATGCCTGAAGGAGAAGTATGGGGTGAAAGATGAGCAATTAATATTGTATGGTCAGTCTGTTGGCAGTGGTCCTACAGTTGATCTAGCTGCACGTACTCCTAACCTGAGAGGGGTGGTTCTGCATAGCCCAATCCTTTCTGGAGTGAGGGTTCTCTATCCTGTCAAAAGGACTTATTGGTTTGATATTTACAAGGTAACAACTTTTTTTTAGATAAACGCATGAAATGTTTCACTTACTGGGCTTACATTTCTTCTTCAATTTGTCTCAGAACGTTGACAAAATGGCCCAGGTGAATTGTCCTGTCTTAGTGATCCATGTAAGTTCAACTCTTTTCTCATTTATGTTGACTTCTGTAGATCTAGATTTGTTAAGTTTTGTTTATTGAGTTATGATGGCCTTTGCAAACTCATTCAACACACCTTAATTCTTATATGAAATTTAGGGTGAAACTTTGTGACATCTTTTCGGAAAAATATAAAATAAATAAATAAATCCTTGAGAACATTTGTGTCTTTGCAGTTTCTTGAGAACATTTGTGTCTTTGCAGTTTCTACTTTGTGGGTCTGTCATTAGTCAACTTTGAACTGCGTGTATACAGAAACCTTCTTTGGAAATTTACTTTGTGATCCAACTTTGAACCTCTTGATATCATTAAAGCTAAATAAATATTGGTGAAATCGTTTCAATTCAATTTGATTGAAGAAAATTTCTTTGCTACATGCTCCTTCTGAATGCTCTGCTATAAGTTTGTTTCTTTTAATTTATGTGGTAGCTCCTTCTGTAGTGCTAGTCTACCATTATTGCTTCTGTTGCTGACAACATTTGTATCCACTGTCAATGTTGTTCTATTAAATCCATAGATTAGTTGCTGAACATTACACCCCCCCCCCCCCCCCAACCGGGTCCTGAGATTTATTATGATGATGACTCTGATCTCCCCATTTTCAAAATGTTTACACATCATCTCATACATATACCCAAATACTTCTTATGATCCTCCCATGAGCACAGTTGTATGTGAAAGAAGGGTGTCTCTTGTCTGGGGGCTCTAATTTTTGCGAAACAGTGATTGGAAAGGCATAGATTGACCAGCCACAGAAAATGAAGTAAAGGGTTATGTTTGTGAGCATTTAGTCTGTATGATCCAAAGCTCTAAGTTTAAACAATGGCCATTAGGGAGTTGGGACTCTTAAAGTCACTAGTCATGTGTCCTGGTTTTGTGATTCCCTCATGCATGTAGACCGATAAGTAGTCTTACCTACTAAGACTAGTGTGTAGTGTCCCCCCAAAATAAATAAATAAATAATGATAATAACGTATATATGTTGTGCCTGGGTGTGTCCGCCAGGGGGGTGGGGGGGAATGACAGACGACTGTTTTCCGTATTACATCTACTTGATTTTTTTGGGGTGACTTTACCTCCCTTTATATCAGTTTTTTTATGATGAATTGAGATTACAATGTGGCCTTTTGCTTCCTTTGTTTAGTTGAATAGTGTGCACCTATAAAAATTGAAAATGGTACTGGCTGAACATTGTGATACATGGACTTCTACCAGGGAACAGCCGATGAAGTTGTTGATTGTTCCCATGGAAAACAACTTTATGAGCTCTGCAAGGAAAAGTATGAACCCTTGTGGCTCAGTGGGGGTGGACATTGCAACCTTGAACTCTACCCTGAATACATCAGACACTTGAAGAAGTTTGTATCATATCTTAACAAATTTAAAGCGGGGTCAAACGGGACTAAAGATCCTGCCGTAGAGTCTGCATCTAATGGGTCTTCCAAAGAGTCAACAACAGTAGAATCAGACACTCAAAGCAAGGCTTCAGACAATCAAAGCAAGGCTTCAGACAATCAGGTCAAGGTTCCCACAACAACGAATCAAGACACATTTGAGTTGAATCCTGACCTCCCAGAAGTCTCTAGAAACAGCTTAGATAGCCGGCTTGAAAAATCGAAGAAGACTAGCAAGCCTGAAAAATCACGAATGAGCACTGACCAAGTTGACAGATTTAGAAGAAAAAAGGGCTTATTATGGTGATGAAGAATATGAGAATCTATACTAAGTGATACTCTTAGCTTTGCTAGAAGGCGATTTTAATTCTTACACGTGCTTTTGTAACAATATGTTTTAACTCCAAAAAAAAGTATAGATTATGGAGTGTGTTAATTCTTGAGTTGTTTTTTAGTCAATACCTCCTGTACTTCATGCGTGTATAATTCAGAGTTTTTACCAAGTGATTTCTTGTACTTTCAGTTGAATACGAAAGTACTTCTCGTATGCGTGTATTATTTCTTGGTGGCAGGTTGCACCAAAGTTACAACTATCACTTGTATTATTTTCCAGAAAGTAAACAAGTATTAAAGCTTATTTTAAAGAACACTTTCTTCAATGTGCATAATCAAACACGTAAACGCCAATTGGTGATTCAGGCTCTGGTAATATTGGAAACATTATTTTGACATTCCAGATGTAGCAGTATATGGATGTTGGTGATTTCGAAAACTAAAAGCAATTTGGTTAATTAGATTATAACATGTGTATTTAGAGAGCATGTACAAGTATAACACAAACTTTTATTTTCTGATCATTACCTTGATCAAGGAAGAAAAGTATTCCCCAGCTGTACAATAGTGTTAACTTTGTTCAGACTCTAACAACATTGCATCACAGAAGAATAATCTATCTTAAGATATTCATGTGTAACTTCGTGTGTTTTGAACAGAACTCCACAATGTAGATTAGGAATGCTTCATCAGCTAAATTTATGTAGCAGGCACTTCATTTTTGTCGACTGGGTTTCATTGAGAGCTTATTATCTATGGAGTAATCCATGTTTGAGGCATTTTCCGAGAGCACAAGCGCTGGAGCTATAACTCTTCAAAATCCTACACTTGATACCTCTACCTTTAATGCCTCAACTTGACCCAAATTTCTTGATGGCTGGCGGTATGAAATTCTTCCTTTCAACCTTCAATGAAATATAATTTCGGTGCACATACAGGTTTCAGAGTCCGATCATTTTTTGTTGTGCCTCTTCTCTAAATCAGCCTGCAATGGTTTAATTAAGTTTGTGGGCATGATAGAGAAGTAGAATAAGATTTGAAATTAAAGAATCAAGGCAAACTTACCAGTTTGAGCTTCAAATCTGCAATTTCGTATTCCCTTTGATGAGCAAAAAATTTAAGGGACTGATGGATAAGAAAACATAACATATAAATCATTTATTCTATATACTTCACACAATCACACCAAAATCAAACGAAAGTGCAAGTTTTAAGAGATATACTCACTCCTAGTCTTTGAAGTTCTAGGGATCTTTTCAATGCTTTCTTTTTATCCAGGAGATTTCTACCAAAATCAATGGGACGCTTGTAGTTTTTCCCACGGTAAATAATAATGGCATGGCCTTTCTTTAGCTTTTTGATGCATACTAGTATCCCGCCACTCTCTCTTTCCAGCGTTCTAGCAGTAGAAAGGACCTGCGAGAATGTTTTCTGCATTGATATAACTTTCACAAGTTCACGGTGCTTCCAATGCTGGTGCAGTCCTTCTATCACTCCATCAAAGACCCCTCGCCTCCCTGATATCACAAGAAGATTATTAAACAAATCCTAACTAGACATTCTGCACGCCATGAGCTAAATAAATGACAAAAACAATTTCAAACATATAAAATTATAAGACAGAGAATTGGACGCCAATGAAATGTCATTCCTTACCCAATACTAGAAATCTGTCCATCTTCAAACCTATGTTCCTGAAACACTCTCTCTCTTCTTCAGTCATCATTTCTTGATCAAGCTCTTCTTCAGAAGGCATCCAGGCAGAATTTATTTTCCTTAGATCCTTTTCTGCTTTCTCGATTTTGATTTTGAGCTGCAGGATCAGTACAAAATATATTCAGCTAAATGAAACCTAAGGAGAAGATAAGGGACCAAATTAAAATGGGCACTCACAATGGCATATTTGTGCTCTTGCTTTCTCAATTCATTCTCTAATCTTTTTTTCTCAGCTTCAAACTCGATTTCAGCCTCTCTGTTGATGTGGTGTACATTCCTGGAAATCGTTTGTATATGTTGAAATTCTGAAAAGGTACCAATGATACTTTTATCTGTTGTAGTTTCATCACTATAATTAACAACGCTAGCTGCTTTAAGGCGTGCATCTTCTTCATGGAGTTGCCACTGCTGGAGCTCAATCTCTCTCTCAATTACCGCATTTGCAACATTGCTTGGTAAGAAATCCTTGCCTCTGTAGAGAACGATGAAGAACTTGTTACGTAGTAGGAGAACTCCCCCGGTAAGACGCTGCAGATAATATATATTATAATCTTTCTCACTTATATCAGAAGTATGACTTAGAATTTAATCCTTAAGGGATCGTTCTACTCTAAAGTCTGATTGGCATTATGTTCATCATATATGAAGCCTTATAATATCATTCTTAGATATTAGTTGGTCAAAGAAGCTAATTGGACTGGTTAATGAGTAAATACATACAAGGTATAATATAACTGTATCATTATGCACACTTGCACGAGTATCCGGAAAGCCATTCGATTTCACAAGGAAATGATATCTTCTCAGTTCTCACGAATCGTGTCGCAAAAGACAGCCTTTGATTTTTGTATGCTATCTTAATTTTCATTATCTAACTATCAATGTAATGAGCATTAACAAACAATAGACCCAATCAACAGCTTATGCATCTGAAATCACAACTGACAGTCTGACATACAAACTACAGTATCATACTTTTATGGGACATGACTTGCCTTGAGTTCAGAGGCCATGAGTTCGTTGTTGGTATTTGGAATACCCCACTTCACAGCAATTTTGGCAAATAAACTTTTCTCCCACAATTTTAAGATGGCAGCAGCTAGACCTTGAAGTTTAGAATTTCTTCCTAAAGAATTACAAAGACAATGAAAAAGTTACTTATACAATGGTTAGCACACCGAACACAAATACAATAATATGCAGGGCTGGTTACAACTGCAGCACCCATACCGGGACTTCAGCGAAAGCAGTTGCAGAGGTATAGTAAGCGGCGAAATTTTAGCAGTGAGCAAATATAAGTTCGCCATATTCTCAAGTATCTCAGCACTTATGAACTTCAGATTTTGTTCTTCAGACATTAAGTGGAAAGAATTTCAGAAAATCAAATAGTACAAGAAAACATAAATTTAAAGAGCAAAATGGAGTGGCTACTTGTTGTATCTAGCATACTTCAACAGAATTCATCAACTTATTACTAATTCTTTGGAAGAAAAGAGCATTGAAATCTAAGCTTAAGATTGCATGATTCTTTCATTGGTAAAATCTTTCAGAATTTTAATAGGCCATAAAAAAGCTTAGCTAATACTCCCTATAAAATCACTAACACATTACTAAAATAAAACTCCCCTATAAATTTGCTAGTAATATAAATTAACAGTCAAAAAGTTGAGATAAGAGTAATCTAATCACATAAAGTCCATTCAAGTGACATAACTAAGATACTAAAATGAAACAGTAGCCACAGAGTCACCAAGAAAATACCGAGGACAAAGTGTATTGGCAAAGGGCGAGCAAGTTTCCTCAGGTATGTCAGTTCAGCATCAGTCACTTGGGGCCAAACACGAGGTGGACAAAGCCTAAATGGAGGCTTATATCCAGGAACTACTTCTGGTAGAAGATCCCCATCAACTGGCAAAGGCTTCGGGTACCACCAGTCAACAAATCGAGGTCCCAATCCATCCAATAATCTATCACCTTCCCTCTCATACAGTGACTTATCACCTGGCTTAATCCCCAAATTCCTGTCCATCAATAACCCAGCTGATAGAGAATCCTTTTCTCCGTCCATAGTCATGTTTATATCCAACTTCGGTCGAACATAAGCCTTTGGAGACAATTTCCTTGAAAAGTAATCGCATCCTCTATAAGCAACAAGACTATCTTTCTTACTCCACACAACTAATCCTCCCGTTTTAATCTGAATACATAAAAGTAATTACTACATCAAATTCAGCCTACACTACATGAATTACTAAGTTTATTGTCACCGGAACTAGCACTATTGATTATGATTATTCAATAGGAGTAACCAAATATAATCAAGTTCAAATAGGTAAGATATGATTGCAACTACAAGTCACTCATGATCAAGTTTAATATGAACATAACTAAATATACATTATCACTCTTTTACTTAACCAATCACATATTCATACAAAATAATATTCCATGGCATAAAAGTTGGCAACAAAATTCATTATATGCACCTTAATATAGTATAATCCAAAAACAAATGAAAACTATTATACTAAATTAGCAACAAACCTCGACAATTTCCCGCGCTCTATCCATATTTCTACACAAAGGCAAATCAAACTGAAGCATAACAAGCTCATTGTTAGCCCAAATTGAATGAATTTCATCAACAATAGCTTGAGTAACACCAATTTTCTTCACCTTAATCCACTTTCGCATCTTTGAAGCTTCTCCCCTCAATCTCTTCAACAATGTCTCATCCAAACTCAATTCAGCCGCCGTCACCACTTTCTCTCTCTTCATCCTCCTAAAAACCAGCTTCTCTTCCTTATCCCATGGCATTTTACGCCTCAATTTTGACTCCCCACTATCACCCAACAAAAACCCACCTCCAAAATCACCCCAATTTTTCTGGGTATCATCCCAATTTTTCTGGGTATCATTTTGCTGGGCATCATCCCAAATTCTCAGAGAATTATCCAAATTTTTCTGAGAATCAACCAAATCATTGCCAGGTTGAAGCCTCTCAATCTTGTAAACAATTTTCTTAACCACCTTCTTACCTTTCCTTCCACTAATTTTCTCAGTAAGTGACTTATCAGCTTTCTGGGTTTCATCAATGGAGGTTTTCTTCTTCTGCTTGGGTTTTGAGAGGTCAAGAACTTCATCAGATGGAAGAAAAAGAGGTGTTTTCATCCATGGAGCAGTGGGCATTTTAACCTTATTACCACCTGAACTTGTAGCTTCATAATCATTATTAATATCATCATCATAATTTTCTTCACTAAATTCATCATTTTCAGTGGTATAATCACTGTTGTTTTTGGTGCTAAAGGACCGAATTTGAAGGAAGGAAGACGAAGCATTAAAAGAGGGAGAAATTAGGGGTTTAGGGATTTTCAGGAAAAGGGGTTTAGTGGAGAAGGAAAAGGGTGAAGAAGAGAAAGAATCAAGAAATGGGGTTGAAATTGATTGGATGTTTGAAGAAGGAGATAGAATGAATGTTGCAGTCATTGAGGTTGATGCTCCACGGAAATTTGCTATCCTTCACCTTTGAATTAAAAATCATATTCATATAGGGCTCGATCCATTAGTAGTTAAGAATTTAAGATCCTGTCAAAAAGAAAAAGAAAAAAAAAAAGATAGAATCCGATTGAATTGATCATTGATCCAAATATCCGATCCCGTTTTTCTAGTATGGATTATTTTAGATTCGATTGCGCTTTTGTCAATTTCGTAAATTCGTACGTGTATACAAAATATAGATTTGAGTACTTGAATTGTGATGGTTAAAATGTCTTTAATAGCGAAGCTTGAAAACTTAGTAAAAAAAAATAATAATAATAATTTAATTGGTATAGATAGAGCCACAATGTATCAATGATGCAGTCTGAGATGTGTTTTTACACATACCATTATCAAGATATTGTTGAATTTTATTGTTTACAATTGTTCATATTGAAACTTTTGTTTGTTTCAAAATATATATATATATACTCCTTCCGTCCCCAAAAAATAGTTCCTTATGGGCAAATTTTAGTCCCAAAATGTTCACCCCATTTGTTTTTTCCAACAACCATTAATATTAATTTTTTACCAAAATTCCCTCCAATTTGCAACAATATTTGTGCAAATTTAAATTTTTAATGTACATTTTGTTTTCCCATGTACTTTTATTACTTTCTCTCTACTTTTTTGCATACCCAATGTCAATTTACTTTTTCAATGTACTTTTACTATTCCTATTTGTGTTTATTAATTCCCGTAAAAAATGCCCACAAGGGACTATCAATAGAGGACGGAGGAAGTATTTTAATAGTGAAACCTTTGTTTGTGAAAAAAGTATCATTATCTCAAGGCTAACAAGAATAATCACAATTAATGCATAATCATCACTTAGGGTCTGTTCTGTTCAGCTTAATTTCAGTTTAGTTTAGCTCCAATCAGTTCAGTTCCTTCTCTCATAAACAATTCATTTCAGCTCTATTCAGTTAAGTTAAATTGTTTTCAGTAAATCGGAACGGGCCCTTAGTTCTCCCAACATCATCCATTTTTCCTATGATAAACTTATTCTGTCATTGGCATTAACAAATTGTAGATTTATTTTTAGCTCAAACAAGACTCAAAGAACAATCTGCATCAAAATCATTCAATAAAGCATGCAAAAACTTCATGATGATCGCAACTCATTATGCTGGTATTTTGGCTAAATAAATAGTGGTATGAACCTAGTAAATGATTATTACATGAGTATACAAGTATTATAACACGGCCACTAATAAATAGTGGCAATGATCATTCATAGTCTATTAAAAATACTCATAGATAAATGGTAGTATGACACTCATTATGACTTAAACTGAAAGTGATTTATGGTAGAATGTGGGAGTGACAGTGTCATCATTCTTAAACAACTCGAGAGTTCGCACTTAAGTACTCAACCAGCTTGCATGCTTGGTTTGTGGCAGTGCAGTGGGTGATAATAATGGATGCTATTCATGCTACCATTACCAATCTTTTCCTTAGATACGTTTTACAATGATGAATAGATGTCCACGATACAATAGGGTAGTATCATACACGATACACGGTCAAGATGATCTCGACCAATAAGTCCTTAACAACACTCAGTAAGGGTCCTAAAGGAGACACAATTATTTGAAGAGTGCAAGATGAAAAGGATTCGAAGATCTGTTTGTAACAAGTAGCCCAACAAAATTGTGATTGTATCGGGTATTAGAGGTCCAAAGAGAGCCCAACAAGAAACATGTAATCTAATTAATCATGTGAGGGAGAAAGTTAGGATAAGAATCCACATGTGCTAATCGAAGAAATATAGTATACGAAGTATAAGATTTTTTTTTGACATCCAAACTAGTACGAGTACTATATTGTCTATACAAACTTTCAAATATACACAATCAAATTCCTTGCATAAAACAAATTATAATTTGTAAAGTTTCACACAAGGTTATGAATAGAATTTCAAAATAAAAAATTAAAAAAAAAAAACTATAATCTAAACCTAACATTTCAATTTCCTAATAATTAACCCTTCCTATAGTAAATTTATAATCCTCAAATGAAAACATTTATCACCAACCAAAAATAATTTACACTGGTTCAATGAGGGGATGAACAAAAGCCAACCGAGAGTTCCACTAAAACAAATTAAATGTATGAATACAATTTTAATATGACTACATATTAGCAAACCTTCTTTGGCTCATAATCAAGCTCACCGATTTTAGGTTCCCGAAGGGTTCCGAAAATCCAATCCATCAACAATGTATAATGTCCATAGTTATGTCGATAAGTAGTGTGGTGAATAGTATGATAACCAGCACCCATAACCGGCCATACTTTTCCATGGATACAATCATGAATGTTTGCTGTCCATAAACCTTCAATAAAAATAAGTGCTATGTGAGTCGTAAGATGAACCGGAACAACAAATAGCGCACAGAAATGAGGCACGGCTTGTAAAATGCCATCAAGGGGATGAAATGCAAGACCTGCAAATTAAAAATGAATACGAAGCATAAGAATAGCTCAAAAATAATATTTAAAATTTTACATTTGCAACTGTTGAAATTAACTTACCGGCAAAAGGAGAAAGAGTATTTTGCTTGTTGTATATGTGATGGGTTGCATGGAGATACTTGTAAAGCAGTTTTATGTCATGCAATTCTCTATGCACCCAATAAATCCCAAATTCCACGATTAAAAGATAAATCAGTGAATATCCCGCATAGGCTGGCAAGCCGATGTCACTGATTCGAGGAAAACATCTTGTCCAGCCTTGTTCAATAACATATTCAGAAATCGTTGGAAGAAGGGTATACCAAGGCATGGCCTTCATTGCAACTCCAATTTGTAATAACATAGCTCTTTTTGATGGTATGCAATCTAAAATATTAACATATAATAAAATGTCAATAAACAAGGTGATTAGTGACTTGTAATTTGATAAGATAAAAAATTTGACTAAACTAATAAGATTCCAAATTGATTTTGATTAATCAATATTTATTATATAAATAAATTATCTATGACATTCCACATAATTACTTAAAAATTTATACATTAATCCCAAAAGTAATTCATCACCACACCAACCTGTTAAGCATACAAAAAAGGCTAAAAAAGTTGTATAAGATAAACACAATTGAATTCCCATCGTATTAATGAAACTCTTAGTAAAATTGGTGATCATGATGTAAGCTAAGTGGCCAACTTTACTACAAGGCATATGGCATTCTAAAGATCTCACATACAAGTTGTATATAAAAGTAAAATTAAACATCTAAAAAAATACTTTATATAAAAGGGCATCTAGTAGCTTTATAAAGGTAGCATTTAGACACATTATGAAGATGCCAAAGTATACCCAAAAAATATGATAGTTTATAGAAATCCTATTAGAAAGGCCGCACTAGAAGACCAAAACTATTGTAGTTTGTTGTTCTCAAGAAGCTTCCAACAAAAGCCTCTTTTACTCAGATAGTCAACTATATATCTCCTGGTTTGACCACCTCTTAGGGACTTGTACCTCACATGACACATCTAACATCCCACATTCCATTGTCCTTAATATCTCCGTAGTACGGACTACGGAGCATGTCACATTTCTATTTCTATTTCTATTTTAGATCGTCCTAAGATTAACAATGACTGTCATATTATGTCCGATCTAGTAGTAATTTAACCAAAATGCAAGCAATCTATGCTTGTGAGTTGCGACTATATTAGAAACTTACCTTCAAGATACACATTTCACATCTATTACGAGTATAATAAGTCCCCATTCCGTGGATTTATTAAATTAAACCGCCAAAATAAAAGAACAATGGCCTTCCCTTATTGACTTCTTCAAGACCTTAAAGATTCCGACAGTAAACAAACAACAAACCTCTTATATTTATATAGTTATATGAAGGAATCTTCGATAATCCACATAAATTAATGATGCAATTAGCAAAACATATATACCCTCGAAACGGCCAACTCTATAACACATTCTGGAACATTGAAGCATACTGTATTATACTCCGTAGATATTAGTGTCACTTTCAAGGATTTGTCCAAAAATTGACACCATTCCTTTTAAATTTAAAAATACATGATTCACGTTTTCATCTACTAGGATAAAAAATTGACACCATTCACTTGCAAGGATTTGTCCAAAAAATTTCTTGGTTGTAAAAAAAAAAAATAATAAAATAAAAAAATTACAAGTATGACATAGTGTACTGTATGTCATAAGATTGACCATACTCTAACTTCACTCTACTATGTCTTAAGGTCTACTTTTAGATGAAAAATTCCTATGGGTAGATTAACAGATTTAACCCATTGATTGTCGGCTAAAGATAGGGTCGATTACATGAACCAAAATATTAATCTTTTACTCTCTTCTGTTTCATAATGTTAATCCTATATACTATTTTGGGCGTTTTAAAAAGATATACTCATATTGAATATATTTCATTTATAACTTAATTTTTTTTGGAATTAATAAGTTGTGGATTGATGACATTACTCTAAGTAAGGAAATCTTTATCTTAAATTATGCAATTATAACTTGTGTTTTCCTAATAAAAAATTTAAAAAGTTAAATAAGGTAAACTAATTATGAATTATGTATTTCTTTTCTTATTTTATGTAATTAATTCCATATAGGAGTATCATTATTATCAATTTTCAATTAACCAGAATACCGAAATACCCTTAAATTGACCATAATATTCGCTTAGCCTCAGCCAAAAAAACCAAAATGATAAAGTCCACACGATAAACGCTCGTATCAAATGAGATTAACACCTTCCATTCCATAACTAACCACCTCTGCACCCCACCCAGGGCCCACACACGCCCACCAGACCACCCACTTAATGAATTAAGCGAATAGCAACAAGTGTTTAGATCAGCTAGTAAAGGAGTTGTACTCCTTCACTAAAAGGTCTTGAGTTTCGAGAATATAGCAGCGCCACCCAATTGGAGCCTAGCTCGGCTTAAAACCGAATTAGTCCAAGTTTAGTATATTGTAAATTAGCCAAATTATAAAAACAAACACATAATGTCAATAACAGCAAAACCATTGATAATGTTGGACATCACTCTTCAACTCCGTACAAATTCGAATGTCAAAAATGTCAATTCTTACTTAATAGTATTGACTAATATTATTGATAGTGACCACATACATACATACAACCCACGCCGTGAAAATTTATCTAACTAATTAGAATTATTCAAACACAAAAATAACAACCAAATTTCCAACTAATCACATTAATTTCACGAAGTAATTAACAAAAAAAAAAAAAAAAAAAAAAAAACGTAATTTAGAAGGGCGAAAAAAATAAATAAATAAAAGAAGTTACCTTTAGGAATAAAGAGGTTGCGCTTCCAATAATAAATAACAAAGCACCAGAGAAAACCAGAACCCAAATACAAAAAAACACCACCAATGTAGTTTCTGAGCCAAGTTTGTAAAAAATGTGGAAGAAAATCCCACATCATCGACGGCAAAGCAAATCCCAAAACAATGCGGTTATAAAAGCTTGTTTCTTCCATAAACAAAGCTTTATATTCTTCTGAAATTCCCCACATCTTTTTCAATTTAGATAGATCTTGTTGAGATCGGAAAATAAAATCAAAACAAGGAACAAGAACTTTTTTTTGGGTTTGAATTGGGTGAGGCAGAGAGAGCAAGTGAAGGAAGTTAGGAGTTGAGAGGAGAGAGAAAAAGTTTTTTGGGTTTTTTGTTGTTGTTGGGAGTGTTGAGAAAGAGGGGGTTGAGTATTTATACTCCGTATAAAAGAGTAATTAATTTAATTAATTCTAAACATAAAATAAATACTCCATACTGGGTTTATTTTTATCTTTTTCTCTGTATTTTTTAATTATTGTTTTTCTTTTTTGGATTTTTATAAGATTTTGATTTTGTTGAAAGTTCTAATTCGGGCGAAGTTCTATTTAGATGGCGGCTTCCAGAAAGGAAAATTATAATTTTTTTTATTATTTTTTGGAAGGAAAATTCTCAAAATTATTGTGAATTATAGAGATATGATTCTTGTAGTATCACTAGTATGTGATTAGGTTGCATATGATAAATACAGTACTCAATAATTAAAAATCATGCGACATTTACAATATCTACAAAATGTCTATCTTAAGATTAGGATCTAAATTTTCACTTCAAAATATAATAATTTCAGTTTAGTAAAATTTAATTTTTGTTCTGTAAAATTAATTTCAATTCAACAAAAATAAGGTAAAGTGAATGGGGCCTTACGGCCTGTTCACTTTAGCTTAATTTCAGTTCAGTTCACTTCAGCTACAATCAGTTCAGTTCAGCTCTAATCAATTCAGTTCAGTTCAACTCCTAATTTCCTTCTCAAATAAAATATTCAGTTTAGTTCAATTCAGTTCAGCTCTAATCAGTTCAATTCAGCTCAGTTCAGTAAATATGAACAGGACCTTATTCTTTCAAATGACTTATGTAATATTGTAATCTACTTAAACAATATACTTCGTAAGTGTTAGTGTGTTACCTAAGTGTTAGGGTCTATCTGATTTACTGAGCTGAGCTGAACTGAACTGATTGGAGCTGAATTGAACTGAATTGTTTATGAGAGAAGAAAATTAGGTACTGAACTGACTTGTTTATGAGAGAAGAAAATTAGAGACTGAATTGAACTGAATTAATTGAAGCAGAGTTGAACTGAAATTAAGTTGAAGAGAACATGCCCATAGTGTGTTGCCTAAAACCAGTTAGAATATCGGTAAACAATATATTTTCTTTTTTCCTTTTTTTTTTTTGGAAGAATACTTAAACAATATACTTCATAAGTGTTTGTTTCCTTTTTCTTGGTGTAATCCTCATTAACATAAATAAAAAAAAATAAAAAAAAAAGTTATAAAATACTTTTTTCAATTTCTGTTCCTATCCTTTCGAACTCTAGTTATAGAAATATATCCTTTGGGCTTGTTTAGTTTCGCCTTAATTTTGTTTATACAAACTTGTCTGATCTGATCGGATTTGATTTGATTGTCTGATTTGACCAAACTTTAACTTTAAATATACAATGATCTATAAGGAAAAAATATATCAAGTGAGATCTTGTTAAATTCGGAATAATTTGAATTTAATATGTAATTTTTTTTTTAATTTTTTCATTACGAATTTAAAGATATTTAGCGACAAGAAACTGCACATAAAATGATAATCTGGTCCAAACTTATTTTTTCTTATCGAATCTGAACTTAAAAATAAGTTAAACTAAACCAGGCCTTAATGTACTTCCTCTGTATTTAAATAGTTGCAACACATACTTTTTTACGGTATTTAAGAAATGTGGGGTTCATATAATATAATACACTTTAAAATGGAATGAGTGGTTGTTAGTAGTGTAATTTAGTGGGTCATGTGCTTTAATAAAGGAAATAATATAATTATTCCCTAAAATAACTTTCCATTTATAGTGTGTTGCAAGTATTATGACATTTCCATTTTAAGGAAGTGTTGCAAGTATTAAAAAAGGAGGAAGTATAAAACGATAACAGTTTAAATAAATTAATTAAAATATTTTTATAGATGTTAATATCAAAATAGGGATTCTCATTGTATATTGGGTGGTCTAACCGTCTAATCACAGGGTTATGGTCTAACCGTCATATCACAGGGTTATATAAAGGGAGTTCAAAATACCATATTCTCGACACCAAAAGGATTAAAGGAATACTCCATAGTCCATACCATATTTTTCTTCGAGTTTTTTTAGATTTCCCAGTCGTACGTAGTTAAGATATGCATCCACCTCTTTTCTTTTCTTTTTTTTTTTTTTTAATTTTTATTTATTATTTATTTAAATAAATGTAATAATCAAATTGTAATTGTACATGTGTACAATTGTACTAGTCCAAAAGCAACCCAAATATACGTTTTATTTTATATTTAAAGCTATGATACATGTGTCAAAAAAATACTTCATATCCAAACTTTAATATTTGAAGAGGAAAGTAGTTCTACTGTATTATAGATTCTACTCATACAACATAACAAGTTTACAACTTTTATGAGCTACGATTAATTAATAAAGAAAACCGGGACCATACAGAGTGTATAAGAAATTGATAACCTCTTTCACTCACAAAGTCACAATTAGTTAAGATCATTTGCATTTCAACTTCACTAATTCAAAATATTAAAGTTCAAGCATGTAAAGAGTCATGGTTGTACACTTGTACTCGTACTTGTACGTGTAAGACACACTATCAATTAGAATGAAACACAACGATATATACATTGCGCCGTAAACAACATCACGCACTTGCACATATAAATAGGAATATGGGATGGTTCAACTCATACACGTGCAGTGTTTGATGAGAATCAAGGTTAGCTTAATGGTTAGAGGCTCTCCTTTTATTAGAAGGGTTTAATTCTCATCTCAATCAAGTAAGATCCCTAATTTTCTCTTACTTGCAAAGTATATATTACCTCCATTCTTGAAAATTCGACTCACTTACTATTCATTTAGTTAAAATAAAATAATTTGACCGCATTTTATGATTTATACAATCAAAAATAATTAACAAGTTTGATCTTATTAGATTCCTCTTTTGATAAATTTTCCAAATATCAACTTTTTAAAATTTTTACTTACACATAGTCAAAATTATTAATGGTCAACGATATTCATTAGAGACCGTGTAAATGCAAAGTGAGTCGAATTTTTAGAAACGGAGGGAGTATATAATTTTGGTGTAGTAGATAATGTTGTTTATTGGGTCATTTTATACATGTTCACCATGATATTGATTCGTTTATAGATAATCTAATTATTATTATTATTTTATTTTTTATTTTAAAATAAATACTTAATACAAGTATGATGTAAAGTAAATAAAAATAATATAAATTGCGAGTAATTTAGAAGCTTAACACGATTTACACAACCCTTCAAAAAAGTAGAGTAAAAAAAAAATCTAATAAATATTTTAAAACAAAAGGAAAGTATAATTTTGTATAAAAAAATAAATGATTTAAAATAGAACTAAGTTTTGAAGATAAGATTAAGATAATATGCATGTCAATATTTTTTTATCAAATACAATGTTAAGCGCAAATTTTACAATGCACCATGGTGCACCTAGAAATAGGTGTACCACAGTTATACTTTTGAACATTTAGTAAAAAAAAATCTGAACAGTTGCAAATTTTGAACATGTAGTAAAAACATCTAAACATCGCAAATTTTGAACATTAATTAAAAAATCTTACAATCGCAATGCATCACGCCTATACTTTTGAACATTAAACAATCGCGAATTTTGAACATTTAGTAAAAAAAAAAAAAAAAAAAATCTGAACATTGCAAATTTTGAACATT
This sequence comes from Chenopodium album, assembly GCF_948465745.1. NCBI lineage: Eukaryota > Viridiplantae > Streptophyta > Magnoliopsida > Caryophyllales > Amaranthaceae > Chenopodium > Chenopodium album. Next base: position 5,151,613 of record NC_137851.1, on the reverse strand, counting down.
TAGTAAAAAATATTTGAACAATCGCAATGCACCACGCCTATGCTTTTGAACATTTAGTAAAAAAAATATGAACAATAACATTTTTGAACATGTAGTAAAAAAATCTGAACAATCGCAAATTTTGAGTTATTACAAGTTAAACAAATTTTAAAAAAAGTTTGTCTGACTCGTAATAATTCAGTAATTTTGTAATATAAACTGAACATTTACCGTATAGAAAATGAATATTTTTATATAAAATATGAACATAAAAATTTGCATATTTATGTTCAGTTTTTGTGATGTGTTTATATTTTTTTACTAAATGTTCATTTTTTATAAAATATTCAATTTTTTTTACTAAATGTTCAAAAGTATAGACGTGGTGCACCTATTTCTAACTACACCGTGGTGTACATAATACTAATTGATCCATAAGGCCACCCTGTAAGTAGATAGGTTTGGTCAAGGGAAGAGAGGGTAAGACAATATTACACAAATGTTTTAATGAAAAATTTAATGAGCTTATTATGACATAGAGAATTAGAGATTGTGTTTTGTGTGTATACATACTATTCTCAAAAAATAAAAAGAAAAAAAAACATATTGATTCAAAAATCACATGTTTTTTACAACTACTAGTTTTAATCGTTAAATCGATCAATATTCCAAATGAATGTTTTCTAAATTCATTGATAAAAATACGGAGTATATATACAATTATACATATATATATTGTCAACCTTTTCTTATTGATCCGTACATCTAGATATTAATTTAAATGAATTTTATTAACCATACACAATTACGCAAGCAATGCATGGCTAGCTAGTACGGAAAAATATATTAATAGTCTAATACCATCACTAATCGTCAACTCTTTATGTAGTGGACTTTTAAATTAAGAAAAATGTATATTCAGCGCTTAACAATACCCAAAAAAAATGCAATAATTCTCCTTTTTTCTTTTTTTTTTTTTTTTTTTTTTTAGAACAAATCAATTCATTAATAAAAAGTCATCCACCATCTACAAATGAATTCTAAATTAACAAATATATAAAATTGAATCAAATTAGGATTTCCTTTATTAAAGCTACGATCGTTGAAAAGATCTTGCACTGCGATACATCTCTCGCACACATCGCTGGAATATACAGCCTTTTCGGAGATACGGTCTAACGATTTGTTATAACCGTAAGAATGATTCTCATCTGATTCGCTTGAACGCATCTGAAAACTTGACAACCGTTGTGATCCCGAACAAATTTTTACCAAAGAACTGACAATATGGTAAAAGATGATTATCTTTTTGATAAACCCTAACACGCAAACAAACCTTAAACATAAACAAGCAACTAAACTAACAAAAACTAACGACTCTACCATAGGGAGACACTCCACCATAGGGAGACGAATGAATATCTACACTACTTGTGTAGATTTATTGAAATCTAAATTGCAAAACTAAATAAATTTAATGGAAAAAGGTCGGAAATAGTTTAATTTTCGGAGAAATTAAACTAAACTATTTCCGGCCTAAACGGCCAAGATTTAGAGAAACCCTAGAAGAGAGGATGAGAGAAGAGGAGAGGAGAGGCGAGAGAACTTTTAGTTGCAATAATTCTCCTATTCATACCATAAATCAATTTCATATCATTAAGGGTTTGTTCACGAATACTGAATTGGGCTGAATTGAACTGAATTGAACTGATTGGAGCTGAACTAAACTGAGCTAAAATGAATATTTTATGAGAGAAGAAAATTAAGAGTTGAACTGAATTGATTGAAGCTGAACTGAACTGATTGTAGCTGAACTGAACTAAATTGAAATTAAGCTGAAATGAACAGACCCTAAGTGCATTATTTTGGAGTTTTTTTTGGTGCACACGATTTTAATATTATGTCTACATGTTATTATTATTATTAGGCAAAAGTTAACGAACGCCCGAGGCGTTGGATAAGCTAGCTAAAAGTGAAAAGATTAAATTAAAATGAACATTAATTACACCGATCGACGCGTGATTTTGTCATGCTTTCCCAAATTAATACCATTTTAAACAATATTTTAAATGATTATCCAATACCTCCGGACGTTCGTTAGCAAAATCCTTATTATTATTATTATTATTAAACAAATTTTTGTGAGGAGATGAGTAGATTTTACGATGGAAGGATGATCCATAATGTTCTCTAAAAATCAAGTGTGAACCATCATATCTTGCTTCTTTAGACTTTTTTTTTTTTTTTTGAAAACTTGCTTCTTTAGACTTTAATTAGGAGGTCAAACACTCAAAATCGGCTGGCTAAAAAGATGGATGATCTGGCTTAAAAAAAAAAAAAAAAAAAAAAGATGGATGATCTTTAAAATCTCAATAGAAGTAATTTAAAAAGCTAAGGCATGAAATAAATGTAATAAATAAATATAAGTTTTACTTTATTTTATGAGTTTGATAGATGAAATAGCAGCTTAATTGGGTTTGAGTGTACACCTATACAAATCTCAATTAAGAATATTATACTTCTCTCCTGTTAAATGAGCGCAAGAGGCCTGCCAAGTGTGTAACATTCCACATATTTTTATTTATTTATTTATTTTTGTTCATGCAATACACGACTATATATTTGTATGGTAAGGAAACCGCCTACTCTCAAACATACATGTATATGATAGTGGGGTTTGAAAATTCAAGTTCCCGCACAATCTTCGATCACTAAGCAATTAAGCATGGTGTAACATTGAAGTTTCCTGTAACAAACTTTAAGTGCTCAGTTTGCAAAATTAGTACTCTGTTTTTGGTAAGTCATTTTAAATAAGTGTGTTATAAAATGACTAGAATTGATTAGTGCGTGCTATCATGCATATATGGTATGTACCATAATCATTTAAAGAAACATTACTAATCAAGCAAAGCTTGACGGAGCTGGTAGAAAACTCATCTTGTGACTTGAGGTCACAAGTTCAAGCCCCACCAATTACAAAATACTTGGGAGTGTGCCAACTTAGTAGGGTCCTTCATCTTACCTTAAATAAAAAAAAAAAAAAATAAAAAAAAAAAAAAAAAAAAAGCTGCAAGGTAAAAAGGGTAAGGGTATATGTATACGTATCCATATATAATAAATGACTGCAATTCGCAAATTTTCCTTTCCTTCTCTATCTTTTTTTATTCTAATGACTACCTAACCTTTTAGTCTTTTATAGGACTATAGGAGTATGTACAAGTTTGAGCAAACACTGCACGTGCAACGAGCTGTTTAACTGGTGGGAGACCCGAGAGTGTGAGATAGCTTTAGAGATTTTTAACCTTAGCTTAGGGCCCCTGTTCACTTCAGCTTAATTTCAGTTCAGTTCAGCTCCAATCAGTTCAGTTCAGTTCAGCTCCTAATTTCCTTCTCTCATAAAATATTCATTTCAACTCAGTTCAGTTCAGTTCAGCTCCAATCAGTTCAGTTCAGTTCAATTCAGTAAACGGGAACAGGCCCTTAGTGTTGAGTTTTTGACTCCTTTAATTTACGTGCATTACAACCATTTAAGAGTATTAAAATAAAAAAAATGGTTAGTCGTACATTGTATTCTACTCTGTAATATTTTTACGAATTTTTTTTTTTATATAATAATTTGACTTTTACACTATTTATATATAATATATATTTTGTATTATACTACAAGGTATGAAGTTAACTATGTTTAGAAGTTAGAACTATTTATATACAATAATATAATACATCTATATACAATAATATAATACAAGCATTTAATACAATTTATAAATTGAGGCGTAGGTTTTTGCATAGAGAGTGAGACAGTATGAGTTGATCAGTAGTAGTAGGTGAAGCAGGACAGGGTGACAACATGACATTCCGATTGTGGTATTGTGTAATTGTATTTGTGATTGTGAGCCCACTGAATTTGACTATGAACTATATTTTTATAAGTCAGGGGCGAATGATATTCAACTGCAATTAATGGAATCTACAAAGATGCAAAATTATAACTGCAAATAAATTTCCAGGTGCGAGGGGTTTATAAATTCTATTTTAATTTAGTTTGTTGCGACTCTGCGAATTGAATTGCCGGTATTTTAGTAGAAATTGTTATATACATTCGGATGTATCGTATACCCAACTAATTTAAGGTTAGTTTTTGTTCTTCATTTGATGATAAAATGAAAAACAATCATTTAAATGAGAACAAATACTCATGGGGTAAACGATACGCCCGGGTGTATATCACAACCTCTCGTGTTTTATAACTGCACGTCATCCTCACTACTACTTATTCCTTCCGGTTGGTGTCTTGACTTTTAAAGATTGTCTTATACTGTACTTCCTATATAGATAACAAGTACATTTGTATTGTCCCTAAAATTTTATCTCGTTTAATTTTTATTATTTAACCATATGTAAATGTATGATACAATCTTATGGCCTGTTCTCTTCAGCTTAATTTCAGATCAGTTCCTAATTTCCTTATCTCATAAACAATTAAGTTCAGTTCAGTTCAGTAAATATAAATGTAAATGTAAATGAGAACAAGCCCTTAGTTTAAATTATAAATTGACTGAGAAAGAGGGTTGATCCACTTATAAGGCCAAAGAAGATGTAATACTAATCAATTTGTGATCCGTAAGAATAATTCCTCTCCCTTATAAAGTGAAATCATCCCTAATCTTTCTCTAATTCTAGACTTTCACTAATGGGAATACAGTAAGTTCTATGCTCTAATATATGAGTAATTATAAAATCTTAGATGAAATAAAGCTTTCATTGATGATTTAGCTGGAATTGAACAAAATGGATAATTAGTGGGGCCGGGTAGCTAAGAGCTTAAGAAGCCATTTACTTTATTAATAAAATCAACTCTATTATTAATTTGATTATTACTATCATTATTAGTCCAGCTGTTCAATTATGAAAACCCAAAGCAGTAGCATCTGTACGACACTCGTGTACATTTGCTGTCGTTTTTCTTACTACGTATTTTTTTTTTTTAAAAAAATTATCATAATTCGGATATACGGAGTAGCAAGTAATTAAACTTTGTCCGAAGTACTAAGGCCTATTCTGATTTACTGAAAACAATTAAATTGAACTGAACTGATTGAGGTTGGACTGAATTGAACTGATTGGAGTTGAAGTGGACTGAACTGAACTGAATAGAGCTGAAATGAATTGTTTATAAGAAAAGAAAATTAAAAACTAAACTGATTGGAGTTGAATTGAACGGAACTAAAATTAAGCTGAACAGAACAAACCCTAAATTAACTTGTCTATGAATGCACTAATTTGGTTTCAAATAAAATAAATAACTTGGCGACACCAAAACGCTTGTTTTATTTATTTATTTATTTTCTTTTCAATATTGTTAATTTTTTGTCAAATTTGTTAATTGTTACATACTGCAACTATGCAAGTGATGGAACAACAAACATTGCATTATTATTACAATTCAATGTTTTTAACAAACTACTTTAATTCCCGTGCCATACACGGATATTGAATAATTACAAAAAAAATATAATAATTATATATTTTAAAAAAATGAATCAATTGATCAATATTAAACCGTATGAATTATTTCGTATTAATATTTAAATATATAATACAAAGTAGTTAAAATGTGCAAGTTGATATTTTAGGAAGTTTACTTTAGATTTTATATAAAATAAAAGTCATAATCTAAATGCAACCTTTTTTTAATATAATAATTTTTTTTTAGAAAGTAGTTTTAGCGGGAAATTTTTTAATAATGCATTGCCAAGTGTCCCCTTAGATCCGCTTTTAGTAATATGTAATTGATTGATAATCATGTTTCATGCGGTGGATGATTGTATCATAGGATTAAGGGTTGTGTATAAGGAAATAAGCGTGCTGTGCTTGGTTTATGCACTTGTTTCAAACCAATATCACTATTCCTATCAATATTAAAAAAAAGTTTTACTTTTTGAACAAGAATAAGGGTAAAATAAGAAGTGTACGGGTGGTATATATATATATATATATATATATAATCGTGAAGAAACATTGATCATAATGAAAAGAACATAGACAAGAAAAAAAAAAACATATACGTACTAATTAAAACACATTACATCTTTCAAAAAAAAAAAAAAAATTAGAACACAATACATTGCATGCATATTTCAGTAACATAGTACTCCGTAAATGATTATTTGGGAGCAACTGTACTTTTGGATGCTCCATCTAATTTGTGGATGCTAAAAGTGAAAATACTAAGCTTCGATTAGAAAAAATAATCAATTGGTTTTTAATTAATTAACATACATTCCTAAATTAAACTATTACCCTTTCAAGCTATGATGTATTTCATACATACTAGTAATTTATTTAATGTTTAATTAGATAACCATTTCAGCTAATAAATTTGTCCTTAAAAATGATGAAAAGCTTGTTAGGTAGTTACTTAACAAAGTACTCAAACTTGTTCTATAACTACAATCTAAACTTGGAAGTCTAATTCAAAACACGAATTGAAACCATCACATTCGGCGGCGTCACAATAGATAATTTAAGTCAAGTATTGCTTATCATCAAATCAAAACTAAAGTCCAATGTAATCTTGACGTGCAGGGTTATATGAGTATTAACCAAGGGAAATGGTACAAATGTCCATGTATTATATACTGTACGTAGCTTCTAATCGATTTCTTGAAAAGAAGATTGAATTTTAATGGCGTCAAATATAGTTACCCTAAATTCAAAGCTTTTGTTGATAAAGATTGAGCCTTAACAAGAGCAAAACTCCAAAACTATATATAAGGCTATTAATTAATTAAACACTCTGTATGATTGGAGGATTTAAGGACTAGTTATGAAATCGAAGTCATCTTAAGTTTTGAATTTAATTCTAAAGCATAAATAATGTATAATCACAACTATATTGACAAAGATATGAATCTGTTTCATAAAATCGAAGTTATCTTAAGTTTTGAGTTTGATTTTAGAGCGCAAATGCATAATCACAACTATGTTGACAAAGAAATGAATCTGTTTTATACAATCCCGCAAGTAATCTTAATTCTAAAGCATAAATGCATAATCACAATGTGTTGACAAAGAAATGAATCCATTTTGATAGAGAAAACTTGGTCCATAATTTATTAATTTGTCATAATTTTCCTTTTTTCTTTTTTCTTAAAAAGGAGATTAGGCAAAAATTTTATTAAGTTCAGTATACATATCTGCATTAAAAAAAAATGTTCAGTGTACACATGTTATGAAATGAATAGAATATTATTATTACAAAATTTTAAGGATCAAAACCTAGAAGTTTGGGAGCAATTTGGAGCAAAGGCTTCAATGTATCCCCTACAAATTTCCTAGCAAAAAGATAACACATAGATGTTACTTCACCATTATATGTGCAATTTGATATTTCAAGTCTAATTTTGTTAAGAAACTCCTCTGTTATGTCACGACTAATAAATCGACCAGGGTGAGGTCCGACGTGTGACCAATCAACCCAAGTAATCCCTTTCTTAGCAATTAAGTCCGGAAATAGTTTATTAGCTAATGTTGGAAAATAATGCTCATCGTTGTAACAAGGTGGATGACAATGCTCTTCAAAAATAGAGTAATACTTTATATCCGAAACCATACGAATGGCGACTTCACGGTCAGCTTCGAACCATTGGGAACCTTTTCTCCAATCTTGAATGGTTATGTTAGGCCACATTTTGTGGTTGTAACGTCCACGACCAGGTTTTCTTGGATCATCAAAGGAAGCAACATAACTTACATTAGAATTTGTCAAGTAGTTGTAAATTGACGTGAAATTGAACAGAGGGATGCATGATTCTGATAATAAAACGAATTTTTGATTGGAAAAATCTAAGAGGGCATTGGCTAAAAGCCGTTTTTCTGCATCGATCATTGATATAGTTCCCCAAACAACTTCCTGAAAATTCAAACAATGAATTAATACTTAATACTTTAATAGTAGTATTAATTGTTTATATTTTCGATCATATTCGACACCCATAAAATTAATAAAAAAAATAAATCTAACTAATAAAGAACTCCATAAAATAATTTTCATGCAAAGTTGTCCAATATCTAAAATTAACACTTTTATTTGTGACTTTAATTAATAATGATAACATAACCCTAAGAAGCTCAATAAAGAAATATTGAGAAAAGATTAACATTAATTACACTGATTGGTGAGTGATTTTATCATGAATTCTCAACTTAATTCGATTTTGAGAAATATATTTAATGCTTATACATAACCCTAAGGGCTGCATATATCATTACCCATATTTTAAACTATTTGTGGTAGGGAGGCACATTAGTTTTAGTCGACATTATTATTAATATTTCACCAATAATTTTGGAATTTCCTGCGCAATAAATAGTCTGTCTACTTCTACAACTATACTAAAGAAAATGGAATCATACGATTAAAGATGGTACAGTGCTACTGTATTATTAGTCATAATTCACACTATATATCATGTGTGTAAATGCGTGATAATAATAAAGCAATTGAAAAAAAGAAGTTAATGCTGTTGTATTCTCTTACGTAGTATCTATCAATATAAAGTTTATCATTAGTTATTACTCATTGTAAGAGAAGATAGAAAATTCATGACTTGTACATTAAATACTCCTTAGGGTCTATTCTCTTCACTTCAGTTCAGTAAATCAGAATATGTCCTTAGTTGCTTGTATATTAAAAAAAAAAAATATATCATTCATCATGTGTAGTCGATCACTCAACCTCATTTATAATCTTAACATCGTATTAGTTTTGAATTTTCTTCTTTCTTTACCCCTTATCGCAATAGACTTACTTCTTTTATTTGAATTTTCATGTTTATTATCTTTTGCTAAAATCATATTTATTTATTTTTAATATTTTAAAAGTACAAATCGAAATGAATATATAATATTAGCCATGACTATTTTTCTTTACGAATACAACAGATGATATATGAAGTAGTAGTCAAAGTGAGGAGTATATGAATTAATGAAAAGTAAAAAGTCTAAATAAAGCTATTAAAAATATACAAGAAATAAAGTATACAAATTGGACGGCCTGCTTACTAACGCAGGGCGTAGACATTAAAAGCAAACCAATAGTATTCTTATTTGGTTGGACTTGGACCCTTTTATTTAGTGTGTCGCCTAAATGTCTGCTCAATGACATCAAAATCAACCCATGTAAAAAGCCCAATATTTGTTGCATAAAAAGCCCAAAAGAGACAAACAGCCCAAAAAAACAACAACTACTAAAATGAGACTAGAACAATAGACTATTCCACAAATCTCAAAACTATTTGAGTCAGAAAACGATTTTGATATTGATACACTAAAAATTAATTTTGACATACTCATTGGGAAAGTATAATTTTGTATAGGTTGCCAAAATCAATCACGAGTGTGCTAAATTCAATTTTAATTTGAGACCAAGAGACACAGTTTGAGTCATCTAATAAAATAACAAACTTTTTATTCCCTCCGTCCCTTGTTTACATTTCTGCTTTTCTTTTTCGGTATTTCAAAATTACATTCCTACTTTCCTTTTTTAGTAAGTAAATTTTTACCAAATATCCCAAATTATCCCTATTTTTCTGTTTTGTAATTAATATTTTCTCTATTTTCTCACTCTTATTTTCAGAATCCATGTGCATCAATTTAGATGAATATGATTAGTCCTTTTTTTTCCACCAAAAAATATTATTGATCCTTTTTCTTTTCAAAGGACTGATGACATATGCAGCATCAAATATTATTCTATCTTTGTTTTACTTAAAGACATCAATTAATGTCTTGTAATTCCCATTGTACTTGTTTTATTGTTCTTTATTTTATCCCAAGTTCCTTAATTCCCGTGTAATTTTACAAATAGGAACGTAAAAAAAGGACGGAGGGAGTAGTGTTTATATACTCAATGTCTTTTCATAATAGTCGAAAAACTAGTGAACTAATTCATCGAATTTAGGAAGAAGTTACAAACACATATTAATAATACATAATTAAAGTAAAATTACCTGACTAGGGATGCGTCTACCATAAAAGACAGAAGTTTGAGGCCAAGAATCATTGTAAGAAGGATGAGTATGAACATAGATTGAGTATAACCCTTCATGACCTTTAAAGAACAAGTCCCAAAGTGGGGCTAATGGCAAGGGCCCTTTTGTTAAGAACATGAAGGCCACTTTAGGCATGTATTCATAAGGGTATCCTTCCATTTGAGGGACCATTGATGCTCTCCATAATAATTCCTTGTCACTCATATTATGCATTATGACACTCTTGATGTTATCTTCCATGTTGTACCCCTTCCATGTTGATGAAATAGTGCTATTTGTTGTTGGTGGAGGGTACGAGGCCAGAGGCGGCAGTGGTGGTGGTGAAGATGGTGGAGGCTGAGCCGATGGCTTTGCCGGTTGTGCCAAGTATGGCAAGGTAGTTGATAGAGATGGCCAAGATGATATAGAGAGAGGCAAGCTTTGGAGATCAAGGAAGCCAATAGTAAGGCCAAGAGATAAGCCTAAAGCAAAGAAAAAAAATTGATCTAATTTAGCCATATTTTTTTACTAGAAGTATTCATTCATTATGAGAATTTATTAGTATAAATTTTGACTACTGAGAAATAATGAATTATGTAAGCATAAGTTTAATTTTATAGCTAGATTTATAAAGAGGTGGATTAGCTTAATTAAGAGATCTAGGACGGCTTTTTGAATAAATGATTTATGAGTCCAACGAAAGTTAGGGTGACTTGCATGTGTTCGTGTACGTAATTTTTACGAGATTGACTTAATTTGGTCTATGCCTTTTTATCTGATTGGACTGATTCTATGTAATACAGTAGTTCATACTCTCCCTACTACGAGAAAGTCAATGACCAAAACATAGGATGGTAGGTCTAAGTAAATTAAGTTTCAAAAATACGTTAATCCCTAAATAATGCACGCCTGTCTACTTTGTCATAAATTATACTCCGTAACCTAATCTCAGTATGTGTTACTAGTTTAGAAATGCAATGCCAAAATTATCAATACTCGTAATAGTTAGCCCTTAAATTAAACATATACGTGTGTACATTAATATTAAATTGAAACACAATGTATAGGTTTTTAGATTATAAATTTTATTTGTGAGTATATACAGAATAGTTCATATCATCAATCACAAACTCCATCATAATATGCATGTTCATAGACTCATATATCAGTAAGGTTTATTAGTTTTAGTAGATCCATGTAATTAGATAAACAAAGTTTGCTCACCCCTAACTCTTGGGTCAATGTCTAAACAACTAGAAAAAAGAAACAAAACATGGAACAAGTTGAATCCAAAAAAATACAACCATCTCAATTCTACTTATAATATACGAAGTAGGTTCTACACTAAGGGCCTGTTCTCATACGATTATTTTTACTTCACTTCTCCTCTAATAAGTTCAGTTCAGCTCTAATAAGTTCAGTTCTGTTCTGCTCAGTTCAGCTCTATAAATTCAGTTCAGTTCAGCTCCTAATTTCCTTCTCTTATAAAATATTCATTTCAGTTCAGTTCAGCTCTAATAAGTTCAATTCAGTTCAGCTCAATTCAGTTAATGAGAACAGGCCCTAAGTCTAAAGTTTATACAATAATCATTTATTGGACCAAGTAGGGAACGCAATTTGACAAATTTTTTTTTCTTACAAGATTGTTATCGTAGAACCTTATATCCTTATAATGCAAGTGACGTGGCTCACGAAAAGGATGTTAACAAAGCCAAATGAACTAGCCACATGTCCATCTGCGATTTATTGCAATAAAATGAAGGGAACTTTCTAATTAGTAAAGTTAAAATAATACAAATATAGTTCAAGTTTGTTCTTCAATAAATTGGAAGCGTAAAAGAACAAAAGTGATGCATGTATGTCTTCGTTTGCAAGTTCATGAAAAATCTTTGCAATCTGCATGAAACCATAATACATGGACAAAGTTAAACCTTGATGAGTTGCCAAACCCCCCTTTCCTAAATACAAGTACGAATTACGGAGTATAAATTAAAAATGCGTTTACCAAAGTCAAATTGTTAAAGGGTAAATACATAGTATTTGCAAATTTAATGAAAAATACAAGGTACAATTAAGTAATTAGCTACGTATAAGTGCGTGTACTACACGTGCAATATTGGCAAGTGCATGTCAATATGTAAATGTAATATAGAGCTCTTTAGGTCTGTTCTCTTAAGTTTAATTTCAATTCAGCTCAACTCCAATCAGTTCAATTTCTAGTTTTCTTCTCTCATAAACAATCCAGTTTAGCTCAGTTCACTTCAGTTCAACTCCAATCAATTAATTCAACTCAGCTCAGTTCAACAAATCAGAATAAGCCCTTTGTTTGAAATTTTTGGACTTCATTAATCTAAGTTATCATTTGTGCAATTCTTGCGGCATGCCCAATAATCTTTGGCTCAAAATTTTGATGGTCATATTACCACAAACTTTGAAGGAATATTGTAGTGATACATTAATGCACTAAAGTTGATGGTATGAATTGATATAGCTAAACTGAAGCAGACAACTAAAGAGTTGTAGTTGTATTAAGTGAACTCTATCTATCTATATATATATATATAATTAAAACCCAAGGCAAGAAATGTAATCATGCCACGTGTCATCATTCTTGCCACGTGTCATGAATTGATAAATGATGTGGGTCATGTACTCATGTGATTCATGTCATATTAAAATTGATCATTAATTTTTTCCTCACAAAAAATTAATGCTCATAAATTCTTATTTTTTAATCCCCATTCTTTCGTTTGCTCATCCATACTTTGAAGAAATTTATAATGGTCGATAAAAATTCCTTTAACAAATAAAACAGACTAATATGAAGTATAAAAGTTAGGTTACTACATATTTCATAATGAATTTTTTTAGTGTTTGATAAAAATTTTTAAAAAAATGATTTTTTAAAAAAAAATTATAAAACCACCAATAGATTTCACTTTAATTTATTAAAGTTTTTTTTTGAAACAATTTACTATAGTTTTTTATATAAAAAAATAACCCGGGGCATCGCCCGGGCCTCAAACTAGTTCTTTCATAAATTACCCTATAAAATTATCAATTCTTCAACCATTATGGTCGAATAATATTCATAAATAATACTGTATAGAGTATCAAATTTCATTTACATTATTGTCTTTCGAGAAAGGGGATGACATTCAATGGGCTCCTATTGAAATAAGCACGTAACATGTTCCAAAGTCCAAATTAAAACAAAACTAGATCGGGCCAAAGCCAGTATTATATACATTTGGCGACTAAAATCGAGAAACAAAGAAAGAAGACAGGGAAAAAATGGAGGGAGATGGAAGAAGCAAAGCATCAATTTCGTTAAATCCCAGTTTCAAATCATCTGCAATTTCCCAAGATCGTCTCGCCAAATTTCGAGTATTTTTCTCAAACCCTGCTTTTTATTTTTTGCTCCAAGTTAAGAATTCTGATTACTTGAGATTTTAAACAAAAACCCAGAAAATAAATTGATTTCAAGGGCTGATAACTTTCCACAATTTGTTAATTTTGTGTTTTGTGATGTTAGTAAAATGGGCTTTATGATATCAATACCATAGTAAATCACTAAATTGTATTAGTTGATGCTTGATTAGTGATTTCTACTGTTTTTGATTTGTTTTTGGGGATTACTGAAAAAAGGGTTTCATTTGATTTGAGTATAGTTGTACTTCGTATATAACTACATACTTTGTTAATTGATGTTTGATCATAGATTCTGCAATTTCAGGTTTCCCTTTAAACTTGTTAAATTTAATATGTATGTTTCTGGGAATATACTTTAGGGGTAAATTGTTTAGCTTGTCATGAATTGTTATTGTGATCATGTTTTAATTTTAGGGTTTGGAATTTGTCTCCTTGAATGCAAAATTAAGGAAAGTGTGATTAAATAGTGGAATTATAAGACCCAACAATCCCAATGTCATGGAGCATGGAAGAGTAAATTGTGTTGTTCTAACTTTTTAGGTTGCTTGGTTCCTTTACACCCCCCTCTTTTAGATTCATGTGCATTTTCATTTTCGATGTGGCGATTGCTTGGTGTAAGTATATCTTGGACTGTACATCTTGTAGGAATTACAAAGAAGACGCTTGCAAATTCAAACAAAGTCTAAGAACAAAAGAAAGTCTAAAGGTCTATCCTCATTCATTATGTCCTGTACCTCCTGGTTATGACTTTGAGCTATCACTTTTTTATACTAAAATTGGGATGTTTAAAGAAATTTGTGCATTACTTGTTAAATTGCAGATAAGAAAGATAAATTTGTAAGTGATGATGTTGATACACAAGGGTCTGTGGATGACCATGTAGATGAGTATGAGGGATTGAAAGATTCAGGTGTTAAATGTAGTTCAAAAGGTGAGGATGATAACAAGGTCTTATCATCAACTTCTTGTGGTGATGTGCATCCTGCGTTGAAGAAGAAGTTGCACTGGGGGTAATGATTCACATGTTGCAGTAAATTGTTTTGCTGCTAATAGCCATTCCTTCATCTACCTTGTACTTGAGATGTAATGATATATACCATTTATAACATTGATCTTTTGGTTTGGATGACAGGTTAGACACCAAAGAACGATGGGAAAGAAAGGCCAACATGTAGAATTTACGGAGTTACTCAAATGTACAAGAAGCATATCAATTCTGGTCTCAGCATGGCAGATTCTAAGCATTTTTATTGTTCACGTTCTGCAGCTTAGTTGGGGATGATCCTGCAGTCTGCATTTTGTCGATGACTACTGGGATTACTCTGGATGAATTAAAAAGGATAGAGCACTTGCAAATACTCTTTAGTCTTTACTAGTGATTACTCACCTTTAGTCTAGAGTGGGAAGGGACTGTTATGCATCAAGGGAAGGGGTTTGTTCTTTGTAGTGGCTGTGTAGCAGTGTAGGTTATGGAGGGGAGCAAAGAGCTTTTGTGTATCCTAGTTAAGGACTAAGAGGTTGTAGTACTGGCAAATTATTTGTAGAATCAATTTGTTATTATTTTTTGTTGAATCAATTTTCTCCTATTTCTGGGCTGATTCTCGTTTTAAGTTTTAAATAATCAAATAGTCATTGTTCTCTTTCAAGCAACCAGCCAAACCTTATCGTTTTTTCAGGAAATTTGAAAACAGAGAATTTGTTTATACTCAGTACAATATATATCCTCCTAAAACTACGGTGTACCTATTACTTCTTTCTTTTAAGAGATGCAAAAAGAGGGTTTATGGAAACCAGATATGAAAGTTTAGACAATTTTTTACTGACTTCAACATTCGATTTGTTGTAGTTACTAGTTAGATCAAAGCATGCATCATGGTAGTCTGGTAGATCATTAAGCGTTGTTAACAGAAATAGCATGACAGGATAAGTTCACAGAAATAGATTGATGTTACAGAATAGACATTATTGGTAGAAATGTTTAACAATCAAAGTTGTCCCACATCGGTAGGAAGAAGCAAGTATGTGTAATGAGGGAAATATAAAAAGCCAATTTCATGACTATAATAAGCATACCTTTCTCGGCCTTTTGGCTAAGATCAAGTGTAGTATCTGTTCTTATCAGTTTAATATCTGATATGTGGGCCAATGGCCCACAACGATATTAAATTTATTTTTTAAGGGGGAAGTCCCATCTCAGTAGCTTGCTACTGGGGTCTTCAAGCGTTTCAATTACTACCTCAACAATTATTAGACATTTTCCTTCTCTGTTATATGTTAAATCGTTGCACGGAGGTAGTATATTTGAAGAGTTATTCTTAATTTAATTTGTCACATAATTATTTCCAAGAACATTAAATAACATAAATTTTTTCCGCCGTTCTTATTTACTTGATCCGTTTTGACTTTAACAGTATTTTTAGTTCTCTTTTGACCATCTCGATCGTTAAACTTTTACATGACAAGCGTGATATAAGAAATACCTCAAGTAAAAAGAATAGAGGAAATACTTGTTAATACTCTTGGGACAATGTATTTTTTTTTTTCTTTTCCTGATGATCTTGTTTTCATACAAAATATTTTCTTTAAAATATGTAAAAAAGAATTATTGTAGCAAGAGTTAATAAGCAAGAGTTGATAAACTGTGGATAAGGTGAAAGAACCAGAAGCAACTAGTGATAAAATTTCCAAACTCTACTACAGCTGTTTATAGAACCTTTAGAACAGAGTCTGGACATCAATGTACACATGAGCAAGAGAACTAACATCACACTCCTAAATCCGGGGATTATTAACTTTATTCTCTCTAGCATCTAGATCAAAAACTGATTCCTCCAGATTACACAGATGGGTTTAGAGCGAGCTCTATTTCCTCAAGTGACCGTCCTTTTGTTTCGACAACGTTACCAGCTATGTACAAGACAGCTAGCAGACAAACTGACGCGAATGCTAGATAGACTTTGCTGATCCCGAACTTGGTCACCACACTCAAGAAGTAAAGACCAATCACGAAATTTGAAGCCTGTAGATGGAGGTTATATGGGGAAAGGAGAAAGAAAGAAATGTCAATATGTGGGTGCATAAATCAGAATCATGATGCTGAAGCATACTGCTATCTGTTGATCACTTACCCAATGCATCCCCAATGACAAAGCTACCGCTTTTGCTCGAATTCTGGATGCAAAGATCTCTGGAAGTAGAAGAGCAGGAACAGGACCAGCGCCAAGTGAAAAGGAGAGGACATATCTGTGGGAAGAAGATATTATCTATTGTTGGGTGCAATTAATGAAGAGGAATACAGAGATTATATATTTCTACAGGTAAATAACTCACAAAACAGTTCCCACAACAGCAAGTGTGCCCGAGTATGGTGCTAGAGCCTTCCATGTGAATGATAGTGACAGTAACAACATTGAAGCAGCCTGTAGGAAAAGAAACTCGTCAAAAGAGAGGGTAAAATAGTATTCCAAATGAATTTCTTGGGAAAAAAAGCAGTTAACAAAACATATTTGAATGCCCTCCACAATTCATGTTCAATTGCAGGAGAGAGGTCCTTCTGAGCTTCACAACCTACAAAAGTTGCTAACTTGCTACAATGTCCCTTTTTTTTTTTTTTAAATAAAATAAATTCATTATCTTGACTGATAGAAAAAGAGGTCCCGTCAGGCAACACTTTGTTTTGATCATTTGATCAATAAGGTATAGTGATATACTCGAATGCCCTCTATTTCATATCAGTCTTAAGGTTCATTCTCTATTACTGAAGTCAAAATGGAGCCTTATTGATGATGACATATAGTACAGATTAAGCTTACCATTCCCGAGAAACTTGTCATCAGTAGGCTCTTTCTTCCTTGCCTGTCCATTAACGAAGAAGCAATAGCAGTGCCTACAAAGAGGAGCAGATGACTTGAGAAAAAATGTTGCAAAGTATATAAAACTAATTAAGCAAAATGGTTCATCATGACATACCAAAAACATTCGCTGCTCCAACAAGGGCACTAGCAGCAACATCTGATGCAATTCCCGCACTGCGGAATACAGATGTGGAGTAATATACTACAGCATTGATTCCGGCCATTTGCTGGAATAAGAAAAGTGCAGCACCAACACTTACCACTGCACATAAAAATAAAAGTTATTAATTCTTTTAAAAAAACTTATAGAATAAACTAATACAAGCCTGAACATAAATAATAACACACTCAAAAAAATGGTAGTCTTAAATACCATGTAAGAAAGATGATAGGTACTAGTCTAGCATGAGTATCACCTCTTTCTCTAATTTTTTTTTTTTGGTTGTTTGTTTGGGTTTAAGGGGTGTTGCTTTATTATTAGATTAGTCTACGCGAAATATCATTTATTACATTGTCTCCCCTTGCCCCACTCTAGGGAGGAGCTTTTCCAGAAAAATTGGATAATTATGATATTAATGTCAATTACAGAGAGAGATGGGGGCAGGGGCTAGGAAGAAGGCCAAGACTTCCTTAATATACCTTTACGATAGCGACTACTGAACAGATCAAACCATCCAGCTTCTGGTTCAGAAGAACCTTGCACCGATGTTCTCAAATCATTGATCACCTCCGGAACCCTTTCTTTTCCATAGAGTGCTGCTACAGCCTTTTGTGCCTCAGCAACTTTTCCTTGCTGCAAAATTAAAGTTTCAGCTAAGCAACTTCTGAACCCCCTAAATATGGATAAAAGTCTAAATATGGTATAGAGAAAACATATATTCTAAACAGTAAACATTAGAGCACCTGAAAAAGCCACCTAGGGCTTTCTGGACAGAAGCCCATCCCAAGAGCCAAGAGAACAGAGGGAACTGTTGCAATACCGAACATTGTCCTCCACCTGTAAAGAAAGAAAGAGACAACAAATAAAACCGTCAAAATGATAGAAAAACTGAGGTGATATACATATAAAAGTATAAAACAATAGTGATATCACATTAAAAGTGGCCAGCAAATATAATTAATGACTTCAATTTTGATTAAAATAAGGGAAGCCTGAAAAGCTTTTAAGTAAAAGCAGTTTGATAAACACAAACAACATAGGGATATCAAGGTAGTACCACAAAGGGTTTCCTGCTAAAGGCAATCCAGCAACCAAAGCGGCAAGAATCCCAATGCATATAAAAAGTTGGTTGACAGAACCAAGTGCACCCCGAATATCAGTGGGCGAGATCTGCAAAACAGAAATTATCTCTGTTCAATTTCTGTAAACCGACAAGTTAAAAATTTAGGAAGCATAGAGGTTATTACCTCAGATATGTATAATGGAACTAAGGCAGATGATATGCCAATTCCGATGCCACAAAGTAAACGACCAATCATCATAATTTGCACACTTTGTGCTGTGGCACTATAAAAGATTCAGGAAAAAGGTGTTACAAGTGAGTTGCAGAAGGAAAATATTTAAACCTTAAAGGATTGTGTACAAACCAGAGATAAGCTCCTATTGCAAGAGGAATTGCATCTAACTGGAAAGTCCTTGTTCTTCCAAATTGATCAGCCAAGGATCCACCAGTAAACGAACCAACAGTCGCTCCTGCAAGCAATATGCTCACAACCCATCCTGCAGGAAAGCAACAAAATTGTTTTAAAAGCAGAACCAGCATTATGATTTCATAATGATCTGAATCGGATACAATATTATCATCATGGTATGCTAAAATGATCTTAAAGTCTTAAACATATTCCCAATAAGATTTTCTGTATGCCATGCTTCACATTTATGTTCTATGACAACTTGCCTTGTAAAACAGTATTGCCGGTAATAGCCAGATCGGCAGATAGGTAGTCAAGAGCTCCATTTACCACACTGCAAGAATAACATTGTGAAAAGAAAATCTTAATAAGGTTTATAGAGTGTAACCCGATTCCTAAAGTATCCATGAAAGTACTTGTTTCACCAGTAATGAAGCTTAACAACAGATCATAGTCATCATACCCAAGGTGATATCCAAACAAAATAGCTCCTAAACAAGCAACACCAACATATGGCAAAACTGATGCAGAAGATTTGCCTTGATATTTGACAGGAGTAGCATCTTCAAGATCTCCTACAATGTATGTACAATGTGAACTGTGAGAAAATAACCAGAATCAAAAGCATCATAGCAAGTTTTCTCAAGTTAGATGAATATAGTCCATATACTAGGAAGATGTTGATAGAGTGACTATGCAGCTTGAAAAGAAATAAAGTGATGACCACAACACACAGTGGATACTAAACTGAATAGAAAACCTGTCCGCAACTCCGGATCATATTTGTCAGAAGCTCTGAACAATTGATTCCGAAATCTCAAAATGAACATATTATGCTTGTCGTATAATTCTGAACTGACCAAGCTTAAAAGTATTTGACCTTAAGAACTTATAAGGCAAAAATGTTGGCATAACTCAGAGTATCATTCTAAGATGGGTTAGCAGATGTAAAATTGATCCTCAAACAAGTAATTCTTGAGAGACAAAAAGACAACACAACAGAATTCCTATAAATCACAGCTCCTAGATCTAACTTTGTTTGCTATCAATTACATGTACATTATAATCGATTGATTACATTCTTATGCTATCATTAATAATCAATTTTTTAAACAGACAGGATCACACAAAAGCCTGACTCTAAATTACCAAGGCCCCTAAATTATCTCCTATTGGTATTAGTACTTCACAATCACTGAAGCTAATTTCTTCAGGTTTTACAAATCATACAATGTAAGAGTTGTAACATGTTGTGCCTCGGGGTGGCTTATTACCATGCTATATGTAGACCTTGATTGATTAACTAGCAGTAATGCTTCAGCCTACTTCAGTGCACCCATAGGTCAACAGAATAATCATGTTCTAAAGATGTGCTACATACTAACTAGTAACTACTAAGATACGAATGTCCCACATGCCATTAATTCTGTTACCATACTCAAGTACTCTTAGGCCTTATTGAACTTAGCTATTTCGACGGTATTGTAAAGAGTCAAAGCAACAATACAAAGGAAAATGAAATCAACTCGTTCTATATACACTTCTGCAACTAGCATCAAATCAGCAAACCACCAAAAGTGAGGCAACAAGCTAAAACTTGCTCTTTACACTCCACAACTAGATGCTATCCATAAATATATCCACCAACTCAAATATGTCACTTAAACGATAGCTACAGCTCCTACAAGACCATCACTAACAATGCAATTGGCAATTATCTTGCTCACAAATCGCAATCGAAGCCCGTGTCCATGGAACCAACCCCAACAAGATCAATTAACATTAACAACCAAGATCACAATTTCACCAAATAAAAACACAATTAAATCAATCAACACTTTAATCATGAAAGTAGCACCATATAACACAAACAAAAAACATAGTTATATGAGAACAAACCAGAAGCAGCTTGAGCCTTGACTGATCTGTACTTGGGTGATGATTTCATGACATGATCAATACCCAATCTTCCAAATCCAGCACCCATTGAAAGGGACCCACAACTCAATTTACAAGGATTAAACTTATAATCATTGTCATTAATTTTCACAAAACTCTGATTATTGCAACCAATTGAGCTTAACCCTTTAAACCCATTAATCTCAGCCACTCTACGATTCTGAACTCCAAACCCCAAATTGCCTTTGACCATAAAAGTTGACGTTTGCATCTTTATGTCGCCTTTTTAAACCTAGAGAAAAGTCAAAGAAGGAATAATTAATTACATATCCAGTAAATTACACTCAATAACTTAATTGGGTACTTTTTTTTTTTTTTTTTTTTTTTGAACGGAACTTAATTGGGTACTTAAAACTGACAAAAACAAGATTAAATAATGATCAATGAATGAATGAAAAATACAAAAGGATCCAACTTTATCCCACATTACAATTCCAAAAACAGGGAATTTTCAATAGATTGTACAAAATTAGCAAAAAATTTATCACATTTAGAAACAAAAAAATATGAGATTGGAAGAAAAAGATATGAAACTTACCGTTTATTAAAGTTAGGATTAAGGAAATTCTTAATCTTTTTAATGATCAAACAGCGATCTGTCTCAAAGTCTCCAAAGAATCACGTTTAAAAATTATGGAGATGATGAAAAAATTGAGGGGAAGAGAGAGAAAGAGGGAGAGCGTGACAGTTGAAAGGAGGAAGAGTGATCAGTTGCTGAGTTGGAGAATTTTGGAATTTCTCTTTCTTTTGATTTTGATGGTGTGAGGTAAGTATTGGGTTGGATTATGAACTTACCAAAGATAGGATTGGATTTTCAGGGGTCCATGTAGTTGTCATTGGGGTGGAGTGGGGGTCTATGCAAATATGTAATGACATTAACCATATGTTTATCTTTCTTTCTTTCTTTTTTTTTTTTAATCTTATTTTCAATTAGGTTTTAATTTCACATTAATAATTGTAAAGAAGAAATATAATAAAGAATCAATATAATATAATTCTGGTTCAGTAAAATAATTTAAGCTCATTAAAAATACTCCGTAATTTAATAAGGTGAAGTGAACATGGTATTAATCAAGAATAATTTAAGATATAATATTAAGGCAAATTAATAATTTAGGCAAAAATAAGTCATTGAACTATATAGTCTGTTTTACCCTTATACAGGATTATTTCTAACAAGACATACAATAAACTCATCAGAGTTTTGAAATACATTAATGGACCGGCCATGTTGCAAAATAAACAATACAAATAGTGTGTAAAATTAGTTGTGACAATACAAAGGATTCGAAGGAATCAAATTGCTTAAACTAATTTACAATGCATTTTTTAAGTTGGTAAGGTGAAGGACCCTATCTACCCAGAACCTCTCACAGATCCTCTCGGCCCGGGTTAGCAGGCTAGGCACTTTGGGAGTGGGAGGGGGGGATGGGTAAGGGTAAAGGATTGAACCCCCAACCATGAGGTTAGAAGGTACAACCCCTTTCACAGTTTCACTAGCTTGGTAACCTAAACTTTTATTAGTCAACAAAATTCCAAAGTACTAATTTATAAAAATAAAAAATAAAAAGTAAATAAAAATTATAAAAAAATAAATAAAAAGTAATCTAGTAGTATCCCTGAAAAATTGCTGTTTGCTACAGAATTGGGCCTTTATATCTTGGTACAATTGTGAATTGAATTGTGCTGAATAGTATTAAGGCCGAATACAGTATGCTAAAATCATAAACCCATCACAATTCCTTGTTTCTTCTACTCTCAAGTCTCTCAACCAATTTCCTCTTTCCTCTTTCCTCCACCCTTCATCCTTCTTTCTGCAAAACCAGAAAAAAAAAATCATCAATGTTGAGTGCAATTTCAGCTCCAAATAATCTAATACCATTTCCAAAAACAACCCATTTGAGAGCAAAGCAGTTTGCTCCGAATAGTTTTCGGGTTTCAGCAGTTAGTTCTTCTTCGAACCCAAAAGAAACCAGCTTGGAGTACACCCCTTGGCTTATTGTTGGTCTTGGTAACCCTGGAAATAAATACCATGGAACTCGCCATAATGTAATTTCTCTATCTTTCACACCTTTAATTTTTTGGATTTTGATATTTTTTTGGTTTGTTTGTAGTTTGAATTTGATTCCATAGATGATTACCTTACTGTTTTTATGTGGGTTTGTCCAATTTTGATATATTTAGCTTGATGAGTAGATATTTTGTGCCAATATTTCATCTTTGTTTAGTTCCATGTTTTTGGTAGATATATGTAGGCAGTTTGATTAATTTTTGGTTATGTGGGAATTTATCTCAAGTGATTGGAGGATTGAATATAGCACATTTAATAAATTGTTAAATTGGAAATTTGGAATTCACATTTTTGCTGTTTTGTATATGTTGATAATTTGATATGTATGTCAATTTGGCAACTCAATGGTCCTCCTCAAGCTGTCTATATGATTTTTTGATTTTCTGAGGTATATTTTGAATGGTTAATTTGATACATAGAATCACAATCATGCATAATGCATTTTCCAACTCAAAACTGAAATGTTCCTGCCCAATGGCTTCTTGATGACCCAAATATAAAGTTGTTTGACCCAAACTCAACTTGACCGACCTAATTGACAAGTAAATTGATGATGAGACTTTTACCAGCTGCTATGTTTATGTATACAAAGTGTATAGGAAGCATGATTTCATAAGCTCTAACGCGCCTTTGTTATTTTCTAACCAGGTGGGATTTGAGATGATTGACAAGATCTCACAGACGGAGGGCATTGTGTTGAACACCATACAGTCAAAAGCCTTGATAGGAATAGGTGCTTTCAAATTTTCAGTTTTGTGTTTTTTGGCTATATTTTGCTGCTTTGAATGAATCCTGGTTTTTTTTTGGTAAGGTTACTTTGGTTCTCAATTTTTCATCATATGGCGTGATCAGTGCAGGTTCAATTGGGGAAGTACCTATTGTCTTGGCCAAACCTCAAGCATATATGAATTTCAGTGGGGAATCGGTATGCTCCTTAATCGCTCTTTAATCTTTTAGCTGCTTGGTTGTGTTCCAGAGCTTGTTTTGACTATGTATGATTATTCTGTCTGCACTTTTGTGTGTAAATGAATCATTATTATTCTTCGCTTTAATTGATACTTTGAACATGGGATCTCAAAGAGTTGAAGAATATCTTAAAAATAAAAGCATCCCCTGATAACATTTGAATAGAAAAGATTGGTTGTTGTACATCCCTGGACAAATCACCAAATTCACCATGCCTGGGGAAGACTTTATGTTTCTAGGAATGCTTTTGAGTGATTTTTTGTGATATAAACTTTGATGTTTGTGAAGACGTGAAAGCAATATAGTTTCCAGTTCACTTCATAGAGATTTGATCAAGTTCACTTCATAGGGGCTTGATCAAAGCTTTGTTAGAAGACTTAGAGCAGTAAAGATCCCTAGAAGTGAACACAAACACCATATATATTATCTATTCATGAATGTTTCTTCATCCTGTCAAATATGTGTGCATCCTGGAATGTGTGTGCAAAGCCAGTAGCTTATTATTACATTTTAAAATTGGCTTTTCTTCCTGTTTCCCCCATTAGATCCATGTCTGACTTGTAAATTTCTTTTATTTGAGGTTGGACCGCTGGCTGCATATTACAAAGTTCCTTTGCGCCACATCTTATTGGTATGTATACCTTACCTACTGAATTCAAAGTAACGAAAGTCAGTCTTCATTCTGCTTATGTGGTACTTTGAACTGCTATCTTAGGCCTATGATGAAATGAGCCTGCCTAATGGCGTCTTAAGGCTTCAGCCAAAAGGAGGACATGGACATCACAATGGGTAAGATACCTAATTGGACTCACAGAGATAGTGGTCAGTAGTCAACAGAGATCTTGTCATCCTTTTGAACCTCTTAAAACCAATGAAGACTTCATTCTTAAAAAAATCATGGACATGATGGTATAGCTGAACTTTTGTGTGCTCTGCATATATCTGTGTTCTTTACTTCTCCCCCTTTTCCTCAACTGTTGTTCTGAATCTTGCCCATTTTTGAAATTGACTCTTGTACACCTCCTAAAGAGATTAATTCAGTTGAACAAACTCACTACAATATGGTCATTGGTGCTTTAGTATCCCGTGCAAGATTCTAAAACATTAGAATCTGTGAATCTTGGAAAGATAATTTGCGATGTTTCAGAACATTATGGAGTACATACCAAGTTCTGAAAGCATTTGTCAGTCCATGTTGTCCAGAACCTCAATCCTTTCTCCCAGTCAGTCTTACAAATGTTTTTTTGACAATAGTCTTACGAATGTTGGACCCGGATCCTTGTTATAGGGTGATACTGCTGACTCTGAATCAGTTATAAGTCTCATGATTTTGTAATGTTGCTATTGCAGAGTTAAGAATGTGATGGGACACTTAGATGGGCGGAAGGACTTCCCTCGGCTAAGCATAGGTTGGTTTTCAGAACATCATATCTTCCCTGTCTATAGAGAAAAGCCTCATTTAGTCTGTAATCAGATTTCAGCCCTTTAATTAAAAATTCAATCTTTGTAGGTATCGGGAATCCTCCGGGAAATATGGATATGAAAGCTTTTCTTTTACAAAAGTTTAGTCCTATAGAAAGAAGACAGGTAAGCAATCCTTCAAAAGGTGTTATTCTCGCATGTAAATTTGAGAACTTGGAAGTTGGATATGTCAACAGCATGAAACTCAGCTTGTATGTTCAAGTGTTGGTTTTCTAGTGCAAAAAGGCATCGCAAAGTCAATGATGCATGTTTTATTGTGTTTACTTCAATCTTAAGAGAGAGAGACCCTCAATGTAAAAAATATGTCTTCAGACCAACAAAGAATTTATCACTGATTTATCGTGCAATTTAAAGTGTCAACTGTATCAGTTACTAACATACTAAATGTTTTGAGTGTATTTAAATTCAATGGACAGATTGATGCTGCTTTGGAACAAGGTGTTGAGGCTGTAAGAACCTTAGTGCTTAGTGGATTTACTGGCAGTATTACAAGATTTAATCTCGGGCAGAAGTACAAGTATCACAAAGTCTGAAGGAAGAAGTGCGAATCCAACAAATTATCCATGTAGGTACAAATTGTGTCACTCTCGAGTCTTAATGACCAAGCCAACATATGTGGGTTCTTCGAGTCCTCTTCAAAGGATAAAAGCTCTTTGCATTGAAATTAGTAATTGAATGCTCCGCTCTGCATCAAGTTTTCTGGGAAAATCTTGAGTTGTGTTGGCAACCAGCGTACGTGTGGTCTTCAGTAGAGCACAGATTGAATCTTACTTGTTTTACTATGTACATAAGTACATGATATGGGCTCAAGGCCTCCCTCACGTAGGATTTATAGAAATGTTAAGTCCTGGCACTCACTTTTATAACATGGTCTATAAGACTATAAGATTTATAGAGATGTTAAGTCCTGGCACTCACTTTCATCACTAGAATACCAATTATCTGTTTATAAATGTCCTAAATAATGCAACCAAATTTGACTTGTCTAAAATTATTTAAAACTTGTAGTTGTGAATTTAACTTCTTGTAATTAATACAGTTGTTTTGAATTAAACTTGTTGAAATTAGTGGTTGTAGTTGTGATTTTTTTTTTTTTTTTTGACAGCACATTATTAATTCATCAGTACATAATACAGTAATAGAAAACTCGGAAGGAGTATATACTTGTAACAGTATTTTTTTATAGTTCTTCTTAGAATCAGGCTATACATAATGTGCAATCATCCATTCTAATATAATAGAAGACGCCTCCCAACTTCTCCAAAGTTGATAGTTCGGTTTACAATAGCTCAATAACAAGAGGAGTTTTCATCGATTAGAGTGGAATCCTCGTTAAGGCATCTACGTTCAACCTCAACAACACAAAAATATTCACAGTAGAAGTTACAACTCATCACAAGTGAGTTCAATTACCTCTCCATTTCTCCAGTGTGGCATTCAAAATATTTAAATTGAAGGTGATAACCTTTTAGACATCAACTCAATAAAAAGTATTTGATTAGGTGAATGGAGCATATTATCAAGCACACTCGTTCTCATATAACTCAATTTCACATCTATTGAGAAGTTAATTAACTTTAACTTGTTTCCTATTCTTTCTTTTGATACATCAGAAATTCTCCGAGAAGGGCTTTCTAATGATTATTTTTCTTACCTTGTAAAAAATATGTAACGTCGTATATAATACTATCTCCGTTAAATGTTATGTGAAATTTTGGGGTATTATTTGTGAGATATAATATATTCTAAAGTTGCACATAGCATTTAACGGAGGTAGGGCCTGTTCTCATTAGATTAATTTCAGTTCAGTTTATGTCTAATGATATTGCTAATGATATAAAGCCAAATTTCATACTTTTAAGCTTATATTACAACAACGACAATAATAATAATAATAATAATAATAATAATAATAATAATAATAATAATAATGACTATTATACGGTTATGCCATATTTCACTTAATGACTATTATACCATATTTCATTATTTGACGAGTTAGGAGTAAAAATAGGATCAAGTTAGTTTTTGAATAAAACCGGCCCAACTCTTTGGTTTTTTTTTTTTTATTTTGTTTTTTTCATTTTGAGAATTTTTTAAAAAGTGTTTTGTGTTCTTTTGTCATTTTAATATTTTATTTTTTTAATTATATAGTATATGTTTTTAAAATGTTTTGGGGTTCCATGTTTTTAATATATTTTTTCATAAATATTTTAATTATATAGTATATTTTTCTTAAATATTTTAATGTGTATATTTGTATATACACATATATATAATAATAAATAATCAAAGATCATAAATCCTTAGTTAAAAATCACTAATTAATAAGTTCAGTTCAGTTCAGCTCTAATAAGTTCAGTTTAGTTCAGTTTAGCTCATTTCAGTCAATGAGAACAGGCCCGTAGAATATAATACAAGTATTATTTTCAATATATTGGTGTATAAAATACCATACGGAGTAGTTTTTTTTTCTTTTTTCTTAGAGCATCATTATTCATGAACAGAAAAAAAATTATTCATGTTATTATTCACAAAAAAAATATTCTCTCTCATATACATAAACCAGACAAATAATTTCCGATATCCTCCTCTTAACCATGAACCAACAAAAAAATTTGTTCATATTACTATTCACCTACCCCACCTCAATTTATCTTTCATTTTACCATTTTTTTAAAAAAATAAAAAAAGTCACTTTTGAACCACAAGAAATCAACAAAAGTCAGATGAACAATTTCACAAACGGTTTGGAAAACCAAACCATTCACAATTAATCATGGAACTATTCATCACTCCCTCATTTATTTAACATTATTTTATTCAAATAATAACACAAATAATTTCAATTGTTCATTGTTAAGGATGCACTTACGACAAAATACTTGTACCAAATTGTATGACAGGAAAGACGTAAAAAGCCCTAAAAAGTAACCTCGTGGCAGAAACCATCATCTACTTCCTCACCATGCCAGAATCCAATTTCACAATAAAATCACAACCCTTGATCAACAAAACGGCTCTTAGACTTCCTCCAAATCCAACGGCTGAAATTGCACCGATCATTCATCTACTCTTTTTTGACCCTAAATCAAGGTCCCAATCACAAAATCATAACGTTAGAATAACCAAATCTCTTTTGATTAAACAAACAATCTTTCTCCCCAAACACACCATTTCCAAAAAAAAAAAAAAAAATCTACTTTCTCTCTCCTCTCTTTTCTCTCTCTTCGTCAAAATTCGACCGTTGGAAAGGAAAAATCACATTTTTACAAACCCAGAATAAACAGAGCAAATTTACTCATACAATTAGATCGATCAATGGCTGAAACATTAGCCCTTGATCCAAAAACCCTACTTCTTTCTCATTATTCTGATCCAAGCAATAATTCCCTTCAATTAATCACTGATCCTTACTTCATGGAACGTGGGCCCAGATACAACGCCTACGCTCAACTCAGAGAATCAAATCTCCGATCAAAAAGACTCAAATTTGAGGAAGATCAGCAGTTTTTGGAGATACCCAGATTAGATTCTTCACCAGAAAAGAAAAGTGAAGTCAGGTTTCAGGGGAATTTAGTGGGTAATTGTACAAAAATTGAGGAAGATGAACAATTTCTGGAAATACCCAAGTCAGAATTCTCACCAGGAAAGAAGAAAAATGTCAGATTTCAGGGGAATTTGTTGGGTCACTGTAAAAAAATTGAGGAAGATGAACAATTTCTGGAGATGATACCCAGGTCAGAATTTTCACCAGCGAAGAAGAATGTAAGATTTCAGGGGAATTTACTGGGTAAAAGTAAGAAAATTAAGGAAGAAGAACAGTTTTTAGAGATACCCAGATCAGAATTTTCACCAGCAAAGAAGAATGTAAGGTTTCAAGGGAATTTACAGAGTAACAGTAAAAAACAGGGGTACTCTGTTTTGGCTCAATCAGTGCCTGATTTTTCTTCTGCATTAAGGAAAGAGAATCGGAAACCGTCTGAGAATCGGATTCCGAGGTTTGAGAAGAGCATAACACCTCCGCCATCTATGTCGAAAAGGGAGAAAATTATGGGAAGTGGGAGTAAATTAGGAGGTGTTGGAAGTAAATCTGTGAATTCAGGGGAAAAACAGAGTAGTGGGAAGTTGATGAGTATGGGAAGAAAGAGTTATGCTAGTATTGATGAATTGAAGGGATTGTCAATTGCTGCTGCTAATGCTATTAATGGTGAAAATAAGGTTGCAAAGAAGAGTGGTAATAGTAGTGTTTTGAGGAAGAGCACTGTTTTTAGTACTAGATATTATTGATTTTATTATTTCATTTTTTTTTCATTATATTCTTTGATTGAGATATTGTTGTGTTTGGGTTGATTTTTGCCATTATAATTCTTTTTTCATGTGTTACATACTTCATATAGTTTGAATGTTGAGTTTGGGAAATGATATGTATTCATGTATATGTGTGTGAATTTCAATTTCATTGGTATTTCTTAAAAAAATACTACAATAAATCATGATTATGGTTGTTGGTTTCTCAATGGATATGTAAGCATATTTTGGAATAATCTATGAACTCTGAAATTCATCCATGAATTGCTGATTAATTCTTGATTATAATGGAAATTTCAGTTCATGGTTTTGATCAACTTATTTACTTATGCTATGAAAGCTTCATTCTGAGAGTAAAATTTTGTAACAAACTTCATGTGTTGATGCAACCTCGACAATATGTCAGTTAGGAAAAACCATCACCGTATACTTAATGTGCCACGAGTTTTACGATTTCAAGCCAACTAAAAGTTCTTTAGGTAGCTCATTTGGTTAGCCTAACTAAGTTTTACGAGTAGTACTTTTTTATATAACTTAGAGATAAAGGTATATTTTGTATCTAGTTCGTAACATTTATTTTGTTAGAGAAATAAATTTTCTTATGCTCAAAGTGTTGAACTTATGCATACTATGACACTGAGTTTTACAATTTTAAGTCGACTTACTTACCTATAAGTTTGTGGGGTTAAGTTTACATTATCATTGCCTACATAATTAAACAAACTTCTTACGTAAGATGTCCATCTGATAAAAATATTATGCACACGTTATGACTAGAGAAAAAGATGTATATTGTACCGGTATACCCCGTAGTATAATTTTCTTTGAGAAACAAAACGGATAGGAGTTTGTTTCCTTATCATGGGATATCATCGACGGCCTTATTTCGTTGCTGCCGGTGTTATTAACATTTCTGTTGCAGTTGTTACACTTGTTCTGTAGTTGGCGGCAAGTTTGGCTCTTGTATTGGTGTTGCAGGTGGAATGGCCATTGCAAGTTTTGCAATGGCGACACGATTGATGCTTGTATAGTAGAGGGTAGCATAGAGGTGAATGAGTTATTTTAGCATCCAATTTGCAAAGTTTTAGACATAGCTTAACTTCTTATTAACAAAATCCTGTCTGTGAAAGAAACATTACTCTTTTTTTTCCGTTTGTTTTCAAGTACCAATATCTAAAACAATACAATAAGGAGTACTTATTAAGATAGATATATTATAAGATAATCATAATCTGTTATTCTATTGCCTCTTGCCCTCTTCACTAACTACTAAAATAAGGTTTATTAACTCTTACATGCCTTTAATTATTTTAGTTTATTAACTTCCATGTTACATAAAGTAGTACAGTACAAGCTAAGAATGCATCTCTTCAAATCTGAAAACTTTCAAAGTCAACCAATTTCATTTTGTTTCTCTATTTCCTCAACTCCCTTGTTTTGCTTCATAAATAATCCCACATCGATCATGAGCTCTATTGAAACAGACTTCATGATTCCACCACCACAATCATACCCCAAAAATATTTCACATCACCAAAACCAAAAATCAGCCTCGTCTCTTGTTATGCAACCTCTTGAATGGCTCAAAATGATGTCTTCCATTTCCCATCCCACCCTCATCATTGGCATCATTGTCTATGGCCTCAACCTGGCTTCATCGAGTCATACTTTCGTGTCGTGACTGACTACTACTGGAAAGACGTCCAAAGGATCAACCCTTCCTCGGCTCAACTCTATGCCGGTCTTTACTTCATTCCTTGGATGTTAAGACCCCTTTGGGGCCTCTTGAGTGATGTTTTCCCTATAAGGGGATATCACCGGCGGCCTTATTTTATTGCCGCTGGTGTCATTGGAGCTTTATCCGCGGTACTCGTGACAATGATCTCCACATTGCCTGTTAGCTTGGCTCTTGTTTGTTTCATTGGAGTTGTTTGTGGGATGGCCGTCGCAACTGCAACGATTGATGCTTGTATTGCTAAGCATAGCATCCAAGTCAAAGAGTTAGCTCCGGAATTGCAATCTCTTCGTGGGGTTTGTCTCTCTTTTGGAGACTTGTTTGGGTTTTTTATTAGTGGATTTATAATTCATTTGCTTGGACCTCAGGTTTCTTTTCTTCTTTTCACTCCACTTATCGGATGGTTATTTATTATGATTCATGTTAGCCGACCCTAAATCATTCTGAGACTAATTTAAGGCTTTGTTGTTGTGGTGGTTGTTCAGAATTCGACTTTTTTATTTTCTTGCACAAATGAGATTATAGATGTTTTGATCTCTTCATTTGTAGGATGCAGTCGGGCTTCTAACTATCGCACCAGCTTCATTTCTAGTTTTAGGATTCCTTATTTATGAATTAAGATCAGTTTCCAACCCTACTCATGCTTCTAACAAGGTAAGGTATATTTCAAATTTCATACATATATATATATCATTTTTCTAGGCCTTTTTGTACATTATAAATATCTTTTAATGCCTAGTTCAACTATTCTTATGTATCTATAATCTTTAATTTGTGCGTATAAATTGGATTTAATCATGTAAATGTACACAAACACAGGTTGCAGAAAGGGTAGGAAGCGCAATGGAGAATATGTATAAAACAATGAAGTTTCCACAAGTTTGGAAACCATCACTCTTCATGTTTCTGTCTTTGGCCCTTAGTTATAGCACTCATGAAGGCCATTTTTACTGGTATACTGATCCTAAACTCGGTCCCGGGTTCTCCAAGGTATGTCCTTCCTCTACTAATTTGCTGTCATTTACTTAATTGAATACTAAATTAGTAAATTCATCACATGAAGTAGCTTTATTATCTAAACAATGTGCTTATGACTCAAATTAATTTAACCTCAAGTACTCTGCATCTATATGTACTGACTAAACCTGTCAATTCGGGTTAACGGGTCGGGTTCAGGTCAAATTTGGAGTTGTTTGGGTCATTTGGTACGAGTGGTTTGGATTGCTTGGATCATTACAAATTATGATAAATGGGTCAAATCAGGTCAATTTCGGGTCATTTGGATCGGGTCGGGTTTGCTCTCAGTAAATCAGGTTCAGAATCGGGTCGGGTTGGGTCGGGTCAGGAATTGACAGGGCTAGTACTGACCCATTTGAAACATCTAATTGTCATTTTGAACAATATGTCAATATATATTGGTTTACTGTTTTATTGTTTGTAGGAATTTATTGGAATGGTGTATGCAATCGGGGCCGTGGGATCAATAGTAGGTGTATTCATCTACCACAAGTTCTTGAAAGATTTCCCTCTAAGAACACTCCTGTTCTATGCTCAACTCCTCTACGCCGCATCCGGAATGTTGGATCTTATGTTCATCCTAAGATGGAATTTACCACTTGGGATCCCTGATTCAATATTCATTATAATGGAGGAAACTGTTTTGCATATAATTGCGCGTATTCGATGGATGCCAATGGTAGTCTTGAGTACAAGGCTATGCCCTTTAGGCATTGAGGGGACGTTTTTTGCACTTCTAATGTGCATAGATAGCTTAGGCTCCCTCTCTTCTAAGATGATTGGAGGAGTGGTACTTCATCTCTTCAATATTTCAAGAAGTAATTTTAGTAATTTGTGGTTGGCAGTTCTTGTAAGAAATTGCTTGAGATTAGGTACACTTGCTTTAATCTTT
The DNA here is from genome assembly GCF_948465745.1 of Chenopodium album. Lineage (NCBI taxonomy): Eukaryota > Viridiplantae > Streptophyta > Magnoliopsida > Caryophyllales > Amaranthaceae > Chenopodium > Chenopodium album. The sequence goes on along the minus strand of NC_137851.1, from coordinate 5,118,249 downwards.
CTTGTACCAAATGTAACACAACATGATGTTTTGGTACCTTCCAATAATTTTAGCTCAAACAAATATAGTAATTCTAGGGTAGAGGAAGCAACGTTGGAACTTGTACCTTTGGCTAAAAATTAGAAATTTGATTACACTATAATATTTGTATTGTAGCTTAGTATAGCATAATAGTGGATATTTTACATTTTTATACGGAGAAGTGTAACGTATAATTGTATAAAGTTTTTAACCTGAACAAGTGTAAGTTACATTTTTACAATGAGTTTCTGATTGAGTAAAAATGAGATATTATTTAATTTCTTCTACACTGTGTTGTTCATAGTTGTTGGTTTATGGGGTTTAATGCCGCAAAATTACTCCCTCGGTCCTAATTATATGTGTTATTTACTTAAATTTTAAATAAAATTGGGACAAAATGTCGTAATTATGTTAGATATCGATTTGATAAACAAAGATGTAAAGTTTAAGACTTATAGAAAAGGTGAATTTGTGTTTCGTAACGTTAGTTTGTTGGAGTTGAACACGTGAACTTGATGAAGAAAAGGATAGGAATTTCGGAGTATGCATGATGAATTGACGAGTGATGAATTGAAGTTTGAAGATGTACCTTTGGTCATATGGGAAGAGAGGGTTTGTTGTTGATTTTGAGCTTTGTGGAAGGTAATTGGTTTTCTGGGCCCTAGAATTCAAGATTGTCACGGATATCTTGGCCCAAGGCCCAAACCTATAGATACAAATCCAAAAGCAATAGAATAGATCAATTGAGATAGAAAAGAGCCAAGAATTTTAAAGTTAAAAATAAAGCTCAATTGCTAATGCAACAAGATATCCAAAACAAATTAATGGCTTTATCCAAACAACATCATGCTACAAGCCTACAACATATCTCTTTGGGACCAATGATTTAAGGAAAAGTAAACAGACAAACTAATTAACAAAATGAAAGTGTTAGCTTTTTCTTTTTTTTTTTTTTTTTTTTTTTGGAATAAAATACGTAAAAAAAAAGCTTAGTTATATACGGAGTATTAATGAACTAGAGCTGGTTATTGGGTAGGGTTCAATGATAATTGGGTCAGGGCTAAGCTTAAAGAGCTTTTAATTGACATAGTATTTAACGGGTAGGGTCCTTATTGGGTAGATTCAGTATATGGCCAAAATATTTTTTTCAATTTAGTAAACAAACTAAATAGATAATGTAACAATAATTACATAGATAAATTTATATTCATATATATTTAATAATGACTTTTTCAATATTTATTTTTAATTGATATTTTGTTGGTCCGCCCATTATCGACTCGTTATTGACCCACAACCCACATTGGCCAGATCCACTATTAACCCCATAAAATATGACCCTTTTTTACCCAATCTGCATTGGCCCTAACCTGACCCGCCTAATAATCAAGTCTATACTAACTAGTACAACACTACAGCTATATATAGAATCACAACTCACGAGAGAGATAAAGCCAATACAATCTCTACGGTTCACTATATAATACTCCCTCCGTCCCTTGATACAAAGCCTCATTTCCTTTTTGGGTAAACCAAAATACAATGTTTCTTTCTATTTAAAGGTTGTATTTTTAGACATTATTACCTTCTTTTTATGAGTTGTCATCTTTTTTTCCTTTACTTTTTTGTATTTTTAATATCAATTCCCAACACTTTATCTCTCTGTCTCTTTAATTATTCCCAACTACGAAGTTTTCCTTTCTCTCTATCTCTCTCTAACCCCACATGCACAGATATACTTTTTAATCATTAATTTTACAAAATTTACAACTTTTTAAATTCCCGCGCTAAAACCAAAAGAGCCTTTGTACTCCGTAATATATATGAATCATAAATATATTAGTGATAAAATCGAAGCCATATATATATATATATTTTTATTTCAAATAGGTTGTGCGTCATAACATTCATAACCATCTAATCACATATTTTATAACTTTAAAATAATAAAGATATAATAACTATGGGATTGTCTACTATTCCCAATCAATAATTAGTTTATTTTACACAAATCTCTTATTACTTGCTAGCTACTTGCATTGCTACGAGTACCTTGCAAAATATTTATAAGAACTAAATTGTCCCTATTATTACATAACTAGTTAGATCACATCATCGACAATATATGTAATCTAATAATATCAAAGATGACAAATTAGAGAGAAAATATAATTGTGCGACTTTGTATTACTTGATTACTATTCATCAATAGGTTGAGTATTTATACAAAACCTACGCTCATAAGATAAGAAACAATCTTCCTAAAAGATATATCATATATCTTAATGATATATTCACTAAATATTATCTTAATAAAAGACCATTTGATTTTCCAAAATAAATAGATTGAGCCTTTATAAAATTAAACCTAGGTCATCCTTCAAATCCTCTAGTCTAGCTTACTTATATTAGGTTTACGCCTAACATAGACAAATTTGAACATATACTTCCTATAATTTATTTATTTATTTATTTATTTTTGAAACAATCTTCCTATAATTATTTATTTATACTTATACCTTGTGTCTTTCGTTGCCATCGAGAAGACATTCATCACGTTAGTTAGCGTGTATATTTTCTGTGAGGCGTGAAGCGTGATGCTGCATGACCCACCTCATGTCAATTTATTAAAAAATAAATTACAAAAATTAAAAAAATAAATAAATTATTAGGTTCGGAGAATCTTCTTAGGCTCAGACCAAGCCTAAAGATCTTCCGAACCTTCATTCGAAAGCATGTGTCATGCACTTATTGGAGATAATAATAATATAAATTAAAACTTTATTATATGATGAAAAAAAAAAATTCTCATTCACGTCCAAAACTAAGATCCGCCAACTAATTAACTAGGCTAATGTAGCATGGACCATCCCTAATTTGGTGTGCATTATAATTAATATATAATTAACTCTTTAAATCATGCTTTTTAATTCTTATAATTAAGAAAAAAAACACCATAAGATGTCAAGCCAACCTTAAACTAGTAAGTTAACTTAATGGAAGCAAGTTGATTCATTTATAGTGGTAGTACGAATAATTGTGATTAGAGTTTCTTATAAAAGAAATATTAATTAATCTTATCCACCGTCCTTAAACTCGCGTTAATTAATATCTTTCTTGTAATTGTGCAATTTGCTAACGACAGCTAGATATTCACATCACTTAAATACAGTGTCTAGTTGTTAATTAGTCTATTAATCTAAATTTGTCGCCCCTAAACGGACCATAGATTAGAATCATCTTTTTAAAGTAATTATGTACATAATCAACTCAACGTGGTATACTGCTGTTTGATAAGCAATAGTAGTAATATTAGTTGATGATAATTAAAGTCTTGGATTTCTTAGGAAATTATTGATAGTTTAAGTGCTTCTATGTGTTTATATCAGATCAAGATCATACACTTTCTGGATAAAGTCGTAACATCACTAACATGGGAGTCCAAATCTATTTAGCTAATTTGGTAATTGGAAGTTTTATGCTATATTTATTCCAACATTAACAAAAAGTTTGGATAAGATAAATTCATGTAAAATGATTTCAAATAATGATGAATAAGTATAATTTAAGTTCAATTGACAATTAAAGTAGATATAACTAATTTCAATAAGTTCAAATAATATAAGATAAATCGAGTAGATAGATCACATCCTAATAACTAATTTAAAATAATATAGTATTTATTTCTAATGATTAAAATGTTACTATTTACGGATACACATGTGTTCACAAGTTTTCATCTTTGACAAATGTGTACACAAGTCACAATATATGGTTTCAAAGAGTGAGGGATAGTTCAACCCGGTTTCATAGATTATGAGATTGGTTCTAATCATCCATCCTCGTGGCTCTCTAAAACACCAAATAAATAAATAAATAAATAAAAGTATATGATGTTACTTTTCGAATCATGGTCATGAGTTTCAACCTACGCAAAAACCGTGGGGGAAAGGCATCCTTCAGACTCCTCACCTTGGTGTGGTGGGCTTGTGAGTTTGAGACATATCTTTCCAAGACAATTTTTTTTTAAAAAACACAAAGAAAAAAAAAATGTAATTAATCGTTACTTATTCACTAAAGTTCCGCTACGTTGTATGATATGGTTGATTTTATTTTTTTTTTATTAATTTTTATAGTTTTAATTTTTTACATTAACAATTGAAATTAAATTACTCATCATCATTGTCATCCATTTTTTACTTATTAAAACTTGTTTTTCATAATAAAAAAAATAAGTTGTTGATTAGGGCTTTATGCATTAAGGGTGTGTTTTATTCACCTGATTTTATCTGAACTTATTAATCCTTATTAAATTAAAACTTATTTAGTTATAAATTAAACTTGGTAGCTCTGATTAACCTTTATCACAACTTATCTGAATTTATTTTCCCGAACTTATCTTATCTGAACCTATTAACCCTTATTTGAACTTATTAACCCTGAAATAAGTAGAAATAAGGTGAACAGAACCAGGCCTAATACATATGTTAAATTAAATAATTCCATTATTATGCAGTTATAATCCATGTTTATAAAAATCAAAATCAATAATTTTTACTACTTAAGAGGATTTGGTTTATTTTGAGTAAAATTTATTCAAAAAAATCTAAAATAGTGTTGTTTTCTTTTATCAATTTATGGATTGTTTAAATGGATAAGATAAGGATGCATGATATTTTAGGCATACGTATTCTCTCGAGACTAAATCCAAATTAGGGTCTGTTCACATTTACTTAATTTCAGTTCAGTTCAGTTCCAATCAGTTCAGTTCAGTTTCAATCAGTTTAGTTCAGTTCAGTTCAGTTCCAATCAGTTCAGTTCAGTTCAGTTCAGTTCCAATCAGTTCAGTTCAGTTCCAATCAGTTCAGTTCAGTTCAGTTCAGTTCCAATCAGTTCAGTTCAGTTCCATTCAGTTCAGTTCAGTTCAGTTCAGTTCCAATCAGTTCAGTTCAGTTCAGTTCCAATCAGTTCAGTTCAGTTCAGTTCAGTTCAGTTCCAATCAGTTCAGTTCAGTTCCAATCAGTTCAGTTCAGTTCAGTTCAGTTCCAATCAGTTCAGTTCAGTTCAGTTCAGTTCCAATCAGTTCAGTTCAGTTCAGTTCAGTTCCAATCAGTTCAGTTCAGTTCAGTTCCAATCAGTTCAGTTCAGTTCAGTTCAGTTCCAATCAGTTCAGTTCAGTAAATATGAACAGGCCCTTAATCAAAGGAAAAGGATAATGTTTCCTTTTGCTTTATTTTGAGATTTTCTTTACCTATTATAACATGATCATATCTTACTATTCCCCTTGTTTTTGAAAATTTGAGTGATTCCAATACAAATGGAATCTGAGCATTAATACCTTCTTTATGCTTCAAATTATAGTTTGGTGAAATTTTATTAGATATGTCTCTATTTTTAATTTCAAATATATAGATAGTTTAATACGTAGCTTGAGATATTTTAATTATAATATTGCATTTAAAAATGTGCTATTTAAAGATAGTTTACTAGGGTGGCTAACGTGCGCGATGCGTCTCATAGACAATTTTTTTAATTGACAACATAATGAGGGAAAATATGTAAAAAAAACAAAAAATAATAAAAATAAATAAATAAATAAAAATATTTTGAGGGTATAATTATCTAAATACTAAAGTTAGAGTTTAAAATATGTATGATTGTTCAAACACTATTCGTAAGACTTAAATCATTAAATCATTTAGGGAAAAACTTAGAGGCAATTAATATCATATCAATAAGAGCATATGAGTAAACAAACATTTTAAGGATATAATAGTCATTGCACTATTTATAAGTGTTTTCTCATACTTTTAAAATAAAATATATATATATATATATTAATGTCCACTTTGTTACTCTCTCGACCCCACAAATATCCAGCATTTGAGATTAAATCTCATTGACTACTCAATGTCCACTGTAACTACGTAACTCTTCCTATCGATTAATTACCCTTGTCCACAGATATCCAACTTTAGAGATTAAATCCCGTCGACATCAATGTCCACTACAACTCTGTAATCTCTCAATCCGCAGATTATTTTGCCACACAAATACCCAATACAAGAGATGATCAGATCCCGTTAATATCAATGCCCACTGTAACACTGTAACTATCCATATTCGCTTATTACCTTGCCCCCACAAATACCCAATATTAGAGATCAAATCTCGTCAATAATATTCACCATAACTCCGTAATTATCCCTGCCCACAGATAACAAAAATAAAATTGTTTTTATTGATGTCAGCAAGGTTATGGGAATGTAATCTCTGTTTTTTTGGAGTATTTTTAAATAAAAGTAATTTTAAATGTTTTTGGCAGCATGCGTTTAATAGTAAAGGGGGTGTCGTTTTAAGGAGAGAGAATAGTGCTCATATTACATGTGCTTGTAGGATCTAACAATTGGGCTGAAGCTCTAACACATAAAAAACACAAGCCAAACCAGAAACAGCCAAAGGGCGTCCGTCCTCCTCCTTCTTTCCTTCCTCACTAATTTCCCCCAATTTTTGAGGAATTTCAAGATCAATTTCACAGCAATTCAAGATCATTACTTTCATATTCAATCTTTTTTCCCAGAAATCAAACTCAATCATTCACCAGGTAAATTATTAAAATTTTACTTATTTTCTTTCATTTCTTTAACTTTTCTTTCCATTTGTTAATTATTTTATTTTAAACTTTTTAAATCGGTAAGCTTAAGTAATTTTCAGATTTGAATACGCCACTTTTTTTAATCTAATCTTTAATTAAATTTTCTGGGGTTTGTTCCTTTTAATCACTTCTTAATTACTCTTGTATGGGTACCTCTTAATTTCTGTTGTTTCACACTAATTTTTGAGTTTGAGTCCAATTCAGAGTGTTTTCTTTCTGGGCATTTTTTTTTTCTTCTAATTTTTTGAAATTCAAAATTTTAGAATTTAATTACTGGTTTCTTAATTATGTAATTCAATGATATGTACAGTATTACTCGATATGTAATGAATTAAGAATTATAGATTAATTTGAATTATTTAATTTTTATAATTGTAGTTTGGGAATTGTGTGCAAATTTCGTACAAGAAAATTATAATGTGGGGGATTTGATAGAGAGAGATTCTTCTTTGTAACTGTGAAAACTTTAGGTGGGTATTTCAGAGTACATTTGAAAAAGGTTCCCTTTTATGGAAAATGGGATCTGCTTTTCCCATCTCATTATACCCAAAAAGAATTTATAATTATTATCATTTTCCCATTACAGTTAAAATTTTCACCAATAATCCAAATTTACCTGAATTCAGAAAAATTAAATAATTATGATTGTAGGGGACAATTCAATTTGTGGAGGTCATGATTTCATCTTTGGTACAAAATTTTTTTGGTGTGTAATCAATTATTTGCCGTTTTTATGATTTCGACCTCTGATTATGAAGATGATATGATTAAGGTTTGTTGTTAAGATTGTGATTTTATGTCGTAATTATGGATTTAATCTTCTCTGACTACAAAATGGTATGCTGGTATGAGTAAGATTTGTTGATTGTATGTCTTAGTTATGTATTTGGACCTCTCTAACTACAAGGATGATATTTTGGTATGAGTTAGTTTTGTTGTTAAGATTGTGATTTTCGTCGTATGTTGTAATTATGGATTTGAAACTATCTATGAAGAGGGTATATTGGTATGAGTTAGATTTGTTGTTAAGATTGTGATTTTACTCGTATGTCATTATCATGGATTCGAAACTCTGACTACGAGGATGATATGAGTAATTTTGTTGTGGAGATTGTGATTTCATGTCATAATTGTCGATTCAAAACTCTCACTTCGAGGATGATATGAGTATGATTTGATAGAGATTGCTGTAGGATTCTAACCCATCTTGTTAAGATTATAAATTTATGCTTGTGTTTTCGACTTTGATTTAACACACTATTCAATGATCCTAATGAAGTTAGTAATTTTTTTAAATTGCTTGGCAGTTGGGAGGTTGGGAGGAAGGACAAGTGAATTTGTTGCTGTGGGTTGGGAAAGTGTTGGATTCTAAAAATGGAAGGCGACACATTTTCAGGACTAGGAAATGGTACACCGGTAGACAGTAAGGTATTACAGACATTTCAGAAGAGTTTTGTGCAAGTTCAGAGCATATTGGATCAGAACAGATTGCTAATCAATGAGATCAACCAAAATCATGAATCAAGGATTCCTGATAACCTTTCCAGGAATGTGGGCCTAATAAGGGAGCTTAACAATAATATAAGGAGGGTGGTTGACCTTTATTCTGATCTTTCTCATTCCCTAACTCGATCCATGGAAGCTTCATCGGAAGGTGATTCCAGCGGTGTTCTAAAATCCGATGCCAAAGCTACTCACAAGAGAAATCGGCCTGGTTAGCTCGCTCCTAGTATCAACTCGACTTTGTCATTATTAGATGTTTTCAATTCTTTATCTTTGGTGGGCATTGGGCTAAATGCATATATCTATATAGTATGTATGTGCATTGAGGTAGAGGAAAATGATTTAGAGTTTTCTGTAACTCTTCTTGTATTCGGATACTTCTTTATGATAGTTACCTTCCCCCTTTTTTCTGATGAACAAAAAATGATTAAAAAAAAATCTCATAAATAATTCTTCATAGTCTCAATGGATATGTAACTTCTTTGTTACTCTGAATCCAGTTGAAAATCAATCATGCTTCTTTAATTTCAGCCCTCCAGATAATTTTTCCTGTTTTTGGTCAAAGTTGATTTGTTTGATACTTTATATCTTTCTTTATTGCTCTATCATTATGTTTGTGTAAGTCAATGAATTAGTCTAAAGAGTAATCACAAGGCTAATGGTATAATGTCCCCTTTTGTTTGTTGTTGTATGCGTAAACAAAGATCATCATTGCTTTTATCAACTAAACCTATGTCCGGAATTAAGATTCAGATATTAATGTAATTTGAACAACTAAACTCAAATAACTTGCGTATAGATTTAACATCGCTAAAAATTTGATGAAGATTATTCATTACACCTCTTTTGATAAACTTGATCAAAGTTTCTTTGATCAAATTCTTTAGAATGCCAAAATTCCCCTTTTTTTCTTCTGTTATTGAGCACGAGTCTTTGCTCAGAACTGAAGCAATTGAAAAGTGGCAGATACTGTTTTAAGGTCTTTCATTTGAAAATCAAAATCCCTTTTTACTACTACAACAACTTCCCTACTGTTGTTCTTTTTGGGTGTTTGTGTTTGTAGAATTCATGAAATCATGCAAATACCTCTGCCAAGATGCTCTGAAAAAAAATTGGAGGAAAAAAGAAAAAACAGCTTTTAACATTTTTTTATAAAAAGATCTTTTATTTTGGGGGGGGGGGGGGGTTTACAAATCACACACCACCACAAGAACAGAATCTGAGATAAGGGGGGTATATGATTAGCTTATTTGACCAATTTAAAATTTTATGTTTATGTTGTTTTTGATTTTATGATTTGATGTGATTTGTAATTTACCTTTTATATCCTATCACCAATAGCATTAATTTCATGGATATAATAATATAGAAATGAAAATGAAAATATAAAAAGGTGGGACTGTATAACATAGGTAGATCAAAAGCTATACTATAGTTGTATAATTAAATAGACAGATATACAAAACAGTGAACCCCAACAGTATGACAAAGGGGCCCAAATTACTTCTTTTTTAATGGGGAATTGAAACAATCTTCCCATGCTTATCTATCCCTTTTTCTCTACTTGGGACTTTTTTTTTCTATTATTCCAAATTTCTTGTTCAATATATTTTTTTTAAGTCTTAGGGTCTGTTTGAAAATAATTGAACTGAACTGAATTGATTGGGGTTGAATTGAACTGAACTGAACTGAATAGAGGTGAAATTTATTGTTTATGAGAGAAGGAAATTAGGAACAGAATTAAACTAAAGTGAACTGAAATTAAGCTGAATAGAACAGGCTCTTTCTCCCTCAGTCCTACCGTATCTATATAAACATAGATGTGCAATGCAATGCACAACTTTAACAGTTAATACGATATAGTTTATATGAAGGCCTGAAGGAAGTAGTAGAATTTCTTTTGATTACTTCAATTCTACCAGTGCAGTAGTGCTACTCTTATACTATTGTTTAATGCAAGTAGATGTCCTTTTGTATTTAAATTTTAACTGATTGGATGCACAGTTGTTCTCTTTCTATAAAACAAAACCAAAAAACAAAGGAATCTAGGAGTTGTGTTGGTAGACCCTCATTAATAAGTGTTGATCAACTTGGGCATGTAGCCTGTACTTCTGGTGTGTAGTGTAGCCCTTTGAATTGAAAAAAAAAAAGCTACCTTTCTAGTACAATTAAGCTTGGTGCATCCACTTTTCAGGTTCATCTATGCTGCCCTTAGGTTAATTTTCACTAATCTTGTTGTGCCTTATCTTCATTTGACTTGTTTCACTAAATTACATATCGTCTTGTGAGTGTCTTATGCTCATCTTGTCTTGATCTTTCTTGATTTCTTCTGTGCCACTTTGTGTCATGCCTTGGGTCAACTTAGCCCATTGACATCTTTTTTATTACCCATCTCTATCAATTCTCATATGTTTATTTCGTTCAATATCTCTTATATATCCATGTCAAAAAAAAAAAAAAAAAAAAAAACATCTTGTCTTCCAAAGATTTTATAGAATTTACTTTACAATTTTATACCGTTATTTTTTATTTTATTTTTTTTAGGGAACTTTGTACCATTATTAAAAGTGTTATGTAGGGATGTCAATGGGACGGATCAGGACGGATGTTGGCTTTCCCATCCCCATCCCCACCTTACATTCTCATTACCACCCCTATCCTCGCGACGGGTCCAAAATTCATCCTCATCCCCGCCTCAACGGGTACAATACCAAAACCATCCCCACCTCACCCCCCCCCCCCCCACTTGGATATCCACCTCAACCTAATCCCCACCTAAGACCCGCCTAATCCCCACCTTCCAAATACCACTATATTACATCATAATGATAAAAATAAAAAATAAAATAAATAAAACATTGTTAAGTTACACATTTGATTTTTTGTTTATAATTTAAGTCAATTACAAATAATTATACTTTTACTATATTATTTTACTTAATTTACATTTAAAATAGTAAAATTAAAAATTAAAAATAAAAAAAAAAAAACCAAAAAAACAAAAAAAAGTATATATTTATATGTAATAACATATATGGATATGGGTATGGGGCGGATACGAAGTTGGGCAGGTGGGGATGGGGCGGGTACAAGCTAAAATTCACCTCCGCCCCATCACCCATATCGGGTATGGTTTATATCCCCATTCCCGCCCCACCACCCGCCAAACCGGGACTCATCCCCATCCCACTTCTCCTACTTGACCCGTCCCATTGACATCCTTAGTGTTGTGTTAGATTTTCCACAAATTAGCCAAAAGAGCTCAACAAATATTCCAATTATTCACTTAAAAAAATTAATTATTTGTTAAATATTGTGGCCCATAAGGACATCGTTAAATTTAACTAGGGCTAAGAATCAATACCCCGTGCCTAGCAAAGTGAGTCGCCAAATTTCGACACCTTGTATTTCACTAACAAATACTCACCTTGTTCCAAATAAATTTTGTCGTGTTTGTCGATAAGATCCGTTTAATATGTGAATAGTATTAAAGTCCAAACACAATAACATTTATAAACTAATACGAGTAGTAGTAAAGGATTATTTTACTATTATGCGAATCAAAGTGTACGTGTAAATTTAATAGAGACGTAAGTAAGACTAGAAGGTTTGGTTGGCTAAGCGATGAGACAATGTTAGAAGTGTAAAATGATTTGCTTGGAATAAACGAATAAATGATGAATAAGAGGAAGAAGAGATCAAATGGGACCCAAATGTAAACTAGGCAAAGACAAAGTAATCATAGTTGAGACTTTGAAACATAACATGTGAAGGTGGGAATCTCACTTTACTCTCTTGTTCTCGGCCTTCTGTTCCTTGTGTTTCCAGCATTTGGTGTTGTTTTAACACAAGTTTTGGTCTTTGTTTTTCTCTGCCTTTTTTGCCCTTTTTCTTTGATTCCCATAATTGCTTGCTTCCTAGTTTCAATTGTAATCATGCTTTTTCTTGCCCTAATAAATTAACTAATTATGATTTTATGGATTAACTAGGATCTCAATTATGATTACTATACTTGAACAACTTTGGTGGAATTGAAAGAATGACATGAAAGTCTCTTGATGTCAATCAATATTACTGTTGGTTCACATTATTTTTGGTGGTTAAGCATATTACATTTTATGATTTTTTTCACGACCACAAGTACTCGTGATACTGTTCACTGATTTATAAAAGTTGAATAAATGCTAATTTTAAAGCATCATAACAATATTCTTGACACGCTGCTATTATACTATAATTTGTTTTGATCTTTCAACCTACCGTGTCATTAAAGAGAGAGAGAGCCATAAAAGGCAATAATGTAGACGGAATTTGATCCCAAATTCAAGGTATCACTCACAAAAGTTCAACCAACTAAGCTTGTTAGCATTCACAAAAAAGTCTTTTGCCACTCCATCAAAAAAAATAAATAAATAAATAAATGAAAAAAAAATAGAGAGGGTAACATAATTTTGGTTTATACATGTGCTAAAAATCTAATGAATTTTCCTTCAAAAAACATAATGATTTCTTCGGAACAATACTTGTGTTGACATATTTGCTAGAACTCGTTCACTTGGGCTTAAGACTATAATTTAAACTGGGCTTCAGCCTTGCATATGGACTGTATCAACAAACATCAAAATCTGAGTTTGCAGTTTTGCAACATGTTACTAATGGGCATAATAGATTTATGGACTGTAACTTGTATTCATGCTAAACTAGTATTTGACTTCGGGCAATGGACGAGTTCTAACATGATCACAACTATCAACTATGCCCGTAAGCATTAAAATCAAGATTGTATCCTCTTTACCATATTGTACTTCGTAATTTGTTATCTTTTGTTTTGACAGGAAGACATGTTATTTGAACATATGATACATACATTGATATAGCTTAATACTCGTAACAGTAAGTGTTTAGTGTTGAAAGCTTGAAACATGAGACTGAAGGTTTCGAGGGAGAGCACCATATGGCTGATAAACTTGCTTTGATTTAATAGTTGAATGGTGAAAACCAAGCACGATTTCGGAAAATTAAGAAGCTAAGGTTTATTTAGCTCTTGAATTTTTAATATTCGAGTATGGTACTGATCAAGAGGAGTTACAAGCTTACAACCATCCAAGTACATTAAATACTAAACCTTCCAAAAAAAAAAAAATTACATCTACTACTTCAGGATTAACATTATAATACCTATGTGAGAATTAAGTTATCTAATAACCCTCCAATGAACCACTTTCATTTGTACAAAAATTTTAAACAGGGTGACTGGTAATTATCAGTTACAGATTATTACATAACCAGCGAAAGTTCTGCATTAGGAGTAAGATCAGTAAACGCGTAAGTTGGACCTGCAAAGGTCTGTAACAATTTCATCAACCAAGATCTGAACAATATCCTGACTGATCTCGGCACCCATTTCAAATGCTTCGATCTCAAAATCTGTCCATTTACCCAATGAAGTACTCATTTCCCTCTCTATTATCCCGTCTGTTGTGTTCCCAGAAAAGCTAATCCACTTCCTAACTTCTTCATCGAAAGTTTTAATCAAAACTTCTGCATCGATGCTTTTTGGTAGCCTACTCCATGTCCTGAACCCAGAATCAGAATACCGAGTGTACTTTACATCGAGGCACTCTACAAGACAGTCAAACAGAAATCTCCTTAACGGGTTATCCTCTTTTCTCACCTCAATACCGAGAATGATGCTGTCTTTCCATGCTGCAACAACAAGGGATTCTAGCTCATCTAGAAATGGGCCTATGAGAAAATCTAGAATTCTTGATGAACTAGGTGTAGCAGCATTGCCAAATAAGAGTTCAGCATTTAAAACAATCTCCTGAACATAGTCAAGCTTGGTTGTGGTTAATTTAGAATGAATGCGATTGACATTCTGTAGTACTGCTGAGGCATGATTTACAAGATCAGTCACCACCATAACACCACATCCACGAGGCTTGTTCGTTGATGATGCAGAATCCAAAAGATCAGTGTCAGAACAGACCATCGGTTTAACTGCATGCCAAAGTAAGTCTGTTAAGTCAATGTACAGATGTAGAAGACACAAAAATCGATTCAGAAACGGGTTTATTTTATAAAATATATAACGGCAAAGATAAAAATCAAACACCTATGATGTTAATGTTATTTAAGACCGGGCTCACAATATCCTCAGAAATCATTTACCTGAGTTATCATCAATACTGCTTGAAATGCAGCTATCATTTGAAAATGAAGCGTCAAGAACACATCCAGGGCTAAAATGGTCAACTTCACGAGAAAATCCATCCGAAGATCTTTTATTCCTCAACTTGGCCTCACAGGCCTGTGGGAAAAAAAAATAGAGGACCAGTTGTCAGATAAAGGAAATGCATCAATTAGACAATCACTTCCTACAACACCCACTTTCAAAAATACAGTCAGGGGACCACTTGTAAGCTGAAAATGCCAAGATCACAGGATTGCCATCAAGCGACACGAACAATGTGATATATAGCCTACTCTTTTCTTGCAGATGTATGATTCTACCTGGAACAAATTTTAACCTGGACAAAAGTCACAGAATAGCTAACGGGCTTATACTCAAAGGAAGACAGACAAGAAACATGTCATGGAGACAAAGACAAGGATGATCAAGTTGCTTGAATAATAATCACAAAGATGATGGTTCAGCCAAAGGTTATGATGTAGCAGACTGCATATACACGTTCAAGCCTGATCTTTTGTTTAGAATAATACAATTAACATAAATATACTGTCCTTGGTCTATGAGTCTCTTCATGGAACTATAACTCTATAAGGTATGTACAGTATATCATGTTTCATACCAGTCTAACGACCATATATTAAACAAGTAAGCCATGAGCATTTGTAAACGTGAGAAACAAATCTTCTAAGGTCAAGAAATTCTAAGTTTTGTGACACTGAGAAACTGAAAGAAGAATGCAGATTTCAAAGGCATTTGCAAAGTATCTCAACCTTCCAACATAATTGAATCACACATCTGTTCAGTGAATTTTTTATGAGCTTTAAAAATGCAAAAAAGCTAACTAAAGATCAAAAAACTAACTTTAGACAATGAAAATTAACCAGAGTCCAAAGAACAGGCAATTTAAGCAGCAACTGACCTGAGAAACACTATCTGTAACTTCACTATAGCACTGTGAATCTTTTGAATCAGTTCCAAGGGATTCATCCTCACATGAAACTGGCCTCTCAGCTGTCAAAGCAGATATTAGTTCCTGAAGAATTGAAGCAGTGGTTCTTGCAGACGACATGAATCCTGTTGATGCTTCACTTTCTACTTGGTTAGAAAGTTCTTTCAACTTTTGCTCCAATAAGGCACCTAGAGCATCTCCGTTCATTCGCAAATAGTTATGGGATGGTTTTCTCACACTGTTTTCTTCCGTTGTCAATTTATGTTGTAGATTCTCGTTAGTGGAAGAGTGAATCAGATCCCTTCTTTTGGCACCCGTTTCATCAGAAGTTGTCCCTGTAGCTGACTTTACTGGGGAGTTGAAGGTGAAAGAAACAATATCAGTATTTTTATTACCTCTTTGACCGGAAGGCCTGCCTCTGAGACCAATTTGATTTGCAGGTGGAGAATGGATTCTTGTCCCGTTTCGAGCAACAATATTGACCTTATTACTTCTCTGTTTATCGAGTATTGAACTTGCAGCATGCACATTATCAGCTGGCCTGTTAGCATTTATAGTCCTCCTTTTCCTAACTGGGCTGCTTTCTGTTGCAAGGGATTCATTCTTCCCGGTAAAAAATCTTCTTTCTGTGTCAATACTGCTATCAGGTTTGCTGGGAGCTCTTAGACGGCTCCTGCTCACATTTCTGTTGAGAGCAATAAAATCCTTTGTCCCATTAACCGGATTGACAGCCGATGGAACTCTTCTTCCCTGAGTGCTTGCTATTTTAGACTTTGGTGGAACTCTATCTCCATGCAACAACTGTCCATGCCTCTGAGCTCTATGCTTCGTGTTAATAGAAGGTGATGCATCCTTCTGGGAGGTAAACATCCTGCTAGCTGGAATCTGTTCATGACACTGTGACTGATGCACCTCATTCCTGAACGTTTCGTTTTGTAAGGGTGATCTATTATCCACTGGCTGGGCGGTCACACTTTCAGACTGATACCTGGTTTTCAATAGAACCACATCGTTTTCATTCTCCAAATATACAGCCGGTCTTCGCCGACTTTTTTCCAATCCATCAAAGAAAACCTCCCTAAAAGGAGACCCTTGCAAATCAACATCCCTATATTTGTCTTCGTCATTATATCTCACATTCTCCTCCTGCTCCAACATGTTCCCACAACTTCGACAAGCAGCTTGTGCATTCAACATGTCGTTTTCCAAATCAACCTCCCCTCTCCCCTCATCCATCACCCCCTCCTTCCACGGCTGCTGCACTCCTGAGTTAGAATAAGTAAGACTACACCTAGCACGGTTCGTTGCTTGTATCCCAGGTTCCAAAATCCTAGCAGCAACATCAATCAACCTAGACGAATTCCTCCCCATTTTGGGACTCTTCACCGGGGAAGCAAGCTTCGAGTGGTGGTGATGATGATGCTGATGCTTCCTAGACCTTGACAAAACATTCCTAATTTGCAAAGCCTCGGCCCCAAACCTAGTAACCGGCTTCCTATCAGAACCCCCCGTCTTCTGAATCTTTTGTGGTCTCACATTCCCCTTCTCCGGACTTAAACTCAACTCCTCCTTAACCAACCCATTACCAAATTTCTCTCCTTTAGCCTTATCACACTCACTCTTCGTCGAATCCTTGCTATACCTATCATGCTCTACAACCGGACGAGGCATTGTTTCCAAACCCATTAACCTAGCAACCAACCCAGGAGCTTTCATTTCATGCTTTTTACTCTCTAAACCCCCATTTTTCTTCAATTTACTCGAAAACCCACCAGCATTGTTCTCATCAGCCATCTACAATTTTGTTACATACAAACACAATTCAGTAATTTTTTGCATTAGAAATGTACCTAATCAAGTAATCTAAACATCTTCAACTCGATACAGTTCAAATTACACTATCAACGCGGCTATTAATTCTCGATAAAATTCCACTAGGGTAAAAGGACAGTTCTCCTTATCCAAAAATCAAACATTTATAGCATTCAACACATCAAACTCAAATCAAGCAGTAAAATTCAGAGTGTAGTAAGAAAATAACAGCATACCAATAAATGTTTATGCTTAGTCACAGGCAATTTCTCCTCCGCATTGAATTTCTTCGAAACTTTCGTACGAACTGACAATATAAACACCATCAAATTCAGTAAAATTAACCCCATTAATTCCCCCCAAAAAATAAATATTTAATTTCTAAAATTATTAAAAATAAATAAATAACCTGGAGGAAGAAGCTTCTTGGGGAAGAATTTGTTCTTGGAAAACCTCCGATTCCAATAAAAAAGCTGGAAAAAAATCCCAACACAACCACCAGCCCTTTGAATTTGCGGCTTTTTCTCAGTAATTGCTAAAGCTGATGAAGTTGTTGCTGATAAATCACTCATTTTTACTATTTTTTCACATAAATTCTTCAGAAAAATAGAATTAATCAGCTAAAATAGAAATGGGAAGAATTAATTAGAAACCCAGATTTGAGAATGCATATTCTGAGAACATCAATCTTCATAATTTTGGAGTAAAAATGCAAACTTTAGATTAAAAAATAAGGGGAGATTCGAAAAAAAAGAGAGTAATAATGAGTGAATAATAACAAGTAAGATAAAAACGAGAATCTCTGATTATAAAAGCGTGAAAAGGCAGAGATTTAAGCTTACATCGCAATCACATTGAAAAGGGAATCTAAAAATAATGATAATAATTAGAAAATGAAAGAAAATAAAAGAAAGTTATGATCTTTGATCTGGGTTTACAATGCAAATGACAAAAACCCTAACAAAAGAAGGAATTGAAGGAGAATAGAGAGACTGATATACTTCTGAAAAAACAGGGGAATCTTTAGTAAAATGGATGAATTTTCTCTCTCTAAAAATGAGATATCTCTTTCTTAGTTGGTTTGGGTTTGTGGGGAGGAGAGAGAAAGAGTGAGTTCACAGGTGAGAGTGAAGAGAAGTGGTCACACACTCACTGAGTGAGTAGAGTAGAGTGGAGGAGTGAGAATATGAGTACAAAATCAGAGAGATGGGGGAAGGCTGAAAGGAGCGTGTAATTAATTAGTGGGACATTTTTTGACCTAATTATAAATCTAATCTTATGTAATTACACTTTTTTGGGATGTCTTTTGTTAGTCATTGTCAAATAGTGGTGTCTTTATGTCTAATTTGGAGCTAATAGTCTTTTGTTGTTGGGTTCTTTGATTAATGCAACTCATCTACCAAAGATGTGTGATCTACTACTTTATGCCTCTATTGGCTCAATTGATACAATATGACTTGCCTTTTGGGTTTAATTTTTTTAATAATATATAGTATCAGTAAGAAAAATGTCCATAGAATTAAAACTTCCTATAGTATAGGTTAATCGTGTTCGGGTTAAAACTTCCTAGTACAACCCTTATAACTTTAACTTTAAGTTTGTGATATACAAACCTTATCACTAGACCAAGTACTATTTAGTTGTGTTATCATTCTACACTAATTGATGGAGAATTCTCATGAAGTCAAGAGTATAGATAATTATTCTCTGTGAAAAATATTGGTGATTGCCGGTGAATGGCGAGGATGACAATGACTATTTTGTAGTGCTCCATACACTTTTTGTTTTGTAAAAAATCGAAATTGAGGAAGTCTAGTTTTAAATTTACAAGTTATTCTTTTAAAAATAACTTCGAATTAAACCTATAAAGTAATCTGTGTTTCTAGCTCATTTTTTTTTTAAATAACCATTTAATTTGTGAATTTTAAATACAAGTTTAGGGTTTGTTCTCTTCAGATTATTTTCAGTTCAGTTCAGTTCCAATAAGTTCAGTTCAATTCTTAATTTCCTTCTCTCATAAAATATTCAGTTCAGTTCATTTCAGATCAGCTCTAATAAGTTCAGTTCAGTCAATCAGAACAGGCTCTAGTTCAATTCTTTTCAAATATAACTTAAAATTAGACCTACAAAGTAAGTAATTTGTATTTTAGAAGTTAAAAATTTAATTATGATGTGGAGAGTTATAAATATTAAAGAACATGTAATTCTAACCTATGTTTTTTAGGAAAAATAACGAATTAACTTGTAATTTTTTTAAAAAAAAAATTATTTGAATTTTCAAATTTGAAATATTTTCAAACAAATATTAAGATAGAGTCTTACCCAACATTGTAACAAGCATTTAATTGGGAAAAAAAAAACATGGAACACCCTATAAAACAAAAAATAGAAAAATGAATAAGACAAAAACAATATTTAGGGCTACTAGTTAGTATAGGACCAAAAACAACGTAGGGTAGTGTAGGATAAGAGGAGAGAGAAAAAGGTTCACCACAAGTGCGCATGGAAGAATACGCTCCTACTGTGGGAACGATGACACTTTAAAAGTTTGGAAACTAATTTTGTTTTTATTAATATTAATCACATTTCTATTTGTTCTTTTTACACCTCACTTTTGCTAGATTACGCCACTCCTGTACAGTGCTGATGCGCACCTTCCGAAATTATTTTTGGGCCTTCAAAACTTCAACCAATGGCAACGCAAGTAGTGGATTACCCATTTTTTAATAACTGCTCCATTTCTAATACTAGTCGTATATATTGATGTAAATATTTGATCAGTAATATACTTATAACAATTGAATATTAATAATCTATATTTTGAGATTATTTCAAATTTCAACAAATACATAGAAGATTATGGCCATTTTTGGTAAACGGCTTTTTGGTTAGTTTTTGGCTTTTGGCTTTTTATTATGTGGTCAAACAGCCAAAAAAAAGTGTTTGATAATTGACTTTTCATTCAGCGAAAAAGCTAGCTTTTAAGCCAATAATGCCAAAATGAAAAAGCTGCTATGAGTAGCTTTTATTGTTGGCTTTTAACTTGTTGGCCCACAATTATCTACTCCCTCCGTCTCCGAAAGAACGACCCTTTTAGGCTGATTTCACGAGTATTAAAAAAGTGAAAATGATAGTAATAAAAGTACATTGGGAAATGAAATTCACATGAAGTTTGCAAAAAAAATAAAGAGATAAACTAATAAAAGTATATGAAAAAACAAAATTTACGTGAATAAGATAACTTTGCACAAATATTGTTGCAAATTAGAGAATATATGAATGCAAATGGGATGATTATTTTGGGACTGGATTTAGGCCATAAAGTTTATTTTTTCAGGAACGGAGGGAGTAATAAACAACCAACTACTAAATTTACCACACACTTTTATAAACAACTAGCTCAAACAACCAATTTCAAAAGCCATTATAAACAACCAACCATTTTCAGCTGATCAAATAAGCCAAGTGAATTAGCCAATAGTCATTTGTCAAACAAGGCCTATATATTTTTTTATGTATAAATTATAAACATTAGTTAAAATAGGTCAAACAGAGAGGGCAAATAATGTTAGTGGAGCAATTATTTGAGAACGAAGGAGCACTACATTCGTTCTTTATAAGATTGTCATCTATGGAAAACTATTCTACAGAATATAAGGTTGCTAAAAGATTACTCTATTTCTATTTTGGTATAATAATGGTCTTCATAACTTATCTTTACGTTGTTTACTACGTACTCTATACCGAAATTAAAAACTGATGTGAAGTATACTTAGGGTCTATTCACTTCGGCTTAGTTTCAGTTCAGTTCAGCTTTAATCAGTTTAATTCAGTTAAGTTCAACTCCTAATTTTATTCTCTCATAAAATATTCATTTTACCTCATTTCAGTTCAGTTCAGTTAAATAAATATGAACAGACCCTTAATTACTCATTACAACTCTTAATATTATTGTACTACAAGTATCTTTTTTCTTCTTTTAGTGCTACAGTTTAAAATTTTGTATTATTTACATTAAAGATATAAATGGTCAAAGTTTTTATTTCATTTCGTCAAATACAGTGTAAATTTAATGCTTATATGTAGCTCTAATGAAATATATCGCATTTTCCTATTATAAAACTTTGAAAAAATAGAGGAGGTAAAGTAAAAATTTTAATGAGGAAATTTGTTAAAAACGATTAACGGTTATTCTTAAAATAGAGGAGGTAAAGTAAAAATTTTAATGAGGAAATTTGTTAAAAACGATTAACGGTTATTCTTAAAATTTGACATGTGGATATATGGCTACGTGTCAACCGAAGAGAAGACGCGTGAGTAAAGCTGGGCGTGGGCCGGGTCAGCACGCGGGCGGCCCGGGCACGGCACGAGGATGGCCCGGCACGGCACGGCCCGCCGGCAGGCCCGGCCCGGCACGATGGCACGCCCCTCGTGCCTCGTGCGGGCTGCGGTTAAAAAAAACCAAAAAGCAGCCCGGCACGGCACGAGCCCGGCCAATAGCCCGTGGCACGGCCCGCAGGCACGGCCCGCAGGCACGGCCCGCAGGCACGGCCCGCGGGCTAACGGCTATAAGGCTGTTTTTGTTTTCCCTCCAACGGCCATAAACGGCCATAAACGGCTATAAACGGCTATATTTTCACCTATAAATACCACCCTAAACTTCCAATTCTTTCCACAACTCAACTTCTCATCTCATTCTCTTACTCTCTTATTCTCATAATCTCATTATTCTCATATATTATAATTTATAAATTATAATCTCTTAATATTTCTTAATCTCTTATTCTCTTATAAATTTTACATTTTTAATATTATTAGTCTACTACCAAAAAAAAAAAAAAATACTTTGTTATATTTACATTCGGGAAATTATAATTTCGGGAAATTATAAATTCGAGAAATTATAAATTTGGGAAAGCGTTGAAGCGTCGTTGTAAGATCTAACTCAACTTTATTTTAATTTGTTATTGTTATTGTTATTATTATTATTATTATTACTATTATTATTATTATTATTATTATTATTATTATTATTATTATTATTATTATTATTATTATTATTATTATTATTATTATTATTATTATTATTATTATTATTGTATACTTGGAACTACTTAATTACATAAAAACTAATTTCTATTTTAATCTAAACGACCATTGGAAGGCTCTTCTATGCCCCCCCCTACAATGCAAATCCCTACTATGCAAATCCCTACAATGGCCACCACCCACCCCGGGTTTTCTACCGATTTTCCCACCGGATTAGATCAACAAGGGACATTCCAACCATGGCAAAGCACCCAATCTCCACCTTATTATGCCTCCGCACATGATATGCCTTTTGAATTTAACTATCAAACAACTCAAGCAAGCAACACACAACCTGCCGGCTCTAGTGACCCATCCGTCCAAAATACTATTCCCCCATCTGATAACCCATTCATTGAATGGTACACCGAAGAAGAAATGACCCTTTTGAAAAACCGAAAGAGTAAATGTTGGCAATATTTCTTGTTAAGTAGAGATGGTGAAAAAGCCAAGTGTAAAACTTGTGGTAATATTTATTCGGCTCCAGCCAAAGGCGGTACGGGGCACCTAAACCGACACAGTGAAAAATGTGGTGCCCCTAGTACTGACCCAACTCAACCAAAAATTTCTCAATTCCATCCTTATGGCTTCACTTACAATTATGAGAGGGATAGGGATGAACTTGGGAGAATGATAGTCCAAGCCGAACAACCTTTTCTTTTTGCTGAAAGTGATCCGTTTAACAATTACATTAAACGAGCACTACAACCCCAACACAAAAAAATCTCCCGAAAAACCGTTAAAACAGCTGCCATGAAAACTTACTTAGAATACAAAATGAAATTAATTGAAGAACTTAAAACTCTTACTTCAAGAGTTTCTATAACTTCTGATGCATGGGATGGTGGTTATGGTTTACATTATTTGTGTGTTACTTGTCATTGGGTTGATAGTGAATGGTTATTGCAAAAACGTATTATTTATTTCAAATTGCTTGAATACCCCCATACGGCCTTTAATATTTCTAATTGTATTATGAGTGCTCTTGATGAATATTGTCTTAGGGACAAAATCATGTCCATGACGTTTGATAATGCAACATCCATGACAGCTAGTGCTAATCTAATTAAACCAAACTTGCATAATGTCATAATGGATGGAGATGCATTACATATTAGATGCATTTGTCATGTTTTAAACTTGTGTGTTAAGGATGGACAAGAAGCAATTGGTCCATACTATTCCAAAATTCGAAATGCTGTTTTGTCTATTATGTCTTCTAGCAGTAGGTATCAGGAATGGAGGCGATATCTTAAGCAAAATAAGATAAAGCCTATTAGAATTAAAACGGATTGTCCAACTAGGTGGAACTCCACCTATGACATGTTGAGTCAGGCACTTTCGTATAGAGTTCCATTTTCATTGTTTTACAATAATAAGTATCCACAATTCATGATAGCAGACTCCGATTGGGATAATTGTGAAAAATATATGCAATTTTTACAATTATTATATAGTATGACTCACTGTTTTTCTTCTGTTTATGTTCCTTGCATTCATTCTTTCCTTCAAAATGCATGTTTATTTGCTCAACTTCTTTATGAACATCGATCACAACAAGATTACAATGATTATGTTCCACAAATGGAGGCTAAATGGCGTAAATATTACACTAAGCTTCCTATGGTTTATATGTTTGCTTCTATTTTAGATCCTAGATCAAAGTATGATGGCACATTTATGCTAATTGATATTTACTATGAATGCATGCAACTCGGTGATGGTGTCGAACAATATAAAAATCATGTGAAAGATAAATTTTTTGAGTTATATAGAGTTTATGAATCTAAATATGGAACCGTCACTCATTTTGCCCCTTCTCAAACATCCAAAAGCGTAAGTAAAACGGGCAAAAGTTTGGCGGCCCAAGCTGCTAACATGTTATCTAAGTTTTCAGGTAGTGGATCATCATCAAGGCGAACACAAAGCGATGTTTCGGAGTTGCAAATGTACTTAAACTACGACTTCATGAAAGGCTTGGACGAAGATTCGAGGTTGGGGATGGACATCCTAGATTGGTGGAAATCCCAAAGCACAAAGCATCCAATTTTGGCGGCAATGGCACGTGATATTTTCAGCATCCAAGCCTCCTCCGTTGCCTCGGAACGAGCTTTTAGTGCTTCGGGAAGGGTTCTAGACGATAGAAGAACAAGTTTGAAGCCCGAAACACTAGAAATGTGTGTTTGCTTGAAGGATTGGATGGATGCCCAAGAACGCATCCAAGATCGTACTTTTACGGCCAACGACAACATCGATGGTTCCGATCGTTCTGGTTCAACTAGCTCCTCCGCATTAGCTAGTGAACATGAAGCCGAAGATGAAGACGAAGAAGATAATGAAGACCTTGATTGAAGATTACCAACAACTCGAGAATTAATATTAATTAGCGAAAATTCTAGTATTTCCTATGTACTCTATTAATTAGTGAAAATGTTAGTATTTCCTATGTTGGCTATGTACTCTATTAACATTAGCCGTATAATAAAATAACAAAATAAGTTATTCATCAATTATTGTTAGTTGTACACTTGTACTTCATATTATCTTTTACTTAATAAATTTTTATGAATGAATTTTTTCAACTTTTAATTTTATGGAATATGTTATATTGTTATTTAATTTTTGTCTAATACTTATATAGTTATATGAATAATATGATATATAGTAAATTATGAATGAACAATAAATATTAATATAATTTAAACAATATTTAATATAACTTAACTCCATAAAAAATTTAATAATTATTAAATTCAAATATTAAATTGTATAATTATTCAATTCAATTTTTTCTTTCATAAAAAAAATTCAAGTTTTTTTAAAGTTTTTTTTAATTTTTTTTTTAAAAAAAAAAAAAGAAAAAAGGGTAAGCCGTGGCCCGTGGGCCGGCACGGCCCGCCTCCACCGTGGGCCGGCACGGTGGCCGGCACGACGGGCGGCCCGGCACGGCACGACCGGCACGGTGGGCCGTGCCGTGCCGTGGACAGGGAAACCTTGAAGGCCGGCACGGCACGGCACGGCCCGCCTCCACCGTGGGCCGGCACGGCCCGGCACGACACTGTTCATGGCCCGCCTAGGCACGGCCCACGGCAGGCCCGGCACGGCCCATGCCCACCACTACGCGTGAGGTTACGGTAGAAGTAAGGATGTTTTGCTTAGAATGTCACGTGAGTTGGCATAAGAGCCGGCACGTTACCAACAAACCGAGGAACGATGTTTCGGTTGTCGGTTGTACTGCCTATGTCAATGAACCCAAATGCCTAACTCACTCCTAAATCCTAAGTAACATCATTATTCACTAGGCATTCATTAATGGAGTTTTATGAAAATGATCAATTTTTAATTCCTTAATTAGAAATGGTACTGCACTAATGCTACCATTCTCATAAGTCATAACTCCCGTTAACCCATGATAGCCTTGTTAGTTGTTATGACTAGCTACTCTAAGCTTAAACAAACAAAGTACTCCGTAACAAACTAACAATCAAATAATAATACATGTTGAATATATCAATGAATAGAATCGTATGATAACAAAGTTAAAGTTGAAAGTATACTCCGTAGTGTATAAAAAAAATGCTCAACCATATGTTACATAAGGATTTTAATTTTTTGTTTTTTTTCTTTTAAAAAAAAAACTTAATTAGTTAATTTGGTCTGATGATAATAGATATTGTAATGTTTCTTAGGTTTGAATTTTCACTCCTCACTAAAACACTAACAGAGTAGGCCCTGTTTTTTAGAGTTGCTCTGCTAACTCAATGTACTCTGCTGAAATTTGCTATGTTCTGCCCAACAGCTCAAAAGAATAGGGCCTAACAAGTGTCTTTCCGGTGTATAGGAAGGACCCAAGGCTCATAATCATAATTTTATATTTTTGGGTTATTGTATTAGTATTGTGACAATAAGCCAAGGTTATCCATATGGAAAATAATCAAATTATCAGTTTTAGATTATCAATTTTGGACTGATATTATGATCCTAAACACTTGTGAAAATAATTTTTTTTTGTAAGGTTTTTTCTTCACCAAATTATCAACAACATTTCATGCATTTTAAACACAAAATACAAAGGTCAATGATATATAAATAGTGCAAAATATCCAAATTTATTACGGATTAATAAAAAAGATTTCAAACCTAACCAAAACCTTAAATCAAGGTTCATGAAGGACAAAAAACTGGACCAAAATCCCTCGAAGGAGTCCAAACCCAATCCATTCCAGTCCAATCGTTTTGAATGTTGCACACCTCTACAAAGAAAAATGGTCAAGCTGTCATCCTTTAAATTCTTACGGGTCCTTTACCCTTTGCTGGGCCTAAAATTGAGTTACAAGTCCCGGCCCACTAATGCTTCAAATGGCAGCCCATCAAGTTTGATTGTATCCAGTCCAAATTAAGCTGAATTAGCAACTAGATGGCAAAATTAATAAGGAAAATAATATTGTGTTTAGCATGACTTCATCTTAAAATCATTCCGAATAAGATCTAGTTTTGTACACCTGAGAAAAGCGCCGAGCCATAAAATTAATTAAGGGACAAAGATTCATTAGTTTTGTACACCTTTTATTCAATTATCTATAAGAAATTCTTTTCAGAAAGAAATTCATATACTACATATAATGAGTTTAAGAACAATTAAAAGAAGTTTATTAAGCTCGTTTCAAAAAAAAAAAAAAAAAAGGTTTATTAAGCATAAAGGGTAAATGAATTCAGATAAAGATTTATAAATTTTCATGTCCAAAAAAAATAATAAAAATTACAAAGTCTGATTTTTTATAATTTTGTTTTTAAATAAATAAAGTCTGAAATTTGGATAAATTCACTTACATGAAAATTGGGCAGACACACCTCCACTATATTAATTTTTTAATGTCTTAGTGTTTTTAAACCTAACAAGAAAATGATGAATAAATTCAACTAATACAAAGTATAACCAACTATGCCTTAACAATTACTCCCCTCGTCCCTTTATTTTTGCCCCATTATCATTTTTTGGTTTAAATTTTGTAAACTTTGACCGTAAATTATTGTTAATCTAAAGTTTGACAGTAAATTACCGTCAATCTACAAACGATAATATAGTTATGAGTGATCTTGTTAGATTCGGCTTATTACATACTTCCTTTGTTCTTTTTTACTTGGCCTGTTTCTTTTATCACGCTAGCCAATACAAAACTTTAACGATCAATAACTTTAATTCTCCATAAGTAATACAAAAGTTATATATAATGATAGTTATTGAGACGAATTCAAAAAGATCTCACATGAATATGTTTTTCGTTACATACTATTCACAAAAGACTGTCAAAGGAAGGGTGGTGAATAGTGTAAAAGTCAAAGTAGATCAAGTAAAAAAGAACGGAGGAAGTATTTTACTAATATCAAGCTTTAATAATTTTACGTGTATGGAAATGAAGATATATGCGTTCTAAGACGCGTCTTTGAGATCGTGAAAAGTCAAATGAGACAATAAAATAGGGATAGAGGGAGTAGTTGCCAAACAAGATCATTGTGTATTCAACTAGTGAAACACATCTTTTTAATTTACTCCGTATCAAAATGTTTCTTAGGCAAAAGAAATATGCCGATTACATCGAATGTAACCCTTATCCATGGCTTCCCTTACTTGTCATATAGCACCCATAAAACAATAACTGGTCCAAGATACAGCAATTTTTTGTTGGCAATCCCACAAATCTTTACGGCCATTCCTTCTTGTCGTGGAAATCATGTTCTTATAACGTGTACTTCTTTCTTTTTTATTTATCTTTTAATTTGCATTCATTTCATATGTAATTTGTACACTACTTTTCTCCCCTTTCTTCCTTTTTTTTTTTTTGAAAAGATGCCAGGTGACATTCAAGAAAGTTAAATCTTTTGATTTCCTTTGCTTCGAAAATACTCTCTTTGTTCTCTTATAGTTGTAACTCGAACGTGTTAAAATCTTACAGGAATAAATAATATGGAGCATAACAAATTAAAGAATAAACTGTTTGCATTGAAATATTCTTTCTATTCTCTAAAGATTGTTTTGTTTGATTTTTGATTGTTTTTAAAATATTTATTAAAATATAAATAGCCTTAATTTCGTAGACTTAAAATTGACATATATACGATTAAAACAAACAAAATCTCAAGTGACTATTATATATCTCATTGATTACAAAGATATTATAATAATGCGGACGAAAAGTTTTAATAATTTTCACTTAATTAAGAAAATAAATTGGGATAATCTTTAAGCTATAAAAGGAATATGTATATGATACTCAAATATTTATGCATTTTGCTTTGTCCACAAAATTGTATGGTGCGTAGATTTTTATGATTGGGTTGACTTTGATTGTTCAGAGGATTGCTTTGCTTTAGAGTACAGGCCAATTTTTGCACACTGTCATGTGGCAAGCTTTTACAGAGTAGTATATTTTTCGCACCCTCAATAATATTCTTCTACTTGTACTCGTATGTAAATAATAATTTAGTCAACAACTCACTATAATTAATTGTCGAATAATAATATAATTACATTCATTTCTATTATTGAGAGGAATAAAGTTAGTTGTTTTAAGGTTTAATATATAAAAATAATTGGTTTCTTTGCAGAAAATTCATTTTAATTTAGAGGTATAAATAAAAGTGTACTAAAATCAAATTAAAGCTAAGCTTCTTGTAAGATAAGAATAATTTCTGAAGGAATATTGGCAAGAAAGTTACAAGCCCATGCTTTACTTTGAATATTTGCTTTTGTAAAAGTTTTGAAATGAAATACTTTTTTTTTTTTTTTTTTTTTTTTTTTTGGGTTTTGCAGTACACGTTACTTCTAGAAAAAATACATAGAGAAAATTGTTTCCAATTTGATTCCAATATTTTTCTAGATTATTAAATAAAAAAGTTTATATACTAAACCTAAATCTATAATATGTAACATATACTCGCATAGTAATTAAATATGATCCAAAATTGACCACTAATATTCGCCTTAGCTTTTATACACATTGTTTAACAATTAACTTTAGCTTATTTTATTGACTTAAACAATCTTATTATGATAAAAGACAGAAGTGTCAAATACTAACTAATTTGACCTAATCGGAACATAACTCGATCCATATTTCGACTTATACTGTTACATAGACATAATACCTTAGCACAAGTCAAATTAAAACTGAACTAAACTCGACCTGACTCAAACAAATACAACTCAGTAACCCAAATTTACACACATCTAGATTTATGGTTATACTTGTATTTATTTTTGTTGCATGCATAACAAAGTAAGGTCACCAGGCAAGAAGAAAAGAGATCAAATAGCTAGTTACTTAGATTAGAATGTACTACCTCATACTCCCTCCATCCCCGAATGATAGTCACTTTTGTCATTTTTAGTGACTCAAAATGTTAGTCACATTTGTTTTTTTCAAGTACCATTAATAATATTTTTTTTATCAAAATTCTCTAACATTTGCAAAAATATTTGTGCAAATTTAACTTTCTCATGTAAATTTTACTTTCCCATGTACTTTAATTACTTTCTCTCTCTACTTTTTTGCATACTCAATGTAAATTTACTTTTTCAATATACTTTCTTTAATTCTCCTTAATTCCCGTGATTTTTCTTCAAAAGTGACTATCAATCGGGGGCGGAGGGAGTATTACTTTTATATGCAACTTTGGAATATCATTTATGAGATATAAAATATTCTAAAGTTGCATATAAAAGTAATTGGAGGTACTAGTTAGATTATAGACATTTCCCAAAGGAGCACGCATTCTTCACTGTATTGTGCATAATGTGATGTAATGAGGGACCGATTATATATAGGAACTTAGAAAGATCGAGTTGGAAGATAGAGACAATCAGTACATATGCTAATTCATTTTCCTAAAGTCATTATCTGATAATAAAGTCGGATGAAAAGAAGTAAGAAGTGAAGATCACTATATTATGCCTTTCATTTTCTATCTTTCATATGTTAAACAAGCTATTTATCTAAATAAATTCCTTGGACAAAGCTAGCTTGTGATCGATTATGTACTCTTATATACGTTTATGGTAAGATCGCGTCGAGTGCACCAGGGCCATAACTGTGTAATTGAAGGTTTATAACATTTCCAAGACTGTTAGGTTATTTTCATGTAGTTCGACTAATTTAAGTTGATACTCCGCATTAGCTTATTTAAACACTAATCAAATGAGATCAAATCATGATCTTGACTTTTTACTAGGTTTAGTTTTATTTACGAATATTTTATTTATGAAAAGTATATATTAATATGAATCTAATAATCTTACTATTAGTATAGAAATAAGGTTAAAGTTTGGTCAAATTTAAAACTTGTATCAAAAAAATTCAGATCATACAAATCATACAGATTACAAACTAAATATAGCTTTACACTAACTTTGAAATTGTTTATATACACCCGTAAAATATACTCGTACAGTCGTACTCAACCATTTACTATACTTCTTACACGACCAACTTAAAAACTGCAGTACAAGTGATCTCTTTACAAATACAGGTTGCACTTGCACACTTGCACTTGTTACTTTGTTACCTTTTAGGTCTCGTACCACAAAAACAAGAATTGACAAAAAAAAACAAGTTAGAAACAAACCAAAAAGATAAGAAAATCAAATACTTGTATTTTCCCCCATTTTATTAACAAAGATAAATATAACAAACCAAAAAAAGGTTAAAAAAATATATAACAATCCAACAATAAAAGCAAATTACTAAATTAGTTACCTGTCTTTTTATGCTCCATTCCATGTGGGATGTTCTTATATATCTTCACATCCCTAATCTCTATTTCTAACACCAAATCACATGCTATATAATTTAATTTTAACACCCATATTACACCAACAAAATTTTATAAAAAATAAATTTAAATAAAAATCTAATTAAGAGAAATATTAAGCAACTTAGTCAACTAATCATTCCTCAAAAAAAAAAAAAAAAAAAAAAAAAAAAAAAAAAAAAAACTTGAAATTTATTTCTTCTTGCTTCTATCTTTGCCAGTTGAAAAAATAGAGCCAAACCCAAAAACCTTTCCAGTAGGAACATTAAGAACAGGGCTAACATGAATTACACCAGAATTAAACGAAGACCCACCAAAATTCTTTTTCAATGGAGGTTTTTGATGATTACTGGAGCTTGAATTCTTCAAATTCAAATTACTCTGTTTTTCTTCTTTCGAAATCAATGATCTTTTAGCACTTGTTGAAGACCCTGTTGATTTACTTCTTGATAAAAGAGGTAAAGGACATAATCCTCTTTTATAAATACTCCCACAATTCAAACTTTTACTTCTTTTGAATGTCCAAAATGTTGATTTGCTAGAATTGTTGTTGTTGCTGCTCTGTTTTTCCTCTGTTTCCTTTTCGCTTTCGCCGCCGTTGTTCAAAACAGAGGACGGCGGCAATGGCGGCAAGAATGCTGAATACAGCGATGAAGATGATGAAGAAGAAGATGGAGAGAATGATTTTGATTTTAAAATTGTGGGTATATTTTTTTTCTTGATTTGAATTGGAAGAATTATCCCATTTGCAAATAATTCATCGGCTAATGTAGGTTCTTGATCAGAGGATTTTCGAGTGACACAAAAGTCGAAATCATAATCAAGAAGAGATGATTTTAAGGGTTCAATTGGAACAATTTCTGAGTTCTTAAGATCATGAGAGAATGAAATTCTAGGACTCATTCCTCTACTTGAAGGGCTTTCTGTATATAATTCAACCGCCATTTTTAAATTTTTTGTTTTTGGTGATGAAGAAAAACAGGGGATTATGTAAAAATGAGGTTTTTTTTTGGCTGAAAAAATGGAGTTTTTTGGTATTTGAATTTTTCTAAGTTTTTGAATTCTATTGGAAAATGTGTTAGTTGGGAAGCAAGAAGATTGGCTATTACCAAGAGTCTAAGGAAGACTTGGACTTTGTAAAATAAATGAAGACTTGGATTTTTTTATAGGAGAAGTTAATGACTAGCACGAATAAAGAGAGAAAGTGTTAAAGGAGTTGGTGAAATGAAGATGATTATTGGCTAATAATTTCATTTTTGGTTTGAGTAAGGTTTGATTATAGGTGAAGCAAGTGGGGCATACTAGTTGTAGATTTTTGATATAGAGGTAATTTGTTTCGAGTCTTATTGAAAATAATTATATACACCGGGTATATGATTCACTGAAGGGTAAGTTTTTTTTCTGATTTGATGATTAAATGAGCAATAATCAACAAAATGAACAAATAATATCATGGATATATGGTGCACCCGTATGTATATAATAATTTCTCGAGTCTTATTCTTAGCGATTTATAACTTTGGCTAAACTGAATATGATTTTATAGAATTCTTGATAAAGACGGGTTGATAAGTTTGATTTGTCGTACATATTAGTTTAACAAAAAATAAAAATAAAAAATAAAAATAAAAAAATTGTGAACCTAAAATGTTAAATGAGCTAGGCAAATATAATTATTATTAGAATGTTTGATAGAGCACTTATTTTTAATAAAATGTCCATTCTATCTTTTCTTAAACTAATCTTTAGAGAATAAAAGTTGAAACAAGTAGGGAAATTTTGCACAAATGGGCCATGCATAGTGATTTGCGAAAAATGAGATTCATTAAGTACAACAACTTACAAACAATTTCAATCAAAATCTCGATCCCTTAATCCAACATATAAAACAAGTTGATTTTTCAAACTCATTTACTAATCTAGTTGAGAGGTGAGCTCCAAGACTTTTTTGGCTGTTTTATGTTGTCAACAACTTGATCATTAATGCACTTTACGTGCATTTTAAGTATAAAATATAATGATTTGTTTAAGCGTTCGTACACTTTAACCCCTATTTTCTTCAACTTATATAAATACGACTATACGAGTACTTGATATCCATGTTTTACGTTAATCAATAAAAATTAATAAATTTTAAAACAAATATAATAGATAATTACGTAGTAAAAATAATTTTAGGTTAGCAAATTTAAACTAAAGAGAAAACAATATTTACCTCTAAAATAAGCCCAAAAAAAGGAATTCTGTAAGAGAAAAATATCAAATCTACTCCAAGTACTTGTATAATTGTATGTATCAAAACTCTTTTTTTTTTAAAAAAAAAAAAAAGTAGGTTAGTTACTTACAACCATTTTTCTTTTAAAAAAAAAAAAAAAAAAAAAAATTCAAACTTGAAGCAACTAATAAGAGGAGCGCATATACCTTAGTAACAATAAATGAAGACTTGAAATGAATGTGATGTCGGTGAATCTTTCATCATTTTACCGTCAAAAATATAAATGTGAAGGCTTGACTAATTTCCTGCCTTGTACGCTACTAAAGTACTAATCTGCCATATCTTCATGTATGAATTATGAACATGGAGTTGTGGAGCCATGGAGTTACTAGAAGAACCAATAAAAAGACAAAGAAGATAATTGCACTACTAAAGAGTAATTTGACAAAAGAAATCGCTTTCATTTTCAGTTTTTAGTGCAGATTGAACCCTGAACTCAAGGACAGTGACGTAGATATGATTTGCAAATATTTGAGATACTAGGTTAAGTCCCGTGCCATACTGCCATGCACGGTCATAATTAAATTTTACAACAAAATAAACAATAAATAATGGTGTTAATTCAACGATAATTTATCCAAAAAAATTATTTGTAACAAAATAACTTGAATTTTAATTAGTTTATACCAATACTAAATACGTAAAGGTTATTGAATTGGATTGTATAAATAAATGAATATAATAATAGAAACTTAGAAGCTATAAGGTTTTATATAAGAAAATTAAAATATTAGCTTAGGTTAGTACCCATATACGAACTCATATACATTTGTCCTTAAATTATTGACACACTTTGATCGATATAATATGAAAATTTAGTTGAGTTCATTTTACTTTAGGATAATTAGTATTCAATAATCAACTTTTAAATATATCTTTAGTGAGTAGTAGGGGTTTTTATTTTTTAAATAATCACATAAATGTTTTGAATAATTAAATAATTTTCCTATATATGTTGCGTAAAGAGTATACTATAACAAACTTATTTTGTTCTTATAAATGTTACGTATAATTTTAAGATTAATACAAAGTTTGCTATCAAAATGATTTTTCTTTTTTTAATTAAAATAAATTTTATTATCAAATGATAAAAGTTGGAGAAAAAAAATCGATATTGATAATATTATACCAATTTGGAAAAGAATATATTCCAATACATTATTTTTAATCAATGTTAGTATTTTTGTAACTAAAAGTTTTCTAGTATATAGAATATATGTAAAAAATTTAATTGAATGTAATTGGATTAAATTAAATATGTTGTCAAAAAACTAAAAAGGAAAGGAAAAAAAAGGCGGGAAAATTTTTAACCAGGAAATGACAAGTGTCATTCCTGGTTTCGCTTTTAGTATAGATTTATGATTGTAATTTTTTAAGTAAAGAAGTTTGCAATTTGACGTAGTTAATCAATTAATGAAAAAAAATTAAAAAAAAAAACTTTTCTTTTAATATATATTTCTATAGTTCTCTATAGAAAATATATGAGAGTCTAAAAGAGTTGTGTCTAAATTAGAGTTTATCAATAAGTTTACCCTAAACAAATCTAGTCCACAATTTCGAGCTTGAGCCGAGGATAGATTACCTTGAATTTTTTAGTACTTCGTATTATGTATGGGCCAACTAATCTAATTCAAGCCACAATCAAGTTGAGCTTTTATTTGTCGTCTAAAACCGATTTATCAATATACTCCTTTTATTTTATAATAGTTGTAACACATATTTTTTTACGGTATTTAAAAAAAGTGGGATTTATATTATTTAACACACATTAAAATGAGGTGAGAGGTTGTTAGAAGTACAATATAATTTAGTGGGGCATGTGATTTAAATGAGAAAAATAGTACAATTTTTCCCCCCAAAATAACTTTTCAATTATAGTGTGTTGTAAATATTGTGACATTTTCATTTTAGATAAATGTTGCAAGTATCAATACGGATGAAGCATATACACTTCCAAGTATCTTGTGACGTATTAATAGCAACAATAATTAGGAGCTCATGATCAACATCCGGCTATGTTTAGGGCAAAATTTTTGGATGTGATATGTGGCCTAACTCACATGTTGAACATATGATTGAAGTAATGCTAATGATCGAAAAGATAGTTTTCAAAGAGGACACAATCTTAGTAATTTTGCTTATTGTTACACAAATATGATCCGTGTATCACGGGATAGATAAAGAATTAAAAATCAACAAATTCTAATACTAATATAAATAAACTTACATTATATTGTCAAGTTATCATGTCGGATCAACTTTTATCTGTTACAATTAAAGTATATTTGCGAAGTGTTATGCTCGAGAATTGACCAAACCGTATACAAGTCGGACCTGAGTTTGCCTGATTAACCCTACAAAGTGTACCATACATAAAAAGAGAGGCAAAACAAGTCCAAATAATCCGCTGGCAAAATTGATCGTTGTTGGTTATCTTTGTTTCACTCTTGTTAGGTTGTAATGTCAAATATAATTGTCAATCTCGACATAAAAGAGGAATCCACCAACTTTTGCAGAGTACAGCCATGAAAGTCCAAATTACTAAAAGCAAATTTTTAAATTTTTTTTTTTTATTTTTTGAGAAAAAAAGGAATAAAAAGGGAAACTTTATTATCCGATTGTTACTCCCTATTTAGCTTTATATAATTGCCCGAACATGCCTCGTGATGTAGGGCCTAATTCGGATAATGGACTTTTCCTTAAGATCAATGTCCATTTGGCCCACTTTTTCAATGGCCTATGATTTCGACAAAATGAAATAACCAAATAACGATTACGCAACAACATAATTTGTACATAATTTTAGAAAATTTATAGGGGGGAGATCGAATGGTGAATTTTATAACATAAATTTTTAATGTGTCTGGTCACACCGTGTAGTCGGGATTACTCGGCCGGTTAGGGATTACTTATTCAGAAATACTCAATCGACCATAGATTGCTGGGCAGTTATGGGTTACTTGGTCAGGGGTTACTCGGTCGGCCATGAGTTACTCGGTCAGTCATGGGTTACTTGGTCAGGGGTTACTCTCATACAGAACACGTGCTAACCGACTGAGTAACCTTAGAATAAATAACCCTTGACCGATTGAGTAATCCCAAAATAAGAAACCCCTGAATAATTAAACCTGACAAAAACCCGTTAATCAATTGAGTAAACCCAAAATAAGTAACCCTTGGTCGACTAAGTAACCCTTACCTAAGTAACTCCGAGACATTTTTATAATATAAAACATAATTAGTGAAAATATATTTAGTTTTTAGTTAGAGAGCTAAATAATAAAATAAAAATTGATCCATATCAAATTAGAAAGAAAGTGTTGTGACAAGTTAATATATAATATGAGTAGAAAATGTTCAAATGTTACAAATAAAACGGAGGCAAAAGAATAGTGTTGCGATAATTACAAAACTACGTTGTTTAAGTCCTACGAGGCTTTGAGTTTTCCGTGGTTTTGGTGCGTTTCATTTTACACCACAAACATGTTGGCTGTTCCAAGTTCACTCGACTATTGTATAGTTACAACTTTATCAGCATCCATCTTTCGATTCCTATCACAAATACAACATCAAAGATCAAAGTATCAAACACATAGTTTCTGCAATTGTGCTTATTGTTAGTCAATGGCATCTTTTCTGACTTCATCTCCCACTTTTTCACTTCCAAACAAGGTAATAATACTCTAATCTAAACTCATAGTTTTTTTTTTTTTTTTTTTTTTTTTTTTTTTGTGTTGCGTTAACTCAGTTTGTGCATATGTTTATTGATTTCTTGCTATTTTGAGAAGAATTGATCGATTTAATTTTGGGTTTTTTAAAGTTTCTTTTAATTTTTATCTAGTTGCTGAAAATTTGTAAGCTTGAAATTATTATTATAAACCCTAATTGATGAATCCAATTGTTCCAATTATGTATGATTGCTTGGTTGGGTTTAGTGATTGTGATAGTCTAGTTTCTGGGTTTACTCATGTTTATGAATATTGTTGCGGAATTATTTGCTACTGGGAAGGTTTTTCAGAATTTGATTAATTAAGTTTATTCAGGAATCAGGATTTAATTTCCAAAATCAATGGTTGTAATCTTACCAGTGATAGTTGATAGATATTATATTTATGGTAATATTTGTCGCAGATTAGGATAGTTATTTTGGCAATTATACTTAGTGAAACAAACTTTGGCCCAACACCAAACTTTAATCCTTTGCAACTTTAGATAATTAGTAGCACGATTATCGTTCGAGTTTGGAAAACATTTTAGAAGTCATCCCATATCAATTTACTCCAACTAACACGTCAAATTTCCGGTTTTTCCATGCTATCAAAGTTGCCAAGTTTGGATTCCCAAGCTGAATTTGACTAGTGTAGATTGGCATTTATGATTCATCACAAATGTGCAATGATCTTGAAAATTTCATAACCAAGCAAGGGAAGAGTTAAGAATGGTTAAAATCAAAATGGTTTCCTGTGATTTTTCCTATTTTTAAATGTACAAATGTTGTCCTTAAAGGATTGTAAATGTTTATGAGAAAAATGTTTTCATTTATGGATCTGTCTAATGATGGTTCGGCTTTTTTGAGGAAGTAAAACTACCTGATTCATGTGTTTATTTGCTTATTGTCGATTTTCTCCATAACAGATTATATATCACGGTGAGAAAATTCCACTCACTACCTTATCTGTATCAACTTCAAGCCCATCTATCGTAAGAAGGGGTAGAGGCTATGGGAAATGTTCAGTATCAAGAGCTACTTCAATCGAAAACGATGTTATTCAAAAGGATGCTCATGGGGTTGATAAAAAGGATGGTATGTCTTCCTACTAGCATGCACAGATAGTTGAATATATACAACAGAGTCCAGTAATTGTTGTCAAACATAAGCATGCAGGCACACATGGCTGAAAAAGTGTAGGTTCAAAGTTTATCAGACACTACAATTCAAAACTATGTTAAATATCCTCTCCCTTCATGATTTTATCTTGAAAATGTGTGCTTCTTACAAAGTAAGTACAGAGAATAAGACCATAGGTTTGAATTTTGCGGTTACTTATTCAGTAAAGTTCATGATAGCTCTAGCCTTTAAACCTCAATATTACGGAATTGTCAAGCTTGATTCTTCTTTGTTATTCTTTTTCCCTTTGGGTGATGAGGAAGCGAATTGGCACTTCCCCATTCTCATTTCTTTCAAAACTTTGTTTGTCTATCAACAAATAATTTCCTTTGCTTCAAACTGTGTTATAAACTGATGAAGCGCTTCATAAATCAAATCGAATCACGTCTGGTTTGCGTAGTATCTTAAACAGTTTTCTTTGTTGGTGTTGCCTCATCTGTACTGAGTTGGAGCTATTGATACAGATTTTGGAGTAGTTGGCATGCACCATGTTGGCATTCTTTGTGAAAACCTTGAAAGATCACTCGATTTTTACCAGAACATACTAGGTATGTATATATATTGCTATGTTTCCAAGGACACATTTTTTATGTCTCATTTTCATTTCAATGCTTTAATACACCCATATCTTGGCAGGTCTGGAGATAAATGAGGCTAGGCCACATGACAAGCTTCCCTACAGGGGTGCATGGTTGTGGGTTGGCTCTGAGATGATTCATTTGATGGAGCTTCCAAATCCTGACCCATCAACCGGGAGGCCTGAACATGGTGGTCGTGATCGTCATACTTGTATTGCTATTCGGGATGTGTCTAAGCTTAAGGATATCCTCGACCGAGCAGGTAGATATATATTTTCCCTTTTGGTTCAGGAATGAACTGCTTAAGTAATGTTTTAGACTTTTAGCCCTCTGCCATGATCAAGGGAAATAATTTTACTAATTGTAACTGGCAGGTATACCATATACCCTCAGTCGATCTGGAAGACCTGCAATTTTCAC
The DNA here is from genome assembly GCF_948465745.1 of Chenopodium album. Classification (NCBI taxonomy): domain Eukaryota; kingdom Viridiplantae; phylum Streptophyta; class Magnoliopsida; order Caryophyllales; family Amaranthaceae; genus Chenopodium; species Chenopodium album. The sequence goes on along the minus strand of NC_137851.1, from coordinate 5,079,059 downwards.
TAGAGATCCAGATACCAATGCACTAGAATTCACGCAAGTCTAATTATGCATTATACATAAATTTTTGTTTTGATTCCTTGATATATAGGTTGTACATAATGTTAAACGAACAGTTGTATTTAGAATATCTGGGTTTTCAAGTTTATATACTAGTATAATAATCATATGATTTCTTTGCATGAATTTGTATGTAATTTTGCAAATAAAATTTATTATTATTATTTAAAAAAAAAGAAAGATAGAAAGAAAAGGGTAACTTTATTATCCAATTGTTATTCTCTACTCGTATGTATCTTTATATAATTGCCCGAACATGTCTCATGATGTAGGGCCCAATTAGGATAATGGACTTTTCCTTAAGATCAATGTCCATCTGTTGGCTATTTGGCCCACTTTCTTAATGGCCCATGATTTCGACAAAATGAATTAACCACAAGTGTCTATATGCTCATTTGATCATCTTACCAAAACCCTCCGTCCCTAATTATTTGTCGATTGTCCATTTTCTGATATAAGAGGGAAAAGTGGTGAGATCTTATGTACGGAGTTGTAGTTTTTGTGAAGGTAAAGTTGCGGTCTTCATAAGAGAGTATGAGATTCAAGAAAAACACAAAATATATCTACGTTTAAGCACAAATGTTTCTACGTTCAAGCACAAGTATAAAGTTGTTGTCGATGGTGATAGATCTTGCATTATATCATTATCTTTATCCCATTACTATACCAACATTATAGCTTGTTGTTATTGCTTTGTTTTATAAGCCATATAAAGATTATTGGTTAGGTTCTCAAAAAAGCTTTTTTATTTTTGGCCGTATATTTATATATCCTTTTAGCTCGTATAATACGTAAAATAACAAAATGATTAAATTTTTTTTTTCTTTTCATTGATGTATAGAGAACTTGTGCAATAGCAAAAAATTGGGTAGAGTTGAACTTTATTACGAGTACGAGTCATAAATCTTACAATACTTGTGGACAACTTGTGCAATAATAGAAATATTAATGGGTGGAGTTGCACTTGATTTACAAATCGAGGACTAGAGTTGTTGCTACATGAATCTAATGTTCTAGTAACAATCATTGTCAAATTTGTTATAATCATCAATCATGATAATCAACAATTCATATCTATGGACACTTTTTTTAGTAGGTGTGACAAGACTCTTATCTTGGGGGCTTGGGGCCTCATTACCTTCATCGCATATCAACAATCTAAGCGTCTCATCAATTCATAACCTCATAAGCCCCAAAGACAACTTGAGTGCTTTAAAAAATCCACTTTGATCCTTACCTATCAATTTAGCTCGTTATTGACACATCTGTCGTCATTTTGAATACCACCGTAAACCTTTTTTTAATTACAGATTAATGGATACTTTTGATTCTAAAATAAGTTTTACGATTTTTGGATGCGTCCTTCATCATTACTTGATATATTGACACCGAGAATCTCAAAAAAATGGTTCAATTTCATGAAATATAATCTTTCATTTAGCCTCTGATAATCATTTTCAAATCTGACAAGATTTTATCGATATGACCAAACTCAATTATGTGTTATTATTTTTTATTTAAAAAAAAAAAACCAACAAACTATGAAAGATTAAATTATGAACATGGGAAATCATGTGAATACATTAATTGAATATCATTTGAAAGAATTGACGCTGAAAACTGAATGACATTTTGGAAGGTAAAGCCCAAATTAATAAATTCAATGAGTTTCATACAGAAAGAGCCAACTAGGCTTACCTTTCTTGAGAAGTTGGTACCTGACGCGGTTAATAACAGGTCAAATTCAACATCTAAACAAATTCTGTAACTGCAAATTTGATTTATCCACTGTCTTTTTTTGTTTCTTCCAGATTAATTAATTAAAAATATAAATTTCAAATTCAAAAAAAATTCTGAAACGTAATTGGCCTTTCTGGGTTTGACCTTTTCCACCAAACACAAAGCAAGAAGAAAGCAAAGTTTAAAGCTTTTTCTTCATTTTTGCTAATTTTTTTTTGAAGTTTTAGAGAGAGAAAGTTATAGAGCGAGAAAGATGAATCAACCAAATTGGGAGCTGAAGGGTTGCTGTAATCATGATCAAAGAAATTTTATGATCACCATTGGCATCTTCACAGTTGTTATTCTTGCGGTTTGTTTCTTTTTACTGATACCCTTTAATTTTCTTGAAATTTTTTCATGAAACCCAGAAAATAAAGTTTATAACTTTCCCTTTGATCTTTTTTGATTGTGCATTTTTATGCAACTTTGAATCTTGGGTTTCATCAGTAATGTATTTACTAGGTTTTTATAGGTTACCAAGATCCCAATTTTACTACTTATCCACTTGAGTTTACTCTTAATTATTGTAGATTTGTAGAAGAACTATTTGATATCATAGGGTAATAAACTGTTTTATAGATTTTGTCAAATTTTGCACTTTAAGCTTGTAGTTTAGGGGAATTACTTGATAATACATAATTGGTAGAGTAAGGATTGATTTACAGGAAATTTGAGTTGTTAAGTTTGTAATTTGAGTGTTGATGATGCTTAATTTAACTATTAAACTGTTCCGAGGTACACAATTTGGAGTTTGTGTTGTTAATTATAGTGTTAGTTACTCAAATTACTATGAGAATTTTTCATAGTTTTAGTATAAGCCTTATTCACTCAAACATTGGTACCCTGCATTAGGGTTTCTTCTATTATTTCTAATTGCTGATATGAACTCAATAGCTGATAGTGGATAGTGATGCCAGGATTGCCAACATTGCTCAAGGTCAACATGTTTTAGCTGAAGTGTTGAACTACCTGAAAGTTTGCTAGGATAGTTGAACAGTATATATAACTGCTTGAATATTTTAATCTTTATCGTTTAGACCTGTATGATCTTATTATACTCGACGTGTTAGTTGAATTTCATGACTTGATTAATTTGCTGAGCGACATACTTTCTCTCTTGATTGACAGCTATGGAGGACATTTTTGCTGACACCATTTAAGCTCATTACCGTCTTTCTGCATGAAGTCAGTCATGCTATAGCATGTTTACTTACATGTGGTTCGGTAAGTTATTCTCTGCTTTCTTTTTGCAACTTTATTCACCAGTTTTTTTTAGGTAGAGGATAGACAGGATAACCGTGACACTCAGCTAAGCCCCTGTGCCTCCTCCAAATTATTACTCAGATTAGTTAATTACTTTTGCATTGCAAAGACCAAATTGCAGAAAGTTATGTCTGGAGCCATTTCTTATGAATTAGCCAATCATCTCATTAGGTCAAGTTCATGAAATGGATCAGGAATGTCCCTAAAACAATCAGAAAACAAGGTGGAAAAACAGTAAATTTTGGAACTTGGAAACCATCTTTTTAGGAGGCACATCTCTCCCCCCCCCCCCCCCCCCTCTCTCCTCCTCCTCCTCTCTACTCCTGAGGCATTAAAATTTTCATGAAATGAGAACGAGTCAAGTTCCATACACTTGAATACGTCGATATCAAGTCAGAGGCATTTGTTTCAACTCTAGAGAACAAGCCAACCCAACAGTTAACTGTATTTATTGTCATAACGAACATAAAACAAGCTTAAACTGAAGTCTCTATGGCTCTAGCTTACCTACACAGATCTTAGAGAACTTCCTAGCACGAGTAGATAGTGTGAAATTAAGATATGAGATTCAGCAACATGCAACAAACAGAACTCCTTAGGCAATAGCTTTTGAAATTACATTACAGACTGAACAGCATGCACTTTTAAGAAAAAATGTTAATTAACCTGTTTATGGTTGCATGTTTCATAAAAGCAGCCTTGGGAAGGTGTAGAGGATATTGAGTGGAATATACAAGTCAAACACATCAGAACATTACAAATAGAAATTAATACATTTGTTTTATGAATAACTTTTTTCAAATACTTCGGTTTATCATAGCATAATGACAATTAGGTCTCCAAGTTCTTAGTGATTTAGGAGGTCAGTTAACCATCTTCTAGATCAAGATTCTTGTTGGGAATAGTAGGCCCGTAAGGGTAAGGCTACAAGCTACAGAGTAAAATTTTCAGATATACAGGTAATGGTATCTGTCTACGTAGGAATTTGGTGTCATTCGATTCAGGGATAATGTTATGTCGTGTTATCTTGTTTAGATGTCTATTCATTTGCAGTTCATCTGCACCAACTGTAATATATGCAGTTCAATAATTGCTGCCCTATTTTGGACCATAATACTTCACCTGTGTCTTTATGCCTAAACAGCTTAACGCTTAGATTTCTGCTTCCATCCCATGTAGTTTATAGACAGTATTCTGACTGAATTTTGAGCCAGGTTTAATAAAATTATGCTGAACTATACATTGGAATTTGTTTTAAATTTTCTATTACAATTCCATGTTACTAAGAGAATGTAAACTCGAGAAATTATCGATCAAAGGTACTGCAGGTCAATTCCTGATTAATGATTATGGTCGCTTGTTCTATGCTGATATCTAGGTGGAGGGAATCGAGGTTCATGCAAATGAGGGAGGTTTGACACGAACACGTGGCGGTGCATATTGGCTGATCTTACCTGCTGGATGTAATTTCCTGTCTAAAAGTTTTATTTAAATCCATGTATATTACTTTTCCTGCTTCTTGATCAATCTTGCCTATATCTGAGGATTCTTGCTTTCATATTATGCTTCAAGTTCACCTTTTACTTCTTGATCTGCTTATTTAGAGCTTAATCTTATCATATCGTTTGGGCACTCACACATTCAATGGATCTTACACATTTAGATCTCGGCTCTTCATTCTGGGGAATGCTTTTGGTACTTGCCTCCACAAATCTTCTTACAGCAAGAATTGCTGCTGGCTGTCTTGGTGTAGCACTGATCGTCGTGCTCTTCATTGCACAGAATGTAAGGGATTTATGATTGATTTTACATCATGGTACCATCATTTAGCTCCATTTTTGTCTTAGATAGATCTGACTTTTTTTAAATTTGCTTGGTAACAAACAGTGGACACTTCGAGGACTTTGTATTGGTGAGTCTATGTGCTAAATCTAATACTCGGTTTTTCTTTCTAATGATTATTTGTTGTATTAATTTACATGACACTTGATGATGACAATACAGGATTTATTGTTTTTCTTGCTGTAATTTGGATCTTGCAAGAAAAAACAGATATACATATCCTTCGGTATGTCATCCTTTTTATTGGTATGTGCTTACAATCCTCTTTTTCCATTTGATTATATGTACATGTTAGCACTATCTTTAATTTCATAAAATCTCAACAAGAGATTTTGCATCAGTCACTAAAAAGCATGTTTCATTTTTGCAGGGGTGATGAACAGTTTATTCTCAGTTTATGGTAAACTCATTTATCCTTTTCCAGAAATATCTACTCGCTTGATTTTCGGTTAAAGTTCTGAATTTATGCTATGATGTAGATATCTATGATGATCTAATATCTCGAAGAGTAAACTCTAGTGACGCTGAGAAATTTGCTGAGGTTTGCCCTTGCCCATGCAATGGGTTTGCATGGGGGTTCATTTGGTGAGTTTTTTGGAAAGAATAAATGCAATTTACACTACTTTGATTTTTTTTAGTTTGACAATAATTTTTTTTCTCCATCTTGAAAATTTTGTTGCAGGGGAATTATATCCTTTGCATGTCTCTGTGGAGCCATGTATTTGGGCCTTGTCATCCTGTCATGACCTTGAGTAACAATGCTTCTCTGAACATACTTTCCAAGGTGCATTTCATAGCCTGAACTACAGTTAAAACCGACTCTTGTTGCAAAGTGAGGAATGGCAGTGGTACTGTGGTAGTACATTTGTGTGTAGTAACTAATAAATGAGGAAATTTCTATAATGACTGCTCTAATGCTCTATGGTAATGCAACTCTATTCCCACTTAGGTGTTCATAAAGTAGCATCGAGTGGTAATGAAAATTTACAAATTAAATATTAAAACATACTTGGGGATGGATCTGCATTACTATAGACTTCCAATTTTTTAGACTTTCTTTACAAAATTACAGTGTATTGGAAATTTGCAATTACCATCAGTTATTACCACCAACTAAACAGACTGAAAAATGTTCTCATAATGTATTAGTAGTCTCCTACTTGGTGGTCACAGGATGATTTTATTGACATTTGACAGCAATGATTGGCCCTTGTTTATGCAGGATTTTGCATCATTGCGCTCTGGGATTGAATTTCTAGTTTCAGCTGACATCGTGGATGAACAGAATTTCTTCATTCTTTCGCCGTAATTTTTGCTATCTACATACCAAGGGTGGCTTGTACATTTAGACAGAAATGAACCTATTGTTGTAGACAATCTAGACATACTACTGACCATGGAAAACAATTTATTGGAGTTATTTTTTCGACTACTAAATAACACTTTGTATATTTGAGATGTTTCTGATGCATTGGTGTTGCCAAATGACTATAACTTTTACTGATGACTACTGCTGGCATTACTGCAGTGTGAAACACATTTTATCACAGCAACAGCTTCATGCTGCTACTAACTGAAGCAAAGGTTGTGTTAATGCGCTATGGGGATGGATTTCAGAGTTTATCGACTCCACTCCCTCACACACATATACATAGTACGATTAGTAAATTATTTTGAACAACACACGCGCACAACCCCAACCTGTCCAATTATCCTCCCTACACGGATGACAGGATGATATCAACCTTATATTGGCGGCCTTGATCCTCAAGAAGCAAATAACTATCAAAGACCATAACTAAACCTGTGAAGGTCCCTCTGTAGTCTGTACCCATCAAAGGCCGAAGGCCATAAAAGACGGCATAAACATGAAAGCATTTCATGAAGTTGAGTGAAAACCTTGTCCTGAGTTGAGTTAACTAATCAAATTCCATAATTCCCCAGAGTTCCGAATATTCTATTCACATATACCATGTTCTGAAGTACTTGTATAGTTTTAGTAAAGTAAACACGAAAGTTGTTTTTCATTAGACGGATGTTCCTATAATTCCGCTCTCAACTTGAAATTATTTTAATCAAAACTTACAATTTATTGTTGCTTTTACTTTCTTTAGATTTTGTGGAAAGTCAACTAATACAAGTTCTCTTATGCATAAAGGTGTATAATATATAGTTATACGGTACCATGCAAATATTCTAGAGTGCAAATTAAGTAACTTCAGAAATAAATGTTCCAAGTTATAATTTGTCAAGAGTTTTTAATTGTCTTAATATAAAGCTTTCCCTTTATGACTTTATTACAAATTTACAATATGAACTAAATATATGTAGTGAATGAACGTAAGATTCAATGAAGTGTCAAAAAAAAAAAAATAATACGAGTACAAAAAAAAAAAAGGGAGACAAAGTCGCACGATATGCTGCACGTTTAGAGAGTTTCATTCTTCAGCTGGTTTTTTCTTCCTGGTATTCTACATTTGAATTTTGACTTGGAATATTTCTTAATTTTAAATATATAATCCACATTAAATTCCAAGTAATTAAAATGTTACAATTGCTAAGATTATGAGCTAACTCTTTTTTACTGTAAAGACAAGCAAGTCATGCCAGGTTACAAAATTAGCCTTCAGAAATTCATGCAAGGCTCAATATTTTTTACAGAACAAAGCTATATATCCAAGTCATCATCAGGATCCTCATCAGAGTCTGGTCTTTCATCATCTGAATCACGGAGATAAACTATCTCACCTCTGGAAGAATTTTCAGTAATTCCTGATTTCTCAGCTTCGGTTGCCATCCCATTTTGCGACTCCATGAGAGATCGACGGCCATCATAAATTTGGTTTGCTTTATCTGTTTCTGAAGAAGTAACAACAAAATACATCATCAAATGTCACAGATACCATAATGACTGTCTTCGGACTTTTTAATATAAAAAAAGCTCAGATATAACCAAAACAGCCTTTTGCATTTGGATGCATCAGTACCTTGGTGTTCAAAAGGAAGAACTACTTTTGAACGATCAATATGCTCTTTCTCTGACAGATCTAGATTAAATTGCACCTGCAGAGATTAAAATTGAAATTAGGCAAAAGTTATGCTCAACCAAGAATGTTAGTTTACTCAGATTAGTCCATATAAGGACCAATAACTTCATTTAAGTCCAGGTAAAGCAGATAACATGGGTTTTTTGCAGTCTTTGTACCATGGAAAAAGTGGAGTATAGGAAGTAAAAATTCTACTAACGTGTGCACAGATTACTAACCTTTGGTACAAGTGTCTGTGCCATTGACTCCTCTTCAGAAGAAATTGACTTGAAAGTAATTCCTGTCGGCTCAACATAAAATTCTTCAGACTGAACAAAGTTAAATGTATCAGCAAAAGGACATCTGGACCACTGAATCCTGTAATGATATAGCATTATCTTAGAAAAAAGAATACCATCAATCTAACTCTTCCATTTCTGCGCTTTAGGCGCACCCTCAACTTTGCTTTCCTAAGATTCTGCTCAAGCAGGCCTTGTTGTCCATTTTTTAGTTGAGTCGAGCCTTCCACACTAGCCACAATAGAAGACATATACTCAAGAGCAGCAATTGTACTTGCGTCATGAATATCTGAATGCAACAGCCAAAAGGTACTGGAAACTTGTCCTGCAACATCACAGATATAGCGATAAGAAGGGTCATATAGCATACTCCACAGAAAATCATGATCCATGAACAACTTAGTGATTGCAATGAGATCATTGGTATAACCAGCTTACAAGACTATCACTCTTCAAAATGACAGGAAAAATACGCTAACAGTAGGAGAATTGGACTATAAGATGTCCTACATCTAGAGTAGTTAACTGTGTGCTTCACGCTCTGCTTGACGCCAAGTAATAGAACATAAATGAGAGGTCAAAGAGAAAATGTCATATTCCATTAGAACAGTAGCACCGATTCATGGACAAAACTTTGCTAGAGTAGAGTAAATTCAAAGAATTCCAGAAATTAGCAACAAACAAGAATGTACAAATAGATTATACATGGAAAATAAATCTCCATGGCCATAATAGTAATGGAATTATGGAAAATCAAAGCATGATGGCAACACAAGATCGCGCATTTTCATAGTTTAATCATGCTTTTTAAAGAAGGATTAAAGGATGAGATATAAGGATTTCAGCACTACATAAGAAAACCCAATCTTTTGAGGGTTTAAACAAGTGTAGAATTAACAAAAATACCCAAACTAGCAAAATTAGGGGTGGGAGATATATGTTCACAGACGCAATAGTTCCAAAACGAATCCAAGTCAGGTGAAAAGTTGCTGAACATATGGCCCAATTAGCCAAAGGAGGCAGACCAGAGATGTGATAGTATAATGATGAACAAGTACTGTTGCACACCTAGGTTAAGCCTGCTATTATCAAAACAATAGGCATACATGTCTTAGGCCAGCTGCAATAAGGAAAAGGCAAAATGTAATTTCATGATACCCTCTCATTTTAAGAAGGCAATCATAGTATTACATATTCTGGACACTGATTAACACAAGTTACGTGCATTTAGTTTAACATCTTACACATCATAAAGAAGCAAAATATTCAATCTAGATGGAGAATCATACCATGACAGCGAATATTACTAAGAAGATCGGCAACAGATGACAATGGGACATCTCTTAGTAACTCAGTTACCTGGAAAAATTAATTAACTGTTAGAAAGAAGAAGACAATATGAAAAAACTTTTCAAACACTATAGATTATAATAAGATACATTATAAAGACCGATTCATCAAAAATATTAACATAGAAATTTGCGACGCAAATATTAACCCCTTCCCGCCCCCGCCCCCCCCCCCCCCCCCCCCCCCCACACACACACACACACACAAAAGGCAGGACAAAGTAGAAGACAAATTTTCACATAATATGCTATATGAGTGATGAATGGGAGGCTATTTGCGTAGAGCACATCAGATATTTGGAGCCTTTTGGAAGTTATATCACTTTGACCAATTGGGTTTCATATTACTCGAGCATAAATTGACACCGAAACCATACATTTAGGTTGAAGCGCTGAACCACCACAACTTTAGCTTATACTTCAATAACTAAAGTTTCGATAGATATGAATACAATCAAGAGAATATATAAATATATTATGCCACGCCCTGCCCAAAGAGTTTTCACATCACGGGCACAATAAATTATCAGGAACCTTAGGGCTTGTTTGGCATCATTTTTGGTTTTCAATTTTCTGTTTTTTTGAAAACTAAAAACCAAAAATAGGAAACAAGAAAAAGGTATTTTCACTTTTTTGTTGTCAGTTTTCAAAATTATTATGATTTTAATAAGTTTAAATAATTTTTGATTCATTATGTAACATATATCATATACTTTTATACAACAAAAAACCAAAAAAAAAAGAAAACCACAGCAATGCCAAACGAACCCTTAGTTATATATTTCCATGTGTTTGTACGAATGGTGAATATTTCAATCCAGTGCTTGCCAAAATAATTTATTGCTAGTAGCAACTTAAATTCTTAAATCTAAAAGGTTTGTTCTCACTCCTCCCATCATTTTGACTTAGACATCCGCCCACGACCACCTTACCCCCAACAACAAAAAAAAAAAAAAAAAAAAAAAGCAATAAATAAAGAAAACCTCAAATGCATTTCATCATACTTGATTCTAGTCTACAAATCTACAACAGTACAATGTGAGAATCTATTCTACCAAAAGAAAAAAAAACGAGCATATTATCTAGTTTTTTATTTCAGGGAGGGGAGAACAGAAACAAATCATTACCGAGTCTATTGCTATGCAAAATCGATCCTTTCCTTGTCCAACCATTCCTGTGGCATAAACATGTAGAAAGTTACAGAGCGGTCTTTCATTTATCTACCCCTGGCTAAAACTAGCAAATATTAACATTAATATCACTTCCCATACCATGTGTTTTGACCATAAAAGATAATCATCTCTCTCCCTCCCTGCCTCCCTCTCGTACAAACATCATGGGATTTTATACTAACAAAAATTCTGAACTTCCAACAATAATGCTCTTTCTCCATAGTTTATCTACATAATTTTTGATAGAAGTAAGTTGAGTTCCTCATTAAACAAAAAATAGTTTGAGGTAAGCAAAAGTTCAGCAACACAAAAAGTTAATTTGAGCTATAATAAGTTAAGGAAAACAAAGTATTATTATTTTCAGAAAAATAACTTGGGGAGAGCAAAGCCTAAGGCATATCTCTAGCACTCACTTGTTTACGCACAATTGCCAACTATGTTTAATCAATCTCAGCTTTATTAATATGAAACATAAGAGCACAATTCGAAGCTATACCTTTTCCCAACTCAAGAATCCCAGAAAGCAATTTTTCCAAATTTCTTACATCCCTGAAAACTGTCACCCCAAATGAAGAATCTGAAGAACTGCCAATCCGCCCACTTTCCTTAAGCCTATGCTTCCAACCAAGAGGATCGGTATAACAATCTAGTATCCGAACCCTACACAAGAATTTCCCAAAGTCAGAATATTCCACATCATAACCAAGATTAGACCTTGACTTGTTAAGGTTCATTTTTTTGACTGATTATGTAGAACCATGAAAACAGACAATAAAACTAAGGAAACCTGGCAATTCTGAATACTACATGATCAAAATAAATGAATAAATTGTGAAACATTCCTTGGTTGGAAATAGTTGTCACAACTCACAAATCCTCAATCACTCATAAGGATAGACATGATATACAAGAAGAGCCTTCTATATGGTCGAACCACTCTCACGGTCTCCTCAACACTCAACCAAGTCTCTTGCAAAATCTAATCATAAACCATCACTATCTTAAGAAAAATTACAACTTTCTGATATGAACATCTGTAAGTAGTACTACTATATGCTATATTTTCAAATCAGCATATGTTTCTACTCTTCAACAAATTCAAACAATAATACAACCTCATTTCCTTAGCTTATTATCGTGTAAATTTTTGAAAAAAAAAAAAAAAAAAAAAAAGATAAAACTCGGGAATATAAGATAATTCAAATCCAAAACATTGGAAATTCTCACATACATTGTACCAAAACAACTACACCATTTAATCATCAATATCTTCACTATTTAAAATTAAATAAAGAAATATTAACTTCAAAATAAAACAAAAATGGAGGAAAGTAAATACATGCCATTTATCCAAAGAAACGCCATCGATTCCACTGCTCTTCAGGAAATCAATATAATACGACGGGCTTCGAGCAAATGCGACGATCACCATACCTCTGCAAACAAACAAAACACAAAATCAATGTAATTTTCAAAATTTTGGAGAAAACAGGATGATATGGCGTCACTAGGGTTTTAACCTGGATTGTGATTTTCCCGCCAAAATGAAGGAAGAAAGCTGAGAGAGAACGTAATCGAAGACATGAAAAGCTAGAGGAGAGAGAATGGAGTCTTTGATAGTGAAAGCTGGAGCTAATTCTCCCTCTAATGCTCCGTCTCGAAGAACTCTGCAGGTTGCTTCCGCCATTGTTGACGATGATGAAGCTCACTCTAAAACCCTAGATTTTGCAATCTGGGGTTGGGGTTTTGAGTTTTGACCTCTTTTCGATTTTGATTTTTGGTTGACGGTTGGTTGGTTATACCCCGCTGGCCGTACGTCGTCGTTTTGGGTTTTTTTTTCCCATTGTATAACCGATTGTACGAAAGTACTCGCGACGTGGGGAATTCACCTATGGACTTTGGAGTCGCAAAATTGAGGCCATTGTTATGGAAATGGTCGGAAAGGATTTTTTAAACTCGATTTTCAAGTTAAATAAGTTTAGATAACTAAAATTCAAGTAAAGAATTCATAAAAATAGTTAATGCTTGGAAAACAGAAATTATAGTATGAGTTCGAACTCATAGTGGTACATATATTATGAGCTATTAGACCTTTTAAATACGTTTTTAAACATTTTTGACTGATGAATGATAGCAAGTTTTTTAATACAAGTATGAAATATTTGGCATATCAAATTTTGAAGTTTATTTATTTGGTGGGTGAAGTCACAATGAAATAGAATCACCCATTAATATATGAAGAGACAAATATTTGAAAAAAAATATTTGGTTGGCTTTGTCGCATTAACACAAATACACATTAAGTGATAAATTTTCAATTCCCATAAAATGAAAAAAGTTGTTAAGGGTCTGTTCTGATTTATTGAACTAAACTAAATTAAACTAAATAGAGCTGAAAATGAATTGTTTATGAGGGAAGAAAATTAGGAACTGAATTGAACTGATTAGAGCTGAAGTGAACTAACATTAAGCTGAATAGAATAGGCCCTAAGTTGCTTACATATAATCTCCTGTGCAAGTAGAACTCTCCATGGGAATTCCATTTTCCTATTTATAAGCAATAATCAAACAATTTTCCTCACTTCTTTAAAAGTAAAACAGGGTCTACAATGCGAAGCTTGGGCATGCTTGGAAGCTATGAAATGGGTTCGTGCAAAGGGCAAACGGGGTCTCCTTGTCCTCTCATATTCAACTGCCCTCCTTAACAACCTCCAGGGCAACACAGGTAAGGATATTGAGATTTCGTGGACGGTAAATGAGATAAAGGAGGTGGGTGCATCTTTCAAAAGATGTACCATCTTGAAGGTTTCGAGAGACCAAGTCAAGAGGGCAAACGATATTGCTAGAAATTGCCGCTTTACTACGCTTAATTATCTATAGGTTTGTATGTTCCTTTGCTCTTGTCAAAAAAAAAAAAAAAAAAAAAAAGTGAAACCCATACTTTTATGATTTAAATGGAAGTGTAACTTACTACATGCAACCAAAAGATTAGTTATTTTAGTACTTAAGACAACAAAATACATGCATCCAATGGAACAAAATCGACATTTTTTTTTTAAAACTAGGGAATAACACGTGTTATTCTTGAATTAGTATTTGGTATTTTATTCTTGAATTAGTGTTTGGTATACGGAATTACGGAGTATAATTCTCCCTAAGCTTGTTAGGTAATCTCTCTTGTGCGTGGCGGCAGGCGGAGACAATCATGTGATCTCCATCAAACATGGGCCAATCTTGTGAATAATTTGTGATGTCATGATTTGCAATTGTAATGCAAAATTGTAGGAGAAATAAAGGGGACTACTACTTTACACTATAATGCATCCATAATTTACATTTAGTAAAAGAAATTAATTAAAGTGCACACTTGACATTACAATTCACGTGATTTTGTAAAATTTAAATTTATTATACAACTATACAAAAAGAAAAAGGTCAACTCGTGTATATGTTGTTGGAGTTTGTGAATTATTGTACAATAATATATAATCATAATAATTATATGATGTGATATTTTAAAATTAAAAAAAGAAAAAAAGAAAAAAAAAAAAAGAAAAAAGAAAAAAGCAAGATCCAAATGGTGAAAATAATAGTGGTTGTGATCTCAAAATTACGTTAGTTGTAAAGGTGTAATCAATCAATAATTTCATAAACTCTTCTCACCTTATACCTGGGAAAAAAGTTTCTAAGACTGTCGGTTACTATGTTACCTTCATTTTGACTAGCAACTATATTAAGAAAGGGATTATGTCATAGAATTTAAGATTTTGATGTTTCTAGTCCCTTAATTACTACTTGTGGTTAAATATAATAAGGAATTGATGTGTCTATTCAGTGAATGATTTATCCTTTGATTTTACAAAAGGATACAAAAATTGATAGTTTACTTCATGTGTAATGACTAATGAGTTAGTTTCTACCGTAATATACACGGGTATAATATAACAATTACTTTATTAGTTAGGTGCTTATCTGTTTCTAAATGTTTGCTTTTATATTGGTATGTCTTTTTGTATATATGTGTAGGTTTTACTCGTACATTATATGTTAAGATGATACATTTGTCTTCTAATGTACACACAATTATTTCCTCATATCACTACTTCTTTATTTACTCTTATTAGAAAGTGTATTAAAGTGCAAACAATAAAGAATGGAAAGAGTACATAGCATCCGAAACATGTTTAAATTAGGGTAAAATGGATCGAATGACAAAATATAAGAATGTAATGGACCCGTTGTACATCAACTCTAAGCAAGTATGGTCATATATCAAGGGAAACAAAAAAACATGGTACCTCTTTATATCAATGCATGTTACCAACTCATCATGATGATTTAGAATATTGTGTCATTGTCCTTTTAATATTTAAGCAAGTAATTAAGTTGAGCTATGTGGACTATTTCATAAATTAATAAGTGGGTCAAATGAGATTATTGAAGATCAGACATCATACCAAAAATATAAAATATTACTTAATGAGCTTTAAACTCATCAAGACCTCATTGAACTAGATATGCTAGTTGTACTTTGAATGTAATTTAGAATACCTAAACTAATTGTTTACAATATATAAATCATATAAAAGACCTACTAAAATCTTGTATATTAAACTTTCAAACTTTCAAAGGGAAGAAGACACACTACCTTGATGTTGAAGACTAAAAGAGTCATTTATTGGAAGACATGAATTTTGGTGTGATTTTGTTAGTAAAAAGGCAAGAGTCTCACGTGCATAGTAGTTTGAGAAAAGCATCCTTTTGTACCTTGGCAAATAAGCAAAATGTGATCACCTCTCTCTTCAATTCGATCTTTAGCCCTTTTTCTTTTTCTTTTTTCCAAGCTTATTAATTCCACTTTAATTTGGTCATTACTCACTAGACAAGTTTATGATGTAATTGTAAAGCTTTTGTTTTAGTAACATATCTAGAACAACTTGTGAATCAAGGTATTAATACTATAAAAAAAAAATGGAAATCAAATTAATTGGGGGTTAACTTTAGTTATTATATCATTGGTAGGGCATCCACAATACCACAAATAATGAAAATTAATAGAGAAAAGTTGATTAAATGAATATTTTTTAGACTTTGTTCTAATCAAATTACTATAATCGGTTTCAGTAAAATCAATTTTAATTACATCAACAAATAAATTCATTTACATTCTAAAATTCAAATCAGTTTTAATTATTAAAACCATATCGATATAACTTAGTTGCAAATAAATAACCTAATTGTAGATGAGCATTATCTTAACTTTCGATTAATTAGCACCAACGGATCAAGGGCCTAATCAATTTATTCATCATATTTCTGCTTATCTTAGGACATTAGAACTTGCACATTAGGAATAATAGTGATGAGAAAGTGATATTGTAGCAAATAGGTATTGGTAGATATGTTATAATGACGTATGGAGAATTTTTTTAAAAAAATTAGAAAAAAATGAGTGAGAATTGGAAAAACAATTGTATGAATTCTGAACCAGAAAAAGGGGAAAGAATTTAAAAAAGGGGAAAGAATTTAGAAAGTGATTGGGATGTAATTGGGGGGCTAGAGTTCCTTCTCCATATATTTCTGAAGGGGAAAGCCAGTAAAACCACACCCACGAATAATAGAAGTAATGTCTTTTTCATTGAAGTCAAAGTACTAATTGAATATTTATTTATTTATTTAATTACTATTATGAGTTTAATTTGTAAGTAATGGTAGATACAAATTTATAAAATTTATTTTGACATATGCAAATTCATACAATTGAGACCCTTAATTTTGTACAAAAAACACATAGACTCATACAAAAGAACAAATTAAAATTTGGAATATATACAGTATCACATTACTTATGTAGTAGTTGATGAATGAAAACCTTAACAATTTAACGGTGATACTTAGTTAAGACTTAAGAATAGAGTGATACATAAACTTCAATAATATTATTCTTAATAACTCTTCACGCGAACAAATTAAGTAAACAAAAATATTTATTTTTTGAGAACGAAAGAAAAACACAGTAATTGATCATGATTACTCTGTATTTTTTTGGACATATGTTTATAAAATCTTTAATCCGAAGTTCCTTTCTGGAAAGTAATGTTTCTAAATTAGCATAGTAACAATCAACAACTATGCATAATTGGAAAATGGAGATTGTAGTACCTTCATTTGTCAACATCTTTACCATAACTATTTTGTTTTGATCTTCACAAACTTGTCATTCTACATTTCTACCCCATAACCCACGGCATACAAGATGTCGAAGTCATTATTGTGTAACTTTTGCGTATCTTAATATATATTTACTGATATACAAACAACATAAATTCCAAATTTTTTTCTTTAGTTTACACTTTATTATTCAGTCCTTCATATATATATTTTCTTCTAAAGAATAATAAAAAATCACTACAATTTCCTTGTCTATTTTGATATTTCCAATGAAATCGTAAGTACGTGACAAAAGGATATCTTTGGATAATTAATGGAAGAGATTATTAGTATTAGGGTTAGAGAGTTATGATAACAATCTATAAATAATCCACACGGACATAAAAATAAATCTAATATCCGAACCAGATAAAATTTTTAAGGAATTTTGGACTAAATTTGACCGATGATTGAAAGATAAATTTTTTTAACCTACAGCCTGGACCGATTCTCTCCGATCGATTCATTCTAATCCATTTTTCTAGTTCGGGTTGGTTTTTTGAACTCCAATCCCCTAAGTGTGAACACATAATTAATGTATAGAAACTTAATATTTGTCCCAACACATGCAATTCCAATGCTATCTTCATACACACAAAAGCTGAGCATGCAATTGATATATTGCCAAACTTGTAAGGGTCAACTCCTTCACTTGTTTAAGATCATTACAACTTCTACATTAAACTACCTTCAATTCACAACTCACAACCGTTACTATGCATGCCAATTCAAAGTTGCGTCATCTCCAACCTTCTTTTAGTGCTTATATGCCAGCAAGTGCACAACTGCCTACACAATTTTATTTATATCCTTTGTTTTCTAATTTATCATATTTATTGCATGTTGTATGATAATAGATAATACACAAATTAATTAATTAATTAATAATATATTGTTTGGTCTGATTTATTTAGTAATTAGTTTTATGTGAGTGTGGTCGACTATATTATGTGTATGTATTCCTGCAATTAGGAATTATATCTAACTTATATACCAAGTCAAATAACCAAATAATTTGTTCAAAAGTCTATGGACTAGAAACTTTGACCGATCAAATTATTTGCTTGTTGCAACTTATTAGCTTACTTAGTATTGTACAATAATGAGAGTGACGGATAGCTCAAGTGCTTAGAACTTCTCTCCCGATTTCAGGAGATCCTAGGATCGATTCTCACCCCCTCCTTTGTGACTCTCTAAACACCAAAAAAAAAAAAAGGTATTGTACAATAATATAATTTCAATCGCATTAAATATGTTTGAAGCAATAGATAAAGACTTTATTTTCTATTAATTGATCCTTTTTGGTGATCATATCATGTAACATTAATCTTCTAAAGTAACTAGTTGGTTAACAATTTTAATATCCTCTCATAAATCTCATATTTAGCTAATATATTCCCTATTTATGAATGTATAATAATGTAACTTAAATCTCATGAAGATGTGGCCAGCACTCTATAAACAAATTGGCCGGTAGAATGCTAGCCATTTGACTATCATCACACATTTTCATTATTATAAGAAAAATCCGACTTCCTTAAAATTGCAACAATTTAAGTATGTATGTATCATGTTAGATGACACACTACTTTAATCATTATACATATTAAATTTATTTTTATATAATACTCCGTATTACTTCGTATTTATCAAGTTATTAGTAGCAAACTAGCAACATGAGGTCAAAAAAATTTGATAAAACCTCATATGATATATGTATACAATGTGGGACCAATAAAGATTTGAAGCATAATTCTATAGTATAATAATATTCGTTCAAGAAGTAAATTTTAGATGCATTTATGTGGAGTATAATTTCTAATAATGTCATGAAAATTTTGTTACTTCGTAGATTCTTTATAGTCGCAAAGTGTTTAGCGATACACGAAGTATCCACGTCCTCAAAGTGCAAAAATGATAGTTACACAACTACTAAAAACAAATCTATCCACATTAGAAAAATTCAGTCCACGAACAATACATAACGAAACTCGACCATTGACGGTCCAAATTTGCAGGAAGTTGGTTATTTTAGGATTTTAGCATAACGTGGATAATTGTAAAAAGAAAAAAAAAACAATTTGTTTGTTATCCATGAGTAATTTATTTGTTGTAGACTAGTAGTAATTGTAGACTTGTAGTTATTTGGTGTGAAATTATTATCTTTGTTATCCATTGTTATAGACTTGTCGGGCTTGTTTGACATTGTTTTTGGTAATCTGTTTTTTAGAAAACAAAAAACTAAAAACAGGAAACAAGAAAAAAGTGTTTCTACTTTTTTATTGTCAGTTTTCAAAATTATCATGTTTTTAATAAGTTTAAATAATTTTTGATTCATTTTATGACATGTATCATATGATTTTGAAAAACAAAAAACCAAAAAATAGAAAACCACAACAATGTTAAACGAGGCCGTAGTTATTTGGTGTGAAATTATTATCTAGGTCAATATCATGTTTTAGCTTAAGTGAAATTTGACCATACTTTGACTGGTTTTTATGGAAAAAAAAAATTGTGTGATCTTGTAAAATTTTCAATTTGCATTGTCCAGATAAATAATTTCCACAATTTGTCATTTCCCTCTCCAACCCCTCACCAGTCACCACACCCGAAAAAAAAAAAAAAAAAAAAAAAAAAGATGATCGCACCCTAAATCAAAAACTAAATTTCATGATTGTTCCCTCTATATTAACGGTGTTATGTTTTTTCTCTTATATCAAAAACTAAATTTCATGATTGTTCCCTCTATATTAACGGTGTTATGTTTTTTCTCTTAATTTGCCATTATAAATTTTTAAAAACACGTTGCCTGCATAAATATACCTTCCTTAAATATAGTACTCCATTTTACTCCTCAAAATTACTTTCCTTATAAGTTTGTAAAAACATGTTGACTACATAAAGCTCATTTTAATGGAAAATATTACAAAGTACTGTACATTCAATGTATGTTATAAGTTCTTGAAAACGCGTTAACTACATAAATATACTTTCCTTAAATTTACCATACATTTTAATCCACAAAATTATACAGCATGTACAATGTTTTTTATTTATAATTTCTTCAATACGCGTTGACTACATGAATATACTTTCCTTAAATACATTTTATATTTTTATTCCATAAAATTACTTCCCTTCTCACCCAAAAAGAAAATTACTCGTACTTTCCCATTCATCATTCTTATCCAAATAATAAGTACACCGTATACGGCACATCATCAATCTATCTCCTTCCCAAAAGCCAGGATTAAAAAAAATCAATTTTTTTACCATTAAAATATTAAATCTGTTAAAAAAATCATTTTTTTTACCGGAAAAAAATTACTGCAAAATATCTTTCGTCATCCCTTTCCAACGACTCAACTGCCTATTTCCCCCCTTTTTTCACCCCACCGACCCTCTTCATTCAACTCCATCTTCTTCTTCTTCTTCCTCCTAATCCTCTCTCTTCAATCTCAATTTTCTGACTATTTTTACAGAATTTAATTCTTTCTTTTTCAATACAGAACAAATTTAATTAAACCCTTAATTTTGTTTGTCCTTGTTTCATTTCATACCTTTCAAATTACTCATCTCTTTCTCTCTCCTACGATACCACACAAACAAACACATCCTCTGGATCTCAATCTTCCAATTCTTCTTTCTTTCTACATCAATTTCTCACTTTTTTTCCTTTTCTATATAAAACCCAAACATTTGTTTTAACAATGACACACAATTTCCATTGTTTTCAATACACCCCCTTCTTCCTCTCTAACCATCTATCAACAATCAATCCCTAATT
This sequence comes from Chenopodium album, assembly GCF_948465745.1. Classification (NCBI taxonomy): domain Eukaryota; kingdom Viridiplantae; phylum Streptophyta; class Magnoliopsida; order Caryophyllales; family Amaranthaceae; genus Chenopodium; species Chenopodium album. The sequence goes on along the minus strand of NC_137851.1, from coordinate 5,058,275 downwards.
TCACTTCAGTACATCATCTACATTTGTGGGTATCAATCGATTTTAGGAATTCTTTTTCAAAATTCATTCTTTTTGAATTTTGATTTCTGGGTTTTATTTGAATTTTGTTGGGGTTTTTTTCTTTTAATTTTTTAAATTTCTTCTCAATGACTGTCGAGTTTGCAGATGATGTTTCATATTTAACTTTTCTACCAATTTCATTGATTTTTGTTCTGATTTGTTTGGTTTCATTGTTGAAGAAGAAGAGTAAAGGGGTAATGGCGTTTGATGATGGTGTTTTCTGGAATGAGCATAGGCTTCAGAGGCTGAAATGTTCTGTGAAAAATTATGATTGGGGTAAAATTGGGAGTGATTCTGAGGTTTATAGATTGTTTAGTGCCAATTCTGAGGGTAATAAGTTGGATCCAAACAAACCCTATGCTGAATTTTGGATGGGTACTCATGAATCTGGTCCATCTCATGTGCTCAAAAAAGGGAATATTTTTGCAAATGGATTTGGTGCTAAGAATAGCAAATTTGGGGATTTTGAGGGTGACACTCTCAAGTCTTGGATTGAGAAGAACCCTAATGTGCTTGGTCATAAGGTTGTTGACAAGTGGGGTTATGATCTACCCTTTTTGTTTAAGGTAAAATTCTATTGATTTTGGGTTTTTTTAATTTCATTTTAATTTATTGATCTTGCTGAATTGCATGTTTATTAGATTGCTTAATTGGAAATTCAATGTTTGTTTGAGTTTTGGAGAAATTTGCATGTGAATTTTGTATACTGTTTACATTTTTATGGACTAATTACTTATGATTTTTGTGGAAGTTTATGTTGTGAATTATGTTTACCTTTACATTTTTATGGACTCATGGGATTGTATTTGGTTAATCTGTGATTAAAAGGATGAATTTGATTGTAATGTTGCTATTTTGAACATTGTAGGCGTTGTCGGTCGCAAAGACACTGTCAATACAAGCTCACCCATGCAAGGAGTTGGCTAAGAAATTGCACATTAGGGACCCACTTGTTTACAAGGATGGCAATCATAAGCCAGAAATGGCTCTTGCAGTAACAAAGTTTGAGATCCTTTGCGGATTTGTCAGTATCGAGGTATGAAGCTTGCCCGAGTTTCCTTTTCATTAATCTCTATAGCTGATTATCTGATTTTTCAGGAGTTAACTTTCTATTGAAATCAAGTGTTTGAAACTTATTCTGTAGACTGTAGTTAACTAGAAGTCTTGGCTGTTTAGACTTGTCATAAAGAGTTTTTATATGGAGCTCATGTGTTGCTGTTTATTTGATTTAGTAGTGTATAATTAAATACAGTATATAAACTCGTACATAATTGATAAACTTTTGTCTTCTTGGCTTATACATCTTTTGTTTTTTGGACCATTTGTTGTGTCTTTTTCTTTATGATGTTGTTTCTTAAGTAATCTCTTAGAAGTGCAATCTCCACCTCCCTTGATTCTAAGAAATCGATGAATCACTTGTAAGATAAAATCGTTTTGGCTAATGCATTAGTTTCCTCTTGTACCTCAGGAACTCCAAAGGATTCTTAAAGGTGTTCCAGAAATATCACAATTGGTTGGTGCTGCAGTTGTGGATCAGCTGCTGAACATTACCCCAGAAGATGGGGAAGATACAGTTAAAATTGCCTTGAAACAGCTGTTTACTCAAATTATGTCAGCAAGTGAGCATGTGATTGCTGAGGTGCTGTCTCAGTTGATTCCTCGTCTGAGGAAGAAGGATGAGGTATGTTATTTTTCTTATTGGTTTTGTGTTTTACTTCATTTCATGTTGCTCTTAGTTTTTTAAATATGTAATGGCAGATTTTGAAATACTTTTGGCAAATCTTATTGCTCTAATTTGTATAGTAGTATGTAAGAAACTGGGTCCTGATTCAATTATCAATGTAGAAAAGGGCCATTATGCAATTTGTGAGCCTGATGTCTGACGCACATTGAGTTTGTTTTAATGTAACAACTGTTTTTTTTTTTTTTTTTTTTTTTTTTTTTTTTTTTTTTTTGGTAAACAGTAACAACTGGTTTTTCATCATATCACGGGTGCAGTGTTTGTTAATTTTCTTTTTTTGAGTTGGTTGATGAATTTAGCTTGTTGCTTTTGAGGATGTTTTACTGAAATTACCTATGTCCTGTTTTATTTGTTGTCAATGAAGGCTTGCTCAGTCTTGAAAATGTTTAGACCTATGCCTCTGTTAGCTTATCTGATGCAGATTTGGCATAGTTCTGTATATTTTAGAATCTACTGTTTGTGATGGAATCCCTTATATGTGTTTAGCACATGTGCTTTATTGTTCTATTCATCAAGATACAATTATTTTCCTCACTTATGTGGGTCCTTGTGAAGCTATTGATCTAATGACATTTTCTCTTATATCAATCAGTTAACATCAGAGGAGAAGCTGGTCCTACGGCTTGAAAAGGAGTATCCGGGTGATGTGGGTGTGCTGGCAGCTTTCCTTATGAACTATGTAACGCTAAACCCTGGTGAAGCATTATGCTTGGGGGCAAATGAACTACATGCATATGTATCTGGTGATTGCATTGAGTGTATGGCAACTTCAGATAATGTTGTTCGGGCTGGTTTAACACCCAAAAAGAGGGATGTTAAAACATTATGTGATATGCTCACATACAAACTGGTAAGCTCTTGGTTTACTTGCTTGAATATTTGAATCCTGCTTTACTACGGAGTACTAGAATTTAGTTTTAGTTTGCATTGTTCTTGGTGCAATCCCTGAGTGATGTGTTGGTACTTAGGTGGGGAATATCAGTGCTTTAAACTCCTCTGATACTTCTGTATTTTTCTGATCACTTCCTTTAGATAATGGTTTCACACTCGGCTTCTCAGTACATTTTTTGGTGCATGAATCTTAGTTTTATTTAACAGTTTTATACTATTATCATTTCATGTAGGTTACAGTAGTATTTATGACAGGTTTAGGGTGGCAAAGTTTTCTGTGTTGTTCTTGGCCAAATTGTGTTTTCCTCATTTCAATTTTAGTTTGAATCGTATTGATGAAACTCGGTTTTTGATAGGAAGTTGTACACACAAGCAATTATGGGCTGTGATAAGACATAGTAGTACTGCATATCATCAAAGTAATATATCTGACTGTACTCATCTGATTTTCAGGGCCGACCTAATATACTTAGGGGCTTCAATGTAGAGGGTACTAATGGACTCACAAAAAGGTACCGTCCTCCATTTGAAGAGTTTGAGGTTGATCATTGTGATCTTCCTGAAGGAAAATCGACAAAGTTTCCGTCAATGGCTGGTCCATCCTTATTTTTGGTCACTGAAGGGTCTGGAATAATCAAAACAGCCTTTTCTGCGGAGATGGTAAGAGTAGGTGATGTGTTATTTGCACCAGCGAATACGAAGATAACCATAGAATCTTCTGGTAGAAGGTTGCAACTCTACCGAGCTGGAGTGAACAGTAAATTCTTGTGATCTGAAGGCTAAGTTGCATAATTTTTCAGATTTTTTTTGGCAGCCCCTAATGCATCATAATTTCACTATTCTGAGATTAATGTATCTATGTATTTGTTGATTTTAGCAAAAGGGCTTCTGTTGTACACATGCTACACAAAAAAAAATATATATATAGTAAAAAGTAGTAAGAGAAATTTCTTACATCTCCTTCCTCTTTTGTCTTGTGTTTAGTTTGCTTCCCATCTGCACAAATATATTTGCTCTGATCGATGTACTATTATAGATAATGCAAACTTAAAGTGAAATTTTTTTGCCAGAGTTAAGCTAATGAATTGTGGAAGTACTACGTATTTTGAAACGCACTAAGTATATAAATTGTGTGATTTGAGAAAACATTGCGTGGTTTTGAGCTTTCTCTTTCACGGTCCAACTGGATTACCACATTCTACATTTCTTACTACTTTACATGTTAGATCATCACACTATTTACATAAATTACTTTTGACTATTGATGATTAAAGATATTGCTAACTCATTACTGCAAATTCATTGCATGTTCAAGATGCTGAAGATAAAAGGGTAAATTGGCTTGAAAAACCGAGTACGAAGTATGATTTAACATACGGAGTAATTTGATAAAAACTAGCCCTAAATGGTTTGTCATTTTCATCCAAGTGAAGATTTGCCATCAGAAGTTGCGACTTGCGAGTGATGTCACTAGAAGAAAAAAAAAAAAAAAAAAAAAACATTCATAATATACAAATTTTTGCAGTGCACAATTGAGGTATTCAGTTAGTACTACTAATTCAACTAACATAACATCAAAGTAGCAATTAGTGCCGCTTTCATCGTGGTTGGAAAACTAATATAATGTTAAAAGATTAACCAAATATCAATTCACAATTAATTGGCAACCTATCAATTAACTACTAACAGACATGTCTGGCCTGCTTTTTGATGATTGCCACATCTAAGAACAGTGACTTCAACAAGTTCACATAAAAACAACCAGATACAATTACTCCATAAAACTATATCATTCAAATTAAATTAAAATATAGATCCAATGATTTTCTCAAACACAATAACAGATTCAACCAGTTTCCCAGTTGGGATATATCAGAGGAAAAAGATGAGCCAGTGCCCAGTTTGCTTAGCCTTTAGAGGCAGAAGATTTGGAGAATCAATAAACATTTTTTCTAACCTTCAAACCAAAGCACAATTGCTTTCAGAGACAACAGTATAGAATTTCTACTTATAAAAACCATACACCCAATTATACTTTCAACAACCCATGCTACAATCCCCAACTATATTTGCATAATAAAAACAAACAGCGGTGCAAATATGCAGGACATGAACAAGGTTGTTTAGGACACGAACATCATCAAGAAACCATAGTAGGCTAGCAGTTTTAGCTCCAAAAAAGATAGATGTTCTACAAACACTTTCAAAAGCTCAAAATCTTTGGCAGAAGAGAAAATTTCATAATTGTACTTCTGTTCCTAATTAACAATGCAATTCAAGGTGGATCAAAACTTAATAAGTAGTACTATCTTAAAGAGAAAAATAGACGAGATTTGCAATTGGTAGCACAAAACTCTGATGACATCCTGATTGCAAGCTTAAGCCTCTGGATTAGGGTATTCAAAAACTACATCCTTTCCGCAAAGCTTCCTGTAGACGCCAGAAAATGTCTCTAGCTTGTACTCTGTGTCGTTCTTGGCTTTGGGGTCCAAGAATACCTGCCCATCAACAATCAGTTTTACATCAAAACACGTAAACAAACATTCAAAACCTGAGCTTCTGAACACAGTGCAGTTAAATATACATGCAAGTCTTATAATACCTTCATGATCTTGGATCCATCTAGACGGTATCTGCAACGCTTTCCAACAATCTCAGCAGGCTGCACAAGGTCCTCAAGAATGTTCTCATGCACTGAAGTGAGAGTACGGGATCTAGGACGCTTGGCTGCAGAACCCTTCTTTGGGGGCCTCACAATCCTTCTGGTGGCAATGAAGACGACATCCTGAAGAGATAGAAGGATAAGAATGGACAAAAAGGTAAGAAAAACAAATCAAACATAACTCAAAATTAACACTGTAATATTCGACCACATAACTCTACCTAATAAATGTCAAACTAAAAATGTTTAATTTGGAGACATCAGATATAACCAAGAGAAAGCCACCCAAGAACATAATTGCCAGCTAAGCTAGCCAGTAACAGAAGCTAATACCAAAGGAGCAATCATACTAGCAATTCTACAAGATGTCCAAAGACTACAAATAGACCACCAGAATACATGAATAAGCGCACTGTCAAAGTAGATGTCCATACAAAACACCATACTTGAAGTGATCAAACAGCACAATAATAGATCCTAGTTAGAAAATAAAGCACAATCCTAATATGATGCTTATCAACAGTTCATACAGCTTAATCTTACATAGCCATATTGGAAATAACTAAAGGCTGTTTTCAATGGAAGGCACAAAAAATAAATGGACAAATTCTACCCAACAAACTTTATAAGCAATAAAGTAATGCAGGTTGAAGTTACCTTGCCACTGAACTTCTTCTCAAGCTCTCTCACCAACCGGCTGTGAATTTTGCGGAAAGATTTTCTCAATCTGTAAGGGACATGGATAACAACAGCCTTTTTGTTGTTGGAAATGTCAACCTGACTATACATTGATTAAAAAAAAAATTATCAAAAACCTCAAAGCAAACAAAGATCTATCACGTCATGAGCATACAAATCAAGCAGCACTTACGCAGCAGAGTTGATAAACAGATCCTTCAAATCAAGTCCGAGCTCCTTGTTGGTGGTCTCGAGGTCAAAAATAGCCTATAAAAATAATTAATCCTCAATTACAGCTCGTTTCTCAGTGAATGTATTCACAACTAGTCACATAACAATAAAGCAGCTTAATGTAAGCAAACGCTACCTGAGCAACAGTATCCTCGAACTCAGTTGGGTCTACACCCTTATCTTTCTGAATCTTCCTCGAAGAAGTAAACATTTTGACAAAGCTGAAACACAGAAACAAAGGACAACACAAATCAGCTCAAGTCACACAGTACTTCACTGGCAAATTCCATCTTAAAATAAACTAGCATTCGACTATTACACATAGCACTAGATTTCAAAATGCACCAATTCTAAGCTAGATGATCCTACAAAACCAAAATAGCCTTATTCTAACCCCAAATTGTCCAACGCATGATCCCATAATAATCAAACCGTTGCCACTGGTACAATGCACATAAAATGGTTATAATTTATAATGGTCCACAATGATTCAAGGGACCTACTGATTGGGTCTTATCAGTAAAAACAATGTCTAACATTTGAGTGAAAAGGCAACCCATTTTCATATATTAAGCCCATAATACAAATCTATCAGACTATCATCTTACAAATTATTCAATTTACTAAAAACTCCATCATTACATTAAATTCTAAATACTTCTCTTAGATAATGAATGCTAATTCTAAGTTTCCAACGGTACTACCAAGTAATTCCAGCAAAAACTCATATCATAATTTCTCCCAAATAGCAAAATAAAACCATGAAATCAAAATAAATACAATTCTAATAATCGAAGCCGAAAACAATAAAAAGAACAATTTCATTAAATCTAACATCATAATATTAAAACGCAGTAAATTAAACCCAGATAATCAAACCAATCAAAGATGCAAAATTTCCAACTTCTAAACCCTAGAATCAAAATTTATAAAAACTCGAGCATAGTATACAAATCCAATTCTACATTTCACTAAACCCAAACACAAAAACTAAAAACGAAATGCATTGAACGAACCCAGAATCTGAATACAACCCAATTGAAGAATAAGAATACCCAGAAAGTAAGAATACGTACCAGAAGTCGGGGATCTCAGGGAGGAGAGAGAAAAACCCTAGTAGGGGAGGAAGAGAAGCTGCTGCAAATAGAGAGAGAGAACAGAGAAGGGTTGAAGGCTGAAATGTAGGGTTTATATGAGAAGCCTCTTTTTTAGATGGAGAGTTATTTACCCTAGAGATCGACGGCTACGATTCATGGCTTTTCTCTCTCCTGGGCTTGGCCCATTTTTACTTATTTGGGTTTTCGGGTTTATGAACTTATTTTTTATAAGAAGCCCTAAGTTTCAAATACTAATTTTTTCAAAAAATTGTTCTTGTTTGACTTGTCAATGTGAAACTTTAACCAATAATATATTTAATTATTTTTAAATACGAACTACTAGTACGGAGTATAAGAATAACCTATTCACTACAACTTAATTTCAGTTCAATTCAATTCAGTTCATTTCAGCTCCTAATTTCATTCTCTCATAAAATATTCATTTCAGCTCCAATCAGTTCAGTTCAGTCCAGCTCCAATCAATTCGGTTCACTTCAACTCAGTTCAGTAAATGTGAACAGGCCCGAAGTTAATATAGAAGACTATGTATTGAAGAGGTTTGGCAAGTATTCACATAAATCTATTTGATCTTATGTATAAATCATCAACATTGGTTAATGTGATGTGTTTGATTAATGCATGCAAAAATCAAACTGGAAATTTAATTTGAAACGAAGGAAGTATTATTTTAGTAGGTTAGAACCCAGTCATTCGGTTTAAGTAGTGTGGGAGTGGAAAGTCATGGTTGGGTGATTTCTAAGTATTTGACAATTAATACGAATAGCTTTATTATAGAATACTAGCCGTATTCAGTTTTCGATATAATTTTATTCTATCCGAGTATCTAGACTTAAGTACCGTTTAGATATGATTCTAATGAGTTTGATCAAGTCAACATGAATAGATTATAGGGAAATTGTTCCATGTACCCTTGAGGTTTTAAAAAATGCACCGTGTACCCCTGAAAATTTTTAAATGCACACTATACCCTTGAGGTATGTAAAAGCGTGCACCAAATACCCTTAAACTTACAATAAATGTTAATTTTGTTAAATTGAGACCCGCTTAACATCAAATTCTATTAAATTATTACAGTTTAATGCTACTATAATGCTAAACCATTTAATTATAAAGTAAACTTAACTAATAAAGCAAATTCAGTTTCACACCCAAAAGTTTAGGATTTAGAATGATCGATGGAGTTCAAATTTTGATATAATTTATACTTTTAGGCGGTTTTACTAAAAGTAATTGTGGGCATGATTTCAATTTAATAAGTAAATGATATGTGCATTTGTTGGAGGATTAGTGTATTTGGTGCATTTATTTACAAACCTTAAGGGTACATGGTGCATTTGAAAGTTTTCAAAGGTACATGGTGATTTTTTTTAAAACCTCGAGAGTACGCGGAACAATATCCTTTTTTTTCTAGCAAGTAATATATTGATAAGTAACTTGCAAACCATTAAGGCAATAACTACTTCGTTATTCCAAATTAATGCCACAAGGCTATTTTTATGCTCGTTTGTTCATTTGGAGAATTCTAAAGAAGCAAAGAAAAGCTCCATTGGATATATGCTAAAGAATAGATCGAGGATTGTAACAATGGAGCTTTACCTTGCTATCCTGATGTATTAATGGTTACTATCCTCTATTGTTGCTTACTTGCTTGATGCAGTGATTATGCTAAAGAAAACACGCAATCAATTACTCGTCTGATAAAGTCACAAGTCTACTACACATAGTTCTTGGTTATAGTTAGAAGCTTAGAACCACTTGACAGATGATTGAAGGTTACCAACAATAAAATTCCAGAACAAAAAGTTAACCATGCAATGTTTGATTAATTACAAGTTTACAACTAACTGGGCTTCTAAGAAGCCACTGAACTAAAATAAACCATAACAAAAAAAAAAAAAAAAAAATCCCTTGTCTCAGGAGTCAATAGTCCTTAACCAGGAAAGAATAACATTGGCACCTTTTTCCCAAGAACAATCCAGCATCATATCGTGTGCAACTCCATCCACGCAGACGGGAGAGACACCATAGAATTTACCCGTTTCATCAAGCCCTTTGGCATCCTACAAGGATATTAATTATTAATCATCCCACTTTTTTAATGACAAATAAAATCATAGAACAAGAAACAAAACCAGCAAAAGCGGAGGACCTAGGTGCATATCATCTAGTGTAGAATGTGGATTATAAGAGATGACGTGAAAATTAAGGAGCATATTAAAAAACAATTATACCACTATGAAGTCATCTCTTGCACCCACAACAAGAACTTTAACAGAAGACTCAGGCACTGAAGGAACAGGAAGGGAAGCGTTTAGCTTCCTCAAATCAAACAAAGGCAGCCTTGAGCTCTCTTTCATCAACATTTGATACCTGGAGTATCAGCAAAGTTGGAGATCTTAAGAACACAATGCAAAGCTAAGTTGGATATCACATGGAGTGTGCATAACAAGCATGTTCAATAAGGCAAGCTATCCAGCTACCTTTGGACCAGGTTGTCGTCCATCTGCGTGGAGAAAAATGTTTCCTTGCAAAGTGACAAATCGGTCTGAAAAGCTTTTGCCGCTAAGCTGCGAGTTACCTGCCAAAAGTAGAATGTAATTAAGATTTTTCATTGTTACACAACATCACATTTGGGGTTTGAAAGGAGAGGGAGGCATTAGCAGAATGGTCACCCAACTAAATTTAACAAAGTGGTTTTACTGTAACTCAAATAAGTTGGACCAAATACAGTATAGGCCAGTTAAAATTGATGATTGAGATCGGGATAGAAATGAACAATAAAATTATAGTAAAGTACTTTGTAGTTGACAAACACCAAGTACATCTTGTCCTGACAGAGGTACTAGTAGTTTTGGCATAGATAGGCAATATAGTCAGATTACAGGGAGGAAGAGTGATTAGTGATGGACTAGGAGGTGGCACCTGGCATGCAGACACCAATGAAGCATTGGACCAATCCCAACCCCTTTAATCATTTGTACTACAATTTGTAGCAGCATTCTGCAGATTTGAAATTAGAATTGGTTTTCTAAGGGTGGAGCAAGGTGTTTCTTTAATTTATTTTTTACGCCATAATTTTGCTCAATAAGTTGATGCACAAGTTCAGAAGAACTTTCGAGCTATGAAATTCCCTTCAAGTCCTCAACTACAACATCAGTTCAGAGTTGCTCCAAACTAGGAAGGTAAGATACTGTCATCCTAGACAAAAACTTGATCCTTGCATCCTTTCAATAAGAATTTTGGAGGTAATTACTTTTCTAGCTCACTGTAACAGCTGGTATGACCCATGGTTTGTATTTTGTAATAAAAAGAGTTATTGCAAGGTTTTCAAAGTGTTTCCACTAGTCAACAACTTTTTCTGTAAGTTTCAGCGACACATATTACACCAATTACGGAGTACAAAGTAAATTATGAGTATTGTAGATTTTCTAACAGGTGCTTCTGATACTAAAAATATTTAACTAAACAGTAAAGGTACAGATATTCGTCAAATAAAAAAAAAAAGGCACAGACATCAACTCGGGAAGGGGGTTTAGAGATCCTAATAGGAAAGGGAAAAAAAACTTATGCATGCATGACAGCATGACCATGATTTATGAGGTTTATTATTAAAAAAAAATAAAAATATCTACTATAATGCTGGTTTCTGACAATCATTTAACAGCGTAAAATCAATCAAAGCCTTAATCCCATAATAGCGTAAAATGATTGAATTAAATCAATAAAGCCTAAGAAGCAGGCAAAGACCAGTATGACAAATACTAAGAGAATGCAATACCTTGAAAGCAGCAATTGGTTTGGAAAAGAGATATCTCCACACTAAGCCACTACACAACAAAAGTAACAAGATACTATTAAAATAATTAGAAAAGGTAGCTTATAAAAGAATAGTAACGAGAGGGGAAGGAAAAATCATCACCTATTACCCGACGGTGGCACAGAGCAAACAAGTACAGCTCCCGCAAGATCTGGGTGTTGATTGCCCATATCTAGCAACAAAGGCCGTAAGTATTAGAATCATAATTGATCATATTCCAAAATGGAACATGCAATTACCACCTTGCAAGTGAATAAAATTCTGTTGGGAAAAAAAGATTGTTGAATTTTCCTGCTAGATGATTTCATGCACGTTGATTCTTTATAAGGATACGACTCTTTCTTCAGCTAGCTACTAATATATGCTCTCAAATATAAGGAACATTATTATCAAAGCAACATCATCACAACATCTCAGAGAAGAGACAGCTAGGTTTCATCTCTCAAAGTTGAATAAACAAGACACTATCACAATATCTTCAAGATTTCATACATTATGTGAAACAACAGACGGTAGTACGGTACTAAAGGAAGGAACATGAAACAACCTAACATCTGCTTGTTTCCTAGGCTTGATAAGTAATATTGAACGATAAGACCTCCAAATGAATGTCCAACCAAAACAGCAGAAGATGTAAGTTCTTTCTTGATAAAGTGTGCAACATCAGCTGCATGTGTCTACTGAGCAATACAGATTCCAGAATAGTAAGATGACCTCATTAAGATGTACAAAATAAGCTTTCATATATTAGACAGCCGCAGCTGGAAAACTTCAGATGTTCAGAAGAGGGGATAGAGAGGAGGAAGGTACCGCGAATGCATTACCTGGAGAGTGCCAGCAGCTTTATCAGCAGGAGCATCACTCTCACCCTGGCCAAAAGCAGAAATCACATCAGCAAAGACTCACTTCAGCAACCAATCAAGCTTAGTGATGGAAGAGAGAATCCCTTACTTTTCTTATCCAATACCTAGGGGTGATAAGAGCCTAGTTGAGCTCAGGTCGAAAATACTATATAAGCAAACTAAGCTCAACTTAACGGGCTAGAGTTTCTTTAAATATGTAATATTTTGTATATGGTACTATACATTTGACTTGCCTTTACACAATACTTATGAGGTCTTTAAGTGTAAGCATAGACTTATTATTAGCAATCTTATAACCTCAATATATTAATGTATTATACTTCGTATTTTTCTTATTGCTATTCTCAAATTTGAGTTTAAAATTATATTGAAATTTTTCCCGAGCTATTCATTCTAGGCTCGAGCTGAGATATAACTCATGTAGATGTAAGTGTTAGAAGCAAAGCTACCTACCCTGAGTCCCTGACCTTGAGCTCAGCCTGACCTGTTATCATCCAACAACATACTTCTATACTAATCTAGCATCCTATTCTACAGTGTCCCATTGATATATAATCATCAGCTTTCAATAAGCTAAAATTTAACACAATCCCAGTGATCAAATGTAGTATTTTACTTTCGTGCCACGAATTTGATGACTTTTACAGGGCATACATATATTTTAGAATTATGATAAATCACTTGCATAAGTGCAAATGCACCATATGCAACATACTCAAACCCAATACATACAAAAAAATACACCCCAATTTTATTCAAGAGAGGCAAAAGAAACAGTACATTAGTACAACAAGTCACGATTGTTATCATAAACAATTTTATCAAACTAATAGCAATACAATCATCACCAAAAACCACAAGAATCAAGATGCCAATATAATCTAGGAATTATATAAGCTAAAAAATAAGTATACTATACAATTACCCTTTTCAATTTTCATGATATTAAGCCATGAACAAAGCCAAAAATTCATCTCAAATTTAAATTACCAAAAATTGAGAAGAGCACTGACCTGAGCTAGCAAGCTGAGGGCAAAACAGTCAAAGCCATGATGAGAAAAGAAAGGCAACCAATGTTCAGCCCAACACCAAGCACCATGGAAACTACCATGGACAAATACAAGCGGCGGACTTTCTCTCTCCTCTTCATCTTCTTTCTTTTTCTGTTTCTTCTGGGAAATTACCTCCATTTTTAACCCAGATGAGAGCTCGTGAAAGCGACGATTCTGCCCTTGTTTTAGCTCGTATTGCACTCCCATTTTGTACCCAGTTGGGCTGAGAATTGCCAGGGGTTTTACTGTCATTTTAGTGGATTGTGGGAAGGTTTTGGAGAGAGGAAATGAAGGGAGACAGATTGTAGCTGCCATTTTTATGTAGGAAGTAAGCTATTGTGAGTTTGTGACGAAATTGAAATTGGAATTTATCTTCGGCTAATCGGCTCTTTCGGTCATAGAACTTGGAAGTCTTGGGATGGAGTTGCTATTTACAACAAAACAATTACTAGAGGTAGCCATCGAGCCGGCCTAAGCTAGGTTAGGTTGGGTTGGGTTGGAAAATCTAGACATGGAATCGCATCTAATTAGTTTGTGAGTTTATTATACGGGTTAGTTTAGGCACCTAAATAGTTGTAAATTATGATGGTCTTGGAAAGTTTTATGAGTCGGCAAGTAGATTTAAATGTTTTAGTTTGTTTATAATTTCACAAATTTTTATATGTGGCTACAGAGATTACTTATATTGGTGTTACTCAGTAAATCACCCATGAATAAGTAACCCCTGACCGAGTGAGACCTCTGAATAAGTAGTCCCGGCCACACAGAATAAACACCGTAATATTTTAAATATTCGAACTTAGCCGAGTTCATTGGCTTCGATTTCAATTTGGGCACAATTCCCAAATGGAGTCAAGTTGAGTTGGTTTGACATTGGGTCAAAGCTGATTAACCCATTTAAGGGACGGTATAAGTGGATCATGATAAAGCAAGCCCTAACTAGGCCATATGGTCATCTCAACCACAAACACTCTACCTAGACGTCACCCTTACCACCTGCCCAACTAGCTCCTACATATATTCAATGAATGAATGAAACTCTTACTCGTTATTTTCTCTTCATTGTTTGACATGTTGCAAATATTTATGCATTTGATAATTTTAATTTTTGAATTGCTCTAATTTCATGTAATTCTCTTGTCATAATTTGGCGGAATTAAAGGGTTCTTGATGTAGAGAAATCACAAACATGATAAAAGAAAAATATATCAAACATACAAAGTATTAATTATTGTACGAGTGTCATCCTCAACTCCTCACACATATTCTTTTTTCAAGTAAGGGTGTGCATATTCCTACCAACTCAAAATTTACTTAGTATGTGGAGTTGTGGACCAAACACTAATTATAAAGTATAAAAAAATAACGAAACCATTCCAATTCAATAAATTCATCCAAAACCAACATTTATCCAATCCGATTGTTGTCAACCAATTTCCTTGACATGACTTTAGACCCGATCTTTTTTGTTGCAAAATCCTACAATACTAATAAGGAGCCACTTGTAATATTAGGGAAAATAAGGAATGCAATTTCTTTCGGATATGTTGTTTCATGGTTTTTTTATTTTTTTTTTATTTTTTTTAACAACTTGAAACAAATCTCATGTTTGTTGTGGGAATGAAAAATGAAGGTGGGTTTTGAGAACAAGAAACCTTTGGATCAGTTCCCATGATCATTTTATCTAGGGATGCTGATGGGAAATGAGCAAACTGTCCAAAATGCCATTGATGAGAAAAACGAAAGTAATAATATGCATTGTAAGGGTGTATTCCCGATATATATCCATTACGATCCAAACAATTTAAGGCATGTTCTGATTGACTGAACTGAGGTGAACTGAACATTTTACGAGAAAAGAAAATTAAGAACTGAACTGAAAATAATATGAAGAGAACATGCCCTTAATCGAACAAAAAAATCCAATAAATTATCTATCTATCTATCGTCTATAATTATTCAAGTTAATCACATAATTCATACCCTATTATCTCAAAATTCTCATTCTCATATACCAAACGCCCCATCATCCAATAGCCCAAACCAATATAACAAAGAATATTAGCCGGTTAGCCAACATGCCAAAGACCGACCACAAACTTTATGAAATGGTCCAACGACTTCAAAGACTTAACTCCTAAGTTCGTGCTTCAAGGACTTAAACTTGGGCGAAAACAATTACTCGTACCCAGATGCCTGAGAAACTAGTTAAAGCAACCATTCATTATGGCGTTGAAGATGCAAAATAGAGATTTTGTTTCACGTAATTTTTGTTAAATTTCATATTTTACATTTTATTTTAGAATTCTAATTGTTTGAATTTTCTGGGGATTAACAAGATGATGTCTCCCAAGCCAACTTCTGAGGATCGTTACTCAGTTTATTCCAGGTATAATTAAATTTCAGTCCCTTTTATTACTTTTGCATTGGATTCAGAACCCTAATTTCCGACGATTATTATTAGTTTTAGTATTTGGATTCTTGTGATTTTGTTTAATTTTTGCTCAATTAATGTTATTAGACTGATTAATATACTTGGTTATGTTGAACCTCAAGACCCTAGATCATTTTTTATTTTATTTTATTTTTTATTTTTTTTGTTGGATGTGTTTTAATAACGAGTAATAAAATTGAAAATGGAGGGTATAGTATATTGTGATACAAAAATCTTCAATTGGGAGTTAGAGCTTATCTGGGGTGTTGAGCATTGAGATTGTCTTACTCTGGAAGTTAGGATTGACTGGAACTTGTAAGTTATACCTAACTACCTAGTCAAGATGGAATGAATTGAGTTTATTAGCCGAATGGTTTGAACGAGGCCATTTATTTGAAATGAGTTGCTTACAATTATGTTTGCTTCCATTAGTGAAAATGAAGAATGGATTGTTTGATTGGATTTACCTGGTTAGATAAACATTTTTTGTATTTTTCCTACAGTATATACTTTTTATTTGGGGTTTTGTTGCCTGGGTCAAATCAGTTGATGATGACTTTAATGGAAGGAGTTCCCTGGGGTGTACAATGTAGTAGGATATTATTCCGAGGCTTAAAATTTTATACCACGAGCTACAGACGAGAGATTGGGTCATGGAGGTTTAAAATTATGGATAGAAGTAATTGGATTGGTTAGGCTTTAAACTTGAAGGTGTATAGACGGTGATGTATACATCGTATATTACATTGGGTGGTGACATACAGTACAAGGTGTTGTCTTATTTCCCGAGGGGCAATGTTTTGATCCACGTAAAACAAAAGTCCACGGAAAAACTAATACGCCAGAATGAAAGTGAAGCTGAATTGGTAATCACAATTTAGTTGGTCAAAAGAAAGCTTAGTAGATGGCATGAAATTCCAGGGCTTCCCCCATGGGATTTAGTCCTTGTTTCATTGGTCAAGTCTCTGTGTAACTCAACATAGTACATATTTGCTTAGTTGTTGGTGTGTGTTTGTTGGGGTTGGGGATGGGGTGCATTGGGGTTGGGGATGGGGTGCGTTGGGGTTCTGGTCAGGCAAGCATGATTCTTTCTGTATGTATGTCAAGTTGCCAACGGGATCCAACTGACATGGGAAGCATGGGGAACATCTTTATTTAAAGATACGGAGTGCTGCATCAGTAATGTCTGATGTCTGAGGACAGAATTTTCTAATCATGAGTAGTTATGATTTATGTGATCTTTAATAGATAGTGAGCTATGTTACTCAGACTCTTCATTTCACTATAAGTACCCATGTTGGATCCCCAACACAAGGATATCAAGTATCGACACTTCACACTTCATTTTAATCTTTAAAATTTGGATATTCTTGATTCTTTACACAGTATTCAAGTCAGATACTTGGACAAGTACTCGTGTTTGACACACTTACCCCGAGTTTCCAATTATGAGTACCGTAGGTCGTAGGATGTGAGTCAAAATTCTGCTGGTATTGCTGATAACATAAAAGAACTCAAACTGCTTTTGAGATCTAACATTCTAACCATTTTTGAAGTACTTTCATTTAGCATCATTAAGGTCAAAGTTTGTAACTTTATTTTACTTACTCATGTAGTGTTTTTACCAATATTTATCCCTTTTGCTGCCACTTCCTTTGTATAAACTAATTCCCAATGATATGCTTTCTCACAGGCAAACTCCTCTTAGAATCATTCATTTCACTGGGAACTTTATGCGGATATGGTCAATCTATTCCATGTACCATTATTTGTCTCAGTCAGAATCTTCGGTTGTGCTATATATCTTCAGTTGCTTGGTTCCATCATCCATCGTCTTTCTCGTTTTGCAAAAACCTTGGAGAGGAAGGCCACTTTCCAACACACAGGTTAGGCAACAAGGAAACAGACATATAATCTTTGTTTCCTAATACCATTTAATCTAAAATTTGGATTTTCTTACGTCTTCCAGATTGTTCCTTCTTTGATAAATGGAGCCATAACTGCTCTGTATTTCATCCTTTGGGTGAAAGGAGTCAAAGCATGTGGCCCTCTTCGGTATGATTTCTTATTGTCTACTTATGATGACTTCATTGGCAAAGATTGAAATGTGAAAAAGCGCCCCCCCCCCCCCCCACCCCCCTGATTTATTTATTTATTTATTTTCTAGGGTAGTATAAGCTGATAGCATCCTTTGATGGACCAGGATAATGAACTTAGTGTCCCAGCTGTCATTTTTGTAGCAGTCTCCTGTTTATTCTTCAATATTGTTTCATATATGTTGCTTGTGACCTTTTTCCGCATATGGTATCACTATGAGAGAAGGTAATTAACAATTACAGTTGTTCAACGCAGAGCAATTCTTGCAGAATACTCAGGTGCTGTACTTGGAGTATTATCTGCAGTTCTATATGGGCGTAGGGGTCATATCTGGAAGAAGGTAGCTCCAAGCTTCTAACTGTCTCTCATCTTATTTCCATATATTTTTTTTCCTTCTTCATTAAGGCAGCTTGAATTGGTAATATCATATTCTTTGATCTATCTATTGCCACAGATATTTAAGGGGAAAAAAAAAACTGGTCACTTTGAAGCTTGATTTAATGAGTGTGATATAAAAATTGCATTTTCTTGTTGCACATTGTCTTGGTTAATATAAATTCTGTATATTTTTGTCAGGTTGGTGGACTGGTAGCAATGCTAGCTTCCCTCTACTTCTTATCTCAAGGATGGGCCATGGCCACTTATTCTCCTTTTTATATCCTTTGGTTACATAGGCTCCTATTTCTCCCATGGGGAGGGAGAGAATATTTCCCTGGGTTTGTTTTTGATATTATCCTAGTAGTATTAAAATAAATACAAATTTGAGCTGTGAACTTAACCATAGATTACCGTCAGGAGAGAATCTGGATTCTGATGCTCAGAAGGAAAAGGTATTGGGAATGAGAGAAATGGCTGTTCCTATGTTGGCAGGAATATTATCAGCTTTCAGAAGAGTTATCGCACGGCGTATTTCAATTAAGGTTTCTATCTACTTCATACATATGCAGTTTAATTTGCTCAACCTGCTATTAATAAAAAAAACCTGTCTTAATTTTCTATCTATGAATTTCAGAATCAGCTTAAGAGGCGCCTTCATGCCATTACCATTGCTTCTGCTACATGCTTCATGTTTCCTGTTGCCATGTGGGACGTGATACTGGTATTCTGAACTCAGTCTACTTTCATCATGTTCTTTTTTTAATTACTAGAAGTGGGAGAATGGGAATGTTTGCTATTTGACCTTTTGGGTATAACTTGTGTGCTCAATTGGATTTTAATGTATGGTGTTGTTTTGTACTTCAGGGGACAGCTCCTGATAGCAATAGGGATCTTCCCTTTTCCACGTGGCCTTACATAAGCACCATCCTTTTTGGAGTGATATTGATATCCTATGTTGAGAATATTGCAGAAGAGAGGTACCTAGCCAGCTATTCTATTATTCTCCTTATAGATATCTGCTGTTGGTGTTTGTTGTGCATAATATGTAATAAGATCTATCATATATTTAAAGTTGTGCATCCTTGAAGATGTAGACTTATAAAGTGTTTGGTCTCTCAAGGTCACAACAGTTAATTGTATTTACCTTGCCGCTGTAACTTTTAGCTGAGAATCATCATTGTTCTACGGTGTCGTTGACATTATTTCTTATCTTATTGATGTGTTGGCTATAGTGTTGTGTGAAGCTCTAAATTAGCTTTTTTTCTGTACCTACCCAAAAGAAGGCCTGATGTTTAAGGAGCTTCCTTTGATGTGATGATTAAAAGTCAAGTCACAGTTTGGAAGGATGAAAGGAATAGATTTTTGCATCATGTCATGATCTTGATATGAAATACAGCATAGAGTTCATAAAAATCTCCCTTACTTTCCTTTCTGATAATTACTCAACTTTTCATCTAGGAGCATTAATTTGACCTAAATTTAAGGTGAAGTAGGATGTGACGCCTCTAGTATATGTTGAAGTTTTGCTGAATACCATGTTTTGATAGCTGAAAAGTGAAAAAAAAATTGCACTTTGAAGCTGTCCTGTTTGTTTGCTTTCACTTCTCCAATAACTTTCCATTGTATTTTTCAAGAAAATGATATATCACTTGAATATTGGTATGTTTCTGTAAAAGTTTCTTATTCTTAACTAGAGTCTTTTTGAATCCTTGCTCTAATTTCTGTGTACTGGTGGAGCTATAAAAATGAATGATGAAGTCCTTGTGTCTGTGTAGGTTGCACATGGTGTTTTCATCTCCTAAACACCTTATGGTAGCTGGAGGATGTATCATTGTATTGGAGATTTTGTACAAAATGGACTTCTCTCTGGCAGGATTCATTATTTGCTGCGCACTTCTGGGTTTTGGTATGTGTTATAACTTGTTATTAAATGTTCAAGTTTTAGTAGTAAATGATGTTGCAGGAACTCTAATAATGATATCTTGAAGTCAAATCGCTTTAATTAGGAGATTTTGAGCTTTGAAGTTATAGAAAGGTCTTTTTTTTTTATTGGATATCGCCAATTTGGTTGACTTATAGGGAGTTTTGTATTTCCTCTTAGTAACAAGCATATCTCGATTCTCATGTCTTGCTATCAGTAAACATGGTTTTTGTTCTCGCTTTTACCAGCTTTCTTAAAATATATTATGTTATAATGAGTTGATGTCTGGCTTGATTAGAAGATGAATTCAGTATGTGAATCTTTGCTTCTGCTCAAGATTGATGCTGTTTTTTCCTCCTTGGAAAATTGTATGGCTGCATTCCCAACTATGCATCCCCTTTTTATTAAACAGTCCCAACTATGGCCCCTCATTTTTAAACATGCCAGTCCCAATTATTGATTAACTAAAGGCACTCTTAACGATTTATTAACCATTTAGCCTAGAATAGTCCCAACTTTAGAAGTGTTTTCTGATTTCTAAAACTAGCCTCTTGCAAGCTTATTTATTTCATCTCTATGCTATGCGTCAGTTTAGGGAGTTTCCTTTTTACCTTTCACTAAAATATAGATAAATAAAAGAATAAATTAGGCTTTAAAATAAAAATATTCTTCAATATCAGACATGGTAGAGACAAATCAATTTATTTCATAATAATTATAAGTAATAAAGGGCAAAACTAGAACAAATAATTTATCATTATACATCAACATTCCATGATTAATCAAGTAATTAAGTATATCTTATATAAATCTTTGGTAAAAATTGATGTTACTTTTGGTTTTGATATAGAAAGAAGTGCTCCAAGTAGACCCATAGGGTTCGGGTAAGGGTCTAAAAATTTTATACCCTAAGGTCCGGGTAGGGTGTGGATAAAAATTTACGGGTACGGGTATTACTATACCCGGCCCAGACCCTACCCATTGCCATCCCTAGTTTCTACATATTATGAGGCACGTGAGATTGTCTTTGGAAAACACTCCAAATGTTCCCCACACTCTTATCAAACAAGGTAGGTATTGCTAACTCCAGCAATTTTCTCCAGGCACCAGGCCTTGGTATCTTCCTCGTGTTTCATGTGCTTAAGAAAATTTGTTATAGTTTATTTTTTGGGGCGTGTGTGTGTGTGTGTGAGGGAGGAGGAGGGGGGGGGGGGGGGTGGGGTGAAGGGAAGCTTTGCTCCATCTTTTATTTCTGGTTATCTATATAGTTTGAGGATTAAAGGGTTTTATTCCTAGTTTTGAGTCTGACAAGTTTATTGATTGTTGTGCACATAGAGAGACAAGAGTTTTGTGCTTTTAATTGTCTCTTTATCTTTAAACTATTACTTAATGTCTACACTCTACAGGGATATATGAAGCAACTTCTTTGGAACGTCCAAGGCGAGATCATCAAACTCTAGAACCTTCAGAGAATTTATTTGAGGAGGATCAGATTCAGATGTCATCACTGCCAACTTAAAGTATGATCGCGTTGGAAGTTCACTAGTCAGCTAAGATGTGGTTATATATTTTAATTGGTTTATTTTGGTGAATTGGTTTTTTGACTTGATCATATTGAAGAATGGAGTTTAAAGTGAGGGAAAGGGAAGAGAGTGTGTGTGAACTGGGAAGTGATGCTAGGCCTTGGGTATGGACCCTGAGACTAAATGTAGGCTATGTAGGTAGTGTTGTAGTACAATTTAGTTTGAATTATAGCACAATACTGAAAAAGTATGTGCACTGATCTCTAGATGTAAATAATACATTACAGCTGATCATTGTAGATATTATCAAGTTAGACCGCTTGATTGTATTTATTTTCTTACATTTAGTGGCTAGCTTTGCTAACTAGTCATTTCTACTTGTGCAGCCGAGATTGTAGATACCTAAGTTAAACCAGAAGAATTTAGCTGGGACTGAGAGCTTGATGTTGTAACTCAGATGGTGAATTTTCAGGAAAATGTCAGTGTTTTTTCATCTTTTAGGCAAAGCTTGGAGGCTCGAAGATTGACTTGTGAGATCAAACAAGGTAAATTGATGTTGGATTGTTGGTCTGTCAATGTTGGGACTTGGGAGCTACTTGTTGGAAAGAGATTTTAGTAGTTCGGGAATATGCAGCGTATGAAGAATACTAAACTTGGCTGTGAAGCAGCATATACTCAACTGGAAAACATAATTGTAGTTAATTTTTTTTTCTCGAGACGATAAGGAAAAGGGAAAGTGATTTTATTTTTGCATCTCTTTCCTGTTTCTTGTATTGCAAATGTGTAGTTTAGTGATACAATCAATTCATGACAGATAACTTGTTATATTCAGTCTAATGTTATTCTTACGCGTCTCTTATGGCTAATTCTTGTCTAAAGTGTGTTATGGAGTACGGAATATTTCCTTTTTGGTTTATCGTCCTTTACAATCATCTTATATACGCACACCACTGTTCTTGATCCTACTAAATTTATCTTCATTAGAGTAACAATTCCGTTGATCTGTATTGCAAAGGACATCTTGGTATGTTGGCATGATGTATGAATGAGAAACTAAAACTTGACAGCAACTTCCTTTGCACATTTAACTACAGAGTAATACAGTAGTTCACGAAAGCCTGAAAATACAGTTCTGAAGAATTAGATAATAGTATCTGTATGTCTAGTTTTCTCAGCAGGTTTGGTCAGTGACGATGTGATCAAATGGCTTAGGATTCCAACTGGACAGAAAAGCAAACACATTGAGACTGAATGCCGGGTTTCAATTTCTTTCTGTAGACCATCATGATAAACTTGCCTGTTCACAAAATAGGAGCGTGTGAGCTTTTAATTCAATGCCTGATTATAATAGAACACCATAATCTAGAGTCAGCAGGGGAGAGGGAAGAAGAGACCTAGCAGCATAGAGGTCCACTACCAACAGATGAATCCATGCTGATGCTAATGTCATCTCACTGGAAAACATTTTCGCTATACCTTGCAGCTACATATCATCCATAAAATGCAAAATTTGAGGATATGAATTTGTTTTGTATTTGAATCTGCTGTTAATTTGTTAATGCCAAACAACTAACCTCGGGTAACCAGTATTTACTGGCAAACATCAAGCGTATAGTTTCAGGAGTCCACGACAGGTACAGAAGATAAGCGTACAGAAGGCCAAACACAACATATGGTATGCTACTTTTCATGGTCTTTTTTGTCTGCAGTATATTCAGTAATCATACTGTCATACACATAATAGAAGAGCACAAAATAACACTTTCCTTGGTGTAACATTCATTTAGACTATTTAACGATGACTGTTACACCAAGAAAAGATTTCATACATAGTTCAGTTAGTTCAGAGAAGTTACAAGTTCAGCTTTCGGAGCAACAACCATAAGAGTGTAAAACGGGAGGACAGCTGCTGTCCCTATGGTAAATGCACTGGTAGCAATTTGAGGATCCGGCAACCCTGAAATAACAAGCAAAGTATGCTGCATTGGGTTAAAGGTCGAACCTAAGATTATAAACCCGACAAGGATAAAACTGATAATCACATGTTACAGGCTTTGAGCAAACCAGCATTTTCAGGATTAAGAAGAAAAATCTTACAAGAATAGCATACTCCAGAATTCTTCCGCGAAAACATAAATTTGTTTACTTTCGGTCTAACATCAATTCTAAGCCCTCCAAGGAAACACCAATCATGCTTTACTTCAGGTCTTAGCTTAGACACTTGCTGGCTATAAATTTCAGTGCCTACACCCTGATGAGAAAGAGCTAAACTTGGACTTAATCCCGCCTTATGATGGTTTTTATGTACTAAAACGCGGCAATCAATCTACATCAAACAACCTTAAATCATAAAATTGGACAAAATTAAAGAAATTGAGTGATATTTCACCACTGTAATCATTCAGTAAATAATGTGGTTCTGACACTTAACACTAGAACATTAACAATGCATCATTTTTGCCACTGATTTATAGAGGATTAGAGGCAGTTAAATCTTTGTTATTTTTCAGCTTTCAACCAGCTTTTCAACTACTTTGCATGCAAACCAAGCATATATAGCATAATCAAATAAATCAATTGGGTGAATGTTCTGTTTTTAATCACCAAAAAATGATCATGAATTCTTCAGAAACCAAAAATACATACTAAAAGAAGTTAATTTGATCAACACCCAGATGAAATTAAGCAAAATTATCAACAAATGATGATGCAAACAGCAAAAAAAAGAGCACAACATCAGAAACAATTGAATTCAAAGTTTGATAATTGGGATATAAAATTGAAGTCGATTAAAAAGCTTGTAAGTCAAAAAAAGAAAGTGGGTACCTTGGAAGAAGAGATCTGGGGATGAAAGGCAAAGCAGGAAGAAAAAGCCATACCCAAAAATATAAAAACAGCACTAATTCCAAAAGACCCAGAAAGTATAATGAATAGTGAAGTTAGCAAAAATGAAGAAAAGTAGAACCCACTTATACATTTATGATGAAATTATAGCTTAAATATAGAACTGTGAATTAATTTTGACATAATCATGATTCATGAAAAAAAGGAAATGGGTGATGAAAGTAGATAAACTTCCTCCCATTAGAGGGAAAAAGAAGGGTAGGCTGGCATGTTGTTAGGCCCTGGTAAGGTAAGTGCTCCACTGACTAAAATTGTCATGACTTCATCTAAATTGTTGATTTATGACTCATACTACTGCTCATTCAGTCATTCCCATGTGGGCTCCTTTTTGTTTGCATGTCTCTCCTTTTTTTTGTGCTCATTTTTGGGATTTTAAAGTTGCTTACTCATCATATTGATACTCATACTCCCCCTGATTTTTTAAAGTGCATTACTGCTTCTTGACGCATATACTAATGTTAAACTTTGACCAATAATTTAATGATAAATAAAAATTATAACAATTGAATGCTAGTATTAGATTATTCATTAAAACGATTTCAATAACTATCTACTATTATATTTGTTTCTTATGTATAAATCATTAACTAGTGTGTGTCCCAGACGATGCCCCGGATTGCTAGTTTGTACTTCTTTAATTTGATAATTATGTTCAAGTGTTGTATAGCTAGTGTGTGATTTGGACGTTGTCTCGGATGTTACGGTTTTTTTATACTACATATGTATTTATTTTCTAATCTTGTGAAAAACAAATAAATTAAATAACCTCAAAGAAATATATAATGTTAAATATGTGAAATTTGAAACACTAATAAAAGTTGGTTGAGATGGTAAGTGTGTAGCATTTATTTGTTTGAGGTTGAGGGTTCGAATCTAGATAAAACCATATTTTATTAATTTTGTTAAATGAAGTCGCAAGCTTATGTGTCGCTGACGTGGCATTGTGACATGTTGTCATATACATTGAAGAGTGCAACGTGGCACCGTTCCTTCAAAAGGAACGCCTTTTAATATATTGTATAGATAGTAGTCAACGTAAATTGAGAGTGAATAGTGCAAAATGTCGAAACATTTTATTCTAAAATTGGAGTGTGTAATTGTTTAGTGCCTAGGTAAATATAGGGATACACTAAGCAATAATAATACGATCCCAAGATGCTAAGTTGGTGATAGAAATCATCTCTTGCGGCTATTGATTATCAATGCAATTGAATTTGAACTACACTCAATTTCATGACTTTATAGACCTATTGGTTGGCATTTTATTGTTCCAAGCCAACTTATATGACCTCAAGAAACATTTCCTGCATTCAATTAAATTTGAAAAAAAAAAAAAAAAAATCTCAAAATTGGTCAAAAAGCGTGGATTATAGCCTTTAGTTTTGCACAATTTTCGACTTTTTCAAACTCGGAAAGAAAAGAGGTTGGCGAGCTTTCCATCAACCCCACGGGACCTCGAGAGGCATTTGGGTAATTGAAACTGTTCACTTTGCCTTAAAACTATCATATTTTCCTTTTTTGTGACCGACCTACCTAGCTTCATTAATTCAGGCCACCACGAGCCTTTGTGTGACCGACTAATTGATTTGATTTCATGTATTCTAGCCTTTAAATTTGATTTCCACACAAACAAATGAACCTCATAAGATTATGTATCGAGGTACGTTCTAAGATTCTTCGGAAGGTCTACTTGGTGCTTGGAACCTATGTCAAGGGTCGTCCCAACAACCCAACTTATACAAAGAAAACTCCTTAACTAGTAGGAGTCATGAGGTTCCTATGTTGCCACATTTCACGAAGCTAGTTTGTTTGTTTCGAAGAAGGAAAAATGTTGTCCTTCATAACGGCTAGTGACTAAGTAAGCGATCCTATCTGTGGAGATGTTCCAACAACACTGATAATAAAACCTAAAATATAGATGATGAATATGGCATTAAATCATATTGCAAACATATAAATCCAAGAATAATACACCCTATTACTTGACATTAATTATTCTATTTATAATTTTTTTTGCTCCTTCCCTCCTCTTCTCTAACCCTCTTCGCACGTTCTCTACCACCACCGCAACCATTCAGGGCTCACCGCCACTAAAAAAGACATGAACCAACTTAATTTGATTTTAAAACGACACATTATATTTATCTTTTGGCATTGTAAGAATTGTAACAATCACAAAGGACTTAGTCGTGGATGGTCAAGGTAAGGACTTGGACTAAGAAGCTAGATTAGTAGTTTCATCACAGATGTCAAAGACAGCTACACCCTCGTGGAAAAGCCAAAAATACATTAATTCACACAACTACACCAGAGTTAAGCAAGTAAATATGCAACAAAACATTTTACTGCTTCAAATATTTATTGCATATTCACCTGAAAATTTCAATAGATAACAATGCTTCTAGCACCAAAACTTTTCAAAGCCTGTGATTTTTCCTTTGTACAGAACAAATACTGCTTATAAAAAATGTTTGTTTTCCTTTATTTTCATCATCAGCTCTGATTAGTGTCGTTCTTGCTGTGGTCATCTAACCAAGAGATAATATCATCAAATACGCGAAAAATAACATCATCTGGCTCCCCTTCAAGAAGTGAATGGTAAGCATCCTTGTAAAGAATAAGATTTTTGTCTTTGCTGCTTGCCTTCTCATACAATGCCTCGCTAACTGATGGATCTGTTACTACATCAGCCTCTCCATGTAAGATCAACAACGGCAATGAGACCTATTCAATTATCAACAAGAGAAACAGTCTGTAAGATTACAGAAAATACTCAACGGCCTACTCTTTTTGTAAGCATAATACTAGCTGGAGGACTGGAATCTCATGGAAGTTGCAAAGTGATATGAACATCAGTGTTTGTACAAAAATCGATAGGAGCCATCAAAATTTGCACGCAGTAAATGTCATTTTATTTCTCCTAAAAAAACACACCATTTTATATAAAATACACAAGATTACAAGGCAACAGTAATCACTTACTTCTTCCAGTCGACGAGCTATCTCATCTGTTGTGTGAAGCAGCTCAACAGCTGTCTTCAGACGTGGTTTATCCTTGTAAGCAACGACATTATAGCCTGCCTGAACTCAAGAATGTGACAAAAATATATTTAGTGTTCTGGACTAGTGCCAAGAGTTAGGAAAATGGGATGCAATAACAATTTGGAGCAACCAAGGGGGAAAAGAGTTGGGGGGGGGGGGGGGGGGGGGGGGGGGAGGTGGTTACCGTTTCTTTCTTCTCACGGAATGCCAAATCGGCTAAATCTTTTTGTGGAACCATTTTCGATTTGGGAAGAAACTTTGCTATGGTAAGTAAAATTTGGACCACAATAAATGGGGGGTACATGTCATCTGCAATCTACACAAGAGGAGTAGAAAAAAAAAAGGCAGCAATTGTCAATAATGCACACAGGTTTAATAGCACTATGTATATGTTGATGCTTGTAAGAATTTCATGAAAGAAAAGTACTTTGCACATGGGTGCCAATAGAACAGCGCCATTCCAAGCATTGGGTTGCTTAAAGTGCACCTTTAGAGCCACAGCCCCGCCCATTGATTGTCCAAACAAAAAGCTTGGATGGCCACAAAACTCTGGTCTTTCTGCTACAGAAGAGTAAGTGGTCAGCAGCTTATATATAGGCAATACAGCCAGAAATTTGTGAAGGAAATCAGATGGTTCCAGTCAGTGATTATCCATGAAAGTATCGCATTGAATTAATTATCCATATAGACCCCATGCATAGACGAAAGATAATGAACATAACATTGTATTAATTATCACAAGATAATGAACATTGTCATAAACATTATCCTGACTTGACAAGGGGGCCATTGTAATATTGTATTGATTATCCATATAGAATAACAAGAAAAGAGATTCTGAAATAAAATAGAGATAATTGTAAATTATTGCAGAAGAATATGCTTTTGATTGAACTCTTAGGAATCTCTAATGAGAAAAGATAATTTCACAATCAAAACTTCAAACACGTTGCATAAGAATTTTGACTCTTTGTAACTAAAAAGTTGCAGACGATAAAGATGAGAATGTTCTGTTATCTACTTCGCCAAAATGATATCCAAGAAATGAAAGAAAAAGAAGGCTGAAAGGCAAGAATCAGAAAAATGAGTAAATTAACAAAATCACGAGTGACAATGAAGATCAGAATGTTTTCGCTTTTTCTCCACCAAAATGATAATCAGTGAATGAAAGACGTGTCACGAGGGTGAAAAGGAATCAACGAGCAGAATGATTTATTCTAAATCCATTGAACACATAAGAAAAGCCTAAATGTACAAGTGTCATCCTGTATTGCTTAATGCTTATAGCATATTATGATGGAATCTCTTTTGGCCAGATCACCTTCGACCTTTCCATATATTAAGTTAGTAAGGCAAGAACTGACTATGAAATGCAAATATCAACATGAAGCACCAAAATTTATCTCAAAACCAGCCAAAAGATCCAGGCAATACAATAAGAAAAAAAATAAATAAATAAATAAATCCTCTGAAGAGTTGCCATATTAGTGTCCATAATTACCTTTAACTTTGGAATAATACTCGACCACATCATCAACGAGCTGATCAAAGCTTTCAATATAGCAATGAAGACCATCTGAAAGGCCAAAACCTGGATAATCCATTGCACAAACCCCATATCCAGCTGATGCCAGCTTTCTAGCAAT
This sequence comes from Chenopodium album, assembly GCF_948465745.1. NCBI lineage: Eukaryota > Viridiplantae > Streptophyta > Magnoliopsida > Caryophyllales > Amaranthaceae > Chenopodium > Chenopodium album. The sequence continues at coordinate 5,029,217 of NC_137851.1, read as the reverse complement.
TCCTGCAAACTAACAAAGTAGAAAGATTGAACTTTTACCATCAAGATAATTTTCTATTTTAATTATGAAAATTTGTGATGAATAACCCAAATATTAACCCAATGGGAAACAAGGTACATGCCTTCGAAGAAAAATGAGCAAGTGTCTCCATAGCCATGGCAGTAACAAATTAATGCTTTTGGAGGAGACGACTCTGGAAGCCAAGTTTTGGTGAAAATTTCCAAACCTCTTGAATTCTTTTCATACTTCTGTTCCAATGAAAAAAAAAAAAAATAAATAACAACAAATTAACTTCACTTACATAGGACATTGCACACACAAAAAAAGGGAGTATTACATCAAAAAGATTATACAGCAAGAGGAAATGTCAATTTTTGGATTCTATTTTACAAGTACTTTCCACCAGTGTAAACTGATATGAGGCTACGATGACTGATCAATTAGTCTACCACTTACAGGTCACTCCCACTTTGCTCGGGCCCCTAAAAATTCTAGTGTGTGTAGCTTACATGTTCTTAGTTACTCGTAGATTATAGCAGCAGCAGCGATACACTCATGTGGGACAATTTGTCTGAGAGATCAAGTTTCATATAGGCTGGCTTACCATTAAATTAACCAAGACTATCAAATCAAAACGTTTTTTGCAAAAAGACACAAAATTGTTTAAGTTATAGCTATTACATAAGTACCAAAGCTTGCTGTAAAATAAGTAGTTAAACTTAAACATATACTATTATACTAAACAATTACCAAGACACTCAACTTGGATTGATTGATTATTTATATATTAGCAGGGTGTTCCTCCCTTTACTTTTTCTATTTTTTTTTTTTCTAGCTCGGGGGGTAGAAGGAGGAGCTTTGGACTAGTTGAAATATTCAAGAGCTTTTAACAGATAGTGATAGATAACAGTCATTACCTCTTCCATCTTCAAACCCTGAGTTGGAATCTGTAGCATGTAAAAAAGAACGAAAAAAATAAACATCAAAATAAAAGAAGTCTCATACACCAATATTGATCAATGATTAAAAGAATATTCAAAATACTGAAATCAATAAGTAACATATTTTTTAACCCATCATAAATCCTCAAAATTACATATTGGCAATGGATTACTATTTACAATATCAGCAATAGAACAAGCACAACTACAACATCAATAAAATCGAGTGTCAAAACTCACAAGTAATGTGAAACTTCCAATACTCAGGTAAAACCTAATCTTCAACCATAGGGATGATGAGGTACAGTCCCAAATAAAGCACTAACTTACTGTAAGCTAGAATGTATACTCATGTAATATGTTATTAGTAAGAATCCAAATGACTAAAACAAGTAAACTATCCATGTTTGTGTTTTACTCCATTCAGTAATCAACCAACCATCAAGTGCCAATTCCATAAACAATACTTCCTCCGTTCTTTTTTTATTGCACCATAAGGGATTTCACGTTTGTCAATGTATTGCTTTAGCTATCAATATCTTCAATTATACTTTTGTAAAAATTATAAAAATTTGGTATTTGAAAAGTAGAGTTCGATACGAATCTAACTAGATCCCACATTACTATATTTTTCCTAATGTATAAATTACAAATGATGGTCAAAGAAGATTAAGTGAATAGTGTAAAAGTCCTAATGGTGCAATAAAAATAAAAACGGAGGAAGTATAATATTCGATGACACCCTATTGATTTTGAGTGACACTTTAATATAGGCTCGAGCACTGTGAATCCGTGATCATAGTGAAAGTCCAAATGCCTAAAACAAGCAAGCCATTGATGCATGTACCTTATTCAAAGATTCAGACAAAGATAAACCACCACAAGGCACCACTTACATATAAATCTAATAATCCGTCTATCCCACTAAGATTGCCCCACTTGACCATCAAATGGGGTAATGGTAATGGACCGAAGGAAGTAGTTCGCATTACTTAGTGACAGTGTGACACAGTGTTGACTTAGTGGTACACAAGTACACAATATCAACTACTTTAGGTCCCATTAAAAAAACAATCAACATGGTGCTTATAATGTCATTTAAAATTACACCCCCACAACTATAAATGCAACAAACTCCAACCTTTTTGACCAAGTTGTTACATACACTGATACACTACCTATATATAACCCACACCTTTATTTATAGTTCTCTGTTCTCTGACATAGTAATTACATGCATTTCAAACTTCCAAGAAGAGCCCAATATCAACCAATACAAAGATGGTAAATTTCTTAAAGTGAAGCTAGATAAAAAATTAAAAATACCCCTCTACGCATTGATAGTATAATTATTGATAGTATAATTTCTTAAATTTGAACTGATAACGTGACAACCAAATCCGACCCGATTTACTACATAACCGTCTTAATTCACCCTCAAAACTAAAGTTCCCATCTTTCACCACCACCGTACAACTACACCCATTGAAAATTTAAAATCAATCAAAATACCCAAAAAAATAAAAACTTTGTGTTAAAAAAAATTTAAAAACTGAATGAATTAAATAAAATTGCGAAGAAAAATTAAAACCTTGAATAAGCAATGGTCGATTGAGAGTTGAACATCCTTAAAAGCGTCACGAGCACGGCGACGAGCAGGAGCTTGATCCATATTAGCGTCGAGAATTTTCTTAAGATCGTCCGAAATGCCATTAAATTTCGACGATAATGGAGATGCCGCCATTGCTGACACTTCTCTGTTTTTCTTCTTCTTCTTGTTCTGTTTTCTCTCTCCTCCACCCACAACAAAACCGCAGCAATTTATCCCAATTCTTCGCTTTTTACCTACAAAAACCCCAATTTTTATTTTTCTTGAAATTACTAAAAATAAAAATTGAGATTAAAAAAACAAAATTGAAATTGGGTAATTTTATTTTATTTGAAATACCATCGTCAAGAGGAGATTGGTCGTTGTTGGTGGAGTATGACTTAGCCAAATTCAACGCCATGTTGGAAAAAGGGGAATTACAATAATTAGAAAATTAAATTAAGAATTTGTATTATAAAAAAAAATTAAAAAGGAAATTTGGGAAAGTTTGTGAATGGAATGATGGTGGAGATGAAGAGAGTGGAAGTAGGAAAAGGAAAAAAGATGGATAAAGGGGTTGAGCTATGGTTGCATGAATAAAATAAGCAAATTGGGTAAGTTGGGAATTATCAAATTCATCAACAATCATATTTATACCCTGATAGTTTTGGAGATTGGATGATTTTTTTTATTTTATTTTTTGCCATTGAAGTGTATTTGAGAATTTTTTATTGTTTTTTAGGGGAAAAAATCTAATAAAATTTAAGGGTGAGGATATTGGATGAATTAGTTGGTGCCATTGGTGGTGTAAGAGTTCTTTGTAGTTATTAGTTGGATTTGCTACATCAATACTTCCATCAACCATGCATCAATACATCCATCAACTATTCAACATTAATGTTTTTTGATGTAAATTCCATATTGGATAGAATTTTGAGTTCCTTTAGCAGTTTCCATGAAAATCGCTCGTTTATTTTTATACATACACTTTTCATCTACAAATAATCTTTCCGTTAGATTTAGACACGCATATTAAGGAAGTTGGTTAGCTAAGTGAAAATGTGAGAGAAAGAAATTTAATGGAGGGATTCACATCACATGATTTGTGTAAATAATACTCATTAGGAAATTATTTGTGAATGACCTTAAAATAAATAAATAATTGTGGACAAAGGGGAAGTTGAGTGCAATTATTTATAACTTCGTATATCTCGTTGGAAAATTTCATGATACAGGCACAAAGGGGAAAAAACAAATAAAGTTATCCTAAAAGTTATCAATGCAATAGTAGGTGAAATTTAATCCTTACTAGTGTGTACTGAGTACTGGATAAACATCATATTAACAATATAATTCTAAGATTCACTTATGTCAAATTATTATTTATGAAAAAAATCGTTCATAATTATTTATGTTATGCTGTTATAAACCCCATTTCATGCACATAGTGAAAAAAAAAATATACAAAATAACAATAATTTTGTCAAGTTGTAAGAGGTATTATTCAGGGTTGCAACTTCTCTTATCCTTTTCAACCCTCTCACAAAAATCCAAGTAATGCAAACAATTGGGGATATAGAGAGAACTTTAAAAGGTTGTTTGGTTCGACTAAGAGAAAGGGAATGAGCTCACCAAAAGGAAACAAGGTGAATGGAGGAAAGCCCTTAGATTTTTTATGTTGTTTGCTTTTTATAAATGAAGGGAAACAAGCTGCCATACTACCATCACACAACAACCATACAAGATACAACCACCTATTTCCTTCAATTTTCTACCTTCTCCAACCACCACCCATCCTACATCGTCACACCTCCCCCACCCTCCGAAAAGCTTCCCCCACCCGCCGTAAAACCTTGAAAAACCCTTCCCCCACTCTGTAAAACCACTAGTTGCTCCTCTTCTACCCTCAACACCCTAGCTGGGGGAGGGGAGACAATAGGCCGGGTGGTGGCTGGATGGTGGGGGTGGGGTAGGAGGGTGGTGGCTGGTGTGGGTATGTCGGTGGCTAAGAAAAGGGAAAGGAAAGAACCGGGGGGCGGAAAATCAATTTGGAAGATTTTTTGGAAAAGTAAAGAGAGTGAAAAAATGTCTAACTAACAAACAAAATTAAGGAGAATAAGGGTAGTTGATTCCTTTTTCATTTGATGAATATCCCCAACCAAACGGTCCCTCGGCATAAAGTAGACGTGGCAATCTTGACCCGACACAAATTGATTGACTTGACCTGTAACCTAAAAAATGACTTGAATCCAAACTAACCCAACCCGACCAGTATCCGACCCGAAATAGAGTTGACCCGACCCAAACTTGACCCAATACCCAAAGTTGACTCTACCTTAAGTGAACCAACCTGAATTTTAACCTGGACTTGACCAGACCTAAACTTAACCTTAAGTGTTGACCCGAATTTGAACTAAAACCCGAATTGACCTATCTTGACCCATACCCAGCAAGAATATAATTCAACCAACCCAAACAACCCTTTTACCAAGTTTACTATAAAGTATTATAGGAAATATAAAAATAAGGAAAATGATAATATAGTCGTACGGGCTATGTATAAAAAGCTAATAAATAAAATATCAAAGATAAATTAACATTAATTACACCGATTTATGTGTGATTTTATCATAAATTTCCAACTTAATTTTATTTTACAAAAAATTATATTTATATCATTACCCTAAATTTAAAGATTCGACACAAAAATAGTCATAAATAAGTAGATATTGGACATGTGATCCAAAATCTTTGCAAAGTAGAGCCCAAATTTATATGAAATTGGACCCATAGTACCAAACTAGCATAATTCAAGCAAAAGTGGAGCCCAATTAAAAAAAAAAAAAGTTTGGTACTAGCATAAAAGTGGGCCCACTTGCATGAAGGAAGGAAAGTAGGGCAGAACAAAAAAAAAACAAAGGACTTTAGAAGTAAATTTGCTTAGTCATAGACAGCAAGGATGAGATCAAAGAGTCAGATCACGCGCCGAATCCATACTTTTGACTTTTATAAAGGGGACACACTTCTAACATGGGTCCCACAACATGTTCCCTCTCTGTCAACTTCAGCGCGTGTGAGTTATTATCCAGTACATACAGTTGCATGGAGATCTACACTTTGGAGTATCATTATGACGTGGCATGTTTTTATTTGTTGGTATTTGAGGAGATATACGGTGTATCTTGGAATAGTTTGACTGTCTAACACTTAAACCTCTCTTGCTTACTTTGCGGTCGTACTCCTTTCCTATGTCCTTCCGAAGGTTATTTAAATTTATGTGTATGTAATACCAAGTATGTATATTTGAGTGTATAATTTAAATTTATGTGTATGTAATACCAAGTATGTATATTTGAGTGTATAATATAATGTTCAAGTACAATTATTTATATGCCTTTACTTTTGTTTAGTATTGTTTAATCAATCTTATTAAGGAATAATATTCGGATCTAATGCATTGATGAGGAAAAGTGGGGTGGTGGTTTGGAAGTTGTATTATCATATTTTTGGGTCAAGTGTGGAATACATTCGTGCGGTGCATATTAAAAGGTAAGCTATGAAAAAAATTTAAAGCTTAGGTTATAAATCTTGTTACTCCGTAATATTAATTAAATTAAACTTAATGTGATTGAGTTATCGTCCTCAATTGAATGAGAGTGACTAGAAACGTATTAATAGTTCTATGAATACACAAAGGGAAATTAACAAGCCCCCTAGTCATGAAATTTCCTCAACTAGGTATTAAGGTAGCTCTAAAACTTGCATTTATAGTCCATTGTAAAATGTAGCAATCAATGTTGTGGATCCGAATGAGTTTTCTCATTCTCGACAATGATGATTTGCTTTGATACTTGCTTATGGTTAGCTCTTTAATCGACCTTTATTGAATTGATAGGTTTAATATATTTATCCTTGATCCATGGTAGGGGTAAGTGTAGCAGGGTACCCTGTAAAAATCTCAGAACCCGGAACCGGAGCCTGTTGCAATAGGTTCCTAAAAATAGGAACCGGAACCGAAACTTATTCAACAGGTTCCTAAAAATTGGGAACCGGTTCCGCAACAGGGTACCCTGTCTTTCAAAGTAAGCTTAATATTTACTTCATTGTCTAAAATATTTAATACAAAATTACAAATACTTATATTAATACCATTAATTAAACCTTTAAGAGTAGGATGAAAAATGAACAAGAGGAGGGAGAGAGGTAGGTGACGGCTTTTATACAATTTTGATATAGGGCTTTTATATTTGGGTTTAAATTGCAGGTTTCGATTTCATATACCCTATAGGAACCTATATTAACAGGGTACCCTACAGGGTTCCGGGTCCAAAATTTTATTACCCGAAACCGGAACCTGTTGCAACAACTTCCCATTTTTATTACCCGGGATCGGAACCTGCGGTTCCGAGTAGGTTTCGATTCCAGATCAGGATACCCTAAATTTTTGCTCACCCCTTCCATGGCATATGTACTAGCAATTAACCCTCGTCAAACTCTGTAAGGGAGACAACTAACATATGAAGTTGATAGAGATAGTAGAGTTTTGTATATATAATGGATTGGTTGTCGGCTTATAACTAAATATATGGGAATGTATAAAATTGTAGAAATACAAGTAAAAGATCAATTTAAGGTGTTGTTTGATTGACATTAGCATAAGAGCTAGGTAAGATTCATATATAAAGATTCAATTATAATTATATTCAATGAGGAAGTTGTAATTCTTCCATCGGTGAGTAGTAGTTTCCTTAGAAATTTGAACTTTTGATGGTCAATCTATACCCCTGTTTTATGAAGCAACTCTCTATAGCAATTGTATGTTTAAAGGTATATTAGGGAATTTTTCTCGCGAGGAAGAGTTTCTGATGTTATTTTCATTACCCAAAAAAAGCATACTTAAAGAAAGTGTAATATCGTTTTATTTGTTTCTCGTATATACTTGTAGATACTCGTCGATAGAATTGATCCTAGATACATCATACAAGCACATAAACTAATGGTTCCGTATTTAGTAATTACACATTGTATAAGATTGTCGCAAGATGGCAAAAACTTACTACAAGAACATGTCAACCCATTTTAGGCAACATTTAGGCTATATTGAGTTCACATGCATTACGTAAGGACCTTATTACTTATTAATTATTTTTGATAATGTTAAAAAAAAAGTCTAATAAGAAAAATTAAGTTCAAATCTACCTTATCTTCTTATAAACGCTTTTCATCACCAAACATATTTAATCCGTGCTGAAAAAAAACTTATGAAAATTACATAGATATAGCCCATTTAATATGCTATTTCCTTATGAATTAACTTACATATAAGTTCAAACCTTAGTTAAACCAAACAATCAAATCACATCATAAAATATTAGTTCAGATCAAATTAGAAAAAACAAGTTTAAATTAAATCAAACTATTAAGGGCTTGTTTGACATCGTTTTTTGTTTTTCTCAAAACAAAAAACCAAAAACAGGAAACAAGAAAAAAGTGTTTCCACTTTTCTCTCATCAGTTTTCAAAATTATCATGATTTTAATAAGTTTAACTATTTTATGATTCATTACATGACATGCACCATATGATTTTGAAAAACAAGAAACCAAATAACAGAAAACCACAATAATGCCAAACGAATCCTAAGCGAAAATAAAATGAACTAAATATAGCCTTAAACGGCTATCCTTATTCCTTGTACAACATAAACTTCCATACCCAAAATACTGCTACTCTGGTTTTAGGCACGTTGTAAATTTCATTGAGGTTGACTTGGGAATATTTGCCCTTTGGGCCAATTGGACCTTATACTTGTAGTAAACACAAAATTTCCATTTTTTGTTAGTGTTAGTAGCTATTATTAGCTATATCCCTTTGTTAAAACTCAAAGTAGAAAAAACAAGTGTTCCACATTGAAAGAATATGAAACTTTACTCTTGTTTATGATGTCAATTTCCTTGTACTTTTTGATCAAAGGAACTAAAGGTATGCCCCCAGTACGCACACAAAAGTTTTTATATCTTGTTGCTACATGTTCTTGACCATTGCAAAAATTATTTTATGTTGGAATTTGTATTTGATACGTATGTTATACCACTGATTGAGTAACCTTAAAGTGCTGCATGTTCTTGACTCTTGTGAAAATTACTTTATGTTGTAATCTATGTTTGTTTCCATAATTAGTCCAGGCGTTTTCTCTTGATTATCTAGTCTTTTTTTTTTTTTTTTTAATCTTATTACGGTCATATTAATTGTCTGTTGCTATTAGTCGATTACATTGATATAATTAAAAACTAAGCCTCTCCCTTTGATCAGTACATACAAAAATTCCTCTTCTCAGCTTCACAAAATCTTAAAACCATAAGCTGATTGTTTGTTTGAGCAATGATCAGATAAGATTTGTGGGAGAGGAGAACGCATTGATCAGACCTCAATTCTCATAGTTTTACTTCAACCCTCATATTTTTAGATCCGATATTTAATATATGAGTCAATACTTTGTTGATAACCATTTCCGGAATATTAAATTGTTTATGTGTTTGGTCTATACAAAATTGGTACGGTATAATAGTTTTATACCCACACATAAATTATCACCCTTCCTTGTCAACCACAAATAAACGTGACAGCAAATTGGCAACAAACCAAAGTCGCACGCTCTTTCTTCCCCGACAATCATACGACGCCGTACTACCTTAATTTCACTCTAATACGTCGTCGTTTCACCATTTTCTAGTAGGTTACCTGCTTCCTTTTATCCTCCTATAAATCATCCTTTTCCTTCTCAGTCTCTCTTTCGCCCTTTCTTCTTCCATTTCATCATTTTCTCTCTCCTCGGAGATTTTTCCAGGTATTTTTTTTCTTTAATTTCCCCAATTTCCATATCTAATTTTAGCTCAGATCTAGTTCATCTATAATTAAACAAAAACCCCTATTTTTTTTAATTTCAAAATTTTGTTAGATCTAGCCGGAATTTTTCTAAATTAACCAGTAAGTATTCTGGGTTAGATCTAGCTGGAATTTTCAAAATAACCAATGAAAAATCTGGAATTAATTCTATCTATGAGCTGGGTTGATGATCTTTAAGACTAATTTGCTGAATTGAATTTTTTTTTTCAGGCGTTAATTTTTGTTATATAATAATTCCAAAAAAAAAAAAAAAAAAAATGAATCGATGGGAGCTTCAACAGAACGCCATGGTGGTGGGTTGTGAAGAATTCCGGGGCCCAAGTGGAGTATCGTTGTCGGATCGTAAAGGTCCTGTTCTTGTTTGCCCGAAACCCAGGCGAATCGAGTTTTTAGCAACGAATCTTACCATGTCTTTGAGATGGCAGAGAAGGTAATTTTAATTTTACTCTTAATTTTAATTTTTTCTTTGATTTTGATTTTTAGGTTTTTTTTTTGGATTTTTTTGCTGAATTTTGGTTGGTTTGATTTTGATTACAGCCAACAAAACGATGTTTGTGATTCAAAAGCTGGTGCTGATCTTCTTGACATGATTCTTTGCAAGGTAAATTCATGTTTAATTTTCATTTTATTGAATTTTTATAATTAAATACTTTCTAATTTTGGTGCTGTATATATGGTATGATTATCTTATGTGATGAGATTTACATAGTTTTATATGAAGAAATGGTTGATTTTAGCTGATTATGTTAAATCTTAAAGGTTGATCTGTTTAAATGATTGGAAAATTGTGTATTTGAGACTATTGTTTAATTTTTTCTTTGATTTTGATGAAATATGACCCTGGTTGTGTGTGTTGAGGCGTAGCCGCCGTGTAATCGAATCGCGTATGTTTTAATGGATGGTGTTTGATTCAAAGATTTATTGTTTGATTGTATGGTTAAAATATAGCCTGATGGCAAATCGCATGTGTGGAACATCGTAGTCGGCCGCTAGATGTGGTTGTGGTAAAGATCCAGTGTTCGATTTTTGGTTTTAGATGATTATATCATACTCGGAATATGTTATGTTGTAGGTTTTTTTTAGATGTGGTTGTTGTAAAGATCCAGTGTTCAATTTTGTGGTTTAAGATGATTATATAAGTAGATTCAACTATTGTGTAAAATGAGTAACTCGTTTTATGATCTTGGGTTTTAGTTGTATTTAACCAAAATGTTGCTTATTGAGTAGGTTGGATGAGTTTAACAATAATATTCTTGTTTCTGAAAAGAAATCAGTTGTTTACAATGTTAACTTCTTCGTGTGTTTTGTCGCTTTTGCAAAGAACAAAATTTGCTAATCTACTTGTGTTGTTGTTCCTGCAGGAAAGTCATGGCGAAGGAAGATCTTCAGCTAGAGAGATTGCATCATCACCCCCATTTTTTTGTGGATCACCGCCCAGTAGAGTTTCTAACCCAATAGTTCAGGATGCGCAGTTTGGGGATGAAAATTTATCCCCCTTGTCAACTTTACAACTCGCATCTCCTTCCACATCCGCATCATCTTCACCATCACCATCGTCTATGAAGTCTGGTGGTGTGAGGATGAAGTTTGGTCTCAAATCACCCACTGTTAGAGTAGAAGGTTTTGATTGCCTCAACAGGGATCGCCAGAATTCAGGCATCACTGCTGTGGCGTAAAGAAAGGAAAATTCAATTGGTTAACTGTATATATACAAAAGATCGATGTGAAGCTGCCATTGCATAAGCAACTGCATCAAACTTCTTGTCAAGGAATTCCGGATTTTGACGAAAAAGATATGTTTTTGGTTTTTGTAGAAAAAATTGCTGGAGAGAAATTGTCTTGCCATTGTATATAGGATGATGTTCTACTAGAAAGAACACCAAGGGAGACAACCCAGAGGTGTGGTCTCTTTTCTTTTTGTACTATATGAGAGGAAGAAGATTGTAAGAGAAATTTGTATAGAGAGCCATTGAGAGTGGTCTGACCTTGTAACTTATGGTGTAAATATACGCTCATTTGCTACTATTATATCGACTCCATTGTTCTTTTAACTCGTGCCTCAATTCTCAAAGATCCCCAAGCAATCTACGATGGATTAAGAGCAATTTCCCACAATCAGGGTCTTTATGATGCGTGTTGAGAAGGTTAGATTCAACTCAAACTTGCTAACCCAAGTTTGAGCTCGAAGGTTAACGATCTGTGTTGAGAAACCTGCGTGCCCATGTTTGAGCTCGAATGCACCTTCCATTGACTAGTATTATCAAAAGCTCGTGTTTTGAATAGATTTGACTAATATGTCGATAATTTTCGAGGAGTATATCAATTAGTCCAAATCTCGGTATTTATTTAGTCTTCCGTAATTGTTGATAATCCATGACTTTAATTTAATAGACTTGGTAAGAAGACAACAAAGTGAAGAAATGGACATATATGGAGGCTGCTTTGAAGAATTCAACCACATGCTTATTTTAAGAATCAAGTTAAGATCAAGTCTTTTGGCTAAGTGCTAAAAACTTTGGCATTGGTATTATGTCAATATCATGATTTAATGGGTTAAATAATGCGTCAATACCATACTTTATCACTCTTATTTTCTTCGTGTTTGTTTTTTATTCGTAGTTTTTGGGTGATGAGTTTTTGTTGCTTGGTCAAAATATAGATTAATTATAAATTAATCATACAGTACGAGGACAATTAAGTAACAGCTAAGATGTTAGGTAGTAATTTGCAAGATTAATGCTTTGCATGTTCTTATAAGATTTGAACCTTACTTTTTCATAATTGTTGTTGGTTAGAAAGGGACATTCTTTACTTTTTAAATAATTTGATTGAAATAGTTATACTTTTAACTCCTTTTCTTTTGACAATTTTGAATTCATAGTAGGATTATTATTAGTACTATATCATTTATAGGGAACAAGGCTTATTAAAAATCTTTTTGCAAGATTTTTAGGTCTCTTGCTCTGTTTTTACGTTCTCATGTACTCGTATTATTTTTTTTATCAGAGTACTTATTACATATTATTACTATAATAAATAAGATTAGATTAGGCCCGAAAAAATAAAGTTAGGCTACGGATTATAAAAAGAGTTCTCTTAAATAAGGTGAAGTAAACCAAAAAAAAAAAAAACTCCTTTCATCCTCAAATAATCTTCTTGCCAGGTTTAGATGTTTAGTAACAATTTAACGAACCATTCTTCAGGCGTTAAATCCATTTTACATTAGTATTTCGTCAATCAAAGTTGATGAAATAGATCTCAAACTCATAAGCACCATCAGAATTACTAACATCTAATGACAAAACAAGCACCACCACAAATTCATGGTTAGTTAAGACTAAACTAAAGGAAACCTCATAGAGTCACAGTCAACACCAGAGTAATCAATGAGAATTAGCAAACACATCAACAGATTTCGGGCAAAAATTGTTTCCTAAGCCATCACATTTCAAGTTTGTGATACCTTTATGATAAGTTGACAACCAAATCAAACTAAACAAATTCTTCAATCTACCTTATAATTATCCTAAAAAAGAGTGAACATTTGCCATAAAAATGACGGAAATAAAAAAAATTCACTTATGGTCACAAAATGATCATGCTAGATGTTGGGCCATTGTAAGAATCTTGAGATGCTTTTTCTTCCTTAGCTCATGTGGGACTGGGCCAAACACTCGGGTCCCAACAGGCTCACCTTGCTTATTAAGAATCACCACAGCATTGTCATCGAATTTGACCTCACTTCCATCACAGCGACCTCGCTGCATGGCAGCTCGCACAACAACAGCCCGTACAACATCTCCTTTCTTCACCTTTCCCCCAGGACGAGCTTCTTTCACTGAAGCTACTATAGTATCTCCCAATCTTGCTCCTTTCCTTCCCTTTAGAGCTTGTATGCACATTACCTGTTTAGCTCCAGAGTTATCAACAACTGTAAGCTTTGTCCTCATCTGAATGAAAGTCCTTAGCTGCTGCAACACCTGAAGACGTTCATGTAATATGTCAATTTTATTTTTCACTTCCTCATTGAGCAACAATTCAGCATTATTTGGATGTTTGGGTTTTGTGGTGAATAGCATATGAAATCTGCAAGGAAGGTAAAGTAAAGCAGAGAGGGTAGCATACCTGGGGATGGGGGTGGTTGCTTGTGGTCTCACACGTAGATCTCAGTAAACTAGAACCACTACCATTGGTTAGACCACCTAGCAATGATCGGCCCCCTATTACAACACATATTGCAAGAAACAAACCAAGTCAACCTCAGAACAAGAATTAGAACATATAAGGTCTTCCATTTTAAGTACAACCGCAAAAATCTAGAATTGATTTAGCTTCTGTTAGCACTGCCAGGGAATCAGGGACCGATAGGCTAGCAAAGTGAATGTGGGTAGGCAACAAATTCAATTTTTTTTTTTTTTTTTTTACTGCAAATGCATCAGAAACTCGTATAGTTGCAGCTTTAAATGGGATGGTCAATACTCAATACACAAACTAGCACAACCACTTTCCTTGTTAATGTAAAGAGTCTTACTCTGAAAACAGGTAAACCAACAATAATGTCCCTCTCTCCCTCCCTCCCCCCATATAGTAGCCAGTGAAAAGTCACTGTTCAAGAAACTAGCAGTCTAGCACACTACAAGTACTTTTTTTGAGAAGTAATAATTAATTTGGAACAGCTTCCAAGTCCTCGTTTGATTGTAACAATGATAAACACAACTGAATAACAAATAGTCACAGACTCACAGCACATACCACCTTAGTTTGAATAAGTGCAAGGTGCACTGAGGCATCAAGTCCTCAACTCCGAGGTGCAAAGTGAGAGACAGAGGTACAGACCATCGTTAGGAAGCACAAAGTTCAACAAGAAGGCTCATAAATTCTTTGGATATTTTAGCTACTAAGAAAAAAATTGAAGGTTCCATTGACAAATTTACTTGAATTTGAACATTACCGGATGGATTTAATAATGTAGGCTGTGGTGGTGCACTGCCTCACCACCATGAGGCATAGAGGTTAATACCTTCAGAATAAAAATTGCAAAGGTTCCCCGAACATTTTAGAAGTCAAAACTAAGTGTGCTATCTAAAGTTTTATAGGCTGGTACAAGAAAGCATCCCACTTATGGGATTAAGGCTTTGATTGATTGAGGCTGGTACAAGAAAGCATCCCAAAAGATCAAAACAAAACCTTTTTTTGCTAAGAAAACATCCACTATGAATCTGGTAGTTTAGCCTGATTCACAAGGGCAAGACATCCTATGAACAGATTTGAAAATAGTATGTGAACACAATATGTATAAAAATACTTTTCTAGTTTAGGAATTCTAAGCAACAATAATAATTTCTAGATGGAGCAAATATAGTGCCTATAATTTCTAGACACATGATCAAGTACAATTATAATGTTTTGATATATCATAAGCATAATACTCTTACTCCCTTGATCCAAGCACAAGAGTACGTACTTTGTACTCTGCACTATTATATGTTTCTCCCCAGTGTAACTCTACTACTCCCCTTGTTTATATTTCATTTTTTCTTTTCCACGTTAGGGGGAGGGGAATTTGTGATGACATGTTAGAAAATTTTTGCAAAGGGTCCAGTACGACAGCATAAATAAAGGCAAAATCTAAGATCAAATGATCAGTCCAATAAGAAGAACGAAAGATAATCAGAATCTGAAATGCTGATCATGGTTTTTTACTACTTAGTTTGTTGATCATTTAAAAAGCACTTGATAGACAAATAAATATGGAAATCAAAACATAAAGTAATACGAAAATATTATGAGCATATACCACGAGATAACTTCGAAGCCACAGAAGATGACATCTTTTACTTTGATATGCCTGTCCAGTGACGAGAAACAAAGGCACAGATATGAGAAAATGCATATAATGCCTAAAGTAATCTGCATAAGTAGAAATGTGATGAAAATAAAGACAGTCTAATGAGTTCAAAAAAGTCAGTAGCCAAGAAGAAAGGGGCAGGGGGCATTCCTCTCCCTTTGATGGTTAAAAAATCTGCAAAGGGCTTGTTCTATCAACACTATAAGTCACGTTTTACTTATTGAGTTGTGAAACAATTCATGAAGCTAATCATCAACACTGTCTAACATTTCATTCTCAAAATATAATACAACTAACACATTTAGTAGCAGATAAATTACAAAGCATAAAGAATTCATTCTGAGAAAGTTGAACAAAAGATACTTGGTGAAGAAGAATCAAAAGCAAAGAGACGATGAGTTCTGAACAAATTAGCTCCTTGGTAATGGCTACCGCTACTGATCAAGCTCAACCTACCTATGGTATGCCAAACTCTAGATTGTACGAGTGCCTGCCCGAGCTAAAGTCCGGTGATTCATGCCATGTCGGATGAGCAATATATGTGGAAGATGGGGGGGCTCGCCCCCGCTTCCAATTGCTTGGAAATTCTCAGTTGTCGGCTTAGCTCCGCCCGTGGGGTAGGGGTCGCATCCTTCGAAAATCCGAATTCGAGGTAGGGGTGAATTCGGTTTTCTCAGGTGCCTAAGTTCGGTCCGTGTGTCGTTTTTCTTCTCTACCATGACGAATCAATTGATGAGCTATTCTTATGTAAGTGCATCAAATCCTTACAACCAAAATTTCCGTCTATGAATTGTTCTTATATGCTCAAGAGTCAACACAACCATTGAAAACGTACTAGTATCACGAAATGCATGGTATAATGAGATTTTCACAAATTTCGTAAATAATGTGTAATCCTTGCAATTTCTTCCTATTTGAAGTCTTAATATCAGTATCTCATGCATAACTTAGCCTCTGATGGATCTAGCAGTAACGAAACGGGTGGCAATACAATCCCTTTTGCAAGGGAGCCAAATTATTTCAATGTATACCCGAAGCAATACACACTCTATCAAGCCAAAAACTACCTAATACCCAAATGCATTCTTCAATCTCCAATCCTCCTTAAACCAAATATAATCATTAAATACTAATACGAATATCGAGAATCGCTCGATCCTCCTTAAACCCAAAACAAGAACAGCTCCAATTTCCTGGAAAACCAATTTGCACAAAACATACCCCCAATAACAATCCAAACACTACCCATTTTCTAATGGCATCCAGTTGCAACATCAAAGAAAGTTTAAATTTGTGACATTTCAAAATAGTTAGCAAATCACTTCTTCTTCTCCTACCGTTTCAATACTGAACCCTAATAATCATAGTCAGCAGTCCAGAAAATTACATTGATTTAAGTCAATACATTTACAATTACAAAGATCATTCAACTAATTTTCTACAAAAGTAAAAGAATTAAAGAAAGAAGGTTACCTGAAAACAATGGCAAGATGTGAATGGAGCTAAAACTCACTGCAGAAGACCGTCGCTCAGTATATAGAGAGAGAAAATAGAAGGAGAGAAAAGGGCTGTTTGTTATGAAATATATAGAAATTAGAGGATTAAGAGAAGAAGGTAATAAGAGAAGTATTACTACTTTTATGTATTACTCTTGGTAATATTTTTGTACCTCATACAAGTGAAATTGCATGGCTATTTATAATAGTAAGAATCACTATTACATTGTGGGCTATAACATTAGAGGGTGACAATTAGGGTTGGCTATTACATTAAATGCAATGAAGAAATTGGAGTGTGGACATTCACACCTTGACTAAATTAATTAACTCTTAACACTCCCCCTTGAATGTCCATACAAAATAGGGTATATGTTGTCTCGTTAAAACCTTGCTAAGTAAAACCCTTTAGGATAAAAGCCATAGCTAAGGGAAAAGAGTACAACAATATATTACTATATGCTTTAGTGTACTGCCTCATTAAAAACCTTGTCAGGAAAAACCCATTGGGATAAAAACCTGATCGAAGGGAAAAAGAGTGCAGTGCATATAATGCTCCCCCTGATTTTAACATAGTTTATGAAGACGACGCATCCCAATCTTGTGGACCAACCGCTCAACACTCTTCGAAGGTAGGGACTTTGTAAACAAGTCTGCAAGATTATCAGATGATTGGATCTGTTGGACATTTATCTTCCCTTCCTTTTGCAAATCGTGTGTAAAGAACAGTTTTGGGGATATATGTTTAGTCCTATCACCTTTAATATATCCTTCAGTTACTTGTGCGATACATGCAGTATTGTCTTCGTAAATGATGGTTGGACTTTCAGTTACTTCTTTCATCCCACATTCTTCTTGGATATTGCCGATCATTGACCTTAGCCATACACACTCACGTCCTGCTTCATAAAGGGCAATCAACTCAGCATGATTTTATGATGTCGCAGTTAAGGTTTGCTTTGTTGATTTCCAAGAAATTGTAGTTCCACCATAGGTGAACAGATATCCAGTTTGTGACTTGGCGTTTTGTGGGTCTGATAGATATCCAGGATATCCAGCATCTGCATATCCGATGAGGGTGGTATCTTGCCTTGATTGATAAAACAAACCAAGATCTTTCGTTCCTCGTAGATATCGTAGTAAGTGTCTTACTCCTTTCCAGTGTCTCTTCGTTGGTGCGTTGCTAAACCTGGCTAACAAATTCACAGAAAAAGCTATGTCTGGTCTAGTATTGTTAGCTAGATACATTAGAGCCCCAATTGCACTTAGATATGGTACTTCAGGACCAAGGACATCCTCGTTTTCCTCTCGAGGTCTAAATGGATCATATTTCATAGTCAAAGACCGAACAATAATCGGGGTGTTTGTTGGGGTCGCTTTGTCCATGAAAAAACGTTTTAACACTCTTTCGGTGTAGTTAGACTGATGGACAAAAATACCATTATTTAAGTGCTCAATTTGCAATCCAAGACAAAATTTAGTTTGTCCAAGGTCTTTCATCTCAAATTCTTTCATCAAGTATTTTGCAGTTCTTTCAAGTTCATTTGGGGTTCCAATGATATTCAAGTCATCAACATAAACTGCAACAATTGCAAACCCTGATTGTGATCTCTTAATGAAAACACAAGGACTGATTTGATTATTCTTGAACCCTTCTTTCATAAGGTATTCACTAAGACGATTATACCACATCCTCCCAGACTGTTTCAATCCATAAAGTGATCTTTTTAATTTTATGGAAAGTAAATGTCTAGGCTTGTGGTTTTCTGGTAATTTTAGTCCATCTGGGACTTTCATATAAATATCTGTATCGAGTGACCCATATAAATATGCGGTCACTACATCCATCAATCGCATCTTTAGTCCTTCTGAGACTGTCAAGCTTACCAGAAATCTTAACGTAGTTGCATCAACTACGGGAGAATATGTCTCCTCATAATCAATCCCTAGAATTTGAGAAAAACCTTGGGCTACAAGTCTTGCCTTGTATCTAACAATTTTATTTTTCTCATTTCGTTTTCTCACAAATACCCACTTGTATCCAACTGGCTTTACACCTTCTGGTGTAAGGGTTATTTTTCCAAACACTTCTCGTTTTTCGAGTGACTTTAACTCTGTCTGCATTGCCTCTTTCCATTTTGGCCAATCATGCCTGCAACGACATTCTTCCATTGTTCTTGGTTCACTATCATTTTCGTCAGATGCCATTTCAATTGCAATGGAATATGCAAATATTTCATTTACGATAACATCATTTCTATTCCAATAATTCCTGGTAGAAACAAAGTTTATTGAAGTTTCATTGTTATCGATGTCATGGTCATCTTGTTCATCCCCTTTCGGATTATCATCTTTTTCTCTATTCTCATCTGTACTTTGTCTTTCTTGACCTTCCGTAAGGGGAATGTTGTTGATCTCATCAGGTCTTTTTAATTTTCTTGGTTTAGAGTCTTTTGAACCAAGTGGTCTTCCACGCTTTCGGCGTGCTAGAGATTCATTTTCAATGATCTTATCACCTGATGGAATTTCAATTCGTGCAGGGGCATTTTCAGCTGGTATATGTGATTTTGTCACTTTCTTTGCATCTATAAATGCATCAGACAGCTGATTTGCAATGCTTTGTAAATGAACAATTTTCTGAACTTCTTGTTCACACATATTTGTTCGTGGATCAAACAGTGACAATTGTGTTGCATTCCAAATGATTTCTATTTCTTTCTTTCGTGGGTCCACTTTCTCTCCCCCTAAGGCTGGGAATACTGTCTCATTGAAATGACAGTCGGCAAATCTGGCCGTAAATAAATCACCAGTCATTGGTTCAAGATATTTAATTATGGAGGGTGATTCAAACCCAACATAAATTCTCAGCCTTCTTTGTGGACCCATCTTTGTTCGTTGGGGTGGAGCAATAGGAACATACACCGCACAACCAAAAAATTTTAGATGTGAGACATTAGGTTCTCGACCAAAAACTAATTGTAGTGGTGAGAACTTATGATAAGCAGTTGGTCTCAATTTAATTAGAGTTGCCGCATGTATTATGGCATGACCCCAAGCAGATGAAGGCAATTTTGATCTCATCAATAATGGCCTTGCAATCAATTGTAGTCTCTTAATTAATGACTCAGCGAGTCCATTTTGTGTATGAACATGAGCTACTGGATGTTCTACAACAATTCCAATCGACATACAATAATCATTAAATGTTTGGGATGTAAATTCCCCAGCATTGTGAAGCCTTATTCTTTTTATTGTATGGTCTGGAAATTGTGCTCTTAGTTTAATAATTTGAGCAAGGAGTTTTGCAAAAGCAACATTTCTACTGGATAAGAGACTTACATGTGACCATCGAGTTGAGGCATCAATTAATACCATAAAATATCGGAATGGTCCACATGCAGGATTAATTGGTCCACAAATGTCTCCTTGAATCCTCTCTAAAAATGTTGGAGATTCAGTAGCAATTTTGTTCATAGATGGCCTTATTATTAATTTGCCAAGTGAACATGCAGAGCATGTTAATTCATCTGATCGTGGGATTTTAACATTCCTAATTGAATGTCCTACTGAATTTGTTATAATCTTGTGCATCATTCCTGTACCAGGATAACCCAAACGATCATGCCATAAATTTAGCAGATTCTTATCTAACTTCTGGTTAGATATCGAATTTATTTCAACTGGTCGTATATCTATATGATATAACCCTGAAGAATATGCTGGCAATTTCTCATACACATATGTTCTTGCCATGTTTTTCTGTCGTGAGGCATAAATATTCCTTTTGATCCACTATCATTGTTTCTAAATGAAAACCATTTTGACGCACATCTTTAAAACTTATAAGATTTCTTCGAGATTTACTCGAATATAAAGCGTCATTAATGATTAATTTTGTTCCATTTGGGAGTATTATGCAAGCTTTTCCAGAACCTTCTATTAGCTTGGCTGACCCAGAAATGGTATTAACATTTGCTTGAAATAATTTTAACTTTAAAAAATATTTTCTATCCTTCAGAATAGTGTGTGTTGTTCCACTGTCCAAAAGGCATTGAAATTTGGAACCAACTTCGGGTAGATCCATATCTTCATAAAATAATAAGTATAAGATTAGTTTAAGATAATCAAACTGGACTTACTTTATTAATGATGAAAAATTAAGAGTACATAACTTGAACATGAAAAAAAAACATATAAGAAAAGTACATAATGAAAACATAATACATATCATAGTAATTGATGAATTATCTAAACATGATTATTCTCTCCAAAGATAAATTCACCACCAGCTTCACCATTGTCTATGTGGAAATCAGACACATCAAGGCTAATTCCAGGGACATTTTCTTCATTAACATAATTTGCTTCGACATGTTTTTCTTTCCCTTTAATGGAAGCCTGGTATAGTTCTACCAGATGTTTGGCCGTACGACAAGTACGTCCCCAATGTCCAGTCATGCCACATCTATAACATGTGTCTTTTCCTTTTGTGGTGGCTTGATTTTTGTTTCCTTGTTGATGCCCCCTTTGAGTGTTGTTTCTAGGGGGAAATTGGCCTCTACCA
This sequence comes from Chenopodium album, assembly GCF_948465745.1. NCBI lineage: Eukaryota > Viridiplantae > Streptophyta > Magnoliopsida > Caryophyllales > Amaranthaceae > Chenopodium > Chenopodium album. Next base: position 5,007,875 of record NC_137851.1, on the reverse strand, counting down.
CGGCCATAACCACGTCCACGGCCACGTCCGCGGAAATTTCCACGACCTCTGCCACGGTTATTATATTTTCCACGTCCACCTCTGTGAGCAACATTTGTCTCGGATGGATTTGAGCTTTCTACAGCATTTGTTTCATTGAATGCTTGAGACCCAGTTGGTCTTAGGTTGTGATTCTTCAACAGAAGATCATTATTCTTTTCAGCAACCAATAATGTAGAAATAAGCTCAGAATATTTTGCAAATCCTCTTTCACGGTATTGCTGTTGCAATACAATGTTGTTAGCATGGAATGTAGAGAGTGTTTTCTCTATCATTTGCACTTCAGTGACTGGTTGATCACAATATCTCAATATTGATACGATTTTATATAGTGATGAATTATAATCACTGACAGATTTAAAGTCCTGAAATCTCAGGTTTGTCCACTCAAACTGTGCTGAAGGAAGGAGTACCCTTTTATGGTGGTCATATCTTCCTTTCAGGCTATCCCATAGTTCTTTGGGATTTTCCACCATTAAATACTCAGTTTTTAAACTGTTATGTAAATGATGTCTTAAGAGAACTATAGCTTTTGCTTTCTCTTGATCAGTTGGAACTTTAACTTGAGCAGGGGCATCTTTTTCGTTTCCTGGGATGGTAATTTCTTTGATTGTATGTTCCAATCCCTGAGCCTTCAAATTCATTTGGGCATCAACTGTCCATTCAAGATAATTATGTCCGGACAAGTCTAATACGTCAAATTGTCTTTTCATCAAGTCTCCCATTTTAACTACAATCAAATAGGTAATTATTATTAAGCCAATTAAGCAAGTGATAATTAAAGTAATCAAATTATAATCATAATAATAATCCATTTAAAACATATTTGCTTCTCCCCCTTGGGTTATTATTATGATTTACATAAAGTTAAGCTAAAATTAAACATGATAATTATTTTAGTTAAACAACGACAACAACAAATATAACAATAACAATGATAATAATAACAATAACAATAAATACTACTACTATTACTATATCACCGACAACAACAACAACAATAATAATAATATTAATGACATACATTAATGATAAGACAAAAGGAACATTTATTATAACAAAATGCACTTATAATCTACCTAGAAGACAAAAAAAACTTGAAGTACTACGGAGATTACATGCATGAATTCCCTTTGTCGAAAAATCGAGCACTACTTATGTAAAATGATGAAAATCATCATTGCCATTAATAAAACTACTAGGGCCATAATTAAAACTAAGTATAGTTTTAATTTCCTTAAATCTTCTTCAAAGGTAAAGGGGTGTGGTGGTTGTCGGTTGTTGACGGGGAACATGGTGTGTGGCCGGAGTAAATGGAGGAAGAAGAAGAGGGGATAATTTGGGTAAAGTTTAAGGAGGGGATAAGGTTTGTATGGTGAAATAAGGGGGGTGTAATCCGCCTTTTATAGGGGGTAAATTATCCGTTTCAGCTTTACACAACTGTAAAAATATCATACAATGTTCTAGTAGACTGGTAAAATAATCGTCATCAAACTATTAATATTTACAAACGTAAATAAGTATCACACTGGGATGCAAGCTGTAGTGATCCGAGAACCCTAATCTATTCATGAGGTCAAGTGTTCGAAAACTGAAAGAAACATAAAAAGTGTGTAATCTAAAAATTAAATAAATATAAAGGCTGCATCATTTTTTTTTTCATTTTAGTAATTATGCACAAGTAAGTAAGTATGAACATGATTTGTGTGACCATGAAATTTACTCTATTAACATGCATACAACAAATATTTCCACATGCAAAAGTAATTATATATTACTTTCTATAACCATGCATGAGAGTTACCAAACTAAGTATCATAAATAAGGTATGTATTGATATCCTCATTTTTATCAACATGGCTAATTATGTATAGTAATTTTGTGGAGAAATATATTGTGAGTTTCTGGTGTAGAGGATCCCATATGGGCAACTATAGAGCATACTCCTCAAAATATATTTTGTGAAAGAAATTGAATCTTTGTAAAAATTGGATAATCGGTATAAGTATACCTGATTGAAGATGGTGCTGATAACGTGTTATGAAATATATAGAAATTAGAGGATTAAGAGAAGAAGGTAATAAGAGAAGTATTACTACTTTTATGTATTACTCTTGGTAATATTTTTGTGCCTCATACAAGTGAAATTGCATGACTATTTATAGTAGTAAGAACCACTATTACATTGTGGGCTATAACATTAGAGGGTGGCAATTAGGGTTGGCTACTACATTAAATGCAATGAAGAAATTGGAGTGTGGACATTCACACCTTGACTAAATCAATTAACTCTTAACACTGTTTTCTTTTTTGGCCTCTTTTTATTTTTTTATTTTAATTATGGGAGTTTAGTAACTTGTAAGACATAAAACCCTCCCTTTTTACGATTTTGACCCTCCTTTGCACTGGGTGTGACAATCACTTTCAGATAATAGCGTTTTCTCTCTCCTGTAAAACAGAACAAAATCCAGAAAGAATTGAAGATTTCTACAGATTTAATTTTGGAGGTATGAAATTATTTTGATTTTTTTTTTTTAAATATTGGCTCGAATTTGTGTTTGTACATTTCATTTGGGGATTTTGCTTGCTTATTTGTTAAATTTATGTGGGTACAAGAAGAACCCAAGATAAAAGATTGGAACTTGATGATAAAATTATAACTGAATTTGGAGAATTTTGAAATGGGTATTTTAATTTTGCTAAATTTGATTGTTAAACTCTAAATTTTTGTGTTTGGGAGGTTTATTAGATATGAATGACTGTTAGATAATTTTATCTATTTATTTAATTACTTGTATTTGTTTATGTTTATCTGTATTAGTGGAGACTATGATGTTTTGATAGAATGTGCTAGCTGATGATCCAATTTTACTGGATTTACTAGGGTTTATGAATTTGGATACAGCACAATAATGACAAAAAATCCAGTGGAGGCTTTCCACCTCTTGGACCAATTACAGTGTATTTTGGATCGCGATCCTCTTATGTAAGTTTCTGTATTTGCAATTTGTTGTACTACAGTTCTTTTTATTGTGTTTGAACCTTTTGATTTATTGAATTATGTTCTTTTGGACGCTTGGCATACATCATCTTATTTTGGTGAGTAATTAACTTTGCTATTGCTAGTGAATTATTAAAAATGACAGTCTTTGTTGGATCATGCTAAAATAACTTTAACCTAACGATTCCAGAGAATTTAACCCTATGAGATTGCTTGATCATTGCTAGAATAAATTGCCGATAGTTTTGAGCTATGTCGAATACATTGCCCTCTTCAGGTGATGATATTCATCATGAGGGCTTTTCCCTTAGGACATATACTCAGTAGGAATTTAGGATAACTATATTTCTTGTTCCACGAACCACAAGGTTCTCACTTGTCACCATCAAGGCTAGTCCCCTACCATTTAGGGCCTGTTCACATTTACTGAACTGAGCCGCTGATTGGAGCTGAACTGAGCTGAACTGAACTGAAGTGAGCTGAAATGAATATTTTATGAGAGAAGGAAATTAGGAGCTGAACTAAACTGAGCTAAACTGAACTGAACTGAACTGATTGGAGCTGAACTGAACTAAAATTAAGCTGAAGTGAACAGGCCCTTAATCATTAGGCTTTACTAACTTTCTCATCTTCCATGTACTTGGATTTTAGTTCATTTTACCCGGATCATGAATTAAAAAAAGTTATCGATATTACTGTTAGCTCCAAATTAGTGATTGTTTATGTCATGCAAGTATCATGTATAAAACTGGAGAATTAAATACTTATTCATAAATTAAAAAACCTAGAGGAATTAATGGTGTCCAAAAGCGTGCGTTAAGTGTCTTGGATCGATGCCTTGCCCCAGAGCCATTAAGTTGATCTTGTGCACCTCGAGCCTTTGTGCCTTTAAGTGTAACTTTTCTTGTATTGCTGTACATAGTGATTGTTATGAGGATGTCTCTCCCTATTAAAAGAATATTGGTTTCATCCACTATTATCTTTCTCTGCTATATACTACAATCATATTTTTCCACTGCTTGTTCCCTATTATCATTCCCTTTTAAATGAGCTTGGTTCATTTACAGTGATGAGTTGGGATTTATTCATCCATCCCAGCTAATGATGCTCAATGAAGGGGAAGATGCAGCCATTCGTACTTCTAAGGATTACAAAGGAGATGCAAAACTGGGTTCTGAACCTTTAGATGCTAGTGAAGTGGAGGGAAAAAATGATTTCTTCTGGAGCAGAGAGCACAAGTTGGGAATATCCACTGAGCATCTTCTTCCGTTGTATAAAGCAGCAAAGCAGCGGTTCATGGATGCATATGCAAATTATAAAAAGCATTCCAGTTGTTCTTTGAAGAATGAGGATGTACCTAGCAGTTGCATCTTATCTGAGATTGAGGATGCAGTCATGAAGCACAGCAAGGTTCTTTTGTTGTTGAGTAGTGACTTTGGGACTGCATGGAATGCAAGGTTAAATTTGCTTGTCTTTTGCTGGATGCAATTTGCTGATATAATTTTATTTGGTATTTAACCTAAACAGAAGGTTAATACTTTTAATGAAACAGCTTCCATGTCTAAATCTACTCTAGATTCTTTTCTTGGGATTATTTGCATTGTTGTCTGGCCTTCAGTCTGGCAAGTTATTGTATTTTTTTTTTTTTAATTTTAAGCTCCAATAACTTCTTTTTTTTTACTGGTTTGATTTGTTAAAAGTATATGTTGTGAGTTTTTAGATGCAAATGCTATTCATTTGGACTAAAAGTTACTTTGTCTCATCAATACAGGAAGCTCATTATATCAAAGAGAGAAGAATTCTCAATTTCAGATGAACTTCTCGTATCCTCTTTGGTTCTTTCTCTTGCTCCTAAATCTGAAAGTGCTTGGAACTATAGGTATTATGCTTCTCATCGATGTCCTAGTTTCTCTTTCTAATATTTCTTATCATCTCAGTTGAGACGAGTACAATAATTTACATTACTGGGTGCATTTGTCTGATTGTCTCCATGTGAGAACCTTCTATACTTTGAGCCTTTGAGGGATTATGTTTTACGAAAATTGATTCTTAAATCCTAGGCTTTGTTCTCCAGCTAAAAATGGAGTTATATTGAATACTTAGATCTAAGTGTGATGGCTCAAATATTATCCTTGTCTTCCTTTTCTCCCTTCTTAGAGCCTTTCCTCCTGCAAACTTTAAGCTACGAAGGCTCCTTATCAGGCAACCTGCAATTGGTGGACATTTGACATGCTCACATGCAATAAGTGGTGGCCTTTTCATATCACTCCCTCTTTTTTCCCTTTTTGTGTCTTGCATGTTATCTTACTCCCTTCCTCTCCTCCCGGAAGCTCAGACACTGGCAAAATGCTAATCATCCTTTACCCAGAGTTAGGGTTGTTAGCTCTGAAGGGAGCCCTCATCAGCGCTATCTCCCTCTAAATCTTCCACTCTATCTTCTCTATTGGCAAGACAGTAATCAATCTCCATGCCTTTTCCTTCAACCGATTAATTTTGTGCCCCACTATTGTTGCTTACATGGATCCATTTGGCAGGGGCTATACTGCTATAGAATGTAAGGGGTTTTGGCAATGCCAAGGGAGGGACAAAATAAGGAGAGAAAAAAATCACGAAGAGAAACTTTTTCATTAGATCTGGACTGAATTGTGATTCATTGGCTGCTTTTGGTGATTCCAACAGGTCTTGGGGAGTAGAAATTGCACCTTTTGATGGTCATCACTCATCTATTGTTCACCCCCATAGGCCCCATTTTTGTATGATGGAAAATGTGATGAGCCAACAAAGGCAGGGGTTGAATTGTGGTTAGGGAATTTCCTTGTTGATATTTTTTTTTTTTTTTTTTTTTTGACCTTTTGAACCCATTCAGATTAGATCTAGATAATAATATGGTAGTGAAATAAGTAATTTGACCCTTGAATAGTGATTTTTTGCACAAGGGTGCATGTTGAGCTGTTCAATGACTTCGATCTGGGGCTTACATTTTGGATTCAAGTGCTGGGACGATAAAAATTTATGTAACAGGAAGAGAGGGGATGCTGTGACACCTCTCTATGTCAACTTTTGTCAGGGAGGCTTTTATGCTTTTACTGAAATTTGGTGTTTGTGGCCCTCTCTTATCACCGTTTTTTGTGTGGATTTGGTGTTTTCTGACCTCCTTGACTGTGCTTCTTGATAGGAGATGGGTCATCAAGAGAATTGCTGGAAGATGTTCAAATCTGGAGCTGATTTTGGCAAAAGAATCTGAGCTTGTTGAGAAAATAGCAGAGGTTTAATTTCAGTTGCAGAACTGGGTATTGTTAAAGGTTTATTTGCTATTCATTGTTTGTGTGGCTTCATAGCTAAGTGCTGGTTTTTGTTCATGTTCATCTTCTTTTCTTACTTTCGGGTGTGGGAGTTTTTTACCAGCTGTATTTAATCCATTCTCCAACTTCTCATTTAAATGAAATGATCCTGTACTTACAATGTGATCGCACTGTGTATTTTTTAGCTGAAGACTGAATGAGATAAGTAATCAATTAACTTTTTTTCCCTAGAAAGATATACTAATTCTGGACTGTCTTTGCAGAAGTCAAAAATGAACTACCGTTCTTGGAATCACAGATGTTGGTTAATATCTTATATGACTAGTGAACAGGTGAGTTCTGAACTAGAATGGCATGTTATGCATATTTCCATCCTTTGTTTATTAGATTTTCCCCCTACTATTCATGGTGGAAGTTATGCAAGATAGGAGAACTTACAGTATCTGTTAGAGCTGATTTTGGAAATGTTTCCTAATGGGTCAGCTGAGTATCTACCTTTTATGACAAGGTTTTAATATCCATATGAATTATGACATAAGATTCAAGGGAAGGGATCAGAGTTATTTTTAAAGGATTTGCGGTCTTATGACCCAACAAAAAGTTGGAAGATCCTGAAGGAACTTCTAATTGACAGATCATTATAACTTTGTTTGTAAAACGCCTCTTAGTGGAAATTGGAAAATAACTATGAAAATGCTTACTACAGGAACCAATTTATATGGTCTTGGAACTTATAGGCGTATAGCTCACTCACTTGATATCTATGTCAGGACTCAGGAAGCAATATTTTAGTGACAGAAAGCAAGGTCATGTGGTAAAAGTGCACTTTCAAATGTTTCTGTTGTTTTGATGTTTAGGCCTAGTTTGGAAAGTTCTTTAAGCATACTATCTCCAGGAGAAAGGTTTCTGTATGCTTATATAGTGTCGAAACATGCATGACACCAATAATTATAATGAATTGCTACTACACATTTTCCTACTTGTGCGCGTTGGACCACCCCCAAAAAAAAAAAGAAGGGGGGAACGGTGTTTTTTTAAAGCTTTTCCTCCATACTTTGTATTTCTCTGATTGAATATGACCCTGCCATGTTACAGACTCTTTTTGAATTGAACACCAACAGAAAATGGGCTGCTCTGAATGTTGCTGATAATAGCTGCTTCCATTATCGACGGGTAAATATTCCTTGCTAATATTTCCAGTTTTCACTTAGGTTGCAAGGTGAAGCTTATGCCTCCTTTTGCTGTTTATACAAATACACCAGATTCCCCCTCCCCCCCCCCCCCCCCCCCCTCTCTGTTTTCTTTATTTTATTTTAACTTAAGTTATTTTAATGATTCTGAAATAACCTACTTGCGTTCCACTTCCCCAATTCTGGCAGAGCTGCTGAGGTTAAGTTAAAAGTTTTAAAAAATATCAATTATACTTAGTGCTGATATGGTGCATCATTGACATTAATATTCGATCCAGATGACATATGTTCCAAAATCCAAACAAATATTGGAGGTTTCTGGACTTTCTGCTGTTACCGAAATTGCTTCCTCAGCTCGTGCAATAGCTGGAGATCTATCAGAAGCATGGAATAAATCTAAAAAGGCTGAACTGTAGAAACAATATGTTAGAATACTTTCTCAGGCTTATATTAGAATTATGATGCTACTTGTATAAATGTGATTGAGGCATTGAGCTACTAGATAGTTTGGCAAATTCTTTACTGGTAAAAATATTCAGCCACGTATCTCAAAAACAGATTGTGCCAACCCCCTTCCATGAATGCTATCAGTTAGTAGTTCCCTGATGTAACTCATGTAAGGACATAAAATTTATTTACTTGATCTTTAAGATGCATTAGTTAAAAAAAGATGAGGTCATTGAGAATGCTGAGGGGTACATTCTTGTATGAAGTTTCATATAAGAGTTTTTGGATGATTTGGCATTTTATAGATGTCTTTAATATTTTTGACATTTCTGGTTGACAGAAGCTAATGCAGCGGATGTTTGGGGATGTTAGCCATGGGATAGCTGTTGATTCATGTATTGCACAGGAATCACTTAAACAACTATGGAAGGTAATGTCTTGGATTCTGACCATCAGTAATTTGTTTTGAGTAAAATGTATTTTTATTTTTATCACTATACAGTATGGTTACACCTTTTAGTAATGAGTGTGGTTGGTTTAGCAAATTTCTGGTTTTAGTTACTATCCACCAGTGCAGCATGGCTTGTGTTTGTTTTTACACTCTTTATCTCACAAGTTCCATGTAGAATTACTCCAAAATCTGTGAACTAAAGTTTTTGCACCGACATAGTAACTTTTGGCTTCAAAGGACTTGGCAGGGTCTCATTGTAGTAGTTCAGAGACCCCAGATCCTGAAGCTAAAAGCTATGACAGTTGTGCATGAGGGGCTTGGAACTCCTTGATTGTGAGGTTATGTCTTTTCTTATCTGGGCGTCTAAATTATTTTTGGATGATGGCAGGATGAACTGGATTGGAACGAAGTGCTAATCAGACGTTATATTGGGCGAGAGGTACACCTATTTGATTGCTTGATAAAAAAAATGTTTGTTTCATGTATTGTACTTGCATACTTGGTACTCTCCTGGTAGTAGAAGTCATTTCCTCTTTTGGCTTGAAAACAGTACAGTTGATTGACTGATTAAGTACTGATGTTAAATGATAAAAGAAGGCTTGAAATAGGTTTATGCTGTATCACATGAGAATTTGGTCTTTTGTACTTTGAGTATAAAGCTTCTATGGACTTTGCTCTTTTAGGTTCTTAGTTCACTCTTGATAGGCTTCTACGGACTACGTACTTTATAAAACTTCTGTGATGAATGATGTTAAGCTAATGGTGCAAGAAACAAATTTCAATAAATGGGGAAAAGTTAAAAGTGAAGGAACCTGTTATAAGGTTTTTGTGAAGTGGAAATTAAACAGTCGCAAGTTTAAATTTACCTGTACTTGGCAGTCAATCTTTCTTGGTTACATTCAGTCTTTAAAATTGGTATTTCAACATTTGGCAGGCCTTGTGGCTTCATCGCCGGTTTTTATCTGTATGTTGGGTGAAACATTTTGGAACTGATCAACCTGACATTTCACGGCCCCCCTACGAGAAGAGCATTGAAAATGACTATGTATCTGTCTTTATCGACAATGAAGTTGGTCTTCTGCGAGATTGCTTGAATCTTCCAGAGAGCATGTTTGAGGATGTTCAATCACAAATCATTCATTCTGCTTTCTACATTTTGTGGCTAAACAGGGTAATATGCACAACTTTTCCACCTTTTTAAGTCTTCTTAGAATATCTGTTGTTCTGCTTTGCTAATCTTTTCTTGTTACTCTATATGGCTCAGGAACTTCTCTGTCCTATGACTATTAATCTCAACCAGAAGCTTGAAACTGGTGATTTGAGGATATTGTTAAACAAGCTGTGCCCTGAAAAGATTACTGTTTGGGATTGTTTGTTGCGCGAACATTCTTTGCCGGACTCTACATCTTTGTGAGAGGATTCCCTCCCTTTACTGACTTGAAAGAGATGTAGAAATTCGGAATGATAGTTAATTTGTTAAACAGTCACAGCGAAACTGAAAGTTTGTTGTGTTTTAGGCAACTTTATTAGTAAGTGTCATAAATCATATTAATAATAGGTCCTCAAAAAATCATATTAATAATAACCAGCCAATAAACAAGTTATTTTTTGTTACAAGAACACAATACTCATTTGCAATTATTGTTAAAAAGTCTTCATCATCTTGTAACTTGGTTGCATGTTGAACTCTTAATTCTTGATATATACTATATGAAGTATCGAATATGGTCAGGAGAGGAGTGCTTAGTTCACCATCTGGTTCTTCAAAAAAAAGAAAAAAAAAAAAGTTGTCCATCTGGTTGAATTAAGGTGTTTTTCAACAATTTAGTTGAGCTACATTTCTTTTGTAAAATTAAAGGTAGGTGATTTATGCTCTGCTTTATCCAACTTTGTCTAAAAGTATCTTAAATTATTACTCTATCTGTAACAGGGGTGTCCATTATTCAGATTAAAACCGAATCCAATCCACATTAAATGCTTTTAAATTGGATTAGAATTATTAAACAACCAATTTTATTTTAATAATCCTATTTTTATTTTAAAATTGCATTTTTGTTTATAATCACATTAGTTAGGCCCTACAAATTGCAAACTTAATTAAATTAGATTTTTTTTTTTTTTTTTAATTGGATCCAAATAACTGAATTTTAATTCAAATTGATTTTGTTGAAATATTCGCATCGAGTTGGATTGAAAAATTGAAAATTGAATTTTATTTCACATTGGATCTTGTTATCCATGCCTAAGAATGTGAGTTTAATAGGTTACCGCAAAATACGAGGGAGAATTTTTAACTTTCGAATTAAAAATATATAAATAAGAATATAAGATAAAATTTGATTATCTCTCTAAATAAACTATTTATTCCAATGATATATGCAATAGGGAAGTTCTTCTAGAATTCACTTATGAAGAAGCGAAGTAGACGTGAAAAAGGAGTTGGAATAAATTAACTTTGTCCAAAACTCCAAATTTATATCAACTTTGTTTGAACTTATTTGAAATTGCATAGATTAAAATAAGTAGAACGTAATAGAGTCGTACCTCCATTTCGTATCATCTAACTACTTATTTAAAATTTCACAACTTATGTCAACATTCAATTCATGTGAACATTTTTTAAAATAGTAATATAAAATTGGATAGAAAGACTTGCTAGACTGGCACATAAACGCATTTATTATACTGGCACATAAACGCGTTTATCATCATACTGGCAAATAAACGTGTTTTACCATACTAACACATAAATGCATTTATCATATGACTATCTTTGTAGGTCAATGTAATTATGAAATGTGCCTTGCACTATTTTGCATTTTTGCTAATGTTGGATACCTTGGTAACATTCATTTGTGGCCATGAAAGGTTTTTTTTTATATCCCACATTCCCACATGATTTGAATGGTTGGACATAAATATTAGTTTAAGTGGGATCATCTTTTTTTGGGAAATTAAGATTAGTTCAAACATTGACTTTTTATAAAATTGTTAGCAAATCATTTCAGCTCTTATTCAAGCAAAAATTTCCTTTAGTAGAGGATATTTTCACCATTTTTTACCATAAAAGAGTCCCATAATAAGCCTAAATTCAATTAAAACACATTTATTAAATAAAAAAAGGACAAAAACTAATAATAATAAAGGCCAAATTAATTTAAATCACAAACTCTATCCATCTACCACCCTCTATAAAAAAAAAACCTTGTGCTCACAAATTATACAGTTTCATCTTTGTTTTCTTTAACTTTTCTGTCATATATTTTTGATTAATCAATTTTTACATCATCAAAAAATGAGTTATTTTGAAGAAGGCAATAATTATCATTCACATCTAACAAGTTGGGAGAAAATGAAGTTGGATCAATATATGTGGGGTTATGATGAATTGGAGGCTTGTTGGTATCCTTATTACAAATATGCATTTGAGGATTATGAGAGGATTATAAAAGAAGATGCTGAGGAGATTGTTTGGCAAGATGATGTTTGGAATTTGATGGACATTCAACAAACTCCAGATTCTATAAAGAAAGATGATCAATTGGTCCCAAAAGAAAAAGAAGAAAAAAAAAATATTAAACTAAACTAATCAGACATTGTAATTTCCGATGAGGTGTGAGAAGCAAAACATGCGGCAGATTAAAGAGTTATGGTAGCGCATTTAGTTTTTTCTCACATTTTGTTATGTGAAAAAAAAAAGTGTTTTTAGGTAACATTTGACCCTAAAATTATTATAAAAGATTTGTGATTCCTGCATTTTTATTTTTAATTAAAAAGGGCATAATCTGCTAACATATATGTCTAATATAAGATGGATCTATATATTTAACTAAGAAAATTTCATCCATAAAAAGTTTAGATCGTTTTATTTATTTATTCGTTACCATTTGTGATGCACGGAAACTCTCTTTGGAGTCTACATTTTCGTTTCCAACATCGTTTCCGTTTTCGTAACTCTGGAATTTTCTCTGAAACTTTAATTAAAATTAACCCTTAGAGATATGAATTTTAAATTGAAAAAACATCTTTTTACATAAAAATATGATATTTTCTAACACTTAAGGCCTGTTCTGATTTACTGAAAACAACTGAACTGAACTGAACTAAACTAATTGGAGCTGAACTGAAGTGAGCTGAATTGAACTGAATTGTTTATGAGAGAAGGAAATTAGAAACTGAACTGAACTGAACTATTTATGAGAGAAGGAATTTAGGAACGAAATTAAGGTGAAGAGAACAAACCCTTAATCTCCTAAATATAGCCTAATGTATTGTATTTTTGCTTTCTTTCTTTATTTTCTCTTTTCATTTAGAAAATATGTCAATAATATTGCCTTTTATTTTTCCATGTCTCTGTTTCCCATAATTTTAAACTTTTTGTTTTCTCGATTCCCCGTTTTCTCATTTCCATGAAATGAGAGTGTTATTGAAAAGTGGGTCCATCAGAGCATGCCTTTCGTGACTCTCTCTACCTGAAAATAAACGTACTCTGCCCCTTTCTAACGTCATACTACCTCTAATCCTCTATTTTAAATTCTTAATTGTTACCATTTAAAAAAAAAAAATCCTTAATTGTTATGTTTTTATTACACTATTCATGTTGTTTGTTTTAATTATTTTTTGTGATTTATACTTCTAGAGAAAATAGTCACGTGTGATATTGTTATGTGAATTTATCTAATTAATATAAAATCCCTTTAATTTTTGTTACTAATAATTAAAGATATTAATAGTTAAAGTTTTGCATAAAGTTGTCTACATATATTTGGATAAAATTGAGTGCAACCGTACCCTTCCAAAACATTGTAATTCATGTTAATATATTATAAAAATTGGATTAAATCAATTTAATTTTTGTAAATACAAAAACAAAGCTTTTCAGTTCAGATTGTATTGAGAGAGTTTGAATCTGATCTCACTGAATCAACAGAACTTGGATTTATAAACGGCGTGGAATTATTTTAGTAAAATCTCAATTGAGAATATGAGATTGCACAATATTTTCAATGCATTTTTATAAAAATAATAATTCTTTATAATTCCAATTTTGAATTGTATTCAAATCACTAAACTCTAATTTAGATTGGATCGATCTGATTGAAATTAACTTGGTAGGAGATTCGGATCGAATTCCATAATTCAAAAACGGTTTTATTTCAAATTGGATTGGATTGGATTAGGACTTGCACTAGTATGACTAAAGACACGTAAGACGTAACGTTTGGAATAAAAAAGGAAATAAGTAAAAACAAGGAAACAATTTGGCAAAAAAATATGAAATATTAATAGTTGATGACTGGCAAAAAAGGGAGATTTCATTTATAATCAGGAAATAAATCAACTATAAAAGTAATGATCACATCCCTCTATATGAAATTATGAGCACATGATACATGATCTATTTGAATCCGGACAAACGGAATTAATAAAAAAAATAAGGTAGCAAAAAAAAAAAAAAAACAATCAAACTAGTAGCCTTCTGGCTTGTAGGCAATGAAACTGATGCATTGCACTTGACGGAAGCTGTCGAATCCAATGATACGGATGAAGGCGTTGGGGTACGCCTTCTTGGCCTCCTCGAGCTCGTTCACAACCTGGGTTGGGTCAGTGCAACCGAACATAGGCAACTTCCACATTGTCCAGTATCGCCCATCATATATAGTATCCTGGTGACCTGTGGTTCTCACGGTACACAAATCCGTGCTACAATAAATAATAACACAAAATGTGTTAGCTGTGTACACACGTAAATATATAATATGTTGTTAACTAGTAAAAAATGTTGTAATTAATGTGAAACTTACCTCAAGCTCGAATTCTAAGCAAGGAACCCAACCCTTGTTAAGAAGGTATTGGACTTCACTAAGCAAAGACTCGGTGGTTAGAGGTGGAAGGTAAGACAAGGTCTCGAACTTCTTCTTGCCAACTGGTGGCCATACTTGCATGCATTGTACTCTACCACCATTGCTAGCAAGAGAAGTAACATCAATGTTGTTCTTCTTAGTAACAGGGAAAGCTGAAGTGGACTTCAACCCATTGAATGGTGCCACCATGCTGGCCTGAGCAGTGCTAGCCGAGGCTACGGCCGCAGCGGCGTTGGACATCATGCTGGCTGCCATTTTTTTACTCTCTTGTGTATGTTGTGTAGTGTTTCTTTTTTGTTGTTCACTACTTCTTTGGTTGAGGCTTATGTTATGTTGAACCAATGCTATTTATACTAGAAAATTGGTTAAGTTGCTGTATGGGATGATATCTGGGTATAACCGATATCTTGTAAAAGCACGTGACTAAACTTTGAACAATTGTGAGAAGGCGCCGATATGAACCAGAAAGCAGACATATCGGCTTGTCGGAATTCGGCACGTGGCAACAGAAGCTCGACACTTGGCACAGGAGGCTTTGCATGGATGAGAGCCACCTGTCAAGGTGGATCATTATAAATAGTAGGTAAGACCTCATTAATAAGGACATTAATTACTCTCTCTCTCTCTCTCTCTACTTTCTCTCTCTTACTTATCTTCTTCTCTTAAACATTTTCTGACTTTGTCATCGGAGTGGTTATCCCCGGTCCACCCCGGGGTTAGCTAATTTCTTCTTATTGTGTAGGTTCTCAGCTTGCCGATAGGAGTATCAGGATCTCAGGTCCGAGTTCTTGAGGGAATCAGATTCAGACAGAAATAATTTGGCGCTAGAAGGAGGGGGCATTGATCACTTCTATCGCCTAAGAACCTCACACAAAACAAATATCTAACAACGATAATCATGGCCGGAAACAATTTGAGATCCTCGATTTCGATCCCTTGAATAACCTTCTTAACGATGGCTTTAGGGCTTTTTGTTGTTTTGGTGGGAGGAGACTTCTCGGTCTCCGGTTTGTCCTTCTTCTTCTCACCTCGCCCTTCAACTTGCCTGGGGCTCGAAATCACCACACCACCACCACGCCGATTGGCGAGGGATGTCAGCTTTCTCTTCTTGGCGTTGTCGTCAGCCATCAACTCAGCTCTCCTCTTAGCACTAACGGCAGGTGCACGGCCGCAAATTGAGGCTAAGGTGTCGTAAGAAGCTGTAGCTTTGGGGCAACGCCTGAGAACCCTCTTTCCGTCTGCTGATAGGCCCAACAACTTGTTGTCCAACTTGTCAGTACCTAAAAACAAAGGACGGGAAAAACAATAATAAGCTACGAGTAAACAACATCAAAAATAGGATGAAAAATAAAAACTTAGTGAGATAAGTAATACCGTGTTGGTCAGTCCAACAGAGACCGACACGGGATAACGGTGCGTTGCCTAGAATGTAACTCACATTCGGCACCCACACCGCAGGAACTAGACGAACCTTGCCGTCACCCTAATCAAATTCAGAGATGTCAAAGTGATTGACAGCCCTTTCTTCATGTTTATCGAGATCTCTCTCGGGGATCGAGTCGAAGTGAGGATGAGGCCTGAAAAAAGTTCTCCTCAAAGGAAAGTCCTCTGGGACCGACATAAAGAAAAACCTATATTTCCAACCCTTGCAGCTGGATAGCTTAGGATGAACGGTGTACTTGTGGGGTTGAGTGTATAACGACCACCACCCATCCGACTGACCATCCCTCTTCAGGGTAATTAACCGTCTAAATACGTTAAGGGTTAGAGGGAAATTCCGATATAGCATGACCCAGACCGTAGCAATAACGACGCGAATTGTTTGAGGAGTTAACTGAACCAAACAAACATTCCAGGCCTTCAAAATTTTAGCAACGAAGGGATGTAGAGGAAAACGGAGGCCAAAATCAAAGTGCTTCATATAAACGGCCACAAAACCAACCGGGCAATCCAACACTGAAGCCCCAGACGGAGGAAGAGATAACTCATATCCATCAGATAGGTTAAAGAACCTTTTTGCGCGACGACAGTAATCTCTTTCAATTGCGGTTTTCCTAAAAGCATCACTTATTTTTGCCTTCGCAACTTTCCCATTGTTAGCAAGAACAATAGGTTGTCGGAACTCAGCCCTATCTGTCTCGGAGTTATAACCCTCATCCAGATTTTCTTCCTGGATAACTTCTGTCGTCATATCAACAATATCCTCCCTTCTCTCATTATTGACACTATCTTCTTGAGTATCTTCATCTCCTAAAACCGAATTAACAGCTGATTCATGAACGGGAGATGACTGACCTTCTTGGGTATTTACAGGAATCTCAGCTCCTTGTTCCTCTTCGGAAGAACTCACGACTTGTCCTTGACCAGGCCTTTTACTGGATTCAGCCGCCTTTGCGACTTCGGCAGCCCTAGCGGCTTCAGCAGCCTTAGCGGCTTTAGCAGCCTCAACGGCTTCACGGGCAGCAGCTCGAGGCTGATAACTGGTACTCTTTACCCTTGGCATTGTGTTTATACCTATATTGCCAACGTTAGTGCCGTATTGATTAAAATACCGCCTCCCGGCAAAGCTGCGTAAGTGATAACGAACACTAACAGGCTCAACGTCAAGAATTTCGGTATCGGCAGGGATATCAGGGTTAGTAGGGTAATAAGCACGTTCACGATGAGCAATGGTCCTATGTAACATAAAAGCGCGTTTTTCTTCTTCAGAAGATAACGTCTCAAATGGGTAATCTATGTTATCAGAAAGGGAGGACGAATTACCCTGATTACTACCGGTTTCTTTGCCTAAGGATTGTCTAATTAAACGACGCCTAGCAGTACTAAGGTTAGGAAAGTTCTCTTCCACACTATCTTCAGACATTTAATTAAAAATAAGAAAATAAAAACAACATGCAAAATCAGGGGTTAGGGTACGACAATACCTTCGACGGAAACCGTTGATTTGGTGCCTTTAAGTGATAAGAAACGACGAAGAAGAAAAGCACGCCTGAAGTACTGAAGTGCGCAGACCGAAGACAAAGAAGAGAAGAAAGGTAGGAACTTTGGTCGAGAAAATTAGCTCTGGGAGAAAACTTAGAAAAAATGGGAAATAAGAAGAAATGGCATAATTTTGATCTAAAAAGGGGAAACTGAATGGCCAGTTGAAGTGAAAGGCGGTTCAGAGATCCGACGGATCTCAATCGACAACCAATTTCAAAAAGCAGCGGCGGGATTTATGACACGTGTATGATTTTCCCGCTCAAAAAAAAAAAACGATTACGCTACCATAACGTGCATTTTGTACAAAGTAGACCTTGTCTACTATCGGCACACAAGGTCACTTGGGGGGGAAAACAGAGTTTTTCGCTCTCATATATTCTGTAACAAGTTGACCTTGTCTGCTATCGGCACACAAGGTCACTTGGGGGGGAAAACGAAGTTTTTCGCTCCCATATATTTTGTAACAAGTAGACCTTGTCTGCTATCGGCACACAAGGTCACTTGGGGGGAAAACGGAGTTTTTCGCTCTCATATATTCTATAACAAGTAGACCTTGTCTGCTATCGGCACACAAGGTCACTTGGGGGGGGGGGGAAAGGAGTCACTAGAATTTAAAATAAATCTTCTCAGCAAAAGAATATAGAGCTTAAAAATAGAGGCAAATCTTCTCAGCACAAAATGTGAGTCTCTGAGGTGTCCTCAAGCGTCGTCCGATGCAGTGTTTGAGTATAAGCCAAGCGGGTATAACGAACTGCAGCAGCGGCAAGGTCAGCAATAAAGTTTTGTTAATGCACAGTGCTTGACAGAGTACAAGAAATGTTATCACATGAAACTTCCAACATAAGGTAAAATTTGAAAAATGAGAAGTGGAACCCAAAATTTGTCTAGCTAGGTTAAGTTTATTGGCTACATTAACTGAGAACGATGATGTGTGATCATGCGTTCTCACTTGGGAGGCTAATTGTATGGGATGATATCTGGGTATACCCGATATCTTGTAAAAGCACGTGACTAAACTTTAAACAATTGTGAGAAGGCGCCGATATGAACCAGAAAGCAGACATATCGGCTTGTCGGAATTCGGCACGTGGCAACAGAAGCTCGACACTTGGCACAGGAGGCTTTGCATGGATGAGAGCCACCTGTCAAGGTGGATCATTATAAATAGTAGGTAAGACCTCATTAATAAGGACATTAATTACTCTCTCTCTCTCTCTCTACTTTCTCTCTCTTACTTATCTTTTTCTCTTAAACATTTTATGACTTTGTCATCGGAGTGGTTATCCCCGGTCCACCCCGGGGTTAGCTAATTTCTTCTTATTGTGTAGGTTCTCAGCTTGCCGATAGGAGTATCAGGATCTCAGGTCCGAGTTCTTGAGGGAATCAGATTCAGACAGAAACAGTTGCCTAATAAAATTTATGGTTATATTTGAATGAAGAGATGAATGAGATATATATGGTTGTGATTTTATTATGAATAATAATTTTGGCCATTATAATCAAGTGGGTATGCAACACCTTAGCTTGTAGTATAACCACCACACATGACTCAATCTTGGAGATGTTATGAATATTTTCCACCTCAACATTTTTTTGATTTTTCTTTGATAATATTGTTTTTTTCAATAGCTTGTGCTCATAATTTCTGAACAATTTTTTGATATTGCATAGTATGATCAAAACTACAATTTCTCTTAAGAATTTAATTGGTAAATTGTCGGGTAATGTAATTGACCGTGCTTGTGTGATTGGCAAATAGTTGGATTTTTTATTTTTTTTATTTTTTCAATCCATGCCCTTATGTTTTGTGTTCAAAGAGGTATATAAAAGAAATGATTTAAACATGATTAGTATCTTGACTTAATCACGTCAATTTTGAACTTTACCCCATAAATTGACATTTATATTGTTATTTTTCAATACAAGATCTTTTTAATTTAGGTGATCAACTTCCATTTAGATTCATGTAATATTATGTCCGCCTTTAGGTATTGAGCAGGCCCTGTTCTCATCAAATTATTTTCAATTCAGTTCAATTCAGTTCTAATAAGTTCAGTTCAGCTTCTACTTTCCTTCTCTAATAAAATATTCATTTCAGTTCAGTTCAGTTCAGTTCAGCTCTAATCAGTTCAGTTCAGCTCATTACAGTCAATGAGAACAGACCCTTAGTATAGTTATACTATTGGTCATAAACGTCAATATAATCTAAGGCCGTCCCAGTTAATCTCCGTGATAAAATACACTTTTGTCCACGTAGCGGTTTTTTCCATTTTCACCGCAAAAATTACACTTGTGTCCACGTGATAAACAAGTTTTGTTTATCACGGAGATAAATTGTATTTTCTCATATAATCTTATATCCAAATGGTATTCAAATTTACAACTAAGGGCCTGTTCACATTTACTGAACTAAGCTGAACTGAACTGATTGGAGCTGAATTGAACTGAACTGAACTCAGCTGAAATGAATATTTTATGAGAGAGGGAAATTAGGAGCTGAACTGAACTGAACTGAACTGAACTGATTGAAGCTGAACTGAACTGAACTAATTGGAACTGAACTGAACCGAACTGAAATTAAGTAAATGTGAACAAGCCCTAAATCTAAGTACACGGTGTATTCACATTACTCAATTAGATTTTTTAATACAGATTAGTATGGAATAGAATTGGGCTCAAATGTAAGGCAAGGAGAAGTGTAAAGTGTAAAAAGGAATTCAGGAATTGAGAGTTGGGATCGATATGCATGACCAATGTATATACTTGGAATCGATATTTCTGTACCATCGGCTAGCTAGTAAGATTTGTTCACAGAGAAAAGGTTGATAATCTGATAGAGCTTATGATAGCCACATAATTTTATTTTTTTAAATGCATATACGAATTATTCCTAAATTTTTGTAACATTATTTATCTTTTTGCCTTTTTTTTTTGTTAAATACCTGTATATTCATACCTTCACTAAATCCATATTTGAGTTATCTTTTTTTAAATAAAATGGCATTTTTGACTAGATTTTTATGCTATTAGATAGATGTCAATTAAAGAATATCACTTTTTTTACTACTCTTAATTTCCGTGAGCAATAAAAACAAATTATGAATAAAGCGACGGAAGAAGTAGCAAATAACAAGTAGCAATTAGTGCCAATACATCCAAATTACAATTAAGAAGTAATGACAAATTCAATAACCCATTTGAGAATAAGAGAGGTTCCATTACTTGATATGACCCTTAGGCCTCCTTTTACATCAAGTCATTTAATTTACAAGTTCACTTCTCTCTATATATGGACCCACTCAATAACCCCAAACAAGAAAAATAAAAACCAAACAAACATACTTTTTCAATGAAAAAAACTTCAATTCAAACAAAGATCATCAGTCATACATAATGCTTAGATACACGATTTATCTGTGTAAAACAAAACAAATCACAAATTAGGCCAAGCACTTAGATCTTGCAACGTCATTCATTGATCACTCGTAGTTCTCTGGCTTGTAGGCAATGAAACTGATGCATTGCACTTGACGGAAGCTGTCGAATCCAATGATACGGATGAAGGCGTTGGGGTACGCCTTCTTGGCCTCCTCGAGCTCGTTCACAACTTGAGTTGGGTCAGTGCAACCGAACATAGGCAACTTCCACATTGTCCAGTAACGACCATCATAGTACCCTGGTGAGCTGTTGTGCTCACGGTACACAAATCCGTGCTAAAATAGAAAAAAAAAAAAAAAAAAAAAACATAGTAATGAGTTTATTTTCTAGATGTAAACATTTATTATATCATACGTATAAAAAAAAACCCTACTGAATCAGTACTTTTCATAGGTAATCACCCGTTAATCCAGCAACATATAAGGTTTACTCATTAAATAAGAGGGGGGAGGGGAGGTTTTATTATTATTATTTTTTTTAAAAAAAAGAAAAAAAAAAAAAAAAAAAAAACTCCTAATGAACCAGAACCTTTCATAGGTCAATTTGTCGTTAATCCAGCAACATATAGGGGTTAACTCATGAAATAGGAGGGGGAAGGGGAGGGTTTATAGGGCTTACCTCAAGCTCGAATTCTAAGCAAGGAACCCAACCCTTGTTAAGAAGGTATTGGACTTCACTAAGCAAAGACTCAGTGGTGAGTGGTGGAAGGTAAGACAAGGTCTCGAACTTCTTCTTACCAACAGGTGGCCATACTTGCATGCATTGTACTCTGCCTCCATTGCTAGCAAGAGAGGTAAATTCAACGTTGCTCTTCCTGGTAACAGGGAAAGCTGAAGTGGACTTCAAACCATTGAATGGTGCTACCATGTTAGCCTGAGCAGTGCTGGCAGTGGCCACGGAGGCGGCGGCATTCATCAAGCTAGAAGCCATGGTTATTGTATGTAATTTGTTACTCACTCTCTAGCTCTTTTCCTTTTAGATTACTTGTTTGTGGAATGAGTAATATGATGTATGTACAGTCCAATTTATAATAGTATGAAATAACTCAAGCTAATCTTCTAAGATGTATCTTGTATGGTCATTGCATAGCTTGCAAATAAAGAGGATTTTTAGCCATTGGAATGGAGTGGGGGTGATAGTGTGGGGCCTTACACATCAACTTAGCCTCACAAGCAAAGATATTTTTATTCATCCCTTTTTTGGTAGTCGGCACCCATTTGGCCATATTCAACAACTTTACCATTTTAAACATTATATATGGGCTAGGAGTAATAAGTTTTTACTTCTTGTTAAAAAAACAGGGATTTTACTAAATCAGGCTGACACGTACACTTACAAACTAATTAATCAATTTAACTATATAGGTCTAACACTTAAGAGTAAAAGGATAAGGAAATCTCTTACTCCCAAACATATATATGTAGATAGCGAGATTCACAAAGTTGTACGTGACTTTAAAATTACAAGGTGAGTTCTCCAATATCTTTTCCAAACAAACTTGAATTTTTACATGTGTTTGTTGGAGGGGAGTGTAAAATTTCTTACACCTATACAAAATTGAGAATAAGGTGCAAAATATCAATTATGTTTATGTACAAAACATGTGACTGGTTTAACAAATTTTAAAAGGATGCACTTAGGTAAGTACATTCGATTGTATAATAGATATAATGTTTAGAAGGATAGTTCATGGTGATTATTAGCTGTGATGGTAGGTGGTCAATTAATTAAAGGAAAAGGAACGAGTCATTTAATTATAAATTTATTTCTTGCCAATCATCCATCACCTTCACAATTACGCTACCATTCAAATGTTAACCAACTAGCGCAACAAGTCTTAAGCAACGGTCATATATGATTGTAATATACTCTTTTGTAACAATGCGAGTTGTTTGATGGGCTCATTTGTGACTACAAATTCAGATAAGAGCATCTGCCTAAGCTCTGTGGAAAATTATGGGTCATGAATTTTATGTATATTGTATATTTGTATGAGAATTCCTTCAAGAAAAGCCAACCACAAAATTGAACTTAATCTTAAAGATAATGACCTCCAACCTATCAACACTCTTAGACAAATATTGAGAAAGTTGAAACAGTGTTTATTGTACAGTATTTATTTCCTATATTGCAACGAGTTGCTCGATATGATTGTCCCACTAAATTGTCTTTTCACTTATTATTAGTTGCTCCACTAGTCATTTAGACGAGATAGAGAAATTAAGTTTCACTTTACATTATTGGTTTTATGCTCATGTTCTTTTCATTTCCAAATTTCTAAATTTGTAATGTAATTTTTATTAAATTGACTGTACATAGCAAAGTAGGACCTCACAAGTAATATTAGTTTTGCTTACTTGAATTATGACAAAATTTCGATTTAGTTACTTATACAGTCATACTTTTAGGCATCCGTGTGAGATAATTTAAATATAATTATCATAGTTTTTTTTTTTTTTTTTTTTTAGGGACCATAATTTTTTCTTACTTGAAGGTGAATGTGCATGACAATTATGAGAAAAACATTATTAGTGATTTTGCAAAATATAAAGATATGTAGTTTATTGGAGTAGAAGATTTTGTTTGGTAGATAATCGATTTATTGCTGAAATGAGCTGTTTAAAAGCTTAAAAGTACATAAATGTTATTTCTCAAAAAAAAAAAAATATATATATATATATAAATGTTAAGTGCGTGTCATCAACGACCATGGCTGGTTTCACCAAAGTAGATAAAAGTATGTATTTATCATATTTTTTTTTGGTTTAGTATCTTAAGAAAATTATTATGTGATTCTAATAAAATAAAGTAAAAATAAAAAAGCCTATGAATTAGAATGGCCTGTTATTTCTTCAAAAAGAAAAAAAAATGGCCTGTTAAGCATGAGTAAAAAGCATAATTTCTTAAATCGGTTAATAAGTATTGTCTAAAACAATAAAAAATATAGTTCAATTTGACTTGACATGAAAACTTTGGTTTAAATTGTATTAAATTGGATCCCCGACCCTAAATCAATAAAAATTCTGATTATGGGATTATATTACCCAATCTAACCTAGGCCATTGATTTTGCTCAGTGTATTTTCCCATGCATATTGAAATGTGATCATTCAAGCCCTCATTGATGCTTTTTTCATTAAATTGATTTCCACGAGCCAAAAATGGAATTTGATGATACAAAAATATTTTTACTTTTTTACAACAACAAAAATATGAGACTTATGGCAGAGTATAATACTTTTGATTGAGACATATAAATTTGTAAGTTTTACTTCGTCTTGATTATGACATCGGAGTTAACCTATACATACCAAACATTATGAGGCGATATGATATTACAAGCATAAAGGGCAACCTATATACGAGTATCTAGGAAGTATATATAAATGTGTTATTGATATGTCTATCATGTATAGTGTTTTACCCCCGTCCCTTGATCATAATTAGTAGTATTTTTTTAGAGCCACTTTTATTACTAATTGGTGTTTTCTAGTGTTTTTGTAGTTTTGGTTGAGTTTTGTAGGAAATTACATCTTTGGAGCTTTTTCCCGGGATTATTGCGGTACAACTACGAGCATTTGAAGGCATGACCGATTGCATTTGGACATCGAGTATTCAAGACCCGAAGTGGAGATTCGAATTGGGCCAAGAATGAAGCCCAATCCAAGTCCAGCATATAGCTCGCCCGATCGGGCGGATGCCCAGAACGAGTGGGCGAAGAAAAAGGCGCGCCCGATCAGGCGCGTGTTTCTGAGGAGAAGTTTAAGCGTCGTTTAAGTTGTTTTAACTTAGGATTTTCGAGCTTAGTATTTATACGCTTTTGTTAAGCGAGTTTAGGATTCTTTTTCCCCTTCCCTTACTCTTTCTCTCTCTCTAACTTTTCTCTCTCTCTCTTCTTAAACTCTAGTATTATTTTCTCTCTCTACAACTTTTTGTTTAATTCCATCTCTTGTTTCCTTCAACTTTGGTAACGATTTCTTCTCCTTTAATCTCAGTTATTTATTCTCTCTCTTTCATCATAACTTGTTTAATTGCTTTGCTTAGTTTATATTTAATTATGTGTGAGTAGTTTTCTTTCTAGGGTTATGGGGATCCATAAATAATATGAAGAGATAATTTATTATTGTTAATTGTCAATGATTGATTAATTTCCTATTGATTGATTTAATGTTATGCGGTTAGATTTGGCCAGATTTAATTCGTATGAGTTTAGCAATATTGATTCGAGATTCGAGAGATGAGAATTGATGTTTAGGCTTAGCTTCAATAGGCAGGCTAATTTATAAATGGTTAGGTCGAGATTCGAGAGATGAGATTTAATAACGGTAAATTAACTCTGTGATTGTAATACGTAGCGAAAGCCCTTTATGATCTGATTAATTGATGCATTGATGATTAATTGTTGTATTTTACCCTGGAATATTATTTATTGGTGAACCTATGCCCTAGGTCTTTTATTATTTGATTTCTCCCTACTTTTATTTCTCCCTACTCATATTCTTCGTAGTATAGTTCCTTTAAATAACAACTTTTAGTTACTTAATAATTTAGATTATAATAATTAATTATGAATAGAAAGACTCGTTTCCCTGTGGATTCGGCCCTACTTCCCTATCTATTATTAGTTAGTGGTTTTAGGAATTACTTTTGATTAGGTGATACGACTTTAGCCTGTCAAAAATAAAATAGAAAACCACCACCCTATCACCAGGCAGCCACCCTTATCTCCTCCCCTTGTTGCAGCCCCCACCCATGGCGACCTAACTCCACCGCTGGCCGATCCCCCTCCCTTTCCCCTTTCCTCCGTTGCAACCTTCCCTCTCCCTAAACCCTGGCAGCAGCCCCCAATCGCCATAATCGTTGCCGCATAACCCAATTCCATGTCTTCTCCGCTGAAGAAGAAGAAGAAGAAGAAGAAGAAGGGGGCTACCGCCATGGTTTAGGGAGGAGGGAGGTTGTCGCCGGGGGTGAGGGCTGCTGCCAAGGGAGGGGGAAAGGGTGGTTGACCGGTGGTGGGGTGGTGGTTTTCTATATATTTTTTTTCTAATTTATATATTAAATAATTAATCAAGATTTATAGAGTGATTAGAAGGAATTAGATGTTAATTAAGTGAATTAATGCTACTAGGTTGTTTTAAACAAAAAAAATAAATAAATAACTTCGGGTTTTCTTTTACAATAAAGCTTTTAAAAGATTTTTTTTTCGCAAAATGACGCATTTAAAAGTTTTTTTTTTAAACAAATTTGCCTAATAAAAATAACAATCAATTGATCATCATAAATTCATAATACATTGGTAAATGAAAAAAAAAAAACAAAATACATTATAGTCATTAATAATTGGTAGCAACATGACAAGAGAAGAGTGACAGTAGTCATTTTTTTTAATTTTTTATAATATATAATAATTAATTTTTTTATTTAAAAATTATATAAATATTAAAAAACGGTTTATTGGTTTACGATTTGGTTTGGTTTATAATGTTTGAAAAACCAAACCAAACCAAACCGTAAACCATATTTACAAAAAATTATAAACTGTAAATCTTTGGTTACGGTTCACACCAAAGTATGTACAGCCCTACACGTGACATAACACTAACCCTGTATCACAACTCAACTCAAAGAACAAGAACCGTATTCTGTGCTCTTACTGTAATAGATAAATCAATCGTACACTTTTGCAAGGTACTTTGATTTTAGGGTTGCAGAGATTGATTTCCTTCCGAACACTTAATTCAATTTCGGAATGTCCAATCTCTGTTAAATCTTCTTCTGATTGTCTGAATTTTTTTTGCAGCGTAACTTCAATCTAGTAATTTACTTTAGTACTGTCAACTCTTTCTCCCATTGCTTCTCGAGCGATTTCTCAAGGTTAGTTTTTTCTCCAGTTTTTGGATTTAATTTCTAAATTTGACATGAACCCATCTTATATTACATAGTTTTACATTAGTTTTTATCTTTGTTCAATTTGCTATTGTTATTTGTTGTTTCAATTTGGTGATTCGATCATGATGGGGTTGTTGGTTTGATTTTGGAGTATATGGGATCGAAAGTTGAAGCTAATTTGGATTGAATTTATCGAATTTTATGGATTAGGGTTTTTAATTTTTGTTGTTGATGTAGCAATGCAATCCCAGTATTTGATTTTCCTCAGGGCGTCTTCTAGATGTTAGATAGATTAGCTTGATGGGGTTTAAAGATTTAGTCTTTAGAATGATTTTCGCATAATGTCTTGTTTAGAAGTTAATTTTGTGTAATGTATTTTTCCCACATGCAGTGGATTGAGAATTTGACTTGGATTTCTATCGAGATGCCGAAATTTTGTATTGGAGGGAAAGTAGTTGATGGAATTGACTTGTTGAAGAAGAAGCAAAAGCTATGGCGACTTGACGTTTGGCCGTTTGCCATTCTTTATGCTCTTTGGTTGGCGTTGATTGTTCCTAGCTTAGATTTAATTGATGCCTTGATAGTTCTTGGCGGTCTTATCACCTTTCACATCTTGATCCTGCTGTTCACAGCTTGGTCTGTGGATTTCAAATGCCTTGTACAATATAACAAGGTATGTGGCATAATTATGAATTTTTTTTTTCTTTTGGAATTTCTGTATGGTATCTGTTCCCATTGACACACCTAACTAACTTAACCAAATTTTACTAAATCAATCGAAAAGTGGCATGGTGTATTCTGAAGTCTTAACTGCACCCAATAACAGCTTTTGTTCAAGATATGTTTATTAAGGTCATTAGTTTGAATAAGGAGATGTTTATTGTGGAGTAGGGGGTAATATATGAGCAGTAAAAGTTCCCCAATACGTGAGGCCTTTGTTGACCATTGTAAGGGCTTAACGTTCATATTATATATGCCGAGGGGTGTATAGGTATATACTACACCTGTAAACAGAAAGCATAACGATCAATATGGGAGTGGAGCTGGTAAATAACATGTGGTAATTAATGGTGAATACATTAGAATTCTATACGAGGGGCTATTTTGAAGATCCTGCTGGCATGTTCGCTCCAAGCAGTCATTTACTTGAAAGCTATTGAGGCGTGGCAGTGGGATCATCTATCAATGACACAGTTGTCATTTTATGTTCTGCAGGTTGACGATATCCACCAAGCAGATTCTTGCAAAATTACTCCCGCGAAGTTCTGTGGCTCAAAAGAAATTGTCCCGCTTGAGTTCCGTAAACAAGTAAGATCCAATTTTTTCCTGGATTTGGTAGGTTTATAGATTTATTAATTGATAAAATTTCTGGTATTTCTGTTCATGAGATGCCTAATTATTTCAGATTTTTGGTTTTTGGAGCTTTGTCTGCATTAATTAGTGTTGCTTACTCCTATTTAATCTGAGGGTATCAAAACTAAAGATGCTGAAATTTACGTGAGATCATGGGTGATTCTGTATATTTGTAGGACAGTGAAGGCTTGATGAAAATTTAAGATTTTGAACCCACTCTTGTAATGTTTGAGGACACTATGTTTTTGGAGCAGTACCTGTTCCTAAACATTTTTATGAGTTTTCCTGCTCTTATTTTTACTGTGGCGGAAGATATTGATTATTGTTTACTTATACATCAATAAGTGGGGATGAAAAAATAATATGATCCATGGAAATCTTCATTGAGATCTTTAGTTCTACTTTTAATTTGATGTTTGCTGATCATACATTCCTACCATTCTATTGTCCTATGATGTTCATAGGTATAGGTTTGAGCGTGTAGAGTTTGGGTGTTTTTCCAAAGTTGTCTTGATGCTCAAGGGTTAAGCTGGGAAATGATTCTGTGCAAGTTAGATTATTGTTAAGAATAGTGCAATTGTGGGGATATCATCTTTGATGGGGATGCAAACCTCCTTAAGCTACTTACTTACACAGAGACTAGGGCTTTGCTGGTAGTATTTCAAGAAGCTAGCCTATACAGGTTGTTCTCTGGCTAGGGTCAGCATAAGGCTAGATGGTGAAGAGAGTGTTTTATCCTTTACGCCGTTGTTTTTATCTAGTCCTGTTTTGTTTGATAACACTGCTGTTTAGTGTTCTTAGAAGGTTGGCATGGGATGGATAAGACCATACAATTATTTGTTTGATAGATATATAGCCTCCTATTGTACATGGGCGACCTACTGACCACCGACAGTCTTGGTGGCATATTAATCTATTATTACCTTGTATAATGTCGTTTTCACTGGACTAAATGGAATGCTTTGATGTATTTGAAAATTTTTATGCTCCTCCGTTGGAAATTCATTTTGGAGGTTAGTTTCCCTGCGCATGTACAAAGTTAGAACTAAGGATTAAAGTCTTGCATTCGGGAGGTTTTTTGTGGGCAACCCTTTCTCTCCTCTGTCACATATTCTTGTCTTTGCTTCTCTGGTTTTGTTGATCGGGGAGGACATTTATTCTCTAAGAACTTATAAGAATAAATAATATTAATATTAAGGGTCAGTAGGACACTTCATATGTTTTTTTTTTTTTTTTTTGGGGGTGTGTGTGTGTGTGTGTGTGTGTGTGTGTGTGTGTGAGGATTTTAAGACCTTTTAGTCTATGAAGTCTTATAACCAGATCCAGATAGTTCCAATTCCATAGTATATCAGACTTCTGGGAAGTATGTTTCTATTTTCTGTGCAATAATGATGATCAATAACAAATAACTTGATTCACCCCTTGCAGGCAGGTTCCATTGAAGATGAAGAAATTTTCTTTGATTTCAGAAAGCAAAGGTTTATCTATTCAAAGGAAAAGGAAACATTTTACAAGCTTCCTTTCCCAACTAAAGAAACATTTGGATACTATCTCAAAAATACTGGACATGGTTCTGAAGCTAAAGTGGTTGCTGCTACAGAAAAATGGGGTCGCAATGTGTAAGTTTTCTCGCGCAATATGTCTCAACTCTGAATGATTATATCATCGAATAACTTTTTTTTGCAACACGACCACTGGCATCATTATCACCATGACTAGCATGACCAATGTGTATGGCCCTTGCTGCTACTTGCTAGTAAGAGTACTTTCTGGTATCCTTTTACTTGTAAAATTGTAATATATGTTGATCTCATCGTATATTAATTATTCTCAGCTTCCCCAATGATTTACCAAGTACTTCCAAGTTCCAACTATTTTGCTTTCTTGTAGAGTGTACCTTTATGCTCTTTAGACTTAAGCTATGAGCTGGAATTTCTGATGTTAGGGTTTTCTAAATTTATACTTTTCATCATTTTCTTGCTCTTTTATTTCAATGTAATGGCTTTGCTGGGGATTCTTTTAGATTGACCTCCTTATTTCTCTGAAGAGGTAAGACTCTGCTTTTGTATTTCAGCAGATCGAGTATAAGTAGAAGCACCCTTTTTTTGCTGTACACTCATACTGATTAGGCTAAAGGACTGGTGTTTAGATCACATCAAAATTTGATATACTATTTTTTTCTAATGCTGTTTCATATTGCAAAAACATGTATATATATATATATATATATATATATATATATATATATATATATATATATATATATATATATTTCCTGATTCCTTTTACTCCACTTTGCAAATGTTGTTGCAGATTTGAGTACCCCCAGCCAACTTTTCAGAAACTAATGAAAGAGCACTGCATGGAGCCCTTTTTTGTTTTCCAGGTTTGCTTCTTCTGGCGCATTTTTTTTTTGTGTGTTGATTTCTTTCTGCTTGTAGAACTTCCCTGCTCCTGTTTGTCATTTACTTCAAATTTCAGATAATTTTTTACCTTGTATATGATTTTGAGTTGATTTTTTCTGTGTTTAGGTCTTCTGTGTAGGTCTCTGGTGTTTAGATGAATATTGGTATTACAGTCTGTTCACCTTGTTCATGCTGTTCATGTTTGAGTCAACTATGGCAAAAACCCGTTTAAAAACTTTGACGGAGCTTAGACGTGTACGAGTTGATAGCCAAACACTAATGGTGCATCGTTGTGGCAAGTATGTGATTATTTATGCTGTATCAGTTTGTTTATTGGATTTAGAATTCAGTTTCTGATGGTGAATTGGTGATGCATTGCAGGTGGGTGAAACTTTCTGGAACAGACCTTCTTCCTGGAGATGTTATTTCTATTGGACGCGCATCTGGTCAAAATGGCGAAGATAAGTCTGTCCCGGCAGATATGCTATTATTAGCTGGAAGTGCTATTGTCAACGAGGCCATTCTCACAGGCGAGTCTACTCCTCAGTGGAAGGTGCTTCTTCTCCCTTTGCATTTCATTTCAAATTTGTCTTGGTGTAGTGGCTTCTGCTGAGTTGTGTTGCATTCGGTTATAATGGAATCTTACTCGGACGTGTTAATGTTGGTTGATAATTTTTTAATCTTAAATTCTTTTAAATGTTGTCTTATTTGAAAAAACAGGCAAGTCAGAACCCACCACTGAGGGCTGGGCAGGGTTGAGGGGAATCCCTGAGTTGAGCCCCTCAAGTATTAAACCCCTGTCAATGGGGTTGATGTTGAAAGGGCTCATGACTCTCCTCCTCCTCCTCCTGAGTTTAGCTTGTCTCTATGTTTTGTATTACCTGAAATTGTTGATCAAGGAATCATACTAAATTTTTCTATATGTAACTGAAATAGAAAATTTAACATAATACTATTATTAGAAGCTCCGTTGTAGCATTGGCATTGATATACCAAGTCAGATGTATTTGTTTGTGAACTAAAGTGTTGGATTGTGATATAGTGAGTTTTGACACTTGGAATTTTGTAGGTATCCACCACAGCCAGATCTGCTGAGGAGAAGCTTTCAATTAAAAGAGATAAAAGCCATGTGCTTTTCGGTGGTACAAAAATATTGCAGCACACTCCAGATAAGGTAGTTTGTCCTTTTTTTTTTTTCTTTTTTTTTTTTTTTTTCCATCTTACTGTCATATTAGTATAATATTATGTTGAAACTTTTCTTCACTAATATGCTGTGATGTATCAGTCTTTTCCTCTGAAAACTCCTGATGGTGGCTGTGTAGCTGTTGTCTTACGAACTGGTTTCGAGACAAGTCAAGGGAAATTGATGCGCACGATATTATTTTCTACTGAGAGAGTATGTAATCTTCTTGTCTGTCACTGTTTCCTTGTTGGTACACTTGATGTAATCTTCTCACATCATAACATGCCATTTTGTATCAGGTTACGGCAAACAGTTGGGAAAGTGGATTGTTCATCTTATTCTTGGTTGTATTTGCAGTTATAGCTGCTGGTTATGTATTGATGAAGGCAAGTACATGTTTGCATAGTTTAATACTATCTAATTTGTGTGCATTTCAACTCTTTAAAGCTCGTATGACTATGCTTCTGATAACCAAAGTGTCTTTTGTAGGGACTGGAGGACCCTACCAGGAGCAGATACAAACTTATCCTGAGTTGTTCGCTGATTATCACTTCTGTTATACCTCCTGAACTTCCTATGGAGTTATCTATAGCTGTCAATACTTCCCTTATTGCTTTAGCTAGACGTGGAATATTTTGCACAGAACCATTCCGAATTCCATTTGCTGGGAAGGTGAGTGACTTTTCTTTCCTATAAAAGCCTCCAAAATTATTTCTACTTGAATTGTCATCATTTACTTGAAGAGTTGAAATTTGTGTTATAATTTCTCTTGGATGAGAGGTATGGTTATGTGCTGGACTGATTTACAGAACTTGCTTAAGACTTTGTGATACCCTTGAGCCCGGAGATCCTGATAGTAAACCCCATACACTTCTTTATTTTGGTGTTTGATTTCAATAATATTTTGGTGTTAGTTTCTCCAAAACACAAACAATATCTGGAATTATATTCCAATGGGTTCACCATGTCTAAGTTATGTTTAATAGCTTAAGGCTGTTTGGTCCATTGTTCCATGTGTTGTGGTACCTGTCTGAATTTATTGGTCTTGTACATTATGGTTAGCCTTTTGATGCGCTGGGTTATATATGGTGGGACTTGCAACATTGACATTAACCTATGACAGAATAGGCATCGACAAATTCTCTTCTTTGCTAGTATTCTGAGCTTTTTAATCACTTTATTATTTGCAGGTTGATATATGTTGCTTTGACAAGACAGGAACCCTGACTTCAGATGATATGGTGTGTCATATATTTGCTTTGTTAAATGAGTCAACTTGAGCCCAAGATTCTTTCAACTCCTTTATTTAATATTTTTCTTGTTGCCCTTAGGAATTCTCAGGTGTGGTTGGATCCACAGAAAGTTTGGAATTAGAGACAGATATGAAAAAAGTACCAGGTCGAACACTGGAGATTCTTGCTTCTTGTCACGCCTTAGTCTTTGTTGACAACAAGCTGGTATGCTTTACTATTCAGTTAGTCAGAATTATTTGCTGCGTACAACTTCTAATTTCTTCAGATTTTTTTTTTTTTTTTAGGTTGGTGATCCTCTTGAGAAAGCTGCACTGAAAGGAATTGACTGGTCCTACAAATCTGACGAGAAGGCGATGCCTAAAAAGTAAGGGATGGCATTAGTGTCAAGTATTCTTTTATCTACACACTTGAATACCCTTTATCAGTTTTATGGATTTCTTACTCCATGTTTTAGGATATCATAATTCCAGCAATAATTTGCACCAAAGACATTTCACCAAAACTCCCCCCACCCCTTTACTTCAGTGCTTTTGTACTCACAAGGAGTATTAAGGATTGTCGTATTTATAAATGTTCATGTACAGATTGCCTGCTGTTTTTGTTGGTTGGAACTTGATCTGGTCTTATGGTTCTGGGCCCTTTTGGCCATGTATATAATTATATATACAACTCAGTTGTGTTAATGACCAGCACCACCACAACCTGTAGAGGCGTAGATTGTAATATAAATCACCTTATTAAGGGAAGATTTGGGGAGATTCAGATATGTGTCATGTCAGGCTTATAATGACTAAAGAGGCTCTTTTTGTTATACCAACTTTTTTGGTTAGGTTATGTATCAATGCTAGTATGAAAGCTTTGCCATAATTAGTACATACATTCAAACATCCAAACAGCATCTACTTTGTTGCCTTCTCTGTTATTGTTTGTTGTATTATAAAGTATTTAAGCCGTTAAGGCTATGTGCCTTCAACTTATTTCAGGTCCTCATACTTAACTGAAGCACATCAGTTATCAAACTACACCACAACAGAAAACGATTACATCAGACCACACCAGATATCCTTGCTCTAATTCAATTCTTTGTTTTTCTGGGAGACCTGCATGTGTTGCAACTTGCATGATAGGATCGCAAATGCTATGTAAATTTTGAGTACTTGTGAACTGATGTGTTTGTTTAATCTATCATTCTTGTAGGGGTAATGGAAATCCTGTGCAAATCGTTCAACGACATCACTTTGCATCTCACTTAAAGCGAATGGCAGTGGTTGTACGTGTTGATGAGAATTTTTTATCATTTGTGAAGGTTTGTCTCTGCACCTCTCTCCAGATTTTTCATTGGTAAATCATGAGCTAATATGTATGTAATTAGCTGTGTATAACAAAGTACAGATGGTGGATCTGCATCAATTAAGATGGAATTCATGAAACCAAAAAAACTAAAAAATAACTATTGCAAATGCTGGAGTCCAGGCATTTTATGCTACAATTTCGTTACCTTTGTGTGTCTGTGCTTGCTTATGTGTTATTTTCTTTGTCGATATGGAAGTCTGTATAATACGTGAATAATAAGCATGTTTAGAACAATCCTGTTTCTTTCTCTGCAGAACTATATGTTTAATGTATATGTTCTCTGTTGATTTGCTTCTCATACAATGAATCTTGGCTGTTGAGTAGTTTGATTATTGTGCAATTATGTAAAATCATGTGTGGCTTAGACTCCATGTGCATCACTTTTTATGATCCAGGGTGCACCTGAAACTATTCAAGATAGACTTATAGACTTGCCATCTTCATATGTCGAAACCTACAAAAAATATACACGTCAAGGATCTAGGGTTTTGGCCCTGGCATACAAACCCCTTCCAGAGATGACAGTAAGCTTTCTTCCATTTTATTTCATCAGTTCTGATTTATGAAAAGCAAAGTTTGTTAAGTTCACCGTGCTGTATGGATTGGTTTATATGCCTTAATTATTGTTTGACGTGTTTGGCCGCCTGAAGGTCAGTGAAGCCAGAAGCCTGGATCGAGATGTCGTGGAAAGGGACCTAACATTTGCTGGTTTTGCGGTAGGCTGTACTACTGTGCATTTTGTCTTATCATTTTTGTCTCTTGGTATCCTTAAATTTTCTTCTAATTTCAGGTTTTTAATTGCCCTATCCGCCATGACTCAGCCTCTGTATTGGCTGAACTAAAAGGGTCCTCGCATGACCTGGTAAGGAAGTCAATGTCTTTGTTCACTTGCTTTCAGACCTTCACTTTGGATTTTTTTTTTTTTTTTTTTTTTTTTGAAGGAAGACCTTCACTTGAGATAATTCCTGCCTTATGTCATTTTTTCTTTAGCCCATCAAAATTTGCTGTTGATTAATTGTTGACTTCTGAAATAATTGCGTAAATTGTTTGGTATAGTGTAAAGTGGGAATGACTTCTGCCATTGTTTGAAAGGAAATTTTTTTTGAAATGTATTCTGTATCCTTTCATGTAATACTTTGTTCAATTATCATGTAATGAGAAAGAGTGAATGAAGCATAGCAGCTATCAATCTCTTCCACTTGATCTTTTACTTCTTCCATTCATTATATAGATTTGTGGCACTTCTAAAGTTATATTATATTGAAGCAATTTTATAAATGTGTAAGCCATTCTTGAAATATAAAACCAACATACAAAAGCGG
Organism: Chenopodium album; assembly: GCF_948465745.1. Lineage (NCBI taxonomy): Eukaryota > Viridiplantae > Streptophyta > Magnoliopsida > Caryophyllales > Amaranthaceae > Chenopodium > Chenopodium album. The sequence continues at coordinate 4,972,404 of NC_137851.1, read as the reverse complement.
ATTGTGTGTAATTGCCTGGAAAACTATCATATGAGTAATTCATATGATCCTGCTGCATCTTTATGTAATCACTAATTGTGACTTATCTATGAATTTCTATTTCCACTTGTATATAATATAGAGGACTCCCTTCTTTTTTCAGCTTAGCCACGTCGCCCGGATCAATCCATTGGTTGAATCTAGGATAGGACTGGTTAGCACAACTTCACTTACTTAAACATAAAAGTTTCACACCTGACCTGCTTTACTTGTTATTGTATTCGGTCTAGGCCGTTAATCCAACAGGTATCACATAAGCCCTATGTTTGGGATATTGACTAACGAAAGTTCTCTTGTTTTCGATGAATTGGATTCCTCAATAAATAGAAATAGTGCAATTTTGTTTCCCTTATTATCCTAAAAAAACCCGCCATGAACAAGGAGTCTATCCCAACCACCAACCTGTGCCACTAACTCTCTACAACCAAGAATTTTCCTTAACATCCAGGAAAGGGACTGAAAATAACACTGATTCCTGGGCTTATTCTTAATATAGTAAACATGAATCCACTGGCTTGATTGCTATTACTATATCTCTTCCGACTCTTGATCAATGACTGATGTTGCCTTTTACACTTTGGGGAATCCATGCAGGTGATGATCACTGGTGATCAAGCATTAACTGCTTGCCATGTTGCTGGTCAAGTGCATATCATTTCCAGACCAGCACTAATTCTATCTGCAGTAAAGGGTAGTGACAGATATGACTGGGTTTCACCAGATGAAACTGAGACCATACCTTTCAAGTAAAGTCCGACTAATTCTCCTCAAACCCTTCCCTATTTATGGCTACGTATGCATTTATTTGATATACAGGCATTTTCACCCGTGAAAATGTTGCCTATTCCTCGTGCTACTTTTCCATCTACTTTTCTTTTATTTGTTTTGATAAACTAGACTTTTTTTTTCCAGTGCTAATGAGGTTGAGGCTTTGGCTGACTCACATGATCTTTGTATTGGTGGTGATTGCTTTGAGATGCTGCAGCGGACATCGGCTGTTCTGCTAGTTGTGCCTTTTGTTAAGGTTTGTGAATTCCAATGTGTGAGTGTTGTAGCTTGGAGAAGAATTTTAATTCATTTTAACTTATTTCTGTCTATAAATCAGGTTTTTGCTAGGGTTGCTCCTGAACAGAAAGAGCTTATTTTGACCACACTAAAAACTGTGGGAAGGATGACACTAATGTGTGGTGATGGTACAAATGATGTTGGAGCTCTTAAGCAGGTAATGTTTGGTAAAATAAATGTCTGGCCTGCATTTCTGCTGCCTATGATCTTTCATTTTAGCTGCTTTAGAATATTTCGTGTATTTTGGGGCATTTGTGAGTTATTTTGTGGAAAATCCCTTTTTTTACTTATGATATATTCAGCCATTATGCAACATCATTTAGAAGTGTCCAAGTTGGGACACTCATATAATCCAATCATTTTTTTGTTAGAGCTGCATGTTGGATAGACAATGGCCTAAGACCTATGCGTCTTTTCATGAAGTAAACTTGATCTAGTTATTAATTTCTATAAGCTAGTTTCATTTGGTTTCATACTCAACAGTATGTTCAATTTTTGTGTTAAATTTATATATACTTATCTGAACTTAACACTTATTAGAACTTATTGTGGCTGTGATTGAACTTGGATAATACTTATTGGCTCTAAATTTAACTCATCTAAACTCATTACCCCTTTTTTGAATTTTATGGCCTTGATTTTATCTGAAATTATTTAGAGTTATCTGAACGTAGTTTTGCCTTTATAGTTCCAAGCTTCCCACATGAAGTATGCTTTAATGATCTTGATTTATTGTTATGTTATTAGGCACATGTTGGGGTGGCTTTGCTAAATGCTGTGCCTGGAGATTCCTCCGTAGCTGCAAAAAATGAAACTAGTGCATCTAAGTCCAAGAAGCCTAAGGTTGCTTCTGAGGATAAGAAAGCTGTCAATGTTAGTGGTGAAGGCTCTTCAAAAAAGAAATCTGCTTCAAAATCTGAATCCTCTACCCAAGCAGCTGGCAATAAGCATCTGACTGCAGTTGAGTTGCAGAAGCAGAAGCTAGAGAAGATGTTAGAAGAGATGAATGACGATGGTGATGGTCGTTCAGCCCCCATTGTGAAGCTAGGGGATGCCTCGATGGCCTCACCTTTCACTGCAAAGCATGCATCAGTGGCTCCAACCACAGATATTATTCGTCAGGGTCGGAGTACTCTTGTTACCACACTTCAGATGTTCAAGATCCTTGGTCTTAACTGCCTTGCAACTGCCTATGTGCTCAGTGTCATGAACTTGGATGGTGTCAAACTTGGTGATGTCCAAGCAACTATTAGTGGGGTTTTCACTGCTGCTTTTTTCCTATTCATCTCCCATGCTCGCCCGCTTCAAACACTCTCGGCTGATCGACCCCACCCTAATATATTCTGCTGCTACGTTTTTCTCTCTCTACTTGGACAGTTTTCTGTCCATCTGTTCTACTTGATTAGTTCCGTGAAGGAGGCTGAGAAATACATGCCTGATGAGTGTATTGAACCAGACTCTGTTTTCCATCCAAATCTGGTAAATACAGTTTCATACATGGTTGGAATGATGTTGCAGGTTGCCACTTTTGCAGTGAATTATATGGGGCATCCTTTCAACCAGAGCATTACAGAAAACAAGCCCTTCCTATACGCTCTTGTGTCAGCAGTCGGATTTTTCATTGTCATCACATCTGATTTGTTCAGGTACCTCAATGACTGGCTAAAATTGGTGCCCATGCCAAAACCTTTGAGAAATAAGCTGTTGATTTGGGCTTTGTCTATGTTCTTGATTTGCTATTTCTGGGAAAAGTTTTTGAGATGGGTATTCCCTGGAAAAATGCCCGCATGGAGGAAACGCCAACAACAAGCTGTGGCTAACTTGGAGAAGAAGAAAAATGAGTAAATTTCAGACGGTTACAGATGAAATTTTCTCTTCAATGCTCGAGCCTCACTTGCCTGCTGCTGCTGCCATACATCGATGGAGCAAAAAGGAGCCAGCTTACGTGCAGCCACATAACATGTTTAAAATGTATTTCATGCTGGCTGCTGTTGGGCATTTTTGTTAGGACATGCTTCCCCATTCTTTGTAATGATTAGAGATGTTTATTACTTTATTATGATAATTATGGTCCTTAGCAGCCATAGTGATAGCGGTTCTTAACATTTAACGTACGCCTGGAAAGGTTATTTATGTTCTCTCTAGCTGAATACCTATTTACAATCTCATAAGATTATATGAAGTTATACCACTATTTTTTCATTCAGTTGCATTCTGATTATTTTGCTGTGTTTAGTTCATTACATGGCCAGCATTGAGGCAGAGAATTGGGAAACGCTTGCGTCTGATCTTTTTTGGTCCCTACCTCTCGTCATGAGTAGCAGTCTGATGTTCTAATCTTCAGGGCACTGCTTCTGTCCTGATATGCACTGCGTCTAGAAATTTTCTTAGTTCTAATACAGCAGTCTGATGTTCTATTCTACAGGCACTGCTACTATCCTGATATGCACCGCGTCTAGGATTTTCTCAGTTGTAATATCAACTCGTAATGTGACAAGTAAAGGCAGACAGATCTAAAGGCTAGTGTTATCTTGCTTGGATTGTACTGTACATTCTCACAAGTTCATAACCTTGAAAATGAAATAATTCTGTTAATTGAACTTAATTACACATCAAAATGTCAGTTTCATTATTGTCAGCTGTTTATGCTATGAAGATCAAAAGATTCAACTCATATACTCAAGTTGTACTTATTCTAATTTCGACGTAAATCTCTCTAATATCCTTATATTTGCAATCATATTTAGGTACATTGTGGAAAGAAGGTAATTTTGCAAGAAAGTAGTGCATTTGACAAAGTAAGAATTGGAAGAAGTTGTAAATATATAATTGTTAGGGACAAAAGCTATTATTATAGAGTACAATGCTCAACATTCCCATTCCATTAAAACATCCGAAAAGACATCAACTTAAGAAGGGAAAATAAAAAAACAAAAAGTGTTTTGAACAAGAAATAAAACATCGAGTACTAACTACACTTGTTCAACAAAATAATGCACAAAAACATTGTTGATTTTAAATTTAGTAGCCTTCTGGCTTGTAGGCAATGAAACTGATGCATTGCACTTGACGGAAGCTGTCGAATCCAATGATACGGATGAAGGCGTTGGGGTACGCCTTCTTGGCCTCCTCGAGCTCGTTCACAACCTGGGTTGGGTCAGTGCAACCGAACATAGGCAACTTCCACATTGTCCAGTATCGTCCATCATAGTATCCTGGTGACCTGTGGTTCTCACGGTACACAAATCCGTGCTACAATAAATAATAACACAAAATGTGTTAGCTGTGTACACACGTAAATATATAATATATTGTTAACTAGTAAAAAATGTTGTAATTAATGTGAAACTTACCTCAAGCTCGAATTCTAAGCAAGGAACCCAACCCTTGTTAAGAAGGTATTGGACTTCACTAAGCAAAGACTCGGTGGTTAGAGGTGGAAGGTAAGACAAGGTCTCGAACTTCTTCTTGCCAACTGGTGGCCATACCTGCAATTTATTCAACAAATTCAATTAATTATATGAATTTTTAGTTTCTTATTATTATTTTTTATTAATGAAAAAATGAAGGTTTAAATGTGTTAGTCTTTTCACTTAGTAGTTTAACCCTAGCATGAGTTTTCGTCTCTAATTGCATTTCAAACATATAAAATTAATTTCATAATACTCCAATTTAACCAATCATGATTCATTCACAAAGTCTAGACTTATTGTAATTTTTAAAGTTATAGATCCCCAAAAAAATTTAATTTATTTTATACTCTGTACTTCTATATCAAATAAACACTATACTCCTAGATTAGCGAGTTTATCCTAAAATTGTCAATCTATATATCCAAATCAACTAATTTTAGAAATATCTAATCTTTCTTATTTCATGATGTATGAATTAATGTATGACAATTAAAATACCAATACATTGTCTGTGACTTAAAAATAAAAAGGCAATATAATGTTTTTAACTACTCCGTAATTTTAAACCCTAATAAAATAATGAACAATTTCTTAATTTAAATTTCATATTAGTAGTAGTAGTAGTAGTATACCTGCATGCATTGGACTCTTCCACCGTTGCTAGCAAGGGAGGTAATGTCATCACTCTTCTTGGTGACGGGGAAGGCGACGGTTGACTTCAAGCCGTTGAAAGGAGCCACCATGCTGGCTTGAGCCGGGGCACGGACGGCGGCGACTGCGGTGGATGAGATAACGGAGGAAGCCATTTTGTAACACTAGTTCACTACTCTTTACTTACTACTATTACAAATTTTTATTTCTTGTTACAACTTTCTATGTTACAACCTTACTATATATAATGGCCTTAAACTTCCTCAATGTGTTATTTTTATCAAGTGGATATGATTTTAGGATAATTTAATCTTGACCGTTGATTTTGTTAGGTGTTGATATTACAGTTTAGCTACTACATACAAGGGAGTAATTTCATTTTTATTTTATGAATTTTTTGAATTTTGTATTTTTTAATTACTTGATTACTAAGCACCATGGATTGATGCCACGTGGCAAAACCCAAATCTTATCTCTTCTTTACAAAAATAGATGATAAGAAAAAAAATGTGTGATGGTTGTGAATTCATGAGATCCTAACTCTATCTTTAATTTGTTGAGATGTGGTATGATATAATATATGGTTTATTTCAACCCATTTTAGCAAGGGATTTTAGACCATACCTTTCTTCAGAAAATTTATTGGATTTTTCTTATGTGTAAACATCACCTTTTTCAATTGATGTTTATGATGACTTTTGAAGAAATAATATGATTGGTTATCAATGCCTAATGTAGGACATTATTGATCATTATCAATGCTTATTATTTGACGATTACGCAATGTTATTTTCTCACTTATCTTAGAAAAATCTATTTTAAAAAGAAAAATATTTCAGATTTAAAACTTTAGAAGCATTAAAGACTAACTTAGTTACAACTAAAATAAATTTTAAGAAGTTCATATTAGTAAAAATTAGGTAAATAAGCACACTGTTATCATATATTATGTAATGCAAAGTGTTTATCATACAAAGAGACGATGTTATATGTTTTACTTAATTAAGTGTGAGCTACAATAAGAAGAAGTTAATAATAAAAGCATTTTTGTCCAAGTAACATCGCGGATCTTAATTTTGAGATTAACCAAAGTTTTCTAGCTAAGACATTGTAATTAACAAGATATAACAATGTCTAAGCTAGTAGCAAAAGGAGGGGGGGAGAAGAGAACGAAGAGTGAGCAAGTACTATACTGACTAGTGAGTAGACTAGTCTGACTACATTAACAGTAAAGATTCAAGCTTTATGAATCTCAATTATGTTAACAATGATTGGTTTGTCAGGGGGAAAATAAAATAAAATATTTGTTCCATGGTACGGAAAGAATTTCTTGAATCCAGACCATTAATTAGCTTAATTTAGATAATTTGTAAATAAATTTAGGTCATTTTCTATGTTTTCACCTCTTGCTGATATCGTTAACTAAAATGTCCTAGAGTAGGAGCAAGAAGGCCTCGTTGCTCAAGTAGTCCAACCTCTAAAGTGAACTTGAGAAAAGAGATGCATCGAATGCCCTTATTGCCCTTTTAGTAAGAAAAGAAGGTAATGTCAATTTGCTTACTTGTTAGATTAAGCTCGCAAATTACATGTTGTACTGTGGACTACTTGTCCCTTGTACGTACTTGTATGATTTGTTAATTTGTCTCATAATTTTTGTGTTTTTTTGTAAGTTGTATTTCATCAAAATTGTCATATTTTTAATAGATGTCGTGATCACTAATTAGAAAAGATATATAGCATCTCCTTTAAAATTACTTTTCTAGGTCCAATCAGCATAAAAACCTAAAATTATTTTAATAAAGTACGTGAATTTTAAATTTTATTGTTTTATCAAAATTACAAATTGATAAAAAATTCAAAATTTTAAATGATATAAACTTATTCTAGACTAGACAATACAGAGGCTTACTAGCTACAAAAGAAACAATTAAAGCAAAATATTTGAATTTCTCCTCATTCACCCAAAAATAAAATATCTGTAATTCTCTATGCAATAATAATTGACAAAACAAGAACAACGGTCCAATGAAAAATCAAACAAATAAATAAATACAAGTCGTTTTCTCCAACACCAACAAGAGTAAATTGGTGGTCTTACAATTAAAGAAAAGACGTGACTAGTATGTTTCAACATTACACTTAGGGCATGCTTGGATTGGGTGTAATACATTAAGGGGGTAATAAAAGTCAAACTAAGCAAAATGAATGTGAAAATAGGGAAGAAGGAGATAGTGATGGTGTGAGTGTAAGAAGATTATGTAGTGATGGTATGGTTTGAGGTGAAGAAAGAGGAATCAATACCCTCATTTTGGGGGTAATAGTTACACTAGGGGAAGGGTGGGTAACTATTACTCTCATTATGAGAGTAATAATTCCTCCATCTCTCTCTTTTCCTCATGGCACAACTAGTTTATTTCATTTGTAAACACCATGTCTCCTACAACACCACCTCTAATTACTTTTGTTTTTTCAAGTTTGACTTTTATTACCCCCTTAATGTTTTACCCCCAATCCAAGCATGCTCTAAGGGTAGAAGGAAGTTTCTTAAAAATCATTTGGGCTCATCAAGCCCAAAGACCCAATATATTGGATCTTGTCTATTTCAAGAAAACCTTTGTAGATTGGTGCTACTTTAGAATTTATACTAGTTTGGAACCCATGCTATGCACGGTTTTAGAGTACAATAATACTTTCATTATTCGTTTATTTAAAAACGTGTAAAACGAAATAATTGTCTGTAAGATAAACATAAAAAAAATATAATAAACATTATATTGTGATATTTTATAGTACATGTGAAAAGGAAGGAATATGGGGTAATAAAATTTTTAGTATTTGTAGTATTAAAGCTTAATCTTATTCTCAATTAAGTAACATTTTTTATATACTTTACTATTACACTTTTATATTTTTATTTAAATTATTATAGTTGTGCATCATCCCTTCTCTAAATATAAGGTAAAACGTAACAAACTTCTTTCAATAACGAAAAAAAAAAAAGTAACAAACTTTTAAGCGGGAAAATTTTTTATGAGGTAATGCCAAGTGTACCTTATGGATAATTATTGGGATTACTTTAGTATATAGTATAGATAGATTTTGGTGGGCTTAAATCTTAGTTTTGCACTTACCATTTACCATTAAGTCCCACACATTAGAGAAAGGGAGAGGAACAACATATTTCGGGTAAATGTAGTACTACCTCTGATTTTTTTTAGTTGCAACTTTGGAATATTTTATATCTCTCAAATAATATCCCAAAGTTGCAACTAAAAAAATCGGAGGTAGTATTCTCTTTGGAGTAGACAAAACATCAACACTAATACACTATGATTTTAATAGCTAGTGGTAGAAAACTCCCTTAAAATTATAATTTTCCACTCTAAAAATTACAAAATTGTAATTCAAATCAATTATTATATGAACTTCCAATGCTTATATAACTTGCACCTTGTAATGGAGATGAGAGTTTTTGTTAACATAAATTCTATTTATTTAAGGAAAATTGAATTTAATTTACATAAGATTTTAGATATTTAATTAATTAGTTCAAGATCAGAAACATGGTGATGATATAGAGTATAAATGGTGATTTTTGATATATTTCAAGTGTACCTATTATTATTATATGATCTTCCCTATTACCCTACACTTTATGATAAAGTGGCCTGGGCCACACCCGTCATAACTGTCCACTTTATACAACTAAGGAGGTTCCACCTCAAAACCATATGGCAATGAGGGGAGTAGCCCCTTAGCCTTATAAAGTAGACACAACTTTCTTCTTTTTTCAATGTGGGATACACATCCCAATACAAACTCTCATTTATAAACTCAACCAATGTGGGACAACACACCACTCGAATGTGGGTTTTCTCATGGGGCTCAACACTTTATAACTAATTCAAGATTATCCTACTATATTCCATGATAATTTATCAACTTAGCTAATGTTTGTTGTAATTAAATTTACAATCCATGTGAAATAAAAATATGGAAGGAATTTTTTTGGTAAGAAGAAGGGGGCTCATTTGAGGGGGGAGATAAGGGAAATCCCTCAAATGAGTCCCATGAGGCTTGATTCCTAAACCTCAGGGATACGAGGTAAGAGCAATGTCACTATTCCGCGTCTGTTTTGATTGACTGAACTGAGCTGAACTGAACTCAACTTATTAGAGCTGAAGTGAACTGAATATTTTATGAAAGAAGGAAATTAGGAACTGAAATGAATTGAACTAAACTAAACTGAAAATAATATGAACAGAACATGTCATATATCACCTCAACCTCAAAAAAATATATATATAGAAGGAATTGATTTATCAAGTTACCAACTTTTGTGGAACTACATACTATATTCTATCATCATGGAGTATTTAATTTACTACAGTAGGATTATAGGATAGATTATACTCGCACGCGCCATGCAAGCGCGTGAAGATAGTATACGGTATATGCGGCTGCTGAGAATTTGGAGAGACAACGAATTAGGTCTTTCCACTCAACCAGGAAGAGCCATTTTTGCATTTGCTCCTTTTAATTTTTCTTCCTTATTTATTTATACCAGCCAAAAAATAAAAGATAAAAAATTGATAATAACCTTTCAATCTTTGATCCCTTTTCAAACTTTAATAATGGGTGATCTTTAATTATTACAATATCATACTGTATTTATAAAGATAAAAGTAAAGGCATATTAAACAATCATCGAAATAATGAAAATAACTCAATCAAATTAGAATAAAAAAAAAAAACCCTACTACGAAGTACAACACTTCAACTGTTTGTTATTCATTCCAAGATATGATAATGAGCTTACATATTTCGCACTCCTACAATATATTGTTATAATGTGGTGTGAAGTTATTTGAGTTGGTAATTAATAACTGCTTCTTCCGTCATAAGACATTTGTGTTCCCTTTATCAAACGTGTGTTCTCTTACAATTTTGTTGCATGCAAGACAATTTTCTTTAAAATTTTCATATCAATAATTATCATATTTCTAAATTTAAACAATTATAACATCGGAAACTGCTTTCTTGTATGCCTTTACTATTTGTTTGCTTGATTTAATTTTTCTTTTTCATATATTTTTACATTATCATGCGACGTGGGTCAAATTGTCCACTCTCACCTTAATTACTTCTTTAATCCCTTTCTTAATTGTTCGTTCAACTCATTTGTTAATAAGAGTGTAAATTTACAATAGATAAAGAACGACGGAGGTAAAAGTAATTACCTTCGTACAATTGTACATATCTAGTAATTCCAGTGGCGGAGCCACATTGTCCGAAGTGGGGTCCTTTGACCCCACTTGAATTTGCTAAATAGAAAATTTTAAGTGTAAAATTTTGGAATTTGTCATATTTTATATCAAAATTTGATCATTTAATCTAAATAGAGTTTAAACAAATGTATTTTTAACCCCACTTGATAATATTTCTAGATTCGCCACTGGTAATTTATGGTGTACTTTTACATTTTTGGCTGAAGTTATACATACTATACGCTTTTTAGTTCTTACCCTAATAATGCCAATTATCATTGTCACTAGACCCGGCCATTTAGTATATATGTGTATGTAATTATGTATGGGCTTAAAGTTTTAGTATGGAATGTTCTAATACAGGGTAGTTCGATGTAATTCAGTCATTCAAGTCAAAAACTACGAGTTTTAAACAACCTAACTGCATGTCGATTATGCATAGTTAGCCAACAAAGTATACTTAGCAAAACAACCTCAATCTGTGGGTTTCATGCATATAATATAATTAGTCGTTTATTCATGTTTACATAATGTTTTGCACCAACGAAGTAGATTACTTTACAATATATTTATTTATATGGTGGAAAAAAGTGGAAGGTCATACACTCTTACAACTCCTATTGAGCCGCAAATAATACATGTAAAAGATACAAAGTAATAAATTTTGCACTAGACATTTTCTCGAGTTAATGTGTTATACATTTGTATCCAAGATTTGTTCTACAGGACACCGAATAAAGAGCGATACAAAACTATATATAACACCGTATATATATACACATGCAAATCAACAATGGAGATTAGTCTTCATTTACGATTTTACTCCCCCTATTTCAAAATAGATGTTCAATTTAACTTGTGCATTATTCATACATGTCACTTGGATTTCAGTTTGTGCATTATACCTGCAAGTTAAATATAAAAGTGTATTTACTCTCTTACAACCCCTGTAACCAATGAAGAAATTAAGAATGTCTTTTTCGATATGAACCCGCTTAAAGCACCAGGTTCCGACGGATTCGGGGCGAAATTTTTCCAATCATATTGGCCAATCATAGAGAAAGATATTTATTTAGCTATTCAAGGCTTCTTTCACCATGGTCACCTTTCGCCTTCTTTGAACCATACTCTAATAACTTTAATCCCAAAAATAGATTTACCGGAAAATCCAAATCATTTTCGCCCGATAAGTCTTGTAAACACAATTTATAAGGCAATTTCAAAAATTCTAATGAATCGTTTATGTCCAATTTTGAAAGACAAAATGAGCTCGCTTCAAAATGCTTTTACCCTAGATCGTTCAATTCATGATAATATTTTGATTGTGCAAGAAGTTCTTAACACTTTTCAAAAGTCTAACAATAAGACTGCCCTGAAATTAGATATGGAATAGACGTATGATATAGTAGAATGGGATTTTTTATGGGAATGTTTAAAAGCTTTTGGTTTTCCTCAAAAATGGATTAATTGGATTATTGAGTGTGTAACCAAAGTCTCGTACTCTTTAAAAGATTAATGGCACTTCTACTGAATGGTTGAAACCATCAAGAGGCCTAAGACAAGGAGATCCTCTATCTCCCTACCTCTTTATTCTTTGCATGGAAGTTTTAATAAGGAAACTTTCTATTGAAAGTCTTAAAAACAAAGCCGGAATAGGCTTTAAGATATGTCCATGATCCTTTAATATCCCTTGTCTCTTATTTGCAGACGATAGCCTAGTTTTCTGTAAGGCCACAACTAGTTCTTGTAATAGATTAAAAGCTATACTTGAGAATTTTTGCAAAATTTCAGGTCAATTAATTAATTTTCACAAATCGTCAATTATTTTCTCGAAGAAAATTCCAAATGCAAGACGAACCGAATTAGCAAGCCACTTTAACATGACCCCCAAGTCATGTTTGGATCGTTACCTTGGGGTGAATTGTAGTTCTTTTTTTCCTGAGAAAGAAGACTACAAGCTTATTCTTCAAAAGACTGAAAAAAGAATTCAACATTGGGAATCTGGTTTTTTATCAAAGGCAGGACGGCATACCCTAATCCAAAGCAATTTAGAGGCTTTACCCTCCTACTTGTACTCATCCTCTCTTTTGCCAAACGACATTGCAACAAAGATAGATTCCTTACATCGAAACTTCTTTTGGAGACAACAAATAGATAAAAATAGTATTCCCCTTATAGCATGGGATAAAATTTGTCGATCAAAGAGCGTCGGAGGACTTGGCCTTCGTCGAACTTAACCGTTTAACAAAGCTTTTATCGCTAAATTAGGCTGGAAAATTATGACTGATCCAATAATCTGTGGGTGAAATTCACTAAGGATAAATATCTTCACAATTCATCCTTTTTTGAGTGCAAAAATGGTGGGAAAGATTCTCATCTATGGAGAAAAATTCTTGCTCAACGTGAACTTTTGAGAAAAGGTATCCGTTGGAAAATAGGTGATGGTAAAGAAATTTTTTTTCCTGGATCGATAATTGGGTGGCTAATCAAAGTCTTTTAAAGCTCATTCAGATAGATGTCAATCAGGTTAATCTTGACACTAAAGTATCTGACTTTATTTTACCCAATAAACAATGGGATAGACAAAAATTAAGGGTTTTTCTTCCTGAAAACATTACATCCCAAATCATGGGCATTCCACTACCTCTTAATGATATGATGGATAAACCTGTTTGGGGACTCACTACACATGGAAATTCTCTGTAAAGTCAGCCAATTGGCTTGCTCATAATCTTAACCCTAAAGACAACAAGTGGCTCCGTAGATGGATTTGGAAAATAGACCTCCCTCCCAAACTCCAAATTTTCCTTTGCCAAATATTTAATAATAGTGTAGGTGTTCGTGACACTCTTCACAAAAGAAACACTATCCTTTTAACATATGCCTTTTGTGCAATTAGCATACTGAAACAGTTGATCTTCTTTTTTTCAATTGCACTAGAACCAAAGAAGTTTGGAATCTCCCATTATCGAAAAAGTGATTAGATTGCTCAACCTCCTTTCTACTACTTACAGAAACATTAATGTACTTAAGAAAACACCCAAATGCTTTAAGGAAATTCATTTTCCTCATTTGGAGTATTTGGAAAGAGCGGAATGCTATTATCTTCCGTAATGAGACCTTTGGTATCTGTAGGATTTACCACCGAGCACAATTTGTGTTCAATGAGTGGCACCAAAGAAGTCTCATAGATACCTTTTCCTCCATGGGATCTCCCATTTTGAGATCCCATAATCATTCATCTCATACTCAATCCCCATCATCCATTCTTATATCATGGAAGACGCCTCCCAACAACTTCTTCAGGCTCAACTTCGACGGTTCAGTTTGTAATAACTCAGCAGCAGCAGGTGTTATCATTAGAGATAGCAGCGGAGCACTCATCAAGGCATCTGCATTCAACCTCGGCAACGCCAAAGTATTTATAGCGGAAGCTACGGCTCTTCATAAAGGAGTCCAAGTAGCTCTTCAATGTGGCCTTCAAGACATTGAAATTGAAGGTGATAATCTATTAGTCATCAACTCAATAACAGGAATTTGGGCGGTACTTTGGCAGATTGAACATATTATCGAAGACACTCGTTCTCTTCTTTCTTAGTTTCGCAATTGGAGTATCCATCACATCTACCGAGAGGCAAATTGCGCAGCGGATTGGATAGCTAATGTTGACCATTTAGTGTGTAATAGTATGGATATTAATGTTTGTAATAACTCTAGTTTGTTTTCTATTCTATCTTCTTATACATTAAGAATTCCCCTCGTGAGGAGGGCTTCCTAATGTTTTTTTCTTCTTACCTTCTCAAAAAAAAAAAATGATTTATATATACATGTATTTATTGTATTTTCTTAACATACTTCAATAAATAATTTTCAAATATATACTACTTCTGTTTCATATTATTTGCAACAAAAAAGTATTATTTGTGAGACACGAAATATCCATTTGTTGCGAGTAATATGAAACCGATGTAATATAAGTCTTTATAATTTATACTTGTTGATAATAAAGATATTATGTACTTCGTATTTGTTAAAATTCGACATTAACAAATTAACCGATCAAATTGAAACATCTACTGTATTTTGAAAAAAGGTAATATTACTACTAGAAATAACAATAAAGGAGCGAAGATAATGTACTCCGTATTAATGTTACATAATTAATTAAAGGGGCGTTTGGTAGCAAATTAATAAATGTAAGGGAATGGAAATAAATTAGGAGGGGAAAGGGTAATATATAGTGTTACCCTTACTAGTTGTTTGGTATTACTAAGGAAACGTAAACAATTATAACCAATCCGTTTCCTCTTAGTCGATCCCTAGATAAACTCAACTCAGCTAAACATTTCATCAAACAGGTTGTGTGCATAAATAAAAGTATCACTAGATAGAGTACTCATCATAATCGCTGCAATTATGAAAAGTAGTTTTCTGAGCTAAACAATTCATCGAACACTTTGTGTGCAACACAATATAGATTGACAAGATAATTTACACTCCTTTAACATCATCAATCTTAGATTAATGTATAATTATATTGTTAGTGACGAATAAAATGTCAACAAACAAGCAAGTCACTGATGTTATGAAATCAAACTGATGTTGTAAAATCGAAATTGATATCAACAACCCTAGAAATTGATATCATATTAACCCTAGAAATTGATATCATATTAACCCTAGAATTCAATGAATTTCGAGATATAAAATCAAAATACAAAAATCATACTAAATAAACTTACAAATTCAAAAATACTTACAAATTTGAGGTAGAAGATTGTAAAAAATGGAGCAAAATCAGAAGAATAGTCGTTTTCTTAGGAGAATTCTCAACAGAAATGTCGAACGAATTTGGGAACTCTCATGAAATCTGTAAAACGAGAGGAGAGAGAAAAGAGAATAATTTGTCTTTTGTGATTGAGGCAAGTAACGTTAATTGTTTCCCCAAGATTTACCCTACAAACAAAAGGGTGGAAACGGTTACCACAAGGTAACGGATTTTGTTTCTTTACTTGTGAACCAAATATATGATAAAGGAAACGGTAAGTTAATTCCGTTTCCACCCATATCAAATACTCATACCAAACACTCCCTAATTATACAATGGTTAGTGGTAAGGTAATACCACTTGGACACTCAAAAAATGCGGAGGGTAGGGTTGTGTAGAAGAATAAAATTAAAAAAAGTTTTAAGCGATGGCAAAATCTAACATGTCAAACCGAAATCCAAGGTGATGGAACCACTATTAAATTAATATTTCTTTCACAAATTAAATTTGGAATATTTAAATACTCCCTTTTCAAAACTAGGTATGTCTCCTTTCTTAACCCAAAGTATTCAATTCATTAAATTAACTCTGAAACAATCAATTTGTTTTTATACAATAAAGTCAAGTTCATTTTATTTTATTATGGGTCCAATCTTATGGGATTAATTCATAATCACCAAATTTAGACGACCGCCCTACTAATTAAACAGGATATAATTAATTATTTAATTAAAAACCACTTGAGTCTTGGACCGACCTCTGATAATAATATCAAATTTAAATACCTCTAATTGGGCGCCCACAGTCCACAATCCTCTAAAAGAAATACCAGAAACCAGAAACCGGAAACCAGTCGCCGGTTTTGTAAGGTTTTACCAGAAATATTGGAAATTTGTTTACTTTATAATTTAATTTTATGGTTTCCCGAAAACCAGGAGCTGGAGATGTGGAGTGGTGGGTCCTCACCAGTTTTCTCACCTTATGTGGCGATTCGACCGCACTCTGACACTTACACGTGTTCTTCACGCGCTGTCTCGTGGTTATTTGGACTCACTTGCATGGCTCTCGACTGCCATTTTACCAAATGGCTATTTCTTTCTTCTTTTGCTACGTGTCTTCCATGCCATTTCCACATTTTTTTTCCTTTTCTTTTAATCGTTTTTCATTTATTTTATAAATAAATATACTTCAGATAAGATAAGCAGTACGGAGTAATTGAGTAATGTTATATGTAGCCCTATTCATTCCGTAATATCTTTTCTATTGTAGTACGAGTATTAGGTATTGTTCTCTTCACCTTAATTTCAGTTTAGTTTTTAATTTCCTTCTCTCATAAACAATTCAGTCAGTTCAGTTCAATTCAATAAATCAAAACAGGCTCTTAATTTAGAATTACATGACAAAATAATACGCAAATTAGTGTAAATAATATTAAACTTATTTACCTAAGTTTTGATAAATATAGATACGAAGTTACGGAGTATTCATCAATTTTGATATACAACCAAGAAAATCAAATGAATAAACCACACAGAGTTCCAAAGTACACATAATTCATCATATATAAGTATTAATGATTGCAATTATGAATTGGATTTATCTAATTACGCTTTAGTGAAAGAATGACTCATTGATAATTAGTATGAATATAATTCTTTCTCCATATTATAAATCGCAATATTTGAGATTGTACATTATTATTTTTATATACTTTTTTAACCACTTGTAATTTATTTGTTAAAGAAAACATAATCACATGAGATCTTATTATATTCGTTTTAATTTATAAGTTCACATTATTAACTTAATTAATTATAAAGATATAAAATTCGAATTTTGCAAAGTTTAAGAGTACAAAGTATGTGTTGAGATATAAGGAGATATGATTCATATGAATGCATGTGGAGTATTAGCCGTTAGGGTTCCAAAGTTCCAGGCCAAGTATAGCTGGATGGATTGCAATCCTTTTAAAGTTTAGTGCATTTACGGAGTAAGTATTTAGACTATGAAGGCTGCAGAAATTGGAACTCGTACCCCCTTTTTCTATTTTCTATGTAATCCCTATTTTTGTTTTTGTACTGTTTGCCAATTTAATTCGTTCAAAACTACTAGTACACTAGTGTAATTCGAGTATATCTGATCTATATGTGGTATATTTTTGAATTTCAAAAAGATATGTCCAAGCTCCAACTCTCCAACCCTTATCTCGTTGATGAACAAGCATAGATTGTCCAGATTATAATGTGCATGGAAGTTTTTTTGTAAGCATGTTTTGCTCAATATTTCCTAGGTCCTATTATTTTGAGTTGTTGTACTAGTTTTGTCCAGAACCTTATAGAGCAGGGCCTTAATCGTTTATTAAGGGCTGAGTACAACGATTGAGATCGATAACACTTTCAATGCTCAATTAATTAACAAAAAAAATTAAGACGAAGTTGCAGAAGGAAAATTTTCATGAACATCAACACTTGAGCTCTATCCCTCACTCTATCTAGTATAACTTTATGAGTGCATTTTTTCTAATTTAATTGGTAAATAGTAAGTGCACGAAAGTAAACACATGAAATATAACCTTAACAAATGCATTTTTTTATCTACTGCGAGTAATATAGTAAGGATCTGTTACCTTCAGCTTAATTTCAGTTCAGTTCAGTTTTTAATTTCCTTCTCTCATTGACAATTCAGTTCAGCTTAATTCAGTTCAATTCAATAAATCAAAATAGACCCTAACATATGACTATTTGTAAATATAAGAGTATTTTGTATCACATAATTGGAATACATTTTCTACAAAAAAATTTAAAAAAAAAAAGAAAAACTTAGAATATGTTAAAACCTTAGAATATCATCCATATCGTACTAGTCCATAATTAAGAAACGTTTTTCATTAGTATAAAAATACAGGGGTATGTACTACTTAACGAAACCATTAAATAAAAGACTAATCTCCTGCGTATAGCACTCATTAAATAAATCAAATAGTTTCGCCCACAGCTTTGTAAGCCAACAGGCTAAAAAGAATGACTAATTATAGCTACATTACAAACAATACACGCTAGCTAAGCATATTTAAATTTAAAATTAAACTCCCCAAAGGAGTTGGAAATTGGAAAGTATAATTCACTCTCTTTCTTTCTTTCGAGAGTAACACAGTACCAAATACTATTTTATTCTAATAGTATGACAAATATGACAAAATAGGTTCATCTCCCCTCTTCCCATTTTCTGGAAACTTTTTATTTATATACTCGTAATAAAATAATACCCCCAAAAAAGGCAAAAGACCACACTCCCTCTCTTTACCAGTTTTTGGGAAACAGCTGCGGCTCCTGAACCCAGCAAACTACTTTTTATTATTTTCTCTCTCCTCTTTCCAACATTTCTATTTTCAATCTTGATTCATTTATATATCTTCCTACATTCTCCTCTCTTCCTCCCTTCCCCCCCCCCCCCCCAAACCAACACCTTCTTAACCTTAACCCATACTTCAATTCTCTCTATTATTTCAAATTGATCGATATCGATAAGTTTCGTAAAATTAAAATGCGGATGAGTTGTAACGGATGTCGAGTGCTACGGAAAGGTTGTAGCGAGGATTGTAGCATTAGACCTTGTCTTCAGTGGATTAAGTCCCCTGAGTCTCAAGCTAATGCCACCGTCTTTCTTGCTAAGTTTTATGGTCGCGCTGGTCTCATGAACCTCATCAACGCTGGTCCTGACCACCTTCGCCCTGGTTAGTCTTTTAACTTTTTCGAAAAAAACAACATTTAGAGACGAGTAATATATCTTTTCATAGTTGATGATTTTGTAATTGCTATCGATGCATCATGCGATTAGTCATCTATCTAACCCTTTGCATGTACTAATTGAATATGTGTGATATAATTTCAAATTATTGGATTAAATTTTTTAATTAAAATGAATAGAACAAAATTATATATCTAGTGGTTTTCTAATAGTGGAAAGTGGTATAGTCCCTAGATTTTAGGTGGGTACTTGGTTTTGGTTACCACGTTTCTATTTTTGTTCAAGTGGGGTCAAGTTGTTGTTGGAACTTCTTTAATTAATTATTAATCATTTAATTAATTACCTATATATGCTGATTAAATGTTTTTGTTTATTTCAGCAATATTCAGGTCACTGTTATACGAAGCATGTGGTCGAATGGTGAACCCGATCTATGGTTCAGTTGGGTTGCTTTGGTCAGGTCAATGGCAGCTTTGTCAAACAGCCATTGAAGCCGTTTTAAAAGGCGCGCCGATCACGCCGATCCCTACTGAAGCCGCGGCTAACTCCCCGCCTATCCAAGGGGCTTACGACATCCGCCACGTGTCGAAAGATGAGCACGCCCACTCCAACAACAGCTCTGGGTTGCACCGAGTCAAGCCGACTCGGACTCGGTTCAAGCGTGTCGGCTCCAAGTCCAAGCCGGCTTCTAAAGCCGAGTCGGCTGCTGCAACGGCTCTTCAGGTGATGGCGGCGGCTGAGTCAACTCGGCCTGACTCGGCCGAGTTGAACGGGCCAAGCACGAGTCATGACTCCACCGTGAGCCACCCGGATGAGCCCGGAAGTGCCACGCACACGAGCTTGGTATCGACCGATGTAACGGTCGATGCTGCCGAGGTGGTGGTGGAGAGGGAGAGTGGCAGACGCGGTAGTGACGGTGATGATGGTGAGGTGGAACTCGAGCTGACGCTCGGGTTCGGGTGTGAGTCGGTTGTGAAGGCCGAGTCAATGAGTCGGAAGGTTAATAATGATTATCAAGTTGTATGTGGAATGGGACTAGGACTTGTTTAATTAAGGTTTAGATTAGATGTTAATTGAGGTTTTTTGGAAATATTTTCCCTTGTTAACAGTTTTGGGTTTTGAATGTACAAAACGAACATATTAAAAAAAAATATTAGCTAGTCAGAGATGGTACAATGGTACATGTGTTATATACAAACTACTTTTGTCTTTTGAAATGTAGTGTATTTTGGGGAAATTGTATCCAATGGAAGTTTAGGTAAACATAATCCTTTGTTCTACAATCTACAATAATGAATTAACAATTCTTAATTTCTATCTATTGTGAATTTGTGATACTTCTTTTATTGTTTAAATCACGAAGTCTTTGTATTAATTGTGTATTTTGTATTAGTTTACCTACATTCAATTTTCTTGTAATCATATTGATGTAACTCATGTAAGGATAATCTTTTATTAATATATCTCGTCTTTATAGTGTTAAAAAAAATAATAAAAAATAAAAAAAATAAAATTCACTTCTTATAGAGAGGATATCTTGAAATATATTTGTATGTGCTTTGTAATAGTAGTTGGTTTCACTTTCACAAGCACATATTCATTTAGAAGAACATAATTCAAGTATTAATATCTTCTCTTATTAATAAGCAAAATTATTAAAATTGATACCAAATGAATTTAACAAAATTATGGATTTTTTTTTAAAAAAAATAGCTCACGAATTAAAGTGAAAGTAAATTATTTGAATAATTTACAAAGTCAAAATGATTGATTATAACCAATTTTGGATCTTAACAATCAACTTTTCATTGAACTAGTCATCTAACATGATATAATAAGCTAAAAGTCAAGTATTGCAAATGTGTTTGTAACAAAGTAAATACAAGTACCTTGGAAGTGGTCAACAAACGTTTTGTTGGCACGAGAGCTTCACATGAATGTGCCCAAATATGTGGTACTAGCCACATGATTAGATGGTTTTTATGGTTTCTTTTCACATGCAATTGAGTGGATTCGTGTGAATGCCCATCTAAACTTCTTAATTAAGTTGGTCAATCCACAGGTTTGAGCTATTATTTTCATATTTTGGTTGCTCAAGGCCTCAAGATGTAGTTACAAACTAGTTTGAGAACGAGGCAAACAAGAAGGTAAGACAAAGTGAATGTGAATCTCACCTAACTTATAAGCATTTATAGTTGATGAATTCAAACTCTTAAAATTAGGTTATATTTAATTCGCCTGATTAATTCTTGTTTGATTTTGTTAAATCTATTTTCTTTGTTGTTAATCATCAGTTGTAGATGTCGAATGCCTTTAATCCATGAAAATTATTAGTGTCCTTTGGATTATTTTATTTTATTCTTTTAAAGACGACTTTGTGTAATCCACTTCCTCCAACAATTGCCAATTATTTTCAGCATATTAAAATTATTAAAATGCTTATAAATATTCATATTATCTTATTCGTTGAATTCAAGATCGGTCAACAAATATAATTGGCTTTACTAAGGGCCTATTCAATTGACTGAATTGAGCTGAATTGAACGGAATTTATTGGAACTGAACTGAACTGAACTGAAAACAATCTGAAGAGAACAAGCCCTAAACCTTATATAGTTGGTGAAACGAGAATTTTATAATAAATAGTGTGAGATATACTTATTACATACAAATGACAAAAATAAAAAATGATGCGTTAGAATTTACTTGTATTAGTGGTATGTTTGTTTTTAAGTGTAAATATTACTCGTACTATGTTCGAAAACTACTTTTACGAGTTAAATAACCAGGATTGGATAACAAAAATGTCAATTGTTAGGAGTACATTAAATATTTATTATGGTTATAATTTTTTGTACTTAATTAGTTATTACTTTAACAATTCTTGTAAATAACCATGTTTAAGGATTATCTACCTTGTATTAAATTTATTGCTCTTTTAAAAAAATACACATGTTCTGCTATATTTTGTTCACCTTATATTTGCTTATTTGATCGATATGAATTTTTTTTTTCTAATCTGATCCAATTTCTTGATTAAGTATAATGATATATAAAGAAACAAGGTATAAATTGAGGTCTTAACAATAAAGAATTAGGGCTTGTTTAATTTGTCTTATTTTTGTTTATCTGACTTGATTTATTTGTTTATCTGACTTGATTTAACATGATATGGTATAATCCGACTTGATTATTGTCTGATTTGACCAAAATTTAATACGATATTCTATAAAAGAGAAAAATATATTAACTAGGATTTTGTTAGATTCGTAATTAGCTATAAAAAACCGCAAATAAAAGAATAATTTGATCTGAATTTATTTTTTCTAATTAAGTCTTATCATAACTTATTTTTCTGAAATAAATAAAAATAAGTTGAATAAATAAGGCCGTAAAATAATAAAGTTAATTTAAAATTTATTTTTTTAATCTGATCTCACATGAGTAACAAGATCATGAAATAAAGCGAGCTAACCTCATTCACCCAAATCACCCGTACTCGAGTAGTGGATGGATGTAAGCCATGAGTAACAAGATCATGAAATGAAGTGAGCAAAAGCAGGTGGATGATACCGACAGTTGTTGAAGGTTGGTCTCGAGACTGGATACATATTTATGGTCTTCGTTCAGAAATGAACATTTACTATAACAAAATTGAAATTTTCTAACTGAGCATATATCTCAATAATTAAACGTTCATTTTCATGCAATATGATGTTCATTATTCTAAAATAAATGTTCATGCTCAATTAATTCCTGCAAATTTTGATGGATTTGTGTACAAAAATCCCAAGAAATTCAACCTAGAAAGTATTTTAATTGAAGCTTTCTTTGACCCTACCCAGATTCTCGTGATGCTTGGCCTCCTCTTAAACAAGCTCTTCATTTTTATGGTTATAAACTCTCCCTTGTTGTTCATCCTTTCCCTCTCACGTAAGTCAATCCTTTCAAATTATTTTAGTGTTTATCAATGGCATTATTTTTCTGGGTAGTTACTTGATTTTCAATTTGATTGGCTTTTGCTCGTGCAGTGTTATGTATGATGCATCATATTCACTGGGGATTGATTGTTAGATTGTGTAAATGGGTTTAATTTGAAATACATAGTCCAATAATTTCAATTACAATATTGATTATAAAAATTAGATTGATTAATAATTGAAGCAGTACGTTGTAAACTTGTAACAGAATAATCTTTGTTGATTATCTCACTAGGAGGAGTGTGGAGTAGATGGGTCAATATGTTGATTTCTTACAATAGTGTCATCATCTGATAAACTGATAGTATGAACATTAATATTACAAGAATGAACTTCCGATAGTAGTAGTAAAATGAACATTTAATTTTATAAGAATAAATATCCTATACCAAGAAAATATTCAATTTTGTTATATTAAATGTTTAATTTCAAAATAAGTGACCAGGTAGAAATGGCTGGACTAGGGACCAGCTAAAAATTTGCGTGATACCGATGCGGGTGAAACTCTTTCCAATCCGAACCCAATGAAAAGTCATCCCTTTTAAGTAACCAGTTCGAAGGCCATTTACCAAGCCCATATTATTGTTAGCCCTGTAGGAAATTAATTCCTTCAAAGAAAATCGTACAGAGTAATAAATAAAGAAACAAGAAAACCAAAGACAACTATGAGTTGAAGAAAAAAAGTAATTGCAGAAAATTCAATTAAAAATAGACTGAAAAATAAAGAGGAAGAAACGAAAAAGAGGAGAACCCTAATTTTCGTAGCGAAGCGAAATTGGTTCGCATCGAATTCTTCGAAGATGAAGAGCGTTTACGAGTAGCAGTTAATTTTTTTAGGGATTCATTCAATAATTTCCGCCTGATTAACACTTTCTCTCTCCTCAGCCTCTCACTCCGGTAACACTTTCTTCACCGCTTAAACCCTAATTTTCTATTTGTATTTTTTTGAATTAATGTTCATTTGTTTTGGGTGAATTCATGCTTTAATGCGTTAATTACAAGTGTTTCTTGATTCTGTGGAAAATTGTAGCTTTATTTTTTCTTGATTGTTAGCGGAAGTGCGGTAATTTGTTTAATATGATGATAGATTAGGGTTAAATCAACTAATTTGAAGTAATTTTTTTTGGTTTTGTTGCGGTATGTGATTGCATTGTTGCATTTGGGAGCTGGAAGAAATCAGCTTCATGTTTAATTGAGGTGGTTGTATCAGTATTAGAAATGGGACTTGTTGTATGAAAGAATTTGGTGTGATTTATATGGTGTGGAAATCCCGTTGGAAGTAATGTACTTTGTGTGCGGTGATTAATGTGAAATTTGCAATTCTGTAGGGTTTTGTGACTAATTAGATTTCGGGATAGTCGAACCGATGGAAGGGGACAGAAAGGGTGCTCTTAAAGGACGGCAAGGCACCTCATTTAAGAAGAAAGGGGCGAATAAGAAAGGAAGATGGAATAATCCTAGGCCGGAACATATTGAGAATACTCAGGTTCCTAACCCTACTGACACTGTTTATCGGATTCTCTGCCCATCTAAAAAAATTGGGAGTGTTATTGGCAAAGGTGGTGGCATAATTAAAGTCTTGAGAGAAGAGACAAAGTCGAAAATAACTGTTTCTGACTCAATTCCTGGATCAGATGAGCGGGTGATAATGATTTATAGTCCTCCTGAGAAAAGCTCAAATAAAGAGGCAGA
Organism: Chenopodium album; assembly: GCF_948465745.1. Lineage (NCBI taxonomy): Eukaryota > Viridiplantae > Streptophyta > Magnoliopsida > Caryophyllales > Amaranthaceae > Chenopodium > Chenopodium album. The sequence continues at coordinate 4,947,782 of NC_137851.1, read as the reverse complement.
TGAGGGGAATGAGATCATGCCATCACATTGTCCTGCTCAAGAAGCTCTTATGCGAGTTCATGACAGGATTATAGAGGAAGACTTGTCAGCTGGGAAGGAAGACGTTGAAGATGAGAACTGCACGGTCATCGCTCGTCTTCTTGTTCCGAATAACATGGTAGGATGCCTTATTGGCAAAGGTGGAGATGTTATACAGAGATTGAGGAGTGAGACTGGTGCTAGCATTCGTGTGCTTCCATCTGAGCATCTTCCGTCATGTGCCCTAAGTACTGATGAACTTGTGCAGGTATTGCCTTTTTATTTTATTGTTGATACACCATTCATAAAAATGGACATGAATCAACATCTTGAGTTGACATTAGAGATATTTGGGAACAATAAGGTGAAAATGGCTTAATTTTTACTAGCATCTGGCTTCTTAACAGAAATATGTTGTTGATCTAGTTTAACATTATAGAACAGAGTGATTGCATTGGATTCACATATTTATATTCTTTTTAGAGTGTAATGTCTTCTGAAGAAGTGTGGGCTCTTTGTTTCTGTTATAAACAAGTTAAGGTTAAATTATTAGTATTATCATATGTTGTTGATTTAGTTTAACATTATAGAACAGAGTGATTGCATTGGATTCACACATTTATATTTATAACCTTCCAGAACTCTTATGTTTCTAAAGCTACATTGTTACTCTCTCTGTTGACAGGCAAGACCCTGGCTATATCTCCTCAATTTCTGTTGGTTCATCTTGTGGGATGTTGAAAAATTAGATGACAACCGATCATATGAGATTTACTTTTATTTCTTGATTAATTTAGTTTAATGTCATGTCCTTGTCTGGCTAGGAATTTATGATAACCTTTTTCTTGGATTATCAACATGATTGATTTTAGAATAATGTTAATGGTTTGAAGCAACATGTAAAAGGATCCTGTAGATTCTTAAAGCCAACTAGGTACTTGAGAATTGGGTAATGTGTCCTTTATAATGAATTAGGAGTTCTGAGCTCTTTATTCATGCAAGCAGCACGAATGTTTATTATTTATCGATAGTCTCCGGGTGACACTAACCTCATTAGAGCATATGACACCAACCGCTAGAATTATATTTAGTTGTTGTTAGATTTGATGGTTGTTTATTCTGCTGTGTTTTAGGAACTTTGAGATGATCCTTTTATTTGAAAAATTTGCTTGAAAAATTTTCATAAATTTGGGCTACGTTTCGCTATGTTATCTTTTTGCTACTCATAAGTCATAACTATTATCTGAAGTTCTTATCTGATAATACTCTATACTTGAAATGCAATTATTTTTTTCGTGTTTTTCTGTGCTATAGTTTTGAGTTGATTAAGAAATCTGTGTAACTAAGGGAATAGAGGACAGGCAAAAATTGTTTTGCTGGATTTCCAGCTTCTCCCACTTCTTCAGTCTCCTTTAATACTCATGGTTTCAGGCCAGCACTAGATTCTAATGTGAATAGAATTTGGTTGTTAATCTTTAGTCCGGTTTCTTTTGCTTCTCCCACTTCTTCAGTCTCACTGGTTTCTTTGCATCATACTTCCTCCTTTGGAAGGGAAGTGAGAAAAGAAATAAGTTTTGTTGATACTTAGGAGAGTTTCCTTTTCAAGCATTTATCAAAAGCAAGTTGGAGGGATTAGATTAAATTGTAGATATATGGCCTTGTCTTTATATATTTTTAAAAAACAAGTAAATAAGTAATAGATAAAGGGAACTAAGCTTCACAACTAAAGATATTTTTAGATAAGAGGTTTATTAAGGTGAAAAGAACATAGGGGTCAATGAACCTCTCAGGAATATAATTCAGAATGTGATACCAGTGATCTGTAAACTATATTTTTTTTTTTTTTTTTTTTTTTTTTTTTTTTTTTTTTTTTTGGGTCTATGGTGTTGTATTGTTGTTATTGCACATTTATATTATGTCAGCAATAGGATTATGGGTGTAACGGTAGATGTCTTTCTAGGTATGAATATACTTTCAGAGGTTAACACATATTTGTCAATTTATCATCAATTGTTGTTCATTCTCTTAATTTATTTATTTTTTGGCTTAAACAGATGCAAGGAAAACCATCTGTTCTGAAGAGAGCACTCTATGATGTTTCAACGTTGTTGCATCAGAACCCACGCAAAGAGAAAGCATTAAATTATTCCCTGCCGTCCCGTGGCCCTGGTTTTCAAGCTGTGGGTCCTCCTTTAACAAATTTGCCTCCACCTCGTGGAGGTGAACCAATGTGGTCTCCACGAGATCCTGCTCGACACATGCCGCCACCACCATGGATGGAGGACTTTGGGCGCCACCCTGGACACAACCCTGGCGCTTTTGATGATGATTTGACCAGGCCTGGGGTTGAACCTTCAGGTGAATATTCCTTGAAAATTTTATGTTCAGGCAGCAAGATTGGAGGAGTGATTGGCAAAGGAGGCATGAATGTGCGACAGTTACAGCAGGAAACTGGTACAAGTATTCATGTTGAAGATGCATCCACCCAGTCAGAGGAGCGTGTTATTCGTGTTTCGGCTTTTGAGGTGAATCTCTGTTCTTCTAACAGCTGCTGTTGTAAAGAATAGCCTGTAGGCCACACTGTTATGCCATCTGATTATTGTTAATTTGGATGTGATCATTTCTACCATTGCAACTTCTGCTGAATATGAAATACTAGCTGCTATTCTGTACCATTGATTACTGTATTTGTTTTGTATCAGACTTTGCGAAATCAAAGATCACAGACAATTGATGCAATTCTCATGCTTCAAAATAAAGTAAGCGATGTTTCCGAGAAGGGTATAATTACTTCAAGGCTGCTGGTTCCCTCTAATAAGGTTGGGTGCCTCCTCGGACAAGGAGGCACAGTTATAAATGAAATGAGAAGGAGAACACAGGCAGACATTCGTGTTTATTCTAAGGATGAAAAGCCCGAGTGTGCTTCGGAAGATGAAGAGCTCGTGCAGGTAATAAGATTAATGAACATGTACTGTTGATTTTGATCTGTTTTTATAAATGTAGTCCATTTATTGGCGATTTTTGGAATGTGTTCATGTCAATTGTAAAATAATATTTTCAGGTGTCTGGAAGTTTCGCAGTAGCCAAAGATGCTCTGGCAGAGATAGCATCAAGGCTAAGGGCTAGATGCTTGAGGGATGCTACTGCCACTGCAGAGCCAGCTCCACCTCCACCTAGACCTGTTCATGGATATGGTCCCACTGGAGGTTATCCACGAGGAGGACCCTTGGGACCTGATCCAGCAAGAATGGGATCCGCTGGTAGCTACAATGCTGTCAAGGTAAATCCTCTCCTGCTAGAAAGTTGCTTGTGTTAAGATTTTCTTGGTGTTGCTCTTGTGGTCTGCATTGCAGAGGATAGCTCTTGTCCTTTCATGGTTTGAAGTGTACAGAAAGGAAAAAATAATGATTATGAATTTGCCTTAACCATCTACATATATATTAAGAGGGATGTTTATTTTACATGCCTCACCCATCTACCGATGAATTGAATACTATCACTGTTGTCCTTTCTATAATGCACTTTCGAAAGGCTACTGGTGTGTTATCTGACATATTTGTGCAGCAAAACTGCCACAAAAATTGCAATGAGAAGTTTACGACCCTGTTTGGTTAAGAGAGGATTGGGGGCAAATTAGCAGATTGGGGCAAAACTAGCGGTTTGATCACTCAAATCCTCCCTTCCTACTGTTTGGTAAAGAGTGGATTAAAAGAGCGGATTGGGACCAATCAGCTGATTTTGAAAACGTTGTTTCACCCAGCGTTTTGAGAATAGGGGTTTGATATCCCATGACAAAGTGACAACTATGCCCATAATTACATTCCCAACTGGATCAATTAGAGTCACGAAGTATGTAGCATATAAAAAATAAAAATAAATTAAAAAAAACAATGGAGAATTGGAGATGGAAAAATGTGTCAAATAGATACAAGATTTAATTTTACCAGATTACAAGAAACCAGAAAAAAAAAAAAAAAAAAGATTATCGCTTTGCATGTGAAATTGCATAGAACTTGGAGCTAGATTTGATAATTACTCCATCTTCAACTTTTATCACAAGCATAAAGATAGAGGATGGAAATTGAAAATTATGGTAGATAATTTGGGTGGGATTGGCGTTGTGAGATTTTTTTTCTTTTTTTTTTGGTAAATGAGGTGAGAGGAGAAGATGATAGAGAAAGAAGGAACAATTTGGATAGCTAGTATAGTTGTATGCTTGTTCAACTTGGTTTTAGAATAGTTCATTTGTGAAGTTATGTATTACGTATTAGTTAGCATGTGTTTTTTTTTTTCCCTTTTATTTCTCAATTATAGAACCTTAAGAAATTGATTTTAGAATTTATAAAAAAAACTGCTTTTTTTCGCAAATATATATGGCAGTACGTATAATTTGCAATGGTTGTGTTATTTACATGTAAAATAAAATGTCAATGTCCTAAATTGTCATTTTATGTGTTCAACTAACAAAACAGGTACAACTAAATAACTAATAAGCTAATGTTATCAAACAATTCTAGCTAATAAGCCCTTACCAATCAGCTAGTCAAAATAGCTAATGCAATCAACTCTTACCAATCAGCTATCTGCTAATTACCAATAGGGCCTACGTCGGACATGATCACCATCTAATTAAAATTTAAAAAAAAAGCAAAGGAGTTGGGCAAAACATCTAATAATCAACAAACAGGTTTCTGCCGTCAAATTATAGTGGTTGAAAATGCAGTACCTTTTATGTGATTTCCTCTATCCCCTTCTCTCACCTCTGGCCTAACAGCTGAATTCACCTAAAAACAGACTACCAGTGAACTTAGGGACTAGTTAACCAATGGCATGTTACTCTGGCTATCTGTACTCGCATCAACATTTGAAGTTGCTTTTTCGCTTCTTTCACTTACTCTGGTCACTATCTTTATATCCTCTGCCAATTCTACACCACAAGCAGGATTGTGACCCCGGGTCTGTCTCCTCATTTGGTCAAATTCTTTAAACCTCCTAGATTCTTGCTAAATGTTGACTTGTTGAGATGCTTGCCTCTGGATTCAAATCCAATTCTATTAGGTGGTGACAAGTATGAAATTCATCTTAAATGAGAGAGAAGTCAAGTTTGCAATGAAGCTCGGATATTTGAAACTCATCAAATTTGCATTGTGCTGGTGCTGGAAATAGGCATGTAATCACATATTGGTTGCTGATTTGGGAATGTTGCCTGAAAAGTAAACCAGTGTATGCATTGATGATGATGATGAAGGTGGTCCGGATGGTTGCAGCTGGATAGGGAGAGAGGGGGGGGGGGGAAATAGGATGTAATGCATAAGAAACTAAAGCAGCATATGGAAAAAGGTTAATTCCAGGGACTGCCTATAGGGAACCTCAAGGCGTTATAGATTCAGAAGCATGAATCAGGATCCTAAATTATTAATGATCATTTGGTTATCAGAAAATGATTATCGTGAACCTGTGATTTTTTTTTTTTCTTCCATGTATGCATGGTGCCTTACACCCTTAACATTGTGGTGTTTTTAATTTTTTATAGCTTATCTTTTAATTTGTGATTTTTATTGTTATCAGTCACATTGTCAAGATGACACTTTTGCATTTCGCATTGTGAGTTTTGTTTAATGGAGAATAGGTCCAACTGTCTAAGCTTGTTTTTTCTGATCAAATTTTCACTTTTGTTTCATACATCATAATAGGCCTCCCTGCTTTTTTTCTTTTTCAGCTGTTTTGCTAATCTATGATCCAGTGTTCAACTGAGTTTTATTTATTTATGTTTTATTATAATTATTTAGCAAATACTTTTCGTATGCCCCCTGATTGATAGTTTTTTTTTTTTTTTTCCTCCTGTCAGGTACCTTGCTTTCATAATGAGATCTAACCCTTTTATTTGCTTTTCCTCAGGGTGGAATGCATGACTTTGAGCCTGCTAGTTACCCAGCCCCGCCAAGTGCATCTAGGTACTGATAATTATGACTTATCCTTGTGCAAAATTATTTAATATTCACTCATTTGCTTTCAAGCTGTTTTTGAATTTTTTAAATAATTTTTAAAATATTTTGTTGCTTCTATAGGTATCCAAATCCAAACAGTTCCATGGAGTCTCATAGGTACTCGAATCCTAACAGTTCCATGGAGTCTCACAGGTACTCGAATCCTAACAGTTCCATGGAGTCTCATAGGTACTCAAATCCTAACAGTTCTATGGAGTCTCACTACCTAAGTAGTGGGATTAGTTCTGCTCCCGGAGCAGGAGGAAGCTTCTATGCCAAAACTCCTGAGGTACGTTCCTGCTGTACCCCTTGTTACTTTATCTTCTGCACTGTCAAAATCGCTATTTTCATCAACAAGACATGAACAGATGCAATGCCTGAGATTTCTGGTTTCTTCTTAAAAATTTGAAAGTTATGGCTACCTGTAAAATTTAATAATGTTTTGAATATTAATCTACGATGGGTATGTGAGGATTGTGAGCCTTACTTGATAGTCCATCTCTAAGATTGAATGGGGGAATTTAGAGTAAGGCTTTGTATGTGTGTGGAGGTTTTGATTTTAGGACATGGGTACAGCAGCTGGAAATGAAGTATGTATTATCCCTCTTGTATTTATCTGAGGAGATCTGAATATACAAATGTGTTATTATTAGTCAGTGTTGGGTTACAATGACTAGTATGCAATAAACAACAATTGCAACGTCCTAGTCTGGATTTTGGCATCCCATTGTAGGTGGGTTGAGTGAGGCACAAGCTAATCTCTTCCTGAGAAGGGCTGGGTGATTCCTCTTGTGAGATTTGTGAACAAATTTACAAAGTAATTAATAATGTGGAAAGTGCTAACAAGCATAGTGGAGATAAAAGGGTCTGTATTGCCTGGCATATAGGTACTAGGATAAAATCAATTACTGGGTTCTGAGGAGACAGAAAATCAATTACCGAGTTCTTTGTATACAACCGTCTACCATACAACAGCCATACTGTATAAATTTGGCTAATCTCATGTGATAAGCAGTGGTTTACTTTTGAGGTCAGGAGTAATAAATCTGGATTGGGTAGGGGTACATTTTGGTTAGTTTGCACTCTCAGCCTTCTATGAATAAAGTAGAAATCTGAAACCAACTGGGTTTAGTGAAGCTCTGGCTTCTAATGACTGGAATGCTTTGTTTGTGTCTCTTTAGTTTCAGTCGTTACTCTCAGTTGACATGATGCAGCACAGTGGAAATGTGGAATGTAATTTGACAGTAGGATATACAGTGTTATCCATTCCAACTGTGTTTAAGTGGCTGCATTGCATTTTGGCACTGCCAATGGTTACCCTTAATTTGAAACCAAACAATCATTTGCTTTTACATGGTCTTTGTATGTGGCTTTATCAGAGACGTGAAAAGAAAAACTGGGTATGCTGTGTATAATGCTGTTCTGTTTATCTCATCCAGGCTCCTGGAATGAGAATGAAGCTTCATGATCCTTACCTTGGTGGCTCAGATCCCGTGGCTGACATTCGTGGTGCTTCTGATCGTTATCCGCCTGCACCGGCTAATTACACCAATTATAGTGGGCCCAATAATACTCATCAGGGCTCTTATCCAGATCCGAAAGGACAAAGCTCTTATCACAGCATGGCTCCACAACAAACTGCTTATCAGAGTACTTATCAGAACCACCATCAAATTCCCTATCAACAGAACAATGCACAACAGAGCCCCTATAGAAACATGAATGCCCAGCATAGTGCTTATCAGAGTGTCCCAACACACGGTTCCTACCAATACTAACTTCCATTTCTGAGCATTTTTGTACCATATAGCTAAAATTAATTAGTTTGAGGATACTATCAATGGCAAGTTCAAAATGCAACCATGGTGGTTTAGAGTTCATTTTTGAATTTTCTTCCCTTTTTTTCTGTAATGTTTGTGTATTCATTATCATGATCGTGCCGGTTCTGCCGAGGGAACCTGTAAGCATATTGTAATATTAGGAGCCCAAAATGAATGATCTGCATTCTTAGCTTAATTATTGACAGATCATTGGAGGTTTTGTTAGCACTGAGGCGAAAAGATATCAAGATTGGCTTAGGTTCGGATTAATTATGTCAATAGTACTCAAAATCCTTGATTAACTATAATAGATGGATTTATTTTTAATGCTGATGATTTCTACATTAAGGCTTGAATGATGTGGTTATCTTATTATGGATTAGAACTAGAATATTATACGGCTTTAAGATACTGCAAATTTACCTTACAGTTAAGTTGATTTCTCTTAAATGACTTGAAAATTTGCACTAGTAATAAACTTGAAAAAAAATTTCTAGTAGAAAACTTGCACTAAGGGTCTGAACTGATTAGAGCTGGGTTGAACTGAATAGAGCTGAAATAAATTGTTTATGAGAGAAGGAAATTAGGAGCTGGACTAAACTGAATTTATTGGAGCTGAATTGAACTGAAATTAAGTTGGAAAGAACAGACCCTAAGACGTAAAAAAACAATAAGAAGTGCATCTTTATTCGGTTTTAAAAACTTGTCATTTATTCTTGTTCACATCGTAACTAACCAAAACCACAAAAATATAAATCGTTCCCTCACTTGAGTAAGTGCTTTTCCAACTCTAATGATGCATTTATAGTTAACACACGACACATTGAAAAGTCTCGTTACTTCAAACAAAAACGTAAATCGTACCATCAATACGACTTTTCCAACACTAATGATGCATTTATAGTTAACACATAAAACATTGAAACGTCTTGTTACTAGCAACAAAAACATAAATCGTACCACCATACGTGTAGTGCTATTCCAACTATAATGACGTATTTATAATTAACATATGAAACATTGAAACGTCTACTAACTACAAAAAAGTTCATGCTATTTGAATTATGAACCTTTCACTCTTTGTGGCTGTCTTTCTTCGATTCGATCGATGTACGTACCATTTGTAGAAGATGTTGTCGAGCTTTGATTTGAGTCTCTGCACATTCAAACACACATAAATTTATCAATCAAGACCACGTAAAAAAAAAAAGGAAGAAGATAACTTTCAAAAAATCAAATTGAGTGGCACACCTGAATATTAACAGTAAAAATATGATTGAGATATATACTTTTACCAATAATATTTGGAGTTTGACTAGATGATGTGTTTGTAACTTGGAAGATTAGTACTACACTACTACTGTACAAATCAAGTACTATTACTGTACTACTGTTTGCTTCTAATCTGTCCTTTTGAGTACGGAATAGCTGTTTTTTCACTTTGTATGTTATTTTGTGGTTAGGGATTGTTCTTTATGAGTTTCATCAGAAAGTAAGAAAGATTAAGTTTAAGTTGATCTCTTTGTTCTACAAGTACTTGTAGTTTCTATCATCAGTCTAGTCTACCTCTTTCACATAAGTATCACTATCACACCAAGATAAAACATTGAGCTCCTTCTCTAGGATTCGTCTTAGAGAGTTTTGAGTCGAGTTGATATTACATTTGAGATTAGAGATTTACATGGAAAAATAAGTTGAGAGGAAAGACATATCAAAAGTAGTATAAACTAGTCAAGATGATTCTTGCCAACTTAAGGGGACGGATGAGGTAATGAATACAAGTATACTATAGTGAACGTGTTAAAAGTTAAGCTATTTTATATGTAATTAAAGCTAACTCACATGTGACCACAACAAGCAGAGTTGAAATGATGTGAGATGAGGCTCATCAACAGTTTGAGTTATATTAAAAAAATAATTTATTTATTATGTTGGTTTTTGTGCTTCATATGAGTAAAAGCGAGGTGAAAATTTCAAATTAAGAAAAGTAAGAAATTAATTTTTCTTTAATAAAAGCCTTAAAGGTATCAAGATCGCGATATCATTTTTTCCCCTTAAATTATGTCACATCTTATCATTGATTTTAAATCATTATACAAATGATATACGAAAATGTGAGATGGTACATCACCAGACACCAAAAAATGTACTATTGGTCTTTGCATAGTACTATTTCAAGAGTAATGGTGAATCCACAAACAATAACTCAATTGCTTTGCTATAAGAGCAAGAACTAAAATCAAAGGGGCAAATCAATGAGATTGAGCTTTGAACTTGACAATTGACACAATGCGCACTACTACCACTAGTGTCTAGTGAACATGACAACCCTAGCTTAGTAGTCCTAGACTCTTATTAGATCAAGCTGCCTTCAAGCACTACATGAACAAAAGCATTTGGATATAATTTGGTATTTTTGATATAGACAAAGATTTTTTTTTTTTTTTTTTTTTTGCGAATAAAAAAGAGGTTAACATATATTGGTTCTTATCTTTTTGGCAATTGAAGTAAGCATCTTGGATTGTCTTAGGATCAAAGTAAGACATGGCACGACAAGGCCAGATAAGAGAAGGCATCTTAAGACATGATGATAAGGTTGTATCAAGCAGGCATGATTATATTGCATGAATGAGATGGCTTTGGAAACTAAATAGGCCTCCCGGGTTTCTTAGGAAACGCCTCTATGCATAACCAAAAAATGTGTTTTGGAAGTCAAATTGAAGGGTATAATACACAAAATCGAACCAATTTAGGAGGATTTGGGATCTGGTTTAAAAAAATCATAAAATCGTAAGAAACACATCCCAAGGTTATACAATGTTGTTTCGAACCATATATGACTATTTGCTGGTCATATATAATTAAGTTGTACAAAGACTACAAACTATAAAGCACTTATTTCTCATTACCCTACGCATTTATGCTACAAGTTCAACTATTACACTTGCATCTACATATTATAGCCTTATTGTCATCGTAGCAGTCGCAAGACCACAAAACACAGCTAAAAACTCAACATGAGGAGATGATAAATTTCTCAAAATTTAAAGCACTAAAATTGGCGGTTGTGCATAATGTAGTATTGATGTGATTAATGTAATATTGCTAATAAGTAACTGGTAGTAATGGTAGCACGAGTAACAGCAATTAGATATGCAATCTTTTTATTAAAAGATTACAAATCTAATGCAATCAAAAACTATGGGACAATCCATTATTATAAGCATTATAATTGCAAGCGGCCAAGCGCAATTGGAGTGGGTCCAGGAGACATTGTTTGTAGATCTAGTAAAACTAGCATGTATTCAATGTAGTTAATTACACGAATGATATATGAAATAAGTTATTTAAAAAATTATCTACTTGAAGTCAATTCAATTTGAACTAAATCGACTTGCAAACTACTTGATGATTTGAGTCACAAAAACATTAAATTAGCGGTGGCAATTCGGGTCAACAGGTAGGGTTCGGGTCAGATTTCGGATTGTGCTTAAAAACTATTAAAAATAGTGTAAAACTTACTATTATTACAAAATGTGAAATTTAGGTCAAATCGAGTTGTTTGGGTTTAGTTCGGGTCGGGTTCAGATTTCTCTCAGTAACTCCAGGTCGGGTTGTCGGGTTGGTTCAGGAATTGCCAGCCCTACATTAAATTTCCAAATAAAAATCTATATAATAAAATTTTAACTGTAACTTCTTAATCAGCCGCGGTTTTGATTGAACTTTTTTTATATGTAACTTAAAAAAGTATGCATTTTGAAATCACAGAAGTCACCCTTCATAAAACTAGGGCTTCTTTGTCTAGTAGCAGCCGACGAACAGGGATTTCCAATTAAGGAAAACATTAAGAGGATAATGCGGAGATATTGACCTTGAATTGACTCATTGTGACTTCTCTTGCTTTGATGACAAAATAAAAGGAAATTTGGTTGAGTGACAATTAGTGTAAACATGTAAAAGATTATCTCTCATTCTCTTGTATATAAACCGACGAAGGAATAGTAAAATCTCAATTACACAAGCCTAGTGATTTAAAGTTTTACTTGTAGCACTTAATGCTATCGACTTTAATTATCATTCTTCGTGATTAAGTATGAATACCATTTATTGTTAAAATATGCCTTGAATCGATTTGCCCTCTATAAACGACAATCTTCAAAAGTGATAATACATGTTATATTAGACTACGAGTTTTCACTTATGTCTAGTTCCAGGGCATAATTTGTTTCTATATATCCGTGTTGCATGGCAGTAATATATAAACTCTTTATGTTCTAAATTTCTAATCGAATAGCCTAATTCTGAAATTTGTATTGTTTTTACCTCTTCGGCCTTTTTCTTTTGGTTTTTCTTCGATCATTCTAGCATCCGTCACAACAGTTTTATTTGATCACAAGTTAATTACATATTTCACATACATTATGAGAACCCATTTTTTTTTTTTAAATAAATAAATAAAATCTACAATTAGTGACTAAAAAACTCAAAAATAAATCTGATGCTCTTTACTCTTTAGGCAGCGAATCAAACCTGTATGGCACTGAATAAAATCCGCAGACATGAACACTAAATTGGAGGCTTACATGCAGCACAGTACTACACTTGTGTTGATTGGAACATTGGTCCCCTAGATTAGCCCTAACATATAATATAATATATAAATATAAATATATGGTGAAATTAAAGGTGATTGCTTTATTAATTTCTTCTTTCCAACATTGTGGCTTACTATAGATATTATACTAAACCATAATAATCTACTTCATTTCATTTTGATAATCTACTTTGCATATTAAAAGTTTTGTCACTTTGAATGCCTTTTTATAGATATAATCTTTCATGCTTATCAGCTGTAGTTGTTGTCCCTTTCAATCTTTTTATTTACTACATGTATAGTTGTATAAAACTAAAAAGTTTTTACTTATTTTATTTTATTTTTTTTTTAATTGAAAATTCATCTATAGATAGCCACATGTAATATTCAATATTATTTTGTTGTTGTGGGTACGTATCGGTATCACCATTTAAGGTTTTACTCACTAAACTAAGTAGCATATATGTTACCGCTTGAATAGCTAATATGTTAGCACTATATAGTGATTATTTTTGAACTTTATTTTAGGTAAGGAAGACGACTTTAGCTAGGTTGGTACCTTGTAGGAGGATAGAGTTTGTGAACTGCTATTTGACACCCGCAAATTACTCAAAACGCCCGCAAAATTACAACGAAATTACCACTCTACCCTTGAACCACTCTACCCTAAACCATTCTCTTCAACTCCCTTCAAACCAAAAAAACAAAAAACCACCACCACTTTCACCAACACCCAACCCCCTTACCACCACCACCACAAGCACCCAAAAACACCACCGGAGAACCGCCAAGATGCCGAGGACGAAGAACGTCGGACAGTCGAGGGAGGAAGACGGTGTGCCGGAGGAGCAGGTTCGGTTTTTTTTTTAACGCTTGACCGAATCGCCCAAAATAGGCGGTTTAACCATGGTCAAATCGCTCAAAATATCCGGTTTGGCCACGGTTAACCGTTTTCACTGGGCGGTTTGACCAGGGTCAAACCGGATATCTTGAGCGGTTTGAGCACTGGAATTTAAATTATTATTTTTTTTTTAATTTAAATTTATACTAATAATATATTTGTTTATTAATTGTTTAGATTAATTTTAATATTTGTTTAGTAAAAAAAAAATATTTATTTGAAGTTCACGTTTTATGTATAATTTAAAAAAATATTAATTATATATATTTGTTTAATTTAAGTTCACGTTTTATGTATAAGAAATTAAATAATATGTTCGTATATGTTTAGCTTTATTAATTATATGTTTAGGAAAAAAATGATATTGTATATGTTTGTTTTTTTATATGTGTAGCTTTATTAAATTTATGTTTAGAAATAAAATAATGTATTTGTGTATTTGAATTTTAAAATAATTAGGTGTATGTTTAGATAATCAACTAATATAGTTTTATATTTTACGTTGAGTTTAATTAATATATTTGGTAAATTTTAGTTTATATATTAATAGCATTATATTTAGGAAATTAGATAAAAAAAAGTAATTGCATTTATATTTCTATATATATTAAATTTATTGAATCGTATACCAATTACATTTATTAATTAAATAACAGCCACGAAACATGAGGAGGTTAAACATCGAGTTCACACATGTCGAAGGATCAGGTCCTCGACATACACGATCTCGAGGTGTTGATGCTTCTGTTAGGAGGGAGAGGGCAGCTTCTCGAGCGGCGGATGATGACATGTACGATTATGATCCTGATCATGACTACATGTTTACAGATTCATTTGATATTCCACGACCGGAGCTGGATGTAGAACGACCCCTGCTTCTACCACGACTTCGCCCACGAGCACGACCACGACTACGACTGCTCGGAATGTGCTCGAACCCACTTGCATCCCGTCTAGTAGACGAGGACCACTGCTGGCCTTGTGGTCGACCCCTGGTTGTCTCGTTTATCTCAGGTTCTTCGTAATCTCCTTCTTCAGGGTGAAGCTCCGCAAACAACACTCGGTTCACACTCCGCACAAAACCGGGGTCGCGTTGTAGAACCTCATCAACTAGGGATCTAAATTGTGCAGTGTCCTGTTCCGACTCATCAGCAAAAGTATGAATGCCTACACCATCCCCAATGACGAGAGTCTTCCAAAAAGGATGGACCTGATCCAAATATAAACCCGTGCCACCCTGAATCGAGGTATATATGGTACAAGCACATGGTAGGCCGTGTGTCATCAACAACGCACAACCACATCGCTCGTACACATCATCAGATAACTCTCTCATCCTGGTCACCTCATGCTTCAGAATTTTGAGACCGTGGAAGGACATATGGCCACTGAGATTGTGCAACGGCATGCCCCTATACTCCACTCCAATTCGTCGTCTGGAGTCCTCCAAATGATGACGAATTCCAATAAGCAGACCCTCTGTGGCGCGGTGCACACGACTGAATATTGAATCCAACGACCCTCTGGAACTACCGAGCCATTGTTTAAGCACAGAATGTTGGCTCTCCACCCTACACGTGTTCACGTTGCCAAAGTGCAACACCTGATTCGTCCATGCCAAGATAAACTTCTCCTTGTGTACAAGCCAAGTTTTTTCCACATAATCCACAACGGTACGCCATGATCTTCCCCAAGTATCCCTCATTTGACGCAACTCAAATTCATACTCAGCCTCAGTTGTTGCATTCATGAGTTTTGACCACCTCCCATTTCTAAATTTCTCAGCTAACACCATATCTTTCTTACACAAATGATATACCTTGGCCAACACATCTTTGTTGATATGCCATCTACATAACAAGTGAGCTGTGTCTGGGAATACCTCTTTCACCGCCTTCAACAGTCCCAACTCTCGATCAGTTAGAATCGCAGTAGGAGTCACTTCAAAACCCATATACAGCTTCAATTTCTCCAACACCCACTTGTAACTCTCATAAGACTCTGTCTTCATTAAAGCATACCCGATCAAAAAGTTTTGGTTTGTCGGTGTGACCCCAACAATCTCGAAGAACGCCATGTTGTACCTGTTTGTCTTGTATGTGGAATCCATCCCTATGACATGTGGATAAGTCCGCAACATATTCGCCATCTCTGGATGTGCCATAAAGGCATGGGTGACAACACGTGTGTCGGGGTCAGCAGCTACCCAACTAACGTACTTGTGCTCGTTGGCCAAGTGAAGAAACTGGTTTACGACATCTCTCCCTTCACTATCATCAACCCTTAAACGACTTCTGAAATTATAGATGTGCCTCATGTTAGGGTTCTCATTGGGATACGCATCTTTCACAGCTGCCATTATGTTACTAGGTTTTGCACATGCTGAACTCATTTGTCGAACCAATTGCTTCGCAGCCGGACTTAAACCACTCACTTGTCTATGACCCTCTCGATAAACCATCATAGGGTGGTTGTGCATGCCATGCAAACCAGATACATGAATTATTTGCCACCCAAGATCATCTACCACACATGTGATCTTGATCCGAAAAGGACATTTGATACCCTTTCTTTTTGTGTTTTTTCGTACAGCATTCTCCATATCCCTGTCTTCGGCTGTATTTCTATGGGCACGATCGCACTTCAGATACTTGACCGGCCGACCATCTCGTTGTGTCTTATACGAAGACTTTGTAAGGAAAAAGCCGCAACCAATAGAGATGTTTTGAGCCCATTCAAAGGCCTCTTCAAAAGTTGGGAACATCGTTGACGTTATAAAGACTGCACTGTAGTCAACTCCATCACCCCCATAATCCGGCAATGACGCCTAAACAAAGAAATAACATGAAATTTAGCATAATAACCATGATAATAATGGAAATAAAAAACATAATAATCACAACAATGATCACAACTTAATTCTACTTATCATAAAAATAACAATAATAGTAGTAGAAATAATAATAATAATAATAATAATAATAATAATAGAAATAATAATAATAAAAATATTAGAAATAATAATAATAATAGTAATAATAATAATAATAATAGTAATTAAAGCAAAGATTTTTTTTTAAAAAAAAAGTACAAAACCGCCCTAGAAAACCGGTTTGACCATGGTCAAAACGCCCAGGAAAAGCGGTTTGACCATGGTCAAAACGCCCAGAAAAAGCGGTTTGACCATGGTCAAACCGCCTAGAAAACCCGTTTTCACCACGGTAAACCGGTTGTCCTAGGCGGTTTGACCATGGTCAAACCGCTTTTCCTGGGTGTTTTGACCATGGTCAAACCGGTTTTTTCGGGCGGTTTTGTACATTTTCGGCGAGAAAAATTAAAAATTTACCTCACCAAGTGGGTCCGCCGGGGTGGACACCCTGCTTTCCGCCTTCGACATGTAACCGGGTGGCGATAGTGGTGGTGCTGGTGGTGGTGGTGGTGATAGTGGTGGTAGTGGTGTTGGGTGTTGGTGGTACTGGTGGTGGTGTTGATGCTGGTAACCGTGGCGGTGTTCGGTGGTGGTAGAGTTTACTTTAGCTCGGTTTTGAGAGTTAGAGTTATGAAAGGGATGGAAGATAAGAAATAGAGTTGAAGAGGGTAAGAAATAGAGTCAAGGGTAATATCGTAATTATTTTGTAATTTTGCGGGCGTTTTGAGTAATTTGTTGGCGTTAAATAACAACCCCCTAGAGTTTTTCTCCTAAAATGTGGTGCATTATGCAGGTGCTCACGAACGTTATTATTGACTATAGTGTATGTGGTGTTATTATTAAAATTAACCATCTTTGCTGTTGTTAATCTGTAATTTTTTAAAGTTGGCCAAACCACTATAAAAAATAGTTTATATTATTACGTTATTATAGAGTTGTCATCTATAAATGAACAAGAGCTAAACAATTTTCGATAGCTAGCAACTATTACAACAACTACTTGTCGTGGAGATCGGATCCATACATATATATGCTTACGCTTGAGTGCCTGTCATTTTGGGCACTAAAGATAGGAGTTAGATAAATGCTTTGTAATTAATTAGTTACTACTCCGTATTTTTTTTTTAACGAATTATTATTACTAAAAATTAAAAAAAAAAAAAGCAACCTCTCGTAACATCAGTCGACAAGTGTCTCAAGGACAATAGGTAGAGACATGTTTATTTTAATCATCATTACAAAACAATTGCACGAGGCTTTCTTAAAACACACTTTAACTAATATGCGCAGCACTCCTTAAGTAATAATAATCCTTAATTTCTTAATTATTTCAGACTAAAACTTAATTATTGTGCGGGCCATCATACTATGATTGTTTTAGGGCTACTTTTCAATTAAAACTCGATAGATTCACCCAAAATTATGGTGCATGAAAATTATACGTATTTCCTAAATTAAAACTTGTTCTCTTGAGTACAAACAAAAAACATTTTTTCAAATAATTTCTTCTTCTATTGTCCATAATTTTTTAAAATACTTTATACTCCATATTATTTACTTCGTATATATATTTATTTAAAATATATACAAATTAATACGGAGTAGTAGATATTTCGTACCTAACAATATTATGGTACGAGTAATATGTATTATCACATACTTTGTATTTGTATATATATGAGATCGCAGTACCCATGTTTACACACAAACATATTAATATCACGTATTGATTCCATATTGATTTGTACATGATATTTCTTAATGCAAGTATATTACATACAATTAGCCAATATCTCAATGTTCGTTAAATGAGATTTTTTTTAATATTTATTTTTAATCATCTGGATATAGGATAATATATAGTTGTTACCAGTGGCGGATCCAGGATTTCATGTCAGGGGTAGCACTGAATCAAAAAAAAAAAAAAAAAACTACCAGTCGAACAAACTAAGTTAGTTTTTTATCTAATGCGTTTTGACTTTTTTACTATTCAGATGCATCACTTTAACTAATATTGGTATTTTACACGTACGATTAAAGATATAAATATGGATATTCAGCTTGTTATAATTGTCTCAACGTTTGATTTTCTTCTATCAATGTTTACATTATTGACATTATTAGCTTAGTAAAAATTTTATGTTGGCATATGTGTCAATTATACTGAGTAGGAGTAATTATTACCTATTAAATTTTAAATAATTATTGTTATGAAATTTATTTCTTACAAATAATTTATATTCTATATATCAAAATGCTACAATCAGATTTTATGTTGTATATAAGAAAAAAGATTATCACATATATAGGATTATATAGAGTGATTTCCATGAATATTGTTCAAAAGAAATCAAAATTCCATAATTACACTACTTTTTATAAAATTTCCCTACATACCGTCCACGTCATCTATCCTATTTAAATATGTTTTTTTTTTTTTTGTAGAACAAAACCGCTAATTCAGGGTTCGTTTGGTATCGTTGTGGTTTTCTGTTTTTTGGTTTTTTATTTTTTAAAAGTATATTATATATGTCACATAATGAATCAAAAATTATTTAGACTTATTAAAATCATGATAATTTTGAAAACTGACAACAGAAAAGTGGAAACACCTTTTTCTTGTTTCCTGTTTTTGGTTTTTAGTTTTCAAAAAAACAGGAAACTGAAAACCAAAAATGATGCCAAATAAGCCCTCAATTAGCGGTTTATCTGAGTAAATCACCTTACAAAAAAGTGTGGGTTTAATATAACATAAAACCGCTAATTTTTTATGCAAGGTAAAACCGTTAATTCAATTAGCGGTATTACTCTTAACTAGGAAAAAAAACAAATTTTAAAAGGTTGGATGACGTGGACGGTATGTAGGGAATTTTGATAAAAAGTAGAGTAATTGAGGAATTTTGAATTCTTTGAACCGTATCCATGGAAATCACTCGATTATATAGTACATTTAAATGTTGAATAAATTTTGTTTACTAATATAAAACTAAATAATTGCCATAGTTGAGCATTAGAAAACATGTTACTTCATAATTTAATGGGAAGATTTTCAATTAATAGAGGAAGTATTCCAAATCATAAAGTTTGTCAATAAAGGGAGTACTTCAAAATTTAAGCTAGTTAAAGTGTGTAAAACTGTAAATGAATGAAACTGAAGAGCTAGAAAAGCCTACAATAGGCTTTCACCAAAAAAATAGAATAGAGAGAAAAAAAAAAAAAAAAAAAAAAAATTGTTTAGATGGGGAATCGAACCCCAACCCCTAAAACGAGTACCTCTTCACACAATTAAAACCACCAAGGCAACGCTAACTATATTAATTAAGGAGCCGAACAATAATGTTTATACTGTAATTTATGGAGCTTATTTTAACGGTTTTTTTTTTTTTTTGGGTAGCATGTGCTATCCTTTGTTCCTCTGTAGATCCGCAAGTGGTTGTTACAACTATATAGAAATTCACTTATATAGAGCATATACAAGAATCTATGCGTGAAATAAACTTTTTTTTTTTTTTTTTTTTGGCATATATGGATTTCACTGCGATGAGTTTATTTTCGGTATCTAAAAATAACCTATATCAGATTTGAGACTATTATAACACCCGATACTTCAGATTTTGAATAGAATTTCAGATTCTAAAGTAGTTTTTATTTAGGTGTTTTAGGTTATTTTAACTTAATATTAAAATAGATCTTAGGGTATTCAAATATTTTAACTTAGGGCCTATTCACTTCAGCTTAATTTCATTTCAGTTCAGTTCACTTCAGCTTTAATCAGTTCAGTTTAGTTCCAATCAGTTCAGTTCAGTTCAGTTCAGCTCCTAATTTCCTTCTCTCATAAAATATTCATTTCAGCTTTATTCAGTTCAATTCAGTTCAACTCCCATCAGTTCAGTTCAGTTCAGCTCCAATTAGTTCAGTTAAGTTCAGTTAATGTGAACAGACTCTTAGATTGAATTCACCACTACTTTTATTTTTCTCCATTGTGGATGAAAGTATAGTTTTGTAATGATGAATGGTATAATTAAACACAAAGTATGGTGTTCTAATCAAGTTTGGGGAAGAGATTATGATGGTTAAGAATGGTGGTGGGGAGCTTGTGATCATAGTAATTAGTGGCGCACATAGTTAGTTCCCAACATTTAGAGTTGGGGGATTTTAGTTTTAAGTCTTAATTAATGCTATGAAGAAGCAATAATAAATCATTAGTTAGTGGAAGATGTTTAATTATATTATAATAATGGTCTATAAGTTTGACCCAAAATCTGTGTTTCCGTGTGGAGTGGGATCCACATTGGCCATAGCAGAAGCCAAGGGTCTTGAAATTGATCTTAGGCGGCACAAATTATATGGTTGATTATGTACATGTACTTTTCACCATTAAAAGTAAAAACCACTCGTGCAACCGGAGGAAAAAAAGAGTAATACTAAGTAGGTTATAAGAGGGAATGAATATAATTAGCCTTTATCATGCTTAGGTTGTATATAATTAATTAGTTTAATAATATTTGTAAGATCTTAGGATAATGTTTTCATTTGAGTGGAGGACTCTCCATAAAGTACCATGTGCATGACAATTATATGATCAATATATCTTTGATTGTAGGGTGACTATGTAAGGTTATGTTTTCTTCACTTTATTTCAATAAATTTTAACAAACATGAATAAGCAAATAAGCTAAAACAAGTGGGGGAAAAAAAAACTCGATGTTATTGTAAATTTGACCAATTGTACTTAAAATTTCTTCCTCAATTCATAATTTATACTGATTTTCCACTTCCCTCCCTTTTATACTAGACTCTTTTTTTCTTTCATCATTAAACACCACTCACGACTTGCCCAATAAGGCCATCCCCTTGTTTGGAAAATAAGTATTATTCATATACTATTATTGACAATATGCTAACACACGAAAACTAATTTTATCACGTAAATAAAATTTTGATTGATGGGTCTTTCCCAATGGTAAACCTTAACAATTACAATAACACTTCAAAGCATAAGAGTAGCAAAATTGCACACTAATTCTCAATTAGAAGCTAGTTTGGTCGATGCTAGCAATTGCTATAATTAATAGCATGTGAAACCCTAACATATCTACCTAAAATATGATCGAAACAATTCTTTAACCGATTATTGCAAATTCAGTGTGCTAATTGCCTAATTGTACGATTAAGAACCTAACTACTAAACTACCTACCTGTCCTACCTTATTGTCGTCGTTGAATCTAACATTATTCAAAGCTTTTAACTTAAATTAATCCATTAATTAAAAGGTAATGTTGCTTAGCTTCATCCCCAAGGATACATATAAACATTTAATATTATACTTGTACATTTATGATTAATACCAACTTAATTAGAATTACATGGCAAAATCACCAATAAATAAGTGTAACTAATGTTTGAAATTTAACTTAATATTTTCAATTTTCACACCTTATATCTTAGGGTTGTCTTTATCATTATCTAAATTAAATGTCATATGAAATTTTATTTAAAACAAAGATAATGAATGCATATCCAATTGAATCAAATATACAGGACTTCCCTTCAATTAAATTATTATTGAAGTATATTTTTTTTGGATGCAAAAGAGCCACAAGAATAGTAAAAATTACAAATAGTGGTAGGGGAATTTGAATGTATGACCTATGGTACACATGTAATTCCTAATCTTAATCATTAAACCAATACCTCATTATGACTGATGTATATAAGTATATTAAATTTGAGAAATATGAATTAAAAATGTGTCACTATAATGAAAGGATGAACTAGTACTTAGGTAATAAAAATCCATATTTGAAAGGAAGGAAAAAAAAACAACAAATGAAGTGGCAAGCAGCTAATTAAGTAAAAAGGAACTGTAGCACTCAATAAGCTAAGTACACCATTATGAAACATGACCCTACGCATTTGTGGACTTGGTGACTTTTCAAATTGAAAGATAGAGAGCACTTCTTTAATGTCCTTGAGGTCATAGAGCACGATGGAGAAAAAAAATGATAATAGGAAAAAATCAATGGAGGAGAGGAGAGAAAATGGTTTTCCTTATGGTATGAACAACGTAAATGTCTAGGTAATCTATAAAACGACCAAGAAAAGGAGTCCACTTCATAATTTTCAAGAGATTCACTAGGCGAAAATATCAATTGGCCACCGGTTCAAAACCCCCCTTTGCCACCGGTTTTGAACCGCTGGCCAGTGGGGGGGTGGCAATACTCGGTTGAAAAGGCCACCGGTTCAAAACCGGTGGCAAAATTAATTATTGCAATAGTCGTTCCCGCAATTTTTTTATTTTTGCATTAACAACTATTGCCACCGGTTAACCGGTGGCAATAATACCCTAAAAAAACAAAAAAAAAAAAAATTTTTTTTTTGCATTTTTTTGACTTAAAATGTTGCAGAAACAAATATATATGCATAATATACCTAAACATACATATTTTCATCAATAACCAGTAAATAATAACTACAAATAAATTTCTCTTAAAACATAACTAAGATAATCATATTTACAAACTAAAATTCCAATATTAAATTAAAATATAATTACAACATTAAAATCTAAAAAACCCCATACAACATCTAATTCACAATTCTTGCATCTTGTTCTTCGATTTAAGATCTTGATCAATATACCTGCATCAATTAAAACAAAAACATAAATCGATTAAAATAAGCTGTGAAAAAAAAATAATAACCAAAACACTGCATGTAACCATTAATTGATTAAAATCAGTTAAAAAACCCACATAAACAAAAACAAAAATCCAGAAATTAAACAAAAACCCAGAAATTAAACAAAAACCCAGGAAAAAAAATTAAACAAAAATCATAAAAAGTGTCAAGCTTTCAACAACATTCATCACTCAATTGCGCCAAAACTGAATCACAAGGATCCACCTTCGGAACCGCCTTCACCACCTTCGGTGCTGCCTTCATTCCCACCATCCACCCCGAAAACCCAGCCGTTCCTCGAGCTTAACCCACCAACAGCACCACCTTAACCCACCATCCGCACCACCTTAACCTTCAACCGAACTAGATCGAATTATACCCAGAAAAAACCCAGAAGATCGAATTATACCCAGAAAAAACCCAGAAAAAAAGAATGTACCCATAATTAAATCCGAACTAGATTTAAAAAACCCATAAAAATTCGATTGAAAAATCAAAAAAATTCGATTAAAATCGAATTAAAATCAAATAAATATCGAAAAAATCAACAAGAATCGAATAAATCAACAAGAATCGAATAAAATCGATTAAAATCAAATGAATATCGAAAAATCGAATTAAAATCATAAAAAAATCGATTAAAATCAAACCTTAACCTCGATTGAAGTCGGTGTTGCTCATGCATGTGTTCGTTGTGGTGGTGGTGTTCTTGTTGCGGTGGTGGCCTTCGAATTGTTGCGGTGGTGGTCTTCGAGGTGGTGGAAAAATCGGTGTTGGTGGAGATACCCTCTTTATTTATCTCGTGAAAGAGATCTGAGGATGAGACGAGAGGAGAGAGAGGAACGTAAGGAGGAAAGAGAAAGAGGAGAGTGAGGATGAGACGAGAGAGACGAGATCGAGTGGAAGGAGGAAAGAGAAGGAGGAAAGAGAAAGAGGAGAGTGAGGAGGAAGGAGGAAAGAGAGAAGGAGAAAGAGGCGCGCGCTTAGGAGGATAGATTAGGGTTAGGGGTTTATAAAGGGGCTGGGCCGGTTTTTTTTATTTTGAAGAAGGCCACCGGTTTTGAACCGGTGGGATAATGTTTTAACCACCGGTTCGGTTTGAACCGGTGGCAATAATGTATCCCCACAATCCCGCCCATTTTTCCACTTCTTTTTGCCACCGGTTTATAAAAACCGGTGGCCATTGAGCGATGCCTTTTTCAATTTTTCTACTAGTGATTTCATTGCAAAATATATGACAATAAGAAAATCAGTCTCTTAGGATTATAAAGTATTTAACTCTCTATTATTTTCTCAATACGGGACACTTTCATGTGCTGTTTGGAAATTTTACGCCTTCAACAAAAATTTAAACCAACTGAAAATTAGGTGAATCAAGTTCTCAAATTTGATCTTAAAAATACTATTACTAAGTTACGATTAAAAAAATGAGAGATAAAAAATTCATGTACTTGTGATTCAATTAGTACTATAAATATATATAATCATGAAGATCTGGTGCTATTCGAAGATGGAAAAGAGAAAGCATTCCAAAAAATATATATTGGTGATTTATTATTATCTTGAATATAATATTGATTGCATGTATCCTTCTTTGATACAAATTGAGCTACTATTCTAGGCAATATAAACCTGCAAAACTTTAGAGGTATAGATAGTGCAAAATAGGGCATGCACCAATAACCTCAATCCCAAAATTCCCACCCAAAAAATTTATGTTGAAAAATTGTAACAATTGTCTAAGCTCATCTATGTAAGGGCTCCAAGCAAACTTGAACACCATGCTTCGGCTTTATGGTAAGAACTACCACGGGAGAGTGACGATAACTACTTGAGATTTTGAACCTAAATTGTGAAACTAACATAGCTAGTATGATCTTGGCTTCCATAATCGCAAATGTTTGCCCTATACAATTCCGAGGGCCAGCACCAAATGGAAGGAAACGACTCGAAATAGAGGATTTGGAGGCAAAACGTTCTGGATTAAATTCATTTGCGTCATCACCCCATAGTTCTTTGTCATGATGAATGGCTAGGACCGGAATCCATATGGACAACCCTTTGGGAATAAGTAGATCGCCTAGCTTGATGTCTTCAAATGCCATCCTAGGTAGAAGTGTGGCAGGCGGGTACAACCTCAATGATTCGTTAATTATCATGCTTAACTGTAAAGACAATTAATCCACGTGTCAGATAAATTTAGTATGTATTTTTAATGTAATTATATAGAAGGAAAATCATGCATCATATTAAAGGATGACAACTAAATTCGAATAGAAGTGTACATTACGAAAGTATTTGTAATATAAAATTGCATGGACATACATGAATTTTATTTGGTACAATAATGTACATGCTTGTACATAGCATAATGTAACGAATCTTAAAAATGGGAAATCCATGAACGGACATTTTCTGACAGTGATTCTTGAAAGACAAGTACAATTAATTATGCGCAAACTAATGATCTTAATTTTCAGTGTAGCTCTAAAACCTAGCGAAAGTTCATTTACCCAAGAAGTCAACGCTTAGCCGTCAAAACTAAGAAATGGGGGTCAAACTTTTTTTTTCTTTTTTGTAGTCAATTTCATATGTTTGGACTATATTGCAGGCTTCTATAATCGAATTGACCACAACTATTTTTCATAAAAAAGGTTTATTTCACATATCAATTTCACACTTACCTATTTATTTATTTATTTCTTCAACATAAGTCTACGTTTGAGGATAGAGGGGGAAGTAAGGGAATCCTTTACTCATAAACAAACGTAATTGACGGATTTCACATTTGTGATTGATTTGTCACATCAAAGTTATAAGGTGAGTTATCTACCAACTTGATCAACTTTGTTTGGTTATTTATTATACATATACTTGTAAGGTTAAAAACCATTTGAAAAATATTATACCTAAAACCCTTGTCCTTTTGGTAGTTCTTAATGTCTCCCTCCAATCTCCAATACTCATTAAAGTAATTACGAGTATAATTTTATTTTATTAGTAATTGCATTTTTTAATTAACAAAATTTTTAATCATGAGATACTCCCTTTGTTAAAAAAATATATAATAGTCCATATGATGTACGACTCATATATGAAGCTTTAGTAGTTGTACGTAATTGAAAATGCATCAAATTAGGATTTTAATTAATTGATTGCGTGCTTACCATGCGAAGCTTAGGCAAATGATCAATGGTAGGAGTTTCACCATTGCAAACTTGTTCAATTTCTTCCCTCAATTTCTCTTGCCATTCAGGGTTACTTGCTAACAACATTATAGTCCAAGTGAGCAAGAGAGCCGTAGTCTCATGCCCCGCGAAAAAGAATGTCTTGATTTCGTCCATTATAAGTTGTAAATTCAAATTAAATCCGTCTCTCTTTTTATTTTGCAATTCGTTCATTAGAATCCCTAGTAAGTCTTTCCCATACGAGTCGGTTCTACCCATTGCGACACAATCTTTTCTACTATCGATTATCTCCATTAGTAGTTGCTCTACTTCGGTTTTTAGAGCCTTTATGTCTTTGTTGTACTTGCTTGGGAAAAACCTGCGAATTTTTGTTACAATAGTTTTGAGTCAAATGTTGATGCAAAATTGCTACAGAATACTTGTAAAAGTAATGGAAAAGACTAAGCGTTTTATTGACTAAAAAATCGTAGCATCTAAAAGCACAAAAACAAAGAATAATATCATGCATGAAATAATATAATAAAAATTCTGTAGTCTTATAGTTGTGAACATCAATTGTTGGTGCTACTTTTTATAATTTTTTTTTATTTTAATGTAGATTTAAACATAACAGCGAAAACATAATTATATTGTACGTATAATAAGTATGGTATGTTTAATTCGATATTAGTGTTTATTTACTTATTATATAACGGTAATTTTAAAATGACATTTAACGACAACAGACAAGCCCTTAGTTATATGGAACGATAATAGAGCAAAAACGTAAAAGCTTACCGGCTTCCGGGTAAGCAGAGATGCCTACTAGCTTGAGCACAACGATTCTGTAAAAGATTGAGAAGATGGAAAATTTTCCTTCCTTTCTCAAAATTACTCCCAAATTCAATTCTTGATATAATATCGGCAGTAAGATTAGTCATTAAATCTCCAATTTCCACCTCATTTTTACTCGAATCGAACGTGTCCCCAAGCGATTGGAGCATGTTTTTAGTGCAATCCACCACATACCCTGCATAACTCTGCATCAAATAAATCAAATATCAAACCATACATCACTTAAAAAGAAATTTACTATAATCCAAAACATAAAAGAATACAAAAGATAAGATAATGGGGCATTTTACAAGTAAAGAAACCAATCATAACATAAACAAAATTTGTATTCTAATTAAAACTATATTATAAATTATACCTTAAGCTTATCACTCATAAAAGCAGGGGAAACAATGTGCCTTTGATGATGCCAAGCATCACCATTGGCCATTAATAGGCCATTTCCTATGAAATTTTTTGACCCTTGTTGTTGAAGCCATGATTTTCCAGACAAAGGGTTGTATTTTGTTAGCAATTCTTTGATCATACCGGGATCCGTTAGACACATCCTCGGCTCGAATCCATTCCAATATATGTACCTCTTTCCTATATACATAACAAAAAAAATGTATTAATATAATTTTTTTTTTTTTAACACTTAATGTGTGCCAGGCTAGTATGTATGTGACTAGATTAGATAAGATCAGATCAGATACCGTATTTTCTAGACCAGAGAAGGTAATGTGGGAGTAGACGAGCAACGATGTCGTGAGAGATGGTTGGCATGTCATTAGAGGTGGAGGATGACACAAGGGTAGCCATGTCTAGGATGTTACCTATAAGAGGGCGGGGTTTCGGGCCACGCACTCCTTGTTTTTCCATGATTTTTTTTATGCGTCTAGGACTTAGCCAATAAAAAGAGAGGGTTTCATAGGTTACTCTTACAAACCAACTTAAGAAAATGAATACGAAAGCTGCGAGTACAAAAGCCATTTTTTTTTTTTATTTTTTTATTTTTTTTATTTTTTTTTAAGGGGAGAAGTGAGGAGAGGGAGAAAGGAAGTAGAAGTGAATTAACTTGCAAAAACAAAGCAAGTAAGCCAATATATATAGTAGTCAAGCACTAAGGACTGTAGGGTATTCTTTTTAAAATTAACAATGCTCCCCTCATTTCTTTTTATTTGTTATAATTATATTTTTACGGTTTATAATGTACATCTTTGACCATGAATATGTTTAAATACATGTGTATGGAAAGATTAATTAAAAAAATATATATTTTTGATAATTTATTTTGAGACTGATCTAATAATATCTCATATGATATGATTTTAATTCGATCCATACAGCATATAGAAAATCCTTTTAAATTAGGTAAAAATCAAGATCATATGCTACCACTTTGACTGATCTTAATTATCTTCACATGATTCACTGAATTTGAATTTAGGGGGTGTTTTTTGGGTGACATTTTCATTAACTTCTAGCTTTTTATTTTGGTCCAATAGAATAAAAAATTTGAATGGAATATAGCCTTTTTTCTTTTTCTTTTTTTTTTTTTTTTTTTTTTTTTTTTTTTTTTTGTGCCAATAAACGGAGTTTTCCACCAAAATTTCATATTTTTACTAATTAAAAATAATTTTAACGATTCTCTATCAACTAATTTATTATATTTGTTTTTTAGAGTTATTGATTTATAATCATTAAATATTATTTACTAAACCAAACTTAAACTCTTACCTTATTTTTTTACTGCATTTTATTTGGATAGGATAAGATGAAGTGAATAAGGTCTGAATAATAGAGACTCCTTAACTGTGCTTAGATAACATTATCCTTTAAATTAGGTAACAAATAAAAAAAAATCATATGTTACCATTTTGACTGATCATATGCAATGATTCACTCATTTTGAATTTATTTATGTTTGATGTAATAAGACTATGTTCAATTCACTTTATTCAAATCATAATTAGTAAAAGTATTTCAAGAACAATAAAAAAAAAAATTATTAGTTTAACTGCATTTTATTTGGATAGGATAAGGTGAAGAGAATACGTTTGAGTAATGGAGACCCCTTAAATGTACTCAAATAACATTATTCTTTTAAATTAAGTAACAAATAAAAAATATCATATGTTAACCATTTTGACTGATCACATGCAATAATTCACTCATTCTGAATTTAATGATGTTTGATGTAATAAGACTATGTTCAGTTCACTTTATTCAAATCATATTTAGGGTATGTTCTTTTCAGATTATTTTCAGTTCAGTTCAGTTCCAATAAGTTCAGTTCAGTTGAGCTCAGCTAAGTTCAGTTTAGTTCATTTCTTAATTTTCTTCTCTCATAAAATATTCAGTTTAATTCAGTTCAGCTCCAATAAGTTCAGTTCAGCTCAATTCAGTTAATCAGAACAGGCCTTAGTAGAAGTAATTTAATTTCTGTAAAAAAAAAAATTTATTTCAACAAAAATAAGTTATTTTTAATTTTATTCAGTGAAAATTAGTAACTTTAATCAACAAATATACTAGTAATACTAATCAGTAAAAATAATTATTTTAGTTCAATGAAATAAATTAGGTAACAAACTAAAATCATATGACGCCATTTTGACTAATGGAGTAATATAATGTTGTTTGTGGATGATGATAATCATAGCTAGTTTAAGTTTTGTAGCTAATATACTTCCTGTATTAACTATTAATTGTAATAAAGGGGTATTATTTATAAGGTATTAAATATTCATTTGTTGCAATTAATAGTTAACGGAAGAGACATTATGAAAGTATGGGGCACGTTCTCTTGAGCTAAATTAAACCAAAAATAAAACAAAAAATGAGGGAAAATCAAAGAAAATGACTAGAGTATGCTTCTTAATTATATCGATTTGGTAGCTAAAAGAAGAAAGGAGCTGGGTTGACTTTAATTGACCGGCAAGGTGGCAGATTCTAATGTTTATTGGAAAGAAGAGTACTTTTATTAGTTCTTACTCCGTACTATAAATGTAAGATAAAGTATTATACCTTATACCCATCATTTTTGGCAAAACCCTCATGTACGGTCTTTACCAATAGTAGTATAGTACAATGGTTTGAGGGGATTAGAGTGTACCCGTGCAAAATACACGGGATATATATTATATTAGAAAGATATCAAATATATAATATAAGAAAAAAATATATTTAAAATACGAGAAGTTGATTTTAATTTTGTAATTTAGACCATGTTCTTTTGAGCTGCTGACGTCTGTTGTGGACTTGTAGTGTGGTCTGCTCTCTACTAAACTTTGCTTAACTCTGCTCTACTAAGTATTAATAATTTGCTGACACTTGTTCTGCACTGTTGACACTTGTTCTGCCCTAGTGACACTTGCTCTGCTCCGCTCTACTAAATCTGATATGATGTTCTCTGCTCTGCTCACAAGCTCAAAAAACAGGGTCTTACTTTTATATGTCGATGGGCACACAATGTGGCCAGCTGTTAAAGGGTTTTCTTTGTTAAAGCTATAGAGGTTACCCATTCAGTGTTATAGGGGTTATTCAGTTAGTGTCATAGGGGTTATTCCATAAGTGCTTTAGGAGTTAGTTTGTTATTTATAAGCAGTTATTCGGTGAGGCTAGTCGCGCAAAAAGCGTGCTTACATTTTTTTGTTTTACTGATTAGAGAAGTGGAAGTTGTTTGGAGGGTAGTCCCAAAAAAATGTACATAATTGAAAGGTTGGGGATTTTGAGTGCTATGGTGAATTGTTGATAAAGGAATTATATACCCGTATGACATATATTATACTAAGTAAAAAAAAAAAATGTTACTGAGTAGTAGTTTCTCAAAATAAAAAATAAAAATAAAAATAGTGGGATAGGTAGTTATTGTTTTTTTATTATTAAATAAAAAAAAAACCCAAATGCATGAGAGTTTAGCATTGGGATTTTGAAGGCTTCTCGTTAAAACGACTCTTAAATTATATATAAGATTTAAGAGATTTTTTCTCAACCATATATATACAAAGTACTCTCGTAGTCCCTTTTTATTGCATCATGAGCTCACTTTAAATGAGTATTTTTTGAGTTAAATGGTGCAAACAATAAGCGACGGAGGGAGTATAATTTATTTCTGCACTGCTGTTCAGTTTTAATCTGTTGGTTCCAAGTTTTTATCCTGATGTCTTAAATTCATAATTTATGCATGATGCGTGATTGATTTTGGTTTGGGTCACCTTGTGAAGGGAAGATGATAGATTTGTTAAGCTTAATACAAATACAAATTACATAAACTCAAGTTAGAAGTTTTTTAGTCATTGTGTTACGCTTGTTGCTGTCGAGTGTCGGCTTACTGGTTTCTAAAGCAGTACACTTAGCTAGAATCACTTTTTAATCTCTTTATGCTTTGACTATCTTACTCTCACAAAAGATTTCAAATGTAAAGACTAAAAAGTGATACAGGAAATATATATTGTGTTAAATTCATCTTTATGTTAGTTTATTCATCATTTGATACAGTGACTAATAACTCATAAAACACAATGTAATCGATTAACTACATGTTGCATGTATATTAACTAATCTAAGTAGCTTGTATGTCACTTAATTTAGTTGGTAATACGTTTTTATATTACTTAAATGATGACTAGAAGTGTTAGAACTTGAAATTATGGACGGAGATTCTAGTTATCTTTTGAAATTTTTTATGCAAGCAAATATTTTTATATTGATCAAGTAGTGAAATTTCACTAGTTTTTCATTCTTTTATAAGAGACATAGATTGACAGATCTAGTGGTTGACAATTACACCTTTTCATGCATTATTTTTATCACTCAAAAAAAAAAAAAAAAAAAAAAAAAAAATTCACGATTTCCTTTCTTTTTATTCTCTTTTTGATAATTTGAGTATTCAGCTTCTAGTTTTTACATATCTTAGCTTTGACTTTTTTCTTGTGAGGGGGTATCAAGATTCATGGTGGAATTTTATTTGGTCGAAATCTCTCTAACTTTAATACTTTATTAGTACTTATATTTATTCATAATAATAAAGAAATACAAAAGTTATACTTAATAATAAAAAAATGAGTATATTATATGCTACATAATATTTGTCTTTTTCCTGCGGCCTCCAGTGAATGTGCAATCATAGATTCATAATTAGTATTTTATGGCTAAAATATGATGTGGAATAATTAGCACCAAAAATATTATGTGTGAGACCATGTTGTATTGTTGTTTGAGCTAAGAAAATTAAACTTTTTGAGGTATTATGAGTTGTGATGGTTGTTCTTATTCTATCTCTAGCTATATCGTTTCCAAAGTGGTGTGGCCCGACCCTAATTGTGCTTCCACTTTTATCGCGTGATTGTAGTGGGAAAATTCTGTATGCATAAAGCTAATAAAATGGCAAATTCATTTGCATCAACCAAATCAACAAATACTTGGTGTTGCGGTGAGAATGCTCAGGGAGGAAACCGTTACTGATGTCAGCATTAGATGGATGGTGGATGATATTTGCCGAGCTAGTAAGGCCTTTACATGGTATTAGCATCCACAAGGTTCAAAGGGAAAGAGTTCACAAGGCACATATCCTTGCTACCTGATTGTAGTTTATCTTCTTTTATTATTGCGTTTTAGTTTGTTTGTTTAATTAAGCTCATGTCAACACTAAAAAAAAGTTGTTAGGAGTTTTACTACAAATCTTTAGGCTATAAGCTCCATCGATTCCTACCAATTGCAGTTCTTGATCAAGGATGGGGATTGTGAGAGATTGGAGCATGATTTAGCTTATAAGTACGAATCCTACTATTGCAGTTTTTACTTTTTAAGTTAAATAACCGTTTTTTTTTTTTTTTTTTTTTTTTTTTTTTTTTTTTTGTGGCAATTTGTGTTTGATTATTTAATATAAATCGGTATAGATAAAATTTAATCAATATGAATATTTTAGTCCTAATCGGTAAAAATAAAATTTAATCAATATTAATAATTTTTGTTCAGCAAATAAATAAAGAGAGTGAGATTTTAGACCCAATGTAAATTTTACCATTTCTATATTGATATGAATATGAATATATGATATGAAACTTTGTTTAATTAGTACTTAGTATATATTGATCAATTCATAACTTTAACTTAAATTCAAATGATTAATATATGATATGCCTCATATAATTATTATTGAATTGAATAAAAATTTAGGTGACTAATCGTAAAATAAATTCAAAAACGGATTAAATATTTACCTTAACCTCACTAGAATTTGTTATATACACTCGGGTGTATCGTACACCCAAGTGTATTTTGCTCATTTGATAATTCGATTTGCTCATTTTAAAATTTAAAATGAGCAGATTTATATCAAATGAGCGAAAAAAAGACCTTTGGGTGCACCTACCTCTATGTGTACCCGGGTGTATATAAAAGGTTCTCCTAATAAATTATTTGACTTCACATGATTATATTATATTTAAATAAATATTGGATACAATGACTAAGGTGTGTATGTGTTAAAATCGGCGTAGCTACTTGCTAGAAATCCGTGTGCTGGTTGATGGGCATGGCTATATAGTATATACCCATATGTACAAATATCATCATAACTAATGATTATTGGACCGTAATAAGTTCCGTATAATAAAAGGATATATCGTCCACTTCCCGAACCTGAGTGATACTACATTTTTACCCAATTATATGAGCGAGGATGATTGCTGGCTGCCACTTCATCAATCTATAAAGCTATAACCTAACTACTTGATCAAATTAGTGGGAAACTCATATCCCCATTTGCAAATCGATTAATTAAGCTTTGCTCCAATTAATAACTTATACCTAATATCTACTTCGTATATCTCTAGGTAACATTGCAATTGTACGGTCTCAATTGATTCTAAAAGTTCGATAAAATAATGGGGCAATGCAAGTGCGACGGAGGGAGTATGAAACTCGTTAGTTCAAAATTCTTCAATTCGTATGTAGTTAATTAATGTCCCTCGTCGCACTATAGTTTCTTATTTGATCTAAAAAGCTAAGCTCTCACAAAAATCGTTTAGATGGGGCAGTTTAAGTAGGACCGAGGGAGTATAAAAAGCGTCATTAGTCCAAAATATACCTAACATACCTCCATCATAGTTTAATTGTCCCATTTGATTCAAATTACCGTTCTTTCTCTTTGTGCTTTAACTGCTTATCACCGATGTTAAAGCTCTAGCCTTATTTTACATCACATATATCCCACACCGATAAATAAGAGATCGATATCACATGTGAGGGATCGGATATGAGTCTTCTATGACACCTTGAAACAGCCCCCCTTAGTCTTGTAAAGTGGACTTTCTATTCTCCTTAGGGGTATGACTCATACCCATACTTAATTACCATAGTAGCTTTTCGTCATTATGTAAACGTTTTTCCGACACTGACACAATTCGATCTTCCTCAGATTATTATCAAATCCGTAATTACAATGCGATCGAAGTACATAGTACCAAGAACATATATGAAATACAAGTATCAAATTTGCCTATACGATATTATGAAAGGTCGTTATTTAAGGAAATGTACATCTAACTTCAGAAAACAGAAAAAAACGTTGTCTTCGGCTTCTGCTAAATTCACGTACGTCCAGCATGAATATTTATTTAGATCTAAATCCGAAAATTTTAAAGTAATGTTCTTTAATTGCAACTTGTAACTTTTAGCCCAAATCTTGATTAACATAAGTACGATAATATTGCTAATGATATAATTAATGTAGTTTTAATAAGCTGTTAATGACTCTGATTAGTCCCAAAGTAATATTAGGCTAATCTTGGCTTATTATCTAATGTTGTACTAAAACACTTTTGTAGGGTTGCCTGGCCTATATATGATTCTAAATTTTGTCATCAAATTGCTCTTTTTGCCTTTTCCAAAATAGGCAACTTGGTATTTTCTTAATTCAGATATGTTTTTATACACAAAAGATTGATAAAAAAAAAAAACATAGACAATTTATATTGAATTGATGGGCACAATTGTCAGATTGACTAAAAAAATTGAGGGCTTTTGACAATCTGGTGTACAAAAAGTCGATCTCTAGCAACAATTTGGCAAATTAAAAATAGGGCTTCTTCGATGGAGTTATACGATAAAGAAATGCTGCCACAATATGAACCTAAATTATTGCCTGATTGAACTCTCTTTTTGTTGGCCTGAGCTTAAACTTACTTGTTTAAAATTACAGCTGGTCTTGTGTGTGCAGTGGCTAGCCACATCGTTTGACCACTTATAAAATAACAAAATAACCCCTGTAACACTAATTGATTAACTTATGTAGCACTGACCGAGTAACCCCTATAACATTGACGAAGTAACCCCTTTAATGCTGATTAAGTTACCCCTATTACACTAACGAAGTAACCCCTATAATGGTTAGCCACACGGTGTGGCCAACCACATATAAGAGTTTGTGTTAAAATTAAATTATTCGACATCCTCTAATAAAGGAAAAAAACACCATTTATCACTAGCCTTTTAAAACTATTGCGGCCAAATTGTCCGATCAAACTAGTTAATTGGAGCACTTAAATAAAAATAAAAGGACCAGGAGACCGAGGGTATCAATATAAATATTAAATTAATATGAAATGGTATTGAAGGATATCATACCAAATAACACATGTAAGCGTCCTAGATAAAAGTTGAGAGGGTTACACTTTATAAGGCTAAGGGGCTAAACCTCATATAACCATATAGTTTTGAAAATTCCTTTGGTCTTGTGAAGTGGACTCTCTATTTTAATTTACGGTGCGACTCAGACCTGTGGAGAGTATTTCGTATACTCCAGTAATAAATATTACAAGTCCTCTAGATTATGGAAAATGGACAAAGATCGGTATAAAGCACACGCATGGGCGTAACATATTGCATGGCCAATGGCGTGCGTTCGTCGGTGTGTAGGGTCTTTACTTACGGTGTGTTTGGATTGAAGTAAATGGAGGGAAAGGAAGAGAAGAGAAATG
Source organism: Chenopodium album (assembly GCF_948465745.1). Lineage (NCBI taxonomy): Eukaryota > Viridiplantae > Streptophyta > Magnoliopsida > Caryophyllales > Amaranthaceae > Chenopodium > Chenopodium album. Next base: position 4,911,866 of record NC_137851.1, on the reverse strand, counting down.
GAGAGATGAGATATCTTTCATTTGGATAACAAATGAGGTACGAAGGAAATTGGAGGGGAGAGAAATGAAGGGATTAAATTGTAGGAAATTGATCCTTCCATCAATGGAGAGATTTGGAAGAAAAACTCACCATTCCTCCCTCCCCTTCTTTTCCTTCCCCTTTCTTTATCCAAACACAGTGTTAGCCTTATTTTTAATTACTTCGTATCTTTATACATGATTATAGTTTTTTTTTTCAAAGTCTAGTTATTTTATTTTAGGAGATTGAAACAAAGGGAATAAAAATATCACTATCACTAATTATTTTTCTACTTATTGACTTGAGATGTACGGCTGTAGAGTATATTGTTACAAGTATATCACTAATTGTCTACACATATATTCTTACTAAAGTTTGATGAAAAGGATCTATGAATATTAACAACCCATGATTAAAATAAAACTTGTGAGTATAGACAGCATTGATGCCATGATTATCAGTCTTTCAATCTACTGTTATTGGTCATCATCATAATTAATTTAGGCTTATTTGTTCCAACCCTCCAATTAGTTGGTGAATCAAGAATCAAGGTATGTCGTCAAACCCGTATCGACATGGAGATATGTTCGATTTGAAAATAAAAAACCTTGAACCAATAGGTAGGAAATGAAAAACGGTGAGTAAGCATAATAAAAACACTCTTCAATAAAAAATCGATGTCAGTTTTATAATCTGAGATGATAGATATTCGAAAAAAAAATTCAATTTTATCCATATCTTGGTTATTTATTTATATAAGATCTCAAATGTACTAGCTCTCACTCTGTGAATTGATGAAAAGAGAAGTTTAATTCTATTAATTATTAAATACTAGATTTGGTAAGCGCGTATAAACACTCGCACAAAAAGAGATCGGATTAGATCAAGCAAATTGCTTTAGGTTAAATTAGAGCCTACCTCGAAATTGTTTTTCAAAACTTAGATAAGGGTTTGAGATATATAGTGTGATAAATGATAATTATACTATTTTCATATATGCGTGACAAAAGTTGCTATATTCTCTTAGAAGGTGTACACTTTATCTTGCATGCATTGGTAAACGATAGTAATGTCCTAATTAGCGGAAAGAGGAAAAGAAAGATGGAACTTGATAAGATTCACAATTCTACTAATCATTATGTGATCTTTGGTAGTTGATGAAAAAGCAGATTAACTAATCAATTTTGTCAAAAAAATTATGCTATATGATATGGAGTATGTGTGAAAGACGAAAAGTAGTAACATAAAGAACATATTCTCAAGACCTTGAGCAATTGAGTGATTATTTTTAAGGGTTAAGCTATTTATTGATTAGGGGACAAACGTAATATTCAAAGGTCGGAAATGTATATTGACTTTGATTCTAGGTGAAAATATATGCACTTTGTTGAATATGATGTTTATAGATGCTTTGGTACGGTCGAGTGATTAGTGTAAGTTCATGGAATCATGAATTTTATAAGCACGAGAAAGAATTTTTTTCATTCAAAGATGAAACTTTTATTTGAAGTTAAATGTTGTAGACTAAATAACTACGGAGTAATTTGAGGTTGGTAGATGGGTTGGTAGCGAGCTTAAGCTGATGCATGGTTGAGGTCAAGAAATATGTTTTATACTCTATCACGTCCCCTCACATGAGAGCCCATTGGGCTTGAAGTGTGGATGCAGCATGATCTTTCCTCATACCTAGCGCGAAATATTTCACTTGAAAGTGGGGGCCGGGGTGGATGAGATTTGAACCCGTGACCTTTGTGTCACGTTGGCTCCGGTACCATGTTAGAATTGTTAGTGGACCAATCAACCGAAAGCTTAACCTAATGATTGAAGTCCAACAATATGTTTTATACTTTATTACTTCTAAACTTTGGCTACCATGAAGTTTTAAAAAAACAATCAATATAGTGAGCAGTGGCTAATGGGTTTAATCCTTTGCTGACAACTTAAGTGAAAATGAGGTTTTGTTGCCACAATCTAATAAGATTCAATTTTATATCGTTTCGATTCGTTTATCTCCCACCCTAGTCCTTTAAAACATTTATATTTGGCTAAACGAGCTGAGGATGGCAGTATGTCTAGCTTGCAATGGTACAAGGCTTAGTCGCACTAATGTTGCTACCGCAAGTTCGCAACCCATGAGCATGCCCACACGAGGCACACTGCCAAGGCACAAATTGCTACCCAAGGCATGAACACATGCTGGGCATAAACAGAAGGCATCAAAAGACATTGTCCTTAAAAAATACTTGATGTTGGCAATTGAGGGGCTACATCTTGGCTTTTCGTAAGGCCAATTCAAGGTGACATAGTCAACGCTGCAAGGCCAACCCAAGGCAACTCAACGAGTCTCATGACTTGATAATGCGGGGTAGGCCGGCCAAGTGTCACAGTCCGGGATTTTGGGCATCAGAACGCGCGGCATGCTCTAGCATTTTGGTACGCGGCAAGAATGCAAGACTTGTGCGGAAATGAGGTTTGTGAGCACGAAACAACACAAGTGGAAAATTAAATCTCAAGAGCCTCATTTCTATTCGGTGATAGAGTACGGGTGGTCGGGACTTGTGACGGCCAATTATTTAAGTGGGCACAAGCGAGTTTGAACCACGAGTTCTTATAACATCAAGTTGATGAGGAGGGGAGCTAATATGCAATTAAGACGCAATATTCATAAAAGTCTAACAACAAACAAGCATTAAAGTAAAACAATATTTAGTAGAAGATCAGACTTTTGGATTTCATTCAATCATTCGCCCTCTTAAGACCTTAAAGTAGTATATTAGAATCCCTAATGAACATTATAATGACAGTAACACAATAATATATAGGATATAACTGTTATTGGCCGTGCGATGCCCTGGATCATTATAAATTTATTACTTTAATTGAACTATATATTTTTTGGCTTGTTTGTCACTGAAAGCTTAAGTATTTTTTTTTTAAAGATGATAACTTAACTAGTTTGTTGCTTGTATGAGCTGGTTTTACTATAAGAATAATTTTTTTTGCATTAAAATCAACTCGTTGTAAAAAAAAAAAAATAAAAAAAATAAATAAATAAATAAATAAATAAATAAATGATAACTCAAATCTTTATAAATTTGATTCAATATATATATACTACTTCATAATGCACAAAAATCTTTTACTCTATAATTACAATTCTATGAATTAATGTACAAAATAAAAATAGTGTGATGTTTAATTTCTTACAAACTTTATTATTGTGTAATTATTAAGGAGTTGCATTCCAAGGAAAGTTGTTATATGCATATGAAGAGTTTATCAATTAAACTAAACATTAATACATGAAGGTTAATGCATGAAATTTTTCAATCATTAATGGTATGGTATGATTTGACGACACATCATACGTCAAATGACAAAATTGGTGACACATGACAACATGTCCTGCCATGAGTTTTAATTATATAATATATATTGATGGATATCTTTAAAACATAAAGTAAATTCTAATAAAGCATTAAAAGGGTACTAGTATATTAATAGGAGTTGAATTCTACACCAAAGCATGAAATAGATGGTTGCGGACACCAACTAGGCATCACGGAGCTCTTTGGGAGATCCAAAAATCTAGCGTGTTATAGCCAACAAAAATATGTTAGACAAAGTGGGCTTTAATGTTTAAGCCGGCTACATCTTCACCAACTTCATTTTGAAACGTGGCCCAAAGGTAAAGTATTTAGACGCTCGACAAGTATAATATATAATTAAAAAGGTAGAAAAATATACGGGGGCAATTATTTCATTGATAATTTATGGATTACAACTCTCGTAAATATTTTAATTCCTCTCTTTAAAGGGCTAGGGTTTTGATAAATTTATAGTACGGAGTATTGTCAGCTTATTCCATACTATAAACTTACAATATTTAGTAGTAGGGAGGAGATGGGGTATTTGTGACTTGTTCCATCTTAGCCTCGTAGGGAGTAGATGGAGTCTTTGTGACTTATTCCATCCGAGCCTCGTAGGAAGTAGATGGGGTCTTTGTGACTTAATTATTCCATCTGAGGCTCATTAAACCCTAGAAATGACCCTCTTTATATAGAGAGTCATAGAGTAGTTAATAAAATATCTAATTAGCTATAAAATATTCTACGAGCTCTTGAAGATAATATCTTATATTTTTTGATATTATCTCCTAATTTACGTAAATCTGACACCTAAGAATTAACAAAATTTCGGTGTCAACATATACCTTGTGGATAAAACAACAAATACAAGTATGATACACACCAACCTTATTAAATGGTCTTTTACCTATGAATATACGTAGCGGATATTACATAATAGGATACTCGTAGAGTTGTACGTGCCCGAATACGCTTTTAAATAGAAATTATTTCGATTGTACTCTTGACTAGTTGACTCTATAACATACACTGATACACACACTCAAGTATATATGTATGAAAAAAAAAATCAACTTACGTTTGGATATACTTGTATCATACACCTATAAAAGAGTTTTTATTTTATTTAAAAAAAAAAAACAAATTGTAAAATTAAATGAACAAAATTGATAAAATAAGCAAAATTTAAAAATGTTGTTACAACGAACTTTAATACAGTGTCTAATTTAATCAATTGTAATGTCGTTATTTCAAAGACTAAATAGATCATATGTCATTAGCTTACATTAATTAAATGTACTGTCGTTATTTCAAAGCAGATCATATGTCATTAGCTAACATTAATTAAATGCAATGTCGTTGTTTCAAAGACTAAATAGATCATATGTCATTAGCTAACATGAATAGGACATAAAATGAACCTAGAGAAAGGGATGCTTCGCCAATTAACTTCAAGAGTTCTAGTATTCCTTTAACGAAATATTTGGTATAATATCGATTGACAACATAAGTTTGGGGATCAGAGAATGAGACTACATGCTGACTACCATTTAATATCGATATATACACTCTTCGATGGATACAGGATGCTATATAATATTTCCTTTGTCTCCCATTTTTTTGGGTCATTGCAAATAAATGAGTCACATTTTAAAAACTTTGACCATAAATTCCCATTAATTAACAAGAGATAATATATTCACATGGCCTCTTGTTAGATTCATCTTATTGTTTACTTTATTAATATCAAGTTCTTATAACTTTCATGCGTATATATATTTTAAAACGTATCTTGAAGATCATAAAAAAGTCAAATATTAAAAAAAAAAATAGGAACAGAGGAAATACCTCGTATTTATAATGAGTGACCCCCAGTGTGGTTGAGTTTTTAGCCAATGACAACGAGGTCGATCCATGTCGACCACAAACGCTCAAATAGACATTATGTTCATATACGTTACAATAAAGGAGACAGTATGGAGGTTGATCTGTTCTTTTCATACAGTTTAGGGGAGGTTGAAAGTGTTAAATGCTGTTATTGTATGAAACATCGATTTGTAAGGTGAGGGGGGAGGAGTGGGTGACACTAAATTAAATTTTAATAAATATACAATTACAAAATTACTTGTCCAATGCAATTGATTATTGAATGGGCTAAAGTAGTGGTTGTTACATTTACTATACCAAATAATTACCAAATAATTCTAGGTTTTGGCAAATATACAATATTTGTATGTGTTTTTTTTTTTTTTTTTTTTAGGCTAGGATTTATAGAAGTATAAGAAAGTTGCTTGCTTGTTACACTTTTTTTCTTTCTTTTTTATCAATAACTCTCCAATTTTATATTTACAATAAGTTGGATTTCATGTTCGTTTATATGTTTGGCCTATTGATAAAGATTTCAGGTATTACACTATCTCACGAATACTTCAATGCCAAAGGTTTATCTAAAACAATTTTTTTTTTTTTTTTTACTTTATTTTTTTTAACATTCGGGTCAGGTCACACTCTTCTTCCCTCATCTTACTATCTAAAAAAACCCTTTTTTTGTTCGTTTGTTTGTTTGTTCGTTTTTTGTCTCAAAACAACATCAATTTGAATCCAACTTTTGGTTTTTAAAAAAAAAAAACACAAAGTAAACATTAACGTTTGATCGGCAGTTGTCACTGGTTGATTGTCAACTTGTAAAAGATTGTTGTTTGAATTTAATGTTATTTTGTAATAATGGCTTTAAAGTGATCTTTTAAGTCACTATTGCAACATTAATTTTAAATCTTACATTGCCCTACTTACAAACTACCAATAACTACAAACAACAACCATTGTCAAGAAACCTTACTACATACTATCCGTACTGTACTGCATTAAAACCTAACAACAAGTTTAGAAGAAGCTCTTAATATGAAATATATGTTGTTGATGGACCATTTGGATCGACTCACATTTAAAAATAAAAATAAAAATTGTCCTGTCGACCTAAATAACACCTCAATACAGATCAATTAGACTAGGGTTAGCAAGTTAGACCTTTTGAACGTGGAGAGGAGGCCGGAGGGGGATGAAAAATCTTCATCCAAAAAAAACCTAATGGAGAATAAACCTCCTATTACTAAGTGCGTCATATATAGATGCAAGTGCAATTCTTATTAGTAGACCGTGTTTAGCTTGTTGACTATAATTGACTTTTAAAAGTACGCAATACTGTAAAGAGGAAAAAGTACGTATACCAATATAGTGATATATCATATACTCCCTCCGTTCCTTTTTTACATTCCTGCTTTTTTTTTTTGGTATTTCAAAATTACATTCTTACTTTTCTTTTTTAGTAAGTAAATTTTTACCAAATATCCCAAATTATCCCTATTTTTCTATTTTGTAATTAATGCTTTCTCTATTTTCTAACTCTTATTTTCTAATTCTCACTCTTATTTTCTCACTTTATTTTCATAATCCATGTGCATCAATTTAGATGAATATGATTGGTCCTTTTTTTTCCACCAAAAAATGTTATTGGTCCTTTTTCTTTTCAAAGGATTAATGACATGTGCAGCATTAAATATTATTCTATCTTTGTTTTACTCAAATACATCAATTAATGTATTGTAATTCCCAATGTACTTTGTTTTATTGTTCTTTGTTTTATTCCATGTTTCTTAATTCCCGTGTAATTTTATAAATAAAAATGTAAAAAAAGGACGGAGGGAGTACAAAATAGAAATATTCTGCAGCTGCCAAGTAAAACTTAACTGCAACATACAAGTATTTAACTACCAAGTATTAATTTGCAAAATTTAGAACAGAATAATATGCATCCTACAAATTTGTTAGTAGTATTTTTGTTTTTATCGTTGATAATAACTTTGTTTGGATTTCATATTTGACAACATATTTTATCTCTAGCTAAAAGAATCAAAGATATGCAAATGTTGATTTTGCTACATTTTCCTTACAAATTGGTTAGTTTGGATAATTTATAGTTATTACGTCGACAATACATTATATCAATTGAAGTCGATTGTTGAGGTTGGACCCTTTCATATAAATCTTGCAAGATTTTCATTCAATTTGATGGCAGAATTATGGGACCAACATCAATGTTTCTCGCATTAATCTGTTTCAACATACTGTAGTTGCAATTTTTTTTTTCTTTTCACGATTTCTAATACTCAACTTTCATATATAAAGGTGAAAAACTACAAATAGTTAAATTTTCGAAAGTACATATATCAACAATTTATTTATTTTTTTTTACTTTTTACAATTCCGCTTTTTTAGTGCCTTAATTTTACCTTTTACATTATTTACACAATCCACATTAGTTAGCTATACGACATATAAAAAAAATTATATATAATCATGTGGATACTGGTTGAATTCATCTCAATGTTTAACTTTCAAATATCAACTTTTAATAATTTATACTTCTTGATAATGAAATATGAACTATGAACTATTGATCAAACTTCTACCTTATCATACATACTCAGGGCCTGTTCTGATTTACTGAACTGAACTGATTGGAGATGAAGTGAACTGAATTGAATTGTTTATGAGAGAAGAAAATTACGAAATGAACTGAACCAAATTGAACTGAACTGAAATTAAGCTGAAAAGAACAGGCTCTCTGTTAAAATAGGACACTCAAAAAAATATTGATGGAGTAGTGTACTCTCTATTAAAGTTTACCCTTTAAAAGAGAAATAGCGCAACGATTTTTTAACAGTTAAAGTATGTTTCATTCCTTTTTTTTACGTTTCCACCTACCTTCTATTTATGGCCTAACTAGGCCCTAGTATTTCCTATCACCCTCCTTCCAACTCCTATATATAGGCAATATCTAGGTTTAGCATTCCCTCTTATATTACGCTCACACCACTTATATATTGCCTAATCTAGGCAAAGCTTTAGCATTTCCTTTTAACATAATAAGAAAAGAAAAGAGGGAGAATGGAGTTTAGCTTTGTTAAGATTGAGCACTACCTTAATTCCTTCAAATCATCCAATGCTTTTTTACCAACAACTTTGTTCATTCTCTTAGTACTCATTTTTTACCTTAAATCTAAGAAAAGAACTATCTACCTCTTAGACTATGCATGCTATAAACCTCCACCAACACTACGAGTCCCATTTTCAACCTTTATTGAGCATGCTATGATAGTCTTTAAAGACAATCCAAAAGTTGCGCGTTTTCAAATGCGTATTCTTGAGAGGGCGGGACTAGGAGATGAGACGGGGCTTCCTCCCGCGCTACAATTCATACCTCCGGAACCCTCATTTTCTAGGACACATGATGAAGCTCATCTAGTTATCTTCTCTTCTATCGACGAGCTTCTTAAAAAGACCGGGGTTAGACCCAACAATATTGGCATACTTATCACTAATTGTAGCATTTTTTGCCCTACTCCGTCTTTGTCATCTATGATAATGAATAGATATAAGCTAAGAAGTTGTACAAAAACTTTTAGCCTTTCGGGTATGGGTTGTAGTGCTAGTGCAATTTCATTAGACTTGGCTAAAAGACTCCTACAAGTTATGCCAAATTCTTATGCACTTGTTGTTAGCACGGAAATCTTAACCCCTAATTGTTACATGGGCTTAGAACGGTCCATGACCGTTCCAGGATGCCTGTTTAGACTGGGTTGTAGCTCCCTTTTGTTAACTAACAAAAGGGAAGAAAGATATCGCGCCAAGTACCAACTCCTTCATACGATTCGAACCCATATAGGGGCTAATGATGCATCCTACACGAGTGTGATGCAACAAGAAGACGAGGAGGGTAGATTGGGAATTGCACTATCCAAGGACTTGTTGGTGGTAGCCGGGGAAGCACTCACGTTAAATATCACTACACTTGGGCCATTAGTCTTGCCCTTATCAGAAAAGCTTAAATTTGCATATAATTATGTAGCCCGAAAAATATTAAGTCATAAAAAAATTAAGGCCTACATACCAAATTTTAACAAGGCTTTTGATCATTTTTGTATCCATGCGGGTGGTCGGGCCGTGATTGAAGAGATCCAAAAGGCGCTTCGTTTGTCGGCCCAAGATGTGGAAGCTTCTAGAATGAATCTATATAGGTTTGGAAACACATCATCTTCTTCTATTTGGTATGAGTTGAGTTACATAGAAGCTAAAGGAAAAATGAAGAAGGGAGAAAGTGTTTGGCAAATAGCATTTGGAAGTGGATTTAAGTGTAATAGTATAGTTTTGAAGTGTAATAGAAATATTGATCCAAAAATTGATGGGTTTGGGCCTTGGAAGGATTGCATTCAAATGTATCCTATGGATGTTCCGGAAATTCGGAAGTTATAAATTGTAGGAAGAAAAGTTTGGCAAAATATTTGCCAACTTTAGAAATTGCATTGCTCACTTACTTACCAAAAAAAAAAAAAATGTAATATGGGCCATTTTAAGGTATTGTTTGTTGACTTGCTATTATTTTTCAGTATGTTTTTTGGTTTCATATTGTTTGATTGATGATTATGTTTTAAATTGTTTTTACTAGTATAGGGTTAAGTATGCAAGATCGTTTGTGGTTTTGTATAAAACGGCTTAAGCTTAACGTTAAAAGGATTCGTTTTGAATGGTGCAAATTAAGATGGCTTTTAGGGTTAAAACATGGAGCATAACAAATTATTATGGTGACTTATTTTTAAGTGAAATGTATACTTTTCGAATTTTATGATGATATCAAAATTTATAAAGTATCTTAGACCCCTTTTCGAGTCTCATTTCATCAAAATTTGATATGATCCAATCTTAATTCCAAATGAACTTTTTCTTTGTTTTTTTAAAGAGCATGACAATTGCAGAATACAATACTTCTTTCTTCGAAAATTAGAAGTGTGTTTTAAACTCTATTTATTATATACTCCGTAGTCTGTACTTCGTATGAGGGTAACTTTGGATTAAACTACTCCACCAACGCAAATTAATTACCCGGTTTACCTCTTGTTACCAAATACTTGTGAAAGAGCGGATTGCAGCAGTCAAACCTCTATTGAGGCCCAAACCGCTAACTTTAGCTTAAAACGCTTATCATTACCAAACACCCTTCATCTAATTTACCCGGCAACCGAGAAAAAACCTCTGTATTTTTCCAGGTATTTGAGTATTTCCGTATTTTGTTTTATCGAATTAATAGCTTCTCTCGATTTTAATTTTACTGAAGAAACTTGGTTGTATAATTTTGTGAAGATGATTTTTTTTTATTTGTGATGGTCAATTATTTAAATTTTATATATTATCAATTTACTCCTAACAGATGATTATTATGCTAGGAAACCATTCGAATTGCAATTTTGCGAATAATTGTGATGTTGTTCTAATCTTGTTCAGTTGTTTCCAAATCCCAAGTCCCATTTTTCTCAAATAAATTAAAAAGGGGGTTGCAGATTCTTTTTTAAAAAACTTGTTAGAAATCTTGGATGATCAAATATCTGATCTTTGGAATATGAAGTTTAAGTTAGTTTTTGGAATTTTGTTTTTTGTAATAATCTAAATTTGACCCAATAATTGTTTGATTGGTAATTTAGTTTATCTTCTTGAAAGAATCATATGTCAATCTTCATATATCATATAATATGTTGGATTGTTGAGTTAGAAAAGGTTAACAATTTGTGATATAGAAAAGATTAAAGCTGAATAGAATCGTTGTTGGATATGTTATTACAGAATAATTGGTCTGGATAATTGGGGTTTGATGTTTGATTGTTTTTCTTCTAATGCAAACTTGTCTAGTTTTGTGCTTTTGAGTATGGTTAAGAATATAAGATATATCTGAATAACTTAATTTGAGAGATGAGATGTTTATTTGGATGTTTGAATAGAGATATGGGTGATGGAACAAGTTCAATTGATCGAATCTCGGAACTACCTGACTTCATTCTTCACCATATATTGTCATATCTTTCAACAAAAGAGGCTGCTCAAACGGGTGTTATATCCAAGAGGTGGCAATATGTTTGGGAAACATTCCCCATCCTTGATTGTAATGAATGGTATTTCGGAAGAGAATTGGATATACTTAATCCGAAGGAGCTTGGGATTCCTAAAGATGAGCGTCGTAAGATTTTTAATCGAAGATTGAAGTTCATGAGCTATGTTGATGAGAAGCTTTGTCGGTTTCGTGAGGAGAATCTTTGTGTGAAGAAGTTTTTTCTTCATAATACCCTTGTGAGTAGTGATTTGACCCCTTGTGTTGATACGTGGATGGACCTGGTAGCTGATTTGTGTATTCAGGAATTAGATCTGTATATTACTATGGGAAGAGAAAGACTCTATGACCTGTCTAAGAAGTTACTTACAATGGAATCGTTAACCATTCTAACGTTAAGAGGCTGCCTTCTATTAAGCAGCCGTCTAGACAGGAATGCTGTTAAGCTATGCTCTTTGGTTGTCTTAGGGATGTCTCTATAGATGAGGAAACAATTCAAGATCTCATTTTCTCCATTCATTCAATGAAAGTATTTTCTTTAAAGAACTGTTTAGGTTTTGAGAATCTTGATATATGTGATCATGATAAGCTGGAGAAGATGGTGTACCATCCTCATAAAGACTTCAAAGCCAAAAGGTTTAGCATTAAGGTGCAAACATTAAAAGAAATCGATTTTTGTAGTGTTGATGAAGAAAAGAGAGCATATGAAATCATTGTCAGTTCTGTTTGCCAAAATTTGAAACGTTTGTCTTTATGCGGCATTCCCATAGATGCAAAGTGGCTACAGAGCATGAATACATCCTTTCCTCTGCTTGAGCATCTGTTTTTAGGTGGTTGCATATTGCAAGAAGTTATGAAACTCTCAAGTCAAGTTCTCAAGGAGATGCATGTTTGCAATTGTAAGAAACTGGTGGAAGCAGAGTTTGATACACCTAATGTACATTCATTTGTGTATCGTGGGAAGACCATGCCTCACTTATATTCAAGCAGTGTTGCTGCTTATCGAACAGCAGAGCTTTCTGTTCGTCTTGAAAATATGGACAGTTTATGGTTCCTTAGGTTGAACAACTTTCTCAAAGATAACAAATTTCAGGACCTGACTTTTTGTATGACTGCTACATCAGTATGTCTGCGTTTCAACTTTGTAGTGGTTATATAATTCCATTTTGAAGATTATATTCTTATGCTTATTTTGGACAATATTTTTCTTGTTTTGTCAGGATAAGGATATCTCTTTCAATGTTGAGGACTATGTGGGAATCCAGTTTTCTCCCTTGGAACTCAACATTATGAAGTTGGTTACGCATACATTGACATCAGTAAACTATGCAGCTCTTTTAGATGCCTTATTTTGGAACTTGCGTCCCAGAATATTGTCTTTAGAGCTTAATTATTATTCTCCTGAATTTTTGAAGGTATGCCTTCATTTCTCCCTCCTATCTATCACTTTATATATTGGTTTGCAATTGACTAATAACAAGTTATCGGTTATGCATCTTAAATGCTCCTTGCTCGGTTGTTCATGGTTTAACTGTTTAAGAAACGTATGAATGCTTTGAGAAGAGCTTCTACTAATACCGGGGATGAGTTAAAATGTTGAATTGTAAAATATTGTTGCAGGGAATACTGAAAGGTTTGGTGGCTAAAGAAGAACCAAATTGTTACTGCTCTCAGAATCTTGAATGTTGGCGTCACTCATTGAAGGACATAAAGCTAATTAACGCGAAAGGTTTGAAGAGTAATATTGTGTTTAATGCGATAACCTTGAACAAGCTGACTAATTTCTTGGATGATTGGGTGATTGAAGCCCAGAAAACTGTTAAATCTTGTGAACATCTCAAAGTAGAAACTTTATCTTTTCAATTGTCTTGGTAATATGCTAATATTGTACAGTAACAACACCTTATGTGAGGTGTGGTATAGTAGAAGCGAGAATATATGCGATGTGGTGATGTCCTTACGCTGCTAGTGTTTGGAAGGCTTGCTTTGGAGATGTAGTGGGATGGGTAGAGTGGATAAAAAAAAAAAAAAATCTTGGAAGTAAAAAAAGAGTAGAATAAACCTGTGAATGAGAGGAATAAACCTGCTGGGAATATGGTAGCAAAGAGGTCTGATGCAGTTTGGCATCCTTCTGTGGCTGGTAAGCAGGAGGTGAATACTGATGTATGGTACTTGCTTTGGAGATCGAGGTGGGAGTTGGCATGGGAATTGTAATTAGATACCATAGTGGGGGTCTGTACAACGGACTATCTCTAAGCAGTTGAAGCAATCTTTGTATGCTAACATTGTCGAAGAAAAGGCAATTGTGCTTGACCTTCTGATGGCTCTGCACAGCAATTCCTGTGCTATAAAATTTTTCAAAGCGACTGTTTGCAGGTTGTTAGTATGGGACTTAGGTGTAATAGTAAGGGAAGCTTAAAATTTGCTAAATGTTTTGATTTAGGTGAGCATTTACATGTTTCAGAGAAGCTGCTGAAGTTGTTCATGCCACGGCACAGCCTTAACCCCCTTGATTGCCCTATAAGAGTGGGTTTGGGGATGTCCGTTGGTTGTGGAAGATGTATTAGCTTTGAACTATTGTCTATCTATAAATAAAAGCTAATATAATGATGGTTTTATCTAAGAAAAAACACCTTGTTGACAAACTTACAAGTACTAATATAGTAATCTACTATTCATGTTATCCAAGTAAATGTAGCAGCTCTTTCAGGTATGCTATGTGGTCGTTTCTCCCCTTCCCAAAATTTGTCACCGCCTATGATATTAATTACCTTTCAAATCCCGAGTTTGGCTAGCATCAGTACTACTCAAGCTATCACCATCTACCCGTAGTAGTTATTCCAGAGTTGCTACACAACCTTTTAAATTTTTGTGGAACACTTATTCTTGGCTAGTAATACTTTTAAAGATCTCTGTACAATTAGAAACACCCCTTTGGATGATTTACTTGATGGGCGACGAGGGGTTGTTTGTTCACCGAATACCTACTTTGATTTGTTAACTCATGCATGATTCACCGAATACCTACTCGTACTTCTTATGATTGATCATATTTAAATGCAACATTTTTTATAAACAAAAATATACTGTTCTTTCTATATATCTCTTGTCACATGATCCTCACCTCTTCCATACTCACATATTTATAGTAATTTTACCTAAATTATTCACCTAATATTACTCTTACATAAATTGAACAAAAAATTGGGTGTTTCTATCAATCTTTCCTTTGCTCTCTTGGACTCTTTCTCTCCTCTCAGACTATCACTATTCCATAAAATTCAACAAATTGAAAGGTAATTTTTTTTTTTTTTTTCAATTTCAGTTAAATTTGTGTGTTAATAACATAAAATGATACAAGTATTGGTATTAAAGAGTATATTTGCATTTTATTACAGATTCTGGATTAATGGGGGTTTGAATGCTTCTTTTGTTGTGCAACATTTTTCAGTCTGAATAACTTTTTTTAGTCTGAGTAACTTAAAAATTGAGAGAGATGGATGATGAGGGAAAAACCTGTATTGATCGAATATCCAAACTACCCGACTTCATTCTTCACCATATATTTTCTTATCTTTACACAAAAGAAGCTGTTCAATTGAGTGTGATATCTAAGAGATGGAAATATGTTTTGGAAACATTCCCCATCCTTGATTGTTCTCAAGGGTATTTCGGAAAAGATTTGCGTGTAATTAATCCAAAGCTGAAAAGTATTCCTAAAGACGGGCGTCGTAAGATTTTTAATCAAAGAGTCGACTTCATGAGCTACATTGATAAGAAACTGTGTGGATTTCGTGAAAATAATCTTCGTGTGAACAAGTTCTCTTAGTATAACTCTTGTGAGCAACAAGTTGGCTCCTCGTGTTGATACATGGAGGAATTGCTTGCTGGTACTCGTATTCAGGAGTTAAATGTGTGTATTCGTGCAGGACATGGAAGACGACATGATCTGTCTAAGATTTTATTTACAATGGAGTCATTAACCGTTTTAAATTTTCAAGGTCGTGTTCTATTAAGTAGCCGTCTTGATAGGAATGTTGTTAAGCTATCCTCTTCAGTTGAACTGTGTCTTAT
This sequence comes from Chenopodium album, assembly GCF_948465745.1. Lineage (NCBI taxonomy): Eukaryota > Viridiplantae > Streptophyta > Magnoliopsida > Caryophyllales > Amaranthaceae > Chenopodium > Chenopodium album. The sequence goes on along the minus strand of NC_137851.1, from coordinate 4,896,469 downwards.
TGGTGTCTCTATAGATGAGGATACAATTCAAGACCTCATTTTCTGTTGTCGTTCAATGAAAGTATTCTTTTTGATGAACTGTGTGGGTTTTGAGAATCTTGAAATATGTGATCATGATAAACTCGAGAAGATGGTGTACAACAATTTACATAGAGACGTCAAAGACAAAAAGTTTAGCATAGAGGTGCCAACATTAATAGAACTCGAAATCACTTTTCATAATGGTGGTGAAGAAACAATGGTATGTAAAATCATTATCAGTTCTGTCTGCCAAAATCTGAAACGTTTGTCTTTGCGGGGTATTCCCGTTGATGCAAAGTGGCTACAAAACATGATTACATCCTTTCCTCTGCTTGAGAATCTGCATTTGGGTGGATGCATATTGCAAGAAGTTATTAAACTCTCAAGTCAAGCTCTGAAGGAGATATGTATTTACAACTGTATGAAGCTGATGGAAGCGGAGTTTGATACACCTAATGTACATTCATTTAAATATTGTGGGCAGACCATGCCTCGCTTATACTCAAACAGTGTTGCTGATTATCGGACAGCACTTCTCTCTTCCTGTCTTGAAGATATGGACAGTTTATGGTTCATGAGGTTGTACAACTTTCTCAGAGATTTCAGATTTCAAGACTTGACTATTTGGATGGTTCCTTAATCAGTACGTCTGTCTTTCAACTTTGTAATTGCTATTTTGATTATTCCTTTGGTTATTTTGTGATAATATTTTTCTTGGTTTGTCAGGGCAGGGAAATTTCCTTCAATGCTGATGACTATATCGGAATACAGTTTCCTCCCTTTGAACTCGACGATATGAAGTTGTTTATGAATGTATTTACATCAATAAACTATGCAGCTCTTTTAGATGGCTTATTCTGGAACTTGCGTCCTAGGATTATGTCATTACAGCTTCTTTTTCTTTCTCCTGACGTTTTGAAGGTGTGCCGTCTTTTTTTGTCATCACTTACTTTCTATTGGTATGCATTGCAGTGACAAGTTTTAAATTATCAGATGTGCAATTGCTCAATTGTGTATGGTTTGTGGAATGCATGAATGCTTTGCGAAAAGATTCTACTAATGCAGAGTATGAGTTGAAATTTTAATATTGTTGCAGGGGCTACTGAAATGTTTGGTGCTGAAGACCAAATTGTTACTGCTCTCAGAATCTTAGATGTTGGCGTCACTTGTTGAAGGGTATAAAGCTGATTAATGTGAAAGGTCTGGAGAGTAATACTGTATTTAACGCGATGACCCTGAAAAACTTGACTAATTACTTGGATGATTGGGTGATTGAAGCCAAGAAGGGACCTCAGGAGAAGAATTTCCCTATGACTTCTTTATCTTTTGAATTGTCATGGTATACAAAAGTTGCACAGTTTTACCTTGGTTCATCTTATTTCATTATTTGAGTTTTGGTCTTTGAGTATCTTCATACCTTTCTTTGCTAGGTGCTAAGGTCTTCCACTTATGCTATGTTGTCGCTGTTCCCGTTCCCAAGCTTATGACAACCATCGTCGTTACCTTCATAATACACAGTTTGGCTAGCACCAGTGTCATTCAAGCTATCACCGTCTAGCAAGCCTAGCTGCTGCTTAACCTTCCAACTTTGCTTGTAACAATCACTGTACACTTTGTGTACTTAAATAGCTTTCGAAACCTACAACTTCTCTGTATAAATACTTTGCTTTTTGTAACTTAATCAATAATTTCCCGACAATTTTTATGTAAACTAATCTACGTATATTAGTGCTTCTCTTATTTTCATCGTATAATATATCTATGCTACTTACTCTCTTCGTTTGTTTCTATTACAGTAGTATATTTGGAGTTTTTCACCGTTATTAAGGAGAAATGAATTGAATAGTAGTACTTGTAATTGATTTTACTTCAAAGAAGAAAAAAAATGCATGTATTGGTAGAGGACGCATGTGAATCAAGACAAAAATTGGTACATACTGCACTTAAATAGAGTACTTAATTAGCTATACAAAGTTAGCTTCACCATTAATATACTTAATTTTTTCATATGTACATATTTTTATTATTTTTTTTGACGGGATCATACGTACATGTACTAGTTACTGTATACTTGTATTTTCTCCGTCTAACTAAAATTACACAGTTGAAAATTTTCCGGTTAATCAAAATTTATAATAATGCCATCCCAAACCCAGAAAAACCTAACTCCAGTAATTTAGTCACTCTGACTTCCATTTTTACACCTTCATTTTTCTCTCTTTTCTTCAATCTCTCTCTTCGTACTTGTAACAAGGACTGTTCTTCAGGAGCTTGCATTTATTTTCATTCTGGTAAGCTTTCGCCCTATTCATTCTCAATTTTAAAAATTTGAAGTTAATTTTGATTTGGGTATTTTTTTTGAATAGGACCGTTTTGTTGATTAATGTTCGATATTTTGTGTGTAAACATTCTGATGAACTAATTGCTACTTGCTAAAATTATTGATTGTTTTCATGCCCAATTTTCATGTTACATTGATGACTTGAATTTGTAAAAAATTTCCATAAATTTTGGATTCCATATTTCTGAGAATAGCTTCATTAAATAATAATCTTTTTTTTTTTTTTTTTTTTTTTTTTTTTTTTTTTTTTTTTTTTTAAGAAATTTAACAAAGTATGCTCTTTGGTGATCATATATTTTTATTTGGAGAATGTCCTTATATTAGCTGATAATTTCAGAACTTGAAAAACAGGAAATAAATTGAAACCCTGAGCAAATTCAACAAATTGAAATGTAATCATGTTTACATTTGTGTTAATTACATAAATGATACTGTATTAAGGAGTATATTTGCATTTATTACAGATCCTAGATCATTGGGGATTGAATGCTTCTCTTGTTGTGCAACATTTAGAGGTTGGAGTAGATAATTTATACTCTGGATTACTTAAATTGAGAGATATGGATGATGAGGGAAAAACCTGTATTGATCGAATATCCGAACTACCTGACTTCATTCTTCACCATATGTTGTCTTATCTTTCTACAAAACAAGCTGCTCAATTGAGTGTTATATCCAAGAGATGGCAATATGTTTGGGAAACATTCCCCATCCTTGATTTTCATGAAGGGTATTTTGGAAAAGATTTGTGTGTCATTAATCCGAAGCAGAATTGGATTTCTAAAGATAGGCGTCGTAAGATATTTAATCAAAGAGTCAAGTTCATGAGCTATATTGATAAGAAATTGGATCAATTTCGTGAGAAGAATCTTCGTGTGAACAAGTTTTTTCTTAGTATGACTCTTGTGAGTAACAAGTTGGCTCCTCGTGTTGATGCATGGATGAAATTGCTTGCTGATATGCGCATTCAGGAGTTAAATGTGATTATTCATGCAGGACATGAAAGACGACATGACCTGCCTAAGATTTTATTTACAATGGAGTCGTTAACCCTTTTAATTTTACAAAGCTGTGTTCTATTAAATAGCCGTCTTGATAAGAATGCTGTTAAGCTATCCTCTTTAGTTGAGATGCATCTTATTCGTGTCTCTATAGATGAGGATACAATTCAAGATCTCATTTTCTGTTGTCATTCAATGAAAGTATTCTTTTTGATGAACTGTGTGGGTTTTGAGAATCTTGAAATATGTGATCATGATAAGCTCGAGAAGATGGTGTACTATTCTCAAAGTGGATTCAAAGATATAAGCATAAAGGTGCCAACATTAAAAGAACTCATTATTCATAATGGGGGCGAGGAAACGTTGGTACATGAAATCATTTTCAGTTCTGTTTGCCAAAATCTGAAACATTTGTCTTTGTCGGGAATTCCTATAGATCCAAAATGGCTACAGAGTGTGCTTACCTCCTTTCCGCTGCTTGAGCATCTAGTCTTGCAAAATTGCATATTGCAAGAATTTATGAAACTCTCAAGTCAAGTTCTGAAGGAGATGCATTTGTTAAATTGTACGAAATTGATGGAAGCAGAGTTTGATATACCTAATTTACATACATTTGATTATTGTGGGAAGACCATGCCCCGCTTATATTCAAATAGTGTTTCTGATTATCGGACAGCAGAGCTAGAGGTCCGTGTTGAAGATATGAATCGCTTATGGTTCATGAGGTTGAAATACTTTCTCAAAGATAACAAATTTCAAGACCTGACTTTCTCTATGACTTCTATATCAGTATGTCGCCTTCCAAGTTCCAACTTGGTAATTGTTTTATGATTCCATTCTAAAAAATTATTTTCAGACAATATTTATATTTGGTTTTTCAGGGTGAGGCGATCTCCTTCAATGCTGAGGACTATATGGGAATCCAATTTGCTCCTATTGAACTCAATAATATGAAGTTGGTTCACTTGGTTTCGTATTCGTTGAAATCAATAAACTTTGCAGCTCTTTTAGATGGCTTATTTTGGAACTTGCGTCCCAGGATTTTGTCTATACAGCTTGAAATTTATTCTTCTAAAAAATTTATCAAGGTATGCCTTCATTTCTCATATCATCACTTCTATAGGTTTGCAAATGATTAATAACAAGTTGTCAAATTACGCATCTTAATAGTTTCTTGCTCGATTGTGTATGTAAAACACTGTTGCAGGGACTACTGAAAAGTTTGGTGGCTGATGAAGAACGAAAATGTTGCTGCTCTCAGAATCTTGAATGTTGGCGTCACTCATTGAAGGATATAAAGCTGATTAATAATGTGAAAGGTTTGAAGAGTAATACTGTATTTAACGCGATGACCCTGAACAACTTTACTAATTTTGTGGATGATTGGAAGATTGAAGCCAAGAGAATAGCTAAATCTACTATATTTGTCAAAGATGAAACTTTATCTTTTCAATTGACATGGTAATAAGACTGTTTGTAAGCAGTTGATGCAATCTTTGGATGCTAACGTTGTGGAAGAAAAGGCAATCGTGCTTGGAGTTCTGATGGCTCTGAAATGCAATTCTCACTACGGAGTATAATTGTTTATATTTTAAATCCACTATTTGCAGGTTGTTTAGTACTTCGTATGAAACTTATTTAGGTGTAATAGTGAGGGAAGATATTTGCTAAATGTTTAGATTGAGGTGAATATGTTCATATTTCAGAGAAGATACTGAGGTTGGTCATGCTGCAGCACACCTTGATTGCTCTACCTTAGCGTGGGTTGGGAATGTCCGTTGGTTGCGAAGGATGTATTTGCTTCCGGTTGTTGTCTATCTATGTATGTAAATAAAAGTTATTACTCTGTAGTGTGTAATCTGTGTATTATACAATGATGAAAAAAGCATCCTGTGTTATTACTTTCAGATATGTTATGTCATCACTGCTTCCATTCCCATTACAGCCTGTGATATTATACCAAATTCTGAGTTTGGCTAGCAATCCTAGCATGATAGCATCAGTAATTTAGTACTACTCAAGTTAACGTTATACTTAAGCCACTGCCATATTAGAAGTTAGATGAGTGAAATTGAGGACTTAGAAACTAGGAAAATTTGTTAAAAATCATCTTATAAAAACCAAATTTTGTTGAAAACCATCTTATAAATTTTTTTTTCATCAAAACACACCTGTTTTAAAAAAAAAATTTTGTCAAGGCACACCTCTTTTAAAATTTTTTTTGTTAAGTCCCACTATTTTTTCGGGTTCCGACTAATTACTTACATTTTCGACATTGATTAACATGTGCACCTCACATGACCCACTTAACTCTACTTTTTTTTTTTATTTTTCCCCCATTTCCCTCCATTCATTCCCCTCTTCGTTAATCCTCTTCATCATACTTTGGTTTTTATAGCCTTTTATATAATTGCACGGAAATGTAAGTGACGAAGGGAAAATGAATGAAGGGAAAAGGGGGGAAAAATAATAGAAAAGTGGGGTTAAGTAGATCACGTGAGGTGTACATGCTAATCAAAGCCGGAAATGTCAATCGATAGTCGAAATCCGAAAAGTGGTGAAATTCAACAAAAAAAATTTTAAAACAGGTGTGATTTGACAAAAAAAAAAAAAAAAATTATAAAGTGGTTTTCAACAAATTTTGGTCTTTATAAGATGGTTTTCAACAAATTTTTCTAAAAACTATTTGCTTTTTACTGAGAGTACTTAGAAACTTTGCCATTGATAATGGTTAAGATCGATCTCTTTCTTTGGACATCTAAAATTCATATAAAAAGGAATTAGAGTACTTAAGATTAGATGAAATCCTATACGGGTACGTGTGATAAAGAGATCATTTTCTTTTAAAAAAAATAATAATAATTTATTTTGTTTAAGGGGTAGGAATGTAGGATAAACCGTGGAAATATTGCAAAAAAGTACGTACTGATTTTAATTGAAAAGTAACGGTTAATTTTTTAAAGAAAAACTAGGTTAGATCCCGTATCATGTATGGTGATCTATAGTTATAAACTAAATCAGTCCCGTGCGATACACGACATGAAAAATTTGTTTGAAATAAATATATTTTATATATGCACCTCATATGAGAAAAAAAAATTTATAGAGACATAACCATTAATTGCAATGGTATTTAGATCTAAATAATTTTGAAGATAGTAAAAATTTAACCAAATTATATAGTACGGAGTACTCTTAAACCAGGAGTAATTATATTTGGAAGACAAACAGTTTTTTATAAATCCATTAGAATGTAAATAAACTAAATAGAAAATAACATAATATAATAATTGTCTTCAAAAAGAAACTATACTCCGTATATATAATTTAATAATTTAAGGTAAAAAAATAAGGTTTCAAAAAATAAGTACAAATAAAAATAAGAAATATGATGTCAACAATTGATTTAGGAGGGAAATTTTTTTACCACAACTTAGACATATGTACAATTTAAATAGGGGATGATATTAGCGGTTATTACTTTAGTTATATTTATAGATTGAGGAGAACGTAGGGGTGTAAATGAACCAAGCCGATAAATAAACTATATTTGTTTTTTTCGGTTGAAGCTCGTTCATGTTTGTGTTTTTTGATGAGCCAAGCTTGAGCAAATTTTAAAACTCGTTTAATAAATCAGCTTAAACACGAACATAAATATACTCGTTCAGATAAGTTCATGAAAAACTCGTTTATTTATATTTGCGAACTACTCGTTTATTAATATTTATGAATGATTGATGTATTCACAATTGTTAATTTAATTCTTAGGTTTATAGTTAGGATCTACTTATTATGCTAATTTTGAGATTTTCAAATGTCAAAAGTACAAAGCTCATTTATTAGAGAAGCTCGTTTATTACTAAGCTCGTTCATGAAATGCTCGTTTAATAAACGAGTCGTTCACGAATCATTCACAAACATATAGTATACTAAATGAGCCGAGCTTAAATAAATTTTTGAGTTCGCTTGAAAGCTCGGGATCGTGCTCAAAGTTGTCTAAGTTAAATGAATTTGGACATGAACAAAATAGTACTCGACTTGGTTTTACTCATTTATACCCCCTAGGGAGAAGGAAATGTAGGAAGAGTATCATGAATCTTACAAACTTAAAGTCATTTTTATTACATTTTCAGCTCTATTACTTTATCATGTCAATATTTCGAAATTTGTGTAACTTAGTAAAACATAGAAGATTGGAGTGAGTACAATCTTATCCAACACCAGGCATACTCCATACGTCCTTGGAAGTGACTTGAGAAAAAAAATTTGGCACGCAAATCTAGGGAAAAAATTAGATTGGATGACAATTAACAAATTATTAGTACTTTTATTTGCAATTTTTTTTAAATGATTGCAATTGTCAAATTTTTCTTATTTAATTTTTACTCATATGTATTATGTAAAAAAAAAAAAAAGAAGCTAAAGCTAAAAGCCTAATGACCATAATTTGTCAAAGAAGCTAAAGCAAAGCTCTCCAAGAAGCTAAAATAAAAAATAAAACTTGGTTTCCTGTAAAAAAATTTCATACAATAAAAATTCTTACACTCCACTTCCATTTCTACACTCAATTCTTCGTAACAATGACTAATTGCAGTTATTTTGCTTCTTGCAAGTTTTTCAAGCTTTCTTTTACTTTCGTAATTTTTTTTTCATTTTGTTTTAATTTTCTAGCTGCCAATCATTTTTTATTATGCATGTTCGATTATTGTAATAATGTATATGAACAATATTGTAAATTAATTGCTAATTGGTTGATTTCATGCCCTTTTTTTTATTATTAAAAAAAAAAAAAAAAAAAAAACCCTAACCCCTCTTTTACTCTCTTGGTTGATTATTCGATGAAATGAAAGTAACAATTTACCTCATTTTTTTTTTTTATTTATAATAATTTCAGTTCAAGCTAAACTAATTTGTGTTCTTGGTTAATTACATAAATGGTACTCGTATTTATATTAAGGAGTAGATTTGCGTGTGTTTCTATAATTTGAATTTGCTAATTTATCTGGAATTTGCTTGTCTCCAATTTTTTTGGGGTTGGATTACAGAATTATTGTTCTGAATTACTGGGATTTGATTGCTTCTCTTTTTATGCAAGGTTTGTATTATTTGGGAGATTTATTTGGCTGCTTGAAAATGCATGATAAGGGAAAAACCTGTATTGATCGAATATCCGAACTACCGGACTTGATTCTTCACCATATATTGTCTTATCTTTCCACAAAACAAGCTGCTCAAACGGGTGTTATATTCCCCATCCTTGATTGTTCTCAAGGGCATTTCGGAAAACATTTATGTTTAATATGTATATTTTTACGGGAAAAGGAAGAGTTCATGACCTGTCTAAGATTTTATTTACAATGGAATCATTAACCGTGTTACAGCTATATGGTTCTATCCTATTACGTAGCCCTCCTGATGGTAAAGCTGTTAAGCTATGCTCTTTAGTTGAGCTGCATCTTTATTATGTCTCTATAGATGAGAATACAATTCAAGATCTCATACACTCTAGTAAATCAATTATCGGGCAGCAGAGTTCTCTGCCCTTTTCGAAGATATGGACAGTTTATGGTTCACGAGATTGTGCAACTTTCTCAGATATTTCAAATTTCAAGTCCTGACTGTTGTGATGTTTTCTATACCAGTATGTTTGTCTTTTAACTTTGTAATTGCTATTTTGTTTCCATTTTAAAAATTATTCCTTTGGTTATTTTGTGATAATATTTTTCTTGGTTTGTCAGGGTAAGGAAATCTCCTTCAATGCAAAGGACTATACCGGGATACAGTTTCCTCACTTTGAACTCAACAATATGAAGTTGGTTATGCATATGTTGGGGACGACATCAATCAACTATGCATCTGTTTTAGATGGCTTATTCTGGAACTTGCGTCCTAGGATTCTGTCATTCAAGTTTATTTTTATTTCTCCTAAAGTTTTGAAGGTATGCCTTTTTTTTTCCCTATCGCTTACTTTCTATTGGTTTGCATTGCAGTGACAAATTTTACTACGTAAGTTATCAGTTTATGCAATTGCTCAATTGTGTATGGTTTGCTAAAATAAAATTCTAGTAATATAGAGTATGAGTTGAAATTTTAAATTGTTAATCAGCTTATGACAACCATTGTTATTGCCTTCATAACACACAGTTTGGCTAGCACCAGCATCATTCAAGCTATCACCGTCTAGCAGGTCTTCTACTTGCTGCACAACCTTCCAACTTTGCTTGTGACAATCACTAAAGAAATCTGTAATCTTGAGAAGATGTCTGTCCATCACATTCCAAGGGAGAAGAATCTGGTTGCGCATGAATTGGCCTGTTATGCAAGGGCAATGTCTGTGGTGCACAACAATCACTTTGATCCTCCAGATTGTGCCAAGCGAGCTCTGGAGGGTGATAGTCGCAACATTTATGCTTGATCTGATGTTTCTGCTGTTCATATTGCTGCTGCTGTGTTACATCTTCATCTGTTGTTGTACTCCGTATTACTCCGTATAAAACTGGTAGTCTGGTTGGTAGGTTCATGTTGGGGGTTGTATTTGTAGGCTTTTTGGGTTATTGCCTGCTGCCTGCTGGTGCTTATAGGCTTTTGTTTTCCCTTTGTAATTATGGGGCTGCTAAACTCTCAATTATTGAGTGCTTCTCTTATTTTCTTTTTTTTTTTTTACGGGGAGTGCTTCTCTTATTTTCATTGTATAATACTCGTATGTTTTTGCTGCTTACTCCTTTCGTTCCTTTTTATTAGTTACAGAAGTATGTTGGAGTTTTTTTACATTAAGGTGAAAATAAATTGGATAATGATTTATTTTACTATATAAAGGAAAAAAAAATGCATGTGAATTAAGACAAAAATAAAAAGAAGTACAAAAAGAATGGAAAAATTAACCAACCAAACCAATAAAAATATAAAATGGATAACTCTATAATTGTATATTTTAAGTAGATTTTTTGTTAGTAAAAATTTTCAATAATCCCATCCCAAAGTCCCAAACCCCAGAAAAACTTCCCCTAAGAAAGAAGAAAAAAAAAAAAAAAAAACAGGAAAACCTAAGTCCAGTTCTTTAGACACTCTGACCTTCATTTTTCTCTCTCTTCTCTTTAATCTCTCTTCGTAACAAGGACTGTTCTTGACGAGGTAAGCTTTCGTCCTGTCTATCCTCAACTTTAAGAATTTGAACTTTGATTTTGATTTGTGTCTGATTTTTTCTCGTTTTGACTTCGTTGTTAATTAATGTTCAATATTTTGTATAAACCTTTTTTATGAACTAATTGCTAATTTACTGGTTGATTTCATGCCCAATTTCATGTTACATTGGTCACTTGAATATGTTAATTTTTTCCGTAAATTTTCGATTCCATATTTCAGAAATACCTTCGTTAAATAATAGTTTAGGTTTTTTTTTTTTTTTTTTTGTAAGAATCTCTGTAAAGTGTACTCTTTAGTGCTCATATATTGCTATTTCACTATTTGGAGAATGCCCTTGATGATTTCGGAACTTGAAAAACAGAGGAAATCACTTGAAACCCTGATAGGATATGTAGTTAGTCGTCTCCGGCGCGAGCTTGTGTTTATTCCATTGAAGATTTATCATATGTTAATTTGGAAAAGTATGCTTTATTTTGTAATCTGGTATAAAAATGGAGGATGTAATTATTTAAATAATGTGATAGGTTGCCTAATTGTTGCATAATATGGGTGAAATGATTCCCTTGTTTCATTCAGGGAAAGATTTTTGCTGCAACATTATTATATGTAAATCTGTTTGAAAAGAGAGAATTTGTTGATATGATTTGTCTCTTTCATTGTCGTAGGAATTTTGCGAGCGAATTTGAGTATATATCCAGATGAATAGATATTGGCCTCTCTCTTCCAAATTCAGACGGTTCCATAATAGATACTGTGACTCATATATCAGTTGGCGTAATGACGTTGCTCCTTGTCAAGGAAGAGGCAGAGGAGAAGCGGTCTTTTGTCTGAGACAGTATTCGAGTCTTGGAGTTAATATGATTCAGGAAAATACTGAGGATATTCATTCAGATAGGATGTATGGAACTCCTGAAAATCATAATGATTTTTATAAGCTAGGTGACTCCAGTCCCCGGGGTGGGAATGTAAGTTACAGACAGAATGTGGGACACTTTCAGCATCAGTCTAGTCCAATGAATCATTATGTTACAATTGAACGGATGACTTCTCAATATATTGGTAACCATACGACAGAGAAGATTGAAGTAGGTCTACAACACCCTGGATACTCCAATGGTGGAGAAAATGCAGCATTTCAGCCAATCAGTAACCACCAGACTATGAGCAATGGTCAGTATGAGCAAAATCCTAGTAACGTGTATATGGGGAATGGAGTAGCATCCCCTCCTGGTGGTTTCCAACAAGAGCGTGTGGACACTAGATCGAATGTGAATTCATATCATCAAGTAAATGCTGGTGGATATCATAACACTCATTTTGGACCTCATCAGCAGAACTTTAATGGATCTCGCAATCCTAACATACTTCCTCAGCAACAAGTAAGTGCTACTCATCACGGACAATCAGCTGGAAATGATGAATTGGATGAGGATAATGATGTTGAGGGTACACTTGAAGAGTTAGATGTTTTTTGTGAAGAGTGGGATCTTAAACATGCTGTGAAATCCATGAGAAAGCTAAGCAAGAGAGGAGTTTTTATAGACATGCCTCGTTACTTGATACTGATAGATGCATGTGGCAAGGGCAAAGCTTTAAAAGAAGCACAAGAAGTTCATCAGAATATTGTCAAATATACTTCTCCTGTTAAAGTTAGCATTTTTAACAGGATACTGGAGATGTATGGGAAATGTGGCTCAATGGATGATGCCTATAATACATTTAATAGTATGCCTGAGCGTAATTTAACATCTTGGGACACCATGATTACTTGGTTTGCGAAAAATGGTCTTGGAGAAGATGCCATTGATATGTTCACCAAGTTTAAGGAAGCAGGACTGAAACCAGATGGTCAGATGTTCCTTGGTATATTTGATGCTTGTGGAGTTCTCGGAGATGCAACCGAGGGAATGCTTCATTTTGATTCAATGACCAAGATATACAGCATTACTCCAACCATGGCTCATTATGCTAGCATAGTGCACATGTTCGGTAGTGCAGGTGATCTAGATGGAGCATTAGAGTTCATTGAGAAAATGCCTGTTCAACCTAATGCAGATGTCTGGGAAAGCTTAATGAATATTGCCAGGGTCCAAGGAAATATAGAAATGGGGGATCATTGTGCTCAAATTGTGGAGCAGCTGGATCCTTCTCGCTTGAGCAAGGAGTTGAAGGATGGGCTTCTACCGGTTAATGATTCAGACACTCCAAAGAAGAAGGTGAAGAAGTATAATCCGTTGGCACATACAAAGCATGAATACAGAGCGGGTGATAGAACACATCCAGAGAGTGACAAGATTTATAAAGTTCTAAGGGGAATAAAAGAATCAGTAAAAGAAGCTGGGTATGTTGCAGAGACCAAATTTGTTCTTCATGACATTGACCAGGAGAGCAAAGAGGAAGCAATCATGGCGCACAGCGAGAGACTTGCTTGCACTCATGCACTACTTACAAACCCAGCTCGTGTGCCACTTCGTATTATCAAAAACCTTCGCGTCTGTGGTGATTGCCACAATTATTTCAAGATAATTTCAAAACTAGTAGGTAGGGAGATCGTTATGAGAGATGCTAAGAGATTTCACCATTTTAACGATGGAAAATGCTCCTGCAATGACTACTGGTGAATGATTTTACGGCAGCAAAAGGTAAGCCTGCATCACCTTGTTCGTTATATACTTATTATTGTAACATTTCTCTTTTTAGAGTCGATCTTGGTACTTAATTTATGTGCCCAAGGTTGTATTTCCCAGATGCCAAATAGTATATCTCACGTTGGGGGTTTGATATTATTTCAGCACATTCAAATTTTTAAGTGGGATACATAGGAATTATAGGAAGTGTCTAGGAAAGGATCAAAACTGTGTTAACATTATAGAGAAATGCAAATTGTAATTTGGAAAATGAATTGCTAAAATGATTTCACTATGTTTTCTACCTTCATTATCATGCCAATTTCTCTACTGTGAGCTAGCAATTTTCTGTTAAAATCCTATCATAGCAATTTTCTGTTAGAATCCTATCATAATTCATAAGGTTTTCAACTTCCTTGGCTATGCTTACCTCGATCCTCCTATCTCCCCTCTTATGGTTATTAGCCATGTCAAAGCTTGTCTAGAGGCAGGCCAAAGAACATTAATTTTCTCATCACATATTAATGCCATAAAAATCTGATTTTACATGCTAATCACGGTTAGAGTCTTAGGAAAAATATCTTATGCCTATATACAGCTTTCAGATTCAACCATAGCTTCATGGTACTCTAAGCAGCTACTTATATATACGAAGTACATGACACTGAGAGACTAGAACTATACAAATTTAATATGGTAACTTTATCCGAATCTCAGGAAAATAGTGGGTCTTGGATGTCTAAGCTAGACTAGATTAGGGTTGTTTTATTGCACGCAATTTAAATCTCTGGAGGGTAATTTACTCTAGTATATGACAATTTTTGCATCCATATTTTAGGGGTAATAAAATTGAAGGAAAGTCTGAAGGGGTAACAAAATTGAGCCTATGTACCACATTCTAATAAAGTAAATGATCATTTTTGCACCCATATTTGCCGGGGGGCTGGCTTTGATCGACAAGATCCATAAGCCCCTTGAGCTTATCAACCCAACAGGTAGTAGAAGCTTCTAGAATGATTTTTCACATATTTGGAACAGATCATCTTCTTCTGTTTGGTATGAGTTAAGTTACAAAGTTACATTGAACTATTGAAGCTAGAGGAGATATGAAGAAGGGAGATTGTGTTTGGCAAATAGATAGCATTTGGAAGTGGATTTAAGTGTAATAGTATAGTATGGAAATGTAATACTAGAAATGTTGATCCAAAAATTGATGGGCTTGGACCTTGGAAAGAATGCATAGGTATCTTGTACTTATTCTGGAAATTTGTAAGCTTTAAAATTATGAACTGAAAATAGTACAACAATACACTTTATTTACCTTTTTATACTTTGTTATCTTTTTTTTTTTTTTTAAAATAATGTGTGCTTATATGAAAGGAGTGAGAAGAAATCTGAATGATTTTATTGATGTTTTTCTTAACAATGTCCGTATTAATTTTTTTAATTTATATTGACTGATTTCAAAGAAAATAATCAGTTAAGATAAAGGCCAGACATGATAGGCTACGATACCTAATATCATGAAACATTTAAGAAAGCCGAGTATTAAGTTGTTAAATAATTTACTTAATTTTTTAGTGTTCCATCTAGTTCACCCTTTGAGCTAATTTGGATTTGAGGCTAAGTTCTAGGTGATTAGGTTCTAGTCCTCTCTAAATTGTTGCTGCGGGGGGATCGAGGTTAGGTAATTGTCTCATTAATCATAATTTCACTTTGACTTTGGTACGAGTATACAAACTTGTATAGTGAATTGCTATTAATGAAATTCCAAAATTATAAATAACTCAGTGTAACGTCATCTATGTATATCACTAATTTAGTCAACAAAAGGAGCAAATCAATTGATAAAAGACTCTTATACGAAGTAGTAATAGTAATATAAGTACACATCCAATGTACGCAATGGTCAATGAGTAGGTGGTTTAGATGAACAATAATCAAACAATTTCTTTACTCATTTTTAGAGTGTAGAAAGCTTCTTAAAGCATCAATGTCGAACTAATTTCCGCACACAAAAAATGAGTTAAAATTGATTTTGACACATCAAACATTAATTTTGGCACACTTTCATTTGAAAAAACCATATAAAAGTTAAATTTGGCAATGGTGTGCCAAAATTATTATTATTATTTTTTATTTATTTATTTTTTTTGAAGAGGAATGCCAAAATCAAATTTTGGTGTGTAAAATTATTTCCTCATTTTTAGACGTACTTTGTAGTCCGTATTATTGATAGTTTATTATTGAAACCATTATCCTAAGTAAGAAATGCAATTTCCGTAGTTGATCTTCCTTCTTTCTAGTCCTTTTAACATTAAATTATCCCAACGGGAATTTGCTGGAAATGTAGTTGTTTGGGAAGTAGTAGTGAAGTTGAGTACTTTTAATTTACTTAGATTTATTCGTCAAAAAAAAAAAAAAAAAAAAAAAAAAAAAACATTAATTGCATAACTACTTTTTATGGTTGGGTCGCATGGTTGTATAAATTGTCAAAATTGATATGTGTAAAATTGTGATTGTGGCTCCCTAACCTCCAAAAACATGGGAGAGTCTACAGTACATGACATACATTGATATGTACTACAAACGATATGTACTGCTATGTACTACTAAATTATATATATATATATATATATATATATATATATATATATATATATATATATATATATTAAAAATTAAAATTTAATTCCAAAAAAAAAAAAATCAATTCTTTCACATCCCTTTTCCCCATTGTGCGTGAAGCAAATTATAATAGAAAGGAACAAAATCACTCAATATATATCATTGAAGATTCAATTGAGGTAACTAATTTGATTTTTGTTAATTTTAAATCCCCCTCACTGATCTAAAAGACTAAAACCCTAATTAGTGTTTCTAATATTGAATCAACAAATTACCTTTATTGAGTTGGTGATTAATATTTCAAACATTGAATTAATGAATCATATTTCATTTAATCATTTTTGTATCAACGAAAATTAAAATTGAATAAATAAATTGGTGTGATAATAGAAATGAAGTGCAGCGGGTTGTATCTCTAATTATTTTTACTGATCTTTTCTCTTCCGATAATCCGATGGAATTTGACGAGGCATTTGTGGCTGCGGAACGGCAGATGACAGATGAGATGAATGTGATTCTTGATCGTGAGGCATGAGCTATCTTCGGAAAGGATCAGAGTTGCTCACTTGCTCTGTTGCTTCTATTAAGAATTGTCAAATACGAAGCGATTATTTACAGCATTCTTGGATGTTTTTGCTTTTCAAAAGAAACACCCTTGCTAATTGCTAATTTCTAATTTCTAAAACACCCTTGCTAATTGCTACAGTAATTTCTAGAAATACCTAGTGGCTAGAGTGCTATTGCAAACTTGTAACTCTACAATTATTGTACAGTATACGAAGTATGATATATCTCTTATTGCTTCTCCTTGATTCCTAAGTTTTGAAGCTCACTTGTTTTATACGGATATTAGAAACTCTTAAGATCAAAATCTGAAAAAAAAGTGTTGTCATCTATAATGATAGATCACTTCAAATAATCAAGTGATATATGATTATCATAGGTAATAATTATTCAAAAGCTTTGGGGTGTGAACGTAACTACGTAAGTGTCGTGTTTCCAAATCAAGTGTTTGCTATTATGTAAGTGACATGGTTTGTACTAGCTTATTAATTTCATTTCGCGGGGGGATTTAATTTTGTACTCTTAAAATCATATTGTAGTATTTTCTATTGAATAGCTTATTTGGAATTTGAAAGCTTATTGGCTCAAATGGTAGAGCAATGTACATTTGTACATGGATGTAGGTTCAAGTCCTACATAAGCTATAATTACAGCACTACGTATAAATTGGTTGGGGCAAAAGAAATATTATGATGCTTTAAGCATCCTTTCTAGTCAAGATTACTTAATGGCTTAAACTAATAGATCTCATATTTTGTTTATCATGTTGCCTTAAAAAGAATAGACAATAAACTTGTATAAATATTCTCTCCATCCCATTATTAAATAATCATTTATCATATTTTTGTGAGAATTAAATCTCTCTTTGAATAGTACATATCACAATAATTAAGACAATTATTGAAACGAGAATAATATTTTATCATATTTTGGGAAATTAGAGAAGGAAAAAAAGAATCTAAAAAAAATGCTAAGGCCTAAGAGCGTTTGTGTTCAAATTAAATAGTACGAGTATGTTAAATATACTTTTTAAATGATAAGCACTATAATTGAAAAAAAAAAATTTAAAAAAAATGGGTTTTGGAAAAAGAATCGATCATGGTACCTTCAAGTGAAAAATGGAAACACTTAACCAACTTGGCTAGATTTGAGATTTGTTTAAAAATACAAATATTAAATAGTATATTTAATAAATAAAATTAGTGGTACATAGCGGTACATTACTTTAGTGGTACATAGCGCTACATGTCATTTACTGTAGAATTTTCGCAAAAACATAAACTAATTAGGGTTTGAGTTTATAAAACACGAGTAATATTATTTCACTGTACAACTAATTGATAATGACATTGCTACATTATTTGCCTAACTTAACTTATTAATTAGTTAGCTATCTCATCTATATATGTCATATATTGTCATGAATTCATGATATAATGATTTATTAATATTATGATTAGCCAACTAGTTAATCCTTAGATCCAACTAGCATTCTAAAAGTATAAACAGTTGGATAATCCTTATCAAATGGGGGCAATGGGGCTCACTTCGAATTGGCTTTCTCGATCTCAATCGCTTTAATTTCCTATATAAGTAACTTTTCTACAGCATTTGTTTACTACGTTAAACTTTTTGACAGTAATGGTATATCTCAATAAGAAATTCACAAGTAATATGTGATTTAGGATAGAGATGTCAAAAGCACACCCGATCCGAAATTGACCTGAAAAATATTTGATTTAAATTTGAACTCGTATGGACATAATAATTTAGCATGACTCAACTTTAAAAATTGACTTGACCTAACTCAACCCGATTTCATCATACTCGATTCGATCATCAGAATTGACACCTCTAATTTAGGAGGGACACACGATGACTAACATACACTAGTATTAAGTATGGTATGCTGCCTCAATTATTACTAGTCTGTTTTAGTACAAAATATTGTTACGGCCAAACTCTCTCACACATAGAATCTAAATACGCAACACTTCTTTCATAAATCATATTTACATACAAAATCATTAAATGTTTAATTTTTCTCAAATTGCTTCCTCTTTATCTCCATCTAAATATGAAGCTGTATAAATGAGTGTCTTTAATTTATGTCAGAATAAATCCCTGGGTATTTTATACAATAATATACCTAAAATTTGAAAAATGGAAGTTATCAAACTTATATTTAGAAATAGAAAGAGATCTAACCAACTAATTTCCAACATTTTTTGAAGTGAAGTGATAAGGAGGGTTGTCAAGTTGGCATTGGGCACAGTTGCAACCTCCACTTATTAAATTTCCATCAATTTTATGATTTTGATACCCCATTTAAATCTTTTCTGCTGCTACTCTTGCATTATCATATCATATAATTTTGAATAGTATAAATTATACTTTAGTCCATATTATACAATGTTGACTGTAAATCTCAGATAATATTTTGGACTGACTGTATACACATTGGCATTTGGCTAATTGGCTAGCTATTGTGTGTGTGTGTCATCCATCCAAGACATTTGGTTTTTATTTTTTACAACTATGCCACATAAATTAATTTTATTTCTTAATTAATCAACATTCTGAGTTGTTTTTTGTTTTCATATGAGAACGATATTTTCATGATAAATTGATAGTAGTAATGATAATTAAAGTTACGTAGTACTCCTAGTATATAAGTACCAAAGCTAAGTAAAACCTTCATTTTCTAGGAAAGGGTTTGAATTTGAATACAGTTAGTTTACATTGTCATGTTCAGTCTCGAGCTTCACTAAGATAAAACTCTATGTTTACACCCACAAATTTAAGTGTGGAACCAAAAAAGGCCGATTTAATTTCCTTTACATGTATGGTGTAAAGTTCCCGAATCTTATTAAAACTAGTTTTGCATGTCATGTATATGTGATTTGCGTTGCTATCCTTTTTAAATTTACAATAGATAACTTGTCCTAGAATATGAGAATTTGGAATTACAATGCCCTCAAACAAAAAAAAAATAAAAATCGATCGATGATCTAAGATCTAAATTCCACATCTATATACACCAACAACAAATTATGATGTACAAAAGTTATTCTACTGTCAAAGAGCTTGAAGTTCTAGTTTAGTGTTAATTTAACACTAACCATACAAGACTTATGTAACAAATTTGCTCATTTGAAGACAATTTTTTGGTACCAAACTAAATCAAAGATGACAGAATTAAGCATATGATATGATAATAGTGTAACAGTGTTTAATTTTTTTCATTGTGAAATATTATAGTACAACATATGGGCAGTAGCTAAAGGTAACATTTATCTATTTCATCATAACATGATAGATTTCTATTCGAAACCTTTATGACAACTAAACTACAAATAAAATCATCACAAAGGATTTTTTTCCCTTGATCTTATAATATAAGAGTAAACCATATTTTAGTTAATCAAACAATATATGATGACAACAAAAATAATAACAAACAACGTAACATTTTATGTTTTTAATTTTTTGTTCAATTGATAATATACCCTGGCCTAGGCCTTCATCTACAGCTTCACAATTTCGGGTATATGGACCGGGTATCGGTCAATGCAATCGTCCCAAGGGCCGTTAGCGGGTGTTTTGATTGTACGGATACACTTCCAAATTGCACTGTTACACTTAAACCCGCTTCCAAAAGCTATTTGCCAAACACGGTCTCCCTTCTTCATTCTCCCTTTGGCCTCAATGTAGCTAAGCTCGTACCAAAGGGAGGATGAAGAAGTATTTCCAAACCTATGTAAGGTCATCCTAGATGCCTCAACATGCTCGGCGGAGAGCTGGAGGCTCTTTTGAAGCTCGTCAATAACAGCCCTACCACCAGCATGGATACAAAAATGCTCGAAAGCTTGTTTAAAGTCCGGTATGTAGGGTTTCCATTTAGGGTTGAAGAGCTTCCTTCCGATGAGAGAAAAGAGGAAGAGTAGTTGTTCCGAGGTTGGTAGGACTATAGGACCCATGGTAGTGATGTTGGACTTTA
The DNA here is from genome assembly GCF_948465745.1 of Chenopodium album. Taxonomy (NCBI): domain Eukaryota; kingdom Viridiplantae; phylum Streptophyta; class Magnoliopsida; order Caryophyllales; family Amaranthaceae; genus Chenopodium; species Chenopodium album. The sequence continues at coordinate 4,876,144 of NC_137851.1, read as the reverse complement.
AGGCCTCACCCGCGATTGCCATGAGGTCTTTTTGGAGGGAGATTCCAACTTTGCCTTCGCGGTCTTCCTCTTGGTAGACACACTTGTAGGCCTTATCGTCCGCTCCCTTATGGGTGCGGACGACATGAAGGAGTTGGTACTTAGACCTTTTCTTCTCCTTTCGCTTGTTGGATAATAAAATTGCCGCACATCCCATGCGGAAAAGGCAGTTGGGAAGGAGCATTGCTCGCTCCTTCCCTTGGTAGTAGTTCGGAGTTATGATCTCCGTACTAATCACCATGGCATATGAGTTAGGATGAACCTACAATTCACGAATAATATAAGTGTATGTACAAAACACGTATAAACAAATCATAAACAACTAATTAAGTGTTGTAAAAAAAAAAGAAAATTAAATTGACCCTTGCCAAAATATTATTGTCACTCAAACGTACAGTCAAAAAAAAAAAAAAAAAAAAAGAAAAAAAAAACTTGCTACTTTATTTTCTTAAATGTACTTGACCTTTTCTATGTTCAAAATAACCTAATTTGAGCTCTAAATAACTGTTCTTTAACCAAATCTACCATCCCATTAGACATATATATCTAGCTAAAGCTTAAACAAATTTCATCAAACTATTAGTTTATTGTCAAATCTAACTGTAAAAAATTTAAAAATTAAAGTGTTTTTGTTTAAGGTATTAAATTGAATCGTACCAAATACCAATATCCTATTTTCCAACTACTAGCTACTACTTATTATTTTATTTTTCCATGAAAATTTCACAGTCACGGGCCAATATATATGTTCATTGAGAATTAAATGCAAAATTCAAAAATTTGATGTTCCAACAATTTCCTTAATAAAGAGAGATAAATGTAGTCCAACTACTCTATTAGATAGAAGTGTAGAACTCTCCAATAGTAATAACTGTAGTACGTAAGAGTATGTAACATAATTAAATATCGACTGATAAAAAGTTACCTGCAACAGATCTCGTGCTAAGTCAACGGATATAGGACTGCAACTACAACCCATGCCTGATAAATTAAAGCTCTTGATATTACTCCTAAGCTTGTATTTATTTACCACCATGGCGGACAACGATGGAGTTGGAGAAAATAAACTACAATTCACGATCAAAATATCGATATCTCTAGCCTTAACCCCGGTCTTTTTTAATAAATCGTCGACAGCAGAAAAAATAACCAACTCAGCTTCGCCTCTGGCAGCCTCCATAGTAGGCTTAGGATTAATATAATGAATAGCCGGGGGCAAACACGTCTCTTCACCCAACCCGGATCGCTCCAAGATCCGGGTTTGAAAATCGACGGCCTTTTGGTCGTCCTTCAAGTTGAGCTTATTATGCTCCATGAAGGTCGCAAATGGGACCCTAAAAATGTACGGGGGTTTGAACATCGAGTAGTCCACTAAATAGACAGGTCGTGGTTTGGACATATAATAAACCGTAAGGATAATAATAATAAGAAAAGTTGAACACATGACTTGGATCATGTCTAATTGGAGAGATTTGAAAAGAGAAATAATTTGTTCGGGTCTGGCCCGAAGGATTTCGACGGCTATACCCGCCATAATGGGTATAAGGATTAGGCCAAGGAAATGGTTCACTAGGTAAGTGTAACCTAGTTTCACATACTTTAGCCTCACTGACGAAGTGTTCGCCATATAATATTGTTTTTTTTCCTCTATATTTTTTTTTTCTTATATGGCTAATTTAATTTGATTTTGGAATTAATAAAAGGGTTGAGAAAATATAATAATTTTCAAGTATAGTTTATGTGTGTGAACGAGGTATAGGAAAAATGAGAAGGGAGAAAGGGGAATATAAAGAAAGATGGGAGCAATTAATTGTGGGCAGATGGGAGGATATTCAATGGAGGACTCAACATCATGCAACGCTCTCTTAGCTGGGGGACTTTATATTCATATTGATTTTGTTGGTTTTTTTTTTTTAATTTATAATAATTTTTTTATTTAAAATGTGGTTGCATATATATTTGCATGGACTAGTTAGGTTTACAAACATTCATCATCAATTCAATCATAATCATATACAAAGTATATACAAGTAAGCTAAGCGAGGTCAGTCTTAGTCTAATGGTTTAGATTGATGAGTATCCGTGTAAGTACAACAATAAGTCATAGGGTCAAATTTGCATGGACTAGTTAGCTTTAAAAACATACACCATGAATCCAATCATAATCATATATACAAGCTAAGATCTAGTGGTTTAGATTGAGTGTTTGTGTACAATTAAATCATAGGCCGGGACAAATTTGATTGCCATAACTGTTTGTGATTTGTATTTCCCTTATGACTCGTTAGGATAAAAATAATCACAATGTATACTCACGTCGTTTCCAAAGTAGTTAATACTGTGTCATGATTAAGCTATTCATATCAAAATTAGTTAGATGTTAAAAGTCTCTAAGCTAGATGCAACAAGATTCATATACAAAATGTTGCTATATATATTAGTGATAATAAACTCGACCATGATAGACTCATAATATTAATTAGTTACATACACATTTTGTGTTAGGGGACAAAAACCATATATATTTGGAAAAATACTACGTATATATTAACGAAAATAGCAATAACTATCTTACTTGTAATTGAGGGTTTTGTTATTCATAATCCACGGGGTTAAGTACGTACATCCCTCCATTAGATGGATATAGAGTATTTGAAGTGCACAAATAACTAATTATACGACATTTAATGTTTAATAATTCTATGTATATGATACATATATATGATACATATATATATGTATATATAATCATCAATCCGCACTGAACAATACTAAAAGTAGACTAATCTCACGTTCGTATAACTAGTATAAGGATATAAAACTTAGATTAGTATTCCAAACGTACTTTTGCATTGACAATAACACAAAATAACACTAAAGGTAGAGAGAAAAAAACAAATAATTGAGGTATATATATGAATACATGATTTAAAAGTACGATAATATATATAATTAAAATTTATGTGTCATTGCTTTGTGTTTGATGTATATATGTAGTTTATTTTATAACGTGTATAACTTGTTGTCCATTGCTAACTCATTCAAAATCATTGAAGGAAAACCAAGGTCAATCTATCAAGGCTTCATATGACTATATAAGTTATATACTTATACCCTTCCCCCGAGATCATATCAGATTATTGGAAAATAATATAAAAATCCTCATTGTATTCCACAAAAAATTAAGAATTTATATATGGGCCCTGCCATGGATGTAGATGTAGCTTTCAAAAACAATTTTGTGGCTCGCAAGCACATTTTAAGCAGCGGATAGAATTGAAGCCTAAACAAGACTTCTTCCCCAATCCCAAACCTAGGCTTGCCTATCATCTCCTAAGTCAATGGAATTGTATGTAGAATTGGGGTTTAATTTGGACCCCCAAATCTGATCTATTGTAAGGACTAAGGACTGACAATTTGATGATATATATACATTGAATATTGATTTTTTTTTTTTTTTTTTTTTTTTTTGTATTTAGAGAGCCACAAGGGTGGGGGTGAGAATCGATCTCATGATCTTCTAGAGCCGGGAGGGAAGCTCTAACCACTTGAGCTATCCCTCACTCTCACATTGAATATTGAATATTGATGAATGAGGTAATGATATACTTTGTACTTAAGATTACGTACATAAATAATTTCTTTGTTATCTCGTAATGAAGTTTATGCATATGATTAGGGATGTTTATTGTTGATGACCAATTAAGCAGTGAACTTTGTGGCTATCACACTTAGCCTTATCTTGTACGTACAAGCTATATTTATTAATTAGTTTTATGTTGTTCTCCCACTTGGCTTATCACTATTAAATTTTTTAAACAACAATTACACTAATTAACTCTCATCATAGTCCTCTCTTGCTGGATAAGCTTATATTACAAGGTACAACCAAACCCGAGGAAATAGTTGAATTGGACCTATAACTATTCACAATATCAAATCATTATATCTCTTAGGCCATGTTGTTTTGAATTTCGAAACAGATCAAATTTCAACAGAGCAGGACATATAATACCTTATTTATACTAAGCAGAGCATGTATCAACAGAGCAGATCAAAACAACTCATAAAAACAAGTCTAACTCATTTACAATCAACAATTTTATAACGTTTAAAATTTAAACATATAACATGCGATTACCTTTGGCATTACATTGTCCAATAACTTGTGAACTGTGATATTATCGAACAATAAAAAAGGGAAGTAAAGTGTGTCCTATACCCGGGGCCGGGGTCTAGCTTCCCATCAACAAGAATTTACTTTTATATTACTTGTAATAATTTGCCGGTTGCATATTTATATACAAAGTATATATTTCTTTTCTATTTATTATTGATTGGTCTATGCTTTAAGTAGTGCCACGTTATATGTAATGTTCTAAGTTGGTATTAACTTCAAAGTGTAGCGAAGTGTTGGACAAAAAATTTAATATGTTTGGTATGCATCTATTCATAAATAGAAATATATAGATCATCTAGTTGAGAAAGAACACAATTATAATATGGCATATATATGATTTTCATTACTATCATAAGTGTATATGCATGACATTGTGTATATACTTTTTTGTCATTCACATTAAAGATAAAGTGATATGTTTAATAAGGTAAAATTACCATAACTAGGAAGTTGTCATAAACTATTTTATTGCATAGTATATTTTTAAGGTTATGGTAATCTAGCAATGTCTCTTTCTCTTTCATCTTTTTTCTTCTAGTCTCTATTGTAAATTTTTGTAGGGGCTTTCACCGATATTTTTATCAGTGGTAAGCCCTCAAAAAAAAATTACTAAAATAAATGGATCCCATCTTTATGAATTATGATGGTGTTTATCCTATTAGGTTTAATTTATTTGTTTTTTTCATTTGCTAAAGATTGAAAATTTACGGTTTCATAATCTTCAGAAGTATCTAGAAGGTCATATGAGTTTTTTCACTCAAACAACTATTCATCCGTGGATCGCAAGCTAAATTAGTGCTAACTCACAGATTGTATTGCTTCAGATGAAGTTTTTTATTAAGGCGGTCGTTGATCGAATCTGCGATATAACTAGTTTTAAGGTGATTTGTACTTGTGTTGGAATTTTAGATTTTTTAGGAATTGTTTGTGAGTGCCGTTTGTCTATCTTTCATTAATGAAATTCTTTTTCTTCTTGAAAAAAAAAAAAAAAAAAAGAAGGTGGTTAAATTCATCCGACATAAATTTACCAGAAACTTTAAATTTTGGGTGTATAATTAAATTACTCCTGCCGTAGTAATTTTGATAAAAAAAAAAAAAAATTGATTGAATATGAGATTTATGGACCAAAGGAAGACTAGTACTTCGTATTATTTATATTTCATAGAATGTACTCCGTAGGAATTAATTCAAACCTAAAACTTAAGAATATTTAGATTGGATAGGGACAATGTACCTAAGGAATCCAAATAAAAAATTATGCATGAATAATTAGATTGGATATGGATTATATGTAGTCATATAATTATGTTTAAACTGAAAATTTAAGAAAGAGAGAGAGAGAGAGTCAATTATCAATTTAATCAAAGGAATAAATTTTCATAAATTAGGTTATGACTAACGACACTAATCATTGTCACTTAAGTAGTTATACTAAAAAAAATATATATATCAAATTAATTAGTTATTGACATTTTATGATAAACTAGTTTGGAGTCCGGATGATGCCCCGAGTTATGTTTAAATACAAAATGAAAAAATTACCTTGAGTTAAATAATATTTTGAAACCAATACCTTAAGCTTAAATAATAAAATAAAAATAAAAATGGAGAGCGAACGGAGAGAAAATGAGCTTTCTTCTGAGGAAGCCGATTTAATGAGAAGGTCGAATAAAAAATTCAAGCGAACGCCTGAGAATTCTCCTGGAAATGGAATTCCTCATCAGTCTATTCTGGATGTTGAGATGGATGAACATCGGGAAGGATTGCCTGAGACAATTAATCATCAGAATCGCATGTCATATAGTCATATGACTAGTGGAGGACGAGGAACGCAGATTCCTAACCATGTCCCTGGAATTATTCAAGAAGACTTAGATTCAGATGATGATATTCCTCTAGATTGTGAATCGGAGGATGAAACTTGCCCTAATTTCCTTCTTACTAAGGAGGAGAAGCAAAGGCTGAGACAGCCTTGGAGGAATGCATTGATTATCAAATTATTTGATAAGAAAATGGGGTATGAGGTCTTTATCAAAAGATTAAGATTGAAATGGAGCCTTAAGGGAGACATCACTCTTACTGATGTGGGTTATGAGTATTACATAGTTAGATTCACTAACATGGAGGATTACAATTTTGTTCTCACCCAGGGACCTTGGATTATAGGAGATAGTTACTTAACTATTCGAAAATGGGTGCCTAATTTCGTTGCGGATGAAGCACCTATTAAATTTCTCACTGCTTGGGTAAGAATTCCTCATCTTTCTATTGAGTATTTTGACAAGCAATTTCTGCATCGAATTGGATCTAGCATTGGGCGTGTGATTAGTATTGACAGAAACACAGAGGCGATGAGCAGGGGTCAGTATGTTAGATTCAGCATTGAAGTAGATGTGTCAAAACCTCTGCTTTCTAGATTTAGGTTGCACGGTAAAGTATGGAGGGTGCAGTATGAAGGTTTGAAGCAAATTTGTTTCAAGTGTGGAAGACTAGGACATAAAGAACTTGATTGTTCTTTAAAGATTGTAGTGGATGAAAATGGTGATCAACGTGTGCAGAGGATTGATGAACCTCCTAAACAGGTTCAAGCTCGTCCCTGAAGAGTGTGATCAGTATGGGTCTTGGATGTTAGTTCAGAGGACTAATAGAAGGAACTTGAATAAGGCTAAGGTTGATCCTAAGAAGCAGCAAGAAACTAATAAGGCTAAAGGTGCTGAGACTAGTACTAAGGGTCAGGAAAAGACCAAGGTTCAGGGGAAGCAGGTTAGCAATTCTAACCGTGGACAACAAGATGTTAGCAATAAGGCTGGCCCAAGTGGCTCAAGGTTCGGGATCTTAGACCAAGGAGATGTTATGGAAGTCAACGAGGTGAATCTCGAAGATAATGAGGCAACTCTTGAGGGTAATCTTTCTAAGAAGAATTCAGTCGACAAAGTCAATTCTTTGACTGAGAGTAGTGGAAATATGTTGAATGGAGCGATTAATTTGGGTGAAGATAATTCTATGGAAAGTGAGGATATTCCTCTTCAGCGTAAATCTCTCAATGAGATGGACATCGATATGGAAAGTCAATCACAAGTTGATTTAGCAGAATCTTTGAGAAAAGATAGGCACTCTCAACCGAAAAAAGATATCAAATCTTCATTCAAAAATAATCCGCTTGGTATAAATAAAAAGATTGATTTTCCTAAACTTAAGGAAAATATTGATCCTAAGATTCCTGATAATTATGAAAAAGATATTTCAAAATCTTTTTCAGAAAATCGGAATTCTTACACCCCACCTTCAGTCCAGCAGAATTTTTCCATTGCTTCTCATACCCCATCAGCTCTCCGCAGCAACTCTAATTCTTTGTCTGTGAATCATGATGAATTATCCTCGAGTCCCAATCACTTTGGAGACCCGAATCCCCCCGTCATACACAGCATTCATGGATTACCCGATGAAGGGACCAACCCAAGTGCTAGTCCATCCTCTAGCGAACAAAGTTCATCTCCTAGTGAATACGTTCCTGCCACCGAGACACAATCCCCCGGATATGTTGTTCACAGTAGAAATACCAATGAGAATAGACGCTCCAATGAAAGCTCTGAGGGACGCGTTCTTGACCATTCTGCCTAGCGTTCCTTTGAACGCATATGATAGCTACCTTAACTTTCCCATGTTTTGTAATCCCCCGTATTTTTAAATATATTAGTAATGAAATTATATTTTATTCATAATATTTATTTGTATTTTTTTTCGGATTTAATTTCAAAAGTTTCAAATTATTTTTGGGTTTGATGAACGATTTTATTACAAAGAACTTTTTATGAACCTTTCTTCACTAATTTATATCCAGCAAACAAACCAAACCCACTTTCTTTTCTTAATTGGCCCATTAATTTTATGAGGCTCAATCTTAAAACTAACCCTACACCACTCTCTCTCCTATAAATACCCCATACATCCCCAAAATTTCCCACACAAAAAGGTTAGTCTTATTTTCATCCTCCTTTGTTTCATTATTTTGCTTAATGTTATTTTAATTGTTTTGGGTTTTGATTTTAGTATAAAGATTATATTTTTAGTATTAAATTATATTTTAATGGTATAAAGATTATAAATTTCAGATTATATTTATGTTATAAATTTCATATTTTATGAATTATAAACCTAGGGTTTCAATTTATTGAAAATCATGATTTTAGGGTTTTTATGAACAATTGATTTAGGGCTTTTATAGTAATGATGTTTTGAAATTTTGGTGATTATATTACTAATTAGTTTCCAGATTATTTTGAACACGTAAATTCGTATTTTAATGTTTAGATTTCGGTTCGTTAATATTAATCCCGTTTTAATCCCGATCAGGTTCTAAACTCATCCGATTTTGACAAAAAAGTAGTGTTTTCCATGTGGAAACGATGTTTTAAGAAAGACTCACTACCTTTGGTAGTGAGCACCACCCTATCGTGGCCAAATTCTGTCTCTAAATATGATTTTCGGGCAGTTTTTCATTTTTAACGAAGTTTTTTATGCTTAAAATTTTATCCTTGATTTTGATTAATAAAATTAATTATGTTTAAAGTTAATTAAGCATATAAATATGTTTTATTTATTTTAATAAGTTTTTCATCATATTATATTGTTGGAAATTACTTGGGATAGTAATATTAATTGTTGGTTGTTTTCTAGGAAGTGATTATTCCCTAGGAGAATTTTAAGTGATTAAAAGTGGCTCAAAAGGATTGTTTGTATGAGGTACGTACATGTCTACTTCGTTATAAGTAGTATCATGTTTAGGTACCAAAAGGAAAGAACTTAGTTTCATGATTAGGGAACACTTGGATGGAAATTGTTTGGTTACACATTGATTTAATTCATGTGCTTATGCTTATGAAACATGTTTTGGTGAATTGATTATGTTTGTATGGAATTATGGATGCAAACATGTTGAATTATATTGGATAAAATATTTGTATGGAATGTTGATACAAGCATAATTTTATTGGATTGGTTTGTTAACCACATTTGGTTTATTAAAGGATTGGAATTGAATGGTTTAAGTGGAATGAATTTATTAATTATTCCACAAGGTTATTATTATTTATTTATTACTCAATCATAACTTGTTAGTATGTTGAGTAAAGGTGGATTAAGCCGAAATGGCTAGGTGAGTTGACTATGTTCAACAATTTTGGATAATTTGGAAGTTTAATGGAATTAAAGGTTAATTTGTGATGTGATCACCATTGTCCTAAATAAGATTAAAAACGAATTGATGTATGATTGTTATGTATGGTCTTCTTGATTGAGTTGGCTATTAATTAAAATTGTAATCACACAGATTTATTTTAGAATTGTTTGTATAATTATTGCTTTATATTATTATTGTATAATTGGATATTCATATGCTTGAGTGTATATATATTTGATTGACGTATATAATTTTATGATATGATCTGTTTTAATTGTCTTGTTATTATTGGTATATTGATTGATTTGTGTTATATTTCTAGGGTTTTAATGTTGTTGCTATAGGGAGTATTGTTTTATTGAGGTTTTAGGGTTATTAATGCAGAGTATTATTTTGGGTTGAAAATTAATTAATTTTGGGTACTAGTATTAGCCATATAAGAGTTGAGATATTTTATGAATTGGGAACTTGTGCCAATATCGAGATATTATTTATTATCATGTGAAAGATTATTTGATCAAGTATGAGATCAAAAGGTTGAGAAATTATTATTTGTTCTTGGTTTGAGGCTCGGCGTTATAGACCTAGTCCTTGGCATGTTGATAATGAGATAATGATCATGAGTTAAGAATGAGGTACAATCTTTATATTATTTATATTTTTCTATGGTCCCCTACAGTGGGAATTGGCCCGTATGTGGTCTGGTTCAAGGTGTTTTCTAATTATTGGGAGTATTCAAGTTTTTATACTTGTTGGTTTTATTCGAATTACCCATGTCCAAGGCTAGGTATAGAACAAAGAGCATGGCACACTTATTGGGTATGATTAGTTAATTGAGTAAAAGGGTTTGTATTATTATTCAAGGTTATTTTCAGAGTACAATGTGTAATGTAGTTTGAACTACATTGTTTAATTGAGCTAGTAATGTTGATTATCCTAGACTAACTTTGTGAGAATGGAGTCGCGCCCATTCTTGCATCGCGCTAAACTTTTATTTCAAATGGTCATTTGGGACCTGGATTGGACAACCTGGTCTATTGCTTACTCCAAACTAAATTAATTAAATTGAATATAATGAGTCAAGTGTTTGGAATTAGTTAGTAAGTATGTTGAGATAGTTGAATTGTTTAAGTGTGGAGTCTTGATTAATGAATTCGTGTTGTATGTTTATTTATTATAATTAATTGAGCATGCTAGGTTTGTACGTTGTAGCTTGTATGTACTCAGCTTTGCTGATTGCGTGCTTTTGTGTGTGTTATCTTTGGTCATGGCCTTCGCCTTTCAATGACCCTGTGATGATCCAATTATTACACTTGTATTATTGGGGAGCAGTATGCACAGGTTAGCTTGATGATGTGAAGTTAAGGGATTTGACAAACGCATTGTCAAGGGATTGGTGTGATTGAGTGTATTCGTTCTTTGAAATTATTTATGCTTTGCAATTTCATTTATGTTTTGGATTTTTAATATTGGTTTGGTTTTAAATAAGGGCCTTATATGGTTCCAATTTGTAAGCTTTGACTTATTCGTTTTCTAAATTGTGTTATTTTAAATACTTAAGTTTGATTTTTCCGCTGCGATACTTTGATAAAGCCTTAACGTTTTAACACGTGGCGGTAACATGTCAATGGTTCTCCACTATTTTATTTAAAGTAAGTGGTTTGAAAAAGGGAGAATTATTGGGGTGTTACATGTTTAATATGTCTTTAAAGATTATGGTTTGGAATGTTCAAGGTGTAGGCAACAAATTAGCTGCTATCCGTGAGCTAATTAGAATTAATGACCCTTCAATTTTAGCCTTGGTGGAGACTCATATTAGTGGTGATCAGGCTCAAAAGGTTTGTGATCGGATTGGTTTTTCCGGCCAATTTAGAGTTGAAGCGCAAGGGTTCAGTGGTGGAATCTGGCTTTTCTGGAGAGAAGAAATTGTTACTGTGACCGTGCTTGAAAACCACACTCAACACATCACTGTAGAGGTGGCTAAAAGAAGGGAAGATCCGTGGATGTTTTCCGCTATTTATGCTAGCCCTGACTCAGCTATCAGAAAAGATCTTTGGGATGCTTTACACAACATTAAAAGATCCTTTAATGGTCCTTGGATGTTGGCGGGAGACTTCAATGATACCCTTAATCTCTCTGAAATGGTAGGAAATGGAGGTCCGGAGATGGAAAGAAGATGTCGAGAATTCTCAAATTGGGTGAATGACAATAACTTGCTGGACTTAGGATGCTCGGGTCCGGCATTTACTTGGAGCAGGGGACTTTCTTCGAATACTTACAAAGCTGCTAGATTGGACCGTGGGTTCGCAAACGAATAATGGAGACTGAAATTTGATGAAGCTGTTGTGCGTAACCTCACAAAGATCACTTCTGATCATTGCCCCATTCTAATTCACACGAATGGTTTTGCCCCTCTGCCAATTGCGTTAAAACCGTTCAGATTTCAAGCAGCATGGATCAAACATGAGACTTTTGATGAGTTTGTGCGTGATAAGTGGAATAATAATGAGCCGTTAATTCCTTTTTTAAAGGAATTTGCTAATGTCCTTAGTGCCTGGAACAAAGAGAACTTTCACAACATTTTTAGAAAAAAAGCAGAGTTGTGGGCAAGACTCGAAGGCATCCAAAGAGCTATGGCTAATGGAGCTCCTCATTACATTCTGAAGTTGGAAGCGGAACTAAAGAAAAAAATGATGGAAGTGCTAGAGCAAGAGGAGCTTTTATGGTTCCAAAAATCGAGAACTGCTGCTATTGTGGATGGAGATAGGAATACACGTTATTTTCATTTATCCACCATTGTTAGAAGGCGTAGAAATCGCATTGAGACTTTACAAAATTCCGATGGTACTTGGATTCAGGAACCAGAAGAGTTGAAAGCTCTTGTTGTTGACTTTTGGAGAAGGCTGTTCACTGAGGATAATCAAGGTGCTGCAATTTCTGATTTGTTGTGCAATTATTTTCCTAGTATCGAAGAGGATGACTGGGAAACTTTGAATCGCCCATTTGCAGTATGTGAAATTCAGAAAGCTTTGAAGAGTATGGATCCATATAAGGCCCCGGGCCCAGATGGCTTCCAACCTCTTTTCTACCAACGATTTTGGGACTTAATCCATCCAAGTTTGATTCGTACTGTTTTGGACATTCTCGAAGGTCGAACTTTTCCTCAAGGCTTGACTGATGCCTTTTTGGTTTTAATACCAAAAGTAGAAGTTCCTCAATCGGCTAAAGACTTTCGTCCTATTGGTCTTTGCAATATCACTTACAAGATTGTGACGAAAGTTCTGGTTAATAGATTGAAACCTCTCCTTCCTACCTTAATTTCCCCTACTCAGTGTAGTTTCGTGCCTAAAAGGCAAATCACGGATAATATCATTATTGTCCAAGAGATGCTTCATACTATGAGGAGAAAACAAGGGAAAGTGGGGTATATGGCTGTCAAGATAGACTTCGAAAAGGCTTATGATCGGTTGCGTTGGTCTTTTATCCGAGATTCCCTAATGGAGATGCGGCTGCCACAGAATATGATTGATATAGTGATGATGTGCATTAGTTCGACCAATCTTCGTATTCTCTAGAATGGTGAACCAACGGAAGCTTTTATTCCGTCAAGAGGAATTCGTCAAGGGGATCCTCTTTCACCTTATATCTATGTGATTTGTATGGAACGATTAGCTCATCTTATTGATAGAGAATGCCGTATTGGTGCTTGGAAACCGGTTCGAGCTAGTAGGAATGGGCCTCCAATTTCTAATCTTGCCTTTGCGGACGACCTAATTCTGTTTTGTGAAGCTACAAAGGAGCAAGCCGAACTAATGAACAGTTGCCTTGAAAAATTTTGCCAGTCATCCGGGAGCAAGGTTAGAATCAGTAAAAGCCGCATATATTTTTCTAAAAATACTAGCAGTAGAAACAGAGAAGATATTTGCAATGTTTTAGGTATGGAAGAGACTGATGATTTCGGGAAATACCTAGGAGTTCTAACGATAAATGGTCGAGTTACTAATGAGAATTATCAGTTTTTGGTAGAAAGAGTTAATTCGAAACTCGAAGGTTGGAAATCTAAAACCTTATCTTTGGCAGGAAGGGCAACTCTTGCTCAATCCTCTCTGTCTTCCATCCCTTACTATGCTATGCAATCAAATCGTATTCCTAGAGGGGTGTGTGATAAAATTGATAGCAAAACTCGAAGTTTTTTGTGGGGAAGCTCTGACGAGAAGAAGAAGATCCACCTAGTAAATTGGAAGACAGTAACAACCCCAAAAAATCAAGGAGGTCTTGGTTTCAAATCAATGAGGCAGGTTAATTCAGCTTTCTTATGTAAGCTTGGGTGGCGGTTACTCACTGAACCGCAATTCCTTTGGTCTAGAGTTTTGAGGAGTAAATATTGTCAAGGTAGATGTGATGTTGAGATGTTCTCACATAGACAGGGTGCCTCTAATGCTTGGAGAGGAATCGTGGAAAATGTTGATACTCTTCGTAAGGGTATCAAATCTGTTGTGGGCAATGGGCTAGCTACTAAATTTTGGTGGCATCGATGGGCTACGAATGATCCTTTGATGGAGTATGTAGTTGCTAGACCGCCTGATGATATATTGGAGTATAAGGTTAACCACATGTGGGATGAGAATAGGGGTTGGAAATGGGAACTTTTTGCTGACTACCTCCCTACTGACATTCTCAAGGTTATTGAATCTCATGAATTAATGCTTGATGATGAAGCTATAGACTGTGTCACATGGAAGGGTACTCCATCTGGAGGTTTCTCAATCCAGTCAGCTATCCAAATCATGCGCAATACTCAACCAATTGAAGCTGATAATCGCGCTATGTGGAAGCATATATGGCAATTAAAAGCACCTCAGAGGATTCGATTCTTTTTATGGCTAGCCAGTCATGGAAAGTTAATGACCAATGCTACCAGGTTTATTCGTCATCTCACTGGTGACCCTCGATGTTTCATGTGTGGTTATGTGGAAGAAAATATTTGTCATGCCTTGAGAGATTGTCCGACTGCTAGATTAGTGTGGGATAAATTTGGTATCCAGTTTGATGCTAAGTGGCAGAGTGCTTCAATTGGGCAATGGATTGAAGACAATTTGCGATCCAAGCATACTGAAGATAGTGATGAATGGGCTCTAATTTTTGCTACTACTTGTTGGTGGTTGTGGAGATGGCGTAATGAGCGCACTTTCAATCGAGATGTGTCTATTCCCTTGGATCAGAACGCCTTCATTATGGTCAGAGTTGGAGAAATAAGAAGAGCTTTTGATAGCAACATCATGTGTAATGTGTTGGGGAAACGAAAATACAGAGAAACTCTTGTTCGATGGGAATTCCCGAAAGAGGGGTGGGTGAGGCTCAACACGGATGGTGCGTCGAAGGGTAATCCGGGGCCAGCAGGGGCTGGAGGTGTTATTCGTGGTCATAGAGGGGAACTTCATGAAATGTTTGCTATCAACTGTGGAATATGCTCGTGTACTAAAGCCGAACTTTTGGGAGTTATGAGAGGTCTAGCTATTGCGTGGAATGGTGGGCATCGATGTGTGCAAGTTACAGTTGACTCGGAAGCTATACTCCGAATGTTGGTGGAGCCAGTTCCTGCCAACTCTCCTTATTCTCATTTAATTCGCAAATGCAAATCTCTAATCACTCGGAGTGGTTGGAAAGTGACTGTTGGACATTGTTACAGGGAGGCTAATCAGGTTGCGGACAAGTTAGCTAATATTGGAGTGGTATCTACGGAAAAACTTATTCTCTTTGAGGCGGTCCCGGAGGATCTTCGTGCCGTTTTATTGGAGGATTTGGGAGGGGTTACGAGGCCTAGGATGGTGCCTTCTAATGGCACTTAGAGACCTCGTTTTTTTAGAAGATAGTAGTAGTTGTTAGTTTCTTTTCTTTTGTTTTGTTTTTGCTGCTTTGTTTCTTCGTTCTGTTTCCTTTCTAGTTTGTCTAGCTTTCTCTTGTTTTTTAGGGGCTTGCCCCTCGTGTTCACCAAAAAAAAAAAAAAAAAAATAATAAAATAAAAATGGTAAAATTAGTTAGGGATACACATAGAGTTGCAACAACATTTGTTTGACAATTAAGTGTGAATTACATATAATGCTTAATAAAAAGTTACAATTCATATATGAATATTAATTAAGTTATAAAGTGGCATTAATTGCGGAATAGTGGTAATGAAAAGTTGAAAATTTCAAGGGATGTAATGGTTCAAATCTATGATAAATGTGTTTGCGATTTGTGAAACTAGTGGATTGTCCACGTCTCGTATTGAAGAAGAAGGAAAACAAAATCAATTTGTAATACCAATCGATTGAGTTACCATTTGGTTATTGGAATGAACTTAAGGGGCGGCTATTGGAATGAACTTTATAAGCTCGTAAGTAGACCAAGTATATATGCAATCACCTCCTCCCTGATTATTATTATTTATTTTTTTGGTAAGAAGAAGGGGGCTCATTTGAGGGGGGAGATAAGGAAAATCCCTCAAATGAGTCCCATGAATCTTGATCCCTAAACCTCAGGGATATGAGGTGGGAGCGATGCCACTACTCCATCACCTCAACCTCATCACCTCATCACCTCCTCCCTAATTGGGTAGCTCAAATCCATTCGTTCATATAAAACTTATTACAAAGTATATAAGTTCGCAGTCTACGATAATATATCAGTAATAAGAAGTCTTAACCAAAGGAGGAGGCAATAATAAGTAGGCATGAAAAATTGGTAAGAAATAAATCCATCAAAGAGTACGTCTTGTGAGTTTGCATGGTGGCATGGACAAAGAAAATACAAAGTCAAGTTGATATAATTAAGCTAGCTTTCTTTCACGAATTCGGGAATTAATAATTCTTGCATTTCTCATCTTAGTTATTGGGTGAAGACCTAAATATAGACTTTTAGTTGCTTTTTATCACATGCATGATTTGGTCATCATTATAATCTATCCCTGTTTATACAATTGTTGAATAACAAAAATTAAAAGGCCAACCAATTTCTTGCCACGATTATCAACTATACATTAATGTTACTAGTGAAATTGCATGTGAATATGTCATACATTTTTGAGAAAATAAAGAATTGATTATCTAGTTAGGTTAATATTATGTATGGCTAATTACATTATTATACACATCAAGTAGCTTGATTGCATATTGGATCAAGCTAAGCTAAGGCCTTCTTTTACGTGTAAATATGAGAATACTAGATAGTTGATTACGTATGAACGTTGATTTTTATATAAATAAATAAAATTACAGACCACTTTGATGCTGAGTCAAATTTCAGGCTTAAGATTAATATCTCTAAAATAAATAAATAAAGTCTTAAAAGGGTCCATAATATTCATAAACCTAAAGCCAACAAATGTTAAAACAATTTAAGTGTCATTTACGTGACATAAAGATATCATCTAATATTATACTTCTATTTTATTATATAATAATCACACCAACTTGTAATAATATTTATTTATATATATCTACCATAGATAAGAAGATTTATTTATAGAAAATAAAATACGAATCTACTAATAATTCATTTCCATTTCATTTACAACATTTTATCATCACTTAATATAATTTATTTAATCAAAGCATTTATTTGGTGCAAAGTCTAAATGTGCAACAATTATTTTAAGTTCAAAATTTGATCTCATAAAGTTTTGATAGACAAAACTAAATTCTCTACACTTAGACAATAAAAGCTCAAACAAGTTTGAAATTAACATAAAATGACAAATTTAGGACTTTTTAGACAAAAATAACAGAAATTTAGTATTATTTTCTTTTTTTAGTAAAACCTATTTTAATAAATTAGAGGACATTAGGTTGTTTGACTTGTGTTTCAAAAAAGTTAAAGGATAATAGAGGCTGAATTACTCCCATACTCAGTATGTTTTAAGGGATGGTACTCTTAACAAAGTTGAGATTCATCGCTTTCAAATACTAACCAAAGAGTGAAAAGAGTGAGTGGACAAATAAATTTCACTTTCAATCTCATTTTATGACAAGTGTCTTCATTTTAATTTTCTGTCTTTTTTTTTTTTTTTACAAAATAAATTTGGTACACTTAAGTACTAGCCACTTGTCACATACTATGGAACACTGGTAAAATAATAAATAAAATAAAAGTACAATTTGCACTCTCATCATAAGACTACACAGATAAATTTAAAGACTACACAGATAAATTTATATTTCTGGCATAAAGTACTTTGTATTAATGTCTTTTCACATAGCAAAGTAATTGAAGGTGATTTTCACTTTACTTATTTATTGTTTTTCAAAAAAAAAAAATGTAAACTTATGTTGACCACAGAGTAGTTGAGTTTATATATGACCCCTTAAATATTCAAGTGACATGTACAAATTAACAAAGTAGGCATAACCAAAAGGTCATCTCGACACCATGCTTAATTAAGGATTGATGGGTCTTGTACTCTCTTAACCTCGCATTACACAGTTCTCACCAAGGCTACGACTTACGAGTTACGAGCCTACACTTTATCATTAGACAATACTTCGCTTAGAATTGTTGTGTACAATA
This sequence comes from Chenopodium album, assembly GCF_948465745.1. Classification (NCBI taxonomy): domain Eukaryota; kingdom Viridiplantae; phylum Streptophyta; class Magnoliopsida; order Caryophyllales; family Amaranthaceae; genus Chenopodium; species Chenopodium album. The sequence continues at coordinate 4,858,199 of NC_137851.1, read as the reverse complement.
TTTGAGAGTATATAACTGTTCCTAAAACAAATTGAGTTTTGGCTAATTGGTGAGACTTTACATTCATATGAATTCCTTTACTACAAATTCATTCACTGCAATCAATTATAATGCGAGGAAGGAAAAAATCATCAAACCTACAAGGTGATTTTAATTTTTACTGTATTTATTTATTTATTTATTTATTTATTTATTTTGCTAATGCATAACAATTAACAAGTGCATAACATAAATTGAACATTTTTGCAATCACCAAAACAAAGAGGGGGACCTTCCACTGGGGCCGACCCCTGGTAAATTATTGTAATTAATTAGTTAATGAATTTAAATAACCTTATTTTACTTATAAAATCTTATAATATAGTGATTAATTTTGAACGAGAGGTAAAAGATTTAAATACCGGCCCCTCTAATATTTTTGTCCAAGATTCGCCACTGAAAACAATGACGATTAAAAAACTCAATTAATAAAAATCTAAGAGAGGTTGTTATATACACCCGGGTGTACCATACACCCATGAGTATTTGTACTCATTTTGATGATTGTTTTTCATTTTATCATCAAATAAAAAACCAAAACTAACCTTAGCTTAGTTGGGTGTACGGTACAATAGGATGTATATAACAAATTCTAAGAATCTAATGTAAATGTGTGTAATATAAGTTTGATAACATTGCAAATAATCACACCACTTTCTCGTGTTAATGGGAGTACCCTACAAAATGCTCTTAGATACATGTAATAATCCACACATTTTCATCTTGTAACCTACTCATAATTTGTGGATCAACTATTAGTTTTGTTTTCAAATTTAACTTTTAATAAGGAGTGAATCAATGTGGCAGAAATCTTTAGCTTTCCTTCCAGAAATTTCATTGAGCTAAACATGGAATTTCTATTGGTCCATTTGTTTTCAAAATATTCTAATTGGTTCCTATTTTTTTCAAAATATTTATTGGTCCACTTGTGCGTAGCCAAATAGCCAATAAATGTGAATAACCAATGCCTTTTTTTTTTTTATGCAGTAGTGTATTCTAATCGAATACCTCAGTTTGGTAGGAGGAGTATTTATTTAAACTTTTAATCACACTCAAAATCAGGTACTAAATTGATTGAATTCACTTTAATTCAGTGGTCCAACAATACTAATAATAACACGTCAACGCCTGTAGTTTTAATGCCTTTTCACAATTTTTTTTTTTTTTTTTTACTATTTATGATACAAGTTTCAGCTATATATACTATATCCGTTAAATATTAGAGCATCTCTAATGGTTTACAAAAAGGACCTGCTTTCAAATTAAATATAATTGTAAGCATGCAGCTTACCATTGGAGTGACAATATTGATGTAGCTACATCAAGCAACGTTGCTCAAACAAGCTACGTTGCTTGATTTTTTTGAGCAACGTTGCTTGATTTTTCAAAGAACATTTCATCCACTTATATTATGACATGTGTATAATTAAAAGTATTTTATTTATTTATTTATTTATTCAAGCTATAATATCCTATTTATTTATTGGAGCACCTTGTAGCTTAATAACATACTAGCTCAAAATTTTGATGTATCAAGGTAAGCAACAAGCCCTTGTAGCTTACCATTGGAGATGCTCTTATGCGCAACTTTAGGGTATTAGTTGTGAGATATAAAATATTCCAAAGTTGTACATAATATTTAACGGAAGTAGTACAACTTTTTACAAAAATAACAATATACTCGTGAGAAAAATAAACTTTATATGGTTACTTGTCACTTGGTTCGTTGGATCTTCAAACTGTTGGGTGTTGGATCATGAAAAATGGCTGATAAATTCTTATAATATTATAATTTATAAATATAAGGAAAATGCTATATATAAACACACACTAGAAAATCATATAATACAATTATACACCCCAGAAAATAATACTCCCATAATAATAATAATAATACTGTAATCACTAAAAAAATACTGTAATAAATAATACTCCCTCCGTTCCCTTTTGATAGTCCCTTATGGGCATTTTTCACGGGAATTAATAAACACAAATAAGAATAGTAAAAGTACATTGAAAAAGTAAATTGACATTGGGTATTCAAAAAAGTAGAGAGAGAAAGTAATAAAAGTACATAGAAAAACAAAATTTACATGGAAAATTTAAATTTGCACAAATATTATTGCAAATCAGAGGAAATTTTGGTAAAAAATTAATATTAATGGTTGTTGAAAAAAATAAATGGGGTGAACATTTTTGGACTAAAATTTGCCCATAAGGGACTATCATTTGGGGACGGAGGGAGTAATCATCATCATCATCCCTGCCTAAAAAAATATATATAATGATAATAAATCAATCATATTATCATAGACTATATATATATATATATACTAAAAGACACACCGACAATGACACGTGTCATTTCCTGGTGTGTCTCTTATATTTTTATTGTTTAAAAAAAATCCATATGAAAAACAAATTTTATACATAAATAAAAGATTTGATGCGTCCTTATATTAATTGTCAACTATAAACTTAAGTATAAAACAAAATTTCTTATTTACATAAATAAAATATTTGATGTACTCCGTATGCATGTATCCTTCCACAATATATTGTCAAATGCATATTTTAAAATATTTGGTGGCAATTAGGCTATTTTATAATCCATTATACGGAGTAATATTTGCATATGTAAATTTACTTATACAATGTTAATTTAAAATTAATTATTAAAAATTTCCGTACGGGGTCTAACCTATTATATAAATAAATAAATAAATAAAACCTTGTAGATAGTTGTATACTTGTGTGGACATGTGGACCTACATAAAGTAATGACTAAATTGCCTAATAATTTATTGAATTTTCTTTCTTAAATTAATTAAAACTCTTTATGTTTTTTTTTAAAAAAATTAATAGAAGTCATCACACATTCACGGGTAAAAAGAAACATTACCAAATTTACTTGTTGGAGTTAATTTTCATTAGAGGCATTAATGGTTCTATTATTCTATTACTCATTTACTCCATATAATTTAGAATAATATTACTCCGTACTTGCTAATTTTAAAAATCAATACACTATTTGCCTCTAAAGTGAGCTCAAAATAATTAAAAGCTTTTTAAAATGAAATAATAAGGTTTTATTTTTTATTTTTTATTTTTTATTTTTTAAGTGTTGAGAGAGTCTCAAAAGCTAATGATGAGGACGAGATTTGATTCAGGTTTTAGTCATTGATATATTACACGGTTATTAACTAACTAGACTAATCGACATTTGCATAAAGTAATTGATTTTGAACACTTAATGAATATTTACGAATATAAAGTAAAGATGTCAATTTTAGAAAAAGTAATGATTTTTATCAGTATTTTCGTAGTAAAATTGTAAAAGGGGTATAATTATACATTATACAAGTTGGGTACAATCTATGAACAACAAGATTTTATAGAATTGGGCCAACTGTTTACCTCGTTTGCGGATTTGGCGATTGGCTACGACATATTCTTGGCTGCATGTTTGTGTAGCTATAATAGCTGCAATAGCCTTAAAACACAACTATTATAACATGAAATATAGCCTAACTTGTTCTTCTTCATATTTTAGCTAACGTTCTTCTTGTGTTGTTTTTTTCTTTCTTAAATTTTTAGTATCTTTTTTTAAATTCGTTCTCTTCACTTTTCTTTCCTATAATAATTTCAAATTTTGATCATAATTTTCATCAAAAAAAAAAAATTTCTCCTTTGTTTTTCTTCTTTCACTCTTCATTTTCTCTCTCCTATGTTTTCTTTACTTTTCTCTTTTGTTTTACTTTTTTGATTGATTTTATTGCTTACTATGGAATTAGTTGTTATTCCCAAAGAGAGTATTTTGTTTTGTTAATTTGTAATTAGGTATTTTAAGGTTATATTCAATTGTAATTGTATTTTGTTTAATTTCTATCAATTTGATCTATGTATGAATTTTGATTTATTATGCGGTGATTTTGTAATGAATTTTGATCAATTTGATTAGGTTTGTGAACATGTAATTCATATGATTGAATTTACAACCTTTATTATGAACACAAGAAAGTTGAAGAAATAAAAAATAAAATGATTATGAAACATACGTTTAACAATATGAACATATGCATTGAAAATATGAATATATGCATTTTAAAAAATGAACATACGCATTCAAAATATGAACATATGCATTGGTTCATTTTTTAAATACGTATGAACATAAGCATTCCAGAAGGTGAACATATACATAAAAAATATGAGCATATGAATTTCAAAAAGTGAACATATGCATTTCAGATTGTTTACATAAGCATTCAAAATTTAAACATAGGCATTTAAGAAAGTGAACATATGCATAAAAAATATGAATATACGCATTTCAGAAAGTGAACATAAGCATTCAATATATAAACATAAGCATAACACAGACAAAATGAGAACATTTTATGAACATTAAGAATATTTATCATATGAACAGCAAATATTAATATTATGAACATTTTAAAAGCATTTTATGAACATAAGGTATCCGTTTGATTTCACTAAATTTTTTAACAATCCCATTTCGAACAAAAGAGTATCGAACAATATCCAAATAAAATTAAATGATATTCATATAAATTCAAATAAAATTAAGTGATATTTACATAAAATTACCATTTTTTGGGAGAATCTGTTTGATTTTTCTTCATGGTTGTTTTTGAGGAGAGAGGGTGAATTGTGTTTGATTGTTAGAGAGAGAAAATCAAGAAGTAATAAATTTTAGATATTTCTATTCAAAAAAAAAAAAAATCAGAAATTTAAGTTGAGAGTGACGTTTTTGTATATATATATATATATATATATATATATATATATATATATATATATATATATATATATATATATATATATATTAAAAAAAAATAGTTGTTGGAAGTGACGGTTTTGTATAACTGATAGTTGGGTGGGCTGCGTTTTAAAGATATTTTCAGTTTTTTGGATGGGCTCATTTTGATTTGGGGTTTTTTTTTTAATGGGGTGTGTTTGAAATTGGGCTTGTGGGCTGGTGTTACAGCTAAAAGAGATGCACAAGGGTGCATCTTAGACCAATTGGATTTGCTACCCTCCTAATCTCTCATATACTCTTATTATTTTTATATTTCATTTTTTCTGAAGAAATTGCTGCTTTATCTTTGGACAATACAACTGCAATTCAGGCCCAACACTATACAATCACTACTTCACAAGTCATTCAAATAAAAAAAAAAAAAAAAGAAAAAAAAGAAAAGAAAAGAAAAATAACATACATTTTCTTTATAAATTTGAAGCATCTCGTGTATAAGCATGAATAAATTCTAGTCGTATTTTACTAAAGAATTACATCTTGCAAGGTGCAACCAAATAGAACAGCCAATTGTGTAATTGATGTTATACGACTACGAGTATTCATTTATGTGTACCTAAGACAGTAGAAATAGTACTTTGTAGGAGAAAAATAAATAAAAGTACAATTATTTAACTCAATTACAATATTCTTGTACATAATTTGCCATTCCTTGAAAGGTTTAGCTTTTGTGGACTCCTTTCACATAATGAGAAAATTTTAAACCAAGACTTGAAGTTAAAACTCACAACCTCCAACTTAAAAGGTAAAGGAACTACTAACTACAAGTAATTTTTACCATTGTATTAGTACTCTGTATCTTGTATCATACATAGTATTAGTCTATAAAGTTATAAGATACGGATTTTTATCAGTAATCATTGAGGAAAAAAAAAACAATCAACCAACACTGAAGTTGCACATAACATTTAACGGAGGTAGTACATTGTATAGTTCCTTCCTAGGCATGCTTGTTAGAGAGATTATTTCTATTTCTAGTTACTTTGAGAATATTACCTTTTTCACTTTTATAGAGAAGTGAATAGTGTAGCTCACGCTATGGCTCACCTATACCCTCTCAGGTTCTCGACAAGAGTTTGGGTTGGGGGTTGTCCAAGTGTGGTGGAAGATCTTGTTGCTTCCGACTTTTGTTTGAGTACTAATAATTAGGACTGTTCATCAGTCTAAGATTGGACCGAACAGAAAATTAGAATTTTAAGAACCGAAAATCGGATCGATTAAGCTAGGACCAAACCCGGTTCGGGTGAAAGAATCGGTCCAAATCTGGACCGGATCGCTTTGGACCGATTTAAGAATTTTTTAATAATTTTATGGAAAACTCGAAATAAGTAAAGGAAAATCTACACTTTAACGTCTTTTTTTTTGTGTATTTAGTACAAAAAAGCTCATAAATTTAAAGTTTTCTAAGGTTATTAAAGATAATCTTAACCATTATTTAAGGTTTCACGCATATTTTTAATAAAAAAAAATCGGTCCGGTCCAAGACTGATTTTTATAAGGTTTAGACCAGACTGAAGACCAGAAAAATAAATTTCTAGACCCGAAGACCGGATCGAATTATTCGGTTCCATTCGGTCTGGGGTTGGTCCGGTTTATTTTTTCGGTCCGGACCGATTTATGAATACCCCTACTAATAATAATTAGTCCTCGGGGACGTCTTTCTCAAAAAAAAAAATATATATATAATCTGTAATAACCATAAAATGTTAGTCATTAAAAAATCATATAAAATATTTTCCATAATATTTAAATCTTATGTTCAATTACAATTTTATTTTTCATCAAATTAATTTCCAAATATAATAAAATCAATCTCATACTACGTAAATAAATACAATAATCCGAACATTGTCCACGTCAACAATTAGTTACGGAGTTTGTTTTGAAACATTAGTTACGGAGTACTTGTATATCATTAAAAAACTTGTTCGAGAAATTTCATACGGAGTAGTAATTCACAGCTAGTTCTTGCATAAATTGAATATGCAAGGTGTTGTCACTATACATTTAAACTTTTGCCCCTTTTGACAGAAGAATGTAATGCAAAGAATGGATGAGACGAATGCATTGAATTTGGTAAGGACGCAGGTTTTTGACTTCCATTCTTCATCGTTCCTTCTACGTAACATTTATATTTATGTCATTTAATAAACAAGCTACACATTCTTTCTTTAAGAGTTATTGTGCACTTGTCTAGGACGGATAGGAGTTACCAGTTGCATACATCTAGTTGGTCCACACCTTACAACGAGGTAGCCGAGCAAAACGACATATACTAGTTTAGTTTGTTAAAATCTTGATGATCGGGTTCAGATTGCTCTTTCTAGCTCCAAAGTCGATAGTCCCTATTCCTTATCCACTAAGGGTAGAGTAAGGCTATCCTAACTTATACTCCGTACTTCATATCAATCAAAGCTCGTCGGTTTTAGGTTTTACCATAACATCTATTACATGTGGAGAATAGATCTTCATCCTCTCAACCAATTTAAGTTTACCAACACATCTTCAAAAACAACTTGCTTCAAGCAAACACATAACAATTTCATTACTACACCTACCAAACCGGCTATAGTTGGTAGCTTTATCCAAATTTCATTGTGATTGCAAGCGTACACTATTTATAATCTTATTACTGACTGAGAATCAATACCGCATAAATACCTTCAATTGTCACAATACTTGGACTTTAGCTAAAGGAAGCAAACAATCATAATGCGGACAAGCAACCGTCACTAAGAGAGGTTGGCAAGCACCGTAAGGTTAATTCTCCAATTGGATGTTTGTGAAATAGCGACTTCTGCATGGAATACAAATTTCATACAAGATGATAAGCCTAGTACACTGTCAATAAATTGACTAGAACTATAGAAACAAGACCAGCTACGTCTGTACAAAGAAATCAAAAGGCCTGATGCTCCAAATCAGAGATTTCTATAACGCTTTAACTTAAATTCATCAACAATATATCATTAAAAAGGCATGTTTACATGTCATATTAGAAACAATTAATCATAAACGAGATCAACGAAGTTTCTTATCCTTTTCTAATGAAGTAGGCTGTTTATGCAGCAGCCATTGCTTTGTATTGGTATAAAGTGCGAGCCAAACAAACTGGGAGAAGCAAACAGACATAATTATAGCTTCAAATAGGAAAGGATACCTTTTTAGAGGATTCATAACCATGTAAACTACGTGGAGCACGAAAGAGCAAACAACAAGAAGGCTCATGACTAATGATTTGAAGGTGATAAATGATCTGATCTTCCCTGAGTCTTTCTTCCTAGGAGCATAAAAGAGGAGGTAGGAGAGTGCGATGTATGCCAAAACAAGCCGGTCACGACATAGGAGTGGAAACATCGAGAATAACCCAAAATGACTTAACCATCTGAAAACCAAAGGTTCTTCAAGAGCCAATAGACTTGCTGGCAGAAGAGGCAGTAAAATTGACTTCTCGTGGACTGCAGAATTAATAAAGCCACAAATATAAGATGTTCAGCAATAAGTGCTAAAATTATCAAAATGTAATGTTCAATAAGATGAAAGTGAATTAAAGCTTACCTTGAATTGAAAACAAGTAAAATGAGAAGGAACTATTAAGTAAGGCATAGAGGAAAAAGAAGAGTTTACAAGTGAAAAAGAAGAGATCACTGTGCATTCATCCATAATTATGAACAAATAAACGGTGATGAATACCATCTAACAAGTACTTAGCAGAAGGGCATGAGAAGGTTTACTGTTTCATACTTCTAAAAAGGCTTCCTTTGAATGCAGATATGGCCACCAGACTACAGCAAATGTTCCAATGACAACCAAGGCCAGTTTTGACACTTCAAGGAAAGGATTGCGACGCCTTAAGCATCTACCAAGGAGATGGATGAAAAATGCTGGAGCAAATTATGCACTCATCTGTCTGAAAACAATGAATTAAATGATTTCAAAACACAAGAAAAGACAGCTGTAACACAAGTCAATTTAATTTAAACGCAGAGACCTACTTAACAAGTTCTTGCCTATGCCAAACAGGGTTGAATGCAAAGGCTCATTCTTAATTCAGCCAAAAAAATTTTGAATAAATTCTTAATCATTTTTTCTCTGCACTTTGTATCTCCTATAATACATCAACTAATTCATATTTTAAAGAGCACACTACATCTTCTTAAGAAGAATGGCGGCCTAATTTCTCCTTTATACAGATTAAATAAAAACAAGGGAAATAGGTCACTAACAACAAGCATGTAAGACAAAAGGATAACCAGCAATCCCGTGTTACTTTTTGTCTTTACAAGAAATGCATAAACTCAACTCATAACTCAAAAGTACTTCATAAATGCATTAACGATTAGATTTTGAAGCAAATCAAGCAAGGGATTTGGATAATTTCACATGCAGTGGCCAAACTTGCATCCAAAAGTAAAATATAGTTGTTAGGGGAAATAGTGAGAGGGGGGAAATTTGAACCATGGCATAAATTCATAATATGGAGGTTTAATGCTTGTTTGTAATTTCAATCCCTTTACAAACAATTTACTTTAGATTAAACAGAAAAAAGGCTGGACTGGTTTTGCTATTGGGGCCTGAACTGGAAGCCAACCAAGTTCAGGCCTAGCTTACATAGGATGTTTGGACTAAGAGGTAAGGAAGCACCTGCTTATGGATCAAAGCAAGAGTGAACAAACCACAAGCTACTGTAGACACCAAATTTTGATTCTACTTCTGTAATTATCACTATTTTTATCTTTTATTATTATAGTTATTGTTTTTGCAAATAATTACTATTATTTTGCTAAATATTTTTATAAACTTAATGACTTTTTTTTTATTATTTAAAACGAAGAAAACGAGCAATAATTATGATTTTTATTCATAATTTCCAAAATACATGTTACAATTTGTACTTCTAAACTACTAAATTACAAAATATTGAAGTACAGCTAACACCATATGCATTTTTACCCTGCTCCATTAAAGTAATTTTCGGGTTTTACTTGTAGATAAGCAAGTAAATTAATGCAGTCATTAGAAGGATCACTAGCCCCACAATGTACATGAAGTATACCCGTATCATCCTCATGTCTTCCTCGAAGGTGAAGACAGACTGATCTTCCTGGTTATCTTGAAACATGGTGGCCGAACTTAATGGTGGTTTTTGTTTGGTTTTTTCGGGCAAGGAGGGAGATAAAAGAAGATAAGAAATAAGTGGTGAGTGGAGATTTGGATAACGGTAATTTTCTTTTTATAGTAAAAAGTAGGTATTTTATACCGTATTTTTATACGTATATGTATAATAATCTTATAGTATAAGGTACAATATTTTTTGTCTCGCCAGGAAAATATGTCATAAACAAGTGTTGTTTAACCCTTTAAAGTATAGTAAGTATATTGGTATGTTCACTTAGGCCCCGTTCTTTAGAGCTGCTCTACTCTGCTCTGTTTGCTCTGCTCTATTTTCAAATAAATAATTAATAATAACAATAATAATTAATATTGTATTGATGATAATAATTTATTATTTTAAATAATTATAATAATTATTAATATTAAAAATAATTATAATAACTATTAATATTAATAATAATTAATATTTATTAATCATAATAATAATTATAAATAATAATATTAAATAATTAAAACTATTAAGAATAAATATTTAATAATATTATTAATTAATAATTTCTAATAATTATAACAAATCTTTGAAAAAAATAAATAATAATAATAATAACAATGAATAACAATTTCTTTTTATAAACATTTGATATTAGAATCACAATGTACAAAAACATTTAATGTGGGTATTGATTGTTATTTTATTCAGTTGAATTATTTTTCAAATCTTTCCATACAATTTATGAATTAAAAAAAAAGAGGTTGTTTTCAAGTAGTACTTTGTATATCATTATTATTTTGAGGGTTAAAAATATATGATTAAGACATATTTATAAGTAAAATAATTATTACTCATTAAAGCATTTAATTTTATAATTTTTAAACTGTTATCTTTTATCTTTCTACTATTAACATATGTTAAATATGGTACACATTTATTTATGTTTTCACTCACCTAAATCAATGGTATATGCACTTAATAATAATAATATATAATAATAATAAAAATATTAACAACAACATTAATAATAATAACATTAATAATAGTATTACTAATAATGTTGAAATCTGCTCTGCTCGGCTCAGCTCGGCTTAATAATAGTATTACTAATAATGTTGAAATCTGCTCTGCTCGGCTCGGCTCGGCTCTGCTATCCTGAAATCTGCTCTACTCTGCTGAAATTTAATCTGCTCTGCTCTGCCCAAAAGCTCAAAAGAACAAGGCCTAAGTGTTAGAACACTTTTTTTATTTTATCTAGTGATTTTTGCAATTTGTGCAATACTCTATTATGTGGTCAGCTTACCTATAAAGTCCACTACTCCAAAGACTCATGCCCAACCAATGTAGGGAAATGACAAACATTCCCACACCTAAAGAGGTACTACATGTCATAGTACTAAAGTGACCTCCTTTTATATACACTTGTTTTACTGCAGACCAAAATATCATTGTCTTTTTGTCCCGCAGTTAATACTTGATCCGATAAATACAAGTTCGGACCAAACCCATCGATATTTATCTAGTTATTGTATGGATGAGAGTAAGAAGGGAGATACGTATGGATAGAAATGTATAATTGTTTTGTTATCAAGAATGTATGGTTGTTCGTATAATTACCATTATTATGTTGAATAGTAGGTGAATAGTGTTTGCAGGTTATGTTAGTGCGTAGCAATGTGAGTATCCAGCGTTAAAATAGGATCCTGCTTCTTGTTTTCATCATTGTCTTTTTTATTTTTTTTATTTTGCTGAAAATACATGTCAAAGAATGGTTCTGACATTCTTTTGATGTTTCGTTTTGTTCCTTTTGTTTTACTTTTTTTTTATTTTTTTTTTATTTTTTTATCATATTTATTTTTTATGACTTGCTTATTTCGGTCTAGTTTTTGTATCCTTTCATCAATTTTGATGAATAATTGTCAATAGTGAATTGATGTTACCTTTTTTCCCCCACGGTTAATATTGTATCCAATAAATTTCAATTTGGAACAATTGTATCAATATTTATTTGACGCTAATTGGGATGGCTGGATTTCATACGCATCACATATTGCATATCACTATTCAAAACACTATTTGACACTATTCAAACAGTATTTTCCGTTACGTTTATGTTGCCAACGTGAATTTGAGCTTCTGTTTTATTTGTTTTCCTATTGTTTTGATCTAGTTTTGTATCTTTTATTTATTTCTCTTACGACTATATATGAATTTGAGTTTTAGTAGAGTAAGGCAAGATAAGAGTTCACCTTTTTTTTAAAGGTCATTCGATTAAGGGAATATATTTTACTCTTGTCTACCTTAAATTTATGTCATATGACTTAATATTGTATGATTTTACATGGTATATTTTCACTTTGACTACGTCAATCTTACGACTTTATATGATTTACCTTACTAAAGTAAGGGTCATTGTTTGTAATGCTCGTATGTATAAGATTTTGTCGTATGGTTAGATGTTTTCTGGTAAATTTATATGTACTGTCTAATAAGAGCAAGGGTTAATTTTTATTTTTATGTAAGTTCTGAAAATATTTTGTCCATCCCTACTAGTATTGTAACCTAATGTCTTTGTGTAACTTTCAGAGCTGACATCTTAGGGAGATATTTATTTTATAAGTGGTGTTTTAGTACCTTTGTGAGTATAATAATCACTTAATAGGTTTAGGTACTCTGTCATACATATACCACGTGAGTATTTTTGAGTTGTGACATGACTTGGTTATATATTTTATTTTTTGTAATACCATGGCATTTTAGAACCTTTTTTATTATATGAATATTAGAGTTGATTAATTACGGTTTTCTTTATTTTACCAGTTTAAGTGTTGCAAAACAGATTAAGTAGTTTGTTACATATAAAACGAAAGAATTTAATATCAAGATTCTCATTATTACCGAAATCTTGATATTTACCATTTAATTTACTTTTTTTATTTACAAATTAACCCCTTTATTTTCCTATAAATACCCCCCTAATTTTCTCATTGGAGGACACCCAAAAATTTCCTACTAATTCTCTCTAAAAAATTCTCCTCTAATCTTTTGCTTTAGTTAAAATCTCTCTAATTTGGCTTTATTTTTTTAAGTTATTAGATTATAAAAAGCATCATATAATTAAGTTGTTATTTTTTTATTTAAGTATTGTTATTATCTTTGATTCCTAAAAAAAAAAACACAATAATGCATAGTAAAAAAATAAAAAAAAAATAATATAAATGCATAGTAAAAAAGGAAAAAAAAAAGGTATAAATGGAGAAATTGGAAATTTGTGAGCATTTTACCTTTCAAAAAACCATGAAAAATAAACCATCAAGCCTCTATAGTCAATAAAAATTTATGTAAAATGAGTTGAATGCTGATGGCATTTAACTTACCAACTCTAAGAGTTGAATTTTCATGTCAACCAAACAACCTTAAAGTGTTGACTTTGATAGGAGTACAACTTTACTTAAGGGATCTAATGTCTACTCCCTATTTCTAGTAATCACAATCATGTGTTTGTGCATTTTTAAAAAATGAGTTTAAACATTTTAATTGAAAACTTGTAGAAAAGTAAGATTAGAAGTCGTAGTAGTTGTGAGTTAATGTACCATGTGCACTTCATGGCGTTCAACTTTGTGGATGTTGCACTAAGATATAAGCTTTCGATTTTTATTATTACTCCGTATTTGTTAATAATGTTCATAATATTTGAGGAGCACGTTCACAAGACTTTGCAAATCGATGAGGATTGAAATTCAGCGTAAATTGCAACTGAAGCCTATTATAAGTTGAGCAAACAAGCTTGAGCTTCACAATGTAGGAGTGAAACCGAATGACCATAATTTTCCCTTCCATGAACATTTTGGATAGCATATGAAAATGAAATTACAATGTAAGTGGAGGTTTTAGGAAATACTTAGTAAAACTTTTTTGTGTACACTTGATTTACGATTATACTAGTGTTAAAACAGTTTTAAGGTAACTTTTAGTCAATTTGAAATATCTTTTAACCTAATATGATTTTAATGTATATAGAATATAAAAAGGTTTTCTTTTTTTTTTTGGCAAAATTGGCCTCAATAGTATGAACAATTAACAAGTTGCACTCAGCAGCACGAACTTTGACTAGTAGCTCAAACAGCACGACCTATAACATAAGGTGCACTAAACATCATGAATGAATTTTGCCACCTGAGATTCTCTCGAAAACCGCCATACTTATTATTATTTTTTTTTTGTTAATTAATTTTTAAATGCAATTTAGTTAGGCTTAAAAATATATTTTGAATTGCAATTTAGTTAGGCATCAAGAACCTTACTAATTACATGTACATTGTATTTTTTTTAAGGTGATGTTCACTGTCTAATTAGCCCAATATTTTTATTATTAAAAAAAAAAAAAAAAAAAAAAAACCTGCTGCTCCCTTGAATGATAACCATTCCCCTGCCCCTGCTGCCATCCTTACCTAAACGGCGACCACCCTAGGCAAGGGTTCGCCCCTACTTAACCCCTTCCCTGCCGGAGTAGCCTCATCGTACCCCACCGGTCCGCAACCCTTTCCCCACCCATTTCTCGCCGTTCAACACCCACCCCGAAGCAAGCAATCTATTTCTGGAATTTGGCTATGGCGAACCAATCTAATTACACGGCCAAAGTCCATACCAAATATCTCCATTTTTTCTGATTTTCGATTACTTTGGAGATCCTTTCAGGCACCTATTCACTTCAACTTCAATTACCCTTTTACAATATGGTTTTAGGGTTGGGTGAAGTGGGGTTCCGATCGACGCGGTGGGTTTCAAGGTGGTTGTGGGATTTCGGTCTGTTGGGGTGCGGTCAGGTGAGAGGGGGTGGTGGGTTGTGGTTAGTGGTTGTGGGTGTGGCCGTGTGGGGTCAGTTTGGTTTAGAGGTGGCGGTGGGGGATGGTACTGGTGGTGGTTATGGTGAATGGTGCTGGTGGTTGTGGTGAATGGTGCTGGTGGCATGTCACCTTCAAGAACCATACTAATTACATGTTTTTTTCATTAAAAAAAAAAAAAAAAAAACAAGAATGCCCAACTAAATTGCATTTAAAAATTAATTAAAAAAAGAAAAATAATATAATATTACGTATGGGCGGTTTCTGGGAGAATCTAAGGTGGCAAAACTCAGTAATGATATTTCGTGGACCTTATGTTATAGTCAAAGTTCGTGCTGCTGAGCGCAACTTGTTAATAGTTAATGTTGTTGTGGCCAATTTTGTCTTTTTATTTTCCTCAAAAAAAAAAATAAAAAAAAATAAAAAAATAAAAAGTTTTTCTAAGGGTAATATAGTAATTTTCACACACTAATATTCAAATTTTACTACAGTATGTCACTATCTATTAACATATGCTAAGGGCCTGTTCTCTTTAGATTATTTTCACTTCAATTCAACTCCAATAAGTTCAGTTCAGTTCTTAATTTCCTTTTTTCATAAAATATTCAGTTCAGTCAATCAGAACAGATCCTAAAAACAAATCCTTCCATAACACTTGTCGTTACCTTGTAAAAAAATTCTCTCTTTTTTTCGTATTTTTTTTTGGGCAAAATCTTTAAGTAAACTATTTATACCCTATGATATTTTCTTTCCAATTTGACAATCATATTCCATATATATCCAAATGAAATAATTCTAAGGGCCTTTTTTAATAGACTGGAATCAGCTGAATTGAACTGAATATTTTATAAGAGAAGGAAATTAGGAACTGAGCTGAATTGAACTGAAAATAAACGTATGAAAAGAGGCCTTAAATATCTTTCATATACTTTATATTTTGTAATACTATTATCATAAATATTTAACAATAAACTTTCCTTTCATTTTTGAGTTTTACTCAGAAATTTTATCTTACCTAGATAATTTTTGTTAATTCCTCTCAATTTTTTAATATAGTTTTTTTTTTAAAAAAAATTCAATAAGAAGAATCCTACTGCGCAAGGCAAGTATATCACCTAATCACTATCCCACACAGTCTCTCATCACATTTGACATCACCGCCTATAAATATATTCAATTTAATTAATCTAGAGAGAGAAAATCTTTTCTTTTTATTTTTTTTCCTCTAATAAAACCCGTTTCCAACTCTCTCTCTCTCTCTCCTCCGGCGACGACGACGACGACGACGACGGAAGGGTTTTCCTTCATCGAAAGATGAAAATCTTTGTCAAGACTCTTAAGGGCACTAACTTCGAGATCGAAGCTAATTCCGATGATTCTGTATATCCCCTTTCTTTGATTTTTGTTGTTTTAATTATTCATTGATTCGTACTGAAAATACCCTACTCAAATTTGTTTGCGAATTATGTTTGGTTTAGATCTAATTTAGGGTTTTCGTTTTTGAGTTTAGTGTTTTTCGTCGTTAATTAGTGTTCCAATTCGTCAATTCAAGGGTTTCTTGTTGTTGGGAGAATTAGGTTTTATTCAATTGCGTGTTTGCTTATGTTTGTGTTTTTGTTTGATTTGATTAGGGTTTAATTGTTTGTGAAATTAAGTGTAGTAGTAATCAATTAGTGTGTTGTTTTGGATTTTTGGTGAGGTTTTTGCGATTGTGAGTGTGAGATAGAAGGTAGGGTTTTGAAGTGTGGTGGTAGAAAAGGGTTGTTTTACGCGAAAGATTTTTAGTTCGCTGTTGTCGTTTCGAGTTAGGATATTGTACTGTGTTGATTTGTGGCTAGATGTTTCTGCATGTCTTCTGGTTGGAGTGTTGGAATTTAGCTAATGTCCGTCAACTGCGAATCACCATCAATTACCACTACTAGTGGTCGTAACGGGTTGTTTTTGGAAGCATGTCAGTGTAGTCGTGGATGTTTATTGTGATGAACAGTAGTTTGAGAAAGTTTTTGGGTTAGAATTTAGTATAATTAAGTTACATTTTCACCTGAGGATGTCCAGAGCACGATTTCGTTCTGGTGTCTTTCTTGATGTTCTTGAGCCATAGGTTATTGGTGTATTGCATTAGGATAACTGGTTTTCTATTAATGTGTGTTTTAAGCTTTTGATGTAAAGTTCTAATTTTTTGGGTTATGTTTTATAATTTCTTTTTTCCTTTGTTATGGTGAATGGATAAGCTGTACTGTTATTCTTGTCTTTGAATTTAATATGAGGTGCAATTTTTTTGTGTTTCTGCTGGGTCTTGACCAACAATTTCGTGTTTAGGTTGCAAATGTAAAGCAAAGTATTGAGAAAGCACAAGGTGCAGATGTCTATCCTGCTACCTCACAAATGCTCATCCATCAGGGAAAGGTTCTTAAAGATGAAACAACTTTGGGAGAAAATGGAGTTGCTGATAACAGTTTCCTTGTTATCATGTTAAGCAAGGTAGGCTCTTCACATTGTTGGTATAAATGCTTGTTGAAATTGTCTTGATCAGTGCTATTTTTTTTTTTTTTTTTTTTTGTATTATCACAATTCACAAACATGATAGAGAATTCTGTTGAATAATAATGATTCTTCACCCTATAGTCTTACCTTAGGTTTAAAGGCCTTATTGAATGTTACATGAGTGGCGGTGTTTGTTGTTCTATGAAGACCCCTTGCCAAACTTAATACTTTTTATTATGGTTGCTGGAGATTTGTGGTCTATTCTGTCAGTGCATTGCTCAATGCAGTACCTTTAGTATCATTAAAGTATTTCTTATTTTTGTTTTGAACATCCCTTCACAGTCCAATTCGATGTTTTGTTAGTATAATTTTGGAATTTTTAATATTATTTTTAGCTAATAATTGTATGAAAAGAATTCCTTGTGGTATCACTGCTAGGTGGCATGTGAGAGATATAAAGATTAAGATTGGTAGTTTTGAATTATTACAATACACTTGTTCAAACTGGTCAATTGTTAATCTATCCTTTATAATTATCAGCATGTATGGGTAATTTCCAACTTATTTAGCATAAGAGATTAAAAGCTTTTTAAAATTAGCTATTAACTTAAATTTGGGACATCCCAAAATGCTTCATGCTAACTGTGGTGTCTGTATGAATTAGCTTGAAATTTAATGGTTATTCTTTTATGTATATATTATTAATTGCAGAAGCCAGCTGCAGCTGGAGCTTCTTCCGTGTCCGCAGCACCTGCTACTCAGGTTAGCCTTTAAATTATATAAAGTGGTATGATGACATAGTTAACATTACCTGATTTTTATTTTTCTGAATCTGAATTGTACTATGATGCTTGATTGTGGAAGTGACATTTTTTCAAGGAAACTTTTATGTTTTTTGTCAAGTATCGAGTAAATCTCACCCATTTATCTTCATTAAAACATGAACGGGGCCTAAATATATTCAATATCTTGCTTTGATGGCTATAGTTGTCACAGTGATTGGATTTTTTCCTGGATGGTTTGATTCAGTAATTGGCTGCTGAATGTTCCTCTTTGGCAAATTTAACAATTTGACATGTAGAGGGGGCTGTCTAAGGGAGCTTTAAAGATTCAGATTGTAGACTTGTAGCTATATTATGGTGTTCTTGGCGAGTGAATGGTGACGTATAGTAATGTACTAATGTTATTATTGTCGTTATTGTGAATTTGCATGCTTCTTGTCTTGTCCATCTACTTGATGTGTTGTAGGTGAAGCTACCTTGCTTTTAGCTTTTGTGATATGCTTTCTGGTATTTTTGACTTTTTATTTTTTGTAGTTTAATGTTTGTCCTATGATTTAACAAGTGGCTCATATTTTTAGGCTCAGCCTCCGAGCACAACAGCCCCTACACCTGCAGCTGCTGTGCCTTCACCGGTTGCACCTCAAGCTCAGTAAGTTCCTGAAGTATTTTCCTTTTAAGATCCAGGCTTTGGTGTACCATTTTTTTTTATTAAATACTGGAAGTTGCTAGGCTTGTATGATATATACTATCTTTGTTACTGTGCTTACAAATGTTATGCTGTTATCTTAGGACCCAGACAGCTACAGAGCCTGCTGCTGTTGCTGCTGCAGCTGCCGTGACTGCGGCAGCTGCTGCTTCGTGAGTTTTAACCCTTTCTTAGACCTTCTCAGCAGTGTTTTCCATCAAAATAACTAATTTGTGGAACTTATTTATAAATACTAACTTATCTACTTGTATGCAGAGGGGATGCAAATGTCTATGGCCAGGCTGCGTCTAATTTAGTTGCAGGAAGCAATTTGGAGAGCACCATTCAGCAAATTCTTGACATGGGTGGAGGAAGTTGGGACAGGGATACTGTTGTTCGTGCTCTACGCGCTGCTTATAACAACCCGGAGAGGGCTGTTGAATATTTGTACTCTGTATGTCTATATACTACTGATTCTTCTTTGATGTTTTCTCCCTCCTACTTTGATTCATAAACGAGCATACAGTGTGCTTTCTTCATTCTAAAATTCTTGCAAAGATCTTATGGTAATCCATTGTTGCTTCATTTGACTTCAGTAGTGCCTCTTATTTGGTTCTTTTGATAAAGAATCTTCTGCTTCGGCATTGTGCCATGAATTGGACTCTGATATGATTCTTATATTGCAGCTGGGAGTTTTCTTTTTGATTTATTCTTTATATATCTACAGGAAAGCTGTTTTCCCCAATTGATGCAGCATGATTTACTGTCATGTTAATGGTTACTATTTTCTCTCCTTGATTCATGCTGATATAGAATCTTGGTCTGTCATTTTTAGGGAATTCCTGAGCAAGCTGAAGTTGCTCCAGTAGCCAGAACTCCTGCGGCTACTACTGGTGCGCAGGCTGCAAATCCTCTTGCTCCGGTTGGTAGTCCTCTTGCTCAGAACCCTCTTGGTCAGGCTCCTCAGGCAGCTGTACCAGCAAGTGGTGGCCCTAACGCAAGTCCATTGGATCTCTTTCCACAGGTATGCCAATGGGTTATCAACTTTTTAAATAATACTATAATTTCTGGTCTATAATTATCCTCTATTATCATCATTTGTTATTGTGTTTCACCTAGGGTGTTCCCAGTGTGGGTTCAAATGCTGGCGCTGGCTCATTGGATTTTCTCCGTAATAGTCAGCAGGTAATAGCCAATATATGTTAGTATATTTGCTGAATTGTGTAATTCCTTGATCCTGAATCATTATGTTTTCGATTTAGTTTCAAGCGTTGCGAGCTATGGTGCAAGCCAATCCCCAGATATTGCAGGCGAGCTCTAGTTTTCAGTTTGTAATGTATTTTCAAAAAATATGAATTTATTTTGTAAGGTCTAATATGTTTTTTCGACCATGTCCAGCCCATGCTTCAAGAACTGGGGAAGCAGAATCCACAACTGATGCGGCTAATTCAAGAACACCAGTCTGATTTTCTTCGCCTGATTAACGAACCTGTTGAAGGAGGGGAAGGGTATTTATAGATCTTTACTATTTTTTTTTTCCATTCCGAAGATCTAATAGGTTCTGACTATTTTTATATGTTTGGAGCAGGAACCTTCTTTCGCAGTTAGCCTCTTCAATGCCACCGACTGTGTCTGTGACACCAGAGGAACGTGAAGCCATTGAACGCGTATGTTTTTTTTTTTTTTCCCCTTCTATTATTATGTTTTTATATTGTAAAAATGTGTCATAAATAGAACTGAAGAGGTTTATGCTTCATTTTATGTGTCAGTGAATTTTAGGATGGGTCTTAAATTTTTGGCACAAGTGTTCTGAATAATGTTGGGGCTCATATGGATTAAGCAGTTAAAAGATAGAAAAATTTAAAAAGCTCACTTGCTACTACCTGCTTGTTATATCATTTTACATCTCATGTAAACCAACTTATGGTGATCAGAAAGCTGGTAAATTATAATTGCTTAACCTTTTTTATGATGTTTGTAGAAGTAACAAGTTTGTGTGTCCTATGTAAATAGAAAGTATGATATTATAAATAGTCTATGTGCACCATCTGTTATGACCTTTAGGAAAAGATTTGGATATTGTGGTACATGGCTTTTTTAGAAACTGAATCATGGAAAGTGAATCGTTTTTGGTTTGCGACTATTGCTGTACTCTGTTTATTGGACTTATCATTCGTCTATTGTTTTGGGCTGTAACTTTTCATCGCAAGACACATGCGCCTCATTCAAACCACATGCAGATTTCATTTTCCCCACCTTTCCTCGCCGTCTCTCTCCTCTCTTTGTTGCTGAAGAATGTTTTTACTGTGTAATGAGATATGTGATGAAAAGTGAACAATATATTCTTCACTGGTTTCTGTTTACTAATCAGAAGGTAGTTTACATAGGCCAGGGTTTATAGTTTCCAATGATTTGAGTAGTATTCGATGCTCTGACTCTGCCTACTTATACAATTTTTTTGGGTATTGCAGCTTGAAGGTATGGGCTTTAGACGGGCCACCGTCCTACAAGTCTACTTTGCTTGCAACAAGAATGAGGAGCTGGCTGCTAACTATCTCCTAGACCACATGGACGAGTTTGAAAACGAGGATGATGAAGGCCTTTCCTGAGTTTAAGTGGGTTTGTGTTGATTCTCATCGTTCGGCATACTCCTTTTTACTGCGTGCCAATAGAAGATTTGCGTTTATAATTGTCGGGCGCGTGAGATGGTTATTTGGATTAGTTGCAAACCTGGGATATATCAAATCGGCTAGATGTTAATCTGTTCAGTTTTATGTACCATTTAAACCTTTGATTTGCCTTATCTCATAAAATATAGCTTAAGCTAAGTGAAGAGTTTTTTTTTTTTTTTCCATCATCATTAACTTAGGTGCCCATGTTTGTTCGTCTATGGTAGTTCGTAAAATTATACTTGGCTAGCTGGCTTCATCTCGTCGATCCTGATTGGCACTACCTATGGAATAACCTTAGGTGCCTTTTCCACAGGGCAATAAACATCTTGGAGAAGAGCAATTGTGGGGATTTAGCGGGTTTCTAGAGCGTATATAGACGGATAGACCCACTTTGAATACGATTCTCTTAAGCCATTATTTGAGCAGATTCACTTTCTTGGTAACAAGGAACCTTGCCTTTTATCCCCCAACTTTATTGAAGAATTATGCTAAAAGCTAATTATTCGATTCGTAAAAAGTGACACTGCTAGCATGATAAACTAAGCTTGATACTTAATCAAGCTTCTTTTTAAAGACATACTCATAAAAGCAATCAGTCTTTAAAGGACGGAGGGAGTAGTTGATTATTAATTATGCAAAGTGGTCATGATATCGAGTCATTAATTATGCAAAATGGTCATGATATCGAGTCATCTAATGGGTAGGGGTCAAGTCTTAAATTTGCTACTTACAAAATCAAGTTTAATAAATCCTTATCGGTGTTCTGGAACCATTATTAAAATGGGATTTGTTCATTCTACTTCAGTTTTGTGCTTTACTTGACCAAGTACCAAAAAAATAAAAATAAAAAAAACACCATTCTATTACAAAGACAACTAATAATTGTTGAATCATTCTCATTTTATTTTTCGTTATTCAACATTTAAAACTCTTTTCTTTTTGTGATTCAATTTTAAATTACTAATACAAAGCATTCTACCCATATAAAATATGGCAACTTTTGACATTTAAAAATTGTATATGTGACTATTATTTTCAGGAGGAAGGATAACTTTTAACCGGTAAACACGTAGAACCCGCCACAAAAATGAATTGGTGGTCATCAATTTGAATATTTGTTGATATACTATTCCCTGGTCATAATGTTTTAGGGTCAATGGCAGTTCAAAAATTGGCATCCTTTTCTTACTATTTATACCCAAAGTAATTTCACGGCACCCTCTCACATGAAACCATCAAAGTCCCCTTCAACTTTGACCCAGTTTGTTCTTCCTTGACCCGCTTCTATTATCCTAGAATGATCCATGCTTATATATATAGCTTTTAATCCTCCCAATATATAACATACCAAGCTCTTGAACACAAGGAAAGTCTATCAAAACTCGAAAACAAAACTCGAAAGCAACATGGGAAAAGCATTGGATATTTTACTAGGAAGAAAATCTTCCAAGTTAAGTAGTTTGCTAGAGCATGCTATCACTAGGAACTCGTATCTCAAGAACTGGCAACAAGCACTCTTCTCCTTTTCTCAGTCCGATATTATCCAACTCCTCAACCTCGGTCATCAAGAACAAGCTCTTCTTCGAGTACTGCTCTAATCACGCTACCTCTTACTAATATTGGATGCCGCAAGAACTACTCCCTCCGTCTAAAATTAACTATCACGTTGATATGGTATATACTGTGATTTTAAAATGACAACTGAATTTGGATGGAGGTTGTAGTTCTTTAGATTTATTGATCATTAACACATATTTATGAGCTAGTCTTATAACAATCTTCATCTGATCAACAGATTGAGCATGTGATGAAGAGCAAGAACATGCTGGATGCTTTTGACATGATAGAATCTTACTGCCATCTTCTTAAGCAAAACATGTCATTGATTGAAAAGAACAAGTTAGTGTTTATTCTCCTGTTTTTCTTGATATCAATGGAATAATAATACTGTATATTCTTTAAAAGAATATGCTCAAGATTGTTGTCCTTGATTTCTAAATATATTATGTGATTTGTTGTTTTAGGGATTGCCCAGATGATCTAAAGGAGGCCATAGGAAGCTTAATATACGCATCTTCAAGGTTTGGAGATTTTCCTGAACTACTACACATCCGGGATTTTTTCAGTTCAAAGTTTGGGCAGGAATTTGTGGCTCAATCACTTGATTCTCCTAGAAATTTTGGTGTCAATGAAAAGGTAATTAGCACTATTAATTTCACATATGATATGTTCAAGGGTTTAACCAATAACTTTAGTGAACCGAATTAGGCAATTAATATGTGCACCTAGGTGCTCTCTTTGGCTGTTCATACGCGCTATATCTTGTACTGTGGTTTGTATACGTCTTTCTGTGTTCCTAGGAGCATGGTATAAGCTTTGATTAATTTAAAGTACGGGTTGTTGATTTTTGTTACAGATTATTCAGAAGCTATCAAGAAGAAGACCGAGTTTGGAAACCCAAATGAGCTTTCTTAGGGAAATTGCATCCAACAATGGCATCAGTTTGCAGTTACGCTGAGATTATTGTAACAACTGCATTCCTGAAATATGCATCTACAAAAACCATTTCTGACTGAACCTTCGAAGGCAAAAAACAGGGCTAATCTTATTTTTATGTTCGAAAATACTCATTTAAAGATTAGGAATTTGGTCTGTTCATCAACGTACATATTTGTGATCGAAGACTGAAGAACAAGGTTGAAACGCATTGCAACTTAAAGGGGGTTTCTCTATGGTTGATCTCACTCGGAACAAGAGCAATGCAGCTGTGGAAGTTCCACCATTTGGACGTGAAACTGTATAGTATAACCACAATCTTATACGAAGTAAAAGCTATCATGGTGTTTTAATAATTTTATGTTCTTGTATGATAATCAATAGATACTTGTATATTTTTGTATAATAATAATAATAACCATATAATTTAGTACCTCTTAGGCCCTGTTCTCTTCACCTTAAAAAAATTATATTAACTAAAAATAATTTCAGTTCAGTAAAAATAAGTTCAATTCAGTAAAATTAATTTCAATTCAGTAAAAATAATTTCAGTTTAGTAAAATTCAGTTTTCTTAAAGAAGAATTATAATAGAAAATCAGTAAAAATAATTTCAGTTAAGCAAAAATAATTTCAGTTCAGTAAAATTAATTTAAGTTCAGTAAAAATAATTTAAATTCAGCAAATATAATTTTGTTTCAGTAAAAGTAATTTCAGTTCAGCAAAAATAAGGTGAAGAGAACGGAGCCTTAGTCTAGCCATCTGTTTTGTTCATATAATGCTATCCTAAATACTTCTTCCGTTCTTTGTTTTTGCAACAAGTCAAGCTTTATGCATCCCAATGCACAACTTTAAACATTAATATCTTATTTACTTTGTATTTACCAGTGAAATCATTTAAAAAAAAAAACACACCGTGATCTATATAACAAAATCAAAATCTGAACTTAGCATATACTCCATTTGCTAAGTTTTCTCACCCCTTTCAAAAAAAAAAAAAAAAAGTTTTCTCAAAAGTTCGCTCCATTTCTTTGCTTAAGCACAGAAACTTGAAAGAACCAAACAGTCTGTATCAAAGAACAGGTAGTGACCTAATGTCATACAAGTATATGAGAATATCTTCTCCAAAAGTTTCAGTTGGCTAAACAAACAAAAGCAGCAAGAATTCCCACAAGACGCATGAGTTGGGCATCTCACAAATCACAAGCTATTACCAATGATCTTGGTATTATTACCAGTGCACGAGGCATCTGATAAACCAGCCATAGCAGGGCATCTGATAAACCAGCCATAGCAGCCAAAGAATATAGCTATGGGTATGATCTTATGGACAGTATGGCGTCAATTACATAGGCATGAAAAAATAAATTCATATCTGAATATACCAAAAATCAATAAACAGTTTGATAATAATTCGTCTATTGTTTAAACAGTTTTTTGTAAACAAGGATGTATTTTCTAATACTTCGTATGACTGAACATAGAAGTGTAGAACAAGCCAAAGAGAAGTTTCTGTGTGCTTCTCGTGTGAATTGAACCTTAGAATATAGACACATAAACTCAAGGGAAATTGTTCCGTGTACCCCTGAGGTTTTGAAAAATGCACCGTGTACTCTTGAAAACTTTCAAATGCACCATGTACCCTTGAGGTTTGTAAAAAAATGCACCACATACCCGATCGTCTTACAAATGCACATATCATTGACTTGTCAAACTAAAATTATGCCCACACACTGACTCATTTTTAGTACTTTATATTTATGGAGTAAAACCGTCTAAAAGCATAAATTACGTCAAAACTTGAACTCCTCGATCATTCTAAATCCTTAACTTTAAGGTGTTAGAATTTGATTTATCAATTAAGTTTGCTTGATAATTAAATGCTTTAGCATTATACTAGCATTACAGTGTAACAATTTAATAGAATTTAATGCTTATAGCCTGAGGTTTCAATTTAACAAAATTATCATTTGTTATATGAGTGTAGGGGTATTTGGTGCAAGTTCTTACTAACCTCAAGGGCACACGGTGCATTTGAAAGTTTTCAGGGGTACACGGTGCATTTTTTAAAACCTTAAAGGTACACGGAATAATTTCCCTAAATTCAAAGTGATATGACATCTTTATGTTTGATCAATCAACTAGATATTATATAAGGTATGACCAAAACAATTATATGACCAAAACATATTAGAAGTATTGAACACATAAAAAAGTTCTTGTAAAAATTGAGCCTTAGAAAATAGACACATAAATTCAAAGTGATATGACATCTTTATGTTTGATCAATCAACTAGATATTGTATAAGGTATGACCAAACACGATTAGAAGCATTGAACAAATCAAAGAGAAGTTCCTGCAAAAATTGAACCTTAGAAAATAGACACATAAATTCAAAGTGTAATATAGCATGTTTATGTTTGATGACTTTGATCAATCAACTAGATATAAGAGTGAAGTAGTAGCAATTATTCTAGTTGAGAACTCCTACAAACACAAGATACAACACATGCCTACAAACAAGAATATACCATATAACATGTACTCTAAGATGCAATATTACCACCACTTTGTTGCCACAAGTTGATGATATCAGTTGCTTGATTAAGAAGAATGATCATTTGTTTCTGAGATATCCAGGGCTTATTCTCAAGCAATACCTTGAGCTCTTCCCAAGCATCTTTCCGAGGCCAAAAGTAGTAGGGACTTAATGGAATCGTGCCATGTCCTGGTATGGTTTGGTCCAGGGCAAGACCTATGTTCTTCTCCATCCATATGAATTTCAATACTAGCCTTGGTTTATCCATTGGCTTCACAGCCACTTTGAGCTTCTACATTGACAGCATAATGACGAAATCAAATCAGTCACAACTTAACACAATACACAATCTACTCACCAAATAATATGCTATACTCAACATACCAATTTCAAAGCATATGATATCATAGGTTCAAAGAACATTATTAATTATTATTAGTTCACCAAGAAATCTTCATTATTAACAACAAGTATTGTTTTATGGGTAGCAGAAATAACAACCAGCATTTTTAACCTGAACATAAAACAGGCAAAATAATATAGCTCAATACACGAGCATAACCTACTGTAATTCATTCAATATTATCATATAAAATTGTTGATTATGTATTGTACAAACATCTATAATACAGTAAAATTACTCATGATATTTTTTTTCCCCCAAGAAACTCAATTTCTTCATCACAAACAATCAAACAAGCATTACAAAAATACCCAAATATATATTTCAAACACATCAAAATCTCCAATTAAACCAATTTTGGAATAACAAAAAATCAAGCAAAACATCAAAATCACTCTCCCAACGCCCAAAACAGAATTCTGACAATTCCCCACATCAAAATTTTCAATTACAAAAAGATTTAATAACAGAATTTCAGCCAAAAAATAAAACAAAAGAAAGAAAGAAAGAAAGAAAGAGAGAAGAGTAGCCTAACCTCTTTGGTGACTAGCAAGTCATCTTCAATGTCAATCTCATCCCCAGCAATGGCGATATCAGAAATGGTTTCAGGAGCAGCAGAGAGAGAAAAACTGGAATTCCTCAATTTCTTGTTCAATTGAGGAAATGAAGATGAAGAAGAAAAGGGTTTTGGGTTTGCAAAGGCGGGAGCTTTAAAGGGTTTGAGTGATAATTTTGGAGATGGGTATGTTGAAGGTTTAACAATGGCGTTGATGTTTGGTTGAACCGCCATTGAAAGCATTTTTTGAGTTCAAAATGAAGAAAGAGAGAGAAGGAGATAGAGAGATGAGAAAGGTGTGTTTCACTGAGATATATCACTTGTAGGATAAGGAAATTTTCTCAATGAGGTGTTTTCTGGGTTTTTCTTTTCCCTTTTCAAATTATCGTTTTCAAGACAATTAGTCTCAATAGCACGGACTACAACGTAAGTGACATCATCATCTTGAGTGACTTATGCTTAAGACTTTTTTCATTTTTATTCTTAAATTTCAAGCAAGTCTCAAGTTAAATATTGGAATTTCAGGACTCAACTTAAAACTTGAAATTGAGACCCACCTCAATTTTATTTTTATAATCTTCTTTTTTTTTCCACACTTTTCTACATATAATATGTCATATATTTGAGTCTTAGGGCTAAACTGATAAATTTGGACAAGTCTTGGTGAGTCTTAACAAGAATTTGATGACATCATTTTTAATGGAGATCACAAAAAATGATGTCACATCCAAGTATTAAGACTTGGGGCTAAACTTGCTCTAACACTATTACATTTGAGCTTTTGACTAATACGGAGTAGCCAAGAGAACACAAAGTATAGGGAAGGATGCAACGCATTGCCATAAGTGACATCGGCAATTGAGAAGGGTTAATATCACTTATCAAACATGTTTTAATTGTTAGTCAAAGGTCGTGATGTTGAGAGCACCAAAACATGTCTTGCCTAATTAAAATATTTGTGTGATTGGCTTCAAATTCCTTTCATATAGCATTCAAATTTGGCTAAAGGGGAGCATTTGTGGACTTGGTTAGGTTATGCATTAAGGTGTTTTCGGGGTTCCCAAAGGGCTTCGGGAGCTAGTGCTAACCCATCTCTCGTACTCTTTAGAATCTTCTCACATCTTGGCTTCAAATGCTTATATTTCGAAAGAGCCATGTAATTGAATCTAGTTCATTCTCAGAACTTTATAGACCTATAGTCTTATAGGTAGCTTTGTTATGGTTCCAAAACAATTTGTATGACCTTGAAAGACATTCCCCTCATTCAATTCAATTGTGGAAAAAAGAATTCCAAAATTAGTTCAGAAGCGTGGATTATAGACTTTAATTTTGGATGATTTTCGACATTTTTAAAGAGTACCATGAGCCTTTATGTAACCGATTAGTGACCATATATGACTATATGAGTACATATAACATTATGGGGATGTTTGGTTCATTAATTTGGAATGAATTGGTATGAAATCTCATACTAGGGATGTATGGATTCTAAAACCCATACTTATTAGTTCAGAGTTATTTGGTTTTATTGTTGGAATAAATTATATCCTTCATTAATAAAATAGATTGTGAATCCTAAGAGGAGGGGTGAATATGGGATTCAGTGGGTATGGGAGAGAGTTAGAACCCCTAAGGTATGAGATTCCATTACCAAAAACTTCAACCAAACAAAAAACTAGATGGAATGGATTCTAACTCCATTCCAACTCATTCCAAATGATCCAATCAAATTGCCCCTATATGGCCTTGGGATGTTTCCCATACCATAACTTGATTTTTCAAGACCGGGTCTGAAAATCTCTTATAGTGGGTCGAATTTGTGTATTATAAACTTCAAATTTGGCACCGAAGAATATATTTTGACTTAGTTATGGATAAACGTGCTTTGGGTACATTCCACTAAATTTTCAACTTTTCATACTTGGTAAAGAATACAATTATACTCATGATTACAAAATATTCTATGGTAAATGCTAAAACATGAATTCAACAGTATCCAAGTAATAATGATTTTTTTTTTTTTTTTTTTTTTTTTTTTTTTGAGGTTAATAATGAAGTATTATTTTTTTAAAAAAACTAATAATGAAGTAATGATGTTTCAGGACCATGCTTCAACATGGTATCTACCAGCCTTCTCCAATGCCCTGAGCCATCTCATAGCAGCTTCCTTTGGAACCCCACTTTGTTTGCTAATGATCTCTTCCAAAGTTGACATAACATCAGAAGGCATTTTGGTTGAGGAACCCGCAACGTATACAGAAGCTCCTTTACTGAGTAAATCCCAGACTTTCTGCCCGTGCTCCTGCATTTTATGTTGTACATAAACTTTCTGTGGCTGGTCTCTCGAGAATGCAACATAAAAACCCCCACCTTTTTCTTCTGAAAGAACCCCTCCATCGCATGAATGGAGCAACCAAAAATCACTATATAAGAAATCATCTTCTTTATTCCGGCAACCAAAAAAGAAGAGAATGGGAGCAGTTGGACCATGTTGACTCTGGACAGCTCTTTCTGCCACAAATCCTCTGAAAGGAGCACAACCTGTGCCTGGTCCTCTGAGAATAAGGGGTAATGATGGAGATGGAGCGGGAAGAAGCCCTTTCTGGAACCATACAGGAACAAAAACCCCTATTTACATAATTTTAGAAAAATTAGCATTTTACATCTTGACAAATAAGTCATAATCAATTTAAACGATTAAGTGATAGAGCAAACACCTTGTTGAGGATCAAGTGCAGCAAGCCACTTTGAGCAGAGACCAGACCTTTTCCTCTTATATGGTGTCGTCCATGTCACCACACTCACGGTCAAGTGCACTTCATTAGGATGAGCGACAGGAGAGGAAGAAATGGAAAAGGCTCTGCTTTTCAGAGGGGGCGTTAGCTGGACCAACCATTCAAATGGCATTTGGACAGATGGGAAATCCTCCAGAACCTAAAATCCATCGACTAAATTTATGAAAATACTCGTTTAAGAAATTGTGGAGAAAGTAGACAATAGGGATATGTCAAGTTTGCTTCCGAGCTAACGAACAAAAGAAACAACTCACCTCAAGGACAGTTCTTCTTTCCTTTTGGTTATACTGATATAAATCATCTCGGCCCTCTGCTGATGCAAAATATTCCAGTCTTTCCTTTTCATGCTCAGCAGTGGCAAAGTAACTCATCACCTGCAACACAAGATATTTAGAACCTATCAAATAATTAATACTAACACCAGCATTACCCCGATGCCTTTAAAGAGGCTCTCACTACCTTGGGAAGGGAAGGGAATATGCAGCCTTATAATTGCAGTTATAGAGATGTAGCCTTATGTCTGAGATTACATATAAAGGAGGGGCCTACATTGAAGTGTACTTTCAGATATTCATGATAAAACCCTTATCAAACACGAAAGGTGACTGAATACATAATGTATCCACACTCTAGGGTTTTTTCAGAAAACCAAATCCCACCAGTGTTCTTTTAAAGCATTCCTATCAGTGCACTTATTATAAGGCATGGAGACAATATATACCAAAGCTGAATGTTCAAAAAATGAATGACAGTGGGCAAACATCTGTCAACTTCCAGGCAGAACTTTTAGTACCTCAAAGAAATAACGTCTGGGGGAGGCTGAGTCAACATCCATGGTCGACTCCACAAATGTTCTTAGTCTGATGGGAACGCTAGATGCAGCAGCAGTAGCATTGCTTGAATCTCTCAACTGAACCTGCATTGATGATAATATTTCCATTTATTCATAGACTTGAATCTCTCAACTGAACCTGCATTGTAAGATCTAAACGTTTTCTGCTGGAATTATATAATCGCCAATCAGTTTCTATTGTTCATTTTCAAGGGCAAGCAATAAAGTTGTCATAAAACTTCAGTTTATGGCGGCCACAACCTATTTTACTTCTGCACTCCTATATAAGTGTTTGTTTGTTTAACACCAACTCATGGGAAGTAGAACTTCTTAGTAAGTGGAAGAGTGTGAC
Organism: Chenopodium album; assembly: GCF_948465745.1. Lineage (NCBI taxonomy): Eukaryota > Viridiplantae > Streptophyta > Magnoliopsida > Caryophyllales > Amaranthaceae > Chenopodium > Chenopodium album. The sequence continues at coordinate 4,826,774 of NC_137851.1, read as the reverse complement.
ATTATTTGGCTAACAAAAACATGGGAAGTGGCATATCTTAGGAGGTTCCAGTTCCCACAATGTGGAGAAAGATGCTTACCTAGGCCTCATGTTTAACCAAATAACATTCTCCACTTCCTAGAAAATGAATATTTACTCTGTAACAGCTTAAAATTCATTTTCCATCTTCAAAGTTCACAAAGTATAAAAAACACAAAAGAACCTAAGAGGTCAAAAACTCAAAATTACATACTGTGATGAATGCTTCAGGGTCCAATTTACAACGACGTATGAATGCATCTACTGCATCAGGATTTTGAGATGGAAGTATCTCAAGCACATCGCCAACTTCATATCCAACTGCCTGAAATATGATTGAGTTGCTTCAATAAGGAAACCCTTTATTTATACTAAGGCTACCTTGCTAATCAAAGTATTGCTTTAGTTAGACTTACATTTGAATGAAATTCAAATTCAAGATGGCGGACATCCCTCCCACAGCTTGCTTGTGTTAGTAAACAATTTCTTGTCTGAAAGAAAAATATAAAACCAATCAAGTAGTAAAATAAGAGACTTAATAAAAAAAAAAAATCCATACAAAAACTCCAGCGAGTGCATGTACACATAATTTCCTCCACACTAACTATTAGTCTATTACAGATACTATATCTCCATACTTACCAAACTATTCTGTAGTGAGATGTTTAAAATACTTCTTACTAAACCTTTTCCAGGCCCCTTTTGTAGGTTAGAAATACTGTTGGAAGAAGGCAATAACAAATTTAAAAGAGAAGAAAACCAAAGACAAATATAAAGCTCTCAGACGTCGAACATACAAGAATAGCCTATAGCCTACACCAAAAAGAGATCTTACAAAAAACCAAATTCAACATACAATCCAAAAAGCATAGTCCACTAGGCGGAGATCCTTTCAGAATATCTCATCACCATGAGAATAATCATACATATTACATTCAGACGTAACTAGAAGTGGGAATACCATTTTTAACCAGCACTGAGGCCTACTCTTATCTGCAGGAAATCTTGCAGGAGACATCAAGCGAGCGCTTTCAATTAGCAATGCTCTGGACTCAAAATCTGAAAAAAAAAGAAACAAAAAAAAACAAAAAAAACACAAACAATGACTCCTATACTGTGGAAGCATTATGTAAATAATTATAAAGCCATAAACCTTCAAAGCTTCAGAGATAATGAATATTAACTATTGAACTGAGTGAGACAGGACTCAGGAGAGCAGAGAACTATATTAGATTGAGACAGGAAAAATACTCTAAAAGATAAAAGCAATTTAAATAAGCAGAAACAAGTTACCTGAAGAAGTTGAGTATAGTAAACTTGCCACATCATTGACATGATATGTTACAGAAACTTTAGATTGATTCATAAGTTTCATACCCGGAACTACATCTACCCCATTTGGAAAGAGGCTTGGATATATATGATTCAATGAACTCCATAATGAAGACATCCAAGGATCTAAAGATCCCTCATACCTATCATTTATCAATGAAGGAATAAATTTTGTCAATAGATTGACTGAATGAGTCACAGTAAAACTATGAGCTGTGAGAATTAACAATTTTAGATGATGCAACAAAAGATGAGCATAACATGGACGACATGATCTGATAGGTATAAAAACTTGATCAGTCATAGAGAGATAGATGTATAATTTAGAATCAACAAATGATATCGATCCAACCCTACCCCGAAGGATGCTGATCGTCTCCAAGACCTCTTTCAATAATAGGCGTTCCACCAAGACCCGAAAGCCTTTTGTCCAGCTTCTTTGCAACAAACTACAAAAGAAAATAAGGTTTCTATCAACGCCTGAAAATGGATTATCTGACTCTCAAAGTGCAATTATCATAGAGACTGAAGGCATTGAATGAGTGCAGTTAAAGGCAATGTTTAACATACAAATAGAAAATAGCTAGCAGATACACAAGTTGGTTCCTTAATCTAATCTATCTTATATATGGGCATAAGCAGGAAGTTCTTTTCTTAATGTATTGGCCTACTGTAGACAATGGATTGTATGTATGTTCATTAGGGATGTTGTGATATATTAATGATAACACCCATTGGAATGCTCCTTTATGTCCCACTCATGGTAACCTTTTTAAGCAGTATGACACATGCTATGTGGGCTAGAATCAAAAACTAGATATACAACGAACATAAGCAGATGCCAAGAATCCTACCAAGAGAGAAAGAGGTACCGTAGTTCCCCAATGATAAAGAGAGCCCTAGAAGTATTACATTGTATTTCTGGTATCCCGAGTCTCCCAATCCAAAAACTGCATGGTGTACTCCTTCCAGCCAGTCTTGAGTAAGGTGCCTTTGCAATAGATACCTCCAAAACACCTATTTTTAATATTTTTTTTTTCCAACCAGATTACTCATTAGTTGTTGAAACAAAAAATGATACAAACTCTCAACTCAGAACAATGTTCTGCACTTGCTACTAACCTTCATTGAATCAGGAGTGTCACCCTGACCTGTGGTACAGACAACAAAAATTACAGCTCTTTGACTCGGCAGCAAGCTCTGACAAGAAACAATTATAGATCAAAGAATTAACACTCATAATGTCATAGTACTTAAAGAATGTAGTAAATTATCTAGACCTGAAATTCCACTCTTAAATCTTAGTCTAAGAATCACACGGGATCGAGCACACACACTTGGGCAATGATTTTCCCAAAGTTGTGAATTGAGTCTATGCCCAATATTAATGTTCAGGCAATCTCATGTACAGAGTAATAATAACTCATTAACCAAACAGTTCATAGAAGCAAACTTACCTTAATCAACCACATTTACTATTAATTCCCCAATTAAAGAATATTCTGCAAATAGTTCATGCATTTACGTGTCTAAAAGAATTATGAACAAAATCAATAATTCAATTACTATATCAAAACAAAATTCTATCTTTAACAAAAGTTAGGGTTACGATCAGTCAATCAATCAATCGATATAGTTTCAAAAATATCTAACCAATTTCAACATACAATTCAACAATCAAGCATTTAACAAACCAATTGTAGCTAAAAGAAAGCATAAAATTGAAGAACAGAAGGAAAGAAGAGAGAGAAAGAGAGATGAACATTACGGGATCAAATTGGTCGATGGAGTAGAGAGAGACAGGGCAGCATCTGCGCTCAGCTTCACGGCCGATGCGTTCAGCAGCGTCCATGGCGTTACCGGTCTGAGAAGCGTAGATAATGAGTAGTTTGGGTTTTTCCTCCATTGAAATAGCTTCTTCTTCAATGGCTGCTTCTACTACTCGAGAAGGTTGCAGAATGCTAGTACCTTCTTCTATGTATCGGTCTTCCTAATGCCTTTCTAATGAAGAGTTTACTAGAGTGATAAGCAATATCTTAATTAATGGCCTAATCTCATTTTCGGTTTTTCTTTTCAAAATTAAACTAGTCTTTTAGCCCCTGCAATACACGGGTTATTCATAAAAAATTGCATTGAGAGATGAGTTAGGAAATATCTATAAACTGAGTCATTATAGGGTATAATGTGTAATCGAAAACTTGACTAATTAAAGAAATTAAAATTTTAGAACTTTAATTGAAAAAGAAGTAGTGAAATATTAGTAGTTACTATAGCCTAATGCATGGGATATATTAAACGTAAAAGAAAACAATACAAAGTAAAATATTAATAGTTACTAGAGTCTCTTTAAAAAATAATTAGTGGCTGAGATGATTAGTTATTGGTGTAAAAATAATAGGTGGGATGGGTAGTTATTGGTGTTTTTTTTTTAAAAAAAAAAAGAATACAAAAGAAAAAAAATTCGAATTGCATAAAATTTGAGTATTGGGGATTTGGAAGATTGTGGTGAAGTATTGCAAAATTAAGTCTTAAATTATATACTACCTCTGTTAACATTTACTTGCAACTTTGAGCTCTAGCACGGTTTCTAAGTCAAAATTTCATAATTGTTCTTAAGGGATATAAGGGTATGTGATTAAGTATGAGAGAGAAAAAATTAAAAATGATTAAATAACCACCCAAGCCACCAACCAATCCACCACCACCGACTCCCTCCTAAACCCAGACCTGCCGCCGCCACCACCACCACCACCACCCTTCGCTGACATCCCCTACACCCAGATCAACACGACACCCTCACAAACCCAAACCCACCATCGCCGAACCCCAGATCGAAGCTCACCATCGTCGAGACCTCCACAACTTGCCGACACCCCCTAATTCCAACCTCACCACCACCGCACCCCGTAAACTAGACCCACCAACACGCCGAGAAACCCAGGCCACAAAAACCACCCACTCAACCCGAAACCAAAAACCCCCAGTCAACCCGAAACCACCCACTGAACTCGAAACCATCGGAAATCAAACCCCCACTCAACCGAAACCATCGAAAATCAAACCACCCATCCTAGAACCACAAAATCCCTAGCCCATTTTGAAACCTCCCCTATACCCAACTCTTCTCGAAACCAGAAATCCCCACTCAACCCGAATCCATCGAAAATCAAACCACCTAGCCCTCAAACCATTAGATCTAAACATTTCTCTTAGAGAGAAAAGTAAGAACACCGTAACAACAGGCGGATGTGGCGGTTAGAGGCGGCTATGTTGTAGGTGGTGGTTAGAAATGGCGGCAGCGACGTCGATATTAAAGTTGGTGTTCGAATGAGTTATTGGAAGATGAATCTGATGATGGAATGATTTGTTGGGTTGGATTTTTTGTTGAATTAGTATGGGTTAATTGGAATTGAGTGAGAATAGTTATGTTAAATAAGTGAAATTATTAATTTAATGAGTTGTAATTAAGTTGTCTAAGTGTGTTTTTAACATTATTAGTAAGGGTATTTTTGTAATCTTATTTTAAAAACTTTATCAAAAAAGGAAAGAAAATGGAAAGTTACAACTAATTGGAAGCATTCTAAAATAACAAAAGTTGCAAGTAAATGTTAACGGAGGTAGTAAAAGATATGAATAGTTTTTAAAGGAGAAGAAGAGGTGAGAATTAAATATAATAATTGTAGAAGATATTAAGTTGGAGTGAACCAAACAACATACATACCTGTAAGGGAATTTAGAAAGGAAAAGATTAAATGAAGTGACATGTGGCATTGGTGAAAAATGAAGTTTACATGAAACATGATGAACATGATGATTTGTATTTTTAAATACTAAGGGTCTGTTTTCTTCAGATTATTTTCAGTTCAGTCCAGTTCCAATAGGTTCAGTTCAGTTCATTTCAGTTCTTAATTTCCTTCTCTCATAAAATATTCAGTTTAGTTCAGCTCCAATAAGTTTAGTTCAGCTCAGTTCAGTCAATCAGAACAGGCCCTAAGTATAGAATATAGATATAGATTAAGGGTGTGTTCTCTTCAAATTATTTTCAGTTCAGTTCAGTTCAGTTCAATTCAGTTCAGTTCAGTTCAATTCAGCTCTAATAAGTTCATTTCATTTCAGTTCTTAATTTCCTTCTCTCATAAAAAATTCAGTTTAGTTCAGTCAATCAGAAAGTATAGATATAGATATAGATACAGATTTTACTTGTGCTAATGCATGGAATGTCTCAAATTAATTATAATTGACAATTTCAATAGCAAATGTGATAGTTATAATCCTTATAGGAAAATTAATTTTTTGAGAATGAGTGATATTTCTTGTTGTTGGTTGATGTTATTCATATGATTACCGACTCTTGTTTTAAATGATGGTTCATTGCTATCGTCAGCTAATATAAAGTGGTATACACCAACAAAGTGTTGGCTCACTTGGTAAGACTCTTACCTCACACCACTCGGGTTCGAATCCTACCAAGTGAGGGTACTTGGGGTAGGGATTCCCTTATCCTCCCCTTTATTCCCAAGTATCTGACATGCAAATAGTAGACCAAAAAAACCGTGAGGGTTGAGGTCTGGTCAAGGTCCTCCTTACCAATATATAACTCGTTTACAACTTACATCGCTTTCATAAATTCAATGCTACCACGGGCATTTATGACAACATATAATGATCATATATGGTTCCAAACGACATTATACGACCCTGAGATGCATCCCCTATTATATAGAGACTTTCCGATATCGGGTCCCGAAACCTCCGAAATTGCCCAAAAAACATGAATTATAGCCTTTAATTTTGCAAATTTTCGACTTTTTTTGTTCCGGAAACAAAAATTGTCGATAAGCTTCCTATAGACCTTAATACCCTCTGGGAGTGCAATTGGGTGGGTGGAACCATCCAATTTGCCTTTAAGCATTCAATTTACCTATTTTCGTACACGTCTCTTATATTGGCTATAAGCTTTCATGGGGCCTTTATGTAGCTGACTAGTGGTCGTATATGGGTCAAAACAACATTATATAACCCTAGGATGCATCCCGTAGAATTCCGTGAATTTTTGACACTGGGTCCCGACACCTCCTAAATTGCTCCGATTTCGTGTATTATAGCTTTCAAATTTGGCTTCCGTACATCATTTTTTCACATGGCGAGATTATGTATCTAGATACTTCCATGGGTTCCCAAAGGGCCTTGGGAGTCGTGTATGGTGTCCGGAACCATCTCATTCATCCTTAATCATCATGTCTTAAGGCGAAGACGACACACCCTCAAATGACAAAAGTATTTTGTATGCCTTGTCCTTAGGCACAAATCAGCTACTAGTGTCGACTACAAATGACAGTAAATTACGAACAGAAGGTTGAGTAGTCACTAAGCAATTAGGATCACGTCAAGGGTTCATCTCAAAGGCAAGCAGTAGTCCCTGTGGTTTGCTTTAGAAACTATGAGCACTGGTGAGAATGAGATTGTGGTGGTACGTTCAGAGATCAAAAGTAATGGTCCTGCACTACTGTGTATGCTCTTTCTCGTTTGCTGATTGTTAGGTTATATACTTATATCTGTATCTGCATAAAATGATGGGCAAACACTGGTTTTCTCAATCAACTTGTAACTGATGTACAGATATTTTGCGATTATTTCAGAGGTGTAGTAGAAAGGATACTCAACGGACCATCAATCATATAAACAGCGTGAATTATGTATCGTTACTTTGTGCTTAATCTTATTTGAGGAATTAAATTAGTGATATTACTGTCATCTCTTAGATTAATTTCTGATACCTTTTTCTCAGATTGCAGAAGGGTGGAAATCATATACAATCTCTCCAGTATTCTTCTAGAGTGTAGCCGTGTGGGTGGATCAGCAGATCTGTTTATCATGGAACAAAATCCCACGCTGAATCTTTTTGGAAAAATACTCTATAATTAAAATATTTTTTCTACAAAAGAAAAAAAAGCACATTCTGCTCTGTCTCATAGGTGTCGGGATTCCGCTTCACTTGCCATATCACTCTCTTCAGCTCCAGAAAACTCCGAGCAGCTGTTGATATTTCCAGGAGCCACAATACTTTCATTGTCAGCAGAGGCCTTGAGTACAGAATCATTGGCAGAATCTGGGGATTGATCACTACGTAATTTGTCTACTTCTAAATGGGAAGCCTCAAGATCTGCTAAATTTTCTGGGGTCTGAAGAGCTGAATTGAGGAAATTTTCATCTGATGCTTTACTTGTCATCACACTATCTTGGTTAGCAGATAATTCTGAGCAGCTGTCGACATTATCAGGAGTCACAATACTCTCATTGTCAGCAGAACCCTCAAGTATAGATTTACCAGCAGATTCCAGGGACTGATCAGCATCCATTTGGTCTACTTCTAAATTGGAAGCCTCACAATCAGCCTTTTCTGGCAGCTGAAGACCTGAATTGAGGAAGTTGTCAGCTAGTAATGGATCTGCAGGCACCTGATAGCTCATCAAATCACTTGGACTTTCCTTGTTCATCAAATCCTCCATCACAACATTGATTTCATTTACTTCTATTGAACTGTTGCTAGGTTGCTGAGAATCTGATGAGGCAAGATTGTTATTCGGAATGGACTCACCTCCAGAAATATAAGTTAAGTCATGGGATTCACCACTTTCAAATGATTTAGAAGATAAGTCATTACTTTCAGACTCAAGCACATCAATTTTCTGAGGTGATCCTTGAAGCACCTCTTCTTTATCATTTTGGAGAGGTTCAGAAACAGTCTCTTGTAAATTAGTAGAAGGTGCTGAGCCTGAAAACTCCTGAAAAGCATCATCTTTAAGCATGGAGGGGCTCTCAACATTTGATTCAGAATCCACAGTAGTTGCATTGGTTGCTGCAGCAAATGACTGAAAAGCATCCCAGTCATCGTCATCTTCAAAATCATCGTCAGTTTGATGTGGGGAACTTGCAGGAGAATTTCCCTCTTTACTTTCGTATGATTGATGTGGCAATTTGATTTCCAATGTTCCCGCATTAGGTTTGACCTGCGTCGTCTGGTGTTCTTGTGTAACAGATGCACGGATAATATTCTGCGACAGAAGCACATTGAAAATGAAATGCCAAAAACCAATTGAGCATGACCAAAATATATATATATATATATATATATATATATATATATATATATATATATATATATATATATATATATATATATATATATATATATAATGATACATTCTTCAATAACAAGAGGGGATCACATTGCTGACTCTGAGAATGTATTCACAAGGACATGATTTATGTATATACTTCATAGTGTATAACTTAACGAATCGAAACTTATTACACTTTTGAACACCCATCACAGTAAAGATGAAAGCTGCATATTCACGTAACCAACTTCATGGCTTGTACATACTGAGGGTCTTATCACAGTGTTAATCAGCAAGTCAATCTGCCAGGGAAGAGGGCTCTCTTTATTCTAATACCCGGCATTGGCTGGATAGAATGCACTTAAGCCAGGGAGGGATATACCACAGCCCACACACCAAATAAATTCCCACCAACCATTACACTTTGGTACATAGGAAGCTGTATCCACATCTGGTTCTCCTCACCTCACTAAAAGACATCCACGTAACTCCTCATTCCACTTAAATTTCAATAGTAACATATTAGACTTTGGAGAACTGATAGCTTTAAGAGCAGAAAATCAATCTTGAGCTAAGTATATATTTTAAACCAAAAGATAAAAAAGGTGCAAGATGTGTAAGCTAGCTTCAGGAGTAATTCCTACCTGGATCTGTTGCCTTAGTGTCACAGGCATTCCAAGCAGAACCTCTTTCAGGTATTCTGCGGCAGAGGGAACTTGAGCAACATGAGAGACAAGTCTGATGGCAGTGTTTCTTAAGTCAACTGTTTCCTACAATAAATGCAATTAATAAAAGATTAGAACTGTGAGTTCTAATTATCAATATTGACATTAAACATGCAATTCTAAAGAATCTAATCAAAAGCTTCCATGGTAATACCTCAGAAGGGCTATTTTCAGTGCTAGACAGTATCATGACAACTGCTTCCAGAATTAAACTCATAAGACCTTTTTGACACTCTACTTCCTTTGGAAGGGTTTGCATAAGTACCAAGGTTCTCAAACACTCCCCAGCAAGAGCAGCTGACTCTCTGGTTACAGGTTTCTAGCCACAAAAGCAATACTAATACATCAGACTAATGACATGCCAAATTCCAAATAAAAAGTAAAATAGGTCAACCACAATACCCTTATAATTTCCAGGATGACCATGAAGATATCGCTGAACAGTTCTCCAGTTAGCAGCAATGGGAAGGAGCTGACTTTCGAATTAATACTTTTCTGAACCATGTTTTTGAGCACTTGCAATCCAATCGCTTGTACCTGAGAGAAAAGTCCCCACCATGAATTGTATACATGCAGTTAATACTGGCTGCAAACTTGTTTGCTATGCATAAATACAAAACATTCCCTTACCTGTAAATTAGCATCCATAATAACAAGCTGGATAGATCTAGTGCAACCAAGGAAAGTAGCTACATTCTTAGCACTCTTTTTCTCTGGACAAAGTTCCATCTTATATACCAGGTCAGCAAAGGATAACATTTGCTCCAGGCAAAAAGCAAGCTTTGCGTACAGAAGCCTGCGTACATTGGACCTTCTATTTTCCAACAGATGTATCGCCTCAATGCAATCTTTAGCAAAATCACTGGTAAAGTTTTGACAAGCACCAATGATACTTTGTAAATGATGGACATCATCAAGCTTTAGAACATATTTCTCTGCATTAAGAATGTATACACATATTTTTAATTATTTAATAAACTATATAGTGATGCATAATTAGCAGGCCTTAATAAGAAAAGGCTATGAGACCACAAGCTCAAGAATCAAATGTCTATATGTAAATACAAAAGTACATATCATAACAAATTTCTTAATCATAAACGTAACAAAACTATGATTATTGCTAAATTAGAATTTATCCACTCATATAATATTAGTAGACAAATGTTACTCAGTCAAGGATGCAGGTGTCAAACCCGGGTATGGATCCAAGCTTTAACAGGATTATAATTTATAACTATAACTGTTAATAGGTGCCTAAATTTGTACTATATGGCAATGGAAACACAAGCAAGTTTATTTCTTTTTTCTATGGTATCTTTCACGTTTGTTTTTACATCACTTGTTTGCTTATTTAAGAAAAGGAAAGGAAAGGAAGTAAAGATATGAAAGGTCCCCAAAAAAAGGGTAATGATATGAAGGGACATAATAGGGAAAAATAGAATACAGTAAAATTTATTAAGTTACCTCTTTGACCAGTCAACACTCCCTTAACAAGCAGTAAACCTTTTCTCTTCATAGCTTACCCTTGGCAAACAAAAAACCTTCTCCCTTCATAATATGAATTAAATACAAATGCAACACTATAGCAGCAAGTATGATTGGCCACAATGAAGCTGTCATCTTTCTTCAGTGACTTAAAGCCCTAAGGTTTCGTTTCAATTGACGCCAATTTCCTAAGGTTTTTGAATGCAGTCCTATCAGATATAATTTATTGACTTTCATTTCCAGTTAAATTATGGTTCTGGGTCATTGAATGAGAGATCAAGGAAGCATAGAAAACCCATCTTTACACAGAAAGAATTATCTAACTTGACAGTAAAGGAAATCATCACTGAATCAGCTTGAAATTGAGCTATGACTCAAATGAAATCTTACTGAAGTAAAATCACATTTTATTTTTATGCCTTTCCTAGAATTTGGATTCCTTTTGTGGGATGAACCACAATCCTTTTGTTTGTTCTGAGTCAGACCCATTTACGTATCCATACCAGTCTCAAAAGTGGTACAACGTAGTTGATCGGAGAGTCCAAGAATTATTGTATAATATAAATATAACTGAAGTATCAAGGTTAACTAAAATTCAAATGGAAAATCATTACCTTCAACAAAGCTGTTCAACAACACACAAATTTTTACAACAAACTCAACTGTCTTTGAGAAGCTTGCTTCCGTTGCAGCGCTTCGAGCACACTTGTAACCAGCTATCATGAATGCCAGGATCAAATTTAAATGGTTCTGTGCACAAAGAAATTATTATATAACAGCTGAAATATCAATAGCAATAGCATAAGCAAAATTTAATTAGTTCAGGAAGACAGAAATAACATACTGCATTTACAAAACGATTCAACAGAATCTTCGCAATGGTAAACAGCTCAGATATCAGACCCTCCCTACTGGATTTGTCATGTAAGATATCACCGGTACTGAAAAGGAAAATAAGAGGTTAGTTATGGGGTTTGATTGAATCATAGAAAAGTTCGAAAATATGTTAAATTTCATTACCCTGCAAAGAATTTGTAAAGATAAGCCAAACATAACTCCATTGCTAGACTGACAAAGCTGTCAATCTTGAGAAAATCATCTGGACTGTTATGAACAATCTATTCAAATAAACAGGTATTAGACGGCAAAAAGAAACAATGGCACCAAATAACATAAAAGTAACTAAATCCCCACAGTCTTGTTAAGTTCCCTGCCTAAAATGATTGATGGGAAGATTAACAAATGTAAAACCATACCATACAAAATATATAACAGTCCCCAGCCCACCAAACGAAGGAGAAAATGGACACAAGATGGTCCTGGTTGAATTGTGAAATCATTCAGAACAATCATCTAGAATAACTTCATCTAAAGGCATGTGTTCTTAGAAAATGAAAGCTAGATTTATATTGGTTGGATGGCTTCCAATGCCTTTCAATATCCTCTCAACTGCACCCATATGATATCTAGAGTCTAGACAAGATTAAATTCTTTTTATATTCAAAGCATATCTTTTCGGTTTTTATTATATCTTTCCACATTGTTACTCGACATAGCATTCTATCAAGGACCTTTACAGTTTTGAAATATATGTCACATGATGATCATTGATCAATTACTTTACTCTCTCCATTTCTGATAAATTGCATAGGCATTGAAACCTGACAAGTTATCAGAAGTTAATAGGATTTGAAAGGGTGGTCATGGTGTGTTTGTGGGGAAAGGAGTTTTGTCAACCAAACTTCACAATATTCTACTTAGAAGGAAGTAGCATTTGTCATGAAGTTGTAGGTCAACTATATGACCAATTAGTTACTAGATAAAACAGAGTAAAAAGAGTTAAGGAACAAATAAAAAGAAATAATGAGATTAATACAAACAAAACATGAATAGAGCTTTGACTACCTCAAATAAAGCAGATACAGCAAGTGTATCCCATGAATCTTCCTCAACACCAGCATAAGTGAGGGCCTGAATTGAGCAGAAGTTAGAACAGAGTTCGGATGCTGTATACCAATACAGGAAATTGCTTGTGTTCTATGTTACCAGGTCTTAGGTAGAGTTCATGCATTAGTACATCTTGTGCCCAATTTGTCAAAAGCTTAATGTTTTTAGCACAAGCACATATGTACGGACTTGACATTATAATATTGTATTCTTTCAGTTAAACTTACAACGTGCCTCTTTGTCACGTGGTTTAAGGAAGAAAATAAAGAAGGTATACTGATAAATTGTACAGAAAAAGTTCAACCATGAGTAAGAGGAAAGGTTTGACTTATCAAGGCTTTAAGTTATTTGCTTATTTTAATTATTTTGTCCATTCACTTTAATGTTGCAAGTCAAAAACAGAGAAACATTATCCTTGAAGTTTCATTTGGCAATGTTTTTACACAAGAGCACACTGTATATCACTCAGCCTCAAATTTCAGCACAAAAATGAAAGAAGACACAAATAAACAGCATTAAAGGTGTCAAAACCGAACCGACCCGAAAAAATTATCCGTTTCGAACTGTAACCGATCCGATTTGATCCGAGAAAATCAGGACCCAAACCCGATCTGTAACAAGACTGAACTTGACCCAAATCCGAACTTGATCCGATCTGAACTTGACCCGACACCAATTTGATTCGAACTAAAAACACAACCCGAATCCGATTTGACCCGACCTGAACTCAAATCGAACCGATTTGACCCGATCCGAGCTCAACCCGATCCGAAATTGACCCGAAAAATAACCGATCTAATCTGATCTATTTTGACCCGAACTGATATCAACCCGATCTGATTTTAACTCAATTTTGTTTTTTACCCAATCCGAATATAACCCGACCATAATTAATTATTGACCTTTTTATTCCAATTCTTATACTAATATATTTACTAATTATTAATAAGTTAACTTATTTTACTATAAAGAAATAATCCGAAGTAACAAGTTTACTTCATGTACGTACCAATTATATAAAATTACTTTCTAAGCTTTATATTCGTCTCATCTAAAAGATGACATTGAAGATTGTACAATTGAAGATTTGTAATAACCTTAAAAGGATGACATTCTTATTTGTATATATCACCATATGTAACTATCATTTGTCAATATATCACTTGCTCATTATTTATCGTTTCACTTATATAGGTATGATAGGTCATCGATAATTATTCAATCTCAATTTGCCTCAAATATACAAATTACACATAACTTGATCAAATGAGAAAACTAAAACTTCGTACTTCGTAATTAATAATCAAACGATAAAAATATATATACGACTTGATATTAACCCAATAATAAGGTAAAAACTCAATAATAACTCTAGTTTAAAAATAACCTTATTTGGATATGAATTTGGTCAACTCGACCAAAATCCAGCCAAACACAGAAAGGAATTTAATCGAAATTGACCAATTAATGAATCAACGGATAATCAAACCAAACTTGACCGAATCAAAATCATCCCAACTGAAATCAACCCGGCCCAAATTCATCCGACCCGAAATCAACCCGGTTAAACCCGATCCGAATTTATCCGAACTGAAAGTGAACCGATCTGGAGTTGACCCGACCCATATCCGATCCGGAATCGATAGACCATGACCCGAATTTGACCCGACCCGACCCGACCCGATCCGAGTAAAAACAATAATTTTGACCCGAACATATTTGATCTGAACAGACCCGACCCGAATAAACCCGACCCAAACTCCATTCGGTTATCCGAATTAACACCTCTAAACAGTATAGAGAAAGAAAAGGAAAAAAATTAAGCAGCCACACAGGAGTCGACTCCGGGAACCCTAGCCATAAGCCCACAACCAAATTGCCTCTCCTTGTTGAACAAAAGTCAAAGTTTTATAAATGATGGATTGCACTTTCATTTCATAGATCTAAGGATTCCTCTCAAATGCTAGACCTGAAATTCCTCAAATGTGCATTTTATGGAAGCTAATACCTAGGCAAGCCTCGGACAAATTATTTGAGGCACTAGTAAAAAAATGTCTCTCTTTCTCTCAAAATAAGAGAGGTAAATGTCCTTCCAGCCATACAAAGAAGGGTGCCAACACCGAAGTAAATTTGGAAAAAAAAGAAGATTTAGAAACAAAGTAAACCATCCTTATTGACATATGCATAATTCTCCCAGAAAATTGTTAAGATTTCTAAGAAAACAAAATAACAATGCAAGAAGCAAACCGCCAAGAATGCACAAAATTATACTTTGGCATGTTGACCACATACTCCTCAGTCCCAATTGGCCAATACAGTGCTTTCCCTACAAAGTGTTACATAATCCAATCCTTATCATTTATCAAATGAGTGAAACTTTCTTACATTGCCCATGTCAATGTCCGTTGATCAGCTCAGATAATCCAATCCATATAACTGGAAGCTGATAAACTAACAACTGGAAGTTGCCAAGATACCTTCAGAAGGACTTAGAATACACAGTGGGACAAATTGTTTATATATCAAAAGAACGGCTAGCGGTGGATGCAGGTCATATTTTACATCCTACTTAACCCAGTATTATGACATATCCCACATTATACCTCTATTATTCAACAATTGATAGCCAGTTTGTCACATCCTCATTAAATAGCCCAAAATCAAACTCAGATTGAGAATGTATGAAAACCACAAGGGCACCCTGTCTATCTGTAAAAAGCCTTCTGCACCAAAAGGAATTTCAAAGAATACAAAGGGAATAGAGAAGAGAGATGGAAAGCGAATCAACATACCTGCAGTAATTCTCTACAAATTTCCGTTGTAAGGAACCCCATGCTGAAGAAATTTTCAGCACATAAAGATCGAAAAACTGGAAGCAAAATCTCACATAACTTCAGAGTTAGGGGCTTTGTTTCTTCAAACTGTGACTCAACGGAAACAGATTTATCTAAAGCTAATGGCAATATTTGCTTATCAACAGTAGCATTTTGCCCCTGAAAAAGAAGCAGCAACGATAATCCCCATAAGAACTTGAATTCTTCAGAATTCAGTTCAACCATACTGTATCCAGACACAAGGTTCTTCATCATTTTATCCTCAGTTTGGTCCAATGACTTGTTCACACTGATATCTACAGGAACAGCATCTAAAGAAACTGCTTGCAAAATAACGGGCCAAGATTCGTCTAGACATGGTTTCAAATTTGAAGCAACCAGGGGTGACTTGATTCCCTCAAGAAATGGTTTCCACTGCAACATTAGATAATGGTCAGAACTGAAATTTAGGGAAGTAATGTTTAACAATAGGACTTCAAGAATGAAGCAGTAGAGCTATGATCACAAAATTCTGACTTACACTTTTCTTTAAGTGAAGGTTAAAGCGAAGATAACAGTAATCCTTCAGAACCCCAATCCAGCGTTTTCCTAATATAGAGGAGCTTTTGGAAAATAGAGGAAGAAGCGCCATATACTCATCTGGAACGTCAGCATGGTTTCCCCTCAATAATGTGTATGTATAACATTTTAGAGAAGCATGTGCAGCAAGCAATCTTATTTTGATCTATAACCACATAATTAAACATTTGTCATAAACTAAACTAGATCAAACTAGACAACATAATCCAGAAATAAGAAGACAATGAAATTTTATAGATAATCTTTAACTAATGTAATGCAACTAAATCAAACCTTGCAGGACACCCATTCTGCAAAAGAAGGATAATAAAGGTCTTCAAAATCATTCAGTGGTCTAGAGATCAATGAAAATATTCTCTTAACGGCAGCTTGATCTCCACGGATTATACCACTAGTCAATATCTGGAAAAAAAAAAAAAATTAAATATCCTTAAAATTAAAGAAAATGATAGAAGTAAAGACAGTGTAAGGCAAAGGTTTTAGTCTGAACCTTAGTTGCCAGTTGCAAGCCTGCCTCTAGAAGAATAGGGCTTGAAGACATGTTCAAAGCAGAGCGAAGGGCAGATACAAGTTGAGCCTGACAAAGTAAGTTCACAGTCACAGCGTTAATTTATCATGTCGATTAAGCTGTTGTCCAAAAACCACTTTTTAAATTCAGTTAGATTTCTTTATTATTTTCCATATCACCCTTTGTTATATCCTTGCTTGTTACCACCTGAATTGACCATTTTGCCCTTATGAATGCACTACATAATAATTATCTTCCTTAAGGGCATGAGAAGAAGAGAACTGATGATAAAAGATAGAATTTAAAGGTGATTTTCTTATAAGACAATGATTTAACTAGTGGTTTTCAGCATTTAATAAACAAAAAAACACTCATTTTTAATCAGAGGAACCTGGTAAAAATAAAAGGGAAGCAATAGCATGGTGCAATTGCAGGGATTACTCCATGTGATGTACCTGATATTGTTCTAATAGAAGCCCTCCCGGGAGTTCAGGATCAGGTGCTTCTCCAAACTGATAGTGATAAAGAAAACGTGGATTCAGTAAACAAGATGATATAAGCACATTCTTTAAACAAGATGATATCAGCTTCAGGAATGCACTAATTATTAGTCACCATTTTATTTTTAAAAAAAGTAACAAGATGACATTGTTTTCCAGCCTCTTCCACAACTGTTGTATTGAGCATGCCAAGTTACCAACCCCTTCTTCAATTTGTACACACAATTTTTTTGTCCAACACACTAACAATAGATTTACAGACCAAGGAAAGTGGAAAATCAGTGGGTGGATGTAAGAAAAAGGTAGATAAAGGGCCTGTTCTCTTCAGATTATTTTCAGTTCAGTTCAGCTCCAATAAATTCAGTTCAGTTCTTAATTTCCTTCTCTCATAAAATATTCAGTTCAATTCAGTTTAGTTTAGCTCTAATAAGTTCATCTCAGTCAATCAGAACAAGCCCAAAGTAAGAGAGGGAAAAGTGGGTGTGTTAGAAAAAGGTCGTTTAATTGTGACATAATGGCAAAAGATGTTTAACAAACTAGGATGAAAGTAGAAGCGGGTAAAGCAACAGCTAGTTTCGATTTGTTTTTTTGGTCCCAAAATGGCTTCCACACTTTGATAACTTGTTGCAATTGACATACACTAAGATATTTATATTCCTTCCATCATACAATAGTTGTCAATAGTCATCCTAAAGTACTTGTCAAGCTTCTAATAATACTGAGTTTAATCATTAAATATATCACAAAATCATAAAAATTGCCTCTTTTCCAAAACTAATTAAATGGCGGAGACAATAAATGATATTCTCTTAACTGTATTTTCATTCCATATGTATGATAACTATTATAGGATGAGAAGAGTAACTAATTACTGCAGTTAGAACGACTAGTTTGTGTATAAATCCTTTTTGACATGACCCAAAGATTTTTATGGAAAAAAAAAAACATAATTATAATAAACAAGTCTTAACTATGAAGAGCACAGCAGAATAATAAGAACTTTTAGCTCTCTTGTACAACAGTGACCATAAATGCTTTGCAAGTTTGCATACACTTCTTTTTTTTTTTTTTTTTGAGGAAAGTTTGCATACACTTCTATATCATATAGAAATTTCTCACAGCCTTGGCATAATAAAATTCAATTATGGTGTTGATGATCAAGTGCCTATCATTTCCCCTTTTTTCTCCAAATGCCATTGCTTATTCTAAGTTTTTGACAGAAAGTTATCAGCTTTGTGCATGCCCTACCTTGTCCATGATTGTAGATAGAAGTCCTACACCAATGGGCTGCATGGACTCAAACTTGATGGTACTAATCTGAAAATTTGACAGATTTTAATAAAGCTATTAGAGTTGGAGCTAGGTAAAATGCAAAAGCCCAACAACTACAGTTTTAACAACAGTACCTGATAAGCTAATGATACTAGCTCCTGTAATTGAAGAACAAGCCAATCACCAGAGGATGGTCCCTTTTTCTGTTTCCTAGCCAATGATAGATCAAAATGTGCAGGATTCTTTCCAGCAGCTGTTGGCAAATGACTTAAGCACCTGAAATTCAACTACAACAAATAAGAGGCATGGAGAAGTGCACGGATATTGCTTGTATGAAGTAAGAATACATATTCACTCATGTGATTTTGTGACACATCAGCAATTCTTTCCTTCTGAGTAGAATCACAACCTTTAATCCCTCTTGAAATCTGAGGCCAAGAGAGGTAAAAGCAGCCTTACAACTTTACATGGATGGTCTAATATTCTAAAATATTCTTACCTTCTTATTGCAAATCTAATTCATCATTCACAAAAACTATATCAGCTATGTAATTTAAAATTACTATAGCAGCAACAACTGATAAAAGCACAAGATATTTGCCAAAAGCAAGAGGACATACTCAGCAGCAAATACCCTTGTCTTGTATCTAAGGTTCTTTTCCCTTTTTGTATTTACACTAAATGCATCTACAGAATAGTCTTCATTTGGCATGGTTTTACCACTGGCGACCATATTTTCATCATCTTCTCCAACATCTAACCCTGTGTCAACTTCTGAAGCATTAGTCGGATCTTTCTCAGTGCAGCTATTGATTACAGAATCTCTAGATGATGTTGCAAGCACCTGGAAAAGATTAACTGAATTAGTAAAAAGGACAATGTAAAGATTCCCAAATTATATATTAAAGACAGCCAAATCATGCATAGTCAGATAAAAGGAAAAATACACA